>NC_091715.1:9715000-10965000 GCF_041296265.1 Equus caballus | reverse complement strand
GCTGTGCACTGCTGCTCTTGCTTGGAGATCCAGTGTGGAGTGGATGGAGAATCTCTCTTTTCTCTGTCATCCTCTGTATAGCAGCTTCTTGTGCCTGGAGCTTTACAGAGTTTTTAGTTAATGTGACCAGGAACCCTCCATAAAGCACAGACATTTATCCAATAGTAGATGCTGGGTAGAGTGATAACTCTAAATAACTGATTCCATGTGGTACTCAAAATAGCACTAACCTTCTGATCACTATAACCAGGTAACTGGATCAAGCTGTTTGTGCAGGACTTTTTGTTTTGTTTTGTTAAATTCTGTCCCAGGAAGCCCCTTAATTCCTCAAACAAAAAAAGAAAGATTTCTGGCAGGTTCAACCCACTGGGCCCACAGACATGCCCAGACAGTCTCAATTCCCCTTGCTGAGCCAGTAGAAGCTCAAGCTGAGACTCCACTATGCTATAAAAAGTGATTGCCACAGTTTAGGATTTGTCTACAAGTTGGACTCTTTTCTAGCCCACTGAGCTGGTCCACAATGGATAGTTTCCTTTCCTTGCTGCTTCCCAAGTGACAGTTCCCACAACACCATCTTCTGACTCAGCCTGGTTCTTCTGAGGGTCCCTTGTCCCACACTGACTGGTCAAGCATTGACCATATTGAAAGATAGAGTAAGGAGACCAGAGAAGGATTGGCAGTAGGAAAATCTGCAAATCTTGACAAGAGAGTTCTATATTAATTAGGGTTAAATAATAGTTTGCAATTTATAAAGGCTTTTATGTATACTTAATGCACTTCACAATCTTGGGAGTCAGGCATTCTTATCCTTATAAGGTTTGAATTTCTTTGAGAATACAGTGCCGGGAAAATGCTATAGGTCTCAGGGGAACTGATATTCACTCTCCTTAGTGAAAACCAAATATATGTAGCCTCGTTTTTCCCTTCATGCCCTGGCTTCTAGGAACCTCAGGTTCTAATGTGATGCATATTTATCTTTATTGTACCAACCTTTATAGTTAGCATGCTTTCTCCCTTTTCTTTGTTCTGATTCTTCCTAGCTCTTCTTCTCATTTCTGTTTTTTAGTCATTCATTTTAAAATTTTCTTATATATACCCTCTTTCAAAACATTTGAAGCAGATTATGAAAACTTCTACTAAATGGCACCAAAATAAAAAGATTGGGCTAGAGAAATGAAAATAAAAGAGTGGAAATAGAAGAGGGCCTCAAAAGGGAATATTCTCGTTTACAGACAATAAAGAGACATGGCCAGGGCTTTAGGAATCTGATACTTAGCTATGTGTGAAAAGGTAGGAAAGAAAATATGTATTGGAACATTTGTACTTTTCCTCTGAGTTATATACTTCTCACGAACTCTAGGAAACTTTTCCCTACTCCCAGGTTATAAAGAAATTTTCCCATTTTCTTTCCTCTAGTACTTTTAAGATGTCAAAATTTTACCTTTAAATAATTGATGCATTTGGAGTTGATTTTGGCACACAATGTAAAGTGTGGAGCCACCTTCATCTTTTTCCATGGGGCTACCCAGTTGTCCCTATACTAGGAACAATTTATTAAAAAGTCTAACTTTACCCCCTTTACCCAACACATTTGAGATGCCCCTTCTATCATATGCTAAATCCCATGTGTATTTCTATTCTATATTTCTAGGCTATTCAGTTACATTGGAATTTCTAGTTGTGCACTACTTTCATACTTTTAAATTATTGTGCCATTGTAAATATGTTTTAATATCTAGTAGCACTTGTCATTCTTTGTTGCTTTTATTATTTTTCAGGAGTTTTCCTAGCTATTCTCATCTATTTTCTCATTTAACTTTACACTTAGCTTGCCTAGTTCTAGACAAAAAATATTGGCATTTATTGGGATCTCATTAAATTTATAAAACATACTTTAGAATTTTTAATGCCTGCTTAATATTCTTTCATATTGATATACACTAATTTAGCTAACCATTATGCTATTTTTGGACGTTTAGGTTGTAGGCATTGATTGTTTTGTCAGCTCTTTATTTGCCCTCCTTCTTTTGAGTAATGCTCCTTTCCTGGTCTAATCATATGATTTGGTTGAGGGTCATTAAATGAAGAACTTCATCATGTCCTAGTAGTTGGTTCAATAGATGAATCTACGGCTCAGGCCAGGCCAGTCAGACTCCTTCCCTGGGATCTCTTTGAATTGAGAATCTCATTGGGAGTAGAGATGTGAGGTTGTGAGCCCAGAGTTGTAAGCAAGGATGCTTTCACTTCATGGAGAACACAGCAAGAAAGGAGAAAGCTGACACTTATAGAGTGTTCTGGCAACATAGATCTCCTGCTTCAGGTATCTCTAACTAGAATCATACTTTTGCTGCTTATGAGAGCCAAGAAATCCCATTTTCTAAAGATAGTTTTTCTCCCCAGCTTTATTGAGCTATAACTGACAAATAAAAATTGTATATATTTAGGATGTCCAAGGTAATGACTTAATATGTGTATACATTGTGAAATGATTGTCACAATCAAGCTAATCAACACGTCCATCACTTCACATAGTTACCATTTTCTCTGTGTGTGGTGGAACACTTAAGATCTACTCTCTTAGCAAATTTCAAGTATACAATACAGTATTAGTAACTATAGTCACCATGATGTACATTAGATCCCCAGAGCTTATTCATCTTATAACTGAAAGTTTGATCCCTTTGACCAACATCTCCCCATTTCCCCAATCCCCTCACCCCTGGCAACTACTGTTCTATTGCCTGTTTCTATGAGTTTGACTTTTTTAGAGTCCCAGTATAAGAATATACAGTATTTCTCTTTCTGTGTCTGGCTTATTTCACTTAGCATAATGCCCTCAAGGTCCATCCATGTTGTCACAAATGGCAGGATTTCCCTCTTTTTATGGCTAGGTAATATTCCATTGTGTATATATAACACATTTTCTTTATCCATTCATCCTTTGATGGACACTTAGGTGGTCTCCATATCTTGGCTATTGTGAATAATGCTGCAATGAACATGGGAGTGCAGATATCTCTTCAAGATAATGATTTCATTTCCTTTGGATATGTACCCAGAAGTGAGGTTGCTGGATCGTATGGTAGTTCTAGTGTTAGTTTCTTTTCTCTCTTTTTTTTTTTTTTGGTGAGGAAGACTAGCCGAGAGCTAACATCTGTTGCCAGTCTTCCTCTTCTTTTGCTTCAGGAAGATTGTCGCTGAGCTAACATCTGTGCCAATCTTCCTCTACTTTGTATGTGCGATGCTCTCACAGCATGGCTTGATGAGTGATGTGTAGGTCTGAGCCTGGGATCCAAACCTGCGAACCCCAGGCCGCCAAAGCAGAGTGCACAAACTTAACCACTATGTAACTGGGCCAGCCCCCGCTAGTTTTAATATTTTTGAGGAACCTCCATACTGTTTTCCATAGTGGCTGCACCAATTTACATTTCCACCAACAGTGTATAAGAGTTCCGTTTTCTTCATACCCTTGCCAACACTTGTTATCTCATCTTTTTGGTAATAACCATTCTAACAGATGTGAGATGATATAAAGATAGTTTTAATTGAAGTAGTACTGAACAATATAAAAGATATTTTCCCTCCTTCTCTCCCTCCCTCTGTGCCTTTGTTTAGATGGGAGAATCTTATTGAACATTGAGTATCCTCTAAATTACAGTCATGGCCTTTCTACCAGTATCTCTTTCTCCTACTCCTCTCTACATCCTGCGTGTCAGCCAGATGCTTTATGACTACACCTTTGCCTTTGAACTCTCCCGAGACTCCCAGATTCTCCCATTTTCTGATTCACATAGCACTATTATGATACTTCATCATTCAGAAGAAGTATGTTCAGAGCCCTCACAGACCCCCACCTTTGCTAACTTGAAATGTTTGTTCAGGCTTCATTTTGAGCTGAAGTTTTGTGCAGGGCATGTATGTATCCTAGTGCTAACTCTTCAATAACCACTGAAGTTTTAGGTTTCACTTGATTGCTATTTTTCACAAATGCCTTTTTTTAACCTCTTTATAAATTACTATGTGCTGTATAAGGTTAAAGAAAAATGAAGGTGAATCAATGAAAACACACATGACCAGCTAGTTTCACAGATTAGGCCAAGGATGCATCCTTCACCTAACCTATGGTCTTGTTACAACTGCTCTTTAAATGTTTGCCTGAAGAAAGTTACCCATTATTAGAATTACACAAAGCTTTGATTGTTAAGTCAGCAGGGCTTTGCTTCATTTTTTTCTTTCTTTTTTTTCTATTTACATTTAGTATTAACTCAAAATTTTGTGTTTTTTGGGGGAGAAATACATTTGATTCATCCCCCATATCACTTCCAGGTTCTTACTAATTTATCTAATGGCTGAATGAATTTCTTGTACACATTAGTTTTTCCCAAAACACTTGGCACAATGAAGCACTCCATAAAAATTTATTGAGTGAACAAATAAATATATGAATACATGAATGAATATGGAATAGATAAATGAAAGGGTGTAGAATGGATCAATGAACTGAATGTTTTCAAAGTAGAAATTTTCTGAATACCAGAGAGCTACTGTAATCTGATTTGTCGGTATAACAAATAGTTCATTTATATCTCTTTTGAGCAGGATTTGTCAACCTCAGCACTGATGACATTTTGGCTCAGATAATTCTTTGATGTGTGGGTCTGCCCTGTGCATTGTAGGATGTTTAGCAGCATCCCTGGTCCCGTCTCACTAGATACCAGAAGCTTCCACCACCCCTGCCTCCCATTTTGACAACCAAAAATGTGTCCAGACATTGCCAAGTGTCCTCTGGGGGGCAAAATTGCCCCTAGTTGAGAACCATGGCTCTTAAGATGTTTGGGTACCCATTTCCTCCCTTCTCTCCAGCTACCTGTTTAATAATGTGTAAATCATTTTTAAATGTCTTTCCGTTCCTCCAGTGTCAGAGTAGACACTGGCAGATCTCTCAGTTGCCTAATGTGCATTTGCCATTCCCATCTTTGCTTGAGGAACTGCAGGACCTTATATGTACAACAGAAATCACTTGCCTGTCATCAGCATTTTCGGGCTGAATCAAGCTGTCAGGCTTTGTTATGTTGAAGCTGCTGTTGCGAACTTCAGTAAGCAAGAACAACAAAAAATGCCTTCTGACTTCCCTAACAAAGAAGTCCTGTTTGACAGATTTAATTCAATCAAATAGATACTGAGGCATTTCATTAATAAACAACAAACTTAACTGTCATTTCTGAGCTATCTTCTCACTCTTCAACTAGAGAAGAGGGTTTGCTTCTTAAATGATGGAACCATTCTTGATTATTGTGTCTCATAAAAGAGACAGGCTAGTTGGCCAAGATAATAGGTAGACAGTTACTTATTGTATTAGTCATCACTTACTCTGTAACAAATTACTCCCTACACTTAGGTACTTTAAATAATAAGCATATATGATCTCAGTTTCTGTGGGTCAGGAATTAAGGAGCAGCTTAGTCAGGAGTTTCTGGTTTAGGGTCTCTCCTGAGGGTGCAGTCAAGAAGTCAGCTGTGGCTGCAGTCAGAAGAAGATTTGATTGAAGCTGGGCTGGGGAATCTATGTCACTCACATGGCTACTGGCAGGTAGGGTTACCAGATTTTGGAAAACAAACACAAAAACAAAACCCAGGATGCCCGGTTAAATTTGAATTTCAGATAAACAATGAATAATTTTGTAGTATAAGTATGATGTCACATGCAATATTTGGGACATACTTATACTACAAAATTATTCATTGTTTATCTGAAATTCAAATTTAACTGGCATTCTGTTTTTTATATGACTACCTTATTGGCAGTAGGTGTCAGTTCTTTGCCATGTGGGCCTCTCCAAAGGGCTGTTTTAGTGTCGCCATGGCATGGTGGCCAGCCATGATAATGAGTGACAGAGAGGTGGAAACTGCGTTGTATTTTATGGTCTAGCCTCAGAAGTCACATGTCATCATTTCTGCCAAATTCTATTTGTCAAATAGACCAATTCTGATGTAGTGTGGGAGGGAATTACACAAGGGTGGGATCATAGGATACCATCTTGGAGGCTGGTTCCCATGCCTATATTGTGGAATTTGAGGGCTGCTGGGATAGTCTTCTCTGGTCTCCAAATATTACCCTTTTGTGGTAGGCAGAATTCTAAGGTAACCCCTAGTGAGTTATAGCCTTGTGTAATACCCTCCCATTGAATGTGGGCAGAACCTGGGACTCGCTTCTAGTCAACAGAATATGACAAAAGTGATAAGGTGTCACTCTCTTGATTAGGTTATATTATATGGCTGAGGTGATGGGATTTGATTTTCATAATTATTTTACGTTATATTTGTCCCTCTTAGCCTATTAGAGCAAGAGACTCTCCCTTGCTGGCCTTGAAGAAGCTGCCATGTTGAGAGGCCTGTTAGAGGGCCTGTGACAAGGAAGGTAGGTGGATTCTGGGCATAGAGAGTGGCCCTTGGCTGACAGTCAGCAAGAAAGCAGGGATCTCAGTCCTACAGTGGCAAGGAGCTAAATTCGACCAACGACGATGTGAGTTTGGGAGAGGACCCTGAAGCTCCCAAAAGGAATGAAGCCCTGGTGAGACCTTCATTCTAGCCTTGTGAGACCCTGAAGCAGAGGACCCAACTAATCTGTAGCCCGATATGTGATGCACAGAAACTGTGAGAGAATGTGTATTGCTAAGCTGCTAAATTAGTGGTAATTTGTTACAAAGCAATATATAACTAGTTCACCCTTCTATCTTTTTACTGCATTGGGGCTGATATTCTACCCTTGGGAGAGTATTATTAAACCCTACTCCCTTCACATGCCCTCTATTAAAATTTATGCACTTTCACAATGTGCCTGAAAAGATAAATAAAGCCAATTTGCAAAACTTGATTCTACAAGTAGTTGTAATTAAATGTGGAGAGTTGTTAAGATAGATGAACAACAAGGGACTTTGAGCACAGCAGGATGAGCTGAAATAGTCTTGGAATTCAGGAAAGGGCTTCTGGAGGAAGTGATATTGAAAGTTGGAAGAGCAAGAGTTATTTAGGCAAAAAGGAGAGGTGCAGAGTATGAAGGCAGAGAATTTTTTAAAAGTGTTACCTATTGTAGTACAGACTACAGTAAGTATTGTAAGTATTGACTTACAGAGAAGTGCATAAATCCTAAGTGTGCAGCTTGGCAAGTTTTCACAAAGCAAACACCTGTGCAACTATTGCTCAGATCGAGAAGCAATATTATCTGCCTCCCAGAAGCCCCCCTGTGTCCCATTCCAGAGGGTAACCCACTCTCGTTCTCTGCAAGGGTAACCCTGTCCTAACTTGTAACACCATAGTTTAGTTTTTGACTATTTTTGTACTTTATATACTTGGACTAACATAGTATGTGCTCTCCTGTATTTGGCCTTTTGTCCCCAATGTTATGTTTGTGAGATTTATTCATGTTATTGCATATCGCTGAAGTTACTTTTGTCTCATGGCTGTATAATGTTCCCTTTTTAGAAGATACTGTGTTTACACATGCTAATGTGGGTGATCTGAGTTGTTTCCTGTTTAGAGCTATTATACATAGTGCTTTTGTGAACATCCTTGTGCATGGCTTTGATGAACAACAACATATGTTGAGTAGATACCTAACAGTGGAATTGGCTTCATAGGATAAAGGCATTGGAATTTTGAAATCAAGGAGGGGGCATCTAAGATGGCTTATAGAAAACTAAGCAATCTATCACCAGCCTACCTTTCAAAGCTTGGTTTGGACCACTTTCTGAAATACAAGTGTTCAGAGGAGAGAATGGTCTAAACAGATGTCAGAAAGGTAGGCCAGTGCTAAATTACTCACGGCACTGCATGTTTGAATTTGGACTTTATCCTGAGAAGCCATTAAAGAGTTAAAGTAAGTGAAAGATCAAAATTCATTTAAAACATATCTTCCCGGTTACCTACATTTTAGAGAATGAATTGAAAGGAGGAAAGCCTGGTATGGGGACACAAATTGATTGCTATTTCAGTAGTTGTGAACTACAAAAACATTTTATCATATAAGGGTGTATTGAGTCTGGTGTTGATGTTTTCTGAAGTAAAGAACCTTGCATTTAATCATCGTTTTTTCCTGGATCAGCCAGAGGACTTAACTGGCATTTTTCACAGAAGAAATGGGGAGGCTGAGGGAACTGCTGGTTTGTTTTCCTTGGCTGTAATGCATTCCTGTAATAGTCATGCACTCTGCAAATGCTACTGTGAAAACAAACAAACAAACAGGAAAAGCATAAGGGCCACTGTCCAAATGGGGCCTTCAACCATAGTAACATTATTAGCTGTGGTGAGAAGCATGATTCCAGCACTTTAGTAATGGAAATGCTGACTAATGCTTGGACAAAGGCAGCATCATTGGGTTCTCTCTGGTTAGGCATGTCTAGTGAATACACCCTCCTCCATACACTGAGACAGTTCCATCCAGAATGGCCCTCTCCCCATGTTGTGACTAGGCTTCCCCTCACTGACTGCTGCTTCTAAGCCACCACTCCATCATGCTCTCTTTATCTATCCCTAGCCAAGCTTAACCATTATTTCTACACCATGCACACCTTCATAGTGCCCCCTTCTTCACTCTCTTTATAGAAAGCTACCTCTAAAAATAGGTATATGCTTGTCCTCTCCAGCAAGATTGTACCTGCCTGAAGCCTGTTTCGTGTCTATTCTCCATGTGTCTATCGTCTACCCTCTACCCTCCACTCATTTTCCCAGCCTGTCATAATCTTTCTCACCACTCTATATCCATTCACTAAATCCCATTCATTCTAGCTACAAAACCCTCCTTCCACGTGTACTGCTGATTTCCTATCCCTATTTTAGGCAGTCAGCATCTCTTGAATGACCCAAACTGACCTCCTTACTCATTCTCTCTACCCTACTTCATTTTTTTCATATGTCCAGAAAGTGGTATCTTTTTGACACTTGCCTTCCACCTACAGCCACAATCAGGGTTCACTCTTACAGCTTCTGAGGCTGTTGCTGCCCATTCCATTAAACCTATGATCACTGTTCTGGAAAGTAATAAGATGTATGGGCCCAGAATGGACCCACATTCCTTGGGGATGGTCAAATGAGACAGTTGTTTCTTAGCCCTCTAAAAGCTCAATCTTTGCCCAGATCTCACAATCACACTGCTAATCCATTGTCTACACACCCTCCCCCAATCTGCAGATGCTCAATGATTAGGATTCCTCTCAAACTTGTTCCTAGTGTATCACTACCATCTACTTCTACCAGCACTGTGTCCCCAACTCCTTATAATCTCTCACTCCTAGACCCAATCATGAATTGCTGTCTATTCTGTCTCAAAAGCCCATCTCATGCCAGCCTCTTCTCTCCACCTCTATTGCCATGCCTTAATTCAAACCCTCATCATCTCTGGGATCATTTGCAGCTGACCTCCCTGTCACCATTCCCCTTTCTGTAATTTATTTACTGTTATCCAGACATTTCCTCAAATACTAAACTGCTATGTTACTCTTAAAAACCTTTCAAGATTACCTATATAAGGATATATAAATATATATATCTAAATTAATAATATATAAAAATTATTTTATTGAGGTCATATTGGCTTATAACATTGTGTAAATTTCAGCTGTACATTATTATATTTCAGCTTCTGCATAAACTGCATCTTGTTTGCCGCCAGTAGTATGATTTTTATCTGTCATCATACATTTGTGCCCCTTTACCCCTTTTGCCCTCCCCCCATCCCCTTATCCTCTGGTAACCACAAATCTGTTATCCTTATCTATGTGTTTGTTTGTTTGTTTAGCTTCTACATATGAGTGAAATAATGTGGTTTTTGTGTTTCTCTGACTTATTTCACTTGGCATAATACCCTCAAGGTCCATCCATGTTGTCACAAATGGCATGATTTTGTCTTTTTTATGGCTGAGTAGTAATACACTGTATATATATATACCACATCTTCTTTAGGATATGTATTTTTTATAGCTATTTAATAATATTTGATAGTATAGATATACTACATTTTATTTATCAATTTATCAGTGAATGAACGGTTCAGTTGTTTCTAGCTTTTGGTGATAATGAATAATGCTGCTATGAATATTTGAGCACAACCTTTTATTTGAATACCTGCTTTCAATTCTTTTGGGTATATACCTAGAAGTGGAATTGATGGATCATATAGTCACTCTATGTTTAACCTTTTGAGGAACTGCCACACTGTTTTCCACAGGATCTGCACCATTTTCATTCCCACCAGCAGTGTATGAGGGTTCTAATGTCTCTATGTTCTTGTCAACACTTGTTGTTTTCTGGGTTTTTTTTTTTATCATAGCCATCCTAGTGCGTGTGAAGTGGTATCTCACTGTGGTTTTGACTTGTATTTCCTTAATGAGTAATTATATAGAGCATCTTTTCATGTGTGTATTGGCCATTTGTGTATCTTTTTGGAGGAAATGTCTTTTCAAGCCCTTTACCCATTTGCCCATAGGATCATTTGTCTCTTCTGTTATTGTGTTCTAAGAGTTCTCTATATACTCTGGATATAAGACCCTTATCAGATATATGATTTGCAAATATTTTCTCCCATTCTGTAAGTTGTCTTTTCACTTTTTTTTTTTCAAGATTTTATTTTTTCTTTTTCTCCCCAAAGCTCCCTGGTACATAGTTGCATATTTTTAGTTGTGGGTCCTTCTGGTTGTGGCATGTAGGATGCCGCCTCAGCATAGCCTGATGAGCCGTGCCATGTCTGTGCCCAGGATCCGAACCTGGGAAACCCTGGGCCGCAGAAGCAGAGCATGCGAACTTAACCACTCAGCCACGGGGCCAGCCCCCTTTTCACTTTCTTGATAGTGTCCTTTGATGCACAAAAATTTTTAATTTTGATGAAGTCCAGTTAATCTATTTTTTTCATTGCTTGTGCTTTTGGTATCATAACCAAGAATCTATTGCCAAATCCAAGGTTAGAACTACTTTTAAATGTCTATTTCCCACAATGAAACTTCATCCTGTAGTTTACCCAAAGTGAATATCAAATGAGTCCCTGGACATGCAGTTTCCTTTACCTGGCAAACCTTTTCCCTTCCTTCCAGATCCAGTTCAAATATCACTTCAGTAAATTCTCAAAACCCACAGGGAGTGTTACTTGTTCAAATACCCGCCTCCCTCAGGCACTGATCCTACCTCTGTACTCACCTGGTATATAAATTTATCTGTGTCTTTCTTTCCTTTTAAGATTGTGGTGCTGTGAGCACAGGGATGAATTTCATTTTGCTCTGAAGCCTATGCCTTTAGTAAATGCTCAGTGTTTGTGGAATGGATGGCGGAATGAACAATTATGAGAAATAACACATTCTCCTATCATTTAGCTTTAAAGCCATTCCTTGTATCCTGTCAGTTTTGTGGAGAAGGGAGATAGATTTCCCACTGCAAGGGTCAGATAGATGTAAGACTGAAATACATGGCGTTGTCATTTAGTACTGAACACCCAGCACGGTTCTTCTTGTCTCATCTACTCCCCATGGCACTTTTTGGAGACCTTTCAATTCTCTAAGACTGCCGTGACCCTCTTTACATGAGAAGTCAGGAGAGGAGAATCTCACACGAGGTCTAACTTGGCCTTCGTATTTCTAAAAAGATAACCCACATCCTATTTTAGTTAAAGATAGGGATATGCTATTAATAAGAATAAAAAGTCAATCATGAAAGTCAAGAATTCTTTCACAGAAGTATGTAAAAAATGAATACTATCCAGAATTTTAATCTATTCTCTGATTCTAAGCATAGTTGTAATAAGACACAAGATTATATTTACCTTGGTTTGTTTTTTTCTTTCCCTTTCTGTTTCTCATCAATATCCCATGCTTTCTCTTATTCTCCTCTTTTGTCCTTGTATTAGGGCAATCAGAGAGACTATGCTTTCAATGAAATGCCATTTTTTGTACTTACGGTTTTTGTAGTTCATGAGGGTGGGAACATTACCCTTCAGAGGAGCAAGATCCACCTGTCTACATTGATAGAGCTTTTCTTAGGTTGAGATGGGAAGTGGCCCTGACTTTATACTTGGACAGCCGTGACTTCACAGGGGAGCCACACCCCATGTGGTAATATGCTCATAGCCCATTGTGAAATAGCATCTATGACCATGTGAGGCCCTGACAATGTAACCTTTGCCATGTCCTCTATTAGTTTTACAGAGTTAGTTCTGAGAATTCACAAAAAGCCCCCATGCTTCTAGGAAGACAGCCCATTCTCTAGCCATGGTTAACAATCAAACCCCAGAACAGGATCTAAAGCTGTTTTATCCATCACTGATTACTCTCTGAATGCCAGCCAATCAGTGACAGTATCACACTTTGACAGTCAGCCAGTGGGAAGCTGCTGACTCTGAACATGTTTCAAGGGCTGACTTACTGTCTCTTAGACAAATGGAACCTCAAAACAAACCCATCCACTAAATCAGCAGTTTGTTTTGCTCAGAGAGACTCTGCCTGACCAGCAAAACTCTCCCTTACTTAAGTAAGAAATAAATTCAGGCTTTTGATTTCAGAAATTGTGTGATGGTCGTATCCTTCATCAGTTATTCATGACCCCTTGAATGTCTGTGTATGCCAGTATTATAAAGTTCAGTCATCTATGTTATATATGATATATGATGCTAAAGACGGTAGTTATTGAGCATAAAGGTATATCCATGCTTTATATATGATGCTAAGTCTTATAGTTATTGAGCATAATAAAGGTATATTTTACATAGTCACTCGTTAAGAGAGGTTTTATATCTCTCTGAGAGAACTGGATAAGCATTCCATTTATTCAATTTTTAAACCCTTTCTGTTCTTATAATTTGATTTTTTGATGTTAGATTAGAAAAGTCAAGTTTTCAAATTCATGGCCCTTGGGCCTAATTCAGCCTGTAAATGTGCTCTTAAAAATACTTAAACCAACATTTAGAAATCTGGAAATTTCACATTTAAGTATAGATTTCCATATTTTCTTGAAAAAATGGTAAATTTGTTATTCCAGGGCCTCCATTGCTGCATAGCAGCACTCATCAGAATGAAGGAGCTGCTGCTGTTGCCTTTAAAGGGGGCGTAGGCTCTCTTCTCTACCATAGTCTCAATACTCCCTATCATTGCCCCAAAAGGAGGAAGATTGTCAATTTCCCTTTATCATCATTTCATAGTTGTTGTTTTTCTTATAATAGGAACCGATTACTCTGTACAGAATTCTCTGTGATTCAGTTGTTTGCGTTAATTCCATTATAGCTTCAGAGACTGAGCCTTATAGTTCATTTACGCACTTTTAAATTTGGCCGCTTTGACCAATAAAAAAAGCAGGGTGAAAAATCCTTTAATAGTCAGCTTGTGTTATATGCCCTTTTCCCTAACTGATGTGGCATCTTGATTTCATATTCTTTCAAGGCTATACATTAAGTGTTCGTACCTCACTATTTTGGAGGCTTTTGTCTTTTTCCCTCATTTCTTCCATTAATAGCATATTCTTTCTCCTTTGAAAAAATATTTTATCCCTTGCCTTTAGCTGATGTGGTAGAGTGTAAAAATGGCCACAAATTATTCTAGTTCTTTTATCCATGATCTATGGGCGTGCTCTCCCACACTGACTCTGGGCTGGCCTTGTGACTTCCTTTGCCGCAATGGGACATTAACAAACATGATGCAAGCAAAGGCTTGGAAAACGTTTGTGCATTGGGCCTTGCTCTCTTGCTGAGCTTTAGAACTGTGACCACCACCATGTGAATGAGCCCAGGTTAGCCTGCTGGATGATGAGAGACACCTGGCTAGGTCATCCTTATCATTCCAGCTCATAGTCAGCCAACTGCCAAACATGTAAGTGAGGTCATCCTAGACCAAGCTAGCCCAAAACAGAAGGATCATTTAGCTGACCCATTGAATTGTTAGAAATGATAAATTTTTGTTGTAATAAATTTTTTCTAAGCTACTACATTTGGGGGTAGTTTATTATATACCAAAAATTAACCAATACATCCTAAATTAAAGAACAGTCTAGTACAAATAAAAGCCCTGCATTTTTCAAAAATGTCATCATGAAAGAACAGAAAAACTAAAGAACTGTTCCATATTGGAGGAAAGTAAAGATATGAAAATCAAATGTAATATATTATACTGGATTGGGTCTTGGACTGGGTGGGGAAATGCTCTAAAAGATATTGCTGGGACAGTTGAAGAAATTGGAATATGGACTATAGAGTAAATAATAGTATTGTGACAACATTAATTTTTTTGAAGTTGATAATTATATTGTGGTTATGTAAGAAAATATTCTTATTCTTAGGAAATGCACACTGAGGCGTTATGAGGTAATGGGCATGATTTATGCAACTTACTCTCAGAGGAAAATAACAATAAAAATATTCTCTCTCAGAGAATAAGTAATAATATGTGTGTGTGTGTGTGTGAGAGAGAGAGAGAGAGAGAGAGAGAGAGAGAGAGAGATTGAGAAAGAGAGAAAAAAGAAGGAAGGTGGGAGGAAGAGAGAATTACAAAGCAACTATGGCAAAATAGGGTTAAAAATTGATCAGTTTGGGTAAAGTATATGGGAGTTCTTTATACTATTTTATATCTTTTCTTAAAGTTTAAAAATACTTCAAAACAAGTGAAAGAAAAACCTCTACAATTGAGGAAATAAAAAATTAACTGGCATAGTTTCCTTCAGGAACTTCTTAAAACATTATCTCAATAAATTTGTTTTAGGCAAGAGCCAAAACATTTATTTATGTAGATATCAGACCTGGGGGCTTATGATTCAAATGGGAAATGGAGAATTCTGGAATCATGTTCATTTTTTGCCAGATACATGTGGATATAAGCAGAAACCCTTTAAAGGTATGGGGTAGTGGAGAGGATGCTGGATAGAGAACAGAAAATCTGGGTTTTTGTCTTGGTTCTGCCACAACTATCTTTATGTTTTAAAGCAAGTTATTCAACTCTCTTGACTTCAGTTTTCTTTCTAGATTAAATAGGAAGGTAATCTCTTAAGGTTCCTACTGATGCTAACATTTATAAATACTTAAAAAATGAAACCAAGTGTGTTGATAAATGACTTCTAGTGTTGTAATCTTAGTGACTCTTTGTTATTATGTGATAACCACATGACGTGTATTTATGGTCATAGAAGGGGAGCTTGTTAAATATGTAGAAGTATAGTGAGCATAGGCTCGAGTTATTACATGGTTGCCCCCATAGAAGCTAGGCTGTCTGGGGGTGATATTAGCAGAGAATGATTTTTGCATAATCATGATGTTGAAAGCTCTCATTGGTGATCAGGGTAAGTGATATAGATTGCAAGGATTGGAACTGGTAAGGATCAACCTCCCTCCCTCATACATGCACATGCATATAACCCAACTCCCCAAAATGACACAGGAAAGAAGAATCACAATGACAGAAATGACAGGGTGGCATATGGAATGGAAAGATACATTATAATCTGGAAGACATGTAGTGGATTGCCCATAGGGAAGATTTGTATTTTTAGCAGCATTAAAATTTAGCCCAAATAAGAATGCCAGTGTCACTGTGAAAGAGTGTCCTGAACCCTTTTGTTATTGTCAGAGATTTGGGGCATATAACACAAAATGGCATTTTTTAGAAAAGTGGTAGATATCTCTGGCTCTTGATACTCTGCAGCCTTATTCTGCGTCATTACCATCTCTCCTCCTCTTTGTGGCTTATTTTCACATATCTCCCTTCCTGCTCCTTTTACTCTTTTTTTTCCCTTCCAAAGGCTGGTGGTACTTGTGAGCAATATGTAAACACTTTGGGAGTCCCTTCAGGGAAGGACAATAGTTTTAAAAACTTTCTATTGATGTAAGTGCTCAGCTTAATGAATTCTCAAAAACTGAATGTACTCTGTACCCAGCACCCTCATTCCAAAAGAGAACATTACCTGCATCCCACAAGCCATTCTCACATCTGCTCCCATTCAATAGCTCCCTCCAAGAGTAACCATCATTGTGACTTCTAGTAGCATAGATTCATTTGGTCTGTTTGGAACATTGTATAAGTGGAATCACACAGGAGGTATTCTGTTGTATCTTTTGCTCAATATGTGTGAGATTCATCCATGTTGGTGCACATAGCTGTAGTTAATTTTCATTGCTGTGTAGTATTTCATGTAAGATATACCACAATCTATTTGTCCATTCTATTCTTGGTGGGCATATGTATTGTTTTTGCATTTTTAGCTATTATGAATAGTGCTACTCTGAATATTCTGGTACTTGGCTTTTGGTAAATATGTGTATGTGTTGGATGTATACCTGGAAATGGAATTTCTGGGCCGCAGGGGATGTTTGTGCTCAACTTCAGTAGATGATGTGAGGACACTATCTTGTGAGTGCCTCTTATGGGCCAAAGCACTTGCCATGCTATTTCAGTGAGTCTTCACAAAATCCTTTCAGGATCTTTTTGAGCTTATGCGGCTGCTGAAGACATTGAGATTTAGAAGGGTTAAAGACATCATGCAAGGTCCCTTATTGTTTGGGCTGCAGCAGAGATTAGAACCCAGCCTGACTTGACTTCAAAGCCTTTTTTTATGGTGCCCTCTCATAAGCTTCTGATCTCTGATTTAGAACCATGCCAGGCTATTTTCATATGATTTAATGATAAATGCCAGTGGCTTTCTAAGCAATGCTATCTGTTTTATTGGTAATGTTTCTAGCTATAAAAACCTTTGATGTTTTCATTCTAGAAATGCTGGCAAAAGGTAAGGGTGCAAAATGGTAGAGATCTGTATTCTCTCTGTTCCCAGGTGAGGCAAAGGTGGCTACATGTTCCCCCTAAAATTTCAGCTCCTCTTTCATAGTGTTGAGTTATTGCTGGCAAACCAGGACCATCCTTCTTGTATCTAGTGGAACCATGTGACAGGTTCTTACCATAGCAATGTGAGTGATAGTGATGTGTGTCATCTCCAAGCATAAATAGTTGAAAGCAGGTGTTCCTTCTTCTCCTATCTTTTTCTGTACATCAGACATATACAGAGGATTCAGCATGGACTTTTGAGCCCGTGGTGATGCTAGAGCCATCAAAAGAGCCTGGGTCCCAAATCACTGCTTGGAAGAGAGGAGAGCTACCTGTCAATCAGAAACGTCCGTTTGGACTTTGCATGAGTGAATGATAAACTTCTATTGTGTTAAGCCTCTGAGATTTGGGGGCTTATCTGTTACAGCAGCTAGCATTACCTTAACTAATACACCAGGGAAGTCTCCACACTCATCCCACTATTTCCCCCTGCTTCCATCATTCGGATTCTGGTACTTCTTCCATGGCTGAAACCTTGAAGATTTACTTCCCTGCCTCTCCTTATTGGACAGGATCATGGGAATTAAATGCTCTGCTTTGCAGGGTCTTGATCCTATTATCTTTGTGAATCATTTTCAGCCCCATTATTTATTACATGTACTGTGACAATGTGATGTAATTTTATGTAGTTTAGCCTTTGAACTTCTTTGTTCTTTGTGAGGAAAACCATTACAGAGTGAAAAAAAGGCCTTTTTGTGGCAACAATGGAAAATTTAGTGGAACTTCTTTTTATATATAGCCATGCATTTGTACAACTGTTTTATGCTTTTCAAACTTCAACCCTCACAGAAGCTTTGTGGCATAGGACAGGCAGTGTTTGTTATCTCCATTGGGCAGTTGAAGAAAATGAAGTACAGAGCGGTCCGGTCACACTAGACTGGAAAACAGACTTATGACTCCAGTCCACTGTCCTTTTGACTCCTCTCTGATGCCCCAGTTTTTGTGTCAGGAATCAGGGAATTATCACAGAATCTACCAAAGCACATTACGACATGCTCTTATGTTTGGGATTGTTCAGTCTGGGCCTGAGGAATCAGTAATATGAAGAAATCAATAATTTCTCAATAATTTCTTTAAAATTGGCTTCTTGTGAGCTAATTACACATGTTAGTTCCCAAAGCTTTATTAGCCTATCACAAGACTGATGTATAGCTGTGTAGACTGGACACTTCATAACCATCTGTCAGCTCATATAGTCATGTAATGGACGATACAAATGCCACAAGATCCAGGTAAGGGTTTTGGCACATGCTAAGCACAGATTTGAGCCCATCTCTATAGATGTAAGTCCTTCCTCTTTCCTTCTGCTTCAAGACTGAAACTAGCCAGTTTCCCCAATTATGATGCCCACAATCTCTTCCCATGAATCCATTTTTCTTATTTCCAGATTCACTCTGGCTGCCTGCCATAAAGTCTCATGCAAATATTCCTTCCTTAGTTTACCTAACAAGATTTGTCCTCCTTTCTCTGCTGGCCTCTGTTCCTTATAGGTACCATTTCTTTCCAAGGCCTCCCCATCCTCAGCTTTCATATGAGCTTCAAGATGATTGACCAAACCATGGAGATTTTGATGTTCAGCACCCTTCACGGGAGGCGTAGCCCATCACTGCTTTTCTCTCATGTAGACCTCTCATGTAGAGTGCCTTCCCTAATCCTACCCACTCTTCTGGGCCCTGCTTGAGACTTACTTTCTGCATTCAGGGTTCCTCCAGCTCTTTTAGTATCCCTGTCCTCTAAACACTGCCATGGGATGCTGTGGAAGAGCCCTGGAATGGGAATCAGAAGCCTTGGATTCTAGAGTGACACTTCTATGGACTCTGTGGCTCTGGGCCAGTCACTTAGCTCTTCTGAGCCTCAGTTTCCATTTCTACAAAGTGAGGATATTTGTCTAATGACCTCAAAGTTCCTTTCCAGACAGAAATTCTCTAAATTTAGGCTTGATTTAAACTGATGGGATCCAACCAAGTTTTTGGCACATGCCTTATTTAGTTTTCTACAAACGCCAGAACATATTCAGAAAGTCTTCGTCCATTTTCTGGAAGTAAGTACCTAAGGATCCAAATCAGTTAAGCTCTTTGGAGAATAATTAAGTTGTGCATTTATTCTTTCATCAGCATAATTTACGAATGTATTAATTATCTACTGCTGCACAACAAATTGCCTAAGAATTTAGAGGCTTAATACAACAAACATTTATTATTGCATAGTTTCTGTGGGTCAGGAATCTGTGCATGTCTTAGCTGGGTCCCCTGGCTTAGTCTCTTACAAGGCTAGAATCAAAGTGTTGGCCTGGACTGCAGTCAACTCAAGGCTCAACTGGTGGAGGATTTGTTCCAAGTTCATTTACATGACTGTTGGCAGGATTCAGTTCCTCATAGGCCTCATAGGTCTGAGGGCCTCAATTCCTTGCTGAGTGTTGGCCAGAGGACCCTCTCAGTTCCTTGTTACATAGGCCTCACTATAGGGTTGTTAAAAATATGGCAGCTTGCTTCGTCAGAGCAAGCAAGCAATAAGAGCCAGAGAGAGAAAGACAGAAGCAAGAGTGTTCTGTAACCTGGTTTCAGAAGTGATATCCTGTCACTTTTTCTGTATTCTGTTTATTGGTGGAGGCCAACAAATAGCCATCTGCTTCTTCCGTTGAGTTGTAAACTAATTGAAAAATCAGACAAATAGGTGAGGCAGATGGGAGGCCCAAAATGCAGACATCTCTTGCTTAACATTGGTTTTCTGTTAAGGAAATCAGATGTTCTGCACAAAAGTGCTAAAGGAGCCCTTTTCCAATTACTTTAAATGGGAAAATTATTATGCATTACAAATCAACCCCAAATCTTCAACCAACTAAAACACATCAAAACGCCCATATGTAAAGAACAAACGGTCATATCATGAGGTAAAATGCTTAAAACATTTCTTCCTTAGTTAACATTATAGACATGGAGAACCGATCGGTGGTTACTAGGGAAAAGAGGGGGGGTGGGGGGAGGGCACAAAGGGTGAAATGGTGTGCCCACAACATTATTAACAATAATGTACAACTGAAATCTCACAAGGTTGTAATCTATCATAATCTTAATAAAAACAAACAAACAAAAAACGTTTCTTCCTTGACACCAAGTAATTAATATGGTTGTTAACAAGCAGTTGCTTTGTCTACAGTCATATCTTTCTTAGTGCCAGCAATATCCTAGCCACAAATCCCCTCTGTTGACACTCTGGAGCACTTCAAAATATCTATGTGTGTTTCTGATCCATCTAAACTTGATTTATTTTAAATGCCAATTGTATTACGAGTGAAACTTGAGATGTTTCCTGCATGCTCTTTTGTTAAAAAGGTTATATTGATTTTTTAAAGCACAAATGTAATTTTTTAATATAACCCTCATTCTCCTGAAAAGTAGGTAGGTAGAGTTTGGATATTAAAAACCAAGGGGCATTTTCCTGAGAAAACATTAACCAAGGATACATTCTGTGTGGTATACCTGTGTCACTTTTATTGTAAGTAGTGCTGATATTGGAAAATGTGATTTACATCTGTGGGCTAGCAGGCTCTAAAATTATGTGCTCTAAAATTAGTCAGACTTATCTGTTGAGTCATAGATTGTGCTGGAGAACTGTGGGCTTTCCCCAAAGGGGAATGTTGAAAACATGTTCATGGAAAACATTTCCATTATGTTGAAAACATATGGCAAGACCAGAGTACAACATGCAATTTTGGAGAATCAGCCATCCTGCAAGAGAAGAGGAAGCAGAAGGGGCAGGAAGACACCTTGGAACTCCACAGTCAGGTTCAGTTACTTTTCCTTTCTGGGAAGGCGGTTGAGAGAGGCCAGAAGGAACACTCTAGTGAGTTCCCTTCACATGTAAAGAAACCACCAAGTTTGGGAGACGTTAACCCTTGCCACAAACCCTTTAATGTAGTTTCTAACACTTTACGTGCATGAATCTTACAATGGCATTGCAAGATGCCTATCATTATTGCTATCATTATTGACATTACAGATGGAAAAACTGAGAATTCAAGAGATTAAGCAACACATCAAAGGAACAGAAACAGAAAGTGATAGATTTGAAGATTGAATCCAGGCTTATCCAATGCTAAAGCTTGTGTTCTTAAACCACAGGGTGATAATACCTCACTGTTTTGTGTACTATGCTTAAATCTTGATTGTAACCAGAAGCGGAATGTTGATGAATTTGTAGCTAGTAACATGGTGAATTTGGACAAATTTTAACTGGTAAAAATTTTTATGCGTGTTTCTAGGGTCCATTTTGTTTCTTTGTCTGGACTAGAAGCTCTTCTCCTTTGCTTATGTTCGGCAGTAGATGAATCTTGTTAGGTTTCGATAGGAATACTTAATTTCGAATCTTTAGAGATTACACCTC
This sequence comes from Equus caballus, assembly GCF_041296265.1. NCBI lineage: Eukaryota > Metazoa > Chordata > Mammalia > Perissodactyla > Equidae > Equus > Equus caballus. The sequence goes on along the minus strand of NC_091715.1, from coordinate 10,943,786 downwards.
TTTCATCTCCCTCTGATCTCCTATACACTGTAGCCAGAGTTATGATCTGAAATGCAAAATCGATCTTGTCCCTCCCCTGCTTAAAACCTTATAATAGTGTACTATTACTTACAAGAGAAATCCCAAGGTCTTTAACCAGGCATGTGACTTTATATTTTCATCCCTGCTTTTCTCTCCAGCCTCATCTCTCATTCTCATTCCAGAATAAAATCCAACCATTTTAAACTATCTGCAGCTGGCATAGTTTCTCTATGAAGGAGGATGTGGAATGCTAAGAGTTCTGACTGAATGCTTTTGTAAAAATATAAACATAGAATCAGACATCCCTGAAAGACCTCAAATACATCTCCAACTTGCCCCCCCAAACGCCCTGAAGGACCCCTAATATATTCATAATGAGTTGTTTCTAAGACTTTTTGAAAAAAATCTGGAGTCCTCAGTCATCAGTCTCAAGGCTTTAATTGGGTTTGGAGGCAACCAGAGGCTCCCAGCAAAATATCATGTTGTGTGTTTGTCCAACCAAGTGGAAAGGTGACTGTTGTTGCAGGATTCTGAACAGGCTGGAAGGGAAAGAAACTGAGGAGGTATAGCTGGAATAAAAAAAAGAGTCATCTCCTCAGTGGGACTACAGAGGAAAGATGTAAAATCAGCCTTACTTCATTTTTAGTCTGAGGTTTGGGATTGTCTTGCCCCCGCAGTTAACCCACAGGCTGGATGGAGCCAGGACAGAGTAACTTCAGGTTGATTTGCAACCTAGTGTTGCCTTGCCACTTCATTAATGGCTTGTTAAATCAGTTCCAAAAGCCATTAAGAAAATCCCTGTTAAGAGGAAACCAATGTGAGCACGTGTTGAATGTTACCTTGAGAGTTACCTCCCAGGATCCACTAACAGGACCTTTTTGCCTGTCTTGATGTGTGGTGTTCAGATATTTGCAGTCTGCAGACCCTTATGTGTGAGCCCATTTTAATGATACTGGAGAGCAAAAAAGAAAAAAGTTGTATCCATACAAGGCTTTCCTGAGATCAATACCATAATTACATTTTGGACCCTCCAGGTATTAATCTTCTACTTTCTTTCAGAAAAGCAATTCTATTTTCCTAGCATGGTCTCTTAGAAATAATACTGCTTCTCCATGGCTCTTTTGAATTCTTTTTCCCTGGGGGAGAAGGAAAGGCAGGCTTTTTCCTTTGCACCTCCTTTGCTCCTACAGCCTTTCTTTCTCTTAAATTGAATGTTCATTGATGCTCTAAAAAGACTATGCACAGAGAAAGGGCTGATGTGAAAATATTTTATAATATTAGCAGCTTGAATAAAGCTGTTTTCAATGCTTTCTGGCACTCCTTGCTTTCATTATTTTATTTAACAAATGTTAATTGTATTTGTTGTCTAAAAATAAAATAATGCTAATAATATTTGTTGAACACTTGTTATGGGCTAATAATTATTCTAAGCACTTGACATGAATTGACCAAATTAAATCTCATTAGAACTCTGTGAAATAGGTACAATTTACACATTAGGATTCTGATGCTGAGAGAGTTTGGAACTTTTGCTCAAAGACAGAACTAAGACTTAATCTTGGGCAATCCCACTCCAGCACCTGCATGCTCAATCACTAAGCTATATTTGGCCGAATCTGTATGTGCCTTATACTGGGCTAGTTCCTGGATGGCTGTAAAAAATTAGACATAATTGGTGCCTCTGCTGGGTTGAATAGTGTCCCCCCAAAATTCATGTCCACTTGGAACCTCAGAATGTGACCTTATTTGGAAACAGGATCTTTGTAGATATAATTAATTAAGATGAGGTCATACTGGATTAGGGTGGGCCCTATAAGGTGTCCTTCTAAGGAGAGGGAGATTTGGAGACAGATAGATACATGGAGGAGAAGGCCATGTGAAGATGGAGGCAGAAATTGGAATGATGCAGCTACAAGCCAAAGAATGCCAAGGAATGTCAGCAACCACCAGAAGTTAGACAGAGGCAAGGAAGAATTCTTTCCTAGAGCCTTCAGAGGAAACATGGTGCTGTTGGCAGCTTGATTTCCTGTGTCTGGCCTCCAGAACTGTGAGAGAATAAATTTCTGTTGTTTTAAGCCACCCAGTTTGTGATAATTTGTTACAGCAGCCCTAGGAAACTAATATAGTGTCCTTGAAAGTTTCATAGGCTCATAGAGGAAATGGATAAGGAAATGAATAATTTTAAAAGATACGCTAAAATCTACAAAAAATAAATATACAAAATGTATATCCATTGTGATATTTTTTATATTGAAGAAGCAATAGAATATGGTGACTAAGAGCATGGATTGTGCAGAAAGACTGCCTGAGTTTGAATCTCGGCTGTGACATTTATAAGCTGTATGCCTTTGGCAAGTTACTTTACCACCTTGTGCCCCACTTTCCTCATCCATAAAATAGTTTTCAGATACCTGTGACATTTGTGGTTTCATTTTATTCTCACAGCCACCTTGAAATGTGGGTAGCTGGGGCAAATATCATCCTCATTTTGCAGACATTGTCTAGAGTCACACGGCTAGTACCTGATGGCTGGATCTACCTCTGTGACAGTGGACCAGTCCCTTAACTGTGCTATGTTTTGGTTTTCTTATCTTTAAAATGGTGATGATAATGATGGTGGTGATACTGCTGCTGCTGAAGGTAATGATGATGATGATGGTGGTGATGCTTCTGCTGCTGATGGTGATGGTGATGATGGTTATCATCCACTAGAGACCTACTGAGTGCTAGGCTCTCTGATGGGAAACCATTTTTCTTCTCCATTTTACAGGAGAATAAACTGAGATTGTGAGAGAAACTTGCCCAAGGACACCATTCCTGTGAACACAGGATGATCTGGTCAAATTTATGTGAAAGCAGTTTGTAAACTGTACTAGTGCTGCACCAATATTTGTTATATAGAGCGAGAGTCCTCCTAATAACTTCCTCCCACTGGCCCTGGTCATGCCATCTTAAACTTTTCAACATTTAAATCAGGAAAATGTTTTCCTTTCTGTATTAGGTCAAAGTGAAACAAGAGTTCTGTTGTTTCCTTTCATGAAAGGAGTGTAGTCAGACTGTCTCTAGATGTGGTTTTTTCACTTTCAATCAGCTTTTTTGATATTTAGATCCTTTAAAATTACAGTATTTACAGTAGACAACACAGGAATTGAGTCCATTCATAGGCTTTGAGTGGTGTCATTAGTAAAATAAAAATTATTAATTGAAGGTGGGTAGGAAGGGAAATGAGAAATAGTATTATTCAGTACCCATTAGGTGTCAGGTACTAATCAATTTAGTCCTCACCTACAATTGTATGAGGTAGATATTGTTATGTGATATTTTATAATATCTTCAGTCTTGGGGCATTAAAGCATTGCCCAAGGACACCTTGCAAATACAAGACAGAAATAGAATTTGAACTCAGATCTGACTCCAAAAACTGTGCCTTTATAACCATGCCACCTGCCTTCCAGAATAATGGGCAAATAATCACATGGAGGTAGAATAATTTAAAGGAGAGAAATTACCCTTTATAACTTTTCCTACTTGTGATACATGGAAAAAAGCTCATGGGAGAATTTAGAAAGGAACCAGGATAGAATTCAGGAAATTTTGGTGTGAGCCCAAAGTTACATTAACATGCTGTGTGATATGGGGCATGTCACTTTAATGCTCTGGGTCTTGGTCCTGTTAAGGTATGCTATCAATAGTCACATAATAGTTAAGCATTAAATTTGAATGGTTATTGTCTGTCCGAAAAACTGAAACTTGGAAATAGACAAAAAAGGTTACAGGTGCTCTTTTAGTGCAGTGCTGGGTTTGACGTCATCTTGTCGGGCTACTTTACCTTCTGCAGAGGCAGAGGTGAACTTCAGAATTTTGTTCAGTAGAAATGCAAATAATTTCTGTCCAAGGAAGAGATAACCCAAAAGATTATTGTTATGGCCTTGGTGAGCATCAACCAGTTTTGTATCTAACCCAGGAAACTTATCCTAACATTTCTTATAAATACTTAACTTCTCAAATGCTTTTTGGATTAGCTTTAACATTTTACTGTTTTTTAAAATCAATTAATAAGTTAAATGCAATTTTTGACATGTGTTAATTTTATATTTGCATGAGAGTCATGATTTTATCTTTTGAAAAGTTATGCTTGAAGAGTATTTAGATAGAAAGCCTCAAATATAAAGCTCTTTCTGGAATCTCTGCCTTTGCTTCCTCCAAGTGACACAACAATGGAACTGGAAGTTAAGAGTGCTTTCTGGCAGTTTGGGCTCTTCATGCCAGGGAGTAGGCAGGCAAAGAAAAGGTTTACTATAGTAGCAGGGGTGATTGATCCTGGGGATTGATCAAGGGGGAAATGAATTGCTACTACATAATGGAGGTAAAGAGAAATATGTCTGAAGTGAAGCAGTTTCCCAGAGGTACCTCTCAGAACCCATATTTTAGAAGGCCCATGTCTTCTGATAAAAGTCAATGGGAAACTACAAAAACTCAATCCAGGCAGATCTGCTAATGCGTCAGATCCTTAAGGATCTGTGGAATTAGGGTTTTTCAGAACACGCTTTGGAAAATGCTAATTTAGTACAATTCCTTCATGTTACAGACCCAAAACCTGCTTAAGTTTTGCCAGCAATTTTTATCTAAATGAGTACTATTAGGTTCCTTAGTTCTATCTCTAAGCCTCCCATGCAAACATTCAGTTAGCTCCTTAATAAGTATTAATTCAATAGTCATTGAACAAATACTATATTAATTGAATACCTACTAAGTGCCAGACACAGATCTAGACCCTGGGGATACAACAATGAGCCTATGTTTCTACATTCTCACACGGAGATATTCTTCAAGTGTGTGTGTGTGTGTGTGTGACAACAAACACATAAAAGCATCAGCTGGAGAGTGGCAAATGCTGTGCAAAATACAAGGCAAGAATGGGAAATATAATATAATGTTTGGAGGGTACTAGTTTATATAGAGTGGTCAGAGAAGGTTTCCCTGATAAGAAGACACTCGAGCAGAGGCCTGAATTAACTGAGTGAGTAAGCTCATGTATCTAGAGCAAGGGTTGGAAAAGTACTGCCCATGGGCCAAATCTGGTCTGCCACCTGCTTTTGTAAATAAAGTTTTATTGGAACACAGCCATTTGTTTACCTATTGTCTATGACTGCTTTCATACCACAATAGCAGAGTTGAGTAGTTGCAGCGAGACTGTATGGCCTAAACCATTGACTGTCTGGCCTTAAAAATGTTTGACAACTCCTGGTCTAGGGAAAGAGAGTGCCAGGCAGAGGAAACAGCAAGTGCAAAGGCTGTAAGATAGAAGGGTGGTTCGCATGTTTAAGCACTGGCCAGTACGCCTAGAGGGAGTGGGGGCAAAAGGGTGGGAGGTGAGGAGGGGAGATCAGATCATGTGTCCACAGTGAGGATTCTGGCTTATTCTGTGAGTAAGATGGGAAGTCATTGAAAGTTTAAAGCAGAGTGACATGATCTAATTTATGCCTTAAGAGGAACTTTCTGGCTACTATCTTCCTTTTATTTCTTCTCTCTTCTTCACTACTCTGCCCCTAAATCTTTCTCTTCAGAAAGCAAGAGTAGCTTAAGAAATGATTATCTATTGAATTTGATGAAATCTTGGTTGGTTATGATCCTTGCACATGAAAGATCTTCTAGCCCTTGGTTCTATAATTTTTGAGGACCTGGAGCCTCTGATGAGGCTTCAGTCTTCATGAGGACTGACCAAGCTGTCCATTCCATGACCAGCCCTGGGTCCTACCAGAAAAAGGCCAGTGCAACGCACACTTCACAAAGAGCACCCCAAGAGCTTTGCTCTCTACTTTGAAGACGCATTCACCTATTTATGAATCATTTGTGCCAAAGTGATAATGTACTTTCTAAATGCTGGCTTGTGGTCTAAAAATGTCTAATACACACTACCCTCAGCTTGGGGGAAACGATATTACTTGTTATTTTGAAAATGCATTTGCACCAAAGTAGAAATATTGCATTTTTTCTTATGTGGGGGCATGTGTGACAATGTGAAGGTCATTTTTCCTCTTTCAAAAATGGAAATAAACACCTTCTAAATTGAATTCCGTTGGTCTTTTTTGCAACCCCTGTATCTTTTCAGCCATTCAACCACACAAGATATTTGCTCTCTGTGAAGATGTTGTTATTGCTGTATGCAGCATTTGAGCTATTGCTCTTAGGAATTTTCAACAGAAATATTCTAGTGTATGTCCTATTTTATCAATTTATTTTGTCATCCATAAGGGTGGGTCAGTGGTACCATGATTTTTTACTTTCCAGACTTTTATTTTCCTGACAGTGAAAGGGTATAGTCTGGGGAGTTAGGAAAGAAATTATGCTGGACGTTTAACCTCTAATGTGATAGGTGATTTTGGGTGAAGTGATTAACTCATGAAGCTTCTGTTTATCTATTGACCAAATGATGGATATTGATGTTTTGTGATCTGGCTACCTTGGATGATTATTAGAATTGTATGCTGTCATAGACATCAAAACATGCTAATATGTCGAAAGCACTATATGAATATGAGGTTGTGGTGTTATCTTCAGTTCTTCTACTTTGTGATCTATGAAGAACATCCATTATTTGAATCTTTCAAATTATACTTTAAAAAAACAAACTAACCCAAATTGGTGAAAATAAGAAAAAGTTTAAAGCGGAGGTTGAAAGATTAAAAAAGAATATCTGGAAGACATATGACTTATATTCATTCCACAAATTGGCTTCAGGTTTAAGCTAGGAAATGCACAAATCCTAAAAGAACTTCTGAATGGATTTCTTTTTTATTTTCCAAAGCTGCGAATCATATGATATGGAATTTTGTGCTGTGTTTTGGTTAGAACCTTCTTATTTGATATTAATGGGGTAAGAAAAATATAAAATGATATTCATTTAATCTTTATTGGAAAATTTGCTTTCAGAATTTGGTAGTTCTGTTCAGCAGCATAGATGAGGAGCTTAATGTTTACACTGTGTGGAATAAATTTTAAAAATCTACAGCCAGTCAGGTTTGTAGCATCTATTTTAGGCCAAGGTGTTTGAGACTGCCATAAAGTCTTAAGCCTTAAGTCATCTCAATCCATTCTTAAAACCAAGTGGTACTAACTGAAAAATGTTTAAAAGTCAAATCCCCTAGTAATCTATTATCTGAAAAATGGTAGCACTAGTTGGTTACTTCATGTCATTGCGTGGTTGGCAAAAACATATAACTTTGTCAACAGGCACAGCGTATCCTCCTTCACCAATTTTTTCCTAGCTATACTAATAATATTCATTGCACATTTGAGCTTTGGCAGGCAGTGCAGAAAACCCATAAGAACATAGCTTTCTTCCTGAAGCTTCTAATCTAATGAAAACTGGTAGTAAATTTTCTTCCTTAGAGCCAGATTTTACTCTTGAACTATTTTCCTTCAAATACTATTGTGAAAGAAAAATGTCCTAAATAAAATCTGCAATGACATTATATGGGAATTATCTATTTCTCCAGAGTACATGGCACTCAAAATCTTTTCCCTGAGATTTTATCTTATTTATATAACCCAAATTGGTGCATTCAAGAGTTCTTTCCACTGGATGTGGACTAGAATCAGAAAAAAGTCAAGAATCCGTCTTGCCATCCAGGATGACTTTGCCTACTTGAGTGGCTAGCAGATATATTTGGAGGTGAATCTTTCTAAAATTTTCTAATGTGGGGACCGCACCCCCCCAAGAAATTATATGGTACACACATTGATTATACATGATCATGTAGCTTAGGATGTTTCCCCAAGGTGCCTCACCATCCAACTGTATTCAGCATCAGGGCTCTTCCTAGGACACTTATGGGATCAGGCCCATCTTTGGGAGGCATTTTAGCTTCAATTTTACTGTTTTTCAGTGGGAGGAAGAGAATTGAGCCCAATCAAAGACTGCCTTATTTATTTCAAAAGGAATGACCAATAAGACCGAAATAGTGTTTTAGGAATGATGCAAAAAGCATGGCATTAATCTTGGCCATACCAACTCATATGGGATACAGCAAAAGCTGTACTAAGAGGAAAATTCATCGCAGTACAGGCACATCTTAACAAACAAGAAAAATCCCAAATAAGCAACCTTAAAGCACACCTGACTGAACTAGAGAAAAAAGAACAAATGAAGCCCAAAGTCAGCAGAAGGAGAGAAATAATAAAAATCAGAGCAGAAATAAATACTATTGAAACGAAAAAGGCAGTAGAAAGGATCAATGAGACAAAGAGCTGGTTTTTTGAGAAGATAAATTAAATTGACAGACCACTAGCCAGACTTACAAAGAAAAAAAGGGAGAAAGCTCAAATAAACAAAATCAGAAATGAGTGAGGAGAAATAACAACAGACTCTGCAGAAATACAACAGATTATAAGAGAATACTACAAAAAACTATATGCCAACAGAATGGATAACCTAGAGGAAATGGATAAATTCTTGGACTCCTACAATCTCCCAAAGCTCACTCAAGAAGAGGCAGACAATTTGAACAGACCAATCACAAGGAAAGAGATTGAAACAGCAATCAAAAACATCCCAACGAATAAAACCCCAGGACCAGACGGCTTTCCTGGGGAATTCTACCAAACTTTCAGAGAGGATTTAATACCTATCCTTTTCAAGCTATTCCAAAAAATTAGGGAAGATGGAACACTTCCTAACACATTCTATGAGGCCAACATCACGCTGATACCAAAACCTGACAAGGACACCATGAAAAAAGAGAACTACAGGCCAATATCACTGATGAACATAGATGCAAAAATTCTAAACAAAATTTTGGCAACCAGAATTCAGCAATTCATCAAAAGAATCATACATCAGGATCAGGTGGGATTCATACCAGGGACACGGGGATGGTTCAACATCTGCAAATCAATCAACGTGATACACCACATCAACAAACTGAGGAATAAAAACCACATGATCATCTCAATAGATGCAGAGAAGGCATTTGACAAGATCCAACAGCCATTTATGATAAAAACTCTGAACAAAATGGGCATAGAAGGAAACTACCTCAACATAATAAAGGCCATATACGACAAACCCATAGCCAACATCATACTCAATGGGCAAAAACTGAACCCCATCCCCCTGAAAACAGGAACGAGACAAGGATGCCCTCTATCACCACTCTTATTTAACACAGTACTGGAGGTCCTGGCCAGAGCAATCAGGCAAAGAAAAGGGAATAAAAGGAATCCAAATAGGGAGGGAAGAAGTGAAACTCTCGCTGTTTGCAGACGACAAGATCTTATATATAGAAAACCCCAAAGAATCCATTGGAAAACTGTTAGAAGTAATCAACAACTACAGCAAAGTTGCTGGGTATAAAATCAATTTGCATAAATCAGTAGCATTTCTATACTCCAGTAATGAACCAACAGAAAAAGAACTCAAGAATACAATACCATTCACAATCGCAACAAAAAGAATAAAATACCTCGGGGTAAATTTAGCTAAGGAAGTGAAGGACCTATATAATGAAAATTACAAGGCCTTTCTGAGAGAATTGGATGATGACATAAAGAGATGGAAAGACATTCCATGTACATGAATTGGAAGAATAAACATAGTTAAAATGTCCATACTACCTAAAGCAATCTACAGATTCAACACCATCCCAATCAGAATCCCAATGACATTCTTTACAGAATTAGAACAAAGAATCCTAAAATTCATATGGGGCAACAAAAGACCCCGAATTTCTAAAGCAATCCTGAGAAAAAAGAACAAAACGGGAGGCATCACAATCCCTGACTTCAAAACATACTACAAAGCTACAGTAATCAAAACAGCATGGTACTGGTACAAAAACAGGTACACAGATCAATGGAACAGAATTGAAAGCCCAGAAATAAAACCACACATCTATGGACAGCTTATCTTTGACAAAGGAGCTGAGGGCCTACAATGGAGAAAAGAAAGTCTTTTCAACAAATGGTGCTGGGAAAACAGGAAAGCCACATGTAAAAGAATGAAAATTGACCATTCTTTTTCACCATTCACCAAAATAAACTCAAAATGGATTAAAGACCTAAAGGTGAGACCTGAAACCATAAGGCTTCTGGAAGAAAACGTAGGCAGTACACTCTCTGACATCAGTATTAAAAGGATCTTTTCGGACACCATGCCTTCTCAGAGAAGGGAAACAATAGAAAGAATAAACAAATGGGACTTCATCAGATTAAAGAGCTTCTTCAAGGCAAATGAAAACAGGATTGAAACAAAAAAACAACCCACTAACTGGGAAAAAATATTTGCAAGTCATATATCTGACAAAGGCTTAATATCCATAATATGTAAAGAACTCTCGTAACTCAACCACAAAACATCAAACAACCCAATCAAAAAATGGGCTGGAGACATGAACAGACATTTCTCCAAAGAAGATATACTGATGGCCAATAGGCACATGAAAAGATGCTCATCATCGCTGATCATCAGGGAAATGCAAATCAAAACTACACTGAGATATCACCTTACACCCGTTAGAATGACAAAAATATCTAAAACTAATAGCAACAAATGTTGGAGAGGTTGCGGAGAAAAAGGAACCCTCATACACTGCTGGTGGGAATGCAAACTGGTGCAGCCACTATGGAAAACAGTATGGAGATTCCTCAACAAACTAAAAATAGAACTACCATACGATCCAGCCATCCCACTACTGGGTATTTATCCAAAGAGCTTGAAGTCAGCAATCCCAAAAGTCCTGTGCACCCCAATGTTTATTGCAGCACTGTTTACAATAGCCAAGACGTGGAAGCAACCTAAGTGTCCAGCAACAGACGAATGGATAAAGAAGATGTGGTACATATATACAATGGAATACTACTCAGCTGCAAAACAGAACAAAATCATTCCATTTGCAATAACATGGATGGACCTTGAGAGAATTATGTTAAGTGAAATAAGCCAGTGAGAGAAAGATAATCTGTGTATGACTCCACTCATATGAGGAATTTAAAATTATGGACCAAGAACAGTTTAGTGGATACCAGGGGAAAGGTGGGGTGGGGGATGGGCACAAAGGGTGAAGTGGTGCACCTACAACATGACTGACAAACATTAATGTACAATTGAAATTTCACAAGATTGTAACCTATCAATAACTCAATAAAAAAAATTAAAAAAAAAAGCATGGCATTAATCTTGCCAAGGTTAGGAATTGTGAAGCTTCTTGCCCAGTGGATGACTAATACTATTCATAATAATAATAATTTTATTATTATCTATTAGTTATTGAGAATTTATTATGTTAGATACCAAGCTAATGGCTTTACTTGCATTTTTCTCAGTTCATCCTCTTAAAACTCCATGAAACAGGAGCTATTCAGAAAATTCAGGTAACTTATCCAAGATCACACTGTTGATAGTTGGCTGAGCTAGCGTTTCTTTTTTTTTTTTTTAACTAGAGATTATTTTATTTTATTTTTTAAGACTGGCACCTGAGTTAACATCTGTTGCCAATCTTCTTTTTCTTTTCATTTTCCCCAAAGTCCCCAGTACATAGTTGTATATTCTAGTTGTAGGTCCTTCTAGTTCTGCTATGAGGGATGCTGCCTCAGCATGGCTTGATGAATGGTGCTAGGTCCGTGCCCAGGATCTGAACCGAGAAAACCCTGGACCACTGAAGCAGAGCACACAAACTTAACCACTTCGCCAAGGGGCCGGCCCCTGAGCTAGCCTTTCTATCTCCAAAATTCATGCTTTAGCCATTCTGTGTTATTGCTTTCAATGGAAATGATTCAATATTTGAATAAGTTTAAAAGGCCATAAACATCAACTTAGAAATCCACATCTTTCTGAAAATATTACAATGGATGTCTTTGGTTAAGGAAAATCTACAGGGGTCAAGATGAGTTACCTTTATTTCACTGGGGCTCAGAATTTTTTTTTCATCATGGAACTTCCTGACAAAATCAGGATGGGTAGGCAGATAGGTTTCTCTTTTAAATTTCTTTTCACTTTGATATTTTCCCCAGTGCTCTTGGAACTTTTCCATATCTCATATGAAGTACCCAGTGAAATCCCAGGCCAGCTCACAATGGCTACTAATTCTGCTCACAATAGCTACTAATACTTCCACGTCTCCATTTCCCTGTTTCTACAATGAGAATAACGTATTTTTTCTTTCTTCATGGGGATTCTATAAGCTACAATTATATTATAACAATAATATAATAGCTATATAGGTGCTTCAAGCTTATGAGGAAGACCAGAAACAAAAATCCAAGTTACCGTTGTCAACTAAATTATTTACATTGTAGTGCAAAAATGGAAAGACTATTAGAGAAGTTCTGTGGCACACATAGCTTTATTGAAATTGAACAAATATTTTTTTAATAACCCCTTTTACAGCACATGTAAAATTTAATTTTTTCATTATATTTTTACAGGTTGTCTTTTATCTGAGTAAGCAAAAATACGTCTTTTATTTTTTTCTTACTTAAAACATGTAGCCAGGATTCAAACCACGTAGCTCTGGTACCAAAAAGGCAACGGGTTATGAAAATCACAGTACAATTTTAAAATTCTTTAAGTTAGTTAAGGATATTTAAAACAATATTCACTTGGATTGACAGTAGAAATCATGGGTCAGTTGACATTAGTACTAGCAGTTACACCTACGATGAGAGCAGAAATGTGAAGTTCAAGCTAATATGAGCTACACCGTTCAGGACACACCGTCTCCATAAATACTGCAGCTGAGAGGTTGCGATGGCTGAGTCACGCTTGAGCGCTTAAAGTCGCATGTAAATATAGCCAAAGCAAAAAAAATATAGTGCGCTAAGTTGGATCTAAAATAAAATGGGCATTTTTTTTTAACAGAGTATACTATCAAATCAATTACACAATACACGTTTTAAACCCCAAAATGACATCTAGGAAAGAAAAATAATATTAAAATGCACACCTACACGGACAGTAAAGTAGAAATCTGTTCTTTGTGATTGGTGTTTATTTGTTGTTGTTGTTGTTTTCTTGATAAGTAGAAATAATTTACGACCCACAAAAGGATTTCTCAGGTGAAACACTAATTACAGACATTGTAAAGAATGTAGCTTAGGAGGCTTATTTTAAAAACGAGGCAGCATTTTCCTGAAAAAGTTTGGTCCTCAACTCGCTATAGGCTAGTCACTATGGTCAGATGATAAGCATTTTCCTTGTATGTGAGTGTATTTGTTTTAAGCTAACTTTTCAGTACCAGAATTAGTCAAAACCAAACCAAATCAAAAGACAAATAACCCTCAAGAACTTGACCTTGCATATCATGTCTAATTAATGCATCATCTGAAAGAATAATCCTAAGGACTATGAAGGGAATTATGCTTACATGATTCTGCAACACCTTAATTTTGTGCAAACATTTTCCCTCATTGCCTGGATAACTTATCTTTATTCATGTAGGTGCCAGGAAACCCACTCCCATGATCCTCCCTCCCCCCGCCCCCAGTCTTCTCCTTTGTCAAAGTGATATAAAGACAATTTCACTGTGTATTTACAAGCACAACACTTAGGCAAGAAGGTCCCAGGATCTGACGGACACATCTATTTCTTGTGGACATCTTCATGCCGAATGATCTTGTATGTGATCCAGTAAAAGATGTTGAAAATAAGGAAGGCCAATGGGAAGGCAGCTCGAGATATTGTGTCAATCCTTTTTGCCCGGTCCACAAACTTCTTCTTGATGGCATCTGCATCTTTTGGGGGTTGTGGGATCGGGTTGGCAGGTGTGGCCTTGACAGCTGTTCCATCTTTCACTTGGAGGCAGTGACCCATCCCATAACCACTGAAATTAAAACGACTTTCACGAGTAACATCTTCTTCCTGGGAGAATAAAAACAGAGGAAGCACAGATTGGTTGTCAGTCAAATCAGATGGAAGATGCTTAAAATTCTTCAGAAGTAAAAGGATAAATCACAGTTAACTGGCAGAGTGGGAGGCTTTTGGAATGGGGAGTTCTCTTTCAAGTTCAACTCAATTATTCATGGAACAGGTACAGTTCATTAACTTTTCAGACTGAGAAATTAAGGGTAAGAATAATGACTTTGAGGTCATTTTAATTAATTAACAAACAGAAATACCTACGTTATATTTAGCACTGACTTTCCCAAAATCTAGTTTATTAATCCATACCTCTGAATAGACTGTTTTAAAGCCAAGTCCCCAAATCTCAATATTATACTCTAAATCTATGAAGAGGACTATTCATTTATTCCCTCACTCACTCATTCATTCATTCAAAAAAGCATTTACTGAACCCCTGCCGTATACCTGGCCCTGAGCTAGGAACTTCTGATATTGTGGCCCTTTCACAGTCCAGTTTCTTCCATTGACATTGGCTTTAATGTTAGATCTAAGATTAACCCTTTAAATGTATACCTGTTTGCCCTTCAGCTTCTAGTTCATCTCACTTATATAGCAGAGATTAAATATTCATTATTTCTTGTTGAATATTTCTACCATAGCTAATTTTTCTAGTGTCAATTTTTTTTTTTGAGGAAGATTAGCCCTGAGCTAACTGCTGCCAATCCTCCTCTTTTTGCTGAGTAAGACTGGCCCTGAGCTAACATCAATGCCCATCTTCCTCTGCTTTATATGTGGGATGCCTACCACAGCATGGCGTGCCAAGCGGTGACATGTCCACACCCAGGATCCAAACTGGCGAACCCCGGGCCACCGAAGCAGAACGCGCGCACTTAACCTCTGAGCCACCAGGCCAGCCCTTCTAGTGTCAATTTTTAACATTGATTCTTTGGCTAGTTATTTATGGCAACCATATTTAAACATGTGTCATTTTAGCTGATGTCAGTGGCATTTTGTATTGATTATTTCTACGTGAATTAGATAAAAGACTGAAAAATTATAACCTCAGGGTAAAGAGCAAATGGCCTTAGTAGAGACAAATGTATGGAATCTGGGTGTGTGGTTGGGTCAAAATGATGGGGTTGAAAAGGTGGGGTTGAAATGACCTGCTTAGTAAAAATCTAGTTCTAAAAAGGCATTGATTGAATCATCTTCTTCTGCAACTAGATTACTGCTTTCCAAAATACTGTGCAACCCCTCTGAATCACCAAAATCACTGTGCTCTTTATCTTGCCAGATAGTGATAATGATTATGTTTCTCAAAAGACAAGACAATTTAGTATTAATTTTATTTCGTCCATGTTTAATGCATGTCAGTTGTGCCTTCAGCCACATATAAAAGATAGACTGAATGAAGGACTTTTAACATAATATGAATGAGAAACCAACTGTAATCCAAATGGAATGGCAAGCACAAATGTGTCGGGAAAATCAGGCCGATGCTCTCTAATAAAGTAACTATAAAACTCCTCCTTTATAAAACCATCTACCCAGTACTTTTATGTATATGGGATTGTCCTATACAAGTTGGTTGAAGACACTGTGTCTCATTTCTTAACAAAATGTAACAAAGGATTTTTCATTCAACAATTAACTCTTGAGTGTTAAGTCTATGGCAAGCATTTTTCTAGGTGCTGGGAGACAGTTGATGAAGTTGAACAAGAGCCCTACCTGCATGGAGCTTTTAGAACCCAGTGGAAGTGGCCAATCTAAAGGCATTATCATATAAGGAAGCTTGCTAAGAAAACCCAGCCTGGAAGACATTAATGGAAGATATAAATGGAAGACATTAGAATATTTCCATGTGCTCAGCTATATAAGCTCAATAATGAATACTTTAACTGGACTCAGATTCAAATATTACATCTGTTTTATTTGCCTTAAGATGCGAGTGATTTATTTTATGGATGCAAAAGTTTCAAATAAGTGGAGTATTTAAAAATGTGGAATAAACAGATATATTAATCATTACAGTGTCATCCAAAGACTTATTCAGTACCTAGCAAAAATGGAAGCACACAGTCATTAGGAGGAGGGGACTTGCTAGTCACATGGATTATAGGCAGTCTTGGCTTCCTAACTATTACTGGTAATTAGATCTCAACCAGTGTGTGAGAGAAGTAGAAACGGTGCCAGTTGATTTAGTAAAGAGAGATGCAGACTAGGAATTTAGATATTTGAATTCTAGGCCTGGCTCCAAGATTTACAAGCTGTGTTGAGCTTAGGCAAGATACTTAGTTTTTCAAGGCCTCAGGGACCTCATGCCAAAAATGTTGAGGGTGGACTAGATCTGTGGGTCTCACCTTTGGCTGCTGGGGAACTTTTTACAAGTATATGTGTGCCTGCCTCCCCTCCCAGCCTCTTCCAGACCAGCTGAATCAGAATCTCTGGGGATGAGAACTGAGAACCTGTATTTTTAAAACTCCAGTGACTCTAATGCAAAAGACTGGAAACCAGTGGCCTAGATGAGCTTTAATATCCAGCTCTAAAATGCTGACCCTATTCTATATTATTGTCTAAAATTACTTTTCAAGTGGAAACAATCTCTCAAAATACATTTTCCCTCATCTGCCTAAATTGACTGTGCTGTTTTTCTTTGCCGTATCTATAGAATCTTGCAAATTGCTGTTCTCACCTCTATAAACATTTAGAAACTCATGGTTAAGCATATAATTCACTGCCTGAGTGAGATAAGAATCTCTTTAAATTCCTGGGCCCCTTAAGAAATAGAAAGAGTAGTTAGCTGGTAACCTATTTTTAGCACACAAAACAAAAGGAAACCTAAATACACGTCTCTGTTTCTTTTCAGACTGCCTCATTCATTTAATGTCTGTAGTCTTTCCTCATATACTGTGAATGGATAGCTGAAGAGGCTAACTCATTCAATTGAATACCAGAGCTAGAAGAGAATGATACTAGGTTAGGTTATCATTATGTTGTACATTGCCATGCAAACTGTGGGTGCTTAATAAACATTTGTTGAATAATGAACTAAAGGGAATTTAAAGAGGGTTTTCTCTATGCTTGAAAATACTTTCCTCATTCATTCAACAGTATTTCAAATTATGCTTCTGAGCATAGTTATAGCTAATTAAATCAATTCTTTAAAATTCTCAACCACAAAAATAAATCTGTCGTAGGCAGAAATTATCCATTTAATTTTTCATATGCAGGAGATATGAATGCTAGTTGAAGGGTCTTCTTATTTACCATTATGACTCATTCAATGCCTTTTAAATATAGAACCTTAAATTATCCACATCAAAGGGTATGGTTTTGATGCAGAAAACATAATTGCAACCAATTTGAATTTTTGTGTTCTAATGAATGACTAATTGCCTTTATAGCAGGTTCAGAATAAAATGTTATGGTAATATGGCATGATTCCTTTATGAGGGCAAAGTGGAGATGAGCTTGAGTCATGGATTAACTGAAGCTAAAATAAAGAACAATCTGTAAGCACAGCTAGGTTGAATGAATTCACAGGGAGTCAGATCCTCTCAATAAGGAAGGAATTTTAGGCATATAGTCTCCATTTCTTCTAATTAGCCAGGAAACCAATTAGTTAATTATTGCTGCTGACTGGCCATCTTCAGTAACTTTGAGCAGTAAACACTTCTCACTCACTCTGTTTTGTTATTCACTGATTAAATTCCCACAGAAAATGAGTCATCCAAAGTTTCAATACATGCACTTTGATAAAATCTCCGTAAATCCTGTCTGCTGTATGAAGCACTGCCATGGCACTAGGTAATTCTTTTAAGATTTGTTATCTCATTTTATTTATTTTATGCATCAATTTTACTTATTGTGAAATTTACTCATTCCCGTGTTTGGAATAAGTCTTGTCTAGATGTGAAATTGGACCTAAAGCTGACTAGATTATTAGAATTGCATTGTAGTGAATTGTTTGTTGTAAGAAAATGATTTCAATATAATTAAAGAACAGGGTACAATACTTATAAAATGTAAGATTTTAGTGGGGCCCATATTTTCAATTTTGTTTTTATTTCCCTAGAGAGGAGGAAATGAAAGGACTCTTGAAAACTGGGGGAGTGGAAAATTCTTTCCATCACATTTCTCACCCAGATTCTTTGATTGAATTGAGTCTCCCTTCTGTTGGAATAGGAAATTGCTTAGTTGGAACTGAAGGTTGTAGTGAGCCTCAATCAATACAAGGACATAATGGAGTCTCCAACCCTCCTTAGGACACAGTCTAAGTCCAAACACAGCAGATTTTCACCAAAAAAGTCCCCTGAGCAAATGAAGGCTGAATAATGCTTAATCGTGAGCCTGCCGATTTCTATCACCTGGACTTGGGGAAGAAGGATGGCCTTGAGAAGTTCTCAATTCTTCTGGCCTCAATTTCCTTCTCTGTATCACAGAGACTTGGGAATAGATATGAATAATAAACAGATATCATTTATTGATTATGACTATATACTGTACACTTAAAACTACAGTCAATCCTATCTCCAGACTGACCCTGCAAATTACATGCTTCCTGGGGAAATTGAGGCTGAGAGAAGTTATGCAGCTTCCCAAAGTTATATTGCTAATAAATAATGAAGCTAAGATTAAAATCCAGGTCTGTCTGATTCAAAGATGCTGGAAGTCTTTGATTTTTATGAATTTGTCTCTATAAAACCCCAAATGGCTTTCATTCAAGATTATGGATGAAGAATCTGACTGAACTTTGCAGAACAACAAAGCTGAGATAAAGTAAACCAAATATAATCCCTTATTGCTTAATGATGTGGTGAAATGAATTAAAACTGTCAAAGTGTCATTTTAGTGTCACAATTGCATAGTGAAAGACAATTTTTCCAAAAGAAAAGCATATCAATGGATCATCTCTTTTTCAGTGAAGGATATCATTATTATTGACTTTTGAAGAAGGAACTTTTGGTATTCATTTCTTGAGCACTTGCCATTCATGTGTTCATATTGCCAACAAATATTTATTGAGCACCTATTATGTGCCAGGTATGTGGTGAGGATATAGCAGTGAACAAGAAGACAAAGTCTGGTTTTATTGGAGTTTACATTCTAGTGTGGAAAACATACAGTAACAAGTAAAGAAATTATGTACACACACAAATATATACTTATACATATACACATATATATACACACACAAGACACTCACACACACAGATAATGATGGATGCTTTGAAGAAAAACAATCAAGGTAAGAGACTTAAGAAAGGCAGAGAAATGGATGTTTTAGATTCAGTGGTCAGAAAAGGCATAAGGAGATGCCAGGAATTATGCCATGTGCTGGGGATCCCGTGGTGAGCAAGATCAGATTCTTGCCTTCAAGGAGTTTGCAATCTTGAGATGAAGACAAACATTAATAAAATAATCATATGAATACATAATTACTATGATAAGGGCTCTGAAGGAAAATTATAGAGTGCTATGTGAGCTTATTAATGGAGGCCCAGGTCTAATCTGGCAAATTGGAGAAGCCTTTCCCTGAGGAAGTGATATTTCATTAGAAATCTGAAAAATAAGAGGCATTAAAGAGGTGATAGCAGACTTGGGAGTTGTGTGAGATGGGAGGGTTTGCTGCAATTGAGAGATGGTAGGATGGCTCCTGGAATGTAGGGGGAGAGTGGGTGAGACAGATTTTCAGAAATAATTAGCACAACCAGAGGCACTCACAACTAGAACATACAACTATGTACTGGGGGGCTCTGGGGATAAGAAAAAGAAAAAAAAAAGAAGATTGGCAACAATTGTTAGCTCAGCTGCCAATCTTTAAAAGAAAGAACCAGGGGCTAGATTATATAGAGCTTTGAAAACCGTGGTGCCTGTTTGGAGCTTTATTTTAAGAACCAAGTGAAGCAAGAGATGAATAAGACTTTTGGTTTTGGGGGGGCATAGAGAACTAAACAGAGTATAATATGAGAGAGAGTCTTGAGATTTGTACAAAGTTTTACTGGAGTTGAGATGACCGTAAGTCTCCAGAGATGGCAAGGGTAATACTGCTGAGATACACAAGGCAATGTGCAAATTATCTGTGATTCCCCTAATCTAAAGAAGACTCTGTAGGTACCTATTGGTTTTTAGTATTCATTTCCAATTTTTCTTTTTATTACTATTTTTAAATTTTGGCTTCCCAATCATATTAAAGAATAGGTAGTCAGGGACTCTGGATTTTTGTGTGTGTGTGTGTGTGTGTGAGGAAGATTGTCACTGAGCTAACATCTGTGCCAATCTTCCTCTATTTTATGTGGGATGCCACCACAGCATGGCCTGACGAGCAGTGCTAGGTCTACAACCACGGTCCAAACCTGCAAACCCCTGGCTGCTGAAGCAGAGCAGACAAACTTAACCACTACGCCACCAGGCTGGCCCATCAGGGACTCTGGATTTTGATAGCTGACTTCCACTATTGTCTTCGCTCACCGGAGGGTGAGCTCCTGTGTGCCAAAGTCATCTCTGTTGCCCTATTCCATAGTACAATGCTGGGCCCATGATAGTTATTCAATAACTTGCTTGGAATGATCCTCTTGATTAAGTAAGGGCTCAGAAAGGTCATGCTCGCTGAGGGAGAGTAGGGGACAGTGATTTCCCTCTCTTTGCCAATTGCTGTCCTTTCTGTAGCCTCTGGATCAATCTTCCCCAAATAACTTCCATCTTATCTCTCTCACTACAGACTCAATAGCCTTGATATGGTAGAGAAGCAGGGGAAAACACAGATAGAATCTGAAAGGCCTGGGTTGAACTCACATCTTTACTCTTTCTAGATTTGTGAGTTTAGGGCAGTTCCTCAACTTTTTTGCTCTTCTATTTCCTCATCTTTAAAATGAAGAGATTAGCCATTTGGCCATTTTCTGAGTTTGAGTATAGGATTATAATGCTGGCTAGTATATTGCCTTGGGACTAATCTCTAGCTGATTGGTATGTTTAAGACTTTTCTTCTCAACCAGAGAGTAGACAGCATGCAAATAAGGGTCTTAATGTCTTCGTCCTACCCATGCCCTGATACCTTCTACCAGAGTTGGCTTTGTGGGCATGCATACTGTGCAGTCACACAGGGCTTAATGCTTAGAAAGGTCCTATACTTGCTTTAATGCTATGCTAGAGCCATCTTGAAATTCGTAATAATTTTTGAACAAGGGATAGATTGATGAAATGCCATTGGCCCATTGCTTCCATTCCTAGGCTTAATACTTTCCAACAGTTTCTCATCTCCTTAATGACCACTCCCAAGCTCCTTTGTGTGACATTCAAGGACTCCTATGTCCTGCCTTATACCTACTTCTCTCATGGGATTTCAAGATCTTGGACTTTAGTCAACTGCTTCCCTTTTCATAGAATACCCCTCACCTCTCTTTACTTGGCGAGCTCCTGCATATCCTTCAAGACTCCACTCTGCCATCATCCCATTCAGGATGACTTTTCTTGATCTCTGAGCCTGGGCAATGGGTTTCTCCTAAGCTCCTGTAGCACTTGGTACATCCCTTCATAATGGAACCTGCTGTATCACATTAAAATCAGCTGTTTACATGTTGGCCTCTTTTATGTAACCTTCAAGTGCAGAGACCCAGTTTTGCATATCTTGATAGCTTCAGTACATTAGAACAATGCTTGGCTGAAGCTTTCTATGTTGAATATATACAAAGTAAATTCTTCTTAAATGAATGGTAGAAAAAAAGTCTTTTATAATATGAAAAATCCTTTCCTTGCTTATTTATTATGTGGCTTATTTTTGCATATTGAATTTATATAAAATTAGGGCAAACCTAAACTCAACAATGTCACAAGAACTGAGGTATTTATGATCTATGTTTGAAACACTGTCCGTTATTTTTTGCCCAGTGTTAAGCTAGTAAGCAGCGCAGATAGTGTGAAAATATGTAAAATTAGATCCACCTTATTAACAACCTTAGCAAAAAATGCACACTTCTTTGCAAAGAAAATAAATGGAATAGACAAACACTCAAGAATACACAGAAATATTTTTTTCATTTATTTGTCTATCAAAAGTCAGAATAGTAAATCTAGATAAATTAAAAGCAAGTATGTATTATATATATGCAAATATTTCACCAAATAAATTAGACCTTATCAGTTATTGCCCATAGCAAAAGACTAAGGAGTATTTGCATAACACTAAGGATATCTGAACTCATATTCCATCCATTTGTGTTTGGCAAAGAGAGTAAAATTTCTATAAATCTGTGGTTATCACCAAACATCAGTTTTAAGTCTTGAAATTCTAATTAATAAAGCATTTTCTTCACAAATATCTTAAAACAAATTAATACCTGTACTGTGGTGCTGTGCACCATTTAGCTATCAGTACACAAAATCTCCTTCATTAGCCCTAATCACATATGTTATTTTTACAAGTCTGCATAAAAAAAGAAGCCAGCAGAGCCTTTTATTCAGGACAAAGCTCGCCCCCCAAAACAGGGGGAAAATATGTGGGTAAGGAGGACAAAAAGTATTCAGCGGTGGTATGAACAGGGACTCCAGAACTGATGTTACCAATGCCTACAAACACTTTGCAAGGGTTGGGGCATAGGGAGCTGAATTGGACTACGACTCCTAGTTTTCCGCTAAAACCCATCTTTCTTTCTTCTTCTAGTTGTGGGTCTTCCTTTAGCTTAGGGTTGCTTAACTGTAGTGCTATTGGCATTTGGGATCAGGTAATTATTTATTGTAGGGAACTGTGTTGTGTACTTTAGGATACTTAGCAGCATCCCTGGCCTCTACCCACTCCCTTCCCTCTTCTCTCCCAGTTGTGACAATGATAAATGTCTCCAGACATTACCTAATGTCTCCTGGGGGGGGAAATCACCCCTAATTAAGAAGCCCTGCTTTATCTGGTCACACATGTGCACATGGGGAGACTGCACTTTCTAGCTTCCCCTGCACCTGTGTGGGTCTATGCAACACATGTAGTGTCAGGAGGTCCAATCAGCTCAATCTCCAAACCAGAATCTAGTCAATTCTTACCACCCCCAACACTACATGTAGGTCTGAGCCACTTGATGGTGGGTCATCAGAATCATTCCCACCAGAATAATTGTAGTAGTCTTCTATCTGATTCCCTGGCTTTTAGACCCCCCCTCCCAACAATAATGTCTGCTCGCAACACAGCAACTAGAAGGATCGTTTTAAAATGTGAGTCAAGTCAGATCTTCATCAGCTCAAAACTCTCCAGTGGCTCTCATCTCACTCAGTAAAAGATAAGTCCTTGTAATGTCCCCTTACCTCTCAAACCTCAACTCCTGCTGCTCTTTCTCTAGCCCAGGTGTCAGCGAATATTTTCTGTAAAGTGCCAGATAGTAAATATCTTAGACTTCATGGGCCATACATTCTGAAGTATACGTCTTTTCAATGTATATTTTGAATCTAATTTTCTAAAGTGAAATAAATACTTCACTCTACTTTGGACCACACCTCTCCTAGAGCACCATATTTTTAATGGACTGGAATTATTTAAGAATAATTTTTGACTTTTGGCTCAAAATCTATAAAGCAGAAATGTTTTCGTTTAATGTCAGCTGTAGTCTTAGAAAGTAGTCTAGAAATCGATAACGTGGTTGTGATGTTTCGATTCCTCAAGAGGGAAGCAATGCCTTGCATATGGAAATTCTTTCCTAGTAGTCTCTATCGATTCTGATCTAGCTAGAATGCTCAGAAGACACTAAATTCTAAGAAGCATGAAGGTGAACATCTTCCATCTGGAGTATGAGCTGTTCAATTATTAACATCATTTACCATCTGTTCAGGGTGCAAAGTGAACATTGAGACTGTCTACACAGCACAAACTAGAGGGGGCAGGTGATCAGGGGATGACCCCATTGCCAAACTAAAAACAATAATAATGATAGGAGCAGCAACAAATAACATCAAGCATTTATTTGCTTTCTAACTTGGATAATCAAGACTACCAAATTCTCCAGACCATTATTGTTTTCCAATCTATCTATCTATCTATATGTACACACTTGGTGTTAGAAAGTGGTTACTATGTGGGGTTATCTGTTGTTTACCTGGCACCGCCACTCCTGTAGACGTGCCTTCCTAAGGCTGAGAAGAACTATGTTGCCCAGAATTCTCTTCTTCATTGGTTCTGAGTTAGGGTTTGCCAGTAAGAGGAACTTAGGAGATTTTGAAGGTGGAAGGGAAGCAGAAGCCATTATTTTGGGGAGTATGTGGGGGTCAGATTAGGCTGCTTTGTTAGACACAACAGCATTCCAGGCCTTTCTGTGGGATCCAATTTTATGATCCCATTTTAGCAGCCAGATATGGTGGCTTCTCAGATTTCCCTGTGAACACGTGCTTTTTCATCCTGAGCTTCAGGTAGATAAAGTCCCATCTTCTGACTATAGCCTTCCAGACTTTCATTTCCCCCAATTGCTCTCATATTCATATAAACCATAATTTCTATTTGAAACCCCTTATTCTGGTAGTATGTTTAGTGTCTATGTTTTCCTGACTAAACTCAGAAAGATACAGGTATATGGGTACACCATAATTTTAACTTGAAAACGTCATTTTAATGCAAGTGACTGTATTTTCTTTAAGATTTGTTGAGCATCATAACATACTAAGCTTTGGAAAGAAATAAGGATGAAAAAGACAGAGTCTTGCCCTTGAAGTCAGTGTGGAATTGGGGGATGGGGTCTAGAACATGTAGACCAGTGGTTCTCAACAAGAGTGATTTTGCCCCCCAGGGGACATCAGGCAATGTCAGGAGACATTTTTGGTTGTCACAACTGGGGACAGGGTGCTATTGACATCTAGTGGGTAGAGGTCAGGATACTGCTAAACATCCTACAATGCACGGGACAGTCCCCCACAACAAAGCATGAATTATCTAGCTTCAAATGCCAATAGTGCTGAGGTTGGGAAACCCTGATATAGACAAATGATTCCAATATAATGTGTTGTCTGCTCTTATAAAGGAATGCACAGGCCACATGATACTATGGAAGAAGTAATATAATGCTAGAGTAATTAAAGGCAAGCTAGACGGCATTCTTTCTGTAATAACATCATGGAATGTGCTGCTTCTAGAAGATATACACGAATATTACAGATATGTTACAGAAAAGCAACCCATGTAAAGGCAGCCTCATTTTATAACTGAGCCTGCTTTTTAGTACAACTACAGAACAGCTCAGAGGCACTTGTCTGTACCATTTGTCCTGGAGTTAATATCTTTTAATTTTCCTGTATCTTAATCAGGGAGGATTTGCTACAAAGGACAGAAACCTACTCATGGTAACCTAAATAAATGGGGGATTTCTTTAAGAAATTACTATAAAAGTTATTGTAAGAAAATCTCATGAGTCTCCAAGGATAGGGAAGCAGTGCCAGGTAAAGGTAAGAAGCCTGGGTTCTGGATCCAGAGCTCCTGGTTTCAAATCTTGGCTCTGCCACTAACCAGTTTGGGAGCCGAGTAAGTCACTCAAACCTCTACGTGCCTCAGTCTCTTCTGCAGTATAGTGGAAATAATGATGTCTTCCTTACGGGGTTGTTGAAAGGATTCAGTGAGATAATGCACATTAAGGGCTTATAACAGTATATGGTATATGGTAGGTTCTCAATAAATGTTAGCAATGACAATGATATTGATGATGGTATAAGCAGGTCTACCCAACCCAGTAACTCCAGTGAGCGAGTCAGGAAATGGGATTATTCTCAATCTCTCAGAGCTGTTATTCTCTCCCAGTTCTGCTTCTCTCCTTTCAGCTTCCTTTACTTATGCATGTTCCAACTGGGCCACCCCGGCCTCACCCCTAGGGAAACCTTTTCAGCTCAGGTCCTTACTATCATCTAATTAGAGTACGAGAGATTCTTCATTCAAATTATTGAAAAAGAGAATCTCATTGATGTCCCAGTTTATAGACTTTTGTCCTCGGGTCAGTGGATAGGAAAAGGAGTAGGAGAAACCAACAGGGTAGCCTGAAGCCAGGGTGAGGGGCAAGGGAATCCTTCCAGGTTGGTGAATGTTCCTGAAAGCAAACCACATAAGGAACCATGGAAGGAACGAGAGGCTGGCCTTGAAAACTGGTGAGCCTGGCTCATATGACAGGAGTTTTCAAAAGAATGAAGAGCATTTGTACTTATGACTCTAAGGCTGCTAATCAGAAACAATTGGTTGACATTACAGGGACAGAATTCAACTCAATATGAGGAAGAACTTTTAACAACTCTATAACTGAACATGGAGCACAACACCTTGGAAGGTAATGAATTCTTTATTGCTAGAGATAGTCAAGTATTTAATCATTTGTTAGAGATGTTGGGTATTGATGTAACGTGGGTTAGGGGACTGGTTGACCATTTATGTACCTTCTAATTGTGGGAGTCTCTGATTGTGTATGAAAATCGCTAAGATAAGAAGTCCAGGAGGGCAAACCACATTGAAGGTGCTGACCCAAGTGCAGGAAAGATGTATTCAACAAGCTGTGCCCTGCTATGACCCTCTGTGATCTCCTGGAAGTTTCTAGTCATTCTGATCCCATTTTAAGAAACCCTGCTCTAATATAATCAACCCCACAGCAACAGTTTGGTTCAGGTGTATTTTCTCTTTCAATTATCTTTGACTTGCAAAACATTTTATTTCATCATTTCTAATGGTTTCATTTTAAGAAGCAGGTCCCTTGCTGCTGTTATAATTTTGAAGAAGATCCTAATATAGAATATATAAAATATATAACAGAATAATAAAAACCCTAAAGTAGTAACGTGTAACCTCACATTATGTAAAGAATTAGGCACCGAATGGATGTATTTTTAGAGGTTAACACACCATGTTTGTGGAGGCCTATCTTTATTGTATCTAGTTTTGACAGCCTAGAGGCTCCAAGCTGTAACAGCAACCTTCCAAATAGTCACTTTTTTCTTTCTCCTCCTCCCTCCCACTGTTCAATTTCTGCTGAAAGGAGCTCAGAGGGAGAAGAATTAATGCTGTTGGCCGTCAAAGTTTGGTGAGCTGTTTGTTTTTGCAGGAGGCTCAATAAACTCAAGAACTGGCAACGCAATCAATAGCATTGGATCTATATTTGGTCTTGCCCTTGATCCCTTCCTACTGACTTTGAAGATGAAAGCGTCATGATGAAATCACCCAGGTGTGACTTGGAGAAGCATTAGGAGGTTTTGACAGAGGGGCAGTGAGGCATAGCCTGAGGAAAGAGATGTCTGTAGACCATCACTTCATGGCTTTCCATAGCTGCAGAACAAGCACATTTTCTCCAGGTGAAAACTATAAACCTGCTTTCTCTGGCCAATCTGATTTCCTTGTGAATTTGATCCTGGTAAGCTAGGTCTTCTCTAATGAATATAGACTGTATGTTCTGTTTTAAAATTAGCAGTTACTGAAGCAGATGAGCACTATAAAACATCAGGAGGCACTTTCCTATTGCTTCTCCCAAGGACATTCAAAGCAGCGAAGTGAACCGGAAACACAATCTATGCTCCATTATTGTGGCTTATTAGTTTTTCAGATCATCTAAGCCCTAGCTCTCTCCTCCCTTCCCTGCAACCATTTGTTCACTAGCACTTCAACTATAGCTTCTTGTAAGCAACTCTTACAAAAGAAATTAGGAAAAGGAAAATGGAAAATAATGGATAAAATGAGGCGTTTGGTTTTTGGAGCGTTGGTGGTGCATTTCCAAGATCTCTTCTCTCTGCTTCATTACTATGGTTACCAGATTTAAGATTTCAGACAGAAACATGTCTATAGGCCCAGAGGGAAGAATGACTGCAGTAAACACAGAAGACAGAGATGGAGCACAATTCGAAAATAATACCAGTATCTGTTGATCTAATTGTTAACCAATTAAGTTTCTAGTTTAGAAAGTGCTTGAAGGTGTCCAGCATAGTACTTGGCACTTAATGGGAAATCTGCCTTCTTTTCCTTTTCAAAGTTATAGTTAGAGGCAAAGGGGAAAGCTTATGTGGTTATAAGATATCTTTTCATAGAAAACAGACATAAGTCCTGGGTAGGTGTCTCTGTCATCCCGGTGTGTACTTCCTTCTAAGGCAGATGTCACACCCAGATGAGGATGACACAACTTCCACACTGCAGGCACAGGTCACTGCATGATAAGCCCACTGGGTCACAGGCATCACAGTCCTCAGGTGGGGTGTGAGTGTGGGCTGGTAAGACAAGGGTGAGGGGCTCAGTGAATTTTAGTAAGATGCAACAGTTAGTGCAAGGTACACCTCACCTCCTGTCCCTGTCCTCGTAGCAACCAAACAAGGACCCTTGTTACCAGATCTGTGACTGTCTCTTAAGGGTATCTGAGAAGGTGTAAGCCGGAGAAGGTCACAGGAACTTGTTTACCTGGCCTGATACACCCTGAAAGCACTTTTTTGTCATAACTCAAAGTAGGAAACATTTTTCATTACCAACCGGGATGCACACGTGCATACACTCCCACACACATTAATATATATAAGAGAAACAAAAATTGCACAAGGTGGTATTTACTTTTCCAAAGCATGATGCACTCTGATATTTTCTAATTTTCTTCCTAATTTTGATTTTTCAAAAAAGCTGGTGGTGAGCCACTGAACTGACTTCATGACCTACAAGTCAATCACACCCCAAAGTTTGCAAAGTACTGTGTTTAATGATCTTGCCTGGTTTCTTCGTTGTCAGTATTCATTCATCAAATATTTACTGAGCGTTTGCCATATGTTAGGCATGTGCTAGTCATGGGGAAATCTAAAAGAGAGGCTTCCAAATACACAGGAGAGTCCTGACGAAGAGTCAAATGTTCTGTTTAAACTCATTGCGGCTGTCATCTGTCATGCTTGAGAAGGTGCTGGGATTTCACAGGGAGTCTGGGAGATGGCCTGCTATGTACCAGGCATTGTGCTGAGCCCTGAGACTTCCTGCCAAGTCCTAGACTCTGTGTGTATTCAGCTTTTGATTGATTTTAGCAATAAGGTAGCAGTAAATGCTTCCATGTCTTCGAGAGCTTCTCAGGAGAAGAAACCCTCTGTGATAAGAAATAAGATCCAGTGTTCAATGTTTCTGAATTCACTTTTCTGCTTATCCATTAACTGATTGCTTGCCTCCAGGATAAAAATGCAGATTCTGTTGGCACAGATTGCCAGGCCCTTTGTAATCAGGCCTTAACGGATTGTTTGAGTTTCATTTTCCCTCATTTCTCTTTACATATCCTATGCTTTAGAAACTCTCTGTTCCCTCAATGGCCCAAACTTTTCCACATCTCTGGGCCTTTCCATGTCCTATTCTTTTTGTTCAGTGATTCTCTTTGACTTTGTCTGCCTGCTGAATTAAAATTCAGTGTTCTGTCCTTAGCTCAAATTACAGCTCCCTCCAGGAGCTCCTACTTTCTGTCACCTCTGTTTAACAGTAGTCCCATTTTTTTTCCTATTCTCTCCTAAATCCTTGCATTTATTAGGTTGGATTTTAATAATACTGTTGTGAGTCTCTTGTGCACTAAACAGTGGGCAATTAATCAAAATAGTACATAGGATCGTTTTAAAGAGGCAGAGGACATTTTACATGAACATGAGAAGATAAGTTTATATAAAGAGCTCAATTATACCATTTCAGGTAGCTGTCCATTCCAGATTTGTGCATTGGGCTAGAAGTTAGATGCTAGTGGGCTGGATTCCTAAGAAGTCATAGCTATCTACATTTAAAGTGCTCCATATAAGAAATGGCATGACTTCTGGTGACATAGTGCTGCCTAGTTTTCCACTTTTAGACCGCTGAGCTATGAGCCTTCAGTAGAAACCAGCAATTCATTCAACAGACATTTCTCAAGTACCTAGTATGTACCAGATAATGTGATAGGCTCTTCATATTGAAAGATGAATAATAGTCTGTGCTGTATAGATGATTTCTAATGAGATTTTCCAGAGGGTTTTTAAGAAATAGGTGAAGGGAAGAGAAAGGAAATATTTGATGAGTGTTGGCTGGGTGCAAGACAGTGTTGTTCACATGTATAATCTTACTTACTCATAATAGTAATCCACTGAGAAAGGGCTTTAGTAGACCTCTTTTTACAAATGAAGAAACTAAGACCCAGAGTGGTTAGACCATGGCTCCAAATCACCCAGCAAATACAGTACCAGCCAGGATTTGAATGTAGCCAGCTGGCCTCCTGGCCAAAGTTCATTTCACTACACCATGCTTCTCTCCCATCTCTTTATTTGTATGATTTGAAGAGAAAAGGTATACATTTTTTAAGAGGACAGGAATTCACATGTCAAAATTATTCCAGAAAAGGTTGCTATAATGAAACATGTTGACAGGGTACTTGGCTGGGATGAAGAAAGCTGGCTTTATGACAGGGATTTTTGTAAGATTTCTTTTTCCTCATCAATATGTCCTAAAAGACAAGGAGTGTGAAGGTGCATTCAATGATTTTATGGTGAATTAAGGCATCTAAGGTCTGGCAGCCAGGAACTGGCTGTACGACATTTAGCAAGCCTCATAAACTCCCTATGGAGATATCACTGCTGAACTATCTTAATTTGAAGCATTTTGTGCTTTCCAGAATAACGTTGTATGACTATTTAGAACAATTGTTTGACCACAATACGTGCATGCCCAGTTCACTCCTGTTAACTGAAGTGAAACTCCTCACCCTGGCATGGATTCTATTGGATGGTATTTTGGATCATCTCCTACTTGGGCATGTGAACACAGATCTGAGAGGGCATCTTCTCAGTTATAGGAAAAGGTCTTGTGTGGGGTTCCCATTTGGCTCCCAATACCAGAATGATGATCCTAGGCCACTGAATAACTAGTACCACTCTTCTTAAGAAAAAGAAGACAAAATAAAAAACAACAACAAGCAACATAGGATTAAATTATTCTACAGGATTGAAATCTTTCATAAATTAAACAAATGAAATTTACTTAAAAACACAAGCAGCCGTAGTGATGAACTTAACATTTCTCATCAAATGAAAATTAATTTTATTTAGAACTTTGGGGCATTTTTCCATGCCTTAATGGTATGTCTTGTTTTAGACTGTGCAGTTGCAATGTGTGTACATTTAAAAATTGGACCATTTGCAATATGTTCTAGAGCAGCACTTTTCAAGCTTCATTGAGCTTGTGAATCCCCTCGGGATCTGCTATAATGCAGATTCCGATTCGGTAGGTCTGAGGTGAGGCCTGAGAGTCTGCATCTCTCACAAGCTCCGGGAAATGCTGGTGCTTCTGGTCAACAGATGACACTTTAAGAAGCAAGGATCTACAGCAGTAGTTCTCAAATTTGGCTGCACGTTGGAATCGACTGGGAAGCCTTAAAAAATTAAGATGTTTTGATTTTTTTCCACCCCCAAAGATTCTGACTTAATTGGTCATGCATGGGGTCTGAGCATGGGGAAAAGGTCTTAAAAAGTTTCCAGGTGACTATAATGTGTAGGCAGGATTAAGAACCTTACTCTAGGGGGGTTACCTTGACTCTAGAAAATATGAGCGCTCATTTAGGGTATGACTTTTGTTGCTCTTGAATATATCCAGTAGCAGACAGAGTGAAAGTAAGTGGGAACATTCAATAACTTAACCTCCTAATGTTTACACCCATGTCAACTTCTTGAAAAGCAATTAAATTATATGACCCCCAAAATTCATACCTCTGTTACCAGTGCAAAGAACCACACTTTGAATCCTTCTTTTACTATCTGGTATAAATAAAAGAAGCTTATATAGAGTAAAGAGCTAACTTACTAAAGAGGAAATTCCTAATTAAAAGGTTTTTCTGGTTATATCATCTTTTGGTTTATACTGGCTCTAATTAATTACTCCTGACAGGAGTAATATCTTTGTTTGTAAGCAGGTTGTAATCATGAAGCTAAACTTTTTTTTCTCTCAAAAACCTCTGCCCTCTGTGTGCACAGCATGTCTCTGTCCCTTAGGTCAGAGTTTCTCAACCTTGGTACTATTGACATTTGGGCCAGATGGTTCTTTGCTGTGGGCGCTGTCTTGTTCACTGTAAGATATTTAGCAGCATTCCTGGCCTCTACCCACTCAATGCCAGTAGCGCACACAGTCTCTCCTCCCGCCCCCAGCTATGAGAACGAAGACTGCCTCCACACATTGCCAGATGTCCCCTGGGGCAGGGGGAAAATAGCTCCTGCTTGAGAACCACTGCCTTAGATCAAAGGAAGTTTCCATGTCACTGACGGTAACTTTCATCTTGAATGTCTCTGAGTGGGAAGCTCTCCAGGTTCATCTGATGTAAATGAGAGATATATCAGGAGGGTAGGACGAGGCCATTTTCTGGTGAGCATTGATGCCACTTTAAAGAGTGGAATTTTCATTACCTATTTAATTATATTGTATTTATTCACAATAACAAGATGAGGTTAGAATAATTTAGTTAGCATTCCAAGACGAGATGAAGTTTACCAATGCCACTTCCTCCTTAAGAACAGCCCCTCCTCATCAGCGGGAAGTACTTTCCCTTCCTAGGAATTTCCACAGATTCAAGTATAACTCTATTATGGTTCTCAACATTCTCTACCCATATTAGAAAAATTTTACACTTAATTTTTTCTCTTATTGATCTCTAAAGTTGCAGGTTTCAAGCAGTTTTTATATCCTC
The DNA here is from genome assembly GCF_041296265.1 of Equus caballus. Taxonomy (NCBI): domain Eukaryota; kingdom Metazoa; phylum Chordata; class Mammalia; order Perissodactyla; family Equidae; genus Equus; species Equus caballus. The sequence continues at coordinate 10,911,296 of NC_091715.1, read as the reverse complement.
ACTCCCCCTTATCTAAAACAGAACTCTGTACAAAGCAAGCATTCTAAAAAATATTTGTTGAACAAATGAATTCTAGGGTTGTCTAGCGGCTTAGAGTGAAAACTAATAGGGGCCATTTCCTTATACCCACTTCTGCACAGAGCCAGGATCATTTATTTTCTAAATGGTCACACTTGCTTCTGATGATAATTCATCAATCAGGTGGGAAAGAACTCCAGCTTCACTTTAAGTGTTTTGTCCTCAAATGAGCTTGTTACAAACAAGAATAATATTGATAGAAGACAAATTAATACTGTGATTAGGCAAACCCACATCTCTTTAATGTAATGTCAGGGAAGCACCAGACTTCTCTCTCATTCAGTTTGATCTTTTTATGGGAGTCCAGTTATGTTGAAATAGCTACAGCTTGTGTCACCATGAAGAATCTACAGCAATTAAGAGCTAAACAGTAAAAGGAGGTTTAAGATATCTGATATCATAGCCTTTCTAAGATAGTAATAGAACTGAAGGCACAGGCTTGATTTCAGGGACATAAAGAAATAGAATTGTATTATAAAACTGTCAAGTTGTTTAGAAAACTCAGTAGCACAAAAATATTTTAGCAATGCCAACTGTAAGTTTCAATAGATGGAATGCAATTGTTTATCTGTAATTTGGAGAAACCACTATTTTGCCTTCAAGGATGCCACTCACTGCTCCTGCTAGATCCTCAGCCCTCTGTTTCCAAACTTTAGGCCCAAAAGGTGCTACAGGATCTGTTTGGTATTTGGTGAGGAGGCAGAGGATGGGGTTAAATGGGACTGTGATTGTCATCAGGCCCTTGGCCCAGGAGGCATTGCACCTTAGTTTGCTTTTGTTCTCTCAGAGCAATCCTGAGACAAGGATTGGTGTGCAAGCAGTTTATCTGGGAGGTAGTATATGGGAAGTGCGGCAAGGGAGTGGGAAGTGGGACAGGGAAAGGAAGAAGTCAATAAAGAGTGTGTAAATGATCAGTGCCATTACCAACTGTTGGCAAATGGGGCTCAAACCTCTGAGAGACTCAGACTTGACCAACCAAGGAATGAGGAAGCTGGGTATTCAGCCACCAACCCCGAGCTCTCACTGGTTGAGGGGCATTCACCTCCTGGCACCTCTGGCTTGCCTCGAGTATGCATGGAGCATGCTAGAGCGGCCTGGACACTCCCGGACAGTCGCAGGAAACACATTTCTGTGTGTTTAAATGGAAATGCTCAAACAGCAATTTCCTGATCTTGTGCTTCATTCCAACCTGACCCTTTCTATACAGAGTGATATTTCTACAGTTTCATTCTGATTAGAGCATCTTTAAAAATCTTTTGGTGGGTCCCACTTCATGAGCAATTGAAGTTTTCCTTCTTTCAAGCTCCGTCAGCCCCACGGCCCCAGCACTTTGCTGAACCCGATTCTTTATGAGGACCTGAAAGCATCATGTTGTTTCTTGCCTCTGAGCCTTTGCAGAACTGTTCCCTCAGTCTGAAGATCCTCCTCACTCCTTTTTCATCTGTCTGATTCGTACTCCTGTATCAAGACCCATACGAATGATCAATTCCCTGGTGCTACCAAGTGGAGGAGATGCTCCATCCTAGTGATTTAGTCATCACTAAATCTTGCACTTAAACCTCTCATGTAGCACACAGCATTATGTTTTGAAATCATTTGTCTATGAATCTGTTTATCCTAGCAAGCAAAATACAAACAATACAAAAAGGAGACTAGATGATACAAGTTCTTATTTTAATGTTGAATTCCCTTTTAAAAAACTTGTATAGCACAAGTCTCTTAAAAGGGTCTGTGTGCAAAACTAGAACTTCAACTGTTTGATAGAGAAATATAAAGGATCATTGATGTTAAAGGCCTGAGGTAACTTTTATTGCAAAAAAAATTAAGTGGAGGTAAATACTATATTTTATTTGTTAACATTTTCATTTATGTATAAAATGTTCTCCTTTCATTCTTCTCCCCTGTACATTATATCCGTTTCTCTACCCACCCCTACCTTGTATCATCACATGAGCCATGCTTTTGTCCATTCTGTCTGGCAGAACCCTCACTCTTTACAAGCATGTAACCTGTGCAGACACACAGGGTCCCATGCTCAGAAAGGTCCTATGCTTGGTTTAATGCTCTGCTGTTGCCATCTTGAAATTCTTAATTTTTTGAATTAGGGGTCCTGCATTTTCATTTCAGTCAGTCCTGCCTGAATCAGTTCGGGAACCCACCCTCTTGTTCTTGTTCCAAGCTGCTGAGCCTTGCTGGAGAACCTCACCGAATCTGGCACATTGATACCCCTCACAGATTAAGTCTTCTCCACCTCAGCTGGACCCTAAAGCTCTTAGGAAAACTTCTATGGGTTCCTGGTGATGTGTTTCCCAATTCACCAATATTTCAAAACTGTCCCTCTGTTCTCATTCTTCCAGCTTTGTCATTTCCCCATTCACTCTCTGCAAATGAATGTGTTTCCCCTGTCACAGAAAACAGCTAGATACCATCATGTGGAGATTCTTCAACATCCTGCTGCCCACCCAAAAACTTACCCTGTCCTTATTTCTTCTTCCTTCTCCCTAGTTACTGTGGAAGAGATGTCCCTTCTCCTGGGTAGGGCTAGTGGCTCCACCCAAGAATGCTCTCCATCCCCACTTCCCAGGAAACTTGTGAAAATAAAATGATTCTATCAACAAGTTTCCCTTCAGCATTTAAATGCTCCTCAAGTCTCTTATCAAAAACAAACTTATGGTCTATGTACCTCTTCAGTCACGTCTCTCCCTTTTTCTTGGAAAAGTTGGCTATACTCAAATGTCCTCACTTCCTCACTGCCCCCTTCACCACTATATTCTCTGAAATCTTGTGTCTGCCTCCATCTCTCGACTGACCCTGCTGTTGTTGAGGTTATTAATATCCTCTGAGTTTCTAAAATCCATGGCAGCTTCTTAGCTTTGACCTTATTTGAACTCTGCATCTTTGGACACGATGAACTTTCTTCCTGGATATCTTTCTTCTGGCTTCTGAGTAATCACAGACACTGGTTTTCTTCTGACCTCTTTGAGTATTCCTTCTCTGTCTCCCTCACAGGCTCCTTTCCCCTGCCTGTCTCTGATGTGCTGGTGCTCACAGGGCTTTGTCCTTAGCCCCCTTTCTTTCCCCACCCTACCCCATCCTTCTCCTTCTCTTCTCAATCTTTACAGTCTTCCTGGGTAATCTCATCCACATTCATAGCTTTACCCTTCATCTATATCCTGATGACTCCTCAACATGTCTGTTGAGCTACTCTTCTCTCTTGAGCTCTAGACTACCTCATGGACATCTCCACCTCCATGTCTCACATTTCAATTTATCCCACATTGAACTTAATATCTGCATATTCCCCCACCAGTCTTCATCCCATAACACCAAAGTCCCCCTCTTGATAAAGCCATATTCCTGGAAGTCATCTTGAGCTTTTTCCTCTTTACAGCCCCTATATTCAATTAGTATGTATCCTATTGATTTTACTTTCTTAAGTTTTTAGAAATCATTTGATTTCTTGCTACCTCTCAGGCCCTCATCATCTTTAGTATTGATTACAACAAGAACCTTCTCCTATTCCTCCTATCTCCTGTCCTGCTCTGTCTGAGGCATTCTCCACAGTGCTCAATTGTTTTTTTTCCATAACGCAAATTTGACCATGCCACCCCTGTATTTAAAAATCCTTAATATCTCCCCATTGCCTTGAGGAAGAAGTCTAACCTTCTTAGTACGGTGTGGAGCCTTTCCTTGCCTAGCATTGGCTCCGCTCTCCAGCCTCCTGTCTTGTTACTCAACTCTGAGGGAGCCCAGGTGTTGACTTGGTGCTTGTCTTAATTGGATTTTTCTAGAAGGCTCTAAGACAAGAATTTGAGTGCAAATAATTTGCTTGGGAGATGATCTCAGGAGGCACCAGTAGAGGAGTGGGAAAGTGAGGCAGGGAAAGAAACATCAATTCACAGTGCATTGGTGAGCAGGTTTCTGTGTGGGCAACTGGGGCCCAATCCCACTGGTAATCACTGGGAGTCAGTATAGAACATGCCTCAGAGGGATGAGGAAGCTGGGATATTTATCCCCAGCCCCCAACTATTATTGACAGAGGGCTGTTCCTGGAATAAATTCTCAGTATTTCCAGTTTGCCCTGCAAAACTTGAGCATGCTTCTGGACCCTGAATAAGATACCCTCCCTCTCCCCATGCCAAGGCAGAGTGGAGCTTGTAGTGGGAAGCCATCAATGTAAACAGAAACAACGAGCACCAAGGGATATGGGTGGGGCATCGATAGTGTTTACCACAAGGCCCCTCCAGCGTGTCATAGCACTTCTATGGCCTCTATCACAATACATGTCATGTGTACATAGAAAACATATCTGCCTATGAGTCTATCTCTCCCTGGACCGTGAGCATCCCAAGAGCAGAGTCTATTGGATATGCAGATGGCTTGTAGTTGGTGTGCAATACATTTACACTGAGTATTTGAATGAATGAATAGATGGGATGAAATTGAGGGTAAGGGAAAGAGAAAATTATGAAGAGAAGAAAATCAGAGACAGAAAAATCTGATCTAGTAGGAAGGAAGGTAGTAAAGAAAATAGAGATAATGGGAAATAGCCTGAGATGAAAGGAAGAATTGGAGAGACACATTAAGAAAAAAAGGGATTTCATTTGCAAGGCTACTTCTGCGGATCACTTTGCATCTTGTAAAAGAAAATTCCATATTGCAAGCCCTAAAATAATAGTCTGTCATAATACCTAGCAAAATGGAACAAGTTTGAAAAAAAGCACCTTAAAATATTTGAAGCCTCTATATCCCTGACAAGCGGCAGCTCTCCACCCTGGTGGTTGGGGAATTACAAAGGGCCATGACATTTATTTATTCTTGTTGGCTTTCACAATTAAGTCCAAATTCCTAATCCACACAGGTCTATAAAAGCCTCCTCTAAACCCCTCAACCTTTAAGACAAAAAACAAACATGCCTTCTGCCTCCCCAGGGAAGCAGTTACAACCTCTTCAACATCCTGCTTGCTAAGGAAGCAGTTGTTACCTTAATTAATGATCTATGAAATCCTCTTTAAACACCTTGTGCAAACATGTGGCAGAATCTGGAAAGAAATGCTAAATGACAAAAGAACACACCATTCCACTGTGTTCTTCTCAAAAGAAAAAAAGAAGCTACGATTATGGAGTTTCCTTTCCGAGGACGAGGAAAAAGGAGGCCTGTAGAGATTTCCAGTGTAAGTTACTTTATAAAGTCACTTATTTTCTGTTTGTTAACCTTTCAATGGCTAGTTTACCAACATGGAATCACTGGGGTTAATGTCCTTGACATGATTATGGACATTTTAGTATCAAAGGTATGAAGTAATCATAGCATTATTACTGAAAGCCATTTTAGGAATCCTCTGGACCCTCGCTACTCAAAGTGTGGTTCTCTGGATTAGCAGCATCAGCAGCACCTAGCACCTGGCATGCACTTGTTGGAAAAGTTAAGTCCCAGGCTCTGCCTTACTGAGTCAGAATCTCTCAGGCTGGGGCCCAGGAATCTGTGTTTTACCTAGGCCTCTAGGTGATTCTTATGTGCACTAGAGTTTGAGAAGTACTGATCTAGAGCAGGACGATCAAGATGTAGTCCATAGGGGCCGACCCCATGGCCGAGTGGTTGAGTTCAAGCGCTCTGCTTCAGTGGCCTGGGGTTTTGCCGGTTCGGATCCTGGGTGCGGACATGGCACTGCTCATCAAGCCATGCTGAGGCAGCATCCCACATGCCACAGCTGGAAGGACCCACAACTAAAAAATACACAGCTATGTACCCGGGGGACTTTGGGAGAAAAAGAAAAAATAAAATCTTTAAAAAAAAAAAAGTCCATATACCCACGCCAGTCTGTGAACTGTTCATTGCAGTCTGCAACTGGCCAGGTGTGTTTGTTATTGGTTATTCTCAATTCCTGTCCTTATTGCTAGTTTAAGTAGTGAGGATTCTTCTATGTATTCTCCCAGTTTTAGTAAACCCAATTTAAAAGTTTCCACTGGATTCATTCTAGAATGAATGAAATTGTTGTTCTTTGTTTAACAGTGTCCTACTGCCTTCCTTTTCTCTTGAACACTAAACATCATTGTGTACACCTCTTGAACCACACACATTCAGGAGTTAATCCTAAAAATAAGCTTTCATTATGACTCTTCACACTACTGAGCATTCCCTAAATAGGTGTGATAAGAACTTAGTATTTTCCTACCTACATACAAGCATCTTCATCTCCCAGAATCTGGATATTAATTCAGAGTCTGAACCTAATATGTGGGCCCTGCCTTACTTCATGCATGAGGCTACGAATTGCATCATAGACCTGTTTTCTTAGGGCATGTGGTGTGTGGAGCCACATGATTTTTGTCTTAATAGATGAAGTCAATCAGATGGAGTTTTCCTTCATACTCAATTGAGTGTATTTGAATAAATAAATCAAAATTTCAAAGATAGACTGCTGGATAGAATTTGCTTTTTTCCAACATAAGGGAAAGACAACTGGCCATCATCCAGTGGGCCCCACCTATGTATGAATTATGCAGGAATTGACTCTGAATGAGGTTGGCAGAACTGAAAGCGCTCTCCTGACTTAGTGGGCAGATATTTGCAAGGGAGACATGATTTGCATACAAGAAACAGAAAATAATTAAGATGGTTTCATATTGAGAAGTGCAGTCTAACAATATTCTAAACCAGAGTTTTCTCTGCCATGGCACTATCAACATTTAGGGCTGGATAATTCTTTGTCATAGAGACTGTCTTGTACATTGTAGGATGTTTAGCAGCATCCCTAGTCTCTACCCACTAGATGCCAGTAGCACCCCTCCCTTCGGTGTGACAATCAAACATATCTCCAGATATTACCAAATGTCCCTTGGGAGGCAAAATAGCCCAAGTTGAGAACCACTGCTCTAAGCCTTTGGAGAAGAAGAGAAAAAGGTGAGAGATTGTAAGCAGGGTTCTCAAAGGTTAACCCTACTCTAATTATAGTTCAATGGGTTCCTCATTTGGTTAGATTTGTTTGGTTGATTAGGCTTAGTGGTAGTGACATCTGTATTTCAACAGCCTTCTTTCAGAGTCAGTTTACATTCTAATTGAGTTGGAAGGATCTTAGTGGGTTTTCTACCTTTGGCAAAAGTGCCTTTGTACTTAAGATGTCGTTAGGCTGCAGCCAGTATCAGTGGGAGGTAAAATGGAAGAATTCAGCTTGCCCCTAATTCTTTCCACTTCTCTTGTTTGGATGCTGTAGAGTAAAAGCACGAACTCCTTATTTCAATCCTATGGTTATAAAAATAGTTGTACATGGGTCCCATCTTGCTGCGTAATCTAATTTCCCTTTGTGGAATAAAGACAAGAGGAGTGAAAATGGGGGAACAGGTATGTAGGCAGCCTATTGTAGCTATTCTATTTGATTTTAATCTGTAGAACATCTTCCCTAATAAATTGAGCAAAAGCTTTATCAGAGTCTGCTGCATATCTTTGTGGTGGAGAAAGTAGATACTAAAATGAGCAACACTAAACGTAGAACTTACCACCTGTGAGGGCCTATTTTATGAGCTTTACCATGGAAACTCATTTTATTCTCACTACTATCCTATGAGGTGAATATTATTTACCATTAACTCCATTTTACAGATGAGAAAACTGAGGGGCAGAGAGGTGTTTTTTTTTAAAGTAACCTGCCAAGGTCACAGAACTGGTAAATTATAGAGCCTCCATTTTAATGTTGGTGGGTTAGCCCTTCATTTTAGGAGGCGAAAATCACAACTCCAAAAGGGCCAGCCATCTCACAGAATATCAACTTCAGACCAGGTTAGTCTGAGACCATGATAAAGTGAGACAAAACAAGCCCACTTCATAATTTTGTCTAAGCACAGACAAAAATAAGGTCACTAAGACATCCACAAAATACTGAACATCCTTCTCTCAGTTAGAATGTAACGGCTGCTTCTTTACCAATTATAGTTTTGTCCTTACTCTAGTCTGCCCTCCTATAGATAAGATTTATTGAGATACTCAAGCATAAAATTTCCTCTGCTTTCTGACAGCATCCAATCTAGAGCAAAGCCCTGCTTCCTTAGACTTTTCTCCCAAATCACCCAATTTATAGAGACCACCTACCCCCCACTCCGTGGTGTGCATTGTCTCTTACTGCAAAGAGTAGTAAACCCAATTTGTTTAGCTACACACTTGTCCCTAGTGGCCTATGGCTGAAGAGTGTTGACACCTATTTATCAATGTTACAAAGCTAGAAGTGGTAGCTAATTTTCCAGATGACTAAATCAGTCTTAAAAAGATTAATATAATCTTGAACAATGGGTCAAATCCAATGTAGTGAAAATTTACAGGAATAAATATAAAGTCCTTTATTTAGGTTAGAGAAAAACCAAGCACATAATCAAGAGGAGATAACTTGATAGATATTTGTATTACAAATAGAAAAAAAAGACCTGGGAAATTAACAAGCATTAGCAAGGTCAAAATGAGCCAATAGTGGAATATATTAAAAACACTGCTATAATTTAATGCTCTATTAAAAAGGGCAGATAAAGAGAGGTGATATTACTGCTCTGTGTTACATGTTGATAATGCCTGGACTATCTTTCAAATTCTCTGACTTTGCTTCAAGATGCTCACTAGCACACTAGAGAAAGGGTGATCAGTGTGCTGAGGGGCTGTAAGCCATATCCTATGAAGGACTAGGTCTATTTAGCTCAGAAGATCTGAGAAGACCTACCAGCTCAACACCCTTAAGTGTTTGAAGGCATGTCTCCAGGAAGAAGGGAAGGAGATTTTTACCACTAAGGAGAAGGAGTGCTGGTCTGACTGAGGACATTCCAGGACCCCATGGGTTTAAATAAGCCACTCCCAGGTCATGATTTGCTCTGGGTCCTTGTCTTCTGGCCTTCACCACTGGGGCCTGGTGTCCCATTGGAATGGGGAGATCTAAGACCCTTGGAATGTTGGGGAGGAAATATTGCAGTGCTTCTGGACCTAGTGAGTGGAGGGACAAGGGCTGCTTCTAAGTTGTTCCCTTCCTGGGGTATTGCATTGGGGTTTGAGGCTAAAGCTTGGGTAAAATTAAAGTAGTTCATTGTCTTTGTGGGCTTATTTCCCTCCAATGGGTCAATGGGAAGATGACTAGTTAAGAGCAGGATTCAGGTATCTCTAGGTAAAGTGTCATAAATAATATCTCCCAATACCATTTCTATTTTATATTCTGTAATGTGTAGAAAGTGACACATTATGAAAAGGAACAAATTAGGTACTATGGGTGCTTGAAAGTGTGGGATTATTTCAGCCCTGTAGGATCAGGAAATTATCTTTTGAGGAATTAGCAATTTAGCTAAGACTTAAAGGGTAGATAAAGGAGGAGAGCGGGGAGAGAAAAATCCCAAAAGGTACTGAATTCTTACTTTCCCAAGTTAGCACCATCTGAGACATTTTGATCACAGCCTCACATTCTCACCCTGTTGTCTAATTAGGTCAAAAGACCCCGTATTTTCTTCCTGGGGACGTTGAAGTCTAAACAGTGTGTTAAGATCATTCCTTTTAAAAGGCAGCTTATCGTTAGCTGGCCTAAAAGCCATAACGATGTTCTCAAGCAGCTACAATTTCTGTTTAGTCACTGAAAATAAAGAAGTCAGGGCTATGTGGGCAACTGGAAACACCTGAAATCAGGCACAGTGCCAGAAGTCAGGCATGGTGTGGTCAGATATAAAAAGAAAGGGAGAGAGAATTGCACATGAGGCTTTAAGGTTCTTGTGGGGAAGTTGTTATAACCATCACTTGGTGTGAAAACTTCTTATTGGAGCTGAGGAGGTAACATAAAAATAGGATTTTACCACATAGACCTGGGACATCAGCTTCTACTAGACTGGGATTGGCCCAACCATAGGGATTTACAAGTTCTGTCAGTGAAGATCTGGGCATGACTGTTTCTGAGAAACTCTGTTTTGATAAAATTGACAGTGGCTGCTTCTTGAGATGTAGAAAAAATAAAGCAAATACACTTCGTTGCAAGTTGCCTGGCCCCCCCTTGAGTGTGACTCCACTTCATAACTTGATTGTTCAGTAATCACCAGGCACTCTTTCCATGCAAGTAAATGTAATCTCAGGTGTTCTCTTAATAAACATCTTCCTTGAATAAATCTTAATGCTAATGTCACTTTGGGAAATGATCAGCTCTTAGTTTTTCTTATACCTTTGAAAGAATCAACTTCTATTGTGTGGTGGAGGTCAGTTTCCCAATGGGAAATTAGGGATGGCTTTTTTCATTGGGAATATTGAACATTTTAAAATGGTGTTTTGGTTTTTATTAAACTCAGGCCACAACCTATTAGAATTAATGTTCATGACCAGCTGGGCCAGAACTAGGGCTAAGTGAGTAAGGCTTCAGGTGCAAAATTTAAGGGGATATCAAAACCCCAGCACTCCAGATAAATAGTTTAAAAATTCATTATTAATGCAAAAAATCCATGGTGAACAAAATATCAAAATTTTAGATAAAAACAAGATCTGACCCTGCACTTGTGACTCACTTCAATTGCCTCACCCTAATCCCATCCGTGATGACCAGCATTAAAAAAAAAACAGAATAGAAAATATTAGAGTGCATTAGAGGTTTGTTTCCTGTTTGTGTGTGTATGTGTGTGTGTGTGCGCGTGTGCGTGTGCGAGAGAGAGACAGAGAGAGAGAGAGAGAGACTGGATCATAATGTAAGATGTAAAACGTGAACTCTGAGCAGCAGCAGTTAAGGTCAGGGACTCTGAAGCCAGACTGCATGCCTTGTGTGGCTTTGGGCATTTTACTTAACCTCTCTTTGCTTTAGTTTCATCATTTGTAAGATAGAGAGAAAAACACTGCCTTCATTATTGGCAGGATGACCACTTAATTTATCCAAACAGGGATAGTTTTGATAGTAGAAAGTGGCACTAACAGACAATACAGCTCTAATGTTAATTATTTCAAAATAAAAAAGCATTATCAAACAATAAAGCAGTTACAGATTTATGTCATGCAAAAAATGACAAAACCATTCAACCATGAACATTCAGATGTTCACCAGCAAGACTGCTCAGCCTCTTATTTTGTTTGTTTCATGTTCCTTGAACCTATGATTTTCCATGTTTTCCACTGAGCCCACCTCGCATAGTTACCTTTTTAAAAAATTTACACTCAGGGCGATCTCACCCAGTTTCATGGATTTAAAACATTATCTGTTTGCTGGTCACTCTCAAATATACTTTTTTCAGATTTCACCTCTCCCTTGTACACATATATCTAATTATCTGCCAACTCTGCGGCATGACTTATAGGCATCTAAATATAACAACAACGTAATCTGACTTCTGAGTTCCACTCCAAATCTGCTGCTGTCACAATAGTCCCCATCTTAATAAATAGTGAACACTACCCATCCAGTTGCTTAAGCCAAAAATCTGAGTCATATTCCTCTCTTTTCCTCACCTCCCCACATCAAGCATGACCTATTGCTTTTACCTTCAAAGGATAACCACTAATATGTAAGTTTCATCAAGGGATTGTATTTTGTCTGTCCTGTTCAACAATATATTCTAAGGGTGTAGACAGTGCCCGGCACATAGTGGGAAGCAAATATTCGTGGAATGAATGAATGAATCTTGAATCTGACCACTTCCCTCCATTCCCATAACCAATGTCATAGTCTAAGCCACAAACATCTCTCACCTACATTCTATGATAGCCTCCTAACTGATCTGCTGCTGCTACCCCGTGGACTATCCACTCGATAGACTGATATTTGCCGTATTGAAACTAACCAGTGGATTCCAATCAGTTAGAATAAAATCCATTCCTTTATACTGGCCTGCAAAGCCCTATATGAACCCGAAATTACCCATTCCTCCAACCTTATTTCCTACCACTTTGTTTTTCTCAGTCCCTACTGCTTGCTCTAATACTGTCCAGGTTTCCCCAAACTTACCTTATAATAAGACTCGCCTGAGACTCTTGTGAAATGTACTAATTCTCGGGGATCTCCCCTGAAGACTCTGATTCATAAGGTTTGGGGTGGAACACAAGAATCTGTACGTTTAACAAGCACTCCAGATGATTCTTATGATAAGATACAGATACAGTCTAAAAACCATCCACACAGCATTCCAAGAAAGTCCTACCAGTTATTCAGAACTGGGAAGGAAAATGAAACTCATTTTACATCTCTGGTCCAGAAGAGCATGCAGTCAGTGGCCACCTACTATGCCAAGCCAGGGAATTCTGGGAATATAGTTTATGTGCTGAAATACCCCTACATTCTAGTAATACTTCCTGGGTGGCACAAGTGACCTCAAATTTGTGCCACTTTGTGCTAGACTCCTGTGGATGAAGTTAAAGAAATGGCTATCATCAACAAGGAAGCAAGGGAGGAAAAAATTGAGAACAGCTTGATATTCAACAATGTACAACATAGAGAATGTGTGTATGTGTGTGTGTGTGTGTTTCTTTAGGCTTTGGCAGGACAAAATGTTCCTGAGACGTAAGGAAGAGAAAGAGACAGGGCAGCCAGCAGGATACCAGCCCAGAGAATGTGCAGGAGACATTTTGGTTGATGCAGTCAGGACTCCGTGAGCTCACACACACATAAGCTCCTCAGTGTAAGCAACATCTAAATCACAACGAGCGTTCAGCTTTACATCAAGGAATTCGGAAGCATTAAGATTGACAAAGAGACATTTTTTGTTTTTGCTCTGACAGAGTAGCATATAAGTGGCTTTACCAGCAGATTTAACTTATCATTTTGGGGGAGACAGATTTTGAAAAATATCTCTCATCTCCTATATTAAAAATTTTAACTTTTAGTTTTCTAGTGATATTGTTACAGGCACTAACATTCTCCATATCAAAGAGCATATTTCTCTCCCAGAATCTGAAACTGAAAACAAGTGAAAGCATTCTGGTGTCCTATATGAAAGTGGATTACAAACCAGAACAGTGCTTCTCAAATGTGTCTGCACACTGGAATTACCTGGGGAGCTTTAGAAATACTCCTGTGCCCCATCCTGAGACTAGGATTTAATTGGTGTGGGATGTGGCCAATATTTGGGATTTTTGAAAGATCCCCAGGCTATTCCAATATGTAGGCAAGTTTGGGAACCACTGAACTGGAGATTTTTGAGCCATATGTTTGAAACCTCAAACCCCTGCATAGAGTAAATTTTGGGTTTCTGCATTGAAGTGTAAGTTGAGACAATATGATCAGGCTGATTGGATTTATCAAGTTTCAGTCAACAAAGGTAGGAACCTTATTTACATAAAGCCAGAGCAGTTGATGAGAAAATCAAAGCAGTTATGCACACAAAGTCATACAAATTATCAATGTTCAAAACAACAGGATTTTAAAGTCAGTTTGTCAAATTGAGTATATATCTCCAATTAGAGTTACCAGATAAAACACAGAGCTCCCAGTTAAATTTGAGTTTCAGATAATAAATAACTTATTAGTATTGTCACATGCAATATTTGGGACATACTTACACTAAATATTGTTTATTGTTTATCTGAAATTCAAGTTTAGCTGTGTGCCCTGATTTTTATTTGCTAAATGTGAGAAAACTGCCCAAATTTTAAAGTACTAACCTGAGCAGAAATTCGGTGTGGTAAGACTAATCAGGACAAAAATTAACCTTAGTGTCTTGCTCACTATGTGTGCTTCTGTTTTCTGAAGTGCATTTCCTGGTTCACCACCTCAAGCTCTATCTGACTTTGATTGCACTGAGGGCCAGCTATACCTTATTCTGCCTCTTCTGTCTTCTCCGGAGCCGCAGGAACTCCTTGTGTTGCCTGGAGACGAAGTTCACTGCTGCATATTCCAGTAAGGCCGCAAACACAAACAGAAGGCACACCGCCATCCAGATGTCAATCGCTTTTACATAGGAGACCTGAGAGAGGGAGAGAGAGGCCCCATGAAAACTTGCGGGAAAACCAGGTTCCTAAAGTTGTGAGCAGCAGAATAACCACATTTCCCTTCATCGAGGATTTTCTGGCCTAACTTTAAGAAAGTACTTAAGCATTTTCGATTCTACTTCGAAGATTCTGAGTAGAGCAGTGAAAGTCACACACCCACCGGCCCCGGGCCCTTGTTCCATCTTTAAGTATATCCCACGTGCTCAAGTAGCCTCACCCCTGAGACCAGCTCCAAAGACAACTATGAGAATTTCCTTAAGGAAAAAAAAAGAAAAACATAATTTTGAGGTAAAATAGAATGGACACTATTTTCGAAACTGCTAATTTCCTTCTATTTTTTTCTTAACATTTAAAAACTAATATAATTAAGATAATTCCAAAACTTGGAAGAGAAATAAACTGTGTAAGGCCTTGGGCCCTTCAAAACCAATTTGTGATGGTCATCAATCTATTCATCCTAACTGACATGAAAACACATTTCTAAATAGTTTTAAGCTATCACAATTCAAGAATATTTAGCCAAAATAAAACCTCAGGGCTCTAGCCTTGGGAAGGTATCTGGTTAAAAAGCAAACTTTTATAACCCTTCAATGGTTGGTTGAGTGTTTAGTACATCTTACAATTTGATAAAGCAGATTCTGAAAGCAAATATTTTTTACTTGCAATGGAAAGTGACCCCATCTCATTTAACTTCCAGTTGTTTTTTAAAGTATAAGGGGGAAAATAACTCAAAGTTGTAACATATTGGACCGCAGACTACAAAGGATGTTTATCAAACCACCAGCTGAATGTGTACTATCTAGTTCTAATTTTTAAATAGGGTTTCCTATTTTTTTGATAGCTGACACTGAGTGCTTGCCAGCCAGTATTTTAAACATTTTACATGTATTCATTTTCTAACCATTACAACAACTATATTACCCCCATGTTCTGATGAGGACTCTAGGGTGCAGGTGGGTGAAATTATTACCCAAGGTCACAAAGCTAATAATTGGCAGAGCTAAGATTGGAATTGGAATCCAGTCTGACTAGTGATGTTCCTTCCCAGACACACACCAACACCTTACTAGGATTATACAGTTTGTATCTTGCGTTTCCCTTTAACCTGTGTTGTGAGCATTTCCCAAGTCATCTAACTTTCTTCTAAATCATAATTTCCAATGCTTGCATAATGTCCACACCTTGATTAGTTATTCTGTATTATAGGACATTTAGGTGATTTTTAGCTTTATTTTTTGCTACTGTAAACTTTGGGGTTATGAACATTCTTCTTCCCCCCAAATATTTGACAGTACATCTGATTATTAAATCAATTTTTAGACTGGGACTATGGAAGTAAATGATAAGAAAATAAGCTCTTGACTTAGAAAGTTAATAGCAGCACAGAGGATGTAAAAGCAGAGACTCTAGAGCGAGATGCCCTAAGTAAGAAACACTGCTCTGTTCCTATCTCTATAACTTTGCCAAGTTGTTTAACCTTTCTCTGCCTCCCTTCCTCATCTGTAAAACAGGGACAATAATAGTACCTATCTCATAGAGTTATGTGGATAAAGTCACTTAATATATGCAAAGTGCTTAGAATAGTGTCTGGCACAGAATAAGTGCTATATAAATGTTTGCACTTGTTTGGCGACATAAGGGTGTGATTTTGTTAATGGAGAAATTTTGGAAGAGGCAGAAAAATCCAGGAAAATAAAAATCACCCACAATCCTAATATATTCCAGTTATCATTTTTAAGGTTACCACCTGCCTTACACTATTGGTTTCAGTCAATCTGAATTACTTGTCAGTTCTACATAGGTTGTGACAAAGTAATCCAGCACTTTGTCATCTACAGCACTTTGAATGTATCACTTTTCCCACCTGGGATGCTTATTCTCATTCTTATTAACAGACTTCTCAGAATCCTTCAGGATTTGGCTTAGATACCAGCTCCCCTGGGAAGCCTCCCTAACCTTTCTGCTTTCTCCCATCTGGACTGGGGGCTCTTATCACTCTCTATTGAACCTGTCTTTTTCTACTTAGACCACCAGCTGCCCTGACCCCACGACTAGACTATAAGCTTTGGCTTTTTTTGGACAGACCCTGTGTAGTATTACTCTGTGTATCACCAGCACAGGGCCTGGAAAATAGTGAGTAAGCATTAGATATGTGGGATGGATGGATAAATGGATGATTGAATGACAGACAGATGGGAGGATGGATGGATGGATCTGGCCATCTTTCCATCTTTGTGCTTTAATTTCAACAATTCTACACTATGTGACGTGACACACAATTGCATATATTTGATATTTCTAAGAGTGGACTATTAGCACATTTTAATTCTCTCAGCATGCCTAGTATTCTTGGAATATTTCTTTCCTTAATAAACAATAATTTACACTTCTGGAGAAAGCATATTCTCCTTTAATAATAGAACATTACCAATCACAGCATTCCCAGTTATATATTATTCAGATGCCCTGTAAATGTTTTAAGACCCAATAATGAGAAGGATTTGTCAATGCCTGAGATATGTCTACACCAAGAGCTAAGTCCAATAGAGCTGACCATCATTTCTCCCCTTCCTGGTGTTTACAGTATTCAGTAATTTATAAACCTTTTCCCCATCTCCTTTTGGCCATCAGCAAGCCAAGCACGTATTTGGCTTCTTTTATAGCTGCTCATAAATGAATCCTTTCAGTCTCTTAATCATTTTGGTTGGTCTCTGAGTTTCCTCCAAATCACGAACATCTTCCCAGCATTGAAATGCTGGTATTAAATGCATTATTCACACGGATTTAGAGTGTGTTTTGAGACATCGATTACATATGATGTGATGTCCCTCGGTGCTGCTCTCTCCGGATTGGAATGCCTTTTTGTTGCTTTTACCCAGCTCTGATGCCAGATTCTTTCTCTTTGGCTGCTCATCCTTAGATGTTTTTAGCTCACATCTTCCCCGTCTCATTCTTTTTATGATTCTTGGGCTTACATGATCCCTTCCTAAACTACTTTACTACAGTCTTGCAAAATAGTTTTCAAAGGTAATTAAGCTCTCAAAATGCTATTATGATCCACTGACTTGGTACCTTTCCAGGCATATTTAATTTGGAAAAATAAACACTGAAGGCCTATCATGTGCAAGGCACTATACTAGGTGCTAGTGGGAGGTGGGGCAGAAGATACGAGGATAACTAAGATGTACATTGATTCTTCCCAGGACTTCACAGATTACACTCCAGGGGATGCCGTTCACACCGTGCTTCAGAAAGTATCATTCACATAGGTCAGAGAGTAGCAAATTATAGCCTATGGATCAAATCTGGCCCACCACATGTTTTATAAATAAAGCTTTATTGGAACACAGCCATACTCATTCATTTACATATTGTCTGTGGTTGCTTTTGCATTAAAATGTCACAGTTGAGTAGTTGTGACAGAGACCACATGTCCTGCAAAGCCTAAAATATTTACTATGGGGCCCTTTACAGAAAACGTTTGTCAGCCCCTGACCTAGACTATAAAATTGTCTATTTTGTCCTGGGGTTGTAAATCCCAGCGATCCTGTTTGGTGCTTGAGAAACCTGTGGTCTACTGAGGGAGACAGTCAAGTGAACATATAACTGATACAGAGTGGATGGTACCATGTGCCAAAGTACAGGAAAGATCAAAAGGCTGCTGGAAAATGGGGAGGTTGATGTTGGCAGGGAAAAACTGGAAAGGGTTTATTCCTAGATGTTGTGGCATTTGACTTAGGGCTTGAGGAAGGCCAGGACTTTGATGGGTAGAAGAAGCTGCAAAAGCAAAGCCATGAAGATGGGAGAGAGTAGGTGAGCTCGGGGATGGTGAACAACCTAGTGACCAGGATATGCTGGGTGCCTGGGAAGTACATGGTGAGGTGTGAATAGATAGACTGGGCCAGCACATTGAAGGCCAGGCAGAGAGGTTTTGGTTTCAGACTGCTCATAAAGATAAGCTAATGGTGGTTTTGAGGTGGGATATAGATGTATAAGTCCTTTTCTAATTATCCTGAATTTCTTTGTCTCCAAAAGCAAGAGTCTTAGCAAAAGCAGGCATTTTTCCTCCTCACAGAAATTTGTCTCCCCTCCTCTTGCCACTTTCAACTACACAGGGCTGGTTCTCTTCCAAGCTTTCTAACAACATCTCTGAATCCTTTGCTGGATCTTGTTCTTTTTGTTATTTTTGTGTTCCTTAAACTATCCTCTTCAATTTTCCCTCTATCTTCACGTCCTCAATGAATTCATCCACTCCTGTAGTTTTCTTCTTAGTCTTCTGTATGTGTGTCTCCTATTGCAGAGATCGGCCAAGTTCTTATAAATCCCATTTTCTCTTTCTGGAACACTAGTAAACTAGATTTTCTGGTTCAGTTGGATCACCCACTGGAGTGTGGGCAGAAGTAATATATGCCACTTCAGGGCCTCTAAAATCTCCCATGGGGTCCATAGGACTTAACCCTTCTGCAGCCACCTTGGATGTCACCCATTTAAGATGGCAGTGCCATAGATGGAAGAAGCCTGGATCCCTAAAAGATGCAGGGCCACTCATTCCACAGTGGAGTATAATGTGAGTGAGAAATAAGCTTTTGTTATATTAAGCCACAGAGATTTCAGGGTTTTGTTTTTCCAAAACTCCCAAATCCATCACTCAGCTCCGACCTCTCACCAGCATTCCTGTGCTAATTCTAAAATGACTGTAGTTAGTATTTGCAAAATCAAATTCATTAAATGCCCCTCCTTTCCGTTCGTCTCATTTGTATCTTTTTTCCCACGAGCAACCCTAGTTTCATCATTGCCTTCATTGTTTCCTTTCCTAGTTGTTTCCTTGCCTTCATCTCTAATATTCAATCTGTTGCAAAGCTCAACATTTCTTTCTGCAAAGCACCCTTGGGTTTACTCTTTTCTCTCTTCCCAAAGATGTCACTACAACCCTGGCCATCAACACTTACACCTGGTTATGATAACAACTTCCTAACTGATACCCCTGTATTCAGCTCTTCCCCATGGCACTTTATCCTTTTGCTTCTGCAAGATTACATTTAAAACACCAATTTCATTTTGCAACACACCTTTTTAAGAACTACTGTGGCTGCCTATTACAGGCTCTAGTATCCAAGATCTCACACAGCATGTGTCCACCCTAGTTACTCCATCTTATTCCACTCTTTCCTAACACTAACCTTGTATTTTGTTTAAGCAATTCTACTTATCCTTGAGGAAGCTAAGCCCATTCCTACTGAGAATCCCAGTGGTTCTCAAACAGGTGTGATTTTGCACCTCAGGGGGCATTTGGCAATGTCTGGAGATATTTTTGGTTGTCTCAATCAGGGGGAGGTCCTACTGGTGACTAGTCTGTTGAGGTCAGGAATGTTGCAAAACAGCCTATAATCCACAGGAAAAGCCCCCACAATGAAGAGTTATCCAGCTCAAAATGTCAATAATTCAGAGGTTGATAAACTCTGGGATAGAGAAAGCAACCCCCCTTTCCTGCCAAACCTAGATATCTATGCCTAGTCCAGTGGTTTTCAACTTGGTATGATGTTACCCTGAGAGGACACTTGGCAATGTCTGAAAATGAATGTTTTTGGTTGTCCCAACTTGGGAGTGGCATTTTGCCACTGGCTTCTAGTAGGTAGAGGCCAGGAATACTGCTAACGCTTGACAATGCATAAGACAGCCCCCAAGACAAAGAATTATCCAGCCCCAAATGTTAATAGTGTTAAGGTTGAGAAATCCTGGTCTACACGCTTCTCTCAGCATAGAAATTCTTCCTGCCTTTTCTCTACCTGTTTATTTCCAGGAGTAGTATTTAATTTCTCAAGGAATAGCTCAAATTCCATCTCCAGGGTGATGCTTCCTCTGCATATTCTAGCCCACAGTGGTCTTACCCATCTTTAGAATTTGTAGTTCACTTACAGTTAGGATCAAACAGTTTAGTGTTTGCTTCATGAATGCATGTTTTATCCAGTCAACTGAAGTATAGGATACCTGGAGGATAAAGACCCAGTAATGTCTTTTATATCTATGCCGCCAAGGACAAGTCTTTGTGCATATATTAAGAGCTCTATAGTTTGGTTGATTGACAAATTATCCAAGCTGTATATAAATTCAAATTCCTTTCATAATCACTGCTTTATATGGAGGCTTAGCTACCAAAAAAAAAAGAAAAGAGAAAGAGAAGAAAACTAAAATTAAAACAATTAGCTTAGGTCTTTTAAAGCTGATAGGTAATGATATCCAGATTACTCTTGATTTATTTTCACTAAGGGAAAGAAGGATATTTATTATTCTCATGACTTTACAATTCATGTAGTTTACAAACATATCTGGTGAAAAAGTAGAGCCAGTTAAGTGGTTTAGGTTTTTGTGGCACTAAATAAACATTTATCTGATATTTGAACAGATCAGTTAGATGGTGGAGTTTAGCTCATTGCTCAGTTGTTTTGGCGTCATGTTGACATTTCTTAGTTTTCCATTAATGTTCTTTTCAACACTGTCTTGGCATTTTTTGAAAACTTTGGCAAGTTTTCTTGAGTCAATTTTTTCATTAATTATATACTCAGATCAGTTTCAAAATGGAAAAATAAAGCCATTAATTTATTTACTCAAGTCCCATAATTTGTTTTGTCTATATTCAAAAAGTACACCACCTCCTCTGTCATGAAGCCAGTTATTCATGGGTTGGGCCATTTTCTACCCAGTGTTTATCCCCAGCACAGAAGAGTGGATCATCATTCTACAAGCATTGCCTGAACGTTTTTACAGCTTGGATACCCTCTACATTCCTTATGAGCAAGGCACTCCCATGTAATGATGTGCCAACTAAAATATGTCCACGTTCCCAGCCCCTAGGCTGACCCCAGAAAGCTATGACATTTCTCCAGCAGCCAATCAAGGAAGATTTTGTCCTTGGAGAGAAGTTCTCCACAGTGGGGAAAAACCATAAATGACTATGATCAACCAAGCATTATTTTTTAATAGAAAAGAGAAAAAATAGAATTCATAGGGCAATCTCAAAATACTTAGATATTTTTTGTTAAGTGGAATGATCTCTCACACCCACCTGCTTGAGTCAGTGTTTAATTATTCTCAAACTATGCATGCAAACCATTGCTAAACAAGAATAGAAGATTTTCTGCTCCGTAAAGTACAATTTTTAAATCTAATTTAGAAGGAAAATCTTTAATTAACCCTGATTAATGCTGCTGTTGAAATGAAGGATACCTGTTGGTCACAGTACCCTGACTTGTGCTTCCATTATACAGGAACAGAAGCCTTTGGTAGCTTCAATCAACTTGTCTTTCATTGAGTGCTATGTGAGTACACCACCACCCTCTCCATCCTCATTTTATGGGGGAGAAAAATAAGTTAATTAAATGCATGTCTAAATCTTATACAATTAATAATCAGCAGAAGTGGAAATGAGAATTCTGGCCTGATTTGCTGTTTTGCCTCTTACCTACATTCAGTCTCTGTAAAAATATTGTCAGAAAAAAACATAGATAGTCAAATTAATCTTCATGCCAAAGATTCGTGGTGTTGTACAATTTTATCTTTACAATTTCACTGCCAAGTTGCCATTTTTATTGCCTAATCAAAGAGCTCACGTCTGCTGTTTAATGCCAGGAAAATCAGATTTCCTTGGCAGATAGGGATGGTGGCAGCACTGACTACCTGGCCTATCCCAGTGTCACCACCCCCACCCCATTTTCTCTCCACGTCTTGTACTCTTGTTGGGTTCTTGGTAGAGTATTGAGTAAACACAACTCTTGTGAAGGTGCTGTTTGCAGAAACAGCCATTGGGTGGCAGTGCCTCCAAGCCTGGTATCTGCAGGAGCCAACTGGTTACAAATGGTACTCCTTAGATTACAAAACTTTCATCAGGACAGGACCTGAGCAACCCTCAGGAACTAATTAGTTTGTTGGGTGTTAGGTAGCACATAGGCCTAGTTAACTGATAAACTGATATTATTTCCAAAGATGAATAAGCTTCTCTCCATTATGGTGGTCAGAAAACTGTTCAAGAGCCAGCCTTGATGATCTAGTGCTTAAAGTTCGCCGCTGTCACTGCTTCAGCAGCCCACGTTTGCTTCCTGGTTGCAGAACCACACCACCTGCCTGTCTGTTTCCATGTTGTGGTGGCAGCTCATGTAGAAGAACTAGAAGGGCTTGCAACTAGGATATACAACCATGCACTGTGGCTTTGAGGAGAAAAAAAATACCATTCAAAGTAGCTTGCCAAAGTACACTATCCATGTGAGTTTTGTAAGCATGCAAGTAAGAGAAGGGTAGAACTGCCAGCTCCAGAATACATGAGGAATACTAGGTGATATCCACTGTTAGGGGCACCATAGGGACACTCTTTAGAAAGGCACCCCCAAGTCTCAGCCTTCTAGAAATGCAGGCATCTGGGGAAGAGAGCCAAAGTAAGGAGGGAGTGGCATCTGGAGGAAGGGGAGGAATCAAGACCAGGGGACATCTTCTTCCCTGTGCTTATGTCTGCCACATGTCTCACCACATTCTCAGCTGATGGACAAGAATACTGATTTTTTCCATAGTCTACTTCCTGTGACTGTACCATCAGTGACAAAACAAGGGCAGCATATTGCTTCTCAAACAAGAGCAGGAATGAGGAAGGAGTGGGAGTCAGGAGCAAATTGCCCAATAGTGTGAAAATAACCCCAATGAAGAAAAGAGTCAATTGGGTTATCTTAGCCTTGGAAAGAAAACCATAGGCTTTTGGAGGATAATGATATGATGCTCCACTTAATAGATATTTGCATAGTCAGTGTTTGCATGCATGTATGATGTGTGTGTGAAAGAGAGAAAGAGAGAAACAAATTGGGGAGAATATGAATATGGGAAAGAAAGGAAAGAAATGAGCAACTTTGGAGGCAGGCCAACTTGGATTTGAATCCTAGCTGAATGGCTAATGAACTTGGGAAAATTACTTAGCCTTTTGGAATCTCAGTTTCCTCTTATTGAAGTAGGGGCCCAAGGATTCCAGTGTTATGGGGTCGTTGAAGGATTGAACAAGACACTTTATGTAAATCTTAGCACTCATTTGGCAGACTGTAGACTCTCAGTCACATTAGCTTGCCAGGGATGAGATCCTGAAGACATTGCATAATTCAAAACTTGCAGAAATCAAGAAATTTCCCTAGAGAAAAAATGTAAAGTAGAATTTGTTGTATTTCATGTTCTGTGCATGCGTTAAGACTTTATTAGTATTTTTATATTGCCCTATTTCAAGTTCACATAAACTAAGTTCGCATAAAATGGAAGCTTGTTGTAGTGAATACTCTTGTATATCAGAGGGCCTGAGATATGCCATTAAAAAAACAAACCAAAACAACAAACCACCACCACGATCATCAACAAAAAGCTTGCAACACCACAACTCTGAGTTATCTCTATTATAAGAAAAGAAAAGAAAACTGGGTTTACTCGTTAATTTTACCAACATCACACAGTGAAAGAGTAGTTGAGCTGCTATTCACATCTACTCTGGCTTGACTCCACATTCTGTGCTTTTCTGGCTCACTGACCCCATTGGGAACCTCTCTCTGGGGAGTGAGTCAGAATTACTCACAGACTGGTTTTGCCAGATGACAGCATCTACTATGAGAGAGAGGTGAGAAAGTGTATGCAGTGGAGTGGGTGAGTATGAAACAGCAGCACAGTTACACCTGCAGCCATGAAGTGAAAATGAATGCTTAAAGATGAGAGAAAACTACACTGTTTTTCATTTGCTTTCTCAGTCAGCAATTAGTGCTGTTTCCACTTCTTTATTTACTCCACCAACCCCACTCCAGGTTCAAACTTTATACTTCGGAGCAAGGAAGGGGAAGGAGGGAAATTAATTGTCCTTTGGACTAAGGCTGAGTGAAAGGCCTTGGAATGGTGGATAGGGTTTACAGTGATGACAAAAGTTTTCTCCTGCTTTCCATCTTTTGTTCCCCAGAGAGAGGGCTTGATGGGAGGAGGAATATGAAAAAGCTAAGGAGTCCCCACCTCCTAGACTGGGCTTTGTTGATTTATGATTTCCAAGTCAGCTATGCTCCCTAAAGTAGGATGAGGAAGCCAGATCAGGAAGGCATCACTGGCCAAACCTCTCACCCTTGACCATTTCTGAAACTCAGAACATTATCAGAGTGAGTGAAAGGGCCAGTATTGAGTGAGTATGTGCAGACCTTTTGTCATCCCACAGCAATCACGATGGTGTACTCCTGATGCAGGCCAACTTCTGAGATGATCGGTAGGTAAGATAGGTGGGGAATGGGTGATTCTGGGCTACAAAATGGTGGCAGTCTTAGAAGCCCAGTTCAATCTGCAGTGATCAAGAAGCCATTTCCCCAAGAACACCTAGAATCCTGTGATGACCCCAGGGTACAAAGAGGCTTCTCCAGGTGCTGAGCTTCCCCACAATGTACCTGAATCCTCTGAGCATGGGGATGCTACATCCTGGGGATGAGGACAGATGTTCCTTTGGAGCAAAGAGTATTTCACAGCTGAGAATATAATTTTAATAATTTAATTTTAATTGAATGGCAGAGTCACTGGTAGCTGAGAAGCTTTCCAACACAACCCCTGCCCTGTGGCCTGGTTTAACGTTAGCTCTATAATTTAATCTGAGCTCACAGTAGAGGCGGCAGGTCAGTGAGGATGTCTCCATGGGAGCCACCTTGACAGAAACCTTCCCTTCTTGGCATGGCACCCTGGGCACTCCTGTCTGGTGCGTGCTAACCTAAAGCTCTTGAAGCTAATCAGCTACCTACTGTTTCATACCATCCAAAGTGAAACTGAAATGGAAAAATTCTAGGCCCCCATCATGCTCCAGGTTACACGTAGAGAGGAGGAAATAAGAAAGGAGCTACAGGTCAATCAGAGGTTGGGAATTAATGTGGTACAAAAGCATCTGGCTGGGCTGGTGATCTCACTTTTTGTCGGTGTAAATTACCAAAGATCTGGCCTCTACTGTGTCCATTTCTTGTAGCTGAGCAGCATTTTGATGCAAGTCAGCTCCATGTCTTTCTCCTCACCACAAAAACCAGACACACAAATCACCCACTAATAATCAGATACTTATTTGCAATAGATACTAGCCTGCAGGAGTCTGTTAGTAATTAAAAAGAAATCCTACAACCTCCTGAATAAAATGACACAAATAGATGTGCAGGCTATTTGAAGAAATAAAAAAGGCAGTGTCATCAGGAAGCATTATTATATTTCAATATGGAAGTATACAGACTGCTAAAAAAGATAAATTGTAAATGTGAAAAGATTTTGGTTGGGCATTGAGCACATCAGTTTCTAAAATATTAGTTGCATATATCTGCTTCAGAGAGTTTAGATCAATCTCAGTCCCTTGGTGGAAACCAATCTTGTAGGATTATATAAACTAATAAGAGGCAGCAGGGCTGTGATAGCAGTGAGAAGACGCCAGGGATGTGGGTCTTGGCTTTGCCACTGGCTGACTTTGCAAACTTGGCCACATCATTTCACCTTTCTGGGCCTTAAGTTCCTTCTTGGAAATATAAAAGGGTTGGATGATCACCTCCAAGGTTTCTGCTATTCTATGATTCTGTGACTCAAGGGAAAGAGAAAGTGATGAGAGAGGAAACAAAGTCTACAGCGGGATGGGGTCCCAATCTCAAGGTGATCAGAGCTGTGAGTCCCAGCCTTCTGACTCTCTGCTTTGCCATCTTACCACTTTCAATGTCATCTAGTAATGCTTATTCATTGAGCACCTCTGTGTGCCAGGCAGAACTTGCCTAAAGTAGTGAATTCCTTGCTTATGAACAAATTGTATTGATGAAAAACATTTACATGTGTAAGACTACGTGTAGTAGATGCGCTGATTTCACCTGCAAATTCAGTGAGAAAGTCTCCTGTAAACTGTCAGCAACTCACTTCGAGCCCTTGAATCTATCTGCTTTTCTGCCTAAGAGATTTTTCTGGCACGTTAATTGAACTTTCTCAACTTGCATGCAAGGAAGCCTAGAATACTCCCAAGGACAGCCCTCAACAATGGAGGGATGGGAGTTGGTGGATAAAGACCCCAGATTTCCAATTACTTGGTGGACAAGTCTGATGAGAATTCTATAGTTTTTCAGAGGATCCCCAGCAGGATTGAACCCTGTTGCCCTCCACGGTAACCAACTCAGTAATACACTTTATTGGTTTTTCTCCTTTCCTTGTTTACACTCCACACGCTCTCACTTGTCTTTCCTGAGACCACCTCCCAAATGAACTACCTGTATCCAAATACTTGTTATAGGTCTGCAGTTCACTGAAACAAATGACCCAAACCTAAAATTAGATCAGGGAAGCCTGACACAAAAATGATACCTGCTACATCATGCACCATTTAGAACCAAGATGGCAAACAAACCATGAATCCTACTGAAAATCCCTTTCTTATTGACTAAAGCCCTCTATTTGGCTGGTTTGCACATCATCAATAAGAACGGAGCATTGACATGATTAAAAAACCAACTGGAGAAGTATCAAATCAATTTGAGATCTATATTACCTATAAAGTTTAACACCCATCATTTCCCTTTTTGCTCTGCATAGCTAGTTTTAAATTCATGAATTAGAATTGAGTAATTATAACAAAAACTAATATTTCCTATCTAATACTATGCAAGAGTTCTTCAGTATGTATCAACCCTCCTGGGGTCAGAGAAACAAGGAGAGCACCTTATTTGCAGAAACATAATATAAGTGATCTGTTCCATGCTAGATATGAAGTTTGTTAGGGAGATTGAGTCATGGTTATATTTTGAGCTTATAAGGATGTAGATATTATGAAGGTATAAATTATTCCTGTTGACAGGATATGAATTAAAAGTGTTAACAGTGTTACACTAAAATACCAATGCAGACTGTTTTCATAGTGTGTGGTAGGTAGCCTCCTAAAATAGCCCCCAATGATTCTTGCCTCCTGGTCTTCATATCCCTGGGTAACCCCTTCCTCTTGACTGTGGGCTGGACCTAGCAACTTGCTTCTGACAAATATAATGTGGCAAAAGTGATGGGATGTTACTTTCATGATTAGGTTATAAAAGAACAATTTCCATCTTTTTTACACTTTTTTTCTTGCTGGCATTCTTTCTCTGGTTCTTCTCATGTGCTTGCCTTGGTGGAGAGGGCTGCCTGGCAAGGAACTGAGGGTAGCATTCAGCCAACAGTCAGTGAGGAACTGAGGCCTCAGTCCAACAACTCAGGAGGAACTGAAACCTACCAACAACTATATGAGTGAGCTTGGCAGTGGATCCTTCTCTACTTGGGCCTTCTGCAGTCCCAGCTGATACCTTAATTTTAGTCTCCTGAGAGGCCCTGAAACAGAGGTCCCAGCTAAGTTGTGCCTGGATTCTTGACGCATAGAAACTGAGATTAAAATATTGTTTAAGCCACTAAGTTTGGGGAGGGGTAATTTGTTATGCAGGAATAGATAACAAATGTATGGTATCTTAGGAGAGAAAGGGAGGGAGAGAGAGAAGAGAGATAAGTTGTTTACTTTGGGTCTCACAAATCCAGAATTTGGTAAGATTTGATGATTACTTTTGGACTTTTTAAAGAGAAATTTAAGAAAAGTAATAGGCAAGATACCTGGAAGGATAATTAATCAGTATAAGAGAACAAGAACCATAATATATTCATTTTTAATCTATTCATTCAAGTAAGCTTCCTACTTGGACGTGTATAAAGTAGCTATTCAAAGTCAGTTTACCTATGCTGGAGTCCAGGGGTTGGTAAACTACTGCCCATGGGTTACATCTGTCCTGCTACCTTGTGTTGTAAATAAAATTTGATTAGAATGCATCCATACCTGTTCATTTACATATTGTCTATGGCTCTCTATTCTCCACTTACAATGGTAGAGTTGAGTAGTTGTAACAAAGATCTTATAGCCCAGAAAGCCTGATATATTTACTATCTTGCTCTTTACAGAAAGTTCTTTTTAATGAACTTCTGATTTAATCATATATTACAATTTGAGCTAACCACTACCGAAGGTAGTCTGAATTAATAAATTTTCTCTATATTTTGATCAACATAGAAAGTAAAACTGGGTCATTCATACTCTAAAACATTCCATTATAAGGATTTTTTTCTGGAATCACTTAAATTCTCATCTCAATTTCTTGTTGCCATTGTACACACAGATGTAAGGTCCCAAAATGAATTGAATATTTTTAGCAGTCAGTCAACAAATCATTGTAATCTGTTCCCCATGTGTGAGATGCTGAGAGATACATGAAGATAATTAATATTTGGTTCCTGCCATTGAAAAACCTGTTTTATAGAGGTAAAGACAAGAAAATAGATGGTGGCCACTCTATCAGTGCTGGATTGGTGTGGTAGTAAAACCCATTAACACCAGTGTTGGACTTTGAGAGTCCAAATCAGGCCTTGTCTCTTCCTATCTATACATCTTGGGTAAGATACTTAATTACTCAGTGCCTCAGATTTCTCAGCTGAAAAATGGGAACAATAATGGAGCCCATCTCATAGGTTTGCTGTAAGGGTTGAGGTACACATGAAATAACAAGTGAATAGTGCTTAGAACTGGGTCTGGTACCTTGTAAATGCTTAAACATGTTAACTCTCATCGCCATGGTGGAATTGACCTCTTGTACTCCCATCCTGCCATTAGAATTGATGCCTTGAGTACTGCAAATTAGTTAGATTAATTAATAGTTTAATCCAATTTAGGATCTTCATTATAGTTAAATGTGGGAGTTAGTCTCATGTGACTTCTTCCTAGATGGAAGCACTTAAGAGATTTTTGGCAACTGCTGTATCTTGAAATCAATGCTATTGGGGAGGGGCTAATTTTCCTGCTACTATTCTTGTTTTAAAATTACTCTTTGGCCTGAAATGACTCAGTTTTACCTTTAAATTCAAAACTGTTAATTTTCAGAAAACCGGGAAAAATTATTCCTGTGGCGTTTTAGATAAACAGGATGCAAAGTGTATGGTCTCTCAACTGCAACTTAGAGATTCATTTATGCTTTTATAACTCATAATTCAATTTGATCGTTTCCATACTTTCCATACATTCCAAAACTTTTGTTGAGTTTTACCCAATACTGTGACTCATGGTGGTAATATTTAAGACATTTTGTTTATAAGTAACATTATGAAAATACTAAATTTGCGTAATTTTGTCTAATTTTCTGTAACATTTGAAGCACATTGTAACCATGAACAATTGGTATTATGTATATTGTGTAGGGTACATTGATCTTTCAAAGATATTTCAACATATAATTCATTCTATCTCCACATAATACAGTCATGCAGATACAGAGGTCAGAGAGCTTGAGAGAGTTTCCTAGTGTCAAAGAACCAGTTAAGATCAAAGCCAGACCTGGAACAGGATTCTTGGTACAGCCTTATTTCCACTGTGACATTACGTATTCATTCTAGTTTTAACACTTGGAATATTTTTATTGTACTCTAATTTTTTCAACATTATATTTTCTGATATCTTAGACCTAACAGTTAATAGGAATATTTTATTAACCAGAATGCTTCCTACAATACCTCTTTCCAGGAGATTTATGCCTAGGATAGGGTTTGCACCAAATGATCTCTTAGACCCTTCCTCATTCTTTCGTCTTTGATCATTGATAACAGATTTTTGTGTTATTCACTGTTAAGATGATTTGTGCTATGCCTCAGTGCTGTGGATAATCAAAGACTAACTATACAATTCCCTCCTCCAATTTGAGGATTTATTATGAGTTCAATATTTGCCTTGCTTGTCCTTACTAACAGTGATTGGAGTTATTTAGACTAATTTGCAAAGGCTAGGTGACAGAATACCAATCATAGAATTTTAGAGCTGAGACAACTTTCTAGAT
Source organism: Equus caballus (assembly GCF_041296265.1). Classification (NCBI taxonomy): domain Eukaryota; kingdom Metazoa; phylum Chordata; class Mammalia; order Perissodactyla; family Equidae; genus Equus; species Equus caballus. The sequence goes on along the minus strand of NC_091715.1, from coordinate 10,881,431 downwards.
CAGCTCATTTTTCAGATGAAGAAAGGAAAGGAAAAGGTCAAGATTGTATATGGTTGCCTGCTTTAAACTATTCTGATTCCATGCATTCTGAAAGCATAATAAAGCATGGAGGTATATGGGGCTTTATGTAAAAAAGAGATAAGTAGCAACTAACCCAAGACTTATTTAGATTAGCAGGCTCCCATTTGGGGATGAACATATATCCTGAAAAATAAAGTTGATAGAGTCAGTCACAACTTATTGCAAATTACTTTAATAAAACCAACACTCAACTGAGACTGGCCTAATTGGCTGGAATTTCCATTGCAGAAGGGAAAAAAGGACTGAGGAGGTTTCTGAATATTGGAACCAGAGCAGTCTTATGAGATTAGTGACTTCTTCAGGGACAGGTTACAGAATAAGGGAAGTAGAAAATGCTGGTGAACATTGGCCACTTTGCCATTTTTCCTGGTGCACTTGGGCTGAAGGTGTGCTACTGACCACATCTGGGTACCAATATGGTAGGCTGCCAGTGTCTGGATGGGAATCACAGGACTTGTTTGGAAGACTACTTACTTGCCAGACACGTCCAAACTATCTTTAATATTTTCTTCCCAGTGTTGTCTTGCTTCCTCTCTCCAGTATTCTCTAAGAGGAATTCTAAGGAAGGGAAAGTTATGGAGATATTTATCCATTCATTCAACAAATGATTCTGAGGACCTTCTATGTGCCAACAGGATACAACAGTGTACAAAACATGCTCCCTGATTTCAAGGACCTTGAATGTGTTGACAAGTAAATAAATTATAATACAGTGCAAGAATTGTTCAAATAGCAGGAAGTACAGGTGCTAGAGGAGCAGAGAGGAAAGGAGCCCATCTGGGCTTAGAGTGCATGTGGTTTGAAAACATGTATTAGAGGAAATGTCCAGTAAGTTGAGACTTGAAGTGAGCACAAATGGAAGACCTAATAATATAATGAGGAAGATCTGATACTTCCTGAACTCTTTAAATAAAGAATATGCCTTCTTTCCAAATAGCCATAGAATATTCACAAACCCAACCATGTACTAGACTGCAAAGACAATCTCAATAAATTTCAAAAATTGGAAATAGTACAGCAAACATTTTCTTATGATAACATGGCAAAACTAGAAATAAACAAGAACAACAAAACCCAGAAAAGTTCTTACTTTCTGGGGGAAAAATTAATTTCTCTTAATCCTTGACTCAAAGAGGAAATATAAACAGAAATTGCATAGTGTCAAGAAAATAATTATAAAACAATATGTATCGCAATTTATAAGGCATATCTAGGGCACTACTCAGAATATTTATATTTAATATTTTTATCAGTAAACAACAAAATAGACTATAGGAAAGTAGAAGGAAGGAATTATGAAGATAAAAGCAGGAATTAATGAATTCGAAAAAGGAAAGTATTTGAAAAATAAATACAATGGAAAACTAGCTTTTTATATAAAACAAGAGAAACTCCTAGCTAGACTAATCAAGAAAGGGAAAATATAACTATATAAGAAATGATAATGGGGAATAAAACAGAAAAATAACATTAAGACTCATAAGAGACTACTTTGTCCAACTTAAACGTATACATTTGAAAACCTGGATGAAATGGACAATGTTGTAGAAAAATATGATTTGCTGAAACTAATCCCAGAAGTAATTTTTAAAATATCTAAGTAAACCATTTCCATAGAAGAAATAGAGACATTCTTTCAAGGGCTACTTTTTTCAGCATATAGATAACCATGATATCTCTCCATAGATAGATTAATATGAAGTATTTTAGTAATAGGTTTTCTTATAGCAAATTATCATTGCATTCTTGAACAAATCCCACTTGGTCATAACTTATTTTTTAATGCCTTGCTGAATTGTTTGTCACATAATTCTTGTATCGACTCTCCTAAGTAGGACTTGTCTGCAGTTATCTTGTGTGTGTGTGTGTGCAATCTTTTTGAGGAATTTTAGTATCACTGTTATGTTTGCTTTATGATTTAGAAGTTTTTCTTTCATGCACTAGATTCTGGAATAGACAAAACAGATTCAAATTATTTACTCTTTCAAGGTATATGAGAAGTCCTCTCTGGAACCATCTGGGCCTGGAATCTAATGTGAAAAATTATAAGGTCATCTACTGATATGCTAAACAGATATTTGTAAAATTCAGCATAAATTCTCGATAAAATATTCAATAATATTAATTTATGGAAAATATGTATGCAAAAGCCAGAACTATGTTTAATGGGGAAACACTGGTAGAATTACAACTAGTGTCAGGAACAAGGCAGGTATGCCCACATTACCATTATCATGCAACATTGTACTAGAGGTAGACATTAAGGCAATTAGGCAAAAGAACTTAACTAGAGGTATAAAAATTAGAAAGGAGATGATGATACTATAACTACTTGCGAATGATATAACAATGTACCTGGAAAACCCAAGAGAACCAAATGAAAAATCTACAAGTAATAAGAGAATTCAGTAAGATAGCAAAGTACAAAATTAATATATATAAATCAAAGACTTTTATTCATATAAAAATATAATAACTTATCCACAATAGCAATAGAAAAAGAGTAAAATATTTATGAGTAAACTTAACAGGAAACATGCAAGAACACAAAAGTTGATTTGAACAAATGAAAAGACAGTCCATGAACTTGCGTAGGAGGTTTCAATATCATGTAAGTTTTAATCCTTTTATAGGTTAAATTTCTAACTGTAATGTGTTCCTGATAAATATATGAAATCTTTACTTGTTCAGAGGGATACAAACTTAGGAACTGGGCCTGTGGAAGATGGGGTCAAGGGAGTTTTTTTAATACCATATATGGCATTCTTGTAAAAGTATTACTTGTTCAGAAAATTAAATAAACATTTTTACAAATCAAGCACAACTAAACCTCTAAAGCATGAACGTTCATATACATTTTGTTTGGGGCCTGGAATTCTTACCAGGCTAACTTCTCTATTTTTTATCCTCAATCACATCTGAAATAGTTTTGAAACTGAGTTAGCTTCAGTGAATTGTGTTGCTCATCTTTCTGTGCAGTAATATATAACCTGAAGTTGATGTGAGAAAACTTGAGCTTTCTGGAACTCTGAAATCAAGTTATATTTGACCTTTTAAGTAAAATTGTCTTCTTGATCATGAATTTTCATTAATATGTCTTTGTGTATGTGCATGCGTATGTGTTTGTGTGTGTATGTGTGAGCGTGTGTGTTTCATTCTCTTTCAAAAATTCTAAAGAGATGGAGATCTTAGAATGTATAATGCATCCTCATTTATCACAAGTCAACAAAAGGAATTATAGTGACAAACTGGGGAGTATTCAGGAAAAAAATAAATCCCAGATGTCCTGGCACTTCAGTTCTATCCACTTAACTATTCTACCTCCTTTCTCAAATATGATCTGGAAGTAAAAAGTGATAAAATATTTAGTATTAAATTTGTTTGGACAGAATTGCAAATTTTAATAAATCATAGGCTTGAGATATTATTTAGCTCAAAATTATTAGTAATCTGTGAAAATATACTTAATTCTTAGACTGGATGATATTGACAAATCTTTTCTATTTTAACATTAAATTTTAGCACAGTTATCTTCTTCCTAGAATTATTTTTCTCTTGGCATAGTTTTCAAATATAGAGTTTTTCCCAGATGGATGAATTTTCCTGCCCTTTTTCTTTGGAATTCAATTTCTCTGATCATCCAGCTTGTCCAGAAATTGACAACTCTTCTTTGATCAATATGAGTCATTCTCTTATATCAAGACTAACAAGAACTAGGACTGCCAATGTGTATATAATCTCTTTATCCAACTAAAATGATGGGAAAGACAGTGCACTGCCAAGTTTGGAGGTCATATTTGATCCTTTACCGTGACATCTACTTGAACATGGCTTCCTAATACCATTAAAGGTAAATGAAACAATTTGAATTCTTCTCTCTTCCACAGAAGGAAAATATTCCTTTCTCAAAGTGTGTAAATTGGTCTCATGTAAGTATCTGCCCATTCATCTATTTATTAATTCAACCATGTAGCATCTTTGAATTCAGTAAAAGACAGTGTTATCCATTGTGCTCCTGGCACCTTATTAAGAGCTAGAGATAAAAAGATGAATGAGACAGGGTCCTGCCATCAAAGAATTTACAGTCTAGTAAAAGAAACAAAGAAATGCTATGAGCTGTATTTCAATCAATGAAATTTGCATCTCTAGCCAGAAACTTCTATTAACTCCACACTTGTATATCCAATGCCAACTCAATAACTTTACTTTGATGTTTAATGCACATCTATACTAACCTGCTCTATCTACAGTCTTTCCCATGGTTATGTTGGTTGATAACTCCATCATTCCAGTTGCTATGCTAAAAAGTTTAACTACTTTCTTTCATTTAAATTCCATATCCAATCCATCAGGAAGTTGTCTTGGCTCTACTTTAATATGCATCCAGCAGAATGTGACCGTTTCTCATCTCTCCACTGCCAGCCACTGGTCCCACTCTCCATCATCTCTCATTTGAATGACTACAATAGCCTCCTAACTGGTATCCCTGTTCCTTCTCTTGTTCTCCCAGAGTCTATCATCAACAACGTAGTTGTAGTAACCTTTTTAAAACATAAATTATATCATGTCACTTCTCTGTTCAAAACCTTCCATGGCCCATATTTCACTTAGAATATAGGCTAGAACCCTTCCAGTGGTCAACAAGGACCTGTATGGTCCATCCGTCATAATAATTTTGACCTCATCTACTAATTTCCCCTTCACTCTCTGCTCTAGACACACTGTCCTCTTTGTTGCTCCTGCCTTAGAGTCTTCTCACTGACTGTTCCCTCTGCCTGGAATGTTCTTTCTTAGATATCTACGTGCCTTTCTCCTCACTCCATTCAGTCTTTGCTCAATATCATCTTCTCAATGAGGTCTACTCTGACCACACTATTTAAAATTATAGCCCTCCATTTTTGCTCTTGATCTTCTGCCGACTTTTCTTTTTTTTACCCCACAGCACATATCTCCTTCTAAAGTACCATACAATTTACTTAGTTATTAGATGTATTGTTTATCTGTCTCCTTAAGAGTATGGGGGTCTTTTTCATTCATAAATCCCAAGAGAACCTGGCACATAGTAGATACTCCATAAACATTTCTTGAATGAATTTGTTGACTGAAAAAAAAATTGCCAGAACCTAATTTGCAACAGATAAATTTATCAAATGACTAATTTACCATATTTAATAAATTTATCAAATTAAAAAGTTATTTAAAAACCATTTGTGGTGAATTGTCCTGTTTCCAGTTAACTGTTACATGTGCATGAGGGTCTTCCAAAGTAGGAGTCAGCAAACTTTTTCTGTAAAGGGCCACATAGTAATTATTTTAGGTTTTGCAGACCCTTCTCTGTCACAACTACTCAGTTCTGCCTTTGTAGTGCAAAAGCAACCATAGATACTATGTAAATAAATGACTGTGACTACATCACAGTAAAACTTTATTTACAAAAACAGATTGTGGGCTGGATTTGGCCCATGAGCCATGGCTTGCCAACCCCTATTCCTAGAGGACACTAGAACCCTTAAAGGAGATTGAAGGGCTTAGGTCACATACCTAGTATTTGGTCTGGCTAAACTGAAGGGCTTTTATCTACTCAGACTGGATTCAAATTCTGGATCTGCATTAGTTTACCCTATCCTGTTGGGTAAATGAATTAACCCTCATTTTTTCTTTGTTTCTTTCTTTTCTTTTTTTTTTTCGTGAGGAAGATTGGACCTGAGCTGATATCTGTTACAAATCTTCCTTTTTGCTTGAGGAAGATTGTCCCTGAGCTATCATCTGTGCCAGTCTTCCTCTATTTTGTATGTGGGATGCCTCCACAGCATGGCTTGATGAGTGGTGTGTAGGTCCATGCCCAGGATCTGAACCCGCAAAACCAAGGCTGCTGAAGTGGAGTGTGCGAACTTAACCACTACACCACCAGGCCAGCCCCTTAACCCTCATTATTTTCATCTTAAAATGGCAAAAATTTAAACCAATCTCAGAGTGGTGATAATAAATTGAGAAAGTGTATATGACGAGGGCAAAATATAAACATGGATGGCCATTGTCTACTCTTTTCTCCTTTTCTTCTAAGAAGAAGGTTCTTTTGTTGCTAGGGCTGCTGCCTCTGTAATGAGGTCCGTTGATTCAGTGTTCATCCTATTGACCATGTAGAGCCAAGGCAAAAGCAGCCTAAAACATAGTAGATTGATTTATACTGTAGAGGATAGAAAGCTACTCTAGAGAGAAAAAACTGGACTTGGAGGAGGAAGGAGGAGGAGGAGGGAAAGAGGGAGACAGAGAAGAAAAGCCGTCCTGGGATGGGTTTCAGGGAGAGAGTTTTAGGAGTTTGGAAGGATTGGGATTGGAGGCAGCTTACCTGCACTGCTTTGTAGGCTGGAGGGATGCTAGAGGGTGCAGGGAGGGAGGGAGAGAAGGATTCTAAGAAGTGTTGCTCTGTGTTATGAATGTAATTCTCCTTCTGGAGTTTTTAGAGAGAATGCAATAAAGATTAAAACTACAATTTAATTTTACAGTGTAGGACTTAGAATAAAGCCATTGCATTGCCTGGCTAGGAGGCAGCCTAACTTTATAAGGGTTATATAAATACAGCACCAAGCACAGAGCCTGACACAGAATAAGAACTTAAAATGGTAATTATGCAGTTTTTGCTATAGTATTTATACCTGATGAGGAGGAGCTAAGAGAGAGCTACGTACAGAGTAGACTCTTAAGTTGAATTTTGTAAGATAAGTAGGTGTTTGTCAAGTGGAAACCAAAGAGTCTGGAGTTTGAGGCCTGGTTTGGTTGCTTCTTATATGCCTTTGGACAAGTTGCCCAATCTATCTGTGACTCAGGTTTCTGGGAATAAAGATGACAGTAACTAATGCATAAGGGGATTGTGGGGACCAAATTTGATAACACGCATAAGGTACTTAGAAGAGAGATGAAATGGAATTAAGTTTATCTTGTTAGTCAATGTTGTTATTAGGAATGTTTAATCCTGCACTACTGAAGCCAAATAGCATGTGAAAAAGAGAACTGTCATTGATACATTAGTCGTCGTCATCATCATCATCATCATCACCAATCATCATCATCAAGCATTGTTTCTTTGGGGGCTTATATTCTAACTTCGAGATTTTGCAATGAAGACTCCTTTAATTGGGACACAAATCTCTGAACCCTAGATGGACTTTAGCAGTTAACTGTAGAAATAAACCATGACATCTGAAAAAAAATAAGCAAGAAGCAAGAAAAAAATTAAGGTTCAAGAAGCAAGACAGCAACAAAATAGTGATGTTCTGCTTCTTGGCTGGAACCAGAGCCATGCTCCAGCACTGTGGATGCTAGGCCCAGAAGGCTGGCTTTCTCCTGATCCTAGTTTTTTGAGCAGTTCATAGAGCTTTGATAAATCAAAGAGGAAAAGACAGAAGCAGGAGAGTGCCTAAATGGACCTTTCCATAATTCAAGAGAGCAAGAGTAAACCTGCTGAACTCAAGGCACTACCTGGAGCGGTAAATATTATCTCTGTATGTGTTTGGGGGCACAGTCCTGCAGACTCCAAAGTAAAATATTACTATATTGAGGAGTACAGAAGTTGAGCCAATGATGATGATGCTCTGGTTTTCTGTTACTTTTCTGCTTCCCCAAATATTAGATATTTTTGCCTTCAGCTAACTTATGTTTCCCATAAATGCACTAAAGCTTTGATAGTTTCAAGACTTAAATAAATCTACCGGATCCTTTAAGTCATAGACTAGAGACATCTACAAAGAATCCTGCTGCAGCCACCCTTGCCCTGCCTACCCCTTGACCACTCCTAGCTTGTTTCTGCCTCAGGGATTTTATTCTTGCAGGTTCTCTGCCCATCTTTGCCTGGCTTGCTTCTTCTGTCTTTCAGGTCTGCTCAAATGTCCCTTTCTTCTCTGATCAAGCAGCTGAGTTAGCTCTCCTCACTCCTACCTAACAATTTACTATTCTTCAACACTTTACTAATGCTTTCTTTCTTTTCTTAGCACTTATTACTGCCTATGCCTCTATTCGGCTTTATATTTTTGTTTATTTGTTTGTTTGCTATTCATGTCTCTCATTATAATATAAGTTCTATGAAGACAAGAGCTTTTCCTGTCTTGGTTATTTACCACTGTATCCTCAGTACCTGGAACAGAATAGATGCTTGTAAATATTTGTTGAATGAATGAATGAATGAATAACTACTAGAATAGGAAGTCATTCACATTTGACTGACAAAGAAATTGACTTCCCAACAAGTTCAGTGGTCTGTCCAAGGTCAAAGACGTCATGTCTTGCAGAGCCAGGACATGAACCCTAGTCATCTCTCTCCTGCTTTAGTTCCCCATCAACCATGAATGTGTAATTGAGCAACCACCGTATGCTAAGCACTGTACAAAGGACAATTTGAAAGACACATAGAAAATAGAAGAGGTGAATTTGACTCTCGAGGGTCTTCTAGTCTAACATTGAATACACAACACGTACAGCTAAAAGGATATAAATTTTACTTACTATTGCTTATTCTAGAGAAGTGTTTCTCACCTGTGGCTGCCCTTTAAAATAAATGTGAAACTTAAACATAATACCTATATTAGGGCCTTGCCTCACACCAATTAAATTAGAATCTGGTATTTTTTTAAGTTCTCCATGTGACTAATGTATAGCCTCTGTTTCAAAAACCACTGCTTTAGCCCAATGTGTCTAAAATTGTAATGTGCACATGAGTCAGCGAGGGATCTTGTTAAACTGCAGATTGTGATGCAGTAGGTCTGGGAAGGGCGTGAGATCCTACATTTCTAACAAGCTCCCAGGTGATGCTGATACTACTGGTCCTTGATCACAGTAGAGAGGTTCCCAAGTGTAAGAAGTAATCTGTGTTAGAAAATAAAGTCTTTGTATAGTTATGAAATAAATATGCAGAGAGCCATGTTATAACAGATGGATCCATGGCATAGACCCCATATTTCATAGTGAGTTTCCATTATATTTGGGGGAAAAAAAACAATGTATGAATGTAAGCCACTGAGCTCAGTATTAAACATAGCCCAGAAGTTCTGGGAAGATGCAGAAGGAAGCAATTAAGAAAATATCCTAAGAACTGAAAATAAGTACGAAGCTATAGAAACCTCCTTCTGGACTGAATCTGAGAATGGAACAAATCCAAAAGTGCAGTTGCAGAAGCAAACTTTGGATTCCTCCGGGGAACAGTGGCCATCAATGAGTCAAGAGGAGTTTGTACAGGAACCCTGAGTTTGGATTATTTTCACCAACAATAACAGACTTCTCATGGGAATCTGATCTGGTCCTCACCTTTCCAGGCCTACAGCAGGGAATAAATCAGAGGTGGCTGAAAAAAGAAATGAGTGAAGCCCATTCCAGGTGTCCTTGCCCAGAGTACAGGAGGGAGAAGAGGAACCCACCACTGCGGGAGTAATAGAGAGCCTTGGCAGGCACTCAGCTCCCTGCTCCACACATGCTCCATACAACCCAGCTTGGCTCTGGTCTCACCTACTTTGTTTTTACCCAGATTTTCCTATTTCCAAAATGAAACTTCAAGGTTCTAGGATTTACCCAAGTAAGTACTTACTTCCATCTTGAGAGAATTGCTAATGTGCAGGTAGCCCCTGATCAGTGTGAGTATCACACCTGGCTTATTTGTTTCTAGCCAAACAGCTCTCACTCTCCTCCATTTTGGAATATCTTGAAAATCCAGGGTACCATGTTCTTCATCTCCAAGTATTTTCAGTATCTCTCACGCTTAGGGCGCTGAGTGTAAATGTCAGTTCATTAGAGGTGGATACTGATTTCAAAGACTAAAAATGCATCAGGGATAGAAATGCCCACATGCTAACTATGTGTGGAAAGAGGAGGGAGAACAGAGCAGTGTTCTTCTCCTACCTCAAGGACATCAGAATGATTCTCTGCCCTCATTTATGTCTAGTAATCCCTGATTCAATTTCTGCTTGGGCAAGCAAAGCAGTGACTAGATGACAGCCTGGAGAAAGCACACTAAGCAAAGTTAGTCACATATATTCTAAGTTAGGTTTGTTCTTTGGAGCTTTACATTTCAACAAACCTGATTTTACTGTGGGATATTTGAAGATAATAAGATGGAGTTAAGCTATAATTAGGTGATATATATTATAATATAAAATATAAATTTACATTTTAATATATTATGTGATATATTTTGTATTTTTAATTATATATTACTGTAATTTTATATTGTAATTTAAAAATTATAATATCATGCATAGTTTTACTTTGAAATCTCTCAACACTCGGATTCTTACATCTAAAAGGCACACTGCTTTGGAATTACAAAGTGTAGGAAAAACAGTTTTCTGGAATTATTTAAAAGCTCTTGCTTTAACTTCACTTATTAGCAAATTTTTCCCTCCTGAAACAGTAATATCACTTTCACAAATGATCACAGTCTTGGTGTTATTCAAATTCAACGGGAGAAAAATAAAGAATATATTCACGTTTGCATGCAGTTATCTCAGAGATGGCATACTCTACAGTGAATACTACACTATGATAGTTGAACTGTTGATATACACCTTCTGGAATATACAGAGTTTTACTAATATTATGTAGATAATAAGCAAAAGGGTATGAGAAAAATCCTTTCTTCTACCTTCTATCCAAGAACACACTTCTCAGCATCAACATTCACAAAAGGATCTTTTGATTTTTAGTTAAGCAACATAACAGAGAGGCCTCCATTCCCTTATTCGAAATTATAAATTGACGTTGATGAAGTCACTAAAACAATAAAATCCCATGTCACAGAACTCAAGCTTGGGATGCCACAGCTAAGCTTTCTCTAGCCTTACAAATACAGGCAAATGTGAGTCTTCCTGATTTCTCTTTTGGGAATGCAAATGAAAATGAGACCCTTGTGCACTTGAGAGCATTGAGGGTGGAGATGAGGAGATTGTGATGAAATAGAAGGCAAAGGATTGAGCTGTCTTTATTATAATAAAAAAGGCAGTGCACAGCTACCTTCTCTTTTTTTTGGTCCATGCTGAATAGATTACCACTAGAATTCCTTGGTGGGTAGAAAGGAGCTGGGATCCACTCCTTAGGTGTCAATGCCCAGGCTCCATTAGGGAGGAGGCTGGAAGGAGAGGTTGGAGGCTGTGTCTAATGAGATGGAGACTTCTTGGTTTTCTCAAAGGTGAAAAGGTACAAGAAACATTCAGATGTATTTTCCCCTCTTGCCATATTTACTTGATTAACATGTCACTAAAGAACAAAAGAACAGAAGGGAACAAGGCAACAGGGATTTTGTTATTTTTTTTTTTTCGGAACGGAGCTTAATTTGCACGCCACGAAGAAAAATTGATCCTTTTGTTATGTCTGCTACTCTGTTGAGAGTGTCCTATGCAGAAAATCAATTTCCTTGTCTCAAGTTGGTTTACCTATTTAATTAACTTAGAGGTTTAATGGAGACAAACATGATTAAAACACAGTTTGAGAAAGCTTTCAAAATTGTCGTTTATTATATATAATAATATTTCATCAGAGATTTCCCTGTAGTCATTATGGTGTGTTTAGATTTTGTTGTCCCTGCACCAATGTTTTATTAGTTCTTGAAGATGGTTAGTAGTCCTGTGATAATCAGAAACTAAAATATTCCTATTATGCTTTAATATATGCGATATATTATTACCTGGGCTGGAATATTATGTTTCATATGGCTGTAACTTGGTGTTTTATTTGGCTTATTGAGAATTCTTGCATTGAATAATCATTACATATTTGCCAAGAAACTAATTCAAAAGAATGAATAATTTTAAAGGTAAATTTTTAGGAAATCACTTTTTATATCTGCTGAACATTTTTTAGCTCTACTTTTTTTTAGAGTAAGTGATCAAAATCCATATATCCCTGATGAGATAGAGAAGATTTAGGAATATATGTTTGGAATCAGATTAGGTAAGTCAGAGAAAACTTAAATATTAGAGAGAAAGATGACATATTGCACCTTGGATTTTATTTACTTTAAAAGTTATTTGAATTCTCAGCATTAAAAATAAATTTTACTTAAAATTGCTTAAATATTTTAAAATTATTAGGCAGTGAACTTATTCTTCTCATTGTCCTCTAATTTTTGGTAGCTGTGCTGTATCTACATTGTCAAAGCATAAAGATGTTATGTACTATGTTTTCTCCTTTATAGCCTTAATTTAGTCTTAGTTCTACAGATAAATAAGGACCACCAGTTCTTATACTCTTAAATTTCATAGTATAGATATACTATAGTGTGCTTGTTCAGTCAACTATTGATGAACATTTGGGTTCTGTTCAGTTTTAGAATATTGTGAATAATACTACTGTGAACATTTATATACAAGTCTCTGTGGACGTATGTTTTAATTTCTCTTGGGTAAATACCTAGGAATGGGATTGTTATGTTATATGGTGAGTGTCTCTTTAATTTTATAATACACTGCCATATTATTTTCAAGTGGGCTTTAACATTTTTCATTCCTGCCAGCAACATATGAGGATTTCAGAAGCTCCACCTTCTCACCAACATTAGGTATAATCAGTCTTTTTAACTTTAACCATTCTAGTAGGTATATAATGGTGTCTCATTGTGATTTTATTTTGCATTACCCTAATGACTAATGATGTTGAGCATCTTTTCTTATGCTTATTGCCTAATTGTATATCTTCTCTGTTGTGACTATTGAAACTTTTTGGCCCATGATTTTATTGGGTTGTTTCTCTTGTTATATTGACTTGTAAGAGCTCTTCTTATATTTTGGATATAAGCTTTCTGTTCAGTTATATGTCTTGCAAATATTTTCTCCCAGTCAATGGCTTGCTTTTTCATTTACTTAAACATCAAATTTACATTTGGTAAGGTCCACGTTAGCAGTTTTTTCTTTTGTGGTTTGTGCTTTTTGTGATTTGTCTGAGAAAACTTTGTCTAATCCGATATCTCAAAGATTTTCTCCTATGTTTTCTTCTCAAAGTTTAGTAATTTTACCTCCTACGTTTAGATTTATGGTTATTCAAGATTTAGCTCAAATATCATTTCCCCTGTTACTCCTCCAGGGTCAGAAGACCAAATGTACATTTACTTCAGAGTACTTATTTATAATTATTTATTTAAATGTTCATTTTCCCCAGTAGACTGTGAGCTTCAGTGCACAGCGAGAAGTCTTGTTCATTTATGAACACTAAATGCCTAGACCTTGCCTGATATGTAAGAGGCCCTCAAATAATACTTGTGGAATGAATGAATGAGTGAATAAATGAAAGAATTCAATCATATAATATTCCTTAAATCATATTTTTACACAGCACTTTTGCATCAACATTTCATTAAAATCTCACCAGAAACCCATGGGGCAGATGTTGTGTTACCTCCGTGTTTATAAACTGCTATTGGTTCTCCAAAGCATAATGAACTGAGATGGAACTATTTAGCTTGAAATTCGAAAGTGTCTGTGATATTATCCTCCCCTCCTTCCAGCTTTATTTTCTGCTATTCCCTTTCGCATATACAATGCAACAGTTGCACTGAGCAACTGACTGTTCTTCATCTATGCTCTTGATTTCTGCCTCTTCACATTCATTCAAATTGCCTTTCACCTTAAAATTCTCTCCACCCCATTTCTGCTTAAGAATATCCTACCCATCTCAAAAGCCAACACTTTAATTTACCCTCCCAGGATCTGACCAGATAAATGACCAGGTAAATGTGAGTGCTTCTTCATTTATACAACCACAAACCTCCATCTATCTTATCTTAAATGAAATAAATGGTGATTTCCCTTAGCTTTATATCATTTTCTCCTGATACCTTTCTCCTGGCTGTGGCATGCTCTCCTCGATTAATAGGTTCCCCTTGCTCCCCTGTTGCTCCTCTCTCCAAATTGCCCTGTTCAGTCTCATATAGTCTCAGACAAGGAGTCGTGAGATCTGGATTCCAACTCTAGCTCTGTCAGGCACTGGCAATGGGACTTGGGGCCCTTAATTGTTTCCTTTGCAAAGGAGATCTAGTCTGGCCTACTTTGAAGGCTGCTCTGGAAATTAAATAATACAATGGATGGAAAAGTCACTTATAAATTTAACATACCATACAAATATAAACTATTATAATCATGATTAAAATCAACCTTTAGCTTGAAGCCATGAATCTCTCAACCCCACAGTTGAAGACAAATGTGTTTAGGAGGAATGTTTTAGGGCAGATGTATTTTTGGGATTTCCTCAAATGGCCCTTGACTCTTGAGTCTTGAGGCCAAGGCAAGCCCTGAACACCACCTTCTCATTCCTCCCTGAATTTTGCTGCATGTTTAATTAGACACTTTTGAGACTTCTGTGCAATGCCCAACATCTGTTCATACTTCCTCATGTGAGGCTTTCTACAGCTATTGTGAAGGGGAATGATGGCTTATTTTGCCTGATTTACTCAGGTTTTTGCCGTTGTGAAAAACTGGCCTTGAAAGTGGCTGTCACTCTCTTTTTGAGGCCCAGGAATACAGATGGCAGGAAAGGGAAGCTGAAGCCCAGAGTAAACAGTCCCTTCTGATTTTCAAAACCGTCAAAGGATCATGCCTCCTCAGGCAAAATTGCAAGGTTATCACGTCTGGGCTGCCCACTTTCCTCCGCTAATGGACCATCCCCACCTGTGTTAAACCTCCCCTGTGGACTATATCACCCTCAGTCTTCTCTGTCACACGTCCACCCGCACATCCCAATCATCCTCTTCCAAGCCCTCTGGATTGGTGTGAGACTGAGTCTGGCTCTCTAGATTGTTTGCTTTCCCAACTCCTTCTCAAAGGGAAGATTCAAGTTGGTTATTTAGTGACACAAGGAAAGGCCATGGTTAAAAGTAGAGCCTCTGGTGCAAGATTTTCTGAATTCAGATTCCAGCTCTGCTATATTCCGTTTCTTATGATTGCAAGTTATTTAATTCTTGCCTCAGTTTATAAAACTATAAAATGGGCTACTGAGAGTCCCTACCTCATTTGTTGTTTGATTAAATAAGTTAACTAAATTAAGGGGTTTAATAAGTTAATCACATAAAGAATTAATTACAGTGCCAAGTACCAAGTAAGCAGTCAATATAAGTAGAGTATGCCAATTAACTGAACTAAAGGAACCTACTACAGAGCCATAAAACACATGGCTTCAGACTCTTAACTGTCTAGATTCTAATCTTGCCTCTGCCACTTACTAGCCACACAATCTAAGTCTAGTTAATTAATCTTTGTAGGCTGAATTTCTTCATCTATGATAATAGTACCTTCACCAAAGAGGGTTCTGTTAAGCGTTAAATAACATATGTATAAATCACTTTTAGCACGTGCTTGGCATATAATAAGCATGCAATTGAATTGGCTGTTTTTCTTAGGTTACTGGAATTCTCCTCTCTGATTATTTAGTCATGGTCTTCTGGAGTATTGTCCAATTGTCTATACTTATTCCAGAGGGATGGCTTTCATGGTATATTCTTAATGTCAGGTTGGAAGGTAGAGGAGCTATTTTTGCATAGACTAGATTTGTGATACTTCTCAACTCACAGAGGATCAACGGAGGTATTGTACAAGAAAGACAAGCAAGAAAGGTAAGCAAATGGGCAGTTTTAATTAATCCAAAAAATAAAAGCCCTTTAATTATTTTTCAAAGCACATCTGTCTTGCTCTGTGGGAAAACCAGCCATCTAATGTTGCACCAAGTCTGGCAAGCCCCAGGTGGGCTCTGTTCCAAGAGCTGTGATGAGTTCTTGTTCTAATCTTTCCTTTAGGTTAATTACGAAGAGGCAAGATAATGGATTGAGAGCTGTGTTTTGTTTGGATCTATGTTCAAAGTATTTTGCTTTGAAAAATGACTCTGCCATTTGCACACATATTTGCACAGTGTCTAATTACAGGCTCAAAGAATAAAAGACCAAAAAATAGTTTATGGTCATTTCTCCATATTTTTTCTCAGTTTTCTATTGCTGAAAGTATAGCTTAATTCCCATCCCAGAGGAAGAGACTGGAACATATAACCCAATAAGAATATGAAGCACGTACAGCTATCAGGAATGGCGAAGAGAAAAATGAAGGCATCAATTAAGTGTTCACCTTTACTAGTGTAAGAAAGAACATTTATTAGATACTTTGTAGGTAAAGAAGGTCTATGGCTCAAAACAAGGAAAATATACATCCTCTTCCTTGTAATTATCTTTTATCTACCCAAGCCAAGTAATCAAACCGTGGGCAGAGCAAGCATGGACTTTTCTGTTCACCTTTACCTGGCTAGGCCATTACTATGGATTAGGGAAGTCATATCGGTTCTACAAAATCAATATTTCTCATTAATGCCCACATATAAGAGTCATTAAGCCCATTTTTATTTATGCCACCATCAAAATTCTTCACATGAAGAAGGCTTAAGCATTAATATGTTTTCAGAGATTGACCAATGAACACTATTTACAACACCCATTAAAGTGCTGTGATTAGTACTAGAGATTAGCACTAATAAGGTATAGGACAAACAAGCAAGAAATAAATTACTTTTATCAAACTGTAAAGTTAAAAGCCAATACTGAACGGAATTATCTTTTCCTGTTCATTCCTTTACCTCAAATCAGCATTTAATTTCACTAGTAAGAATGTTTAAGGATAGAGCAATACTTTAAACAATTTATAACCACTAACTTAGGTAGAAAATAAAATTGTTTGATAGACCAAGGAGACTTCTAGGGTTTTTTTAAGCAAAATAATTAAAAAGATAAAATCCATCCCCTGAAATCTTATATCAGCAAAAGAAATATTGTAAGTTAGGACAACAAAATAAATTACCTGGTTTGGTGCCTTGGGATTTTCCGTTTGAGATTTTGGCCCTGGGGAATACCATACTTCTTTACCTTGCTTGAACTAGTAGGCTTTTGAATCCACATTTTTTTCCATGAAGAATTCTCTATTTTTTAGAAAGCTTGCAGTATTATTTGAAAGAGCGATTTGCCAAATATCTAGATTGCCCCATTAGTTTATTAAAATGCATAACCCTCGATTTCTCTACTCCTAAAAAAAAAATCTTCATTCCTTTGACTACCCCACTAGTCTATCTAAACTCCAGTTTTCCATCAGACAAAGCAAGAGATATGAGCTCTGGTGAGGAGAGGACTCTGGAAGTCGGAAGAATGTCATTTGGGCACTATCATGGGGAATCTCTCTGAAAAAAAATCTGGACGGGCTCTCCTGCTGGCCACAGAAGGAGAAGGGAAAATGAGGTCAGGAGTATAGAGAAAATCCAGCAAGACTGGTGGTACATCTGAGGAAACAGAGCCCAGTGGGGGTGGTCTGCAGTAGAGTAGAGGGCCTGCAGAGCTGTTCCTAGGAGCTGTAGGGGACGGAGAAGTGTATTCTTCACTTAGTGGCTTCCTACTTTAGCTCTGTATTAAACACATACAGGCCCCATACTCCTATCCTCTTTCTCTTCCAAGATTCCTGAATCTACATATTATACTTTCTTGTAATTCTGGAAATTACTTAATTTTTTTTTTTGAGGAAGATTAGCACTGTGCTAACATCTGCTGCCAATCCTCTTTTTGCTGGGGAAGATTGGCCCTGAGCTAACATCCGTGCCCGTCTTCCTCTATTTTATATGTGGGAAGCCTGCTACAGCGTGGCTTGGTAAGCAGTGCATAGGTCCCTGCCTGGGATCTGAACTGGTGAACCCTGAGCCACTGAAGAGGAGCATGCGAACTTAACCACCATGCCACCAGGCTGGCCCCAGGAAAATACTTAATATTTTTTTAATCACCAATTCCCATCTTGTACTTCTCTTACACTTTGTGACACCTATGCTGTGTATGCCTTAATAATGGGTTATGTGACGATGCATGATGCCAGCATGTTCTCATTTTATTCACGGAGCTGTCATGACACTCTTGACCTTGGCCATATTGCTACAGGAATGAGAAAGAGTCTTTCTAAGCCAAGAAGGAAAGGGAAGCACAAAAAGCAAAATGACATTCCTGGTATGATTCAAATTTGAGGAAAAGTGATTGTCAACCCCAGCATCTGGTGAACTCTCTTACTCTTCCACTGGAAGACTCAATATTCTTTTCCTTGCCCCAGATGTATTATGATAGTTACTAACAAGATGCTGTCAATTGGAGCCACTTCTTGAGATAACCCCGGGATCTGTAATAACCTGAGTTACTCCCTGGGTGTTTCTCAGGCCTTTCAATTTTCTCTACCCAATCCTCATCTCTTGTTTCTCCATTTAGAATAATGCAAAGAGAATGAACCAGGTGTATTAGTTTCCTATTGCTATGTAACATACTACCATGAATTTAGTGGCTTAAAACAACCCTCATTTATTAGCTCATTTCTGTAGCTTGGAATCTGGCTCAGCATCACTTGGTTCTCTACTTAGGGTCTCACAAGGCTGAAGTCAAGGTGTCAGCCAGCTGTGTTCTCATCTGGAGTTTGGAGTAATCTTCCAAGCTTATTTCTATTATTGACAGAATTCAATTCCTTCTAGTTATAGGACTGAGGTACCTGTTTCCTTAATCGCTGCCAGCCAGGGGTCTCTTTCAGCTACTTAAGGCTGCCCACACTCCTTTTCTTGTGAACTCCTCCATCTTTAAGCCAGAGTTGAATCTCCTTTCTGCTTCAAATCTCTGACTTCTTCTGCAACCAGACAAAAAAAGCTTTCTACTTTTAAGGGCTCATGTGATTAGACCTGGCTCACCCAGATCATCTCCCTCTGGTAGGGTCAATTGTACCATACAACATAACACAAAAGCAGAAGTGATATTTCATCACATTCACAGATTCTGGGGGAAAATCGCATTTTTGGAATTCTGCCTACCATGCCAGGTCAATGAGCATGTGAAAAGGGATTCCAGGACTGTCTTTCCTTTGAGCCAAATAATTCTCAAGAATCATTTTCTTAAAATCCATGAAGTAGAAAGTTAAAAAAAAACTCTAAGCAAAATAAAAATAATTATCTGCTCAGTGGACATATTAATAGCAAGAAATCCATCTAGCCATAATGATGAATTGTGGGGGAAAAAAAGACCAAGTGCAAATCATTGCACATTCTTACATGAGCATTTATGGGAAGCTAACATCCTGATGGCATCGGATAATAAAGAATGTGATTCCCTTCTGAATCTAATGAGTCAGGAGATGAAGGACAGTCAGTCAGCACTGTCTTCTGTCCTCATTGCATCCAATGACTAAGGAGCTGGGTGACTGAATGATCATACCTGGTTGCCTTGAAATGTCTCTTTCCTGAAAAATTTTTTATGACATGACACTGGCACATGCAAAGAGGTAGAGATGAAGACTTATTTCTTCCAGCATTAGGAAGAGCAGATTCTCATTAGCAGAAGAACTGCCAGGCACCTAGCCTAGTCAGATGGACTTAGTGATAGAAAAAGTCCATGGCTCCCTTTAAGTTACTGACAGAGAGGAAGTGGTCCTACTTAAGCAATTTCTCCCCTGCCACATTTGACTTGTGCTCTCTGGCCACTTGGATATCCTTGAATATATAACCTTTATAGGAATTCATTATAGATTTTATGAAATTATTCTTATGGGACCGAAGTTCCCATTTTATTAAAATGTTTCTGTGTCTTGAGCTGCCTGGAAAGGGAGCTGCTGCACTTTTTTCCCTAAATATTTTAGGTTTTATTCAGAGCCAGACTGAACAATTTACAAGTCATGAATATGTATAATTTGGCCTGGGCCCTCCTAATTCGTACACCAATGGAGTCATTAGGCATATGCTGGGTCCTCAAAGCCAAAGAACCAGAAAGAACATTTTCAACAGACTTCAGTGATCATTTCCATGGTCATTTCACATAGCCAGTTCTAGAGAGTCACACCCAATCTCCCAGTTTTTGTTTGAGTACTCCAGGTCTACATGGGAATGCTTCCCCAATTCATTGGATAATATTCTAACCTTTTCTTGATTGAACAGATACAATTAGGACCTAACCTGGCACCCCAAATAATGTTCTCAATAACCAGTACTTATCAAGGGTTTGCTGTACACTACATGTCACTCTAAGAGCTTTACATAGGTTAACCCCAATGATCTCCACAACACTATGATGCAAGTCCTGTCATGATCTCCATTATACAGATGAGGTATCAGAGGCATGTAAGTACAATGAACATCATACGTCTTGAAACCAGACATCTTGGCTTCAGAGTTTATGCTCTGAACCACCAAACTGTGTGGTATTTTACCTCACTTCTGATAATATATGCAGGATCCTACCGTATAGAATTCTGCACTTGAAAAAGATGGTCATTTTGAAGTCACTGTTTTTGAAAACACCACAGAGAACTTATAAAAAGGCAAAAATTATCGCCCTTGAAAAACCTCATTAGATTGGTTTACTTAAATTATGTAGAACTCAACATAGAGTACTTGGATAATAGAGTTCAAATCAAAAATTGTGTTTGGGTAATAGCATAAGGGGCAGAAACTTGGAACAAGCACTTCACAAAAGAAGATAACTAAATATCCACTAAACATATGAAAAGGTGCTCATCATCATTAGTCATTGAGGACACACAAGTTAAAACCACAATGAGCTACCTCTAAACACCATCTGAATGGCCCAAATGAAAAAGACTGACAATAATGAGTGTTGACACAGATGTGGAGCAACTGGAACTCTTGTACATTGCTAGGGAAGTGTAAATTGTTTCAACCAACTGGGAAAATTGTCAATAGATACTGGAGCCAACCATATTCATTCCCTGTGGCCCAGCAATTCCACTCATAGATATATTCTCAAGATGAATGAGTATATATATCCATCAAAAATTATGTATCAAATGTTCATAGCAGATTTAACACATAATAGACTAAAACCTGGAAGTGATGCTCATCAATAGGAGAATGGACAACAAAAGGAACAGATTACAGCTATACAAACAACATGGATACGTCCCACAGACATTAGGTTCTGTGAAATAAGACAGTCATAAAAGAATAATACTGTAAAATACCATTTATATGAAATTGAAGAAGAGGCAAAAGTAATCAATAGTTAAGTCAAAACAGTGGTTACTTCTGGGGAGAGTTTTTGACTGTGAAGGAAAAATAAAAAATACTTTCTAGGGTAGTAGAAATACTCTCTAAATCTTAAATGTATATACATGTAAAAATTCATTGAGCAGTACACTTTACATTAGGGCATTTAATGCATTTTAATGTGTGTATTTTTTTACTCCAATAAAAAGGAAAAGAAGACTTGTGCCTGGGAAATTTTTTACCTGTGACTAAACAGAACGTTTTAGCTCTTTTTTATTTACTCTTCATTTGTATGATACTCCTTTCCTTATGGGGCAAGCAATATACTTGTTGATTATTTTTGTTATGATAAGCTTACCATGTAATTCTAGACATCTTCCAAACAAAAATGTTGAGGCATTGCACATGTCCTTCCTTAAAAATACCTGCTATATTTTGCCTGTCTCCTGGGAAAGCAACTGGCAGTTTGAGACTTGCTTCTTTTTTTTGGACCACAAACATAAATCTTTAAGGAAAGCAAACATTACAATTTTTCTCTGTTTAAAATTTGTATCCACATGCTGTGGTTTGGGTTGGATGTTTCTATACTGTGGCCATGCAAAGAGGAAGAAACCATGCAATGGCACTCTGTTTAGAGTTGCAAAATACTCTTCCAATTAGGAACTAAAATTGAATTTAAATATTAAAATAGTGAGTGGATCACCAAATATGTGAAATTCACATATAAAATATACTTGTTCTAAACATCATGCAAAACTTTTTTATATGAATAGTTTGACATCTGTTATAGCAATTCTTTTCATTACAAATATTCTGCAAAGTAATACAAGATTTTTTAAAAGCTGTGTGTAAACATTCACATTAAAGATAAAAAGAAATATAGCAAACAAACAAATGAGAATTTATTTAAATAGGATTAAACTCTCCTCAAGTTTAGGCAGATTTCAGTCCTTTCTATGGGGTTTTCAGGCATTTATAAGAATTTTGAATCTTACAAAGGCAACACAAGTCTCAGAATTGCTAATGATGGGCAACATTTGAGGAGTAGAAAATAGAGGGGCACAGGGTCCAGAACTGAAGAGCTGGCTTCAACAGTTGTCCCTGGGGTTCCCAACTGACACTGAAATAGAAAAGCATTATCACTGAATAGAGAAAACCATAAATAATCACAGTGTAGGAGGGAATTTTTTCTGAGTCTTACATCGCATAATTTAACTAATTAAATGTCGAAGATTTCCTTGCCTCTGATGTGAGATTTCCTCCAAGGGGAAATCCCCAATCTTCCTCTCGTTATCCATTCAACAAATATCATATTGAGCCCCTGCTTCATACCCAGCTGTGTGCTATGCTGGTACCCCATGGATCTCTACCTTCATAAGGTGTGTGGTCTACAGTGTCATATTTCCAAGCATTGGGGGTGTGATTCCTATCAAGAGTCACCTGGGAAGGAAAGTTTGGGTGACTTCCTGAGAAAGATAGGCAGGAGTTTGAAGAAGAAGAGAAGAAAACTACCCTTTATGGAATACACCATGCAAGACTTATGGAATATTGGAATATGTCATGCAAGACCCCACAGCAGCCTTGAGAAGTAGCTATTATAATAACTGGCTTGACCAAGGGCACTTAACAGCTAATAAGGGATCCAGATCCAAGGAAATCTGAGCCCTGGATATTTTATCCTACTGCAGATGGCTGCCTCAGCACCACCTTTCCCAAGGATCCTTGGCAAACTTTCCTTTTCATAGTCCTCAAAACATCAAGGAAACCACATATTAAGTAGCTTTAGTTTTTACCTACATGCTAAATATGCCAATTCAGTTATCCCTTTCTGTCTGAGATACAGAGTGGCAGAGTTCAAGGGCATTGAATTAGTGATAAGGAGACATGCAATTGAGACCCTACCTTTTCTCTGGTAAAATCTTCTCTAGGTACCCCTCTCTTATCCATAAAAGGCAATAATAGTATTTGCCCTGCTTATGTCTAAGATTTGTTTTGATGATTAAAAACATAAAGAACATAAAAGAGATTTGAAAACCATAAACATTATGTAAAAATAAGGTATTATTATTAATAGAGAGCCTGTCCTCCAAAACTAGCATAGATATTGTGTATTTTCCTTTTAATGTTTTAAAGTTTTGTTTCTTTGTTTTCTTGTATGGTTTTTCTTTTTGTGGCTCTTGTTTTCAGAGCTACATAGAAGTCGACATTTATGTTCTTCACTATATGTACTATTATATATGTATTCCTTAAATGAAATCCATGGGAGCAATAAAGCACTGTAATTCAGAGTTTTTTCAGATTTCATTAAGGTCATGCTGTAACATATACAATTTATTATATATTACTGCTAGTGGGGCTTAGGGAAGACACTGTAATCAAACACATTAATATTTCTTTGGCAAACGGTATGAATATTCACACTAAATGGGATATGGAGAGCCTATAATTAGCCTCCCATCAGTTCAGGACAGGTTTGCTGCCAAATGAGCTATGGAAAACCTTTTGGTTTTCAGAGCTTTGGGGATTTCAGAAGTGTGGATAAGGGATTTTGGACCTGTACATTTTCAGAAGTGCTAAATATTTGTTTCTTATTAAGTCTACTTTTTCCTCCTCAATCTTAGAGGATTTATGGTCATTCCTTTATTGGGTGAGAGCTCCCCTGTGCTCCCCACTACTCTCCCCAATGGGAGAAACTCCTTCTCTTCCTTGCCCCCACCTCCCCATGGCCCCCCACGGCTCCCCACAGCTCCCCATCATCCACAGGGGAGGGTGTCAGGGCAGCCATATACATATATGTAATTCTATTCCCTTGACGATAATTGATTTGTCCAGGGCTAACAGGTAACCTAAGCTAGGCTAATTAGAATCCTTTCCCTGGCCCTGCCTGATGGAAACAGAGGGGGACTCTTGTCCCCAAGTGGACAATCCTTTCCTCTGGCAATTTGGAAGTGGGCCAGAAAGAAAGAGCAGTCTCTCTTCAGGTGCCTGGAATTATGTAACATGAACATCTCAGCACTGTCTACAGCCAGGCTTTCTACCCTGTGTGGATAAGAGACAAGGAAGAGTGAGAGAGAAAACAGAACAAATCACGTCTCTTATTTAGAGACAGAGAAGGAGGATTCCCCTAGTCCTTTCCATCCCTCCAGTCCAGTTTGGATGTCCAGGGACACATCAATTCTTAGATTCTACAAGACATTTCAGTTGCTTTAAAATAGATATCACTTTTTAAAATAAACTGTCAAAAAAGTTTAGAATAATTTTAGATTTTTAGAAAGTTGCAAAGGTAGCAGAGAGAGTTTCCATATACCCTACACCCAGTTTTCGCTGGTGTTAACATCTTACTTTGGTATATATAGTACACTTATTGCACCTAAGGAACCAATACTGATACCTTAGTTTTCACTTAATTTTTGTTGTTGTTCAAGGATCCCATCCAAGATACCATATTAGATTTAGTTGTTGTCTCTCCTTAGGCTCCTTTTGGCTGTGATATTTTCTCAGACTTTCCTTGTTTTTTATGACCTTGACAGTTTTGAGGAGTACTGGTTAGGCATTTTGTAGAATGTCCTTCAACTGGGAACTGTCTGATGTTTTTCTCGTGATTAGACCAGGCTTATGGGTTTTGGGAGGGAACACTACAGAGGTAAAGTGTCCTTCTCATCACATTATATCAAGAATATATACTATCACCATGACTCATCACTGTTGTTGTTGACCTTGATTACCTGGCTGAGGTCATGCTTGTCAGGTTTCTCCACTGGGAAGTTATTCTTTTTTTCCCTTTTCCATACTGTCCTCTTTAGAAGAAAGACTCTAGGCATAGCCCACACTTAAGAAGTGGGGAATTATGCTGCACCTCCTTGAGGATAGAATATCTACATAAACTATTTGGAATTCTTCTGCATGAGAGATTTGTCTACTGTCCTGCAATTATTTTTATCCAATCATTTATTTATATCAGTATGGACTGATGGATATTTATTTTATAATATGGGTTATAATCCAATACTACTTTATTTTGTTGCTTAAATTGTTCCAGCCTTGGCCACTGGGAACTCAGTCAGTTGGCTCCTATGTCCCTTTGACATACCCCTGTTGTTATGGGTTTGTTTTTTTTCTTAACCCAATCTCAGTATGGCTAGGGAAGACCAGGAGCAGTGATTCTGCATGAGCATGAGGGTGAGTACCGCTGTGCTCTTAGTTCAAACCACAGTATTTGATCCCCATGATTTGGGGATGGGAGCCATATACTCAAAACTCCTCTTTAGGAGTTGTTTCCAATAGAGATAACACAAGACACACATCTCACGTGACCTAATTAGTTTCACATGAAGAATAAATTAACATTTCTCTGGAGGCCCTCAAAGACCATGACAGAAATTGTCTTGCATTCTCATATTTTGAAGTGTACGTTATATCCTTATTATACAATACATTTTCTTCTGAATAGTGACATGGACTTTGGCCCTCATATTTCTCTTATTTGCTTATTTGGTGATGTTTACTAACAAAAGAAAGTTCCTACTTGTAAGCTACCAACTACATAGTCTCACAGACACACAGGTGTTCTATAAACAGATCCTGCTGATGGATGGTGTCACTATTTGCTCCTAGAAAATCTTGATTAAATGATTCTGGGCCACCTCTTCTCTCAGCCACATGTGTGCAGTCAGATTTCATTTTTGCTCTCTATCTTCATTTTCTCAGTGGACAGGAATGAGCCGATTTATAATTCTGCAGTTATTTACTCTCGTTGCAATTCAGAAGGTTCATTTAAATGCTAACCACTTGATGTTTTTCTCGAAAGAACTGCTCAAAAACTATGTCTTTGTGAAACACTATACATTTTACAAAATGATTTTTATGGAGACACTAGCAGTTGCAGGGGGATTTGAGAATCTTTATCAGCTTCCCTGTCTTCTCAGGTTAAACTGCCATACGCAATTTTATCTTCTGTTGCATAATTAATAGAACACATAAGATTTTTACTCATTTCTTAAGCTTTATTATTCATTTTAATGCTACACTGATTTGATTTTAACCCATTTAAATTATTTATTGCAAATTCCATGCAAAAATGTATTCAAACATAAAGATTAATTCACTTAATTAACCTTTCGATTAAAAAATAAAACCCAGTACTTATCTATATGGATTTTCCCCTTGAAATAGACTGTGGAGAATTTCAACTTGGAAGCTGACTTCAGGTGGCTACTAATTATGGTCAAATCTACATAATGGAGGAATTAAAGAAATTAACCCATGCACAATTGCAAAATTTCTTCCCAAGACCCTTGTTGAAAAATAAAGGTGCCACTGTTGTAACCAGTGAAAATTTCCACCTCTTGTCAGTTAGCTAGTCTTTAAACTGTTTCTATGGGACCTCAGTATCTAGTTAGTAAACACAAATGGTTTGGACTGAAGTGGATGGTTTCATTTATTAATCTCACAAATATTTTAGCTCCGCTGCTGGATTCCATCTTTGTGCTAGAAACAGTGGAGATTCAAAGATGAGCAATAGATAATTATTTCCTTAAAGGTGAGGATTGTCTAGTAGAGGAACAAAGAGAAGTGCAAAAATAGACATAACATAAGGCAGAATGAGAGAAAGGACCAAAGAGAAGAGCTTAACCACTCTGGAGGAGGAAGAAATTATTTCTCTCTGGGCTGGATCTGAAGGGCTTACATTTCCTCATTTTTCCGCCTCACTCCTGAGTATAATCAACATTCCAGCTAAATAGGACTACTTACTGCTTCCCCCAAATCTTCAGTACTTACTCATCTCTGATATTTATTTCGTCTTCCCTGTCATTTCTGCTTATTTTAATTCTATCTAATCTTAATACCTCAACTCAAACACCACGGTCCATTAAATCATTCATGGTTTTTACAAGCCAAGTATTAAGATATGAATCTCCCTTCTTTGACATCTCATAGCACTTGCTTCTGGTCATCTTTGTAATACATATATTGTTCTATGTACTTCTCTGCTTCTTCCTATTAGATCAGGGTTTTATTGGAACACGGCCACACTCATTTGTTTATGTATTGTCTGTGGCTGTCTTTGTGCTACAACTGCAGAGTTGAGTAGTTGTGACAGAGATCTTATGGCCCACAACACCTAAAATATTTGCTCTCTAGCCCTTTGCAGACAATATTTGCTGATTCTTGTACTAGATCATAAATTCCTCAAAGGCAGGGACTATCTCACTATCTTTTTGGCCTACTTAATGTCTAACATAGTAGGTTTACCTTGAATATTTATTAAATTTAATTGAACCTATTTAAAGTAATTAACTATGTGATTTAGTGACCGAATCTATAGGGTCAAGCAGGAACCACTAAGAGAAATTGACATGTGAGGAGGAGTTGCTGAATGGGAGATAAGGTCCCCTCTTCCCAAAGCAGTCCAGTGCATGTTATAAAAAACAAAGAGTCAAGAATAATCAGTCAATTATAAGCCTAAATATCTTGGAATATACCACTTTGAAGCAAATCTTTTGATGAAACATTTTGTAGAGCAAAACTGATTTTCCCATTAAGATATTAATATTTATGCCCATACATACCAATTATTAATTTCTCTACAAAATATTTGTTCTCAGTCTTAGAGATGGTGGACCATGTATTTAATAAATGTAGTCTTCATTGGTTAGAACAACTGTACTCTTAGCATTTACAAGCTAATGCTGGTTCTGATAATTTTTTCAATTATCTAAGTTGTCACATTCAATTTATTTACATTCCATGTCAAATTCCAAAAATAAATCAAGGATTCAAAACCATGGCTGTGACTTCCACTTAAGGCCAAGATGGAGTAACAGGGACCAGATTTACCATCCATCCTGAATCAACTGAAAAATCTGGACAAAACATGAAAAAAATGGTTTTCAAGGCACTAGACATTAGGCAAAAAGAACAATGGTCCCTGAAAGATGGAAAACAAGTGAGGTCAGTCCTACTATTGCTCCAGCCTACTGTCTTGGGAGAGTTTTCAGGTCATGATGCAGAGGGGAGGAACCTAAGCAGAGCCCAGCAAACTCCCAAAGTTGGAGAGATGGAGCTGAGGGTCTGGGGAGTCCACAGAAGCTAGAGTTCACAGGGTAGAGTACCAGAGTGGAGAGAATTGCAGGGAGAAGGAGAGAGGGAGAGAGAGAGAGAACTCCAGAGGCCTGAAGAGGGTTCCTCTGGAGCAGTCAGCAAAGTACTGATAAGTGTATATGTGTGAGGAAAGCAACTGAGGCCAGGGAAAGAATGGCCAAAAAGACCTAAAGGAAACAGTACTTGGAGTTCCTGAGCCTATCTAACAGATCTTAAAAGCAAGATCAAAAGTATCAAGCTGTTTCCAACTAACCTGTGGCTCAATGCATATCAATAATTTTTATAGAAATAAAAAAAATCCAGCACCCAACAAAGTAAAAACCACAATGCCTGGCATCTCACAAAAATTGCCAGGCATGCAAAGCATGAAAAGACACACAATTAGGAGAAAAATAAACCAATTGAAACCAACCCAGAATTGACACAGGTGTTAGAATTAGCAGATAAGAACATTAAAACAATCATTATATAGTTGTATTCTGTATACTCAAAAAGCTAGAGAAAAGGGTAACGAAACATGGAAGATATAGAAAAGACCCACATCAAACTTGTAGAGATGAAAAATATAATGCCTGAAATGAAAAAATACACTGGATTAGGATTTATGGCAGGTTAGACATTACAGAAGAAAATATTAATAAATTTGAAAATACGACAATAGAAACTAAAATGAAACACACAGAAAAAAGAAGATCAAAAAAAGAACAGAGGTTCAGTGATCTCTGGAACAAGGTCAAGTGACCTAATATATATGTAATTTAATTCTCTGAAGGGGAGGAGACGGGTACAGAAAAATTATTTGAAAATCTAATAGATAAAAATTTTCTAAATTTGGTGAGAACTATAAATCTACAAATCTAAGAAGCTCAATGAACCCCAAGGACAAGAAAAGTTAAGAAAACTACGAGGCACATCATAATCAAATTGCTCAAAACCAGGGATAAAAAGAAAATAGTTAAGATGACCAAAGGAAAAAAGACATTATGTACAGAGGAAAAAAGATAACAGCAGATTTTTAAATTGGAAACAGTGCAAGTGAGAAGACAATGGAGCAACATCTTTAAAGCACTGATTGGAAAAAAATATCTAGTATTTTATACTCAGTAAAAATATCTCTCCAAAACAAATGTGAAATAAAAGACTTTTCAGACATACAAAAGCTGAAAGAATTCGTCACCAACAGATTTGTACTATAAGAAATGTTAAAAGAAGTCAAAATAAAAATGATACCAGATAGAATTATGTATCTCCCCAAGGAATGAAGCACAGTGGAAATGGTAACTGTACAGGAGAATATAAAAGATATTTTTCAAATTATTAGAATCATTTAAAATATAATTGTTTAGACAAAAATAACAATGAAATGTAGGGTTTACAATATATGTAGAAATAAAATATATGGCAGCAGTAGCACAAAAGCTGTGAGAGACAAAATGAAAGTTTGCTTTGTAGGCTCTTATAATATATGAGAAGAGATATAATGTTAGTTGAAGGTAGACTGTGATGAGTTAAAAGATATAAACTCTAAAGGAATCACAAAAAGAGTTATGGACAACAGGCCAATGAAGGATATTGCATACAATAACAAAAAGGACTATATCCAAAAGAAGGTAGGAAAAGAGGGAAAAGGTTAAAGAACAGATGGAACAAATAAAAGGCAAATAGTAAAATGGTAGATTTAAAACCAACTATATCAATAATCATATTAAATGTAAATGATCTAAACATCTCAATTAAGAAACCCGTTGGTGGGATTTTCTTCCAAGGGCTAATGGTCATGAACCCATAGGTTGGTGGTGTCACAAAAGTGGGGCTGCACTTACTGTTTCCTGTTAATGCCAACCATAGGCAATGGACTCTCCTATCACTCCTCTGGTTCAAATGGGCACTACTCAATCCACTGTGCTCTGACAGTAACCCTGAATGGGGAAGTACGCTTCAGTACCCAATGACACTACTCTCTGATATGTAAGCTACAAATCAGTGCTTCTTGTGCTCCCAGTGCTTTGTGGAGGAGGCTTTCCATTGTTCTTCACAGCCTTCCTTCCCTA
This sequence comes from Equus caballus, assembly GCF_041296265.1. NCBI lineage: Eukaryota > Metazoa > Chordata > Mammalia > Perissodactyla > Equidae > Equus > Equus caballus. Next base: position 10,851,189 of record NC_091715.1, on the reverse strand, counting down.
GTAGTCATGTCTGAGTTTCGGATCTGAGGCTGTACTCAAAACACCTACAATTTCCAATCCTGAGATGTTGTCCTTGGATCAAGCATATGGCCTCTAATTTTTAATTCCCTTAAAATGAGTTTTCCTCTAGTAGTTGGTTTTGGCTCCATTTCTGTCTCTACCAATTCCTTATATATACAGTCATGTACCACATAAGGACGTTTTAGTCAACAATGGACCGCATATATGATGGTGGTCCCATAAGATTAGTACCATACAGTCTAGGTGTGTAGTAGGCTATACCATCGAGGTTTGTGTAAGTACATTCTATGATTGCACAATGACAAAATCACCTAGTGACACATTTCTCAGAACATATCCCCGTCGTTAAGCAATGCATGACTATAGCCATGACTGTGTCCCATTCTACCTCCAAAATTTATCTCAATTGTATCCATTTCTCTTTATTCCTATCACCAATACTTTATCCAAGCCCTCTCTCCTTTGTTATTGCTGTAGTGCCCCAATTAGTCTCCTTACATCTACCTTGGCCCCTCTCAAATCTTACTCCACACAGTGGTCATCATGGCCTTTTTAAAAAGATAGATCATGTTATGTCCCCATGATAAGAAAATTCAAACATCCTACAAAGGCCTACATGGCCTTGAGTGACCTGGGAGCTTTTGTGTTTGCCACTTCCCCTTTAGTTCTCTACATTCTAGCCACATTTTCTTTCATTCTTTCTATTCCCTGAAGTTTACTGGCTCTTTCCAACCTCAAATTCTACAGACCAGCTCTTTTCTCCTCTGGGATTGTCCTCTGCCACCTTGATCTAGGCACCTCTTGCTTAACTTTCAAGTCCCACTCAGACTTCACCTCCTTGAGAAGAGCCTTTTCGGACCCTTGGACAAGCACCAGTTTCCTTTTCACATGCTCCCATGGCACCCAAAGTTACTTCTTAATAAACATTATCAGCTAATTACATGCTCAATATTTGTAACTGCAGTGGGATATCAGCTCTCTGAGGGCTGGAGCATGTCCATTTTACTCACTTCTGTATGCCCAGTGCCAAGCATAATGGCTGGCTCTAGAAGCAGCTCAGTATAGTAGTTCATGAAATCTAAGATGCTAGTGATTGTAGGATGCACCATTATTTTACACACCACTAAGAAAGAAAAAACACCTCCAATTAAACTCTGATTTGCCTTCCATTTTAAGCTGCATAAGAGCTGTGAAAATAGGAAAAAGTATATCTTAGAATACAGGATATACTGTGAATACTAAATAAACTGAATGAATGAGTAAAGACTAATCCTATAACACATATTTCCATATTTGTGGAGCATTACCTTCTATGGGGTCCCACAAAAAGAGAAACCCATGCATATGGTTTGGAACTAACAATAAAATTTATGGGTGAAGGGGAATAGTCTTCTATATGGGTCAATTACAAAATGTTAGTTCCTTTTTTTAGGGATTTTTTTTTTTTAAAGATTGGCACCTGAGCTAACAACTGTTGCCAATCTTCTTCTTTTGTTTTTTTCCTGCTGTTTCTCCCCAAATCCCCCCAGTACATAGTTGTATATTTTAGTTGTGGGTCCTTCTAGTTGTGGCATGTGGGATGCCGCCTCAGCATGGCCTGACAAGCGGTGCCATGTCTGCACCCAGGATCTGAACCGGCGAAACCCTGGGCCACCAAAGCAGAGCGCGTGAACTTAACCACTCGGCCATGGGGCCAGCCCCAGGGATCTTTTAATTTAGGGTTACACAGGGCAAGAAATGTTAGACACCAGTTTCTATTCAGTACCTTGTGCCTTCAGATTCTCTTGAATGACAGAAAGCTTTTAATTTCCCTTTCCATAAGAAAGGATTGTTTAGGACATGAGCAAGAAACAGTGGTGGGAAGCAAAATAAAGGGTGGTACTATTCCAGGGAGAAGTCAAAACTGGACAGAAGATTCATTATGATTACTCGAGACTGTGAGCCATAGTTTGAGAATATGGAAGGAACTCTAGGTTACTGAAGGGACATTACTGATTATAAAATGAGAAAGAGAGTAGCATGGTAAGGAAGGAATCGAGTGTAGGGTCCAGTTAAGTTTGAATCCTGGCTTTGGCACTTATTAGTTCTATAATCATGAGTCTTAATTATCTAGAAAATGGCACCAATAATATCTAGCTCATAGGATTGTTGAGAGGATTAAATAATATATAAATGAAAAGCACTTAGTAGCAGCTCTGGAACCCAGAGTCAATAAATATTAGCTTTTGTTATTTCTATTCTGAAAAAGAAAGAAGAGGAAACTGCCTGAAGTGTATGAGTATTCTCTCTATTGTTTATTCATTATTGGTGCAATCTGTTTTTTTTAACTTCTTTATTAAAATATTTTAAAGTACCAGGATCAAAAAAATAAAAATGAAAAGAGGGGGCTGGCCCCATGGCTGAGTGGTTAAATTCATGCACTCTGCTTTGGCGGCCCTGGGTTTTGCTGGTTCAGATCCTGGGCATGGACCTAGCACCACTCGTCAGGCCATGCTGAGGTGGCATCCCACATAGCAGAGCCAGAAGGACCTACAACTAGAATATACAACTATGTACTGGGGGGCTTTGGGGAGAAGAAGAAGAAAAAGTAAGATTGGCAACAGATGTTAGCTGAGGGCCACTCTTTAAAAAAAAAAAAAAGGAAAGAATGGGCTTTTGCCAAAATGTTCCTGTAAGTTTATTTGGGTAACCTGTACTTCTTTGCTTTACCAAACAATCTTTATTCATCTTTTTATAAACAAAACATCCCATTCATACTGGGAAAAAAAAGTACCAGGAACACAACCGTATAATTCAATGAATCACCACAAAATGAACACAGCCATATCAACACTACCCAGGTCAGGAAATAGAACATTACTTGCCCCCTGAAGCTCAATCCCTTCATGGTCACTCCCAATGACTAGTCCCTCTCTACTTACCAAATCCAACCATAATTCTGGTCCAAACACCGTATATTAATTTTGCCTGTGAAGTTTTTTTTGTGCTTGTTAACTTTTCTTCAACATTAGATTGGAGAGGTTCATCTCTGTTATATGTGACTGCAGTTCTTACATTTTTATTTCCATCTAGTATTTCATTGTATGAATAGGCCACAATTTTATTTGACCATTTTATTGTTGATGGTCATCCAATCTGCTTTTATTCAACTTTTTAGTTGCCATTAAATGATAGATAATGGCTTAGACCTGGTTGGGCTCTTAACGTAATCACACATGTGAGTTGATGAAAATGATGGTTAAAGTGGTTACAGCTGATAGAAGCAAACAGCAACTAAGTTCAGTTATAAAGTCTGCTGAGGAGGAATGTGCAATGGAAGCCTCTGGAACCATTATAAATTAGCATTAATATGAAAGAGGGCGGGCAATCAGGCAAGCATTGTCTCTTCATCAAAATGATGAACAAAGATGCCAACTGCATATAATACACAGTGAATGCAATATGCAAAGCCAAAAGACAGCAATTTCAGAGCCTGAAAAATAACTTATCTCACAGTCAAAAGCTCCCACCTGTAATTACCAGGGTATGGGCAATGTGATGGAACTTAAAATTCTTAGTTCTTCCTTTGGGAGGATTTGAGTTGACCAGTGGTTTGAATCTTGGTTCTTCACTTGCTAAAAGCAAAACTGCTTAATTTTGCAAATTGCTTAACCTCTTTTTGTTTCAGTTTCCCTACCTGTAAATTGGTGATGCAAATAGTACTTCATATGTTTGCTGTGAGATAACCAATGTAAAGGGTTTAGCACAGTGCCAGGCATGTAGAAGGAACTCAACAACTGTTAACTATGAAAGGTGGTATGGCGTAATGATAAAGCATACTAGCTCAGATTCAGACTGCCCAGATTCAAGGTCTAGCTCTGTGTGAACTTGAGCAAGTTATTTAACCCCTCTGTGCCTTAGTATCCTCATCTACAAAGCGAGGATAGTAACAGTGTCTAGTTCATAGGTTGTTGTGAAGTTTAAGTGAATATATATTCTGGGACATGATAAACACAGTGAAAACACTTCCCCAGACAACAACAAAATTTAGAGCTACAGTTCTCAGCCCTGGCTACACATTAAAGTCACCTGGACAGCTTTAAAAAATTCTGACACCTGCATCCTACTGCCAGATAGTTTGAATTTGCCTGTGGTGGTGTTTGGGAAAGCTTTAAAATCTCCTCAGCTGATTCTAACGTGCAGCAAAGGTTGAGACCCCCACTTTAGTGACACTTCCTTATCAGGCCAGTTAAGCTCCAGCACTAATTCTTACTCAGATCACAGACCATCAGGAAGCACTGAACACAGTCTCCTTACAGTAGTTCAACAATAACTACTGGGGGCCTTTTCTGTGTAAGTTGCATGGGTCATGCAGAGTTGAACAATACTTGGTCCTCTCTGCAAAGAGTTTACAATATATTAGGGCAAGTACACAGGGCCCTGATCACTAACCCACAGGTCTGAATGCAATGATTGATTGAAGACTCAAAGTGCCATGGAGGCAAGGAAGAAAGAGGCCATTTACATTTGATGGAGATCCATGACAGCTTCAGGTAAGTGGCATCTACTTCAGCAGATCTTAAAAAATGGGAAGTGAATTACCCTTCATAGTCATCAGTTTTCCCATCCCTAACAGGATTTCTGAGGTCCCTCTTCTGCTAACAACACAAAAGTTTAAGATTTTATAAGATTAGTTCATGCGTAGTTTGGAAAATATTTTGATATCCCAGTTTCATTAAGGCATAATCAATTTTGGAAAGCAAACTGGGGTAGCCCCTCCCCCCCTTTTTTTGGTGAGAGATGGAAAATGGTTTGCTTCAGATTGGAGCTCATGGCCTCTCAAGTCCTAGATGCAGGCCAAAGCAACTTTTAGTTTCAAATGTACAGATATTCTTTAGTGACACATTAAAATCAGAGGAAAAGAAAAACCCACTTGGTTTTTGTTAGATAAAGAAAAGAGGGTATTTTATGATGTTTGGGCCCCCACGGAAGAGTGGGGCTGCACCTCTGGCCCAGAGTGGCTGTAGAGAGCTCAGATGAGGAGACCCCTGGATGCCTTTATCAGAATTCAAAGAATATGCTTGCATCCAAACAAACTGGCGTAGCGGGAAGGGGAAATGGACGCTTGCCTCAGTACACTGAGAAACCTCCAAATCAGCTGTGACACTGCTGAGGAAGCAAAACTGAGATAAAAATAGCCTATCTGTATGCCCTCTCATCTAAACCATTGCTGTTTTCTTATTATTATTTCTTTGGTTAGATTGCTCTATAAGAAATAGCTATCAGGGGCCGCCCGATGGTGCAGTGGTTAAGTGCGCGCGTTCCGCTTCGGCGGCCTGGGCATGGCCGGTTCGGATCCCAGGTGCGAACATGGCACCGCTTGATACACCATGCTGTGGTAGGCGTCCCACGTATAAAGTAGAGGAAGATGGGCATGGATGTTAGCTCAGGGCCAGTCTTCCTCAGCGAAAAGAGGAGGATTGGTAGCAGTTAGCTCAGGGCTAATCTTCCTCAAAAAAAAAATAGCTATCAAAGAAAAATGAGTATAACACTACTTGATACAATCAGTCAGAGAAGTAAAACTTTATAAAAATATTATGATGTTAGAGTAACATAATGTAGGCAGCCAGGATTCTCTGTGGTAAAGAACAGCCAGTTAAGGAAAGGTGGGCCCCTGGCTATGTGGGTTCCTTTTATGTGTTCCATATCCTAGAGAAAGGGTACATGGATTTTTCTCAATGACTAGACTTTAGAGATGTAAATATTCATTCATTCAATCAACAAATACATATTGAGCATATACTATAGCCTAGGTGCTGTTACAGGGAGCAAGCCAGATAAAGATCTTTGCCTTCATGGAGCTCATAGTCAAGCTAAGGGAAACAGACAATATACAATAAACTTAATCCATAATAGGGTTTGATATAAATCATAGTGTTGCTATAAGGTGATAAAATGTGGTGGGGAAACAAAATTGAAAAATTGAGTTAGGTCAAGGTGTTGATGAGGGCATGGGTGAGGTGATCATGGTCAGAACAGGCTTTATTGAGAAGGTTAAATTTGAATAAAGACTTGGAAAATGTGGAGAAGTTAGTCATGTGACTATCTGGGGGCAGAGCATTCCAGGCACAGAGAATAATCATTGCAAAGACCCAGGGATGACAGCATGTGCCTGACTCATTCAGGAAACAGCAAGGAGGCCAGTGTGCCTGGAACAGTGAGCAAGGAAGTGGTGGTTAGCTGGCTGTCATCTTGGTAATTGAGATAGGTGAGACAAGTGTCTCTCATCATTCAATAGGCTAGCCTGGGCTTCTTCACATGGTGATACTCATAGGATCCTCAGAGCAGCAAAAGAAAGCGAACTACAATATGTGAGCATTTTTCAAGTCTCTGCTTATGTCATGTTTGCCATTGTCTCACTGGCCAAGACATCTCACCTGGTCAAGTTGACAGTCACTGTGGGAGGGAGCTATTACGCAAAGGGTATGGAAACAGGGGAATTATTACAGCCATTTTTGTAAAAGATCTACCCCATTGCCCTTATTTTACTGAATTATAATCTTTTATGTATATGTCAGACTTCTTAAGCACAGAAATTCTGTTTCTTTATGTTTATATCCTGAGTATATGTTACATGCTCCATAATAGTTTATTTTTTCCTCACTATGTGGTATTTATAAGAACTGAAGACATTTAGGCTGTATGACCCAGATAAAGCTACCCATTTTAGTGAAACGGAAAGAGAGAGAGAGAGAGTTCAAAATAATCCTGAACCTCAAAATGCTATCCCAAAAAGATTTATAAGCCTCACCAAGACGTGAGCACAAGCACAGCCTGGGTAGCTTCTCCCACTGTCAGCTTCCCTGTAAAAGCTGCCAACAATATTCTTGAACTAAAGTGCCAATGGTGCTTCAGCTCTGTCCCGAGAGAATTCACACTTGTCATCTCTTTGTATATTTTTGTCACACACTCACTACATCAACAACTCTTCAATTTGCTGTGGCTCAGGAAATGTCAGAAGGGAAAGTTTATGAAGTCTCCCACATATGCAGACATCTGGCTAAAGCAAGCAGGACTGCTAATCAATTTGCCAAAGCTTGGCTCTTGTACTTTTCAATCTTTTATCCAGGAACTTAGTAAAATCCTGACTTTACAAAACAAAATTTTTCCCAGCCTCTTTCAGAAATACCAATCTGACCTAGGAAATTCATTCTAATCAGCTTGGAATGTACGTGATTCATGGAGAAATATTTCTATTTTTTAGAGTTAAAACAGACATCCAAACACATCCTTATTTCAAAACTTTTGTAGGTATCAGTCTTACTGCTTTCATAGTTTCTCTTACTGCAGTCTCGAGACAGAAACATTCTTGTGGGGAGTAACGCAAGACCAAATGTTGTGGCCTCTTTTGTCTTAAATCCAAGCTGTCCTGTGTTTGGCAGCTGCTTGAAATGTTCCAGCTGGTCTTAGTTGACCAGATGGCTGAAAAGTAAGGAGAAATTTCCTTATATAGGAAATAGGGCATCTCAGTTAATAATGGCTAAAGATAATGCCTCTGGATCCTTGCTCCAAGGAGATGGTTATGGACCTGTCAGTGTCACCTGCACACTTGTGTCATCCCAATTGTCCCCCACCAATGCTTACTCTCACCTTTACAGTCTCTGGCCTGTAGCCACAAATGAGGACTCAAGACACAGTTAGGAGTGGCTGCAAATCATTCAGCTATAATAACAAACAGAGTAAAGGAAAATAATTGTTTAACTCCCTTTGGCTACACTCAAAGCCTGCCTGATGTCTCACAGCCTTCTATTCAATTCATCCTGATATTTTCCTGTGAGTTGGAAAGACAACAATACACCCAGCGTTTAGTCTGCCACTAGGGGTTTTATGCTCCAAATGGTTAGAACATTACCAGCAGAACAGCTTCTTGAGGGTTGGCAGAGACATATATTTAAAAAAACCAATTTTACAACTTCAAATGGGAAGGTACCTATGGAACAGCTATCATGCTGTATTTCATTTTCCTGTATTTAGGGAAGAGATTGAACTTCTGAAAATCAAACCAAACAAGACAAAAACTACAAAAAGCTTTGGTTGGCGGGAAGGCAGGAAATTAACTCGGAATCAGTAAATACAAGTTTCTTACTTGAAATGCGTTTAAAATTTGTAAGCCATTTTGGAAACCTGCCCAGATTGTCTTCTAGAAAAGCTTATTTTGTAAGTGTAGCCCAAATATTATGAGTAGGAAGTCCTCATTGCCTGGAGTGACTTTTATGTCCTCCTACTTCACCTTTTTAATCTGCTTCATTGATTCAGCTCAGGCTCCTCCCTTCAGGCCATTTTCCTAACACTGGTCCTTCTCTCCCTCCTTCTCTGGCTCCCTTCGTCTATCCTTCTTCCCTCCCTCTCTATTTTCCCCTCCTCTACTTAACAGGTTAGGCATCCTCCTTGATGTCCTTATATTCCACATTGTTTAGTAATCATCCTTCCAAGTATCTCTCTCTGGCATACCAGATTACGAGCCTCTGAGGGCAGGGACTATGCTTTGTTTATCTTTGATTTCCCCCAGCCTCTAGCCCAGTGTGTGGCACAGAGGAGACATTCAATAAATGTTAGTTGAACAAATGAGTGGATGAATTAATTGCCAATTAAATTACACCTGGTACCTGGAATACCACTTGACTATAAGTCTTTTCAACACTGTCTATTCATTCACTAACCACCTCTTTACTGAGTACCTACTATGAGCCAGGTGTTGTGCTAAGTGGTAGGTATGTAAACATGGACAAAAATCAACGGAGTCCTTGTCCTCATAAGGATAAAACTCTGAAATTAAGTATGTTTATAAGTGTAACAGTATGGGAATGGGATATTCTTGTCTCAGAATTTTGACAAAAGTAGTACTCTGAAGGGATACTATACATATGCATGCAGGATTCAGGACTTTCTAGAAGATAGCAAATGCTATCTAGAGACCATTATACCCAATGCCCTGTATTGTAATGGAAGACTAGACATTTGAAAAAATTAATTGAAGTAATGGAATTTGTGGATGACAGTTCCAGGCATTTTTCCCTACTGTCCTAAAGATGGGGAGAGGGTGATTTACCCCCACCCCAGTAAGAGAAGAGACTGGCATCTCCTCCACATGTCGTATATCTGCTGAGCTGCAGAAATTCCAACAAGCTGCCCCTGGATCAGAGAGTAAAAGGGTTCTTAGGAGAGCCTGTCATGTATCCTCAGTAGTTTGAGTTTTGTATGAAAACATGAACACCACTACTTGTTTCTTACCCGAATAAATTCTGAATGCAGTAGGCTGGCTGGAATACCCAAGATGGTAGGGTGAAGGTAGAAGAGTTAACAGTTGTATTGCATTTCCACTATTTAGCAAGGCAAGAATGCATGTTCTTGGTGGACCAAATAAATGGTGTGGAAGATAGACAGATGTAAATCATCTTGAAAACATGTCAACCAGGAGAGCTATCTACCTGAGTAAGGAGACCCTAGGAGTATGAAGTTGTATGGGAGATGCTGCTAGGAGGCAATAGCTAAGAAGAGATTGTGACATCAACCAAAATGTTCATTATTCATCCAAGAATGGTATAGTATGTGGGACCCCCAAGAATCTCCAAAGAACTCAAGTTCAACTCACAAGAAAGCCAGCATTTGAAGGCTTGCCATTAGAGAAGGCAAGAGTTACAATACAACAGTGTCAGTCACATACAACTTTCTTCCATCCACCCTTTCACCCTCAGTCCTCAACAGTGGTGAAGTCAGCAACAGGAGTGGGGAAGAGAATTGGAAAGGCAAGGGGAGGAACTGTGAAAGAACAGACAATGTGCCTACCTTGCTGCACATCTTCAAGCCAAAGGTCAGACCTGAGCTAGGGGCAAGGGAGGGAAAGGGCATTGAATTGGGTGTAAGACTGAAGTTTTGTTTCAGGCTAGATGATTTTTCAAAAATTTGAATGGACTGTCCTAAAGTATTTAACACCAATACTTTAGCTGCCTATTGAATTGTAAAATACACGTTTGTTCATTCTGGGTCTAATGCCGTGGCATGTAGTGACTGAGAATCTATGGAATCTGCTTGAAGTGTCCTCCGTAGGCAGAGAAAATAGAACCAGCTGAGGATGTTTAATGGCAGTGATTGGAGAAAAACAGAGCTATTGCTTATTCAGACCCTGTAGAGTTTAACCGATTCACTAAACTGCCTACCTATGAAAAACACACACATGTGTGTATATACATGGATACAATAAACTTTTGCTCGTCTCATTGGCAGCATGACTATAACCAAATAATGGGCCATCCAAAGAACATGGCTTCTTCTATTCATAAGGCCCTTCATGAGTCTTCTAATGTAACTTCCCATCCCATGGAACAGTGTTTTCCATTACATTATGGACAGGGAACAATAACAACAAAAATAACCAGAATGAATTGAGTGCCTCATGTACAAAAACTGGGCTAAACAATTTATATATGTAATACCTCATCTCATCCTCATTTAATTTTTGAAAGGGGTAGATAATATTATCCTCATTTTAGAAATGAGGAAACAAGCTTAGAGAGGTTGAGTGAAGTGAAGGCTCTAACATTTAGATCCAGGCCTGCCTGTGTTTCAAAATACATCTTTGTGGATATATTCTTAATTTCCCAAAGTCTACTTGAGAAGTTCTGGAAAGGGAGACATACTCCTTGAGAGTGATTCCATTCCTTTATAGCATATGTCATATTATTATGAGATTCTTTCATATATTAAAGCTCTGATATTTTTCTGTAAAACTTTTAACCATAGATTCTGCTTCAGGCCTACTCTTATCTTCTATATGTTCTCACATGGGGGGTTCATTCATTAATTAATTTATCCATTCAATGAGGATTTATTGGTCATCTAGTCTAAGTCACACACTGTTCTAGGTGCCGAAATTAACATGATGAACAAGACAAAGTTTTTGCCTGAATGGAGCATACATCCCATTGGGCATCTTCCCATAGATCATCCCTGATTCACTCTGGTAATCCTCGGTTCCTTCTTTTTTCCATTGCAAAATAAGATTTTGAAAAATATATACATGTGTCTTCTAGAACACAGTGAGACACAAACACTCATATACAAATATATTTATAATGATCATACTTACAAAAGCAAAAAATAAAATCCTAAATATCCAAGATGGTAAAATAAATGATGATTAATACATCAGATAGACTAAGTCATTGCAAATTATGTTCATGATAGATTTTAATGCCATGAGAAATGGCACATAGTATAGAACTGTATAAAAGTTTGATCTCAATTTTTTGTGTGTGCATGTGTATGGGTTTGCCTACAAATGTGCGTAGAAAAAATGACTGGAAGGAAATATACCGAAGTCTTAACAGTTATTTACTCTATGGTTAACATTAATGCTATTTTCTGTATTTTCTATCTTTGCTATGATGAGCATGTCTTACTTTTAAAGTGCATCGTGCATGCCTACTCTGTGAAGGGTGTTGCCATAGGCCCTGGAGCAACTGTACAATCATCATAGTGGAGCATCTGCTCAGGGACTGCAGTGTTTATAAATTAAAATATTTATGTGTGTGTAAAGTAAGTATATGGTCAATTCTTTATTTTCCATGACTCACTTTTTATCCCATTTTCCTTTCTCACTGTCATCAATATGAGTCACATCTCCCTGCAGTCAGTTGAGAGCCAACCACGTTTAATAATTGCCTAAGAAAAATACACATAGGAAGATAAACCTGCTGATGGCAAAAGCGTAACCACTATGAGTTCAGAGCCAAGTATGAAATAATTTTTTATTATACCCTCTTTTGGTTTATCTAAGTCCCTATTTGCCTCTACATACAAAGATCACTGATCAGTGACCATTTATTTAGCAATAGTTTTGACGATTAATGTAGAATCATAATAACTAATAAGAATGAATAACAAATTCATAAAAACTCAAGCTCCCATGTTGAAAATAAATGGCTTCTCTTTTCATAGCAATGAGTGGTTGGAGGCTAAATGTCTTACATTTTGACATTATCTGCATATAATTTGTCACCACTGCTTTAGCTATCAAATCGTAAAATACATGTTTATGCATCCTGGGGTTTAATGGCATGGCATGCAGTGATGGCAATAACTAATAACTAATGACAAATAAGCAAATGAACCTGTTTGGGATGGGGCACAGAGTAGATTAGAATTTCTGTTAGGTAAAATTGATCTGTGATTATGAAAAAAAACTGTTAGTATTTCTGACATCTGCATTCCAGTAGAAACATGACACAGGTATTTTGTACTATTTGTTATTCTAGAAAATAAAAAAGTATCTGAGACAGATCTATTCCTTTTTCTGTGAGCAGACAAAATCTAATATTATCTAATATGTATACTGTTTTCACAGTATACAATCCACCTCCATTATAGCCACAGACCTCCTCCATATGTCATCTTATCTTCCAACATAGGAGATAATGTGGAACATGATCTAACACTTCTCATCATGTCAAATGCAGCACAACTGAACAGAAGCTCAAGCCAGCAAAGATATGGGATTACATCTCAATTATTTTCTGGAACTGGGTTTTGGAGAGACTGCTCAAGCAGTATGAGACAGTGTACACTGAATACTAAATTGAACTCACACTCCTGAAAAATTGAAGCCAACAGCTCAATGTACTCAGTGAAAGGGGGAAACACACATAGGCACACTTCTGGGGTGCTGGGGCACTTCACAAGCAGGACGTTTATAATTACTTGCTTAAGCAATGTTTATAAATTCAGAGGGCCCACCTTACATAAAAATAGATTATGAAGCCATTATGATTATTATTTGAGGTGCTGCAAAATGTCTGTGTGTCCCTGGTATCCACCCCACACTTCTCTGTCAACCTGCCACAGTTGCCAGAATTTTTACCATCTTGGATGACTCCACTGCTCCTTCTCTAGGTAACTATGTCACTCAAAAATAGTAGTGTATCAACTATTAAGGTAAATTAAGGCATAGAAAAGATTCATGTATCTGATTTGCTGCACCTTAATATTGTACATTCATTTCTTATATATACTCATTGACATGGCTTTTCTGTATAAACTTCCAGAGGTTAATTCAACCTTTATTATTGTAAATGACTTCACTGAGTGTATGAATCACAATAGACTCACCAATAAATATTTGACAGTACAGCATAAGTTGCACCAGTGTTACTCTGATTCCTGCAAGCTTCATGGCTCATAAACAACATGAGGTCAAAAGCACTCAGTGGCTTCCTAGACAGAATTACGGAGCCATGTTTCTGCCTCCACTCATTCCTCTTCTCTCTCAACCTTGATTCCCCTTTCCCCTAATTGATCTGGTTATGAAGGTCCCTTACGTCCTCAGAGCTCTAATTCTCTCAAACTCAGCTCTTTGTTCTCTTACTGCATTTGCATCTCCCACAGTGCTGCAGGATGGCAAATGTTTCTGTCTTCACAGAATTCTCTAGCCCACAAGACCTTTGACAAACCTCTCAGGTCACTTGTTGTCAAGCTAGGAGATTCTTACCTTTGGCAGAGATGCCCTGGAACCTGAACTCTGGGTGGTCATCGTTAAGACTGTGGTGATGCCCAGTGCAACCCTGGCAGGGGCTGCATCCATGTTTATCCAAAATGAGACCCAGGACAAAATGACTATCAACAGACTGGGGATGTACATCTGGATCAGATAATATCCCATCTGGCGTTCCAGGTGAAACTTAACCTCGATGCAGGTAAACTTTCCTGGAAGCAGGAAATGATGATTTAAAATCCAATTTGAATTTATCTCTCCCATTCCAGCCTCCCACTTTATTTTTTAAAAAAAGTATTACAGATGGATATGGAAGATTATACAAAATGCTCACCCTACATAAGCAATTCAGCTCTTTTCCAACTCAACCAGTAATGGAAATGACAGTGTGAGAATGAATAAAGAGTCACTGGACCAAAACCATGTGGCATATTTAATTTTCTAAATCTGTGCTTAGTGCAGCTTGATTATTTAGACAGAGCTATGGAATTTGCAAGACTGTCATAAACTGACAAGTGGAAATAAAATATTCACATTTTATTATTGTATGTAATATATAGCACACAATATATAACATACAGCACATATGTATAGCATATACTATATGCATATAATATATAATGGATAATACATAATAGTTGAAACCATTCCCTTCTAGGTAGTAAAGTTCACATGGGAATCCCAAAGTGTTTGGATAATTGTGTATCTATCTTTGTGGTATCAATAGCAAGAGAAAAATATACATTTGTATAAGCCATGCATATAATCTAGTTGTCTTAAAAATTTCCTAGCCTTCTGGATAATTGCTTGAGGACATTTAGAATATTCCTAGAATCTGTTTACAGTGTTATATTGCCTATAAAAAGGAGTACATCTAAAAATATTAAAACTTTAAACACACTATTAAGAGACAAATGTTCCTGCCCTGCCACTTTTCTTCCTCTTTAATATGCTTGGAGTTAGAACCTCAGGAGGTAATTTGGCTTAGTCCACTAAAATTATAAGAGATAGGGTTGGATTCTTCTTGGTCAGGAAGAACATCTTGGAATCAGGTTTTAGTTTGTAGGAAGCACTGTTCACTGCTGGAACAAGTGTTCATGGACCATTCTACTCAGCAACGGACCTGGAGCAGTCACTGAACAAACCATCATGTCTCGATTGCCTTTCCATGATCAGCTTGTGTGGTGTCAAAGACTGGGACATTTGTAGAAGCCATCAACTTTACAGGCATAATCTTCCAGGTAACAACAGATGCCCACTTGTTGCTACCACCTCAAATTCTTCTCAGCCTCCCCCCCCCCACCCCCATGTGTCTGTCAGTATTGCCAAGAATGCATGAGTTTAGAGCCAGCTGAATTCCTGCCAACTGATTTTCATCCAAACTCCTATTATTGTCCAGGACTGGAGAACACAACAGCTGTATTTCTGGGTTTACAAAGACTTCTGTTGTTATTCTTCTCTTCCACTAAGGCAGAGAGTGCAAGTTGACCTGAGGATCCAATGTCAAGAGTGGATGCCAGGAACGGGCCAGAATTTATACGCTTCCTGCACCACTTACAAGGTCTTGTACATCTTTCCTCAAACTCATTTGACAGCAGATGGTCAGCGAGAGAACAGCAAGAGACTCCTAAATCTCTTTCCTTCTCTTTTTGTTTTGGAGAAAATTATCTGTTGTGCTCACTGACCTATTCCAGAGGGTACAGGCATCTTATCTGTTGAGGGGGCTTTGAGCCAAACTCAGGTCCGTGCCTTGTAGCTCCATTTTCTTGGTAAACATGCAACAACTAAGGTGATGGGATGTATACTACAAGCTGCATATGGAGCCCACTTAGGTTATAGCAGCCAAAAGAAAACTTACCAGTGTTATAGTGCTTTGTGCAGTAGCCGAGTTCCTTCTCTTCTTTCAAAATAAACTGGGGCAGGGTCAGTCCTTCAGCAACTTGAACTGGACCATCACTTAACCATTCAAATATCAGGTCATTCATCGTGTACCCAACTGGAGTAAACAAATAATAATGGAAAATTGAATGCATCTTTCCAAGTAAGCTTGAAAGTCTAGCCACGTAAAGAAACAAACAAGGAAATCATCTAAAGCAGACACATGCTCAGCTAACTCAAGAGCATTTTTAATAAAAGAACTGCAATCACCATGATGACTATATGTCATTGGAGCCAAAGAAATTGAAGACAGCAAGCTATTTCTGAATGATTTTTTTCTGTGTAATGAGAGAATGAAATCTATAAAGTTCATTTTCTTCTGCCCTCTTTATTCACTAAATCTCCCTGAAGAACAAACAAGTAAACAAACATAAAAGTCCTATGAAAATTGTCTTTACTTAAAAGAGCTGTGTCTGTGGCCAATCCAATAAGACAATCTAATTCATGGCACCAGTGTTAGCCTTTCAAATGAAAAGCATTCTTTTTTTTAAATGAGAACGAATTCATCACAGGCCTACCTAAAACATTCCCATTACAAACTTGGCCTCTCTCCTAGGGTCTATTATCTTTGTTTTCAGAAAGCTTAAGCTAAAGTCCTTATGGTCAATCCTCAGTTACTTTAGCAAGTGGCGAAAGCTATAGATAGGTAGCCTCTTAGGTAGATAACCTATTAGGAAGTTGCGGAATTTGCAAATCAAGTGCTAGTGTCTTGCTAAATGGGCCTATTCATCACAATGATTAATATGAAGTGAAACAGATTCTCTATTATATAAGGTTATATTGTTATATGACTCTTGAATCATACAAAGTAAGGTGGTTATCAGTTTAGTAAACCAAAATTAGCTCTTACTCTCCAAGCTCCTGCTAATTAGGTCACTATCTGTCAAGTGCTTCTAGATCTTTTTGCACCCCAGAAATCAAGGCTACTCTTCCTTCAGGCATCATTTCTCTCCCCTCCCCCTTCATGATATTTGAACTCTGAAATGAGAGTGAGGAGGACAGGGATCTTATGTGAGGTCTTGGCTGAACAATAACCTTAAGCATGTTTATTAAATTTGTAGATTCTTGTTTACTGCAAGAGAGTGACTCACCAAATCTACACAGAAATCAATGGCAAAGTTAATTGGAATCTACTTTCCTCTTTCTTTGGACCACCTTTTCCATTCAAAGCCAAAAAATAAAAACAGGGAAAGCAAGAAATTACAAAGAGGACCCTGTACAAGGGTTGATGGTCCACAAAGAGAATGGTCAACCTATCTCTTCTCCTGAGCGCTTTATGAGTACTTCTTGGGTATCTCCAACAAATACTAGAAGCTCGCCAAACACCCTATATCCTCGTCTGGTGAACTTCTTGCTGGCTGCCACAATAATGGTCTTTGTCAGCCATCCTGAAGTCCCAGGCTGGGACATACAGAAGAGGTAAAGAAGTGGGGAAGGAGGAGGTAATATGAGGGTAGAAAAGTAAAGAGTAATTCCCACCCTTCACATTCAAAGTTAATAGCAAACACATTGCTGCTGCTTTGTTTTCATTACTTCTGGGTCCTGCAAGAACCAAGCATATTTACTAATTGGAGTTTTCTAAGCCTTGGAAGAGCCTCAGATGACAGCTAGGCTGTTTCACAGAGAAAATGTGTTGAATTGAGGCAGGGGAGAGTTTGGAGCAGTAGAGAAGACACAAAGAAGGAATCATTACGTAAGAAAATGTTTTTCTCAACTACCTTCTTAAGAGAAGGAGCGAAAGGGAAAATATGAATACATAAAACCTATTGTAAGTCAGAAATTCTCATTTTACCCCTGACAACTTCTTAAAACAAAGATGTTTTATTATTTTGTTTATTTCTATAGGAAGTTTCCGGGGAAATCTACAGTGGTTTTAAATGATCAGAAGGAAACCCTGTCACCACCTCTTTTTTTAAGAATAGTTGATGTGTTTTTTTACATTTATTATTTTTCTAAACTAACAAGTTAAAAATATTTCCTTGCCCCTGCTTCATTAGATCTCCTGACATCCCTGTAGATCAGTAGCACTTGTTCTCTGCATTTTGCAAACAGAGAAACTGACAGAGCAAACCCAAAAAAATATCATGTGTCTTGACTGAAAATCCCTTTACCTTGGAGGCATCAGCAACTTACGGCACATGTCAAAGATTTCAGTGGCATCAGGGCTAGAGCATAAAGGGGACAAAGTAGATAGCATTTCTCTACTTCCTTCACCATGCCTTTGTGTATGCACTGCCTCTAAGGGATATGCCTCTTATTCCATATTATCTCATGGCCCTCATTCTTGCATCCTCCTCTGGCTAAGGTGCCTGTATCTTGTCCTCAAATCAGTTACCCCTTCCTGCCAAAATTCCTTTGGGGTGTTGGTCTATATGAGCATAACAGAAAGAAATACAATTTTCTGATTAGAGAGTGATTCATTATAGAGGTTGAATGATAAATAATCTTAATTTTCCCAGGAGGCGCTTTCATTTCAAAGAAAAGGTTACTAAATCAGGCTTGTTTTTTGAGGAAGGGTGAGCTATTTGGCATTTTACTTTGAAAGATTGTCTATGTTCTGTTGGGAGTGAGACATGCACACGCACTTTTGCTTGTCCTTCCATTAGTGACTTGGGAGTTGGTAAGTAGGTAAAGAATGAGTCTTATTTTCTCCTTAATGACACACTAAAAGAACCAGGTCATTGGTTAAAACAAGCAAGCAGTTATTTTAACAGTGGTGACTTACAACTCTCCAGCTGCATTGTACAGGTCTGGACATCCATTGGAAAATTCTTCAAGTCCATGGGACAGGATAAAGTCAAGGTGAGTCTTAGCAAAGAAAAAAATTTTAAAAACAAGTTTTAAATCTGTGAGGTCTGATTCTTGAAAAACAAACTAAAAATACGTTTGACATTAAGCAACATGACACTGATTCAGATAATGAAATCTAAGCTCTCAAGACAATGCTTTCTATTTTTCAAAAGAACAGTAGTCATAAATTTTTTAAAATTATGGAATTTCACTCTAACCCTTTATTATTTCCCATCTTCCAGCCTCTGACTAGCACCTTCCCAATGGCACTGGTCTCAAGTTTATTCTAGAATCAACAAGAACACTGAGAAATAGTGTAATGAGAGCAATGGGCTACTACCCACACTGATGTCCAGAAGACAGAGTTTCTACTGTTTTAGAATTATACATCGGATAGGTGAACTTTAAGGACAAAAAATGATGTGATAAGCATAATTGGTTGCGATAAGTGTTGGGTCTCCTTCCATCAAATGGGCAAATGCTTAACTCCTCTGTCTTTTCATTTGCTAATCTACATGGATGGGTTAACAATAAATTGTAGCATTCAGTCTAGAATTGACAAATCTGGAGCAAGCAATTCTTGAACTAAAAAAGACATTTAAGGATGGTGGCTTGTATGTAGTCTTCACCTCTCTGACCCAAGAGGGGCTACTCTTCTCCCCCTTTCCTCTTTCCTTAACTTTTCCAAGCTCCAGCCAACTCTGACCAAGCCTTAAATTAGGATATTTATTGAGCTGCCATCTCTTTTCTATTTTTTCTTTTAATCCTCAAGGAGATGGTACACCCTTCTTGCTCTTCAATTTGTTTATACCTCAGAGATTCAAGGAAGGAAATTAAGATTGAGAATCAGCAGATCTGGGTTCCCTTCCTACTATTGCCTCAAACTATCTCTGCCTCCTAAGCAAGACTTTAAACTTGATAAACATTCATCTCCTTATCAAATGGTGGGGTAGGATCAAATGATGCTTATTCTCATTTAACTTTAATACTAGAATCCCTGTTATTCTAAAGTTTACTGTTTCAAATTCTGTTTATTTTCTCTCAAACATCTTTTATATCAGTAGACCCCTCCAACTCTTGCTGTTACCTAAACTCTCCCTTGTTGTCATGCTTGTTCTCACTCTCTCCTCCTGGTTCCCTTCTCTGCTTTATTTTATACATTCTATACAAGCCAAGACAAAACAGAAAGTAGTGGCACACTTATTTTAAAGAAAGAAAAAGTTTGAGATTTGAAGTGAGATTAGACAAATAATCCATGCTGGCAATCTTCAAAATCCTTAAAATACAACAATGATTGGTAAAAGCAAGATACAAGACTGCAGTGTAATCTCAATTACGTAAACATATGTTTTTAATCTCGTATATAAACACAATACTATATTAACAGTAGATATTTCTGGTTGGTGGGATGATTCATATTTTTTTTTTGTTCAATTTATTCTGCATTATCTGTATTGACAAATATAGGTTATTTATAATTAAATGTGCCTTTCTTTAAAAATAGCTAGAAGATAAAATTCTGTTTTGTTCAGTAATCTTTTGCTATTATTATAATCATTATTATTAAAATTTTGCCATAAATATACAATATTTCACCTTGATTGCTAAATAAATTTCCTAGCTTCTGTGGGCTATTCTGAGAACACAAATAGCGTGTTTCTAAAGGAAAAAAAAATAATTTTGAGTTGTAAACAACTGACTTAAAAATAACATTTTAGACAGAAAAAATAATTTTTGTCAATTGTGGAGTTCAATTACACATACAGATATTTAGATTTTTTCCCCCCAGTATGAAGACTTTAATTTTTGTAAAACACAATTTTATTGAGATTAATGCCGTGAACTCTTTAAAGCAAGAGCAGAGTAAAAGAATCAAAATGAAAATCTCTAGTAATCAAAAATTTTAAAAACTCTGACACTTTATTAAGGGGGGAAAAAACCTCAAAAGGATCTGTGAGTTTAAAATTATTATTAACACAATTAGAATTTAGTCTCCTGTTTTTTAAAGAAGAAATATTTTCATGAAACAAAAATATGTTCATACAAAACTAATCATTGGACATGTACATAATTTAATTGAATCAAAATCAGAAAAATATGGAAATTTAATTATTATGAAAAGTTTACTTTTTAGAAATTAGGAAATAATAAGTGGAAACTAATACAGCTTTAAAAAACATGCAACAGTGAATTCAACTGTAATTTGTTTGCTATTGGAAACAACCCAATTTTAATATTTTTAATCATAGGCTTTCTAAATCTGATTCTTTGGGGAAGTAATTTTTCGCATTTATTTAGGGAGAAGAGGCCTCACACAGGATTATTTCTGCCTTTGTGGCAGATTCTGACAATCCTACAGAGATCCAGAATTCTTGGGGTCAAACCTATTAACAGCATGGAAAACCCCACTGAGAGAAATTTCCAACAAGCATGAAACTATGTCTGAATTTTGTCTCAGCTGAAGACTCAGCTCCCTCCTTCCTTATTTGTTTTTCTAATTTCCTTCCTAGATAGGTTTTGTATTGGAACTCAACAGGTGCCAATAGTAAGGAGGAAAGTTAACAGCTCCATAGTTTGCTAAATCATGTCATCAGCTAAGCAAATAGGAAGAGATTGTAAAGATCTAATCAGTCCCTTCATGGGCCACAGAGTCCATAATTTATGATGTCTAGTTTACCACACATCTGCAGGCCTAAGATTCAGACTTGCATTTTACTTATTTTTTTCGTTGAAGTATATGTGAAACACAGTAAAAACACACAAATATTAAGTTACAACATGATGAATTTTTATGTCTCTATCCACCTGTTTAATAATCACTGAGATCCAGATTTAGAATATTCCCATCAGCCCAGAACAGTCCCTTGTGCTCTCTTCCCAGTTAAAAATCTTCAAAAGTAACCACTACTACTACTTTAATTATGTTTTTTTAAAAGTATTTTTAGATTTGAAAAATAGGAGTTTTGGGGAAAATGAGCTTGATATTATTTTGTACAGAGATGCAGAAATTGCATCAAATAAGATTGACACAACATTAAACTAAAACGTGAACAATTATCTCCTTTAGTCTGGCTCATCGTCTATTTTTGGTGAGTCTCACAGAATTAAATATTATAATTGAAACTCAGAATTTTCGCTGGCAGACACTGCCTAGAGCATGTCAGATTTGCTCCCCTTTCCCCTCAATCTAAAATATTAAGGCCATTGCACCTGAAGGCAGTGGGCTCAGCCCGCCCATCTTCCCTTTGATTTTTGTTAAAGAACTCATTTCCTGAAGCATTATCACACATTCCCCCACTGTCATTGTGGCTAACATGCTTGCATTCAGGGTGCCCTTGCCCCTGTTTGTATAAGGAAAGGAATAAACTTCCCTCACAGAGACTCTGCTTCTTTACTGAGAGTAAGAAGGCTGAGCAAACATTTTGATTTTAAAGGCAAAAGAATAAAACAAAGCACAGGAAGTCAGTCTCCCAAAATCTCACTTTCCTCTGCTCTTCAGTTCACCTTACTCATAAAACCAGCTCTTGGATTTATATTTTACTTAAAGTTTAAATGTCTGATAGATGCAGACATTGTAAAGTGTTTCAGTTACCTTTACAGTTTTTAAAATCAAGTATTATATTTTTATGTACTTATTTTCCCCTATTACAATGCAAGATCCACAAAGGCTGAGACTGTTTTTTTTTTTTTGGCTGAGGAAGATTCACCCTGAGCTAACATCTGTACCAATCTTCCTCCACTTTATATGTGAGTTGCCGTCACAGCATGGCTGATGAGTGGTGTAGGTCAGCACCAGGGATCTGAACTCACAAACCTGGGCCACCGAAGTGGAGCATGCCAAAGTTAACCACTATGCCACCGGGCCGGCCCTGGGGACTCTCTTTTTTACCATCTAAAACAGTACCTGATGCAAAGTAGGTATTCAATAAATATTTTTTGAACAGATGACTGAATCAGCATCCTAAAGGTCTGTGGCAGAATTTTAGGCTTTTATTCTGTAGAAATGAGAAAGGACAAAGGATTTAGAAGAGAGGAGCCTGGTCGCCAGAGCCCACAGTGTGTGGCCAAATTACAAGACTTGCGAAAGAAGCCAGCAAAGCTTGCCTGGCTCCTTCTGTAAGTTACTAGCAGATTCCCACTAGAAATAAGGCAAATCGAGCTAAAGGAAAGCCAGGAAGCTGGGTCCACCTGTCCTAGAGCCTTGATCAGGTAGCTGGATCCACAGCCAGGACTGTTCTCATGTTGCTAGAAGGATGCAAATTAATCATTTAACTTTACAATGGTATGACAGACAGAAGGCTTCTTGATGCACAAAGCAACTATTGGTTCATAAGGACCTCAGTATTAGAAATGGGAGTCCATTCCCAGTGAAAGATTCTTGAGGGAAAACAAAGCCATTTGAAGAGAAAATGAATTTTCAGGTAGAAAATTTTAATGAGTGATTTGTTTGCCTAAAGCAAAGATTGCTAACATACTATTTTGGGAGAGTTAATTCTAATGGTTGCAGTAGTCTGTCTTATTTGTAAAAGAAGGACAGGCGGATGCTTCTGTGTTTTTCAGGAGAAGCAAGTGTCTCGGGTATATTGCTGTTGTTCCTCTGTTAGGGACCACGTTTATCACTCTGTAGCACACTACAAACCCTCAGCAGTATGTAGATATATCAGAGGGGATAGAAGCTATGGTGTTCTTTTAGGATTAAAATTCTCAATAAGGAAAAATAAAAATTAACATGATGATAGTATTATTAATCATAATTCTCTGAGCACCTGCTGTAGGTCAAGCACTCTCATTATTTTACGATCATGTAGTATTGTCACACAAGGCAGGTAGCATTCTCTCTGCTTTTGAGATAAGCAAATTTAAGCTCAGAGAGGTTAAGCCATTTCCCAAAGTCACAAAACCAGTAAGTGGCCAAAGTTAGATTTGAACTCAACTCTAATTGACATCAAAAAGTCCATTTATTATTTTCTACTCTACCACATTTTCTCCCTAGAAAAAGAATCTGTTACTAATTTATCATCCTCCTTTGTCTGAGAAACTAGCAGAGTGGGTTGTAGACACCGTAGTTACCTTGCACCTGCTCAGGGATCCCTCTTTCATTTTTCTTCAGGCATACAGTCTTCTCATGACCTGTCCTTTTCAAAACTCCTCCAGCTTCCCCTGGCAGCCTTGCAGAGTAGAAGCATCATTGACTGGGAATCCAGAGACCTGGGCGGTAGACCTGGCATACCTGTAAAGAGCTTTTTGACCTTGACTAAATCTCTGGCCCTCATTCCCCACCTACAATCCCATCCTGCTCAAAATTTCTATGATTCTAAACTGTACGTGAAGGTGACTAGCTTAAAAGATTTCCTCTTGTAGATGAATTTGCATTCTTGAATATGATGAAAGCCTTAAGTGCAAGTAATCATGCGTCTTAAAATAGGAACTTTCTGCCAATCTGGGTATATAGGTAAGATATTTATTGCCCCCATAGTGCTTTGTCATCCAACATCCTACAACACAACCCATGCTTTCCCCAAGAACATAGGGACAGCCTTATTGTGTACTGCAGGTTTGTTGAGTCTTTCCTCTCAGTTGTACTTGGAAATTTCTGAACCATGTGACGTTCTAATGTCAGGGAGATTTAACAGGATGCATCAAGTATCGAACAAGGGTGTCATCTTAACCCACCTAGACCTTAAGTGAAATTAGCCTGGGGGCAAGTAAGAAGTTAAGTTGAAAGTACATCATTAATATAATCCATGTATGGGGAGAAGGAGGGAAGGGGTAGGAAGTCAGTGGGCTAAAAGACAGGTTGGTTGTCTGATCAAGACACCCTTTAGCACAGTGGGTTTCAAACTCTGGTGGTCATAAGTGTCATCTGAGGGGCTTGGTAGGAATGCAGATTCTCAGGCCCTCTTGATAAGCAGCTCAAGTAATACTGATGCTGGTGTCCTAGAGCACATTTTAAGAAGCACTACTTTAGCTTGTCCCAAGGGATGACTTTAATTACCATCAACATGATGGACTAAAAGAAAATTTTGAAAGGGAACTAGGGAAGAGGATTGAGAAAGGGGTCTGCATTTTTTCAGTAGCACTGAGGCTAGTAGTAGCTGAAGTACAGTATCTCTTTAGGAAAAATTACTGTCTACTTGAAACCAGGGCAGGACAATTAGACCAGGTAGGCTTCTAAGTGATTGGACCAGGGGTAGTGAGACAAGCAGGGGTTAAAAACGAGCCTCAGTCACAATGGAGAGGCTCACTGGTAATGTCTGGGCAGTGAAACCAAGGTTAGTCCACTGGCGACCAAGAATATCGTGAGTGTGGCTAGAAAACTGGGATAGCTGCTAAGAAGGGTGGGAGGACATTTCCCTGGTGCAGCAGAGAGGAAACCAAACCAGCATGCCTGTTAGCTCATGCAAGTGTGCAAAGGCGGTAGTGGAACTCTACTCAGGGTAGTGGCAGTGTATCAGGGCACTGTCTCTGACTAGAAAATCAGCTATTGAGAAATTTCAAAGTGGAGGAGGTGGCTGCAACATGCATTCGATAAATCTCAGCTAAAAATTTACGAAAGCTCATGGTACTGGCCAGGGAGGAGGACAGAGCACAGAGGTCCTTAGTGAGGAGGGATTAATGTTAAACAGAACTCCACCTGGATTGTAATCTGGTACATCCATTCAGCAATTTTTGGAAAGCATTTATTGGGTGCCACGCACACCAGACACTTGAAATAGTTTCTCTCTTGAAGGAGAATATAGTTTAACAACATTAATATATTATTAATATATATTACATGTTAGTATATCTTTATATATATATATTCTTTTAATGGAATATATCCCAATAGTTGTGCATTTATTCTTCAACTTTTTGGTTTCCAAATCATCTAAAGAACCCTTCCAGAATATGTAAATCAGACTTACCTGAACTGAATAGAATAAAAAACTTTTAATTATTCCCTTGGGGCCTAGATAAGTGCTCACACTGATTGGGTGGAGCGGATAACCTGTCCTTACAGACCTAGATCCTGAGAGGGCCCGTTGGGTCTATCTGGGCAGTATGACTTGCGATAATAATTTGATGTTCCAGAATCAAAACCCAGGGTACCCACAACAGGATTTTGATCCATGGAGAACAAAAATAATTTGTCTGAGTTTGGCTAGGCAGGCAAGGAATGAAATTTTTAAATTCATCTTCTGAAAGCTCTGTAATTAAATGACTGCTTTGAACTCACTCGTCATATGAAGCATAGAGAGCCCTGCTTACTCCAGACCTTATCTGTTCACTTGGTCCATGGGCAGGCACGGATGTGGCTGCACCTAGGAAGGCTTGCCACATAGGTAAAAGTTGAAAGTTCCTGATGTGTAAATTATTAGGAGTTCCAGAAAGATCCCAATGCATATTCTTGCTCAAACACCTTCCCAATCTTAGCATGTAATCAATGAAAAGACATTCAGCTAAAGGCTCCCATGATTATTAAGATGTAAATCTAGAGAGAGAATAGTATTTCAAGTACTGCTAGTCATTTCCTCCTTTGTGTATATGAGTCGATAGATTCCCAAATTCCCTATCGATATCCCCAAGAGCAGACTTTGATACTGAGAATATCAAACAGAAGGATGAAACTGGAAGGAAAACAGGACTCAGAAAATTCTGACTAGGGCACCAGAGATAAAATTTTTTCAATATTGTCTAGAGCTGAACCTAAACCCCAGGTTGCTCCTAAGCTCTATGGTTAGATTCGATCCTCTTAGTTAATTCAAAATAAGTGTAAGACTTGTTTTTCCCTGTTGACCTTAGGATTTGGAGATGAATGACAATGATGCTGGTTCATCAGCTGTTTCACTCCTCTCCCCTGACTAAAATGCCAGTGGCTGACTAGGAAGGCTCATGTTTACCAAACATTGTAAAGGCATCACAGAAAATACCCATGTGCATTGAGCAATACTAGCTGGGAAGGACAAAAATATAATATCTGCTCCCATCTGTGCCTGGTCCCTTCAGAAAATGTGCACACATATGGTTGGCCCATGTTAATTAAGTCCAAATATGGATTGGATTCAACTTGGAGAGCAACTGATAAATCTGCAGCTAAAACTTTTCCAAATGCTTTGATATTTCCTGAACGAAAATGTTTTGAAGGTGTTGAATAGGAGAGGGCTAAATGGAACACCACTAGAAAGAAGAGCTCAATTACCAAAGAAGCAAATAACCAATAATGCCCACATTTTAATTACATTTTAAATTTCAAAGTCATTTCACATCTAGTATTTATTTATATACCCAAACGTTCATGAAGATAAAATGTTATTATCCCACATATAAAATAATAAGAACTGACTTGTCCATGGTCATTATGTATCTAAATTCACAGCTATTTAGTGGTGGCATTGAGCTGAAGAAAGAGAGAAAAGCACTGTATAGCAATTTTCTTAACGTTTTGTTTGGGATTATTTTACTTTTGGTAAAGGAGAAAGAGAACAGTACTTGTGAACTGCAAGTATGATTTTGAGAAAACCAGTGTAACTTTGTGTCTGCTGACAGCTGAGAGCAAAATTGTGTTACTTTGCTGGTATTTTGCTGCATTAAGACTTCTATTGTGGTAACTGGTAGAGAGTTGCTGGCCACTGTTTCTGATAGCAAAGGCTGGAGAGAGAACAGAGTCCTGGTCAGATGGTAGGATGGTCCATCATTGATTAGATAACACTTTGAAACCAAGCACAGTTCCTCAGTTTTAACAAGCAGCTAAAGAGGAGGCCCAAGCCATTATCTGAAAGAAGATGCAACTGTCACTTCTGTTATGAGCTACATGCCTCGCAAAGGGGAAAAACCCAAGACAAGGAGAGTATCCATCTGCTTGAGACTAAGCATGGAAGGTGAGTGGAGCCTGAGTGTAACAGGTACCAAATAAGGAAATGTCCATGTGTATGAGTTAGGGAGAATGGGGAGACCTGTCTCCCCACTTTCCTCTCCTTTATCCTATAGCCACCCCACAGTGATTATGACATTCACTGAACATTTAGTATGAATCTGGAACTGAGAAAAACTGCAGATCAAAGAAAGGTTAAATGACTTCTGGTAAGATTGGATTTGAATCCAAATCTTTCTGAACCTCAGAACTGACATCTGCCCCACCCCCATAGCATTCTGTCTTTAATCTCCTAGCTCACTTATTGCTTTCTATTTTTCATGTAACTGCTAAAATTTAGCAAAATATCCCTACTAAAATGAAACATCAAATAAAACATTTGTTTTATTGTCCTTTGAAAGGAATGATCAATCAGTTACGGGATAGCCTGGCTCTGAGTATGTGCCATGTGTGATCCTTCACATAATTATATATGTCCTTAATTGCCTTTCAATGACTGTCCATTGATAAATGTTGTATCCTCTTCAGTACAGATGCTGGTTTGTAATTTTAAATGCCATGAGCAAGGATAGACTTGTTGGGAAGACTGCTGAGCTTTGAGGGCGGACTTTTTTTTCCATTTTAAAATGGAGCATCTCTCCTTTGGATTATGCACTATGAGAATACTCTAAAGTAATTCACGTGTCTCATAAGAGCCATGGTGATATTATGTGTGTTTATTTTTGGATTAATGCCATCCAGGGAGCCTTTCAAAAGCAGCACTATGGACCAGGCAGAAGCTCACGTCAACATAAGTTGAGCAGGCTCACCAGGACCTCTGAATTTCCTTTGGCTTCCTGCCACAAGCAAAGTCAGATAATGAGTAACAGCAGATTAGCCCTTCAACTCTGCTGGCTCAAATCTACCATGTGATTTCCTTTAGCTTACATATCCCATTAATAATTGTCCTAGCCAACCATCTTTGTATAATTGTCTAAAAGTATATAAACTCATAATTCATGAAACATTCTAAAATAATATCTCATGGATGCTCCTGCTGATTGAATAAGAGGGTACAAATGATCTAATTTGTGATTGGGAAATTTCTCAATAGGGAGTTCAGTATTGAGTATTTGTCATTGTGTAAACTATATGTTGGATGTAAGACACCTCTTAAACCACAGGTAATCCAATATTCCCTACCCCACTCCAAAATCAGGTTCCTCTCCTCGTGAATTGGATATTAAGTTTGGAAGAGAAAAGTTCAAAGATCCAAAAGTAGTTGAGATAAGCAACTTAAAATTCAGAATCTCTTCTTGCTGACTCCCAAGCCCTAAGGGACGTGAAGACCCACTCTTATTTCCTCAGCTAGAAAGAATTTTGTGGTTTTGGAAGGAGGACATCATTTTGAGTTATAGACTTATAATATGATAGAGCTAGAAGAAGCTTCAGGCTTCATCTAATCTCCTGGTTCAATCTCATTTTATAGATAAGGAAACTGAAACTTAGGATGATGAACTGATGGGATTAGAGAGGCTGTTCTATGAACCTGGAGGATACAGTAAATGATGGAAGGAAATGTGGAGATCCTGATGTCCTGAACTACCTTCTTGGTATTCTGTTCTTTGCAACATCGCCTTCAGAACAAACTCTGATGAATGTTAATGTAGTGGAAAGTTACCTTCAAAAGGAGGAAACACCTACTGGTTACCATTGCTAGTCCAATGAGGTAAACAGTCAAGGACAAGTGGTTATGCCAGCTGCCATGTATTTCATTACACAATTCCCTCTTTTCCTTCAAACAAGGGTAAAAATCCTTACTCTTTTGTGTTTGAACCAATATTATGCCCTCGAGTGTATGTGTATTTCTGAACCCAATAAGGAGCTCAACAGAGCTTTCCAGCACTTTAAGAGTCTGTCATGTACAGAATACACTTTCAAGACTTTAATACTTCTACCCTTAGTCACACCTTTTTTGAGGACCACTCTCCAAAAATACCCACTCTGAGCTCCTTAGCTCAGCTCCTGCTGAATCTACCAGCGTATGTGCACGCCAGTACCTCCCACCCTCCTGACCTTGCTTGCCTCTAGGAAGCATGGAATCATTGTGGTTTCCATGGCATTTCCCAGCACTTCTCTGAAGACTCACTGCTTAATTCTGATGTGGGCGCTTATGTTACAGTCATTAATTACTGCATTAAGTCAAGTCACAGAACTAATGAGGATTTGGACACAGGGTTGGAAAATGAGAATGTAATTTTGCCTGGATTATAGGATATAAAGATAAACATGGTCCAAATATGCAGAGAGAGAAGAAATCGCAGCTTTTTATAGCTGCCCTTCTAACAGAAAATATGGCTTACGTGTCTCATCAAAATTGAGATTAAGATAATCAAAGTATCACCATTGGTAACATTTAGGCAGGTCTTAGTTCACTGTACATTTTATTTTTGGTTCTGACATCTAAATAGAGAACGTTCTTTTTTCCTATGCTGTAAAAATCATTCTATAACTAAAGTTAGAATCTTTTGAAATTCTTGCATCAGTCCATAGGATGAGTCAAAGATGGAAGGCTATGTGAGAAAAGTTGGCCTTTTATGTGTGTGAGTAGAGTCAGTCATTAGACAAAATTGGTTAGGGAGCACTGTTGAATGTCTATCTAGAAATCTACACTCCACCTACTCTCAGTGGTGCCTATAATCTATCATCAGAGGGAGAAGGCATGTCAATCCCCAGGAGTTCTCTGTTACAACGCAAGTACTACTGGGAAGGCGAAACACTGAATCAACACCTGGAATTATGAATTGAA
This sequence comes from Equus caballus, assembly GCF_041296265.1. NCBI lineage: Eukaryota > Metazoa > Chordata > Mammalia > Perissodactyla > Equidae > Equus > Equus caballus. The sequence continues at coordinate 10,821,276 of NC_091715.1, read as the reverse complement.
TCAAGAGGGATTAAGAAGCAAATCACCTCTAATGCCATAAAGGAATGAGTTTCAGTTCAGATAACGTTTGATGATGAGGAGAGTAGATACCTTGGTGATATGGGGTGCTGTTGTGGAGGAACAATCCATAATTAATTATGGTTTGGAGGACTCTTTGCAGTTGGAGTGTAGCATAAGATCCCCAGTTATCTAGTCAGTCAAATAAGACACTGAAGGCAAACAACATTTCCTTAGCAACGTTGCCTCAGGAGGCAAGCATTGCATTCTGGAAACAAGCAATAAACCTTGAAGCAAAATTGTTAACGGTTGGAGGGTGATAGCTTCCTTAAGAAAAATAAGAACTTTTCCTCTAAACAAACAAACAAAAAATAGCTTAAATACCCTAATACGTGAGATATGCATACACTTTTAGGGAGATTCAAGGACCCCCTGGAGTTTTCACGTAGTCCTCACGTAAAGAACCCCTGCTCTATAGGGTCACACTCAAGGAGTGGGTCAGTCCCATCCTTAATGTCTAGAGTTTGTAGTGATCTATCTTGGTCAGTTTACTCTTTGTCTTAGAGGCTGGAACAGAAAGCACAATCATTAAATGACAAGAAAATACCACGAGCTCTAGAGTATATGGCAATGGTACTTTTGACTGTCTATTCATATAATGTATATTGTATTCTACTAATGTTCTTAACCAAATCATTGCTTTTTCAAAGCTGAGAAAGTAGAGGTTTAGAGAGAGAACAAATTTCTCTAGGTCACACAGCTAGTTCTAAGGGTAAAACTTGAGCCAAAGGGTGTTTGACTCTAAAACTCACATCTACTATAGCAGCAGAAGTAGGATAACATTCAGCATCATAAGATTCAGAATAGGGGCCCAGAACTGTACAGCAACCTGTACAAGCTGTGAGATGAAGAACATCTTGGTACTGAAGTGGAACACACTGTAACATTAAATCAGCAACATAGTGTTGATGACCAATCATATGTCCACTAACTCCGGTGGGACAGAAACATATAAAAGCAAAAACAGCGAGATAATCCCTCCATCCTTCCAAAAATGTTAGCCATTTGTTTATCACATTAACAACTGTAGGAAAAAGTGACTGATTTAAGTTGTAGCAAATGTGATTTAAATTGTATAAGGAAGAATTTCTGCACAATGTTAGAGTAACTTATTATAGGATCCAATGAAAGAATATAAAATCTCCTTCTCTGAAGGTCTTTAAAAATAGAATGACTTCTCAACAGGGTTGCCTGAAAGTAGGAATTTGACTTAATGACGTTAATGGGTCTCTTTGGCCCTTTGATCCCTGAGATAGTAAAATGTTTCAGGAAGTAGGTATGCTATATAAGCTACATATGCTACATAAAACTATCAAATATATCTTCCTATTTGAAAGTCAATTGTTACACCTTGAGTTTAATCACTTCTTTCAGACATTTGCAAATTTTGAACATACTTTATATTCTCATCTTAAATCTTACCTTCTTCCTCTAATAGTCCTTTGAAAAATGAGTCCCAAAAATGTTGGTTCCAAAATGACATGTCTTTGGAATTGTATGTGTCTTTGGACTTGAGTTGCAGTAAATGAAGGATTAATGTTGAGTAGGAGATGATGGCACTGAAATAGAAGTCTAGAGCTTTGACTCTTGTCCTATTTATGGGTTCCATTATTTTGGCTCACCTAACTTCTGAAAGAAGTCATTTGCTTATCAGTGAAACAAGGGTGTTGGATTAGATATTTTGCAAAGTAATACCTTCAGGTTAAAAAATAATCCTCTGCTTCTATAAAAGTCATAATTCTGGCAGAAAATTCTCAGAAGCAATGGGAAGTAAAGGAAGAAAACAAATATTAGCAAAGACATTGTGGACACAAAAGACAAGATGCTCCTTTCCAAAAATTCTCACAGTCTCCTTTTTTCTTTCATATTGCACACCATATGTCATGATTCCCTGACTTCTACTGCAATTCATCATATTCAATTTAACAAATATTGTTTAAGCAATAATATGTACGATACTAAGGCTCACTTAATTATTCCACTATGGATTCAGGCCTTTTTAAGTAACGTGAATTTAGAATTTGACTGTCTCTGAAGAGGGTGTACAAAGCAAGATGTGTGTCCTTGTTTATACTTTGGTCAGTGATGATCAATACTTAATGGGATCGGTCAACAAAAAACTTAAAAAGAGAACAGAGTAAGATCCAACATATTAGGGAATTGAATATTAAAGAAGAAATCAGAAGAGAAGTGGACAGAAATAGACTTGACACTTTTTCATCAACAAAGACTATGTCTTGCATCACTGGATAGAAACTTTCTAACATTGAGCTAAGACCTTTGGTTCCTGTTTAAAAGGTTTGTTTGAATTTTACTGAAGTACCCCTAAATGTTTGAATCTGTAGGATATTTATGGAGTTCTGGCCTATTGTCCTCTCTTTTTTTGAACTCTTGCCTTTTGGGAAACAGATATATAAAATCTTGGGAGAAGTGTGATCTTGCTTGTTATCAATTCACAGGACTGCAGAGTTCTCTTTATGTTTTGTTCAGCCATTAAAGCCTTGGGCTTTGGTTTCTATGCAGAGTTAATTCTACCTCTGTTCTTACAAAGCTAAGAAAGCATGGAATTATTCCTGAATGAAATGCTGTCATACGTTTGCTTTAGGTTTCAGGAAAATGAAAATATAAAACATTTCCATAGAATGTTATTTTTTTAATGTGGACCAATGTTTAAGTAATTAAACGGGCCCTCTAGGACCTGTTCAACTGACCCCATCTTATCAACAGAGTGATTAAGAGTGATTTTTCAGGAACTGGGACCCCTTGTCCAGTTCAGGCTGGTTGAGGCCACTAACCCATCAACTGGGCCTGTGCAAATGCTTGATAAGTGACCTTTTTGATATCAGGGAGCTAAAAACTCCACCCTCAGATTATGTTAATGCTGCCCTTTTTGTGAACATGTGTCCTATGAAGGGGCATGAAGTTTGACTAAGCTTGCAAAGACCATCAGTTACCTCAGTTCTTCTCACCTCCAGTCATCTAGCTCCACACTTCACACCACCCTGCCCTTCAGCCCATAAATTGTGCTCCAAGCCCTGGATCGGGGAGACAGATCTGGTAGTCTATGCCCCTGTCTCCTTGCAGATGGATCTAGCAATAAAACCGTTTTCTTTTCCCAAAAGCTGATGGCATAATAACTGGCTTGTTTTATGCACATCGGGCAAGAGAACATCAATTTTGTGTGGTAACAGAGGCAATTCATGAATTTATCTTTGGTACTTCTATTGTATTCCTTCCTTGTGTTGTTCTTAACTCTCTTTGTCCTATCTGATTTCTCCTCTCAGGCGTCCAACATGCTTGTTCTCACAATTCTTCACAGATATCAAACCTACTATCAGAAAGAAAATTTCATATCAGCTTTTTAAAACTTAGTATGAATTTAGGCCAATGGATTCCCTCTCCAAGGGGTATTTTCATTGTAAACCTAAGAATAGAGGGAAAGTCCTTCCTAATGGAACGTCAGCAGGGACTTTCCAGAAACTTTAAGACAACTGTAGCCCCCTTGGCCTGCAGCTTGGCATATATTAGCACTAATTACTCTTTGTCCTCTAGTTAAATCGAGTCCAGTGACTCAAGTAAACAAGAGTGTGGGTGCCAACCCCAAATTCAAACAATATTTGAGTCACACAATTCCCTGGCAAAGTTAGAGCCACTTTTCTTTTCCTTGTTCCCTATTTATTCCTATTACTTAATTTATCTTATGTCTGCATGCCTTGTTAGGCTAGAGCCCTCCCAGGGCAGGGAGCACATTTTACTCTGGATCTTTAGGCCCGCCACAGTGTCTGGCTCATTGAAAATCCTCCCAGGCAAATAATTAGATTCCTGCAGCAAATCTGCCAAGGGCTGTGTTTTCCTAAAATGGCATGCCCCGTTCTCCTATACCAAGGATCTTTCCTCTGATTTCATATAATATCCACAATAAAGGAAAAGTCTAAATTAGCCTGCTACAGGACAAACTCCACCCAATCCAAAACAATTGTTAGGGTATTTCAGAGCCTGTAATATGCTACACTGGGAACCAGAAATAGAAGAATTGCATCTGAACCCAGGTCTAGGGAACATTATATTCTTCATGGTTCTAGAATGGAAAGATTTTCATAGAACAGAAGAAAAAACACCTGCTTTTCAGTAGTGCACGATGCCAGGTATTTACTAGAGCAAATGCCATGCAAGGCCCGGAGGGTTAGCTGGAGCAGCTGATACCTTGTGCTGCTTTTTATAACTCTCTTTCCCAGCACCATGCTCTACATATGTCCCATTTCATCAGGTCACATCAACTTAGGTTGTTCCCTGTACTGCATCTTATACCAAACGTATCACCGTGCAGAATATTCTGTTTCCTTAAAAATGTTTATAAAAATAAAAACCAAGTTCCTTAAAAATAAAGTGGGGGAAGTTTCTTGGTTCTTTGCGCAAGCACTGACTTTGCCACTTTTACAAATGAGCAGCCTCTTTTGTTCCATAAGACATTGGGGCTGTCGGCCATCAGCAAGCTGTGAAATTACTAGGTTAAGAATAGAATATACAGTACAGTCCTAGATTGTATCCAGAGTTGAGAAATGAGCTTTTGATAGTGATGAGTCTGAAAACTTGTGGAAAATATTTGCAAAGACATTAGCTGTCCACTTTTTTATGGTAATAAGATTGGAGATAAAGGGGGAATTCTATAAAATATCTTTATTTATTCCTTTTTTTTTTTTTTTTTGAGGAAGATCAGCCCCGAGCTAGCCGCCACCAATCCTCCTCCTTTTGCTGAGGAAGACCGGCCCCGAGCCAGCATACATGCCCATCCTTCTCTACCCCATATGTGGGATGCCCACCACAGCATGGCGCGCCAAGCGGCGCCACGTCTACACCCGGGATCCGAACAGGCAAACCCCAGGCCGCCAAAGCAGAATGTGCGCGCTTAACTACTGCGCCACCAGGCTGGCCTCTAAAAGATCTTTAAAATGTCAATATTTATTCATTATACTAAATATCTCATATATACAATACACTGTCTTAGCCCTTTGGGAGGAGTTAAAAAAGATGCAAAATCCAAATATCTTGGCTTAAAGAGCTCACTATTTAGAAAAATGTTAACTTTAAAATACAGCCATCATTTTATTTATTGAGCACATACTCTGTGTCAGATACTGTGGAAAGTATTTTTATATACTCTATATCAGGGATTGGCAAACTAGGGCCAAAGGGCCAAATCTAGTTCACCAGGGGTTTTTGTAAACAAAGTTTTATTGAAACACAGCTACACCCAATTGTTTGAATGTTGTCTATGGCTGATTTTGCACTACAGTGGCAGAGTTGAGTAGTTGCAACAGAATTGAGACTGACTGTCTGGTCCTTCACAGAAAACATTTGCTGATCTCTGCTCTATATCATTTATTCTCACAAGAATATTCACAGATACATATAGTGTTTCCTATTTTACAATTAAGGTAACTGAAGTTTATAGGTTATATAATTTAGTAAGTGGCAAAGCTTGGATTTGATTCTAGATTTGTCTGATTTCAAAAATCCATGTTCTGTGGCTGGCCTGGTGGTGTAGTGGTTAAGTTATGTGTTCCTCTTCAGCAGCATGGGATTCTCAGGTTTGGATCCCAGGCACGGACCTAGCACCACTTGTCAAGCCATGCTGTGGCAATGTCCCACATAAAACAGAGGAAGATTGGCACAGGTGTTAGCTCAGCAACAATATTCCTCAAGCAAAGAGAGGAAGATTGGCAACAGATCTTAGGTCAGGGCCAATCTTCCTGACACAAAAAAAATAAACATGAAAAAATCCATGTTCTTATGCTATATTTGTTTACAGAAATAGCCAAAATATGAGGTAGGAAGAAGTAAGAGCCTTACAGATTCACAGAGAAACTGTTATTAGAGTTCACTAAAGAGAGAGATTATTTTGAGCTTGGGGTGACAAAGATTCTGGAGAAGATATTTGAATATAAAAGCAAAAATGGGGCCAGCCCAACAGCATAGTGGTTAAGTTCACACACTCCGCTTCAGTGGCTAGGGTTTTTTGGATTCAGATCCCAAGTGCAGACCTACACACCACTCGTCAAGCCATGCTGTGGCTGCATCCCACATATAAAGTGGAGGAAGATTGGCACAGTTGTTAGCTCAGCAACAACCTTCCTAAAGCAAAAAGAGGAAGATTGGCCACAGATGTTAGCTTAGGGCCAGTCTTCCTCACTAAATAAATGAATGAATGAATGAATGCAAGCAAAAATGGATCTCAGGAATTGTCTACTCCAAGCTCAAGCCCAAGAAAAGTTAAGAGATCAAGGTCACATGTTTAATTAGAAGCAGAGCCGAGATTAGACCCAGTTTTCCACTCACCTAGCCCAAAGTGTGTTGTCAATGACCATGGCTGAGCCATTGAATTTGTTTTGTGTGTGTGGTTAAATGTTATGGAATGGTAGAATTATTTGAAATTAAAATTTGTACGTTATGCTCAATGGTAATTGAACTAAAGGACCTGTTCTTCCTTAATTGAAGCAATCAAAAATACATTGGGCAGGTATTTACACGATACCATCACCCACCCACCATCCTACCAGATATATTTTTGTTGTGTGGAATGACGCTTCTGAGACCATGGGGACCTCTGGCAGTCTCACACACTTTAAGATTCAAATGATAGACAAGAGACCACAAAAGTCAAATATTCATATACATCTTGCCCTACAGAATCAGGCAGCTCTAAGCCAGGAGAAAAATGGAGAAGCGGACAGGTGTAGCCAAAGGAAGCTTACCTGATACTGTAGAGCACTTTGCCATTTTTTGAAATCCGAAGCAATTTGTTATCGGTTGTGACATCATGGAAGTTGGCACCCTTCTCATTGGCAAAGAACAAATCTGGTTTCCAAATGGAGTCCAGCATTGATGGGTCCAAGTCCAGGGAATCATCAGGGTACTCACTATATGCCAGCCGTGAATCATTCCATTGTTGTCTCAGAAAAATGTTCACTCGGTAGTCCTACAGAAATGCCATGCGTAAGAGTTACTTATTGCCCACTCTGGCGTAAGAGGTCCAACTACATTTCCCCTTCACTCTTCTCCCTGATTTGGTGCAGGGTTAGTGTCTCAGTAAACCAGGCTGTGTATATCTAGGTCAAAATAAACCACTATTATGAGTGGGAACAGAGGAGAGAAAGAAGGAAGACTCAACCAAACCAGAACTCTAATGGAACAGGTTGACTTGGTTGAATTTTTTTATGTTTAAAGTATTCATTATGGGAGAAAATAATACTAACTCAAGCTGATTTTGCTATAGAAAAAGGTAACAATGAGTACAGAAGTCAGTCTGTGATGGCAGATTGTCAAATAAAACTGATTCATTTTCTAAATCAGAAATGATACGATTTCTATTCTCATTCAACTCAGATGCTCTGGGCAGAAGGAAACCCATGCTGTAATTTTGGTAGTAGAAATCTTATTATAAAACTGTGACATGATGGGGCAATATTTTTAACTTCACCAACATAAACATAAATATTAAAATGTCTCGTGTTGACAAGATAATTCCCTCACAGCTACTTAACTTTTTAAAAAATGTTATGTATTTATTTTTTTGTGGGAAAGATTCACACTGAGCTAACATCTGTTGCCAATCTTCCTGTTTTTTCTTCCTCCCCAAAGCCCCAGTATATAGTTGTACTTTCTAGTTGTAAGTACTTCTAGTTCTTCTATGTGAGCCACTGCCACAGCATGGCAACTGACAGACAGGTGATCTGGTTCCACACCTGGGAACTGAACCCAGGCCACCAAAGCGGAGTTTGCCAAACTTTAACCACTAGGCCATCAGGGCTGGCTCTCACAGCTACTTACTTTTGAAATTCTTAAATATTTTATCATTTCTCTGAATGGGTTGTATCTACAGTAGTCAATTTGATGCTTCATCAAAACAGAGATCTTTTTCATGTTTTCCTAATCTGAGCAACTTCTGATAAAGGTATTCCTCCCTGTGGGAGCCTCAGGTACACCTGTAATTCCCATTTAGTCTAGGAATTTCCTTCTGTGCTAATGAGTCTGCTTGAGGCAGTGAGCGCTCTCCTGGGGATTTCTACTCAAAGGTCTAGGTTCATGGGAACTGTTACTTTGCTTGATAGAGTGGACCCCGATAGAGACTTCAGCGATATTCCCTAGTTAAGCAGGACTATGGTTCTGAGCTAATAGTTGTCCATTCCTGTCACTTGTGGTGATTTGGGATGATATATACTCATTCCTTCTTACTCTTTCTTTTACTTTTTTCATCCTCATTTGCTCCATCTCTGCATCTTTGGCACCTGGATTTTTGGTCATTGTTTAGTTTACTCTAATGGTGACCAACTTCTCCTGGTTTGCCTGAGAACTTTCCAGTTTTAGCCCTACATTCAGGGAACCCACTCAGCCTCGGGCAAAACTGAGATGGTTCGTTAATCTACCAGGTACAATGGAGACCACCTCAGGATGATAATTTTGGGTTAATTTCCTTAGGGCCAAAGGAAAAAACTAAGTTTTAAAGATCATGGTGTATGGAGAAGAGCTTCAATCCAGTTCCTTCTACCTATTACTAAACTATCCAAATTCCTATGACTTTATTTCAAATATAGCCATCCTGAAGATCAGGCTGATAGAGTATTTTGGAGGTGGCAGTTCTTGGAAAAAGTGCCCAATGTAGGCCTAAAGAATGTTGCTAATCATAGTTACTAACTTCTGAAAATCAGTCATCAAAACCCAGTTCATTTGGAAAGGCTGAAATATTGAAAGCAATAACCTTAAGATTCTCCATTGTGTAACATAAGGACTTTCTGATTTGGAAAATTGTATCAGCTGACTTTTATTTGGGATTATAGCAATCCTGCACAGCAAATTCTCAGACCTAAGAGGGAACTGTTGTTGGCCCAGCCAGGCTTCCATCCTATCCTATTTGCTCACTGGTTCCACCCACGAGTGAACCAAGGGAATGGCAGAACCTCAAAGTTCTCCCCATCACGTATTTTTGGAACTGCCCAAGAGGACCAGAGGGTTATAACAGGAAAGAGATTACCAGTTCAGTGTGTTATTGGCAACAGGAATTACTGGAAGGTTTGGAGTGTTGTATGAATAAAGAGTGGGAATGTCTGATTTGTGGAAAATCAAAAAAGGGGCTATTGAAAATATGATAATTCAATTTACATATAAGTATGCACTAGAGACATCAACTGTGAGATTTTGTTAAGGTTTCCTGAAGGAAAAAAATGGAGCTTCTCCAGTGTTTGACATCCACCCCTTTTATTTCCCTTAGAGTGAGAATCAGTTATCCTTAACAAAATTTTTTGTTTGGGGTCTATGAGCTTGTATCAGTAGGAAGTAGGAGAGAAAAGGATTTTATCCCTTAGCCAATTCTGGAGGTGGAAAAACTCTAAGTATGGGAAGTAATGACAGCTGGGAATAACAGAGGTGAATAGGTTAAATATCTGAGGCCATTGGGAGGCCAATGAGGGCCCCCCAGGAAGTGCTGTAGGATGAGAAGGCCAGGAGAAGCCAGATAGAGAGTGCTGGGCAGCAAAATCACCAAGAGAACATCATTGCAATCCTCCCTTGAGCCTGAGGATGATTTAAAGATGCATGTTGAGAGACTCTGGAGAATGTTATGTTAGTGACATACCATATGAAAACGCTCACCTTTAAAACAAATCTCAATACAAATTTTCACAGCTAATGTACACCCTTTTAAAAAGCCTTTCCCGTGCGTATTCTTTGCTAGTGTTTCCTGGTTTTCTATTTTGAATTTTATACATAAAAATTAATAAAATAGATTCTCCCAATATTAGAACTTTAAAAAGAGCACTATAAAAAAGAGCACTAACTTTAAAAAGAGAATCTATCGTATCACAGTAGAACCATTAAATATCTAACAGTTAATTTAAAATAAATTAATCCTCCTAGTTGTAAGCAAGAATAAGTGGAAAACTTAGAGGAGAAAATATATTTTATGCTACAATGATGGGAATTATGTAAAATAAGACTTTTATTAGATCTTTTGGCAGTAGTTGTTCTTTATAATGTATAGAAATTAAAATTTTCGATAATTTTGTTTATGATGATATACACTATTCTAAAATAAATAGCAACCCTTGACACCTTTAGGAATAGAAAAGGACACCCAAGGATATAGAGAAGTAGATAGCCAAAGAAAAGATTTTCTGGGGCTGTGCCTCTGTAATTCTTTCAGTTCACTATCATTTTCAATGCAGGGTAAAAGTTTGACATGTGTGATTTATCTATGCGTCATCTCTGTTTATTTACAGGTAGATTTATTCTGTCGTGATATTCCAAACCACAGGAGAGTTATATTGTTCTGTAGTCTTTCTTTGTCTTTATTTTTGCTTCTAGGTTTAATGCAATATTAAAGGGGAAGTAAATATTGAGAGACATGCTTAAATGCAATCTGAACTTTTTTTACACTGCCTTCTCTCTCCAGAGACGGATTCTACTTCAAATAAATGACATACTTCCTTGTATTAAAATTTGTTTTCCTATGATTGAGTATCTGGGTATTGGACTAGGTAAAGGAAACATTCAAATTAAAAAAAATGTATCTATACATATGTTTTATTTTTTCAAAAGCTATGTGTAAGTCATATAATCTTTATTATATTCTTAACACAGGTAATACAAGTACCTACATTCCATACTATTATTTCATATCAAATTTAGAATTTCTGGTTTCACTTTTTGTGGTGCCTTCTAATGCTATGCCCATGCCACAAAGATCATTTCCTTAAATTGAAATATTTTGGTACTATTATATTTAGTCTGGCATTTGTACATAGAAATTGCCATTCTGTCTCATACATACTCTTATTAAACCTTACTATTATGCTCTTATTATTATTATTTTGTGTGTATGTGAGGAAGATTGTCACTGAACTAGCATCTGTGCCTATTTTCCTCTATTTTTTGTGGGATGCTGCCACAGTGTGGCTTGACTAGCAGTGCTAGGTCCATGCCCGGGATCCAAACCTGTGAACCCTGGGCCACTAAATCGGAGTGCACACACTTAACCACTTCACCACAGGTCTGGCCCCTATTACTCTCTTATTATTTTTATGTGTATACATTTTTCAATCCAGTTATGTCATAAAGTTATCAAAGACAAGGATATGCTTTGTTGATTCCCCACAGTGCCTCTGTGGCACTTTGGTTTTAACCTCTGGCTACACTGCAGTACAGTTTTCATCATCTTGATTCTGTGCTAGCTTTGATATGGGAAGTTAACCTTGAATTTGAAATTATAGAGTGGCACTTGCTTTATGATGAATTCAGGCTTTAACATTGCATTGTTAATTTAGAGACCAGGGTCATTTTATATCTCAGTTTAACAAAATTCCAGGCTTTTGGTAAATTCTTGGTTCTTCCTAAGAAGTCAGAAATAAGATATGTACCTACCCACTATTCCTGATAAATTAGCATCTCCTTATGAATTACTCATGTAGCTATAGAATGAAAAGGAGTCCATAGTGTTATTTCAGCAGTTACAGCACGGCATGCGTCCTCATAAGGGGCTATCTACCACTTATTCAGTTCCTTAGGAATGTGATTTCAGATCAGAGATAAAACAACTCTTCACTCTGCAGCAGTAATGAGTAGAGCATATGGAATTTATCTTTTGGGGCGGAATTTGGGGGAGACGGAATCATATTCTGGAAATGCCCTATGAGTAGACACATTTTGTACACTTTCAGCTCCTGCTCCCCTGCTCCAATCTGTTAAATGAGGAGGGAGTCAGGATCTGCTGCTGTGGCATGGGTAAGGTTCCAGTACCCACAGGCCCAAATCACACTCTATCTACCCACATCCTTCCAGGCAGTCATTTGGAAGCTTTGAGAAGACTACCTCTTCTCCATTTTCTGATGGTCCAGCCTTGGGGAGAGCTGCATGTAGATGGCATGCAAATACTCTTGACCTTTACTGACATTATTAGTATTCCCAAACTATGCCTTTATCTCAGGAGACAGGGAGTTGCAAATACACTCCCCATCCTGTAAATTCACTTGCCATCAGCAGCTTAAGAAAAGGGGGAAAGAAAGAAAAGGAAATGGTAAATTGACATTCCAAAAACAAAATATAATCTGTCTCATCATATATCCCTTACTAGTCTTCTAAGTCTTTTGGAACCACAAAAAATTTGTTCCACTGAGTTATTCTTAACACAGGGTCAACTAGCAATGACCATCAACAGATCTCTATGACTCTTAATGGACAAAAGTGTATATTTTGGAATAATGTATGTCATCATAATGATCCATAAAAATATTCCTTAGAATAACACAAATATGTTGTCCTCTGAGCACACATCTTCAACACTAACATATTGAAGTAGTGAGAGGCAGTAATGGGTCTGTAAGTGAGCCTATACTTTGTGGGCAGGTAGTACTAACAATAGTTTAGTGGGATTTCATCAAACATAAGAGACTGGATAGTACCAAAAGAAAGTCATGTTGAGTTCTTAAAATAGATAATCATTGCCTCTTATTTAGAAACAAACACCCAAACTAAATCCTTCAATAATGCCATCAGGGTCGAGGGGTGAGATTTAGACATGAAGGAAAAGAGGAAAATCAACACGTTTAGAAACTCAAAATTCTGAGGCATTCTTTGAAAAATTCATTCCAGAAAACGTAGAGGAAGCGTAATTATTACCCTACCACCACCACCAAATAGCACTAATCAGTGTGCTCAATGACCACATACATTATTGTGCATAAAAGCTAAGGGCCTGATGTTCTGACTCCATCTGAAGACAGGTCAGGGAAGAATCTGGTTCTGTTTAACTTTTTTGACCAATTTCTTTTGAGTCAAATTTTGTGAAAGTGTGGGTAAATTCATGGATGGTAGAATCTCAGGGTTTTGGTAAAGGAAGCACCAGGTGTGTTTACACTCTGTGGGTGCAAGTGGATTCCCAGGCAGGGCCTCAGGGATCTGGGAAGATAAGGCCCTTTCAAAGTGGAGCAATTCTCACATTCTTAGAGCATTTGAATAACGTCCATTTAAATGTTGATGCCTTAGATACTAGATACAGCAATGGCAATGTATGGCCTGTGGACCAAATTTGGCCACAGCCTATTTTAGTAAGTAAAGTTTTTTTGGAGTACAGCCATACCCCTTTGCTTACTATTGTTTAGGGCTGCTTTCATGCCAAAAGGGCAGAATCGAGTAGTTGTGACAGAGACTATCTGGCCCTCAAAGTCTTAAGTATTTACTGTCGGGCCTTTTACAGAAAAATGTTTGCCATTCCCTACCCTACAGGGTATGAGGATTTCTTCCTTGATTAAAGCATGATAGAGTTATAAAAAATATTTTTTTAGTTTCATACCAAAGCTATAATTGAAGAAAATAAAAGATACTTTATAAAAGCCAAATGAAGTTTGTTATTACATCAAAAGCTAAGAAAGAAAATAAAAGAAGTGCAATACGCATCGCATCCCTCTTCTGACCATGTGATTCAGTCTATCTCATACAGCAGAAGAGACAGGCCGTTGATATTACACTTGAGCAATGATATCCAAATTTTCTCATAGGAAACATACAAAGTCCACCTTAATAAGTGGCCAGGAAGCATTTAAGCAGCCCATTTATTAAACACCTTCAGTAGCTGTAAAAGACACAGGAAAACAAGGATATCCAGAGTTTCCATTTTCATCTCCTTAAATGTTTAGCTTTTTCTTGTGTTAATGAACATTGAAAAGGTGCACATTTACATTTTTGATTGAGGGTAAAATGCAATAAGGAGATTTAATCAAAGCAACTTAGGAGTCTAATTAATGCAATCAGCATTAGGTCGTGCAAATATTGTCATTGATTGCCATCGTGTAAAGCTGGTGACAGCGATTTGGGTTGCTGGAAGATTTGCCCCTCTGTTATCAAGATAAACCAAGAGGGGAGAGACAGAATGAATGCCAAGCCCGGAGTTGGATTATTCTTTCTGTGTTCAGTTTTTCTTATGAGTCATTTAATAACCCTGTCAAAACTATCTTATCTGGGTAAAAAAATTTAATGCACTACATCCTGTCAAAGCCCCAGAAGTCTCATTTCTGGACAATGCTGTGTCAGTAATATTAAAATGGGTAGTGGAATTGCATTACCTCTAATTTTGCCAGTGAAAAGGAGTGGTAAAAGGTAAATTATTTCTTTCTATTATCAAAGGCACCAAAAGGTACAGTAATTTGTTAAACACAATCCTAGTAGCCTAAAAAAGAAAATCCATAAAAATGGGAGCACTGTTTTTTACTTCTCAATGGTATTGTGCTCATTATTTCACTTCTTGTTTCTAGGACATCAACCACCATAGTACTTAGCCAAACTCAACTATATTTTGTTTTGGTCTCACCCAATAATATGGCTGTATACTTTACATAGTCATGAAAATTATAACCAGCCAGTTGACTTAGGACGTAAAATAAATTGTATGGGGACCAAGAAAATATTTCATCCAAAATGCAATCTCCACACTATAGCCTAGCACTGTAAGGCTACTGATCTAATGGACTGTGTCGCAGGCAACACCACCACCATGATATTTATAAGGAATCTTGGTGGATTTTATAGTATCTGAAATCTTTTTCATGTACATGAAACATGTTTGAACATACATTACGATGAGCTTTTAATTAGTTCTGTGTTTATGTTATTTTTTTTTTTTTTTCAGAAAAGCCATGCATGTGATGTAATTGCTATGTACTTGGGACTACTTTCTAGCGCCAACAAAATTGTGTGTGTGTGTTTCATGTAAGGTCTACCCTTTGGCATATATCTGAAATGTAGCATATCCAAGGCTTGAATGCATTAGAACTTCCATGATATGAAAAAGACTGGCTATAAAAAATTCCCCCCAAACTTTGAAATTTATGTTTCTGAAACATTGGACATGCAAATATTTAAATATCCTTAACTATACACCATGCTTATTACTGATAATTCTACCTAAATCTAACCAAATATCAAGTGTTTCCAAAATTTCTCTGGCATGATGGATAAAAGATTATTGAATTTTAGGTAATGAACACTTGGCTAATGACTTTAAGTCAAAGAGTAAGTGAATTGCTTTCTAGAGGTGAGTGAACTTGGAAATTGGCATTCAGTGACTCCCACAAAAATACAACAGTGCTCTTCAATCCCATATCTCATTCCTTCACACGATGGCTTCAATGCTCAGTCCCACTCACCATTGTAGTTTCTGCTATTGACCCAAAGCTGTTGATAAATATGTTGCAGGTAACATTTACAGGAGGCCCTGCAATTTGAACAATAAATAGAAAATTTGACAGGTTGTGTTCATGGCATAATCAAGTCACGTTTTTCTCTTGCCAGTGGCGTTGTAGCACTTACCATGGTGGTTTCTGTGACTGATCCAAAACTGTTGATAAAAATATTGCAAGTAACGTTTACTGGAGGACCTGCAGAATGCAATAAGAATATTGCAATAGACATTGAAGCAAAAATACAGCTCCATCAACATCTGTGCAAATGACTAGAGATGTAAACAAAATTAAAATGATGGTGAGATTGCAAAAAAAAAAAAATGTTTTACCCAGAGGTTCATACTGATAACATTCCCACTAGTATTTTGAATAACGACAGTTAGGCAATGATAACTTACCCTGCAGAGTTTTGGATTTGGAAAATATAAGCTGAAGGCTATTAAACTGAATTCATTCTCAATAGTTGCTATCAAAATAGCCTTTTGGGTGGGTGACTTTCTTTGACCTTAGGCTCATCAACATTGTAGATGTCAACAGTGGGTGTCCCATGGTGATGAAATAGCCTGGATCATCAGTTTGAATGGAGCTGCATTTTGAACTGTAAATGGGTCAGGAACATCCATGTCCTTTTGTATGACACCCTTTAAATCAGTGGGTCTAGTTTGATTTTCTTGATACCTCTGAATTTACCCCCTTCCTTCTTTATATCCTCTGACCACCAATGAAAAATGTAAAGAAATACAAAAAAAAAAATTAGATCATTTTAAGAAATAAACACAGGAATGTCACTTAATGTCCAGATTGTTGCCTCAGCAGATACAGTGTAAAAACAAGGGTCATTAATTCTAGATGTGCTTTGAACAAAGAGCCTGCTTTTATCTCCAGAGACTCAGGGACTAGCTCTCTTTTCCTCTTGCCCTTCGTCTTCCATCCAAGCACTAACCAGACCCGATTCTGCTTAGCTTCTAAGACAGACGAGATCAGGTGTGTTCAGGGGGTTATGGGCACAGACTCTTTGCCCTTTAACGATAGATAAATCACTGTCTGATGATTTCCAGTTTCATGTTTGCTGGGCAGTATGTTTATTGCCCTCATGTGGTTTCCCCCTAATGCTTTCTGAGATAAGAACATACTGCCATGAACCATCTAGTCACTCACTGCTTTCCCTTGTGGAAATTTGTCTCTCTTCACTTGACAAAGTCTCAGTAACCTGGTGCAAGCTACACTCCAGTTGGCTCTGTACCCAACAAGCCAGTAGGATCTGAACGAGGAGAAGTTTGGCTTGAAGCCTCCCTCAAAGGCTGGTAGTAAAACACAGTTGTGGCAGCACTTGAGCCCCATGTTTTTAAACTCTACAAGTCCACGTCAGGTTCTCAAAATGAGGAAAGGAAACTTGAGCTAAGCAGCTAATTTAAGTCCCCAAGCAAGGACTTTTGGTAAAAGGAGTAAGGAGTTTTGGTGAAAGAGATGTCTTAAGCTGTTTTTCTTTTTAACACAACTAACTTTTCTGTTTTTAATGAAAATATAATTGTGTTTATTAAAAAAAAAATGTTTGCAGGCATAGTATCACAGGCACCATCATATTACCAAAACATTTTTCCGCCTACATCTTTGAAATATTCCAAATTGTTTAGTTCAACCCCTCCCCTCTTATTTCAGCATCTGTCAAGGTGACTTCTTCTCCATGGTCACTTCCTATTCTGCTTGATTTTGTTTTTTTCTTTTTGCTACTCAAAACAAAACAAAACAAAAATGAGTCTCTTTCTTGGCCATAAAATTCTATTCTTTAACAAATATATTTTTCTGCTAACAAGAAATAAATTGTACAAGGTAGAGGTAAGTCATGAGAAATTGTATATGTTTGGTTTTTTCCTCTCTTCACAATAAAAGATTTCCTTTTAGATAGTCCAATTCAGGATGGAAAACGTTCATGAATTTTTGCATGCAAGGTAGATGCAAAATGAATGATGGGAGGAAAGAAACAGGAAAACAAGAATGTCCTCTTTGCAGGAGGAATTTGAAAATTCAAATGTAGGTTGTCTTGTACTGTACGTTATCTGTTTGTCTGGGCACCTCAACTGGCTTGGAAGCATTTAGAAGGCTGGCTCATACCATCACATGTTTATTTTCATCCTTCCCAGGAAACAGCAATGTGAATATGTTGCCGGAACTCAAAATATTTTTTAAGCTACCACATCTATTGACACACTCTATTAAGCACATTTAGAAAGTTATATAGTTTAATCCTCACGAAAGAGGAATTGTTTTACTGCTCCAGTAAATGTTTTCAGATAAGGAAACGGGGGGTTAGAGAATTAAGTAATTTGCTTGAAGTCATGCCACAGTAGTTAGAAAAGCTGACACTCGATGTCTTGTCATTTTGACTCCAAAAATCTAAACTTTCAACCACTGTACTGCACTGCATTCATTACACAATAGCCTCTCTCCCTCCTGACCTGCCAACCATGGAATGTTCCATTGGTTTGTATGTTTCTGGAATAATTTGATTCTTTACATCTCACCTCTTCAGTCTTGGGCATTATCTCAAGGTTCATTTGCATTTGGATATAAAACCTTGGAAAGAAAAAAGTAAGATATTTTTGGATGAGGGATTAGCACATGCATATAAGAGCTGACATATATTAAAACCTCTCTGTATGCCAATGAGTGCCTTATTTCATTCTTCAGTAATTAGGTGCTACCATGTCCCCCATTTTCTAGGTGAGGAAACTGAGGCACAAAGTAGTTAATAAAATTTCCCAAAGTCGCAGTTTGTAAGAGGCAGAAATTGCGTAACTTTAGGGACACTTCTTAACTATAGGGGTAAAATGCCTGAGGCCAATAGAATTATCCTAATGATAGAAGCTACCTAATGTGGGACTCAGTCTCTGAGTTCTTTGGGTTGGATGATAGAATTGTTTTTCACTTTTAAAGTTATCCTGATATGTGCCAGCACAACCTTTCATCTGTGTTTTAGCACAATAATCTGCTAAGGTGTTCTAATTAACAAAGACACATTCTTAGATGTCATCACCAGTGAATGAATGTGTTCTGTAAACTGTAGAAAGAAGTAGATAACACTGGGTAACTTCATCTAATTGGTTTAGCAGTAAAGTTATGATATTCCAAAGTGAATTGGGTGAGAATTTGGCTGGGAAAAAGAATTATGTAGACATCTAATCTCTCATATCACTATCCTCCCCTTCTTTCCATCCTTGTCTCCTCTCTCCCCTCTTCCCTCTCTCACTCCCTCTTTCCCTTTCTCTTTCACTCTCTTTCTTCCTTTATTTTTTGCCTTATTCTTATGAGAAAGAGTGATCTTACCATAACTCAGGTATTTAATTCAGTATAAATGGAAGTAGAAAATAGATTTGGAATACTTTAAATGTATTTGGAAGAGTGGCTCCCCTCCCTGACCCCCAGGCCAAAGTATGACAAGACCCATCCCGTACTGATCCTCTTTGTTCCTGTATGTCACTCTCTTAGATTATCTTCTTTGGAGTAAGGCATTTGTCTTGGTAACTCAAGTAAAGCTACAATTATGCTACTTGGGAGAGATAGTAGAGTCATCGATTATGGTTCATTAACATCTTCACTTTTAAATCAGTTGATCAAATTGGCTGAGAGAGAGAATAGGATCACAACGAATAGTGCATCCAATATTCTATCCCCTGCTATTCAGACTGTGGCTGGAAGATCAGAATCAGCACCACCTCAGAGCTTATTGGAAAATGCAGAATCTCAGGTCCAGTAGCGTCCTATTGAAGCAGTCTGCACTTTAGCAAGAGGGATTTGTTCCTGAAGATCGTTTTCTCCCTTTCAGGATCAAGATCACTTGTACTTTGTTTCGATCTTTCATGAGTGTTCCTTGAAATGCTAACTGTAATCCATTAGTAAAACTTCTAAGGTCAACCAAGTCTGGAAGACACTGGTGTATAACGTTAGGCAAGTATTTTTAATGTAGGTTTCCCCAAAGTTTTGCAATCATCACCACTATCTATTTCCAAAATTTTTCCAACACTTCAAAAAGGAAATTTGTAACCATTAAACAGTAGCTCCCCATTCTCCTCTCCTTCTAGTTCCTAGTAGATAACTTCTAATGTACTTTCTGTGGGTTTGTCTATTCAAGATATTTCATATATAACTGAGATCATACAATATTTGCCCTTTGTGTCTGGCGTCTTTCACTTAGCGTGATGTTTTCAAGGTTCATCCATGTTGTAGCATGTATCAGAACTTCTTTCCTTTTCATGGCTGAATAATAATCCATTGTATGTCTGTATTCCATTTTGTTTATTTATTCATCTGTTGATGGACATTTGGGTTGTTTTCACCTTTTGACTATTGTGAGTAATGCTGAAATGAAATCTTTGAATTCCTGCTTTCAATTCTTTTGGATAGACAGCTAGGAGAGGAAGTGCGGGGTCATATGCTAATTCTATGTTTAACTTTTTAAGGAACTGTCACACTGTTTTCCACAGTGGCTGCACTGTTTTACATTGCCACAAGCGTTGTATCAGAGTTCCAATTTCTCCACATCTTCGTCAACACTTATTTTCCATTTTTTGATTGTAGCCATCCTAGTAGGTGTGAAGGGGTATCTCATTGTGGTTTTGATTTTCATTTCTCTAATGACTAAGGACATTGAGCATCTTTTCATATGATTATTGGCTATCTTCTTTGGAGAAGTCTATTCAAGTTTTTGCCCATTTTTTTATTGGGTGGGTTGTCTTTCTGTTGTTGAGTGGCAGGAGTTCTTTATATATTCTGGATAATAAACCCTTATCAGACATAAGATTTGCAAATATTTTCTCCCATTCTGTAAATTGTCTTTACTCTTTCTTTTTTTTAAAAAACATTTTATTTTTTTCCTTTTTCTCCCCAAAGCCCCCCAGTACATAGTTGTATATTCTTCGTTGTGGGTCCTTCTAGTTGTGGCATGTGGGACGGGACCCTGCCTCAGTGTGGTTTGATGAGCAGTGCCATGTCCATGCCCAGGATTCTAATCCATGAAACACTGGGCCACCTGCAGCGGAGTGCACGAACTTAACCACTCGGCCATGGGGCCAGCCCCAATCTTTACTCTTTCTTGTTAATATACTTTGATGCACAAAAGTTTTTAGTTTTGTTGAAATCCAATTTACCTATTTTTTGTTGCTCATGATTTGGTGTCATAAAAATAATCAACTGACAAATCCATGGTCATGAAGATTTACTCCTGTGTTTTCTTTTAAGAGTTTTATGGTTTCAGCTCTTATATTTAGGCTGTTCATTGTGAAATAATTTTTATCTATGGTGTGAGGTAGAGGTCCAACTTCATTCTTTTACATGTGGAAATCCAGTTGTCCCAGCACTATTTGTTGAAAGACTCATCTTTCCCTCATTGAATGGACTTGCCACCCTGGTCAGAATCAATTGGCCAGTAGATGTATGAGTTTATTTTTAGACTCTCAGTTCTGTTTCATTGGTCACGTTGATGCCAGTACCACAATGTTTTGATTACTGTAGCTTTGTTGTAAACTTGAAATCAAGACTTGTGAATCTTTTCACTTTGTTCCTCTTTTTCAAGATTGTTTTGGCTATTCAGGGCCCCTTGCAATTCCATATGAAGTTGAGGATTGACTTTTTCACTTCTGTGAAAGAAAAAAAGGTTGTTGGAATTTTTATAGGGGTTTCATTGAATGTGTAGATTTCTTTGGGTAGTATCCCCATCTTACCAATATTAAATCTTTCTACCCATGAACATGGTATATCTTTCTATTTACTTAGGCCATCTTTAATTTCTATCAGCCATGTTTTGTAGTTTTCAGTGTACAAACTTTTACCCCCTTGGTGTAATTTATTCCTAGGTATTTTCTTCTTTTAGATGCTATTGTAGATGGAATTGTTTTCTTAATTTCCTTTTCACATTGTTCTTTTCAGTTGTATAGAATCACAACTGATTTTTGTGTGTTGATCTTATATGCTGCAATTTTGCTGAATTCATTTATTAGCTATAGTAGTTTTCTTTTGGATTATTTGGGGTTTTAAATATATAGGACAATGCCATCTGCAAAAAGAGATAGTTTTACTTCTTCCTTTCAAATTTGGATGCCTTTTGTTTCTTTTCTTGTCTAATGTTCTGGATAAAACTTCCAATACAATGCTGAATAGCATTGGTGAAAGCAGGGTCTTCTTCCTGATCTTAGGGAGAAAACTTTTAGTCTTTCACCATTGAGTATGCCTTTTGTAGATGGCATATAGTTGGATCATGTTGTTCGCTGTGATTTTTTTCATAGATGCACTTTATCATGCTGAAGAAGTTCCCTTCTATTCCTAGTTTTCTGGGTGATTTTCTTTTTTTTATTGTGAAATGGTGTTGGACTTTGTCAACTGCCTTTTCTGCCTCAATTGAGGTGATCATGTGTTTCCTTTCCTTCATTATATTAATGTGGTGTATTACTTTGATTGATTTTCTTATATTGAACCACCTTTGCATTCCTCTGATAAATCCCAGTTGGTCACAATGTATAATCCTTTTACTATGCTGTTATATTTGTTTTGCTAATATTTTGTTTAGGAGTTTTACATCTATATTCATAAAGGACATTGGTCTGTGATTTTCTTTTCTTGTGGTGTCTTTCCTTGGCTTTGATATCAAGGTAATGTTGACCTCGAAGAATGAGTTAGGAAGCATTCTTTCCTCTTTTATTTCTTTGAAGAGTTTGAGAAGGATTGGTGTTAATTCTTCAAATGTTTGGAAGAATTAACCGGTGAAGTCATATGGTCCTAAACTTTTCTTTTTTGGAAGGTTTTTATTACTCATTCAATCTCTTTACTTGTTATAGGTCTGTTGAGATTTTCTATTTCACCTTGAATCAGTTTAGGAAATTTGTATGTTTCTAGGTATTTGTCCACTTCATCTAGGTTATCTAATTTAGTTATAATCTTCTCTTATAATTCTTTTTTATTTCTGTAAGTTCAGTAGTAATGCCCCCACTTTCGTTTCTGATTTTAATTATTTGAGTCTTCTTTCTTTTTCCTTTGTCAGTCTAGCTAAAGGTTTATAATTTTTGTTGATCTTTCAAAAGAACCAACTTTTAATTTTCTTGATTCTCTAATTGGCTTTCTATTTTCTTTTTTATTTTTCTCCACTCTAATCTTTATTATTTACTTCCTCTGATAGATTTGGGTTTAATTTGTTCTTCCTTGACTAGTTCCTCAAGGTGTAATATTAGGTTACTGCTTTGAGATCTTTCTTCATTTTTGATGCAGGCATTTATATTACAGTTTCCCTCTGAGTACTGCCTTCACTGCATCCCATAAGTTTTGGCATGTTGTGTTTTTGTTTTCATTCATCTCTAATTTTCCTTGTGATTTCTTCTTTGACCCATTGGTTGGTTAAGAGTGTGTTGATTTCCAAATATTTGTGAATTTTTTGGTTTTCCTTTTATTATCAATTTTTAGTTTCATTCCACTATGATTGGAAAAGATAATGTCTATGATTTTAATCTTTTAAAATTTATTATGATTTGTTATGTGGCCCAATATATGTCTGTCTTAGAGAATGTTCCGTGTGTACTTGAGAAGACTTTGTATTCTGCTGTTGTGGGATGAAGCATTCTTTATATGTTTGTTAGGTCTAATTGATTTATAGTGTTGTTCACATCCTCTATTTTCTTACTGATCTCCGTTGAGATGTTCTATCAATTATTGAAAATGATGTATTAAAGTCTCCAGCTGTTATTGTAGAAGTGTTATTTCTCCCATCAATTCTGTCAAGGTTTGCTTCATATATTTTTGGGCTGTGTTGTTTGGTGCATCTATTTTTAGAATTGTCTTATCATCTTGATGATTTGACCCTTTTATCAATAAATTATGTCATTTTTTACCTCTTTTAAGAGATTTTGACTTAAAGTAAATTTTGTCTGATGTTGGTATAGCCACCTCAGCTCTCTTATGGTTACTCTTTGCATAGAATTTTTTTTCCCATCCTTTCACTGTCAAACTACATGTACCTTTGGATCTAAAGTAAGTCTCTTATAGACAACGTATAGTTGGATCATAGTTTGCTTTATCTGTTCTTCCAACCTACATCTTTTGATTGGGAAGTTTAGTCCATTTACATTTAAAGTAATTACTGATAAGGAATGACTGACTTCCACCATTTGGTATTTGATCTCTCTGTATCTTACAGCTTTTTTGTCTCTCATTTCCTCTATTACTGCCCTCTTTTGTGTTTAACTTTTTTATAGTGAACCATTTTGATTCTCTTTCATTTCCTTTTTGTTTAATTTTTAGATATTTTCTTTGTGGTTACCATGGAGATTACATTTAACACCCTAAATTTATAACCATCTAGTTTGAATTGAAACCAACTTAATTTCAATAACATAGAAACTCTACTCCTATACAGCTACATGCTCCTCCCTTTATGTTGATCTTGTCACAAATTATACCTTTATTCATTGTGTGCCCAATGAATAGCATGGATTAATAACTTTTTAAATACATTTGTATTTTAAATTCTATAGGAGATAAAAAGTGGAGTTACAAACCAATAATACTGTTTTTACATTTGTCCAGGTATTTACCTTTACCAGAGATCTTTATTTCTTCATTGGGCTTTGAGTTACTGTCTAGTCTCCTTTTATTTCAACCTGAAGAACTCTCTTTATTGTTTCTTGTAGGGTAAGTCTAGTTATAATGAATTCTTGCAGCTTTTGTTTATCTGGGGATGTATTAATTTTCCTTACATTTGTGAAAGACAATTTTGCTGGATATAAACTCTGTTAGAGTTTCAGGTTTTTTTCTTTCAACACTTTAAATATACCATCCCACTACCTTCTGGCCTGCAAGGTTTCTGCTGAGAAATTGGCTAACAATATTATTGGGGCTCCCATGAAAGCAATGAGTCACTTTTCTCTTGCTGTTTTAAAAATTCTCTCATTGTTTTTGGCTTTCAACAGTTTTATTATAAAGTTTCCAGTGTGGGTCTCTTTGGGTTTTCCTGATTGGAGTTCACTGAGATTTTTAGACATGTAAATTTGTCTTTCATCAAATTTAAGAAGCCATTATTTCTTCAAATATTCTATTCAAATATTCTTCTTGCCTCTTTCTTTCTCCCTTCTCCTTCTGGGACTCCCAGAATGTGTATGATGGTCCATTTGATGGAGTTCCATTGGTCCTTTAAGCTCTGTTCAGTTTTCTTCATTCTTCTTCCTTTATGCTCCTCAGACTCAAAAATTCAATTGTCCCATCTTCAACTTCACTGATTCTTTATTCTGCCTGCCCAAATCTTCTGTTGAACTTCTCTACTGAATTTTCCACTTCTGATATTGTACTTTTCAGCTCTGGAATTTCTGTTTGCTTCATTTTTATGATTTCTGTCTCTTTATTGATATTCTCATTTTATTCACATATCATTTTCTTGATTTCCTTTCATTCTTTGTCTTTGTTTTCCATTAGATCTTTAAGCATTTTGAAGACAGTTGTTTTAAAGGCTTTGTCTAGTAAGTCCAATGTCTGAATTTTCTCAGGGATGATTTCTGTCAATTTATTTTATTCATTCTAATGGAACATACTTTCCTGTTTCTTGTATGCTTTGCAATTTTTGTTGATAATTGGACATTTGATTATGATGATGTGATAATTCTGTAAATCAGATTCTCCTACTTCCCCAGAGTTTGCTGGATGTTCTGATTATTGAAGGCTATGTAGGCCATCTGTTTAGTGACTTTCCCAAACTGTGTTTGCAAAGACTATATTTCTTCTCATGTGTGGCCATTATAGTCTCTGTTCCTCAGCTTTTGTTCAGCTAGGTTTTGACAAAGATTTCCTTGAACACCAAAAGCTAAAAAATCAACACACCAACCAAAGAAACACACAAACAAAGAAAACACACCTCTCCCAGTATTTACAGATTGTCTCTGTGCTGTGGCACTCCATCAATACTTAGTTCAGTACTTAGCCAGTCTTGAACTGAACCTAGGGATCAACCCAAGGTGAAATCTTAGGATCTGCTCAGGTCTTTTCTGAGCATGCATCTTGCCCTGAGCATACATGTGGCTTTCTAAATTCCCCTGCACACATGGCTGATTTTGAATTTCCTAATTTCCCTAGGAAACTCTCCTCAGCTTTTGCTCTCAGGCCTTAGAGAATCTATTATATGTTTCAACTGTAATCTTTTGCCCCAGGCATCTGAAGATCTTTAATGTTTTTTGTAGCGTTTTTGATCAATACCTGCTACTTTTCCATCCTGAGTTCCAAGTTAGGTGGAACAGAGATGAGCACTATAATGAGCTGAATTGTGCCCCCCCCAATTCATATATTGAAGTTCTGACCCCCAGTACCTCAGGATGTAGCCATATTTGGAGAGAAGGTCTTTAATGAGGTAATAAAGGTTAAATGTGGTTATAAGGGTAGGTCCCAATCTGATACAAATGGTGTCCTTATAAGAAGAGGAGAAAAGAGACACCAGGAATGTCTGTGCACAGAAGAAAGACTATGTGAGGACACAGTGAGAAGGCAGCCATCTGCAAGCCAGGGAGAGTCTCCTTGGGAGAAATCAAAGCTGTTGACACCTAGATCTTGGACTTCTAGCCTCCAGAACCATAAGAAAGTAAATTTCTGTTGTTTAAGGCTCCCAGTCTGTGGCATTTTGTTATAGCAGCTCTAGCAAACTGATACAAGTACCTTGTATCAGTCTTTCTGGTACCACACAGGTTAGACTAGACAGACAAAATAATTTGTGAGTAATGTTTGCACTGCCCCCTCTGGAACCAGGGATCTGGATCCCACACTGAGAATGCAGGCTGCCACTGATTCAAAACCAAAACCACTGCTGGGGAGGGGATGCGGCAAGGGAAAGTAAAAACACCACAAAAATTTCCTACCAATTTGGAAGTTGGCTTTTTCTTGATTCAATAGTCTCTTGGTTGCTCTAAACTTTTCACTATTTTCCAGAATTCTGATAAAGTTAGTTCTGACAGTTTCAATTTACTTGTTGATGTTTCTGTGGGGAACAAGAGCTTGGAGCTGCCTAATCTGCCATTTTGTTGATGTCAGACTCCTCCTCCCCAAAACTTTAATACACTCATGTGAATTATGGTGCTCCCGAAGGAGAATATAGTGTGTTGTTGTTTGCCAAATTTATTTAACCATAGGAGATTTTTGTTTTTTAAATAGACCATCCTTTTCATGGAGCGCATTTCAAAGATGATGAGCATTCTGCAAAACATAGCTTTGAAAATGCTGATCCATGTTACTCATTTATTAACTCAATTAACAAATTATTGTTGAACAATAAATATGTTAGATAATAATACAACTATGAGTAAGACTAAAGGCAGTCATAGGGCTATTATAAAACCATGTACTCCTGCCAGAGAAGGAATGTTTTATTGGAGGCTGCATGATAGGTGCCTGGGGTAGAGAGGTAATGGAAGAGGAACAAAGAATCAGTAAAGATCAGCTTAACTTTTCCCAGTTATTTGTTTAAGACTAAATTTATGTGTTGATCCTGTAGTCTAGAGATATAACTCAAGGATGCAAGTAAAAAACTAATCAGATTAGACAAATGTATTAATTCCTGGATGAGTTCTTTTAAAAACTTAGTGCCTCAGATGACAGGTTGGCAACATTTTGTGTTAAGGGCCAGATAATAAATATTTTAGGCTTAGTGGACCACAAGGTCTCTCTCACAACTACTCAATTCTGTCTTTGTAGTGAAAGTAGCTTTAGACAGTATGTAAACAAGTGAGTGTGGCTGTATTCCAGTAAAACTTTATTTACAGAAGAGGTGGCAGAGTCGATTTGGCCCATGAGCCAAGTTTGCTGAGCCCTGCTCTGGACTCTTAGAGTATGAGGTTGGAGAACAACAGAAATTGTTCTGGAATTCCATGATCTTTCCATACCTGGAAGTGAGGACTGGCCATAGACATGGATAAGCATAGGGACTGTCTGTTGGACTATCTGCAATGAGTTTGATATTGTGCTTTGTGGCATGAACAAAATCCACTTTAGCAGAAAGGTTGGATAAAAAATGATGTCCTTTGGGCCAGCTGTGCTATAGTGGGCCCAGGTGAAAACCGTCAAGTTAGAGTCAGACCACTATGTTATCATAAGAGATAGAAGGAATTATGGAAGTAAAATGGGGCCAGGTCAGATAAGGTGGACAACACATACTTAATATATTTGACTAAGTCATTATATTTAATATGACTCAGGCATTGCTCATAAAAATGAATCAATGGTAAGAACTTTCCATATCTTGCATATTTAAAACCTGGAACCAAGTGTTATAACTTCTACTATGGTAATGAAAATTTTATCTATTATTCATAGTGACTATATTAAAATAAGCATATATATATATGTTGTATTTGTATTGACCAAAGCTTCCTAAGTTAACAATAAATATTATTTTTTAAAAGCTTCATGATGAATTCTATTTAAAAATCAGCATCAGCGACAAATACTGTATGATATCACTTATTGTGGAATCAAAAAAAGCCAAACTCATAGCAACAAAGAGTAGAGTGGTAGTTACCAGGGACTAGGAGGTGGGAGAAATGGGGAGATATTGGTCAAGGGTACAAACTTGCAGTTATAAGATGAATAAGTTCTAGAGATCTAATGCACAGCAGGGTGACTATAGTTAACAATACTGTATTATGTACGTGAAAGTTGCTAAGTGAGTAGATCTTAAATGTTCTGACCACAAAAAAAAAAAATTGTGATTAAGTGACGTGATGGAGGTGTTAGCTAATGCTACGGTGGTAATCACTTTGCAATATTAATGCTATGGTGGTAATCATTTTGTAATATAGAAGTGTATAAATGAACATATTGTATACTTTAAATTTACACAGTGTTATATGTCAACTATATCTTAAAAAACGGAAAAAATTTAAATGAGAGCTACAGCAAAGATAAAAAATAAGCATTCAGAAAGAAGAGGGAATCTTGTGTAACACCAAAACAACTAGTCACTATTTGTTAGTTTTGCCTCAGTTATGTTATTTTCCAACATCATTTTAAGGTGAAAGACTTGAGAGAAGAGGGCATTCTTTAACTTCCAAGATGAAAATGTTATTTTTTCTCTCTTGTCACAAATATACAAGGATAGCATTTTCATTTTGCATTTTATTTCTCATACATAATTTAATGTGTCCTCAAGTACCACAATTGCAGTGTAGGGCCCTTGGATAGGAATGGAATATTAAATATATGTGCTTGATTTATACAGAAATTAAATTTCCTTTGGAATAAGGAGATTTTTGTCTAGCAGAAAGATTCTTGCCATTAGCTCAAAAGATAAAGGGGAGAAATAGAGCACATAGAAGTAGCAAGATGCATAGTTAAGGGTCAGAGCCTTCCTATTTGAACATGGGGAAGCCCTGTTTCTTATGATGGCTTCCTGTGTTGCATGGTGCTTTAATGCCCATAAAAGAGATAGCCTTGGAGGATGGAGGATTTCAAGGGGAGGGAATGGTTTTCATGGTGGTATACCCTTTGTGAGGGGTGATTTGAGGTATCTAACCTGAAAGGATGGAGAAAGGTTTTAAAAACGTCATGACTATGATTAGAAATGACCACACAAACTAACCCATTGCATTACTTTAATCTTCTTGAAAACTCACCATGAATGAATTATATGCTATTGATTCTTCTGCCCAACACACGGTCAAAATGGCTTTACCAGTCCTACTAATTTCAGTTTGGTTGCTGACATCCAAGTCCGTGCAAAGGGCAAAGTATTCAGAGAAGTAAAGAAGTTGGACATTTACTGATTCCCACAACCTGATGAGATAGTCCAGCAAACCATTTGCTTTGGACCAGTCATGTTGATAAAATGATGAAATTGCTAGACGAAGCAATTAACTAGCACCTAAAGTAGCTTAAATATAGAGAACCAATAGCAGCTTCTGTAAGTAGGTCCCACTAATGGCTACCAGTTGTCAACTGCTCTCACACAAGGATGAGTGACTGGATAGATGTGCATACAGCTCAGATCCATGTCAGAGGGCTTTGAGAATGCAGCAAGTTTCTGTCTTTGTATACTGTGGATTTCTCCAGGATTTAAAGACAAGAGATAATACAGGGGGCATTATCTCATATAGTATGATCACTTTTAAAAGAGAAAGTAGATGTTATTAATAATTACACAGAAACACCAGGAATAAACCGGGACTGTCCTGAGAAAACCGCTAGTTTTTGCCACTAACTCTGTTTATTACCACCTGTGAACTTTAAATAGATTACAGAAACTCTCTTAGCCTGTTGATTATTCTCTGGAATGGGAATAATGATGCTTGCCTTAATGTAAATTGTGAGAATTAATTGTAATGTATGGAAAGCCCATACTAGTTGCTCACTAAATTGTAGTTTATTTATAGTAATAGTAGTAGTATTACTATCATTATTACAAGTTCACTGGATTGTCAAAATATGCCTATGCAGGAGGTACATCATTAAACCTATTTTAATGTAGAGTAAACTGAAATGTTGAGACTACAAATTAATCGCCCATTTTCTATGCTAATCTTTACTGAAATAATGCCTATCTCATCCAATTTCCTTTCTGTTCTCTCCATAAACTCTGTTTTTTCTCAGCTCTGTAGAACTTTTTAGCAGGATCTAACCACCTTTTATAACATTCTTGCTTTCAGGAATTATGCATAGATGTTCTTGGTGTCTGTACAACCACATAGCACTATGGGTTTGAGATAATTGCTGCTAGCTTCTTTATTTAAAATAAAGTTTCTCAGCCTCAGGGCTATTGGCATTTTGGGCCAGATCATTTTTTGTTGTGAGAGCTTGTCCTGTGTATTGTAGGATGTTGAGCAACATCCTTGGTCTCTACTCACTACATGCCAGTAGCACCCCACCTCCCATGCCCTCTGTTGTGACAATCAAAAAGGTGTCCAGACATTGCAAAATGTCCCCTGGGGGAGAAAATTACCCCTGGTTGAGAACCACTAAATTATAAGAAGGTAAAAATGTCAGGGTGAATGGAAAGGTTATTCAACAAGGATTATATGTTATGTAATAATAAAGTGAGCTTCAGATTATTCTTCTGCTTAGCCTGACAAATGCTAGGGTCATATTAAACTATTTTTGGTCATATGAATTTTTCATTAGAAAGTCACCTCTCTCATATATTTCAACAAAGAATGTGGATTTTTAAAACATTTAAATGTATTATGGTTGAAAACATGGCAGTATTATGGAACTTATACTCCTTTGTTGGATTTGTCCATCAGGAAATTAAATTTGGTGCCTCTTTGCGGGCATTTGCTGGACTATGTACCTTTCCATCTTATAAACCTTCAGTTGTTCATTAAATCAACAAACATTTATTGAGTACTCATTATGTGCCTGGTATATACTTGGTCTTCTACTAATTATGATTTACAATTAAATGGTGAATTGTGCGACTAAATATAAGAAAATCAACCATTAAGGACAAGTCAGAAACAATTTACTGAAAAGCCCTTGAGTCATTCTGCTAGAAATGTCAGATGAAACAAAAAGTGTGTGCCCAACCAAGCATCACAGAGAGGGCATTTTTGTTAAGCCTCTCTAACACAAGTGAACTGCTGCTTTTTTGTTCATTGCAGAATCATAGTGACCTTAAAGTAAGAAGTTTATGTTCTGAGAGATTTAGGGCACTTTGTTTGTGGTGACAAGGTTCATTTCCTATTTTAAAGATCTCAGAGACTAAATGGAAACTTTCATGTTGGGAGCAATTTGTAAGTGTAATCTACACATATTTCTATTTATGCTATAATAAAATGTTATCAGATGCAGAATTTCTGGAAAACATGAGATTCTTGCTATCTTGGGATTGGGGTGAATCATAAACAAAGGCCCATTTAGCCTTAGAAGGAGAGTTTTAGAGGGGATCTCGTCAATATGGTGGCATAAGCAGAACCTGAGCTCATCTCCTCCCATGGACACAAGCAGGTTACAACTATTTTTGGAAAAATTACTCTGGAGAGAAAACTGAAAACTGGATAAAAATAACCCCCACAACAAGGGACAGTCCTGACTAAGGCAGAAGAGGCAGCAATTCCTTCTGGAGAGAAAAAAAGCCACTTCAGTAGCAGCAGAATTTCTCAGCCAGCCAGGCGGGAGCCACCCTAAGGTACACAGCCCTCCTTGGAGGAGTGAGGTCCAGAGCAGGGGCAGATACTGCCATAAGCATCCTTCAGACTCAGCACAACTGAGACAAGGGTGTTACTATCTGGCTTCGCTGGCTAACTGCAGTGGGGAATACCCCCAGAAAAGCTATCAAACCCGAAAAGAACTGCGTCTTAAAGGGCCAACACACAAACACCTATCTCAGCAATGTACAATCACCAGAGGGAAGGCTGACAGTCCACTTGTGAAAACAGACTCACCTGGTGGGCTCTGGGTACATCTTGGTGAGAGGAGAGACTTCTCTGGAGACTGAGACATTGGTGGGGCCATTGTCATCACCTAGTTCAGGCATGCTGACACAGACCCCAGTAGACACCGTTGAAATTCTTCCCCTGGCCTGTTAGCCCAGGGGTCTGCCACACCCTTTAGAGCACAGATTTAATCCGGTTCAGCCAGGGCAGGCAACCCACTCTAGGGACAAGCCCTACCCAACAGCAATCCCTCAGGCTACTTTTCAGCCAGCATTGCCTGGGTGCCTTGATCCTCTACAGGCAGGTGAGTGTGTCTACTTCTGTGGGGTAGGGCGTGTGTGAGGACCAGGTGAACTGTGGGGGGCATTGGTGGAGAGGTGGGGGGCCTACTGCACTGCAGTGTCAGGGTACACTCCAGGGGGTTGGGAAGTGTGCACAGACCAGGACTGTGCTGACAGTGTGTGTGGTCCTGTGGGGGGTGAGGTTTATCAGCAGCAGAAGACCTGGCCTTCACAAATAGCCATAAAAAATAACAGCCCCACCTTCCAAAGCCTGAAACAATTGAGTGCTCCTGTGCCTAGGGACAGCCCCAATCCACTGCACACCTAAGAGAACTGACAGCAGCCTTGTAGGCCTGAGGCCTATAGCAACTGTAAGCCCCTGAGCCTAGCAACCAGCTACACTGGGTACCTACCCAATTAAGAGGAAAACTGCAACAGGAGTGTGCTGTTAGGCCTTGTAGCCAATGGTGCTGAGGCTCCGCAAACCGGATTTACAAACAACTGGCCGGGGAAGAAAAGACAAGACTCCCTGTGTACCTGCATTAAGAGCAACCCTGCCACAGCAGAAGAACACAAGTAGCCCACAAAGGGGTCACTCCTGGATCATTTGGACTGGTGACAAGAGGGAAGCACACTGCTGGGCCTCAAAAGGCATCTCTTACGTAAGGCCACTTCTCCAAAATCAGGAGACATAGCCAACTCACCTAATACATAGGAATAAGCACAGAGAAAGAGGCATAATGAAGAGACAAAGGAATAAATTCCAAGCAAGGGAACAGGACAAAACCCCAGAAAAAGGACTAAATGAAACAGAAATAAGCGACCTACCTGACAAAGAGTTCAAATAAAAACTCATAAGGATGCTAACAGATATTGGGAGAAGACTAGATCAACCCAGTGAACTCATCAACAAAGAACTGGAAAATATAAAAATGAACCAATCAGAAATGAAGAATACAATACTGGAAATGAAAACTTCACTAGAGGGACTCAATAGCAGAGGAGATGATTCGGAAGAATGGATCAGTGAGCTAGACAAAAGACGAGAGGAAATCACCCAAGGTGAACAGAAAAAAAAAAACAATTAGACAGAATGAGAACAGTCTAAGGGAACTCTGGGACAACATCAAGAACACTAACGTTCATATTATAGGTGTCCCAGAAGGAAAAGAAAGAGATAAAGGGGCAGAAAATTTATTTGAAGAAATAATAGATGAAAATTTTCCTAACCTAAGGAAGGAAACAGACATCCAAGTACAGGAAGCACAGAGAGCTCCAAACAAGATAAGCCCAAAGAGGACCATACCAAGACACATTATAATTAGAAGGTCCAAAATTAAAGAGAGAATCCTAAAAGCAGCAAGAGAAAGGCAACAAGTGACATATAAAGGGAAGCCCATCAGGCTATCAGCGGACTTCTCAGCCAAAACCCTACAGTTGAGAAGAGACTGGCATGACATATTTAAAGTGCTAAAAGGAAAAAACCTGCAGCTAAGAATACTCTATCCATCAAGGTTGTCATTCAGAATGGAAGGAAAGATAAAGAGCTTCCCAAACAAGCAAAAATTAAAGGAGTTTATCACCAAGAAGGCAGTTCTACAAGAAATGCTGAAGGGACTTATTTAAGTGGGAAAGGGATGACCACAAATAGGGATAAAAAAATTATCAAAAAAAACCTGGGGAATAAAATCACTGGTAAAGGTAAAAATATAGTAAAGGTAGCAGATCAACCACCTGTGAAGATGATATGAAGGTAAAGGACCAAAGTACTAAAATTACCTATTTGAATGATAAGAGGAAAATGGATAGACACACACAAAACAAGAGATTAGATATGATTTCAAAAACATAAAATGTGGGAGGGGAGTGAAAAAGTAGAGCTTTTAGAAATAGGTCAAGCTAAAGAGTCTATGAACTCAATACAGACTGTTATATACAAGAATATTATATAAGATCCTCATGGTAATCACAAATCAGAAACATATAATAAGCAAGCAAGACAAAAGAAATCAAACATATTACTAAAGATAGCCATCAAACCACAAGGGAAGAGAGCAAGAGAAAAAGAAAGGAACAGAGAAGAACTATTAAAACACCCAGAAAAAAGTAACAAAATGGCAATAAGTACGTATTTATCAATAGCTACTTTAAATGTCAATGGACTAAATGCTCCCATCAAAAGGCATAGGGTGGCCTATAGGATAAAAAAACAAGACCCATATATATGCTGCATACAAGAGACACACTTCAGATCTAAAGATACTAACAAACTGAAAGAGAAAGGGTGGAAAGAGATATTCCATGCAAATAACAAAGAAAAGAAAGCAGGGGGAGCAATACTTATATAAAAAAATACTTTAAAACAAAAACTGTAACAAGAGACAAAGAAGGGCACTACATAATGATAAAGGGAACAATCCAACAAGAGGATATAACACTTGTAAATATCTATGCACCCAACATAGAAGCACCTAAATGTATAAAGCAATTATTAACAGACATAAAAGGAGAAATAGACAGTAACACAATAATAGTAGGGGACTTGAACACTCCACGTACACCAATGGATAGATCATCCAAACAGAAGATCAATAAGGAAACACTGGCCTTAAACGACACACTTGACCAGATGCACTTAGTACATATGTATAGAGCATTCCATCCAAAAACTACAGGATACACATTCTTTTCAAATGCCCATGAAACATTCTCCAGGATTGATCACATATTAGGCCACAAAACAACTCTCAATAAATTTAAGAAGATCGAAATAATACCATGCATCTTTTCTAGCCACAAAGGTATGAAACTAGAAATCAACTACAAGAAGAAAACAAAAGAAGTCACAAAAATGTGGAGATTAAACAAAATGCTCCTGAACAATGATTGGGTCAATGAAGAAATCAAAAATTCCTGGAGACAAATGAAAATGAAAATATGACATGCCAAAATCTATGGGATACAGCAAAAGCAACTCTAAGAGGAAAGTTTATAGCAATTCAGGCCTACATCAACAAAGAAGAAAAATCCCAAATAGACAATCTAACAGCACATCTAAAGTTACTGGAAAAAGAACAACAAACAAAGCCCAAAACCAGCAGAAGGAAGGAAATAATAAAAATCAGAGCAGAAATAAATGAAATAGAGACTAAAAAAATAGAAAAAATTAATGAAACCAAGAGCTGGTCCTTTGAAAAGATAATCAAAATTGACAAACCCTCAGCTAGACTCACCAGGAAAGAA
Source organism: Equus caballus (assembly GCF_041296265.1). Lineage (NCBI taxonomy): Eukaryota > Metazoa > Chordata > Mammalia > Perissodactyla > Equidae > Equus > Equus caballus. The sequence goes on along the minus strand of NC_091715.1, from coordinate 10,786,095 downwards.
AGAGAGAAGGCTCAAATAAATAAAATCAGAAATGAAAGAGGAGAAATTACAACAGACACCTCAGAAATACAAAAGATAATAAGAATACTATGAAAAGCTATATGCCAAAAAATTGGATAATCTAGAAGAAGTGGATAAATTCTTAGAAACATACAACCTTCCAAAACTGAACCAAGAAGTAGAGAATTTGAATAGACCAATCACCAGTAAGGAGCTCGAAACAGCAATCAGAAACCTGCCCCAAAATAAAAGTCCAGGACCAGATGGCTTCCCTGGTGAATTCTACCAAACATTCAAAGAAGACTTAATACCTATCCTTCTCAAACTCTTCCAAAATATTGAAGAGGAGGGAAGGCTTCCTAACTCATTCTACAAAGCCAACATTATCCTGATAACCAAAACCAGACAAGGACAACACAAAAAAAGAAAATTACAGGCCAATATCACAGGTGAACATCGATGCAAAAATCCTTGACAAAATACTAGTAAATGGAATACAACAATACATTAAAAAGGTCATACATCATGATCAAGTGAGTTTCATTAAAGGAATGCGGGGATGGTTGAGCATCCGCAAATCTATCAACCTGATACACCACATTAACAAGATGAAGAATAAAAATCACATGATCATCTCAATAGATGCAGAGAAAGCATTTGACAAGATACAGCATCCATTTATGATAAAAACTCTAAATAAAATGGGTATAGAAGGAAAATACCACAACTTAATAAAGGCCATATGTGACAAACTCACAGCAAATATCATTCTCAAGGGAGAAAAACCAAAGGCTATCCCTCTAAGAATAGGAGCCAGACAAGGATGCCCACTTTCACTTCTCTTATTTAACATAGAATTGGAAGTCCTAGCCGGAGCAATCAGGCAAGAAAAAGAAATAAAAGGGATACATATTGGAAAAGAAGAATTGAAACTGTCACTCTTTGCAGATGACATGATTTTATATATAGAAAACCCTAAAGAATCCACTAAAAAACTTTGAGAAATAATAAATGAATACAGTCAAGTTGCAGGATACAAAATCAACATACAAAAATCAGTTGCATTTCTATACACTAACAAGGAAGTAGCAGAAAGAGAAATTAAGACTACAATCCCATTTATAATTGCAACAAAAAGAATAAAATACCTAGGAATAAACTTAACCAAAGAGGTGAAAGATCTGTACACCGAAAACTATGAAACGTTGAAAGGAATCGAAGAAGACACAAAGAAATGGAAAGATAGTCTGTGCTCTTGGATTGGAAGAATTGACATCATTAAAATGTCCATACTTCCTAAAGCAATCTATAGATTCGATGCAATCCCTATCAAAGTTCCAACATTTTTCACAAAAATAGAACAAAGAATCCTAAAATTTATATGGAACCAAAAAGACCCCAAATAGCCAAAGGATTCCTGAGAAAACAGAACAAAGCTGGAGGTATCACACTCCCTGATTTCAAAATATACTACAAAGCCATACTAACCAAAACAGCATGGTATTGGCACAAAAAAAGACACACAGATCAATGGAACAGAATTGAGAGCCCAGAAATAAACCCACACACTTATGGACAGCTAATATTCGATAAGGGAGCCAAGAGCATACAATGGAGAAAGGAGGGTCTCTTCAATAAATCGTGTTGGGAAAACTGGACAGCCACATGCAAAAGAATAAAAGTAGACCATTACCTTACACCATGCACAAAAATCAACTCAAAATGAATTAAAGATTTGAATGTAATACCCGAAACCGTGAAACTTCTAGAAGAAAACATAGGCAGTACGCTCTTTGACATCAGTCTTAGCAGCATATTTTCAAGTACCATGTCTGATGGAGCAAGAGAAACAAAAGAAAAAATGAACAAATGGGACTACATCAAACTAAAAAGCTTCTGCACAGCAAAGGAAACCATCAACAAAATGAAAAGACAACCTAACAATTGGGAGAAGATATTTGCAAACCATGTATCAGATAAAGGGTTAATATCTGAAATATACAAAGAACTCATACATCTCAACAACAAGAAAACCAACAACCCAATTAAAAAATGGGCAAAAGATCTGAACAGAGATTTCTCCAAAGAAGATATATGGATGGCCAACAGACATGTGAAAAGATGCTCAACATCATTAGCTATCAGGGAAATTTAAATCAAAACTACAATGAGATATCACCTCATTCGAGTCATAATAGCTATAAATAACAAGACAGGAAACAAGTGTTGGAGAGGACGTGGAGAGAAGGGAAACCTGGTACGCTTCTGGTGGAAGTGCACACTGGTGCAGCCACTATGGAAAGCAGTATGGAGTATCCTCAGAAAATCAAGAATAGATCTACCATATGATCCAGCTGTCCCACTGCTGGGTATTTATCCAAAGAATTTGAAAATGCAAAGGCATAAAGATACATACACCCCTATGTTCATTGCAGCATTATACACAATAGCCAAAACATGGAAGCAACCTAGGTGCCCATAAAGGGATGAGTGGATAAAGAAGATGTGGTATATACACACAATGGAATACTACTCAGCCATAAGAAATGATGAAATCCGGCCATTTGTGACATGGATGGACCTTGAGAGTATTATGCTAAGTGAAATAAGTCAAAGGGAGAAAGTCAAATACCGTATGATCTCACTCATAAGTAGAAGATAAAAACAATGACAAACAAACACATAGCCACAGAAATTGGATGGGTGGTTACCATCCAGGAAGAGGGGAGGGGGAGGGCAAAAGGGGTTGTTAGGTTCACATGTGAGGTGATGGACTATAATTAATTTTCTGGTGGTGAACATGATATAATCTACACAGAATTCAAGATATATTACAATTTACATCTGAAAGCTACATAATGTTATAATCCAATGTTACTGCAATAAGTAAATGTTTTCATTTTTAAAAAAAGAATACAAAGAGTGAGACAAAAAAAGCTGGTCTAATAGAAAGGGACAAAAGAAAGTGATAGAATTAAATCAAAATTAATGTAAATTGACTAATATGATCTAGTTAAAATATATCGTTAAAAAACTCCAGCTACATAGACCAGAGAAACACATAAAATATAACGGTACAGAAAGGTTGAAGGCAAAAGGATAAAGGAGACATACCAGACAAAGAAAAGTAGTGTACTTATATTAATATCAGACAAAACTGACTTTAAAGTAAAAAGCATTGACAGAGGTATGGAGGGTTACTCCTAATGATAAAAGATTCAATTCACCTGCCTAATGATAAAAGATTCAATTCACCTGGAAAATATAACAAATACCTGAGTACCAAATAACATGGTCTCAAAACATACAAGGTAAAAACTGACAGGTCAAAAAAAATTTTCCAAAGTATTAACAAAACATTTTTATAAAGAACCTGGCTCTGTATTTAATAGATCAAATAGATAAAAATTTGTAAGAATATAGAATACTTGGATAATGTAGTAATCAAGCTTTATCCAATGAACACATCTACAGAACACTGCACTCAACATGTATAAAATGCATATTCCTTTTAAGCACACATAGAGCATATACAAAATACTGAACACATGTAAGGCCGAAGAGCAAGTCACAACAAACCTGAAAGATTGAAATCATATAAAATATATTTTCTGATGACAATGGAATTACACTAGAAATCAAAAACAGAAAACTAACCAGAAAATCCCTAAACATTTAGAAATAAAAACCAATACCACCTTCTAAATAATCCGTGAGTCAAAGAAGAAATCACAATGGAAACAACCTAAGTGTCCATTGGTAAATGAATGGATAGGGTATGGTATGTGTATACAATAGAATATTATTCAACCTTGAAAAAGAAGGAAATCTTGCCATTTGGGACAGCATGGATGGACCTTGAGAGTGTTCTGCTAAATGAAATGAGCCAGAGAAAGACAAATATGATCTCACTTATATGTGGAATCTAAACAAACAAACAAACAAAATCAAGCTAATACATACAGGGAACAGATTGGTGGTTGCTCGAGGCAGGAGGGTGGGGAGTGGGCGAAATGGGTGAAAGGGGTGAAAAGGTATAAACTTCTGGTTATAAAATAAATGTCATGGGGATGTAATGTACAGCAAGGTGACTATAGTTAATAGTACAGTGGTGTGTATTTGAAAGTCACTATGAGAGTAGGTCTTAAAAGTTCTCATCCCAAGAAAAAAATTTAGAACTTTGTATGGTGACAGATGTTAACTAGACTTATTGTGGTGATCATTTTGCAATGTATTACAAGTGTTGAATCGTTATGTTGTACACCTGAAACTAATATAACGTTATGTGTCAATTATACCTCAATAAAAAAAAGACATCATAGTGAAAATTTAAAAAAAAAAGATAATTTTAAATGCCATTTGGAATTAGTTTTGAAATGAAGAGATCCAAGAATTTCTCATGAATCCAAATGATATTTCCTTTCATTTTAGGAATAACAAAAATAGAATTAAAGATGACTTTCTTTCACATTAATTGAATCCTCTACTAATTTGCTAAATGAATAGCAAGTTCATCAACTTGTTAGGTCCTGACAAATTAAAAATAGATATTTTTTGCATAAATAATTTTTAAAGAAGGAACCATCCTGTGTTTGGGGCTATAATAATAGAATTGGTGTGTGCAGTACACACATATATGTTTCCATGTTCAAGTCTTCTCATCCTCCGAAGTCCAGTTCAAATGATACCTACTCAATGAATTTTTCCATGATTCTCCCCCACTTGAATACCATTTTTCTTGGCATATCCATAGCCCCATAACCCTTAACATGTTGTATTATAGTCAATTTTTCATATGTGTCTAATCTTTTCTAGTATGCTGTAGACAGAGTGTGGTTCAGATCTGTTTCATTGGAATGTTTCCCAAGGCATTTAGTATAGTACTGAGCACATAGTAGGCATTCAGTAGATGCTCAATGAATGCTGTTTATCAGACTATAAGCCTTTTTGTGTAAATAAATGCCAGTGGTATCCCAAGAAATCTGTGAATTTCCATTTCATTTCAGAGCAACTTTCATTTAAATCAATTGTCTCATCTCAGCCTGTGAAATCAGAAGTGAAATCTGTTGTCTATCTTTCCAGAGCACTCAACAGAATAAGAAAATTATGACACAAACATGACAGTCACCAATGAGCAGCATTGCAACATGGCCCTTTGAAACTACTACTGAGCTGCCCTTTTTGAGGTAGGGGTTGGGAAACTTCTTGACTGCTGCCCTCCCTCCAGACATTATCCCTCACCAGTGAAGCATGGAATAATGGGAAAAAATCCTAAATTTCAGAGCTAGAAGAACTAGATTTAAATCCTGGCTCTGCTATGTACTATTTTTATGACCCTCTGTAGTCTCTTTAATTTCTCTGGGCTCCAGTTTCCTCATGTATAAAAGAAGAAATATCTTCACCTAACTCTCGGGTTCATTGGGAGGACTGAATGTAATAATGTGTGTGAAATGCCACCTATTTCTATTCTCTTACCATCTCCTTTCCCTATCAGGGCAAGCTCTTCCTCCTAAACCTTGAGATTTTTTTTCCTTTTATTGAAAAATCAGATATACTTTTCTCAAGCACTGTATCTCTGCCCTACATTTTATTACGCTCACCCCTACTCACAGTGTTAAGAAAAAGACTTGGATTTTAAAAGTATGAATAGGCTCTAGAAAAAAATGTTATCTAACTCTGATTCTTTGGGAACTATTTTACAACTCTGTAAATTGTATAACTGATAGCAATGTAAATATCTCTTGCTCATGGACATGCAAATTCTGTCCTGTCGTATCCTATAGAGGTTCAAGTGACTTCTCTGCCCCAGTGTGAAAGAGGCTGGTTTTTGCCTCCATTTGCACATTCATTTCAATATGCTTGATCTATAAATGTGTCTGTTTTTGGATTTTCTTTGGAACTGGTTAAACAGTCCTCCTGGTTCCCTCATTGACTGAGTTAAGTAAAATCTTTAACGTGTATTCATTTTATATCTGCCTAAGAGTCATGATTTTAACTTTTAAAAAAATTATCTTTTAATGTGAGGTTTTTAAAAAAGAACTTATTACCTTTTGGAACTCTTAGAAGTCAGGCTTTGGAAACTTGGAGACCTAAATCCTGTTCAAGGCCATCGCACTGCCAGACAACCCAGCACTTGCTGTTTCACTGTCAAAAGAGATCTTAGAGCACCATGTCTGCCAATGAATAGTACCGAAGCTCTTATTTCCCTCTGTTCCTCTGTGGCTTCCATAAATGGGGACTTGTTTCCTCATTAGGCATTCTGCACCATTTCTCTGAGGGTAGGAAGGTCACCATTGTACTGTTAGGAAACAGAGGTTTTCTATGTCAGCAAGAGATCTAAAAATAGAAGCCAGAGTTCCTGACATGTACTCTTCTCTACTAACAAGTAGGACAGCTGCTTCCTTACTGCAGAGGGAAACCCTGAAATCATGGTGCTTGTTGTGTTTATATGTGCTCAAATTTAACTGATAGGCCCCTAGCACTTATGTAGCATAGTACTTCCATGTCTCTTATCTCATGCTACACTATGCATCTTCGTAATTCAGTTTAATTAAAAGGACATTTATTGGACTACTTCTGTATATTGGGTGCTTGCTTAGTTTGTGTTAAACCTAGAGTCAAGGATTCAGGTGAAAGTAGGTTATTAAGGAGGTGAATCATATACCAGTTGGGAAGTAGGGAAGAGAGGCAGGGTAGGGAAGGAAGCCAAGAAAAGGTGATTTAGCAAGTCCATTATCCCCCTAGGGCAAATGAAGCTTTATCTCATGAGCAACCTAGAAGACACACTCTTCTGAGCAACTCTGCCCAAGAGGAGAAGGAGCTGGGGTATTTTACATCAACTCCCATTAGTCATTAGATGAGAATATTCTCAGGGGGCATTAATTCACCTTCACTTCTGGTCTGCCACAAGGGTGGGCAAAGTGGCTTGGGTCAGAGAAAGCCCTCAAGAAAAGAGATTCAAGTGCTGGTATTTGAGAGTCAGATGGTGCACTGATATGGGAAGGGATTGGGGATATGGCCTGGGCACTGACAGTAGTGCCTGTAAGGTGCTGGGAATATCAAAATGTATTCAATCTTTGCATTCAGTAAACTCACAATCTGTCATGGAAGAAAGACATGAGTTACACTAACTATAATGTAATGTTATAATAAGACTAACGTTTTAAGAGAATGTAGCAGAGGAGGCAATGAATTGTCCATGGGAAAGGAGAAGGGGAAAGGAGAGGAGAGATTCTTAGTAGGGACGTTAATGTATTTCCTTATATACAGAAGGGGGGGAAGATATGGCTCTATTTTGTAAAAAGTGTGTATCACTAGCCAAAGTGTAATCAACAATTGAAGGTTGAACCTGCATTATTGCACTTTTTATTGCATATCTTCCTAGAAATTCAAAGATCATAAAATTTTGCATTTTAGAGATTTTTTAAAGTTGTGGAGAAACTGTCCTATGTCTGTATTTTAATATCATGTATTTCAACCTCCATCTCAGTGTGACAGGATCTCTGATGCTGAGCTGAGTAGATCTGATCCTCCAAAAGTAAGAAGCTGAGTGGCCTCCTCTCATTCACCGCAGTTGAGTTCACACTGGAAGTGGAGAGTGTCATTCTCTTGTTAGACACCATCACTTCCTGTGGGCTCATAACAATGGGCACCAACATTACCTTGGGACCTTGAGAGGGTTACAATTTGAAGACATGAGAGTTTGGATGTTTTGCCTAAGAAACAGAATGGGGTTTGTACTCACAACCCTTTCATAACAGAGACAAAATTTGTTGGGGCTTTTAAAAGGCTCTAATTTTGTGTGTTGTACCAAACACAATAGAGCAGTATTATAGGAAAGAAAGTCCTTTGATAAGAAATTGCCCCATTCCCAAACTCTCAGGTAGTGGATGTAGAAAGTCCCCCAAGTTAAAAAGCAAGAATCTTCCTAAGAGAGTCTTTTTTCTGGAGATTAGCCTGGGTTGATGCATACCTCTTCAAATGTTCCCTTCCAGTCAGATGTGCTGTGCGTTTACAAACAAAGTCACTGGTAGCCTGTCAAGGCCGCCACAAGGCACAGTGCAGGGGGTAAGTGTGTGGGCTTCAGTACCCGTTAGCCTGGATTTGACCAACTGCTCTGCCTCTCACAGCTGTGCCAGCTGTAAGGATTCTGAAACTTAGTTTCTGAATCTGGAAAAAGGGAATTGGTGATAGTAGTACTTATCAACTTTGTAGGGAATAAATGAGATCATGCATGTAACACACTTAGTATGTTGGCTGGCACATCATGAAGCGCATGTTGTTTCTGGGAACTCCACCTATACTTCAAGCCCTCACTCAATTCCCATCTCCTCCTTATACTTCAGCCATCATCGACTTCCCTTACTCAGAAATCCTAGTTTCCAAGACAAAATTCCATCCATAGCTGTATGTTTATATAGACAAGAGTTGGCTTGTGTTCCTCAGACTTGTTTTATGTGTGTTATTTAATTTGCTCAGCAAGATGACACATTGCTAGAGGACAGGGATTGTCTGTCGTTGCTTTCAGTAATTCCCAAAGTTCCTGTAAATGAGGCGCATCATAAGGGTTTATCTCAAATACTTTGTGATTATTTTGTACATTGCTACAAAGTAAACTTGACTTTGTACATAAGCAACAAGTGCTTCCTCTGCTTAAGAAAAGATCAGGTACATTATATCAGAGAGCAGTCCCCTTAGTTGTTAAAGAACGCTGCCCCAGCAAGCAGCACTCAAAATCTCCCCTCCCTTGTTCGCTGTGCAAGCTTGGACTCTTCATATATGTTGGAAAGTAATCTTAAAGAGGCTCAAATTGCAGACTTCAGGTCTCAGGCTTAAAATTTTCTCCCATTATGCCCAGATGACTACGCTTATTAAATGAAAACATTCTCAGAGCCCAGATAATAAACTGCACTAGAAGTAGACTATAGGACTAGGGAAAATGCCAGATGGAAGAGCATACTTTTGGTATGTCATAGTCAGCATTTTCCTGGAATATATTTGAATGCATCACAAATTTGAACTGAAAGAAGATGTAAAAAATGACTACAAAATGCCATTAGTCAGAGATAAAATCACAGAATGTGTAACCAATGAAGGTAGCAGTCGCTGTATCCCTTCTCCTTTCCTCAGCCACTGACTGCCTCCCCTCCACAATCTACAAGCTAATTCCAATACATTCCAAACAGAAAGCTATTGGGTGATGAAGAGAAATCAGCTTTACTCATTCATTTAATTATTCATCAAATATTTATGAAGGATTAATAATGTGCTCGAATCCGAGGATGCAAAGTTGAAAAATAAACAGATTCTGAGGCAAAACACTCCAAAGGCAGATTCACAGCCCCAAGCATGGCTCTGTAATTTAAGAAATGGATACAAGTCTAACTCATGAACTTGGTGTACAACATAAGTCATCTAGGCCTTTATTATCCCACAAATGGTAACAGGGTGGACTCATGCCAGACTGCCTGGGATTGAAAGCTAGCTCTGCACCTTTACTAGCTATATGACTATGAGCAGCCATATAAACTCTCTTTTCTCAGTTTCCTTATGTGTAAAGTAGGGATAATAATAACATGCATGTACTTCTCCATAAGGTTATTGGGAGGATTAAGTGAATTAATATGCAAAGTGCTTAGAAGAATGCTTGACACATGGTAAGGACTCATGTAATGTAAACTAATAACGTTATTATTATTAATTCTTTCTGGGCCCTGACAATTAAAAAGGTGTGAAATACATGGATGGGTGCATGAGAAATAAAGTGTTGACCAAGAAGGTCAATTATGGATAGCTTGGACACTGAGCCACCACTTTATTTCCCCTCATCTTTTGTCTGAGTATTGCACATACCTTCTGGCTTCATCTTCTGGGTCTTATGTTTAAAATATGTTTAAAAAATCTTCCTACTCAATATGCCTACTGAGAAGTATATTTTTAGTAGAAAACTCTGTTTTTATGATATATTTAAATCTTTACAAATGATTCCTGAATGTCTGGTAAAGAAGGCCATCGAGACAAAACATCAAGAGCCTGCTGCTCTCTTTCAACTTCATGGTGACTATACCCAGGACCAGCCCATGCCGGTGGCAGTGGCCCCTCTGTGGCAAATAACAGAGTGCTACTTCACCAAGAAAATAGAGACCATAGGATATGAATTTACCCCAACTACCTTCCCCTCCACCTGTAAAAGTTACTATTGGAGTAAGGAAGTGGTATTTCTCCTCCAGTGCAAGGGTAATCTCTCCATCTATCTTCATGAGATTTCTCCTTCCTGCCCCTTTTAGAACTCTGCTCCATCAGTTATTCTCTATCTCTCTTGTACTTTCAATTTCCCTTTTCTTTATTTCACAAACACACTCTTCTCATCTTAATATAAAAACAAAACAAAACAAAAACTTCCTTTCCCTCAAATTCTGTAAGTTGATATCTGATATCCCCTTTTCTCCCTGCCATTAGTCTTTTAAATGAGAGATTTACAGACTGACTTTCCCCCACTTTCTCAAATCTCATTCACTCTACAACCAGCTACAATCTGGGCTTTTGTCTCACTACTTTAGAGAAATTGCCCTTGCTAAGGTCAGAAATATCCCACTGACCAAATGCAATGGCCTGTTTATTTCCTTGCCTCTTTCTACTCAACATCCCTGCTGCACTTGGTATGGTTAATTTCCTCATCCATAAAACACTCTCTTCACTTAACATCAGTGAGTATACCTTTTCCTGGTTCTCTTCCACATTTTTTACCACTCCTTCTCTGTTTTCCTTGTTTTTCTTCTTGCCTCCACTCCATCAATGTTCACACTTGTGGAAGTCTTATCCTTATTTTTCTTCTCTGTACATTCTACGTATTTGCACTGAGTGAACTTAGTTAATACTGTCATGATCTGATGACTCCCACTCCTACATTTCTAGCTCTGACATCTCTTCTTGGCTCCAGATTAACATTTTCAACTGCAGATTAGACAACTCTATGTGGATTTCCGGCAGCCATCTCAAAAACTACCCAAAGCTGAACTCATTATCTTCCTCCCTCAGCATCTTCTTCCTCTTATATCTCCTCTTTGAGTAAACAAAATCACCATCTGTTCAATTCTCTAAACTGGAAACTTGGGTCAAATATTACTCTTTCTATTGTACCCTCTATACCTTGTGTAATGCAATTTAACCTTAAATTTATCTTCTTAATCTAGTCCCTGCTTTCTAATCTCATTGCCATTGCCTAAATCTTGGTCATTTTTCTCTTGTGGGTGAATGTCATGGCACCCTGATCCCCCATCTTTTAGTATATCCTTTGAAAGGCATCTTGAGTTTTCTTTTCAGAAACTACATCTAATCATGTTCCTTCTCTGCTTAAAAAACTTTAGACACTCTGGCCCTGACTAACTTTGTTCTCCAGCATCATCTTCTATGACTTCTCTCCTTTTACTTCCTCTAGGTATACGCATCTTTTGTTATCCCCCAAGTAGCCACATTCTTTCCAGACATGGAGAGTTTCCTACCTGAAGTTCCCTTTTCAATTCATTGAACACCTACTCATCTCTCAAGACCCAATTCAAACGTGACCTCTCCTATAAATCCTAGAGCTATACTTATTTTTCTCCTCTGTGGATTGAGCTCTTACATATAAAAGGCCTCTCCAGAGAACATGAAGATCACCACTATTAGTAGGCTTTGTAAAGATTTTTGGTCCATTGCCTCATAATCTGGGAGAATCCTGCATCTTGGGAACCACTCTTCAGATTTTGATGAAGCTAGGAGATGAGGCTCAAAAGGAGAATTTTAGATGAGAATCAACCACTGGCTCACTGTTTAGAAGGAGGTGATTGCTATAACTATGAAGTGAATATGATATTGCTTTATTAGTTGGAACTTACTGGTAATTCAGGTAAATCCAATATTAACAATGAATACATTAGGCGTATTGGTTTTATTTACTAAACACTGCAGGCACAGAGTAGGAGAGTTGCTTCAGCTCGGTGGATTCTATTTGGGTACGTTTGGTGCCACTACACATCCCTGTTCAGTATTGGGCATGAAAAATAAGCTTTTTATACATGGGATGTTGGCCCTGGAATAGTGGTATAGTAAAAGGAAGTGGGATAGAAAAGTTGAAGGTTAGAATGCTGGTAAGTTAGCAATTCTCCCTTTAATTCTCCACTACTTGGTGCCTAGCACAGTGCCATATGCATAATAAGTGCTTGATATATATCTATACGTGAATGAATCCACTTACTCAACATTAAACATTTACTAGGCTCCTACAAGGCAGGAAGTACACAAAAACCTGGGACTTCAAAAATAAATTAGACTCACCCTGTAAAAGAAATGAGGAACTGCCATGTTAAAAACACATTTAATAGGGGCCAGCCCGGTGGCGCAGCAGTTAAGTTCGCACGTTCCACTTTGGCGGTCCAGGGTTCACTGGTTCAGATCCTGAGTGTGGACCTATGCACCGCTTATCAAGCCATGCTGTGGCAGGCGTCCCACATGTAAAATAGAGGAAGATGGACACGGATGTTAGCTCAGGGCCAATCTTCCTCAGCAAAAAGAGGAGGATTGGCGGCAGATGTTTGCTCAGGGCTAATCTGCCTCAAAAAAAACGAAACAAAAAATACTTTTAATAAAGTATCGCAGATTGAGAATGATTGTCTTTGTCATCATTCTCTAAATGATGACCTACATTCTCCTCCATCTGGAGAAAAATCTTTATGGAGATCTTTATGTATCTGGAAAGGTGTTGGTCTAAGTCATCTCTGGCAGCAACGTAAATTTTTCTTCTCCCTAAGTAACAAGAATGGTAAACAAAATTCCAGCTGTTTTCTTCTTTGAGAAATGCATAAAGAATCAAATGAGATAACATATGGGAAAAAACTTCATGCATGTTTTAAAAATCACAAATATTAGCAGATAATGATTTATTTTAGTTCCACTGCTCACATCTAACTTTGTATTAGTACAGATTCTGGGGTTAAAGATTGCTATTATTAATTTTGTCTATTCATTTGATAAATGTTTATTGGCTGCCTACCTACTGTCAGGTGTTGGAGGTACAATAGCAAATGAGATAAATGCAATTTCTGGCCTCCTTGAACTAGTCTAGGAGGGAAAGAGACAGGGAAGCATCCAATCACAAGAGAGATTGTAGGCTGAGCATGTAGGAGAAGACGGACTTAGTAGTTTAAGAGAGGCTTTCTAGAGCAAATCATATTGATGCTGAGGTCTGTAGGATGAGTATGCATTAGGCTGGTAGAAAGGCAGGTACGGTAAAGGGAAATGAAAGTGGTAAGCACCAGAAGTAAAAGGTTTGAGGAATAGGCAGCATTGAGGCTGGAACAGAGTAGGAAGGCATGGCTAGAGATGTGGAATGGTGATGTTGAAGAGGACAATATTAACGCTCGACCGGATTCCTTGGATCCCATTTAGCATTTTCCACCCCAACCTCAGTGTGCTTTTGTTTCCAGTAACCAGAACAAGTGTTCTTTCACAGAGGACTGTCCTGGGGTGACTGGAGCTTACTTTGCCCACATGAGAAGAGAGAGAAGTATCTGGGAATTTACTCTCCCCACCACCCACACACACCTGAAGGCAGTCTTTACCCAATAACTGAAAAAGGAAAATGAAAAGCCAGCCCTCTTGCCTCCAATAAGAACAACTCTGAGGTGTAGCTTACACTCCAGAGTTCACCTGAGGGATCAGGTTGAACCCACCTTCTATTGGACTTTGCCTAAGATCATACCCTTACTGGGCTTTCCCCTGTCCCTGTCTCATTTCATCACTCTTTTATATGTCTCTCCTGCTCACTTATTCTTAATAAGTCACTCACACACAGGGTCTGCTTCTTGGAAACCTAGCCTCAGACAGATGTAGTCAGATATAGATGTCAGATGTAGATGTAGTCAAAAATCCAACCATGAAGACCCTTGTAAGCCATGTGCAGGTGTGTGGACTTTATCTGGAAGTGATGAAAAGTCCCAGAAGAGTTTCAAGAGTCATGAGAGGCCTAGAATATTGAACATACTAGTATTTTGAGCTCTTCACTCCCTTGGGTGACAGCTCAGCTTGCTTTTCCTGTGCATTCAGATAAAGATATAGCCAATCAGGCATCCCAGAGCAGCTGCAATATGGATTTTCTAAAAAAAGTATAGGAGTTTATTTCTGATCTGAGCTTTCCTTTAGGGTCTATTTATTATCCATTCTATATTTCTTTGCCTTCTTTTCACCTGCTACATCACCCCTCAGAAGTTGATAACTTTTTTCAAAGGTGTCATTCTGCAATTTCTATGGCATATTGCACGATGTCACTGATGGACACTTTTTGTTAATACCCTCAACTGCTTTGCTTTATTGCTTAAGCATATAATTTATTCTGACATTTATATGAAAAGTGAGACACTGAGGGGATACCTGCTCACTTGAGACTTTACATATGCACAGTTTATTACAGCACATATTGTTAGCACCTGGTTCCAGATTCTTATATAATAATTATGTTCTTTCAGAGTGTGGAAGAAGGAGAAAGTCCCATGGTCAAGGACTCATAACTCAGTCATAGAAGCTTCACATGTAATCCACTTCCACTGAGCTCCACAAAGATCCCTTCACCTAGGCTATATTGCTGTTAACTGTACATTGACACCTCTTAAATGAACTCAGTTGGGGTGAGTGGGTGCTATAGAAGACTCTTCACCCTGGGGCCCTATGCAAACCCAGTTTGAAAAGCAGGCAGTAAATGAAAAATGTGCATGTAATTATGCTATTTGCAGAGTCTAGTTGATAAGTAGAAATGTGGAGTTTTTTCCTTGAGATAAGTGTATTCTTTTGCTTAGGAAATCCTTTTTTTTTTAAATGGGCTTTGGGATATTTACCCCAAGTCACAAATTCACACTTTGCTGAAAGCCTTGCATGTTATAAACTTGGCTGGCATCAGATCTATGGAACAGGAAGCCGCCTGTTGGGTTTTAAGTGGGAATATTTGCTTAGAAGATCTGAATAAAGGATGAGCTTAAATGAGGCATATGTGCACGATAAACATGTGAATATTGGAAATGTAGGTGCTTAAGAGAAATAAAAGGAACACGTATCCTAGACTGGGGGTAATTCCTCCTATTTTTAGAGAGCTAGAGAAAATATGTCTGATAATAGGATTAGTTTGGTAAGGATCAGGTCAAATATTCCACTGGTCACAGAGTGGTCACTAACTCTAGAAAATGAAGTAGGGATATTCCAGAGAAAATAAAAACTGAGTAGCATAACAACTTTGTTGCTGAGAAGCTATGACCTCAAGTTTTAGAGAGAACAAGCAGAGTAGCACATTATCGATAAAAAGCCTTCCTGAAAATAAAGGAAATTTTGTTGCCAGGGCTTCCTATTCACAAGGCATAACATTGGGCCTATGACATTTCCTTTCAAACAGGGATGATCTCTTCTTAAATTTTTATATTTGAGGAAGATGCTATATACTCTATTTTGAAAGCAAATCTCAGAATCCTGGGGAAAATGTTACCTCTTGTTTGTATTCCATGACTTCTATAACTAAGGATTCAGCAAAGCCATCTCCCCATCCCCCAGTATCTAATGCCACTGTCTGCCCCCTAGAAATGGAGAAGCAGTAGTGATACAAGAATGAAATGATAACAAGGAGTCTGATTCGGACATCCAGGCTATAAAACAAAATTTGAAGACAGAGTAAGCAAACTATGTGCATGCAAAATGACTTCTTTATAGTTAGTCTTCACCCAGTTCCTCTTCATGGTCCAGTATATCTAAGACTGCCAACCTTCAATCACCACAAAAGCTTAAAAATTGGTTTTCCATTATTTGTGGGTTATACAGTAGAATATCGGCAACAATAATGCCATCACTGTGGATATCTTGAAGCAATGTTTCAAATAAAGGAGTAGGTTTGACACAGAATGTGTAGTGGCTGCATCATCAATGTGTCTTCATCTACTGTATGAAACAAATGACAAGGGTCAGGAGCCATTGACTAAGTCTAAGGTAGCTTTCCTATTCCTCCACCCCGTACTTTGTTCTTTATATTTTCCTAAGACCCTGGAAGAAGAAACAGGAAGAAAAAAATCATACTTGCTTACTTGACAAGCTCAGAGAAAGCATGGGGGAAGAACTAGTAGTAAAGAAGTTATATATATATATGTAACTCTTTTCCCAAGACATTTAGTGTTATTTCAAAGACATTTCTCTTTCTGCATGCATCTCCATTGAAAACAGTTTTCAGTAGTTTTTCCTGAGAATTTATATATCTAAGTATATGAAACATGATCAATTTTAAGCAGACAAACTTAGAATATATTTTAATGCTAATAAATGAACACCTTAATCTTAAATCTACACAAGTTACCTAAGATTGCATAGTTTCAATTTTTAAATGAAGTTTTTAAAATATGGATTGAAATTTTTATAATTTCATTTCAAGGAAGTGATGGGAAAAAATTCTCAACATTTTAATGGAAATTGTACAACCACAAGATTTATCCATTTGGAAAACTGCCTAAAAGAGCAGATGGCAATCCAAAAGGAAATTCTTCATAATAGGCATGAAACTTTGTCATATCCCACTGAAGAAATGTCTTTAGTTCAAGGTTTAAAGGTCACTTGTTTAAATGTGTATTTGTCACTCAGCGTTCAAGAATCATAAAGACTAAAACAGAAGGTGATTATCAGATCAAAGTTTTTTGCTGTATTGACTAATGTCCTTTGTCTTCAATATTTGTTTTTTTCAAAATGCCACTATTTGCTTGTTTGTTCATATAAATGAAGCAGGAGATAAATAGTCTACAATAATATTCTAACTTGTAGAGTAATTCTCATGAGGCATCGGAATGCTAGGGTTGACCATGTATCAAAATGAAAGCCACATTTTACTGAACGTGGAGCTTTCTCACTTGTATAAATATTATCTTTCTAGCATATCATCATATTTTATGTATATTTAGGTTTCCCATTATCATCATCTATTTTCAAGGCAAAAAATTTTTTTTGGATTATACCAAGACCACGTTTTCCAAAGTGTATTCCATAAAACACCACTTCCCCAGAATGTTACTCATTTAAAGAATCCATGAGCAAATAAGTATAGGGTAAGCTCCTGTGTAAAAAAAGTTTGAAAATATTTGTTTGTACATTTTTTTACTGCAGATTTTCTCAAAACTTTTTAATGTGCTAATGAATATTGGGAATGTCTCAGGATGTTTTGCAGAATTTCCCATTCTTATTTTACATTTTACGCCTTATATCTGAGAACATTTTGTGGCCAGATGCTTCTCCCAGAAGCAGCCTCTGTACATGAATTTACTACATCAACCAAAAGCAAGGCAAAAATTGTAAATGGCTGATTTCTTCAGTAATGCCCTTGTAAGTTTCCAGAGTCTTCTCAGAGAATATTGGTCATCTTTGAAATATTGGGAGTTGAAATAAGATATGAGCAACTGCAAAAATTCTGGACAGAATTATTGCTTAGCGGAGAGACCAGTTCTCTAGGAAGATTGGACGCATCCAAGCTCTTCTGTGGATGAATCAATAATTTACAAGAGGACATACCCAAGGATATTAATTTAGACTATAAAGACCAGGGACTATCAAAGTTGGAAACAACATAGAGAGGCATCTTGGTCCAAGTCCTTTATTTTGGAGATGACAAGAATGAATCCCAGAGAGGTTAGATGGCATGCTCCAGGTCACAGCTGACAAAACTGGACTTAAAGTCATGCCTCATGAGTCTCAGTTTAGATTTTTTTTCTCTTTTGGGACTTTTTCCCCCTTTATTTGGTAAAGCAATACTGGTACACAGTATCTTGGGAAAGATACTACAAGGAAGGTATTATCCTTCAGATACAGGGGCAAAAACTTCTCGTTCTAGTCCTGTAGTTCTTAAATTGCAGGGAGTAATGAATTTGTGAAAGTGAGTATTTCAAGATCCCATCATTCAGTGGTTCTGAAGAGGTAGAGCCGGAGAAGTGTGGGGCCCAGGTATGTACCTTTTTAACAGGACTCTCAGGTGTCTCTGAAGCAGGTGTTCTGAAAAATGTGGTTTGAGAAACACATCTGGTGTATTGCTAATTTGGTTTAGTATTAAATTCTAAGTCCTTTGACTTGGCATACTCTATACAATGCTCAAGCACTAAAACCAGAGTTAATTCACAGGAAAAAGCAGGATATAAGAAATTCATTGCCCTCATTGCACAGTATATATGTAAATTATCCTGAATCACATCATCTAACTTGAGTTAGTTAAAGTGTGGTTTGCCAAATGTGTGTGTCATTCACTTTTCAGAGACTTTGAGGTTCAAAGCTAAATAAGCAGACCCCTCATTTTCTGAATACATTTTTTTTTGGCAAAGAATGCTTTTTCTAAAAGAAATTCTGATGGAAGAAACCTCAACTGCCTTGTTGGACATGAAGTAGTTCTTAGAAATCAAAATCTTGAAGTATTTAAATGTAAATAAATCAGAAGAAGATAGATTATATTATCTTCTATGTACACTTAGTTTTTTTAAATGAAAGCAGAATTATCTGGTAAAGTGGCTCTGAGGTTTTCCTAAAGTAGCAGAATTGCCATGGTAAGTAGCCATATTTCAGGTGCAGTAATCAAACCAGCCAAGGAGTAGAAAACAAGCAACTATTCCTCAAACTTGCCATTTCCTTGAAACACACACTATTCTGCTCCCACTCTTCATGCTCTTCTAGCCCCCCACCCAATCTTCTCTTCTAACACTCCTTCTTCAGCTCTGTGTAGAACAGAATAGCACAGAGGGAAAGAATGTGTCTCAGAAATGCTACCCCAAAAAGACTTGGGATAAAGTTCCTGTGCTGAAATCTAAACCCACAACACATCCCAGCATGTGGAGCTTGAAGGGGAGTACTGTGAGGCAAGCACAATATCAGCAAACGTATGAACTTATTAAATCAGAAAGAAAACTATATTAATTATTTTCATATCCTCCACAAGAAGATCTCATTCTCTCTCCTTCCCCCCCGCCCCCACAGACACACACACACACACCTTAGTCCATTGGTTGTACCTCTTTCAGTTGTCTGTTTAGGAGAGAGAACTCTTTGAGTGTGTGTATGTGTGTGTTTTATTTTATTGAGGTCACATTGGTTTATAGCGTTGTGTAAATTTCAGGTGTACATTATTATATTTCAGCTTCTGTATAGACTGCATCGTATTCACCACCAATAGTTTAGTTTTTATCCGAGGAGACAGAACTCTTATGTTACATTATCTTCCTCTCTCTTCTCTGCTTTTGGAGGTATCATTTATCTTTTGGGATAATATATCCAAATGATATTCCTTTCTCACTTCCCTTCTTTCCCAGGACTGATAAAGGAAGGCTTACTAAACTGATCATAAGTTTTGGAGATGTCTGCTTGACCACCTGAAGGTTGAGGAGTGGCTTTGCTCATCAGTAGACTTTGTGCTGATTATCTTCCATTTCCCCCCAGAGACACTCTCTTCTCTGTACCCTGGGGAGCATCACTGAGCTCCCTTTCCCTCTGACTTCTGGTTGGATTGGGCCAATGAGAGACTCCCATAAGAAGATGGAGAGCAGGAGGAGAGTGAGGGCAGAATATTTATTCCCTAGCTTCCTCCCTACTAGGACAGCAAAACTGACTACATTGCTCCACAGATCTCATTAGGTGTCCTCTCTACATAACCACCTTCTCTGGCTTCTGGTAACCACTCCCTTCCTTGCCTCTTTAAGTACACTCTCTTTTATGGATTGGTTTTCCAAACCCTCTCACACTCTATTAGAGTGTGCCATTTTTTTCAGGCAAAGATCCTGGATCATACAGCGTTCAACTTACAAATTATATTTCAGTTTTTACTGAAGTGAGAACTGACATTTAAAAGCTTACATTTCTGTTTACCACTGTATACTTAGCAAGTAACATGGTGTCTGGGACATAGTAATTGCTCACTATTATTTATTAAAGGAATAAACAAATGAATTGTGTGTTTAGACTCAAATATAAAGATGTAAAACCTTGACATGTAATTTTTTGTGCCCACATATGTGTTCCTTTGCCGCAAATTTATTCTATTGCTTTGACAATGCACAGGCAAATGTAGCTTATTTTTCCTCAAAAAAATATGACCCTCCCTCCCATCATAAAAAGAGAAGAAATAGAAAACAATACTTATCCAGTCACGTTAATCATAATTGCCTATTGACTTTCCATATTTTGACTCAATCCAGGATTTTCTTTTGCCCTCTTGGATGAATGTGTTAATAAAACAGAGCCACCTTTTGGTGTACTCATGTTCACAGGGAATGGTGGGTACACAAGCCAAGGCATGAGTCAGAAGGAGTATCCAACTTCCCTCTTGTAATTTCCCCATAACCACACATGGTGGGCTAGGCAGACTAGACTCTAAGAGGGTAACCTAGTGACTTTATTTTTAAACGTCCTGTGCGTTTAAGAATACCACTTAGAAAACTATTCCTTTTGCTCATGTCTTTCCATAGTGGGTTTCACATTGCTAAAAGTGTCTGCAATCAGTCACAAGTGTCCAGAGTCACCCTCTCAAGAAAGAACTCAATGAACAAATGCTGCATGCCACAGTCAGGACAGCTTCTTAGGTGTTAACTCCAAGGAGAACCCAAAATGCTTCCAAAGACCTTGTTGTTATGAGGCTTGAGCAACTCTATTTCCATTTTTAAGACCTTATCCCAAACATGTCTAATCCAACACACTAAGAAAACTATCCAACACCAACAAGAACAAACTAATGACTATTTTTTCTCACTCTCAACCTGATTGCTCCAACTTGACACATTATAATGTCCAGTCATTAAGTACCAAACACCCTAGTATCTATGCCATTATTTTTTTAATGAAGTCTCAGATAATCAGCAAAATAAACTGAATTGTCCTTCAGGATGTGGAGAAACAGCAAGCACTATAGAATTCTGGATAAAATGTTCAGGCTTTTTCAATCATGAAAACTAGGGATATGAATTTACCCAGAATCAACCAAGGAGCAATGCAATACATCCTCAAAAACTAAATTATGGGCTTCCATTTCCAGGGCTCTTAACTTGCCATGCTGTAGACACCAAATGTTCTCTTTAAAATACTTATTCTAGGGGGCTGGCCCCGTGGCCGAGTGGTTAAGTTCGCGCACTCCGCTGCAGGCGACCCAGTGTTTCGTTGGTTCGAATCCTGGGGCGCGGACATGGCACTGCTCATCAAAAAACCACGCTGAGGCAGCGTCCCACATACCACAACTAGAAGGACCCACAACAAAGAATATACAACTATGTACTGGGGGCTTTGGGGAGAAAAGATAAAATAAAATCTTTAAAATAAATAAATAAATAAATAAAATACTTATTCTAAAATAGGAAATCAATTCAGCACATTTGTGAAGTGACCCCTGCAACTGCAGTAACTGGACAAGAAAATACATCAGAAATGACAGTCATGTATCTTCAGTTAAATTTAGGGCCTTCTTTCTAGGACCAAGCAAAACTGGTTTTATGTCTTTACTTGGTTCATTTGAAAAGTGAGTCTAAGAAAATAATCAGGAATGGAATTTGAATGGATAAAGATAATTCCTTCCCACAAATGGCTCCTTCTTTGTTTCATATTTAGAAATATGAAATAGCCCTTTCAGTTTGGAAATCTTCCCACCAAACTAATAAAAGGAGAACCAGCTGAGACACATGAAATCTATGCTCTGGTTACTGTGGTAGGACTTTAAGATGCTGGAACTTCTTTGACTTGTTTTTTTCCATTAAAAAAAAAATCAAACATCTATAAAGCCCCAATCACCATGAAGAATAAGCTTTGATAATACATAGTCGGTAGTCAGTGTTCGTTATAAAAGAGAAATGTGAGACTAGTAATAATAATTGAAGTTATTTGTAATAATCTTAATAGTTGAAAACAAATCATTCAGATTCATGATCTCATTTGAGGCTTAGAACAACCCAAATGAGGTGGACAAAGGCAGAAGAAAACCTGAGGAATGGAGAGGTGAAGACACCTTTTCTCAAAAAGTGGCTGAACCAGGATATGAAGCTGAGTTTTCTGGATCCAAGTCCAGGGCTCTTTTATGGAAGACATATTCCAATAAGATGAACTTATCAGAATATGCTTTTCCAGGATATGTTAGAATGCTATAGATGCCTCCTTCTTGATGTCATCTCAGCTCCCTGACAAGCTCCTTGTAGGTCCATGGTAGCAGGCTAGTATATACAAGTGTGTTGGTTGGTGTCCATACCATGCACAAAGGCTAAAATAAATTGTGATGTGACACAGCCAGTAGATTTTGGATGTTCAAAATTCTTCATCAACATCACCCCTGGACAGAACTGTCATATATAAATTTCCCCTTGTTACTCTCAACCTTTCAGTAACCTTTTTCTCTTTTTATCTCCTGTTGTCTTGTTCTAAAATGGCTGTACCCTTTCAGGTACCTGAAGGCTTCTGCTACTTTCCGCACTCAAGTCAAATACTTCTGATACTTGCAAGCACTCTACTCTTTTTCTCAGGATTCATAGTAATATCTGATGCCCACATCCACCAGTGTTCAAAGAAATGGTCACACTGATGCTGCATTATCTAACTGAGAGAATCACCATTTCCAAGTGTCCCTGCTGGACATTTGTGCTCAAGCCACCCCCTACAGGGACAGGTAAGCACAACATTTGAGCTTGAGCTCCACTTGGCTGTAGACAAGAGAATTTCCAAGGGGAGAAACCTGAAGACCTCTAGTTTTTTGGAAGTGGATCTATTTCTACTTATATATAAAACACCTCTTGAGCTGATAACTCTTTGGAAAATGAAGGAAACCAGATTGCATGCAAATGTAGGTTCTAATGTCACACATCACACTTTCAAATTTAGGTCTCCAGACATGGAAAAAAATTAGTGTGCATGGCATACACAAAGAAGTGAAGTGAATAATTATCTCATGGCATTATCTATTCCAGATCCTATCATAAATGAATGTTATAGTGAAATATGTTTATTCATATTGGGATGAAACTTAGGATATAATTCCAAGTTAATTTTTTATTTTCAAAGAAAATTTTGTTAAAATAGATAAAGGCTTTGTTTCAAAGAAAGAGAATCAGAACTAATGCATTTTGCCCAGGTTTGAGCATTTCATTTGACTTCTTTAAAAGCTTAATGTTTAAAGTGGCATTTTCAGGATACAATAATACTGGCAAAGGAATATCTGATGGGATGATAGAATCCCATGATAAATCAACTGACAACGAGACAAATCATCCAAGTGGGAAAAGAGGCTCTTCTGTTGGTGTAGCATCAACATTTACCATGGTTTCAGAACTAGGTAATTGTGAATGGACATAGCTTGTGTTTTTATCTGAACTGAGGATTTTGAAAATTTATGTTTTGACAAGATCTGACCCAGGTTTCTATGGATCTTATAGATAGAATGCAGTTGGTAACTCTGACTCATGACTTTGTTTATACACCAGTGCTTCAGTACATCAGAAAAGCTATTTTTTTCCTATAGTTTCTAAGAATGGCTCTCAATTACAGAGTCTAAGTCAAGTCTGAATCATTTCTGGTTCCCTTTTCTAGCTTACGTCCATCTTCCTTCTTGTATATGTGCCCCTTATGACATCTTTCAGAGCCCATCAGGGATATAAAATAGACATGAAATATTTTCCTGATTTGTAAGTGTGCAGGAAAAATTCCTTCCAATAAGAAAAATTATGCATATGCATTTCTTTTTCCCTTGCCAATGCAAGTCAGCAAGGAAAACAGAGAAATGTGCTAATATTTAATAAGAGTTCTAGAAAAGCCATATCCTTTACCTCAACAGCCCATATTTGGCTCTTGCTTTTGTAGTCAAATCTTGCCCTTCGGTCTTCTTATTAATTACCATTATTGTCATTTGCAGCAGCAGCAGCATAATCGTCATCATGTTTATTGTTATCATAGTCAATTTATTTTTTGGCATTTGCAGGGAGCCTGTCACTATTCCAGATGCAATCACATTTCCTAATCACTCTTCACTTCTACGTTCTATACAAAATTTCTCATTGATACATTGCTAATCAACTACAGCAAGTACTATAGTGTTCTCTCTAGCCTCCTCTGTGTATTACAAGTTCCCTATTATCTCTTTCTTTTATTTCTTTCTTTCCCCAGCTCAGCTAAGATCATCTTTGCTAGCGAATGTGACCACTGGTTGATACCTCAAAAGTTCCCACCCTTAACTTATACTACGACTAATTGGAAGCACTAATCTTCATAATTAGTATGCATTTTTCTTTCTTTCCTGGTTCTTATTTCCTCATTCTGGAGAAAAGGATGACTTCTTTTCCCTACACTATATATATATATATATATATATAATATATATACATATTAATATATAGTGTATATATTAAAAATAAGGTACCTTCTTACCCTCTCAAATATGGTATGCGGGATGGGTTGATGAAACAAATACACGAAAGAACCATATTAGACAGGAAGTTCCATGGGAACACCAAGGAAAATTATTTTAGTCTAAAATAAAGGGGTATGTTTTATATTCAGGAAAAGCCAAGATCCTCAGAGTAAAGAGAATTGTGGGAGCTGTTAGGTAATTGATCTGACATAAATGGTCTACGTAAATAAAATTTATGAAATAATATCAGGGTTCATTGAAGTAGAGAGTTAAAGGGAAAGGGAGACAAAACTCAGTGAAGTCCATTAGTTAGAGTCTTAAATGATATCCACTCCATTTGCCTTTTATAAGTCTTTAAAACATCCTGTGCTCAGGTCTTTAAGTAGTGGAGTGATCTCAAAAACATGGCCATGCTTTGCTATACTTGATATTCTTCTAATTTATTTATCCTTTAAAGTCATGAGAAATGTCATTTCCGAAGGGTGACATCCCCAGAAGAATCAGAAAAAAAAGCTGTATGTGGAAATGATTGCTCATTCTATGTGGTCGCTTAAAGTAGCAATGGCAACATGGGTGTTTGTTTTGTTACTCTTTGCATCTCCCCCCTGTTTTGAAAAATTATTTCTAGAAAACAATGAATAATAGCTGCTGCTAAATAAGATGCTCATAAACTTGAAACAATTTTCCATCTCTGGGCCTTCTCTATGAAGCTTTCCATTAGTAGCTTAACAGGAAATCACCTCTCCATTTGTTGGAATCCTGTAGCATTTTATCTGTACTCCCTAATGTTACTTAACTATTAACTACTTCTATCTAATATTATATATTATATTTTATATCATTATATTATTATATTTTATAAGTATTCACGTAACATCTACTCTCTCCTCTAAAATTTTTGTTGGTAGCACCCAAACCTGTTTCATCTCTCAACTTTCAAAGCATAGAGTAGTTAGTATTTGGCATATAGTTCAGACTCAATTTATTGAATGGCTAAGTGAATAAATGTATGAGTGAGCAGTCCGTTGAAAGCTGATTCTCAACTTGTTATTCATGGGATTTTATTTCAAATATTGACTTCCAAAGCAATGACCACAAAATTAATATGAAACAGGATGAACATGAAAATTGTTTTCAGGAAAACTGAGCTTTGAACTTAGTTCTGTTGTCTCTTTTGGAAATACTCTATAAATCAAAAACATTTGTTTTGTCAGAATTCTGATATTTTTCTTAATGAAATGTGCCCTTAGCTGGGTATATTCAGAGGTGTAGCATTTAAAGAGGAAATGAATTTAAAATTGAGTTTTCATGCTCATATTTGCCAATAATAAAAATTAAAACTCAAGGAAAGCAATCCAATTAAATCACTAATAAGCAAAACCAAAGCAATGCGTGAATTATGACATAATATCTGGAATATTATAGATTTCTCCTTTTATAAAATATTATAAACACTTCACAATGCATTATGTTAAATTACAAGATAAAATGCAATTGTCACTTAAAATATGTATTTAAAAATTAAAGCATCAAAATAATTATTAATAATTGGTTCTTTCTTATTACAGTATTTTTCTGATTCAGAATAAAAATAAACCAAAAAGATAAAAAATAATTTCTACAAACTATTAATTACATTTTTGTAATGTTGAACAAACAAAAACACCAAACTTTTGGTTTGTTTCTAATTGAATAAAGAAAGTATCCACCATCTTTGACACGTGCACTCTACGATTCTATGATGTTTTTTGTTAATTTCAGATAAATAATTTCAAGTAAACAGTATTTAGACGAGGAAAACAAAAGTTTCTAATGCACTCAATTAGAGCCTCTTCTCACAATGTTTAAAAATGAGAGAGGCCTGAAAGTGTGTAAAATGGCATGTTTTATATTCAGATTTAAACTTCACTTTGGGATTAGGTATTTAAAAACAAAACCAAAGATTTTGGTGTAACCATGAATCTTGTATGAGTTCTGGTAGGCATTCATACAAGTCAAGGACATCATTTGCTCTTGTATTCATTTCCAGTCACACTCTCACTTAAGATAAAATAGAGAATGTGGCAATAATCTCTGACATTAGTTTTCTTTGTGGAATAGAACATAAATGAGGAAAGTTTTCAAAAGTGGCAAGCAATATGTACAATTTAAGCTATTAAACTGACTAGTCCAAAGGAATACCAAAATGAAGTGAATATTGTACTTTTTGCATTTTATAATAAAAAGCCCTAAAAACCTTTTTCAGAGTTTTCAAACATCTAGAAGATTTCCCACAGGCTTAACATAGTTTAAGCAGAACCTACCTTTAAAATTTGGCCTGATTCTTGCATCATATCCTGATGTCCTTCCCATTAATTTGTCCAAGAAATCTGAAGGGGATAGAGTCTGCGAAGGTTGTTTTCCAGATCTGGAGTCATGGTCTTTGCAGAAAGCCGTCCTAAACACATCATTAACTCTTTTAGCAACAATTCCTTTCTCATCATCTGAGAACCAATGCTCACAGAATGTTTGACATGATGTTTTGTAAATATATTTGATATGTTAGTAAGAAGAAAAAGAAAATTACAAACTCTTTGGTCAACTTCTGAATTTGTACATGGTCTAAAGTTAACTTTAAATGATGAGAGATATAAATCCTGAGTCATATCTCCTGTTTCCAAACCTTAGCTATAAGATGTTTAAGATGATACAACACGCATAGTTTTAGGTTGTAGATTTTATAGATATATAAAGCTATTTCTTTCTAGAGTCATGAGAGAAATGAAGATGACAATTCCTAAAATTTATGTTATTGTCTTAAAATCATTTCCCCATGACTTTCAAAAAAAGTCTTCCAGCATTTCAGCTCTTAATATGAGTCCTCTACTTTTTATAAGAAATATATAATAAGATGGGCATAACAAAGTAAACAGTGAACTAATTATCTCATTGCTTATTTTCTCACCTGCTCGATTCTATTCCAGCTATCAACTATTAATAATTTTCAATGTGTTGTCTAAAAGAAAAATCTTCACTTGGAAATTTAATTTCATTCTAAAGTAGGTCAACAGTGAGCATGTCTGTACTTCTATTATTTTATCAGTTGTTATTTATATATTAGCATTTAAATTGTTGACTCTCCAGAAAAGTATTCATGAGAAAGAACTTCTAAATCGTTTTGTCTTTTGCATTATCAAAAACACTAAATGCTGATTGGAAAATTTCAGATTTTCATTTTCTTTAAAGGGTATATAAAAAGAGCATATTTGGTTTGTAGTAAAGTGAATTCTTTAACAATACATAGTGGTTGATTGAATGTTGATTTCTCTCCTAAAGCATAAATTCTACAAGCTTTGATTTCAGTACTTTAACAAATAATTTTGTTAATTCTATCATTAGGAAAATACCACATTCTTGCCAGTTTTTCAAAGAAGTAGTATTAAATACAAGTGCAAAGATAATATAAACATTTAGTATGAGTTGAAAATTGATGCAATCATCTGGAAATACTCACATTCCCATATGCAGATTCATCTGATTAATCAAGTATTATTTGATTATGATAATGGTGGTGGTGGTGGTGATGAAGAAGATGATGATGATGGTGGTTCTAATAAAACCCAGCCTACAATTTTTCTTAATCATAGTAGGAGGTGTGAACCTGAAAGGAACATAGTGGGGTTTCCCAGTACTCATAGCACTATTGATATATGTTCCATTTCTCTTGCTTCTGTGAAAAAATACCATAAAATTTGGTGAAAATTAAATGAGGAGTCATACACTTTGTTGTATGAACATCTTCTATCTCTATCCTATCTTAGAACCTCTGCCATTGGATGGCTATTTCACTCACTGGTGATAATCTGATATTTTGAAGTAGCAATTGATTTGACAATTTGTAAATTAGGTAGAAAATGAAAGCATGCAAATAATGATTTCTCACTTATTTTAATTATGCATAGTCCATTTCTCATGCATACACAAATACAAAGATGTCATATTAATTAAATTTTGATAGGCAATCAATTTCCAAATATGCTGAACAGTAGAATATAGTGGCAAAATGAGATTTTAAATGCTTTTGGTGTTTCAAGAAATTTCCTGAATTGTAGTCCTCATAGTATGCATCTACTTGCTGAAATACAATAGAAGTCCCAAGTTGGCTAAGAATTAGGGTTCTTTTATGTTTTATATAAAATAAGCATGCTCCTGGCAAATTAATCCAATCACTTCCACCTTATGAAAAGCATTGCATCCAATAATCCCTTTAAATGACTTCCAGAAGTATTTCAAAGCAAAAATATCACCATTACATAGAAATATAAAGAGCATGCAACTCATCAGACTACCCTAATATCACATTGGCTGTGAAAATGTGTTGAAATGCCTAGAGTGGGGTTAAGCATCATAAAACTTGCCTTTGTGAAAATTTACCACCCTCCCCCCATAATTAAGCTTTTTTAAAAGAACAAAAGAAATCTAACTCTCCTCTATAAAATTAAAATTATATGGTCCAGGGCATAGGAAAATAGATAAAAATTGCGCGACACGTTCTCTTTCAAACAGTTTTCATGTGCAAAATATCAGCATGCAAAGTCGTTTCACCTACCTGAAGTGGTTTGTCTCTAAGAAAAATGCAAACAAGGCTGTCAAAATGTTCACTAGCTGCCGGTTCATTCCTGTTTCTGTGATGCTTGTGGAAAATATCCCCGAAATGATTCCAGAAAGAAGCTAGGACAAAGTATCTATTTATTGTCCAGATTCGAAATCTGAGAGGAGTCTAGTTTCCTTGAAAATCAAAAAGAGATTTGGGTTTGCACAGTTTGCTGAGAAAAAACAAAAAGTGCCAGTCCTAGGCATCATGGTCAGGTCAAACTGGGGCTCAGGACCATCAGTTAACCCAGGAAAGACAGCCTTAGAACTGATGGATCCCCCAGCTGCTTTTCCTGAATAACGAAAATGCTGCTACCTTAATCGCATCACCATGCAAAGGGGGCTGGTGACAATGCCATGCTGGAAGTCGGGTTGCTGTGGCTTTTGTTTTATGTCCTTTCTGTTTAGCAAATCTCTTTTCTCTAGAAAATGTTCTCTTTTTAAAAGAAGTTGTAAATGAGGGAGAAGAAAGGACTCTGCGCGCTGGAGTGGGTAGGGAGAAGAGGGCAAAATTGCTCAGATCCTGTGCTGGAATGAGGTCTACAGAAAGAGACGGAGACGTGATCTTACCCAGCCTATAAATTTCAGCACTCGGACAGCTCCTAGCTCTGAAGTGCGCATGTTTCCTTTTTCAGTCGCTTGGGGCGGGGGGTCGGTGAGAGTCATTCGAGAGGGGACATGCCTGCCATTCAAAGGCACAGAGTGACTGGCCGTTCAGCGAAGGGTTGCTGAGGACGGTACGATGACGACCAGGGGAGAGCAGAAGTCAGGGTAGACTGAGAGGGTGAAGGAGGCTAGGGGTCGGAGCTCCTGGGAATGCGAGTCGGTTGGTGGGTGGGCGGGACAGGAGTATGAAGCAGAAAAGAGAAGGGAATAAGGTATAGGCACGGGAAAAGGAAACTGGGGGAAGCAGAGACCACGATCGGGAGTACTGAAATTATTCTACTCCTTGTCAGTGAAACCTGGAGGTAAAAGAGGAGTCCTGTGCTGAAGAGGAGGGGACATTTCCTTGGCATAGAGAAACCCGTGTACAGAAAAAGGTTCATGAAGATCGATAATTTAACTTAGAAGCCCTTTATGCTTTCCTTGCCCCTTGAGTGTTTTCGTTTGATTTTAGCCTCCTGTTCCCAAAGGATCTCTCTACATCTCTTCTAGGGAAAGCCCCTTCCGCTTAGCTTTCTTCTGTGGCTCACAATCCTTGGGCATCTTCTTCAAGTTGCAGATCTGTAGAGAAGGAAAAATACAATGAGCCAGCAGGGGGCAGTAGCAATCTTTTCCTGCCCTGGTTAAAGGATAGCATAGGGCTCCATCTAAGAAATGGAGCAAGGAAGGGTGAGACTGTGAGTTGAGTTTCATCTGCCCACTCCAGATGTTAATCACCAGGGAAGGTCATGTAATAAAGTGTAGATATTCTTTTCCTAAATTGGCTAAAGAGACAGAAAATAATGAAAGTTTATAAATACTGTACAAAAGCAAGACAGGTAACCTTACTATTTCAAGTTAAATTTACAAATATGATTATTAATAAAAAGGAGGAAGGACAAATAGTTCAATGCAAGTAATTAGCAGCTTCTGGTAAGGGGAAATGAAAAATGGATGTTCTATCATGAGCTGGGTGAGTAACCTACTTTTTGTCTGTAAAACGTACCTCATTAGTCACCTTGGCACTCCATTGCAGGTCTTAATTTTAAAACAAAATAATATGATTAATTTTTACTCCATAAATGACTAATCTGCCCTTGGATCGGTTTAAATGTCATAGCAGAGTAACAAAGATTTCCATGTTTTTAAAAAGTAGATTCTGAGAAAAAAGTTGCAAATTCTTGTCACCTTTTTTTTTGGTTGGGATGATTGGCACTGAGCTAACATCTGTTGCCAATCTTCCTCTTTTTGCTTGAGGAAGATTGTCCCTGAGCTAACATCTGTGTCAATCGTCCTCTATTTTGTATGTGGGGCACCACTGCAGCATGGCTTGATGAGTGATGGGTAGGTCTGTGCCTGGGATCCAAACCTGTGAACCCCAGGCTGCTGAAGTGGAGCCCATGAACTTAACCACTATGCCACCGGGCCGGCCCCTCTTTCCACCTTTTAATGTTAATATAAATCACCTGAGGATCTTGTTGAAATGCAGATTCTGATCTAGTAGGTCCAAGGTGGTTCTGAGATTCTGCATTTCTAGCAAGTTCTTAGCTGAGATTGATGCTGCTGGCCCACTGATTGCACTCTGAGTAGCAATGGTCTGTACGCCCTTTCATGAGATTTCGAAATATCCCATCAGGACAGTGAGAATACAGGAACCTCTCTTTAGATGAAAATCAGAAGTGCTTGGGCATTCTGTTTACCTACGAAGTCAATTCTTTGGATGTATTCTCTTAACTCTCAAAGCCCAGAAAAAGTGATTCAATTTAAAAAGGGAATAGTATAGTGTAGTGTGAGACATCCCTGGACTGCAGCTTTGAATTTATCCACTTCCAAATTCATCCACATGGAAACTCTAGACCTGATTTTATCCCTGCAGTCCTGACCCAAAAATAAAATCAATTCTTAGAAATACATTTCTTCAATTGGTGCTATGGAAAAATCATACAAGATTTTTTATGCTCAAGATTCTTTCCAAAAGAAAAAATATATATGTAAAAGTAGAAGAAAATGATTTGTCCCAAATTTGTTTGAGGTTGTAATGATTCTTAAAGTAATAGTGTCTTTGCAAATCATTTC
Source organism: Equus caballus (assembly GCF_041296265.1). NCBI lineage: Eukaryota > Metazoa > Chordata > Mammalia > Perissodactyla > Equidae > Equus > Equus caballus. The sequence continues at coordinate 10,754,348 of NC_091715.1, read as the reverse complement.
TTTCAACAGCAGAGTCTTTTTGTTAAACAGGAGTAGGGTGAGTAGGGAAACTTGTGACAAGGGGAGACTCTGGCCAGCAGCATGAAATCAAACCATTTATTTTAGAGTTGTAAGGGACTTTAGAGAGGATCTAGTCTAGCTTCCTCATCTTACATCTCAGCTCTCCTCAGTTTGGATTCCAGCTCTGTCAATACACAGAAACAGTTCTCGCTAAGTCTGCCAGTGAATTCCTTGTAACTAAGGCCAAAGGATATTTTCCTGTTGTCATCTTACTTGACATTTCCATGACACTTAACATCATCGGTCTCTTTTTATTTCTTTTTTTTTTAAACAATTTTATTTTTATTTCATTGGTATAAGAACACTTACCATGAGATCTACTCTCAACAGATTTTTAAGTGTACAATGCAATATTGTTAACTATAGGCACAATATTGTACAGTGGATCTCTAGAATTTATTTATCTTGCATCACTGAAACTTTATACCCATTGATTAGCAACTCTCCATTTCCCCCTCTCCTCTATCTCTAGCAACCACCATTCTGTTTTCTTGAAGCACTTATTATTGCTTCAAAATAAGTTACACAGTGCACTCCTGGCTTGCCTCCTATTCTATCTACTTTGCAGGCATATTCTCCTCTACCTGGCGTATAAAAGTTGGATTTCCTAATAAAAGCTATCTTCTAGGCCCTCTATTCTTCTCACACTGCACTCTCTTAGGCAATGTTATGTACATCCATAACTTCCATTATCCTTTTATGCAGATAATATACAAATATATGTTTCTATCCAGACCTTTAAATCCAACTACTTCCTAAATAATTCCTGTCGGATATTTCAAAGGCTCCTCAAACTCTACATGTCAAAAACAAACTTTTAATACTTCCTCCGAATCCTCTTTTTCTACTGTGTTGGTTGCATTGTCACCAACCAAAAGCCAAGGCATCATCTCTAAGACTCCTCTCTCCACCACCCACCATATTCAGTTCTTTACCAACCTCTATTGATTTTATCTCTCCTACTTTCCAACTCTGTCCACTTCTCTCCATCTCAACCTCCATGACCCCAGTTGAGCCATCCTTATCTCTTGTTTGTATTGCAACATAAGTTAGCTTACTAATCTACTTGGACGAACAACTGATCCTCCTCCACCTCGTTCTCTACACTGCAATCAGAATGATTATTCAAAAATCGAAATCTAATTATGTCACACCCCCTGATTAACACTTTGATTCTCCATTGGTCTTTGAGTAGAACAAGAAAACTACTTAATGTGACCTAGAAGTTCCACATAGTCTGACCCATGCCTACATTGTCTTTCATCTTATCCTCTACTTATCTCATTACTTCCTCTCTAGCCATATTGTTCTTGCCATATTGCTTAATTCCATGGAGTGCTCATGCCTCCCATTTTGTCTTGTTAACATCAGCTTATTTTTCAATTCTCTGCTTAAGTGTTGTTTTCTCAAGAAGGCCTTACCTGACCTGCGTGACTCTATCAACTTTCCCTGTTACACACTCCCTTAGTATTCAGCAACTCTGATCCAAACAGCTTGTCCCCATTGCATGTATACATGTTTATGATTAACTGCTTAGGTAATGAGCTTTGTAATGAACAGGGACAGCATCTGTTTTGGGTCACCATTGTGTCTCCATACATTCAGTGACAATGACAATAATCATAATGGTATTGATGGTGATTAGGATACAATTTTTAAAATGCACCCAAAAGTGCCACTTAAATAAAACAATATACTTAAATATGTATAGTTCTGTCAAAAATTACTTGTTAGAGAATTAACAAGTTAAGAACTATGATTATTTGAAAGGAAATTAAGCTCGGTGACTCAGGACTCTATAACATGAGATGAAAATGCAAGTAGGAGACTATGAATCTGATGTCCTTGATTCAAGTTCCACCTCTAACATTGATCAATTATGTGACCTTGTGCAAGTCATTTAATCCCACTGAGCATCATTTTCATAACATGTAAAATGCAGATGATAATATTGCTACAGAAAATACTTCTATATGGAATACTCTTGAAAGTCACATGAAATCATAGTTGAGAATGTGTTTTAGGCTCTTAATCTCAGTTCTTAGCATCAGTTGACTGCTAAAATTCATGTTTTGACTTTATCCCTTGGACAATTCCAATTTCAAAGACAGTAAGTCTCAGGAACTTGAAAAGGTCTCATTTCCAATACAATGGAATACTGAAGTCAGATCCACCTATGCTTCTAATTCACCAAATTACAACTGGTTGAGGCATGTAGCACCCTTGTTTTATACTCTTCTTATCAGAGAAATGAGAAGATTCTGATCCATCCTATGTCATAAGGATGAATACACAATATTTGGTCTATATGATGCTACATATTAAAAAATTCTAAATAGATATAAACAATTAGAGACATTTCTTATCAACATCAGTATCATTTGAACATCAGTACCATGTACTGACACTGATAAACCTCTAACATATACATGATGCTTTACAGTTTTCAAAATGCCTGCACTACGTCATAGACAGAAAAATGATTAATTGACATATTTTTTTCCAATGAGGAATCTAAAGTTCATGTAAATCAATCAATTTTGCCAAGTCCATATGATTATTAAGTGAGAAAGTCATACTTTCTATATTTACTACAAAAGTGAATAGACTTATTTCTGATCATATGTGTGATTGATGTTATTTTTCAAGTCACTGAAAACCTACTATATACCCACCACTATTTTTTAATAGCTATGTTTATGATTCCATTACAGCAAGTGCCCCTTTCTTGATGGCATTTTTTTCTCCATTATATTGAGATCCACATACACATATATGGCAAATAGAAAGCCCATTATTAAGAGTCTCAAAGTCAGTGTCCTTAGGAAAGAGTTGAAAGATGTCTAATATATCAGTATCCTGCATCAGATCTCCTTGTGAATGCTTATAAGTCTTCCTACAGACAGATAGTCGTCCTCAAATATGGGCATTCTTTCCTCCACTTGAAAATATGAAGTAGAGATTAAGAAAGGACTTGCTAATTTACATTTGATACCAACCAAGAAGTAGACATTTGAGACAAATTAGACAGGGCAAGAGGTTGTTTCACCAAATCTTTAGTTGCTTGAGGATGCTTCCTCACAGAGAACAATAAAGCCAATTTCATCTTGATAAAATGCACCTTCTGAATTTTAGGAGAGATTCTCTTGCCTCAAAGAGACCCTCTTCCCACTATAGGGCCTAAGGTTAGAATGGATTTCTGGGTGAAAAAACCCACTGACATGAGGATGTGTGGTCATTATTATATTTGTTAAAATGTGTGGCTTGTGAGATTAATGATTAATGACTACCATTCTTTGACTATATATAATATCTCAAGGATCAGGTAGAAAAATCTCTCTCTTAAATCTGGAATCTCTAAGCTACCACTGCAGAGTCAATTTTCATGGCCACTCACTGGCCCATATGTCCTTTATCTCTGTGCAATGGTTGTATTGGAAATGAAAGGCACACTATAGAGCCCACTCTGTTGAATTAAATAAATTGCTAGGAGGACAGGAATTTGAAAAGCAAGGTGAAAAATGAAGCGTAGTTTCTGCATGTTGATTTGTGCAGGCTGCTACAAGTGCTAGTACTGATGAATTTAAAGCTGTTTTCAAAGGCCAACATTGTCCACAGAGCAGGATGCCTAAAGAGCTGATGTCACCCTGCATTTATTCTCTTTCGTTTTTAGAAATCCAGTTTGCTTCTCTCTTCTTTATCTTGTAGGATGAATAAAGATGCTCAGCATGCAGAGAGGCAAGCTTTAAGGCCATAAAGTCTAAATGTGAAATCACTGCTCTTCCAGGTTCTATGCAGACAATTGGATGTCTGTCCAGAGTATTTGTGGATTAAATTACTTAGAAGTCAAAAAAATCATTTTAGGATTGGAACTCTTCTGCTTATTAGTGTTCAATCTTCACAGACCACAAGTATGTCCAGCACTTGAAACAATTTCTATTTCCAGGGATGATTCATACAAGTGATTTCTTCTCTGTTGACTAATGTGAGAAATGCAGCATTTCTTTTCATAAACATCAAGTGGGCAAACAATAATTTGGAGGATAAATCAAATGTCATCTCACTTGAATGTATTAGAAAGTTTCCTCGTTCCTACAATTCCAAAAATAAAAATAACGAATAACAATAAAATTGATTGTTGCAGTATCACCTGTCTTAGAATCTCCTAGGTTTGGTTCTGCAACTGACATGAAAACTGCCTCGACATCACCTTCATTATCACAATCCTCTTACTGAAAATTTCTTTTGGAGAGGTCTCAGATTTTAAAGTTTTGTTATTGATTTGATTAATGTTTATCCACTCTCCCCATAAAATCCCTCTTCTTGGCTCATAGAAGGCTGAAAAGAAGCTGATTTTGAAAGAGTGAATTATCTTAACTTGAACAATAGCAGTAGCTTTACATTTGCAAGTAAGCTAGCACTTGGGAGTTGAAGCGGAGTTCCATTCATTATATTCAATGATGACATTTTTATTATTGTTGTAAAGCATAGTACAGATACTAACAGGATAGTGCATATGTAATCAACAGCCCTGCTAATTAACCAGGCAACAAATAAATTGAGCATTTACTATATATAAAGTACTGTGTATTTCTCTGAAGATGAGGCAAAGTAATATAAGATATTATTTCTGCCCTACAAGGACTTATCTATATGTGAAGATAAGAAAAATAAATACTATAGAAGTGGGGCTCTAGGTCAGGGTATCATCTGGGGAGATCAACTTACTGACACTCAGGAGCTTCGAAATGTGGCATTCACCTATATTCTTCACAGTATAAACTCTGGGTCTTAGCTTGGCAGGTTCACAAAATTGATCTTGGGGCTTGTCAGCCCCCAATATGTTGCTAATCAGAGATGTGACATACTAACTCTGTCATACCTAAGATCCTGACAAATAAACCAGAATGAAAATATAGCTATCGGGCTTCCAAGTAACCCATGTAGTCTGAACAGTGTATCGGCTTTTTGGGTGCATGCCGCCTGGGAAGGGTTCATGATGAAGAGGAAAATAGTGTAATAGCATCTGACTGTATGGTTGAAATGTGAAAAAGTTGAGTAGAATCTATCTCAAATAGACTGATGGAGCCATCTCCAACTTTGTAATACTCATTTGTGAAACTGAGTATTTATATTATCTCTTCTGATTACTCACTCCTCAGATTGGGATTTGATTTATCTCTCAGACTTCTCTTCTTTACTCTTCATTTCTAATCAACTCCACTGCTAGTTGACATATTCATTGCCTTTTGAAAAGTGGTATATTATGAAATATTACATACTTATAAAAATATATATGTGGAATATAAAGTATGCATAATAATAAAAGAAATTTCTATGTAACCACATATAGAATAAGACATAGAAAATCACCAACACTTCTGAAGCCCCCTGAATGCTACTCCATTCTCCCTTCTCTTACGTTAACTTCTATCCTGAATATTTTGGTATCGATTTCTTGCTTCACCTCTTATTCTAACACACACACGCACGCGTTGTTTAGTTTCTCATGTTTTAAACTATACATAAATTGAATGAGATTGTTTGCATTCTTCCGTGACTTGCTTTGTTTGGTCAATATTATGTTATTGCACATAGCAAGAATTAATTCATTTTCACACAATATTGCTCCATTCTATGAACATTCCACAATTTACTCATTCATTCCGCTGCTGATGGGCTTTTGCGTTGTTTCCAGGTTTTTTGCTATGATAAATAAGGCTGCATAATATTCTTGTACATTTCTTCTGCTGTACATGTGCATATTTAGAGGAAGAATTATTGAGTCCTAAGGTATGCACAGCTTCAATTTTATTAGATAATGCCAAGTTGTTTCCTACAGTGTTGTAATAATTTACACTCTCACCATAGTGTAGAAAAGTTCTAATTTATTTACGTCCTCACCAACACTTGGTGTTGTCAGACTTCTTAATTTTTGCCAACATAGAGAATGTTAAATAGCATCTCACTGTGGTTTTAGTTTGCATTTATCCAATTACTAATGAGCTTGACTACCATTTCAACATGTCTGCTGACCATTGTGCTTTATCTGTGAAATACCTGCTTATTTCTTTTGAAAACTATTCAGTTAGGTTGTTTCCTTTTCATTATTTATGTGTAAAAACTATTTTACAGCAATCCTTTGCCAGTTGTATGTTTTACAAATATCTTTTCCCAGTTTGTGGCTTTTTACTTTCTTGATCATATTATTAACATGATAAAATTTATTAAATTTCTCCTTATGATTTTTCCTATTTTTGTTTTATAAGTATCAACGTTGAGGTTATGATGACATGTTCCTATATTATCTTTTAAAGTTTTTAAAATGTCATTCACATTTAAATAATTAATATGTAGAGTAAATATTGCTTAATTATCTATGTGACTGTTATACACTGATAGTTGTTATTTGATGTGGTAGATATATGAAAACAAGAATTAGGCACTCCCCTTCTAAGAGTTTGGAAATGAAAATGGCCTATAACATTAACATAGCATATTAGAACATAGATTTGCAAAGTCACTTCAAAGAGATAAAATGTCTCCTAATCCAAAAAGACTTGACTGTTATTCTGGTAATGTATGGCTGTAGAATAAACTATGCAAAAACTTTTAGGGTTTAAAACAACAATTTATTATCTCTCACGGTTCTGTATGTTGAGTGGGTTCATTTGCACATTCTTGTTTGGGATCTCTCAAGCTGTTATGTGGAAGCTGAAGTTTGAGTCATATGAGGACTTAATTGGGTCAGACTTCCAAGATGGCTTACTTACATGATTAGTATTTGAAATTTGTTGTTGGGAACTGGTTGGGAACTTAGCTGGGATAGTCAACCAGAGGACCTACACATGGCCTTTCCCTGGGGCTTGGGCTTCTTACATTATGGTACCTGGGTTCTGAGAAGGTGTGTCCCAAAGTGAGCATTCCAAAAGAACAAGGAAGATATTGTTGCGAGGATTCTTATGACATAGCCTTAGGAGTCATGCTATGTCACTTCTGTTGCATTGTATTGGTTACACATGGCCACCTCAATTTCAATATAAAAGGAAACTTCTCTAGGGTGTGAATAATAAAAGGTATGGTTCGTTGGGCAGTTGTCTCTGAAGATTAACTACAACAGCCATGTCAAAGGATTGCCACTATTAATATTTGCAGAGAGTACTGTGTCGTCTTCTAATTCAAGCAATAAACAAGATTAAATAGACTGAAAAACCTCTCAATACAAAAACAACTAAAATTCATGAATAAAATATATTTTTGGAAGCAAAGTTGAACTGGCCATGAGCTAAGAGAAATTCTCAGAGACCCAAAACAAGAGAGCATGAATTGAGAGTAAAAATCAAATGCTAAAGACAGGAGCTACCCTAGAGTATCTTTTGGTCCCCAAGACTTACGACTTCATTTTTAATGCAGCTTGAGCCTGAGATGGAGAATGAGAGAGAAAGCCTAGAGCCCAGGCAAGGTGGACGGTCTACTTGGAGATCCTCTATATAAGCCATACAGAAGGAGAGAGAGCATGAAAGCATTTGCCTATCCAAAACCTGACTCTAAATGGAACTAAAGCATATCTGAAAATTTGTAACCACAGGAAAACATCATGCGGCCTTGTGATCCTAACTCTATAATCCAAATACCTCAAACCAAGAATTTATTTAAAGTTATTCCAGTTGCTGACTTCAAGTATCTCTGGTGGAAGCAATGCTAATCCACTTGGGGGAAACAAATTTCAACACACACCTCAAAGTTTTCTTTTAGCTAAAGTTATAATGAATATGATTTACAAACACAAATCACAGAACATGTGACAAAACAAGGCCCCCATAAGTAAGAGCCAGGAGAAGCAATGAGTAGCCGAATAAGATGCTCAAGCACTTCAGATACAGTCAGGCATCACTTGACGACAGGAGTACATTCTGAGAAATGTGTCATTACCTGATTTTGTCATTGTGCAAACATCAGAGTGTACTTACACAAACCTAGATGGTATAGCCTACTACACACTTAGGCTATATGGTACTAATCTTATGAGACCACCATCGTAGATGTGGTCTGTCATTGACCAAGACATCATTATATGACTGTATTAGAATTATCAGACTTAGAATAAACGTATTAGTTATATTTAACAATTACAGAAGCAAAGAATGTGTAAGAAATAAGTGACTCAAAAAGAGCCCAATAGAACCTCTAGAAGTGAAATGTATAATAATTTACATTTACAAGTCATTGAGCTATTTAAATATCATATTAGATTGAACTTATGAGATAACTATTGAACTGGAAGATAGACCAAAGTATTATCCAGAAAATAGCACACAAAGAATTTGAAAACATGAAAGAGAAGTTAAGAAACATGGAGAATAGAGAGAGAAGATCTAACACATGTCAAGTAGGAGTTTCAAAGAAATAATAAATTTCAGGAGTGGTGATTTTTGAAGAGGCAATGACTAAAATTTTTCAGAATTGATGAAAAACTTGAATCATCAGAATCAGAAATTCCAATGAAATCCAAGCAGAATAAATGAAAAGATTACCACACCTAAATACATTGTACTGAAAGTGAAACAAAAAAACACTAAAGACAAGGAAAAGACCTTGAGATCAGTCAGAAATTGATTGTTTAAAAAAATACTAAGTGACAACAATTAGATGGACAGCTGAATTCTCAGCAACAATAAAAGGACAAGACAATGAAATGAATTATACAATATACTGAGGGAATATAACTGTTAACCTAGGATTATATATCTGGAAAGCTCTTTAAAAAAAAAAGAGTGAATATATTTCCAAAAAAATAAAACTGAGAATGTTTGCTGATAATAGAATGTCAAGAAAGGAATAAAACTAAAACAGAGTGAAAGACTGTTTCAAGAAAAAGGAAAATGACTCTAGAAGGAAGGTATAAGATGCAAGAAAAAGTACTGAACATAGAAATTACTATTTAAATAGGTAAATATGGAAAAATAATAACAGCATATATTAATTTCAGGCCAAAGTAGGTTTTAAGGCAAAAAAAATCTTCCCAGGGAGATCCAGGACCAGTACCCAGATCGATCTGATTAAAACTGTGCTGTGACACCACATTGGAATAGAGCAGAAAGAAAAATCAAGGAAGATGAAGATGAGCAGAGAGAATAATGGAGTACCAGAGGGGCATCCTGAGTAGTTTTTAAATGCTGGAAAAATATGCTAAATAGAATTAGCATTTCCAACTGGGGAATCAAAGGCTCTCTCTTTCTCTCTCCCCCTCCTCTGGAATTAGTTCACTTTATTTGGGAATTTTAAAAGACAATTTAATTGTCACCTTCAATAATATAAAGTGCAGGGTCCGGCCTGCTTGCGCAGTGGTTAAGTTCACATGTTCCACTTCGGCGGCCTGGGGTTTGCTGGTTCAGATCCCAGGTGCGAACCTACGCACCACTTGTCAAGCCATGCTGTGGCAGGCGTCCCGCATAGAAAGAAGAAGAAGATGGGCACAGACGTTAGCTCAGGGCCAGTCTTCCTCAGCAAAAAGAGGAGGATTGGTGGCAGATGTTAGCTCAGGGCTAATCTTCCTCAAAAAAAAAAAAAACCATAAAGTCCATTTTCTAAAGTATGCCAAACCAGCACATCTCCATCTCCTTTCAGGACAGCCACATAGGGGTCATGGGTCTAGGATACCTAAATGATGGAAATTCCTACCAAATGTTGACTGTTGGACCAAGCAGGGAAGAAATGGGTGGAATGTCCATCAACAGAACTTTTAAAAAACATGTGAATCTGTCATAAACCCACTTGCTTCCCTCTAGGCTTATGCATCTACGGCACATGATATTAATTGAGAATTTAGAAGTATATCCAAGTTCTCGCTCCCCTGCTTCCTAACTCTACAATCTTAGACAAATTACTAACTCTCTGAGCTGCAGTTTCTCCTTCAGTAAAACGGGAGATAATATCACCTTCCTTGTCTCCCACCCCTGGTTGTAGCAAGGATGCAATGACATGAATTGCAGGGCTATGTAAACCTCAAGGACTCCAATAAATCTAAGTTGTTGTTATTCTTGAGCAAATGCTTTCATTATCACAGTCATGAGGCTATTTATGGAATAGCCTCCTTAATCATTTGCTTAATTCTAAGGAAAGGATTATAATTTGTACTCAAAATTTCACGTTAATTTAGGAAAATAGAAAAAAGATGTATTTTTCAATGATGATGAGTAGTATATACAAAACATACGTGGATAAGAAACAAGATCCTATTATTTTTCAGGTGGACAATTATTACACAAGCTTCTGGAAAGAAAACCTAATTCAACTTTTAAGTTACTAATTTGAATAATAAAAATATGTTTAAAGTCATGCTAAATGACTTGGATAAATTGCTAAATATGAATCGGAGGGAGAATTCAATTGACACAAACGAAAGGTCTTCTTGTCGGAGAAAAATTTTTAAAGGGAGCTGGAGATAATTTAATGTAACCATAAGAGCGACTCTGGAAAATATCAAGCTATGTTTGCTTGTTGACTAGCACACTAAGAAATGTATCAACTAAAGAGACTGAAACAATTGAATAACCATTCATCTTTCTCCTTTTAAAGAAAACTATTTTTGATATGGCTTACAATACCTTGAAGATAAAGCCAAATTATATTGCAGAACTAAATGAGGTTTTAAGTAAATACTAGACAAATCTAGTTGTATGGGCTCCTATCATATAATTAGAAAATAGGCTTTTCTATTTATTTATAGGGTACCATAAAGAAAGGATAAATGCAATTCTCAATGTCATGTACACAAATTCACATTGATACAGATAAAAATGAAAATGAAATATGAATAATGGGTGATAAATCATTTTCTTGGGTCCCCAGAAGCCACATAAAAATTAAAATGAAAGGACGCCATGATTAATCTTTTGTTACATAAGAACATTGCAAACAATCTTACTGTGGACTTCAGACCTCTTGATTCCACTATGTTGAATAGACTCATTATCCCCAGAGGTATATCCTTTCACCATGAAGTCCTAGCTTTTTGCACCAGGATTGCACATCCCTTCTACTTTCCAGTTCTGTTTGGCAGTCCATTGTCTTCCCAGCCTTTTCGCATCAAGAATCTACAGGGCACTCTATTTTCCCTGTATGACCCTACAGAGTTCCTCTCCACCCTTCATTCTCCTCTATGCCTCTGGAGGCTGACATCAATAGACTGCACAAATTAGGCTTTATTGACATCTGGCTTCCAGTTGATTTCAGCCAATAGAAGGCATCAGGAGAAGATCAAAGTTGGGAAAGAAAGAGAAGTTGCAGTGTTTATTCCATCAGCTCCCTCTCAGCTAAGCAGAAATTTGGTAGTAGCTTTTTTCTTCTATTGAAAGCCAAAGCCAAATCCAAAGAGACAGAAAATAGATGGGTGGTTTCCAGAAACTTGGGGGAGAGGAAAATGGGGAGTGATTGCTAATGGATATGTGGTTTGGGTGGGTAATAAAAAGGTTCTTGAATTAGATAGTGGTGATGGTTGCAAAACTTTGCAAGTATACTAAGACCATTTAATTATGTATATTAAAAGGGTGAAATTTATGATGTGTGAATTATATCTCAAAAATAGAAAATCTACAATAGAATATTATTCAGCCATAAAAATTAAATCTTACTATTTGCAAAAACATGGATGGTCCTTGAGGGCATTATGCTAAGTGAAATAAGCCAGACAGAGATGGATAAATATCATATGGTCTCACTTATATGTGGAATGTAAAAAAGGAAAAACAAGCTCATAGATACAGAGAACAGATTGATGGTTGCCCGAAGCGAGGGGTGGGGGTGGGTCAAATGGGTGAAGGGGGTCAAAAGTACAAACTTCCAGATATAAAATAAATAAGTCCTGGGCATGTAATGTACAGCATGGTGACTATAGTTAATAATACTTTATTGCATATTTGAAAGTTGCTAAGAGAGTGATCTTAAAAGTTCTTATCACAAGAAAAAAAGATTCTTTAACAGTGTATGGTGATGGACCTTAATTAGACTTCTTGTGGTGATCATTTTGCAATATGTAGAAATATCAAATCATTATGTTGTACACCTGAAACTAATAAAATGTTATATGTCAATTATACCTCAATAAAAAAAATGGATAGAAAAGTTTCAAATCAAACTTTTATAGCACAAAACAGAAAATATGGATAAATAGAAAATGGAAAGAAACACTAAAAACTGAAATCATAACATAAAAATACAAACCAAGAAAAACGTTATAATTTATATAATTAAAGTAAATAGACACAGAAAGAAAGAAAAAGCCACAGTTTCTGGAAGGTAGCTCTCTCCTGCAGCTACAGCTCTTTCTAGTTTCCAGTAATGGCTCACTCTTATGCCTTCAGGCCTAGGATGGTAACAGCTCTCTGCTGTTGTTGGCTCCTGGGTGTTTTACTGTCTCTAGTTGGCTTCCTTTAATCCTGATCACAGAACTTTATGCATAGTTCTTTTGGTAAACCCCCTTCAGTTAACCCACTTGAGTACACCCTCTGTTCCCAGGCAGGACCTTCTCCCACACAAGCCACCATTGCTCACGAGATCATGTCCAAACTCTTCTCTCTGACTTTAACTCCCTTTTCTAGTCTTGCTCACTTTCCTGTTTTGCAAGCTGTGACTCATTACTTTCTCATCTTCCATATCACCTCTAGTACAAGTTTTCAATGCTCTATCATGACTGCACTTGGTTTTAAATTCACATGTAATTATTTAGTGAAGTGTAAAACATATTTCACCTAAAGATGACACATAAATCCATTCTTTATACTTCTCCTAGCTTTTAGTCCAGAAAGAGACTAGTTAGGAACTGGATTCGAAATTTTAATTCATTATTTCTTTTTTTTTTCTTATTTTTCTTCTTCTTCCCCAAAGACCCCCAGTACATAATTGTATACTCCAACTGTAGGTCCCTCTGATTGTGCTATGTGGGATGCCACCCCAGCACGGCTTGATGAGAAGTGCCATGTCCACACCCAGGATCCGAAGTGGCGAAACCCAGGGCTGCTAAAGTGGAGTGTGAGAACTTAACCACTCAGCCATGGGGCCAGCCCCTTAATTCATTATTTCTTGATTTGCTTCTCTTCCTTTCTAGCCTTTCTTATTTTCTTTCAGTCTTAATCCTGCCATCCCTGTTTTTCTCCTGGACCCAACTATAACACTTTAAGTCTTGAGCCCCCTTTTATAAAGCCAGTAATTTAGATTATTGATGACAAACTCTGAGTTTATGAGCCTGAAAATTCTTTGCTCTCTCAATATAACAAAGTCCGAATTTTCCACCCTTCAGGGCGCAGTACAGAGCTCATCTTAAAATTTTTTTGGCTGATCAAAGAAAGGAGGTCAATTTATTTGGAAAGTGCTATCATGTTTACTTAAACTAAACACTGTTGTTAGTTTTTTTACTGTATTAAAAAAATTCAAATGAAGGATGCTCAAGGGTCATATAGTACATGAGACTGTTAGACTAGGGAGGATAAATAAAGATGAGTCTGGAATGGATTTTTAGAACCAGATTCCACTTTGGCTTTATACTTCAATCTATTACAGTAATGTCTTCTTTTATATCCTCAAGGGCCAGCTTGGGTTCTTCAAGACATGGCCAGAGCACATTCCATAGATGATAGAGAGAGCGAGGGCTTCTCTGCCTACAGTAAAGGAGTCCAATTTTATTTTCCTGGTAATAAGCTTAAGAGGCACCACTATATATCCCTCTTTAGAGAGTGGGAGAAGTGGGGGGGGGGGGCGGTAATAGCTCCATGGAGTCTGAGGAAGGAGTAGCCCAGAGTGGGCAATCTGGGGCCACCCCAATTATGGAGGGCATGACATTCAGTTCTGGTGTCACCTCTGCAGCATGCTATAGTAAAATAAACATTGAACTCTGGGGCTGGACAGCTCTGTGTTTGAATCCTGGTTCAATCATTTACTAGGACCAGGCATGCTGGACTGAGCCAGCAATGGGACCAGGTTTCTAGAGGGATGCTAGCTTTGGTGAGCTTGAAATCATTTATTCATGAAAAATATTTTATTTAGTGCCTACTATGTTCCAGACCCTATTCTGGGCATGGGGGATGTTTAAAATGGAAGTAATATGAAGTCTTTAACCTCATAGAATTTACCATGACTTTGCAGGCCGGCCTTCTCTCCAGCCGTCAGTTGACCCTAAAAGGGCTAGATGGCACATTGCCCCTCCTGTGTCCATAGGCAATCATGCAAAATGCACTAATTAAATGTCTCCATAATGACTGTGCTTCAGGAATGGCCTGGTGCCAATGCCTTGAAAAGAATGTGCTCCAAATGCTGCTCTTGTCCTGGAGCTAATGGATAAAGTGACCACAGCGTACGCCTAGAATTGATTGTTTTCTTTAAATTTAATCAAGCCCTCCTCCCCTCCTCCCATGAAAATGTTAATGCTTTCTTTCTACTACAGCCACTATACCTTAACATGAAAAGAATTAAATTTTCCCCTCTGACTTTTAATTATCCCCTGACAGCTTTGGGAAATGGCATGGGTAACACAAATTAGAAATGCCAGTTGGCTTTGGAATGCATCCTGTGTGCTTTTAAAACAGATTTTCTGAGTTATGTTTTAGACAAATGTTAACGTTAATTTGTGTCTCCTTAACAGACACCAACAGATGAGCAGAAAAGGGACAGAGGTCCTTCACAAATGTGATGGTGTGACAGAGGACTTTCAAGGATTAACAATACCATGAAGGTAATTGGTCAGCAGAAAAAGTAGAGGTCATGTGATATTTCTTACGAATGTCTTTCCAGGTGATATATGCTGAACTGCACATCAGACATTTCCTCAACAGAGGTCCCATTTATATCAGTGCTTCTCTAAGTACTTTTGGGAAAGGACTAGTTTTTTTAAAGACTATTTCCAGTCTACAAATTTCTAAGTGCTAACTCTCAATTTCTATACTTGTTTGTCATCACAGACCGGTAATGAACAACTAGCGCTGGTCCATGAACCACACGTTGAATAGCCCTGTTTTATAGAAATAGTAGTCATCGCCTTTTAAAAGGCAGATATTATGCCAAATATTTTATAAATATCATAATTTAGTCTTCACAACAATCTTGTGAGGTAATTCTTCTTTCTGTTTTATAGATGAAAAATTAGGTTTAGAGAGTTTAGGTAATATGCTGAAAGTCACAAAATCAATCAACAGTGGAATGTGTCTTCCTGACTCAAATCTATCCTCCACCATCTTTTCTTAAGGACCAGCAAGTAGCAACATTGGATAGTTTGTAATGTGCAGGGTTATTGACAGAAGAATGACGTCAGGCAGAATCAGATCCTATAGTCCAAGGTCGCAAATTGATGCTGGAGGCAAAAGACCAGGAGAACCAGGTCAGGCACAAGTCAGGTGCTAGGTAATTGAAGATGAGATTCGTTGAAACTGGATTGGCTGCTGGACTATGAAATATTCCTCATAAGCAACTACTCCAATAAAAAAAAACTAGAATAAAGGATTTTGCTTTTTTAAACATCCTTTTTTCCTAATGCAACCAAAGATATTTTTATTGACAGCTGTCACCTGATTCTTCCACCACCTTCCAGTGTACTGTCTGAGTCTCCCTATAATTCAGTGGTCCTGATCCTTTTAAGGTGATAGGGTCATCACTGTCTATCCATAAAACTTTTCTGTACATGGCAAAGGGAGGGACACATCCTTTGCCATGGTTTGAGGCTCAATTGGAGGGTCTTTATCATTAGGGAGACCAAATGGAATACCATCCAGGGTCACCAAATTTAAGGACTTGTCTCCTCTTTATCAGAACATCCTCTTCACATGGAAGCACATCCTGTGAGGCCAATAGAACTGGGAGTAGATCGCTCCCTAAGGCTGGGAGGTGGGCACAGCGTGATTACTAAGCTATTTGCAGGGAAAGAAGAGAACTTCACCAGAGAATTAGGTCCTAAGGAGACCTACTGGAAACAAAGTGTGGCGTCTTAGGGCTGGATCAGTCCCCTAGGAGCAGGGGCCATTAAAGTTAATAATAGGAACTCACGTTGGAAGCTAAACTATGAGGAAGAAATGCAAGGTGGAAAATTATATAGGAGAAGCTCAAAAAAGTGCATTATCAAATCAGGGATGCAAGGCAAAAGGGAGGAGCCAAGAAAAAAGCATCTCTGGGCAATGGGAGGTAGTAGGTCAAATGTAGTAGATGAGACCAAAGTATGTCCAAGCCCCAGAGTTTTGTACAAGATCAAATAAATATTACGTCCAAATTGTAGAAAATACAGAAAAGCAGTCACAGACACACACACACACACACACACACACATTACAAGAAATCAGTCACCCATATTCCCACACCCAGTGTTTTCTACACATTATTTGACTTTAAGAGTAATCAAAGCCCAACCAAAGCTGGTTCCCTGACTGTGTTCTGAGCAGTGTGTCTGTTGGAGAAAGGGAGAGATATTAAGGCCAGGACTCTGAAAAAAAAGGGTAGCTAATCCAGTTCTGACAAATAGTGACAATGTTGCAGGTAGCAAAGACATCGTGAGATTTCTGACCCAGAGAGAACCTGAAGATCATCCAATTGGTGGTTTTAAGACTGTTCTTCAGAGCTATATAGGTTCAGCACAGATGCTTCGGGGGCTGTCTCAGGGCAGAATGGGGAGGGTTGAGTGTAGAGCAAAGTGGTCAAGGTTATAGGTCACCCAACCTGGCTTCACCTCATAGCTCTGCTTTATCTCGTGAATATATTCCTTTCTGGGAAAGACTTCATTTGAAGAAAAGATTGTCCTGCTTTTAAAAGAGGAAAATAAAAACAATGGAAAGTCATTGCTCTAATACCAAGTAATCATTTTTCGGACAAGGAAACTGAAGTCCCATGGATGAAAGGACGTTTAGAAGATCCTGTGGCCAGGTATAGTAACTATAGGGAAGGTTCTTGATTTCCTAGCTCTTCTCTGACATCCCTCCCTCAAATGATATGTATCCTTTCATAATCTTCTTTAAAATAGGCTACCTCTTACTCAGAAAGCATCTTGCCTTGGCTCAGGATTGTACAGCAATAGGGTAATCTACCGTCTCTGTTTGCCCAGGTCTCAGAGGTTGCCCTGGGTGCAGGGTTTTGGGTGCTAAAACCGAGAAGTCTCAGACAAACCAGGATGGTCGGTCACCCTATCAGGAAGCCCCTAATTCCCAGATCTTTCCTTACTCGTACCACTCTGGGGTTTTTTGCTGGAATCCTGAATAAGTTTTTGCCTCACTTTAGATTATCACAGAATCTTTGAACATTTAAAGCCCAATCTTTGAGTCTGGTCCTTCTCTTTCTGCTTCCTAACCCCACGGTTTCTGATTTATACCTGTGTAGATGCATTCTATCTGCTTACTGCTCTCTGTCATGGACAACACCCTCTATTCTGCCTTGATTATTTTCCCTCTGGGATCTGATCACATGTAGTCATTGAAGATGTCACTGAGTGTCACTTGCTGTCCATGTGAATTGCACTAACTGCTGGCTACTTTCCTAATCAGTCCTGCCAAACTTTGGGTACATTCTGGAAGCTCCTAGACCCAAATTCAGACTTTTGTCAGAGCTTCTTTCTATCATATTTTCTCTGGACTGCTGACAGTTTTGGAAAACATTGTATCTTGGCTGGTGGAGGTCAACTATATATTTTATCTCCCATGCAGTTCATGAACTGAGTGCCCAGACCTATCAGATTAGCAAGGAATAACTTTTTAAAACTCCATTTATCAAACAGATAGAATCTCTTTGGAGTACTGCTGATCAGTATATCTAAATTATTTTCACCACTTAGTTTTACCTTAAGAAGACTTGCTATATATCACCTAAGGAGAGTTTTGTTAAGAAACTCAAGCATGGAATTTTCGTGTTTCATTTGAAGAGAACTATGCCAAAGTGCTCCTGTTACTTCACTCAGCATTTGGCCTGTGGGGAGAGCCTTGTGGCCTCTGCTCTGCTCATCTGCCCACTCAAGTCTATTCTAGGCTTACTTCCTAGATTCTGATCTGAACTATTTTTCGGAGTTCCAGACATGTTCTTTTTCAAAAACAAAAACCTGGTTTGGCTCAACTCTGTGTCTCTCCAGCAGCAGTGATGACACTCAGACCTAAGAACTCAAGGGATGTGATTAGAGACATGAAATGGCATTGAAATTCAGGCCATAAAGCATTGAAGTTCAGCTAGCATGTGAAAGATCATGGTGCTTTTTTTCCATTCAGTAAATACTGTTATATTTTTGCCTCTTTCGTTCTTTGTTTCTTCGGAGAGGAAAAATCACTTTGCTTCCTTCCAAACTTATAAATAGAAAGACAGACATCACTGATGTTGTAAACATGCCATGGGGAAGAAAATCTGTTAGTTAGCATATTTTCTATAGTAGCTACATCAGTGGAAGAAACACTGGAGGGAGAAGTGCCCTGGTAGTTTTGAAACAGAATTCAGGATTGTAGCTCACAGCATATTATCTTGGGATTCATCAGATACCAACATCGCTTTCTACAGATGAGGAAAGCGAGAGGCAGAGAGATCAAAGTGGTGGTTCTCCACTCTGGCTGCACATTAAATCTATCTGGGAGCTTTAGAAAATAGAGCCGCCTGGGCCCCACCTCCAGAGTTGATCTGATTGGTCAGGGAGGGAGCCTGGCATTGATGATTCTTTAAAAGCTCCCCCAGAGACTCTCATACACAGCCAAAGTCCAGAATCCCTGTTTTAAAGCTAAGTGGCAGAGTGGAGAGTAGAACAAGACCATGTGAGTCGTAGATCAGAGGTCCACTGCCCCTCATGCTGCCACCTTGCCGAATGCTGGCTCTTGGCATTGCAGAGAGCACTGAAAGGAGGTGAGCCACAGTCACACTGGAGAGGGAAAGTGTTGCAGCCAGGGACTGTTTAAGAAGGAGAATGCCAGTCCCATGTAAGTCAAGTACAGATATTTCCCAGGAGACACAGGACACACAAGGACATGCTGACATACTACTAACTCAGCTTGGACTTCAGTAGGGTCCTACCCCAATTGTGGCGCCCCCAGGAAAGAGATGCTAATCATTTAGCAAGTGGAGTGATGGTGGAACTCTTCTGCCAACTCCTTATGTCACCAGGTCATTCATTAAGCCTCTCTTTTGCCACCCTACTACTCTGTTCCCTGCTAGACAGTAAACATCACTGAAGAAACTGCCTTGTTCTGCAGTGTGCTCTAGAACCTAATGCAGTGCCTGACATACAGTCAATCCTCGTTATTTGAAGGTTCCTTACTGAGAAATTCATCTACTCACTAAAATTTATTTGTAACCTCAAAATCAATACTTGCGGCAGTTTCATAGTCATTTGTGGGCATGTGCAAGGCAATAAGAAATTTTAGCCTCCCAAAGCACATGCATGCTTCCAGCTGAGGTTGAACAAGACAAAGTTCCATCTACTTGTTTTAGCTCTCACGTTATAAACATGTCCTTTTCCCAATTTGCTGCCACATTTAAAGTTTTTTGTGCTTTTTGTTGGCGATTTCACTGTTTAAAATGGCTCCCAAGTATAATGCTGAGGTGCTGTCTAGTGTTGCCAAACACAAGAAGGCTGTGATGTGCTTTACAGAGAAAATACATGTGTTAGATAAGCTTTATTCAGGCATGAGTTATAATGATGTTGGCTGTCAGATCAATGTTAATGAACCAACAATATATATTAAATAAAGTAACTTAAACAGAAACATATGTTAAACAAGATTATGTATGGATCAGTTCATGAAAATATTGTGACCAGAGGTTCACAGGAACCTCATCCTCTATTTCCCATAAGAACAATGTTTCAATATTTGCTATTTCAGTGTTTGTGGTAACTTTATAGAACATAACTACTGCAAACAATGAGACTCAACTGTATATGGTATGTGCTCAATAAATACTTGTTAGGCAAATGAGCAACTGAATGAAAATCTCATATTTGCATATTTTTACATATACAAATTTTTTATGTGTATTTGTATTGGATTCAGTGTTGGTGGTGGATCCTCAAAAATACCCACAATAGCTAAACTTTGAGTGCTAACTATGAATCAGGCACTTCCTATGTAGTATTTTATTTAATCCTCACAACAGTCCTATGAGGCAAACACTTATCTTCTTCATTTTACAGAGAGGGTAACTGAGGCCCCCCAGAATGAAGGAACTTGCTCAAAGTCCCTCAGCTAGAAAGAAGTGAATACATTTTTGAGCCCAGGTAGATTGCCCACTGTTGTGGGCTGAATTGGGCCCCCCTAAAATTCATATGTTGAAGTCCTAACCCCTCCAGTACCTCAGAATGTGACTGTATTTGGAGATAGGGTCTTTAAGGAGGTAATTAAGGTTAAATGAGCTCATTGGGGATGGCCATAGTCCAGTATGACTGGTGTCCTTATAAGAAGCGGAGATTAGGACACTGACATGCATAGAAGAAAGACCAAGTGAAGACACAGGGAGAAGATGACCATCTACAAGCCAAGGAGATAGGCCCTCAGAAGAAACCAACCCTGCCAACCCCTTGATTTTGGACTTCTAACTTTCAGATCTTCGAGGAAATAAATTTCTGTTGCTTAAGTCACTTAGACTCTGGTACTTTGTTATAGCAGCTCTAGCAAACTAATACAACTACAGTCTCAATGCCTGGCTGATAAATAAGACACGGCCCAGGCTCCAAATTGCTTGGAGTTTAGCCACTTGTCATAATCCACTGGAGGCAGTTTTCTCCAGGGAGGGAGCAGCACAATTGCGAATGAGACTATGACCACATCTGGAATTCTGAAACTGCCTGTGAGGATAAAGCAAGGGAGAAAAAGTGCTGGATCTTGGGTCAAAGCCAAGTGGAGCATAATGGTGGCCAAGGCAGAACAAAGCACCAGGAGGAGTGGCAAGCCATAGAATTACATGCAAAACAGGGAAGAGTTGTGCTCAACGAGAAACAAGCCAAATGATCCAGCCAAGAAAGAGGACAGGTCACAGAGGCAAATGTTTAAAAAGCAAAACCCAAAGGTGTAAGACAATGGGAAAGGGGGCATGAGGACTGCTTTCTGGAGTCATAGCACACCTGAGACCCAGTTGGCCCTAACATGCAGCTTTAAAAAGCTGGATCCACATCCCTTGCATGCTCCTTTACCTGGACAAAAACCACAGTGTTGAGATTGGATTCTGACATCCCCATTAAAATATGGTTGAGTGGCAGACTGATCATAAGTGTCATTTTGAGTTCCCCAGAATCAGACACTGAGAGGAAGGTTCTGGAATGCAGTAGTTTTTAATTTTAATAACAGGGAGAATGAATCTCCCCTTATTTTCTACCTTTTCAAAAACAGCCGGCAATTTTGCATACTTTTTTTCTTATATACATTCCTAAATCATTATTTTTAATTAAAAAAAAAGCCTGTTGTGTTGCTGATTGAAATTGCATGAAATTTATATATTTACTTGGAAAGTATTAACATTTTTATAATGTTAAGTCTTCCTCTTCAGGAGCATAGTATGTCTCTACCTTTATTCAGGTCTTATTTTATGTCCCGCAGTAAAATTTATAGCTCTCTCAAATAAGTCTTACACTTTCTTTGTTAAATTTTTCTGTATATTTTGTAGTTTTTGTCTCTACTGTTAATGAGATGTGTGTGTGATTGTCCCACAAAATTTTTAGTAATAATAGTAAAATTTTTAAAAATTAATAAAATTTGAACCTTTTATTTTTTAGGTCTGGTCAAAATGCCCCCTTGTTAAACAGAGTGGTGTGAAAATGCTCCCAGCAACACATCCTGTGACCGATGGGAAGCTAGAGGCACAGTCTGCCATTCCTTGACTATGTCTAAGGACTGTACTGTAAGCTTCTTGGCTCCACTGTTGTTTGCAAAGCCCAGGACCACATCTCCCACCCTTCTCTGTCCTCAAGGGCAAAACCCACTTCACATAACCAGGCCCATGTGGATCCACACACTGAGAATTCTAAATGACTATACAGAGCTGGTTTTCCCCCTCTTACTCTTATGAAGAATTCCTTTTCATGCTTTAGAAATAAGTAGTGGAGGTAATTTGCTCCCTCTGCTTTCACCTTTTTGCTTTCCTGGTTTGAAATCACCATGCAAGCTCTGAGAAACTAAGATCAAGTCGGCGTGGTTATCAGATGATTTTTCTCTTCTATCTTGACCCTTCATCATTCACTTTACATCATCTTTCCATGTGGTCCAAGTATTTATTTGAGTGCCTTGGGCTGTAAGCTCTAGACAGCAAGCAGCCGTACTGTTTGTTTGCCTCTTCTGTGCTCTAAGACACCTGTAATCATTATCAGCCTAAAATTAACCCAATCCATCAGATGCATAGGGTTTGGTGCCCCTTCAAAGCTCTTTGTTTTTTCCTGGCTGATCCTGGCTAGAATGGCATGGTACTAGACTAAATTTAGGTACAATGAGAAGATTTTGCCTTATTTTTCTAGGACTTTGATGCTCTGGTATTTTGAACCAGCCAGGCTGTGATAGCTCAAGTTGCCTAGTAACCAGCCGAAGACCAGCACCAGAGTGGAACCTAGAGAAGCCACATTCCTTAATAATGAGAACAGCTGGGAACCAGCAGGTCTGGGGTCACGGTTGGGCTGGATCCTCACTCCTTTGAGGATGTGACTGACACATCTTTTGTTAAGCTGCTCAAATCCTCCATCTGTAAAATGGGCCTGACATTTGACAGCAGGTCCCTCTGGCACATATTGTGAGGATTAATAAAGAATCTAGAAAGCAGTATGAATCCTTCAGAATAAATGCACTTGGGAAATATGTCAGATTTATAATAATTTGGTGCTAGCACGAAGATAATGTTGGAAAGCAGGATTAGCTAAATCACCAATTTCCGAGATTCTAAGACAAATACTTTAATATCAGTCTCTCTGCTTGCCTTATAGCTGGGATAACTGTTTATACAGTTATGTCAAGGACAAAAAGTAGTGATAAATGCATTGAAAACTGAGGAAAAACGTGTCAAGGTATTCAAAAGCAATCTGAGTTATGATGTCTGAGGCCAATCCACATATGTGGGATTTACTCAGCACTAATTTGGCTAATCTTTCTTAGAGGCGTCTCACTTCAAGGAGTAGAAACTCGAAATACAAGGTGTATAGCACCATGAACAGAATATAAAAATGGCTTCATTTGTCTTTCAGCCACCTCTCTTGATGCCGAGGTGGAATTCAAGGTCACCTGAGCCACCACTTACCTAGGGTGCAAGCCCCTCTCCCACTCCTGCAATCTGAACATTCACTTTTTTCTCCTCACCACTACCCCATGCAGCCCTTGCCTTTCCTCATGCTGGTTTATTTATTTTCCCCCAAACACACTGAATTCTTCATAGTTACAAACATAAAGGCTCACAAACTTCTGCCTTAAAATTTTTTTTTTCATAATTCTCTTGGATGATCTGAAACAAAATTATCCTGAAAACCCCCAGTTCAATTCCTCTTTTGTAAAATGGACTGTTTTATTTCCCAGGCCCACAGTGGTCATAAAGTCCCTGAGGTATCACCAGGCATCAAGAACTGGGTTCAAATCCTTTCTCTGCTGTTTTCTGTGCATACTTAAGACAAATTACATCTCTCTCAATCATGGATTCTCATCTGTAAAATAGATAATAGTACACTCAAAGGTTGTTGAGAAAATTAAATAAGGATACATGTGTAATAAATACATATACACATATATATCCTTATCTATGTATATATGTGTAAGGATAGATGCAGATACAGATTAGATAGATATAGATATAAATATAGATAAAGATATAGATAGTCAGAAATTTCATAGTACAGTGTTCAATAAGCTTGTTATCCAAAATGTGCTTGCTCTCTGTCTCTTTCCCTTCTCTGGCTCTCATACCAATCAAGGCAGGTTTTCAAGGGCTGGAGTGGGACCTTATATCACCTAACAAAATAGATATGTAAATGTGTTCCTTTAGAGGGGATTTAAAATCGGGTTAAAAAGTAAAACATATTGGGCCAGCCCCAGTGGCCTAGTCATTAAGTTCAGCACGCTCTTCTTCAGCAGCCAGATTTCGGTTCCCAAGCTTGGACCTACAATGCTCTGTTAGCAGCCGTGCTGTGCTGGCGGCCCACATACTAAAAAATAGAGGAAGATTAGTATGGATTTTAGCTTAGGGCAAAACTTCCTCAGAAAAAAAAAAAGTTAAACATTTTGTCCACTAGCCTGCATTATACTTTTGTGCAACATTTAGAGAATTCAGCCACTTTGTTTCTCCACTCCATGCTGAGATGGCTTGTTGATCACCAGTGCAAAAAGCGTGATTATTAAATAAGGCCAAGAAACCTCCTATTAACAAAAGAAAGGAAGCAAACCTTGGTCCTTTCTTGAGGGAACACATTTGATTGTCTTATATTGAATATTTTTAAGTGGTATTCACCTATTTTAAGAGAAAAGATCAAAAGCCACAATCCTAGAAAGAGAAACTGCCTTACACTGAAAGCCCTCAAGGGCTGATCAGCCATTTGTGCCTTTTCTCTGGGCATTAGGGAACTCATTGTATGGAGGCACATGATTGCCTTGGTGAAATCTGATCCACCAGCAAGGACTCTGAAAGACATTCATTTAATCACTTGTCCTGAAACTGCTGAAACTGCAGCCAGCTGAAGTGACACAGGAAACCAAGTCCTAGCGTGGAAGACGAAAGGAGGAATCACACAGAGGTTGATTAAAGGCCAGGTGCTATGGTGGCCCTCACCCTCAGGAGTCAAGGGAGTTTCTAAACACTGCCCTGACCTGCATTATTTTGTTCAAATACAGGAACTCCTAGAGATTCCACTCTGTTTTCCTGCAAGACCCATCTGGATGCTTCTATGGGGGCAGGTGATTCCCAAAGTCCAAAAACTCCAATGACGCAGAACTTTGCAGACTTGCTCTTTTCTTTAAAAAAGCAGAATAGGGTCTCATCTGCTTCCGTTCCAGTTTGCCCAGGACTTTCCTGGCTTTAGCAAACTTCCCTAGTCCTGGGAAACCCTGTAGTCACAGGAATACACAGAACAGCTTTCTTATAAATATAGCCAGGAGTGGGGAATATCACATGACCACCAACTTCTTTAAAGAGGACAAGACTTTGACTTGTTCAATTTAGAAAAATTCAGAAAAAACAGTTTTCTGGTCAACCCACAATCCTAATGCTATCCAAGCTCTGCTCTTTCTTCTCCAATTCAATACTTACGATTATTTTTGAGGCAGGAACCCTTGGCAAAACTAATGAAAGCTATGGAAACTCTTCCTAGAAAAATCTATGCATATTCACATTATGTTGAAGTATAACATACAGAATGAAGTGTGCTAATCGAAAGGTTACAGTTTATACATTTTCACAAATTGAACACATCCGTATCAACAGCACCCAAATCAAAGATAGAACATTAGCAGAATCCCAGTAGGACTTTGCTTTCCCTTTTCAGTCACTAGCCCACCAAGGGTAAATGCTACCCCAACTTCTAAACCTTTGGTTAGTTTTTGCCTACTTTTGAATTTCATATAAATGAAATCATCTACTATGTACACTTTTCTATTTGGCTTCTTAAAATTCAACGTTATGTTTGTGAGAGTAGAACATATTATTATATGTAGTTGCAGTTCATTAATTCCAATGTATATTCCATCATATTAACATACTCCATTTTATTTATCCAGTCTGTTGATGGACATTTGGGTAGTTTTTAGGTTTGGACTATTGTGAATAGAATTACTACAGGCATTTTCATGCATGTCTTTTGTGAACAGACATATGCATTTCTATTGGGTATAAACCAAAAAGTGGAATGGCTGGATCCTAGAATATGCATACATTCAGCCTTATCAGATATAGTTTTTTGTTTAATTTATTTTTTTATTTATATACTGTAAAATTTCCTTAGCTTTGATGTAAAGTTCTGTGAGTTTTGACAAATGCATGGAGTCGTGTAACCACTACAATCAGGGGTAAACAACAGTTTTCTCTCTCCCCAAATTCCCTCATGCTGCCCCCTTATGGTAAACCTCTCACGCACCCTTTTCCCTTACAAACCTCTCATCACTCTCTGTATAGTTTTGCTTTTTCAGAATGTCAAATACATGGAATTATGCAGTAACAACCTTTTTTTAGATTAATTTCTTTCATTTAGCACAATGTATTTGAGATTCATTTATGTTGTTTATATATACTTAGTTTATTCCTTTTAATTACTGAGTAGCATTACATTGTATGGGTCACAATTTGTTCATTCATTCATCTGTTAGAAGACTTTTCTTTTCACTTTAAGACTTCTTTAAACATTCATGTACAGGTTTTTGTTTGAATATAAGTTTTCATTTGTTTAGGATAATCACTTAGGGATGTTGGTTTATTTGGTGTTTTGTTTACCTTTATAAGAAACTGCAAAATTATTTCCCAGAATGACTGTCCCATTCTGAATTCCCATCAGTAGCGTATGAGAGCTCCAGTTTCTCTGCATCCTCACCAGTGCGCGGTACTGTCAGGTTATTTTATAAGCCATTCTGATAGTTGTGTAGTGATATCTTATTGTGGTTTTCATTTACACTTCCCTAATGACTAATGATGTTGAACCTACTTTCATGTGTTTATTTGCCATCCTCAGACGGTTACTTAATGTATTCTGTCCAGGGTTTTTAGTTGTAACCAGTGGGCGGATAGGGTGAAGTGTGCTTACTTCATCTCAGCCAGATCCAGAAGTCCCCAATACCTTTTGAATTGAATTTTAGTATATTCCTCAGTGAAGGTGCTTTCTGTTGGTCTCATAGACAGCACAGAAAATAAGTGGAGCATTCAAAGCATGAGGACTCTGGATGAGATGCATGCATCTCAGTGACACTCAAGGACACCTCTTCTTTGAATCATGTCTCCCAGTTTGCTGAGAGCCTGCTATTTGTATGATAAGCTCGTACAAAATTCAAGTTGGCAGAAAAACTTGTGTGAGTTAATTGAAAATACATCCCACACCTGTTTTCTGACCATCAATCCATTTTGCTTCCCAAGGAGACAAGTTCAACCATTCCACTTGGGTTATAGTATTTTAAACTGCCATCATAGAAAGTAACTGGATTTGCTTGCGTGCTTTCTCCCTTTCCCACAGTTCTACTGGAATGAACTCAAGTTTGATTTGACCTAGTAGTTCTCAAGGTAGGCAAACAGGCTTTCTCCTAAAGTACACCTCCTTCTCAGTTAGGCTGCCTCAACAGCAGAATTGGTAGGCATGGGTCATGTTGATCAGCTATGACAACACATTTGTCAAACTGGAGCTGGTCTCAAAACTTACTATTTCTGGTATAGCCAGAGCTTAAGTCTTAAGATGCCCAAGTATTGACATCCATCCTCACTTAGTAGGCAGAATTACTTGAACCCGTATGTAATCCTCTAGGAGGATGTCAGGTGTTCTGAATGGCTCTGTTAACTCATCCAGGCTATTAGAATAGTGCCATTCAAAGTGTTGCCTGCAGACCAGCAGCAGCAGCAGCAGCATCGAGTGGGAGCTTGATAGAGATCTCGATTCTCAGTCAACCCTTCTGAATCAGATTTCTGGCAGTGGGCACAGGAATCTTCATCTTAACAAGCTTTCCAAGGGATTCCTATGCATTCTGCAGTTTAAGAACCACTGAGTAGTAATTTATGCTTATCGCAAAGCTGAATTTAAAAGTTGGAAAGAGGAAATGAGCTGCCTCTCCCAATATTTTCAAATTTCTACTGAGTGATAATCTATTACTCTTTTAGGACCAAACTTCCCTAAACCTAAAAAAGGAAGAACCAAAATGGTTTCAGTAATAACAGTGAACAAGACTATCAGCTTCCTGGAGAGTGTGTGGCCCTCCTTTTACAATCATTGGTGGTAAAATATTGTTATGAAGTGAAGGTAAAAACACAACCCTATTTTAGAGGAAATGCACACAATAAAGTAATTTTAAATTAAAACACCTTCTTATTTTCCTTACAATTAATGTTTTAAAAAATAATATTCAGAAAATGTGAGGAGGGGCCGGCCTGGTGGTGCAGCGGTTAAGTGCACATGTTCCGCTTCTCGGCAGCCCGGGGTTCGCCGGTTTGGATCCCGGGTGCGTACATGGCACCACTTGGCACGCCATGCTGTGGTAGGCATCCCATGTATAAAGTAGAGGAAGGTGGGCACAGATGTTAGCTCAGGGCCAGGCTTCCTCAGCAAAAAGAGGAGGACTGGCAGTAATTAGCTCAGGGCTAATGTACCTCAAAAAAAAAAAAAAGAAAAGAAAGAAAACATGAGGAAAAAACAGGCAAAGCTATTTGTATATTTCCCTCATGAAAGATATTATTTTCTTACCATAATACCAGAGCTAAGTGAGCAAGTTTTATAGTAATCTTATATAATTTTGTATAATCTATAGTCATTTTATATAATCTTAGTCTTGAACCTAGTTAAAAGAATTCTGAGAGCTGAAATCAAGTAGAGGTAAACTGGTAAACTGGCAAACTGGCAAAAAAGACAGAAGCAGTTTTCTAAATTGGTCTCCAATTGGTCAGATGCTGCTAATAACTATTTATTGGGTACTTATTATGTGCAGAGTGTGTGCTTTGTGCTGAAGCTGGCCATCATTATACCAATTTGGAAGTATGATAAGCTAGCCTTGTAAAATGTCCACCAAAACCCACGTAGGCGATAGAAGGCTATGAAGTTTTATTCTTTCCTTCTGCATTCTCCTTCCACTTCTCTTTAATCTCCCCACTCCTTATCAAGATATATTTTCTTACATATGAAGTTGGTTCTACTGACTTAGAATCAAGGCCGCAGGATTTTCATTGTTTCTTTGTTTCATCCAACCATGAAGACTCTCCGATTCACCCCCCTCCCTCCTAGTTATTACCAAGAATATGCATTTTGCAAGCTGATGCACTGAGATCCAAGGTGCAAACCGTGGACATGGAACTGAGCTAAAGGAGATTATTATACAGAAGGAATTTATTTTTTGGAGAATTGCCTGTCCCTGCTGTTCAAACTTTAAGCAAAAGATATATATCATACCTTTAACTGTTTTTCCAATTAATTTCTCTATGAAAAAATTTATTAGAAGTGAATTAATCATTGCATCTTATCTCCTGATCTTGGGACTGGAGCCCAGGTGCATCACCCGTTTTAATCCCCCACTCTGCCCCCCTAGACTTCAATTGCAGCTTCTTGAAGAAGAACAGATAATGCTGGATATTTAACCAGAACTACAGAGATATTTGGCACATTGCACATGCAGCCCCTGAAGTAATCGTAGCTAACTACCCATCTTCCTACAGCTTGAATCCCAGGCAGCTGGGTAGCCTGAGATGAGGCAGAGGATTGTTTGAAAGATGAGAATGCTGACTGATGGATTAAGTAGGCACTGCCTCCATCCAGGAACACCTAGGGAAGTCAATAACAGGACAGGGGAATACTTGGATGAGAGACCAGATGGCTAGATGCTTCTCATCATACTTCCTCTAGGTGCTATTATATTCCTATGTTTGGAAAGAAATTGTGGTGTTATAGGATTTTTCAGAAAGAGGAAGGAAACAATCACTTTAGATAAGCAAAAGGGTTTTTCTTTGGTTGCGAGAGGGCTTTGTTCATTTTCCTTTGTTAACATCCCAGATATCTGTCCCAGGTTCTGCTCCAGCAACATTCTAACGGAGTTACTGATCAACAGTGGCTCCTGCTGCTCAAAGATTTGGAAAGTCCATTTTCAGACATTAATTCACAGTGGGAAAGGTCTCAACTCTGCATGACTTAGACTAGAGTTTCCTAACCCTTATGAGTTTGAGGACTCCTTTATATCATCAGAAAAATCTCCAAATCACCATATAATTTTACCTATGTTCCTATATAAGATATAAGCAGTCCATATATAAGAAAACCTAGTTTTATTCATTATGTGGCCAATACTAGGTGAGCAGAGGGATTAAGGGATCCTTTTGCATAGCACTTAGAGTTCCTGAGTGTCCACAATGCACAGATTTGAAACCAGTGACTTATACAATGAATGCTATCAAATAAACAAATGAATGAATAAATACAAAATAAAATAAATAATTGGGGGAAAAAAACCAAACCTGGATTTACTGGTAAAACAGAAGGAAGTAGACCTCTTTGCTGAGATTGGAATTACGATTACTTTGGTTGGTAAATGGAAAATTATTTTGTGATAATTCTTATTACTGCTATAAACATCTGTGATGAGTTTAGGGGCACTTGTTTTGGGGTCAAAAAGCTGTGTTAGTAGAGCGATGAGATGAAGTAAGTCTTCTTTAGAAGTAAATTTTAGCTATTAAAATGGTGTTTTTAAGATGGTTTTTCTCTTCATGGATTCAGTGCTGAAGGCCATGCAAACATTTGTGGCTTTGAGATGTAACATTGCCAGGACGAGTAGACGTGTCCTAAGTGCCCTGAGCGAGGGTGGAAGGTAACTTGATGCCTTCTACTATACCACCTCTGGTGTTGATGGGTTGATAACCACCCATAATGTGAGGGAAACACCTTTTTAAAGAGGGATGTTGGTGGGGGGAGTGGGAAAAGTGGGTGAAGGGAGTGAAAAGGTCCAAATTTCCAGGTATAAATAAGTCATTATAAATAAATAAGTCATGGAGATGTAATGTACAGCATGGTGACTATAGTTCATAATACTATATTCCTTATTTGAAAGTTGCTAAGAGAGTAGATCTTAAAAGTTCTCATCATGAGGGGCTGGCCCCGTGGCCGAGTGGTTAAGTTCGTGCGCTCTGCTGCAGGCGGCCCAGTGTTTCGTTGGTTCGAATCCTGGGCGCGGACATGGCACTGCTCGTCAGACCACGCTGAGGCAGCGTTCCACATGCCACAACTAGAAGGACCCACAACGAAATATACAACTATGTACCGGGGGGCTTTGGGGAGAAAAAGGAGAAAAATATAGTTCTCATCATGAGAAAAAAAATTTTGTAACTAAGTATGGTGACAGGTGTTAACTAGACTTGTGGTGGTCATTTTGCAATACAGTCATGCATCGCTTAATGACAGGAATACGTTGTGAAAAATGCATCATTAGGCAATTTCATCATTGTGTGAACATCATAGAGTGCACTTACACAAATCTAGATGGTATAGCCTACTACATGCCTAGGCTATATGGTACTAATCTTATGGGACCACCATCACCTATGCGGTGCCTCGTTGACCAAAACGTTGTTATTTGGCGCATGACTGTATATACAAATATCTAATCATTACATTGTACACCTGGAACTAATATAATGTCATATGTAATAAGTAAAAATTTTTTTAAAAAAGAGGAATATCAGCTTCTAGCAGAGCTGTGCTACAGCTAACAGCAGGCTTATGACTGCTACTACTCTAACTCCCCATTCAACTCCGAATTGCGAATCCCCATCTAGGATCTCTTGGGGGTGATGATGGGGCTTCAAGTGTCATTAAATTGAATTTTGAACAACGGATAGAGCATCATTTGAATCTTATCCTGGTTCAGCCTCTCTCTCCTCTTTAACGTCCTCAGTCACTGTGCCCACAATGGACAATGGCAAAGGAAGAAGGGCATCATTTCTTTTCAGTGAACCTGTGCCTGAAACTCCAGTACAGAGCTTTCTAGGCAGCTGGACAAGAATCCATGGTTTAGACCCAAGGGAGGAGGGAGAGCTCATCCCTCCCCTAATCGCAAACCCCACTTTCACACTTTTGCCACGCTTATGGAAACTGTATTAGGAATATGAGGCCAGGATTTAGAACATCCAAGTGTATGTGAGGTATAAAAGAAAAGAAGGAAGCCAGAGCCTAAGACTGAATTCTGCTCCACGGAGGCAAGAGAAACAGAAATATACTCAAGTTTTTGACCCTCTATAACACACAGGGTCAAACATACACTAGAGTACTAGAATCTGAACCACTCAAATTAGCAATGCCTCCTTCGGGGAGGACTTAGAAAGCAGAGAGAAGAAGGCAGGTATCTTCTTCTTTCTATATAGTACCTAGAGATCTCATTCTAGAAGACCATTGTCCACTTATGAATTCTACCTTGGGGGATATATAACTTTGGAAATCTTCATACAATGAAATTTTTTGGCAGATCAAATT
Source organism: Equus caballus (assembly GCF_041296265.1). Taxonomy (NCBI): domain Eukaryota; kingdom Metazoa; phylum Chordata; class Mammalia; order Perissodactyla; family Equidae; genus Equus; species Equus caballus. The sequence continues at coordinate 10,722,208 of NC_091715.1, read as the reverse complement.
CTGCTCACAACCTTGCTGGCACAAGAAGCTGCGTGAAAAAGTCTTTGACTTCCTGAATCAGAAGAATAATCAGGTTCATGCTGGCATTTGATGAGTTAAGTGAACTTAAATGTGAAGTCTGACAAATTTGTTAATGGAATTTCCTTCAACCAAGAGGATCAACAAAATCCATAGGAAGTAAACCGTTGCTTCATCTCCTACTGCTGTTTTTGACAGAATTATGGAGATGTTTTTTGCAGAAAGCCAATGAATTGCTTATTTTATAAAAAGTGGATAGAAACAGTGTCTAACTCTAAGGAGGTAAGAACGTTCTGGAACAGAGCTGCCCAATAATCTGCACTGTCCAATATGGTAGCCAGCAGCCACACATGGTTATTGAGCATTTGAAATGTGGCAGTAAAACTGCGGAATTGAATGTTTAATCTTATTTAATTTTACATAATTCGATTTTAAATAGCCACATGTGTCTAGGGGCTACCATATTGGAAAGTACACTCCTAGAAGAACTGTTCCATTCATGGGTGCTATATTTTTATTAAATATATCATAGGCATAAAAGAGCATATAATATGTACAGTTTAAATAATAATAAAATAATCCATGTACCATCCAACCCTTCTTACTGAAGTTCCCCAAGTGCCCCTTCCTGATCTCTTTGTATCCCACCCCACCCCTAGAGGTAACTACTATTCTGAATTTTGTGTTCATCATTCCCTTACTTTGTTGTACTTTTTTAGCAAAGTTTGTATGTATTCCTAGATGAAACTTTATTTCACTTCACATGGTTTTGGATATTTGATAAACAGAATTAAACTGTGTGCATTCTTTGGTGACTTGCTTTTTTACTCAATATTATGTTTAACAGTCACCCATTATTGATGCATATAGCTGTATTTCATTTTCACTGCTCTTATGCTACATTAACATACTTTATTTAAATGAAAGCGCAGATTATGTATTCTTTTGTGTTCTGCTCCAATGAATAATATACTACAGTTTTTTTTATCCATTCTCAAGTGAATGGTAATAGTGTTATTCCTATTTTCTTGTTATCACAAACACTCTACTTAGAATATGTTTCACATGTTTCTAGGGTCAGATAAGAGAATCTCTCTAGGGACATACTTGGGAGTCAAACTGCTAGGTAATGAGAGTACACATATTTTTACTTTACAAGGTAATGCCAAGTTGTTTTCCAAAGTGGTTGCATCAATTTACATACCCACTATAGTTCAAGAAGTGTTTGGTTCTCCACATTCTGGCAATAATCATCTTTGTCAGACATTTTAATTTTTGTTTATTTAATAGGCATAAAATGCCATTTCATTGTATCCTTAATTAGCATCCCCAGATTATTAATGGGGTCAGGGATATTTTCATTCATGTATCTTTTCTTTTGAAATGCCTGTCTGTTTTTCCTTTTTCATTGATTTGTGGGATTTTTTAAATATTCTGGATAGTAATCCTGTCCCAGTTGTATGTACTGCAAATATCTTCTCCCTATTTGTGGCTTGTTTTTTACTTTTTATGGTCTATTTATTGAACAAGAATTCTTAATTTTAATGTACTTAAATTTAGCATGTATTTTCTTTGTGCGTTTGTCACCTCTTTAAAGAAATCCTTTCCTCCCAGAGGTTGTAGTGCTATTCTCCTATCTTTTTTCCTTTAAGCTTCAGTTTTCCATTTGCCTTTAAGTCTTTTATCCATCTGTAATTGATTTTTGTTTATGATATAAAATAAGGATACAAGTTTATTTCTTTCCATAGGGATAACGATTCATTCCAGTATTAATTATTGAATAGATGTGTTATTTACTCACTGATCTCCCATGCTAACTCTTGTATATGTGGACCAATTCTAGGCCCTCTCTTCATGTATCTTTCATATCTTTTCATCTTTTCATGTATCTTTTCATCTCTTCAATGTACATGTGGGTACAATTCCAGCCCTTCCCTTTTGTTCCATTAGTCTACGTGTCGAACCCTGAGACAATACCACAATCTTTTAATTACTATAATGTTAAAAGAAAGGAGCTAGACACAAAAGAATAACTAATCTATGCTTCTATTCACATAAAACTCAAACCAAATGCTCCACATACTCTCCAGTGAGGCATAGAGAAGAGAAAGAGATGAAGTCAGAGAGGTACTAGGTGGGACAGATCAAGGAGTGAGATGGAAGCCCCTGGAAGATTTTCACAGAGGAGCGACATAACCTGGCTTATGTCTTCAAAGTATCACTCTGGAGCTTAATTGAGAATAGACCTTTGTGAGGCAAGAGTGGAAGCAGGAAGACCAGTTATGAGGCCAGTGCAACAATCCAGTTGAGAGAAGATAGCAGATGGGACCAGAGTGGTGGCAGGAGAGGTACTGACATATGGTCAGATTCCAGGTATATTGTGAAGATAAAGCTGATCATATTTGCTGATGAATCCATTGTGAGGTATAAGAGAAGAAAGGCATCAAAAGAACAGAAGAGAGATCAAGAATGACACATTAAGATTTTTGGCTGAGCAACTGTAAGGATGGATTATGTAGTATATAGTATGTTTAACATATACATATAACATATATGGGATATATGTAAAGTATATACATATACATAGTGCCTAGTACAGGTTTGGAACATGGTATGCATATGTATTTAATAAATAATCGTCCCTCTCCCTCATGGGGCATGGACATAAAGGAAAACCTAGGTCAGACTTTAATATCCTATAGTTCCTAGCTTGAAGCTAGGGCACTCAAGTGACCCTGGGTTATGCTTGCCTGATGATGGAGTGGAGATGAAAGAGTGATGTCTACAAGCCTTGATTCTTAGGCAGCTGATAGGTACTAACAACGATGCCTATCTTGGGAAATAATGAGAGTCAACAAGAGTAACTGTAACAATGTGGCTTTCAAGAGGACAATTTTTTTTTAAGACCAAGTACTATTTTTGCACAAGCCTGGGGGGAATGTTTACAGTGCAGAACTTCAAGATTTCTGTGGTATCTTGGTATAAATAGAACATTTGAACCCCTTGGAAGAAAGCTTAGGTATTTACCAAGATGACCATTATTTTCTGCTGCTGCTGACCAGTGACATGCAAATACTGTTTCAATGGCATCAGCCTTGTAAGATGGATGGCTTGATATAACCTTATTGACTATGTGACTTTCAGAGATGACAGACCCCATCACCAATATGACACAGTATCTCCCTGTACATCTCAATCCGTAAAACCAGTACCATGCATTTCGTTTTCAGGTTAACATTGTCAACACTAAATTAATCTTTGTGCTTGCTACAGAAGCTGTGCTTTCTCCTTTCTTGGGTTTATAATAGATGTCCATCCAAAACACTTTGCCAAGAACTGCATCCCCTGTGCCACTTTCATGCCTTCTGTACCTAACATCACTCATATCCCTAAGAATTCACACAATTGCGCCCAAATTCCACTATCCATCCAGTTGGGTTAATTGCTAATATAAGAGCAGCAACATTAAGTGTTCTTGACCTGGTGTTCTTTTTAAGATAAAAAAGAGAATGCAACCAACCAGCAGTAAACATTGATAAGGTTGAAGCAAAACCCTTCCTTCAAGGTAATGCAAAGTGTGTAAGAGATGCTTTAATGTGATTGGAAGATCCGTTTCCATTTGCACCATCAGTCAGGTATAGCAGCTATTTTTATATCGTCATGACTCCAGCTCTTGAAATTTGTAAACTAGTGTAAAGATGGACCAGGGTACAAAATAAAAGATATTTCCTGTCACCCACACTTTTTTAGTACAGTAAGACATTATGGAGTTCTTACACATAAAAAGGCAATTGTGCCAGGTACCAGGGGATATAAAGAGATAACAAATGGTCCTCATCATTAAGGAGTTTATTATCATGGAGAGACAGAGTTAGAAGCCAAAGATTTTAGAGACAGCAAAAGCCCAGTAATCACTTCCAGGGGACAGTTTAGTATTGAGTAAGAGATGAATGCTGTAGTCAGATAATAATACAAGTCAACATTTATTGCATAGTTCTAAGTGTGTTACATGTAGCATCTCATTTAATCTTTACTACAACCCTGTGACGTAGGACGTTTTTGTCACCATTTTGCAGACAAGGAAATTGAGGTAAGTCAGGTTAAGTGACTGTCCCGAGTCACACAGGTAGCAAGTGGTACAGCCAGGATCTGGAAGAATCCAGACAGTCCTGCTCCAGAATTTGTGTCACAACCTCTGTGTTGTTCTGCCACAGGTGGGAAAATCAGCTCTACTACTTGCTGTAGTAACAAAGGGTGGGTGAAGAGAGAGAGCTTTTTATTTTGCACCCTGGTCCATCCGTGGACCGTTTTTACAAATTTAGAAAGCAGAAGTCATAATATAAAAATAACTGGTTCTTGACTAGTCAGGTAATGGTAAAAGGATTTTTAAATAACATTCAGATATCATCTCTTTTATGTTACACATTGGAAGAGGGTTGCCCTTCAGTCTAGCAAATGTTTATTGCATGCTTCAAACCTTAAATGTGTTATCTTAAGAAGAATACCAAATCAAGAACACTTGGGGTTGCTGACTCTGTAGTGGCAAATAACTGTATGGATAGCAGAATTTGGACTTTAGCGATACATGTTTAGCTGCTCTAAGACTTAGTTTGTTCCCCTGTTAAAAGGAGAACAATAATGATATCTACCTTATAGGGTCTGTATAAGGATTAAATGAGCTACTGAGAGTGAAATGCTTATTAACTTTATGCCTGACACATACAAAAAAACTCCATGATAACAACACTAATAATGATGATGATGGTGGTGGTGGTGGTGGTGATGGTGGTGGTAATGATGATAAATACTCTCTCTGCTGTTGGTGTGCCAAATTTTAGAAGCTCAAATTTTAGGATGCTTAGCTATGTCTATGTTTTATACTTAGGAATATAGTATTTATAATTAGAAACATTCATATATCAATGAGCTCTTCTGTGGTCCATTACTGGCTTTTACATGCTTCATCTCTGCCATCTCTCTGAGACTGTATAAGAGCATTTGAAAGAAAAATTTTACCAGTTGCCCTATAACCAGCATTGACTTGAACAAAATTGGGTGTGAAGATTTTTGCTTAGATGAAAGTTCCTCCACCCCCTACTCCCCACATTGCTCAAGCATTAGAATTTGCAGAACATGATTCTGAACAATCTTGTGAACAGATTAGAGCATTCCCAGAGATGAAAGAAATAGTGTGATAATGTTGCCTGTAAATGGAATATCTCACCTAATTCATTATACATACTCTACACACATCTACTTCCAATATAGAGTCCACTGTGATCAGGCACACTGAATTTCAGTAAATAATTCCTTGGGCATTCTTTATCTGAATTAATTTATGATTGTGTTCACTGAGCATATGTGTTCTTTGTGACCAGTAATGAGACATCAAGAAAGGCTTTTTCGGATTCTGGAATTCTTTCCATTTACTATCACAGGAAGTTTACTCTCAGATTTTAGAATACCAATTGAGAGTTAAAGCACATTTTTAAAAATCTGGAATGTATAATTAAACTAAATGGTTAGTCCTACTTGCTATTGTGTGTATAGATAAGCATTTTAATTGTATTCAATTCTATAAAATGGAAACATTTAGTTGATTTTTTTCTTTCAGCTTTCCAAAGCAACATTTACAGTGCATTCTTAGATCTGAGAGTGGGCTAAAACACAGACTTATAAATAGGACTAAATTTCATTGAATTGGAAGAAAATTTCACCACTAAGAGGGTGTGTATGTGTGTGTTGCTTTTGCACACATACATTGTAATCACTCTTCAGGCTCTAAAATAATAAGAGTATTTTTGTGGATCTCATGGAACTAACTTACAGTCACATAGTGAAGGAAAATCTCTCAAGATCAACATATTAGAGTATCTAGTGAAGAGAAGTAACAAAGCTCTAATTTTAATAATGAAGATTGGGTGATTTTCTATCTTCCAATCTTTCTTTCTGCACAAGCCTCACTTCCCCTGCCAGTAAACATCCATTGTTAAAATGTGAAAGAGCTCAAGGGACAGGCAGCTGGATTTTCACTCTAAATTGCTTGCATGCGGTGCCGGCTGCCAATATCAAGTGTTCATCCCCATCTTATGGGTTGCCATTGACCTCAGTGAGATAAACCATCGGGTACGGGCCTAATACTGACTTATCCCTGGCTTTGGGCTGTGCGGTAAATACCAAGGGCTTAGCAAAGACTGGGAAAGGCCACCCAGGTATTAATTAGGCCAGTAGGTGAAAAGTGGAATCCAGCAACATAGATCAGAAATAAAGCCAGAAGACCCACTGAAAACTAGTCTGGACACAAAAAGAAAAATCATCCTGGGTCAACAATATTAAATCTAATTCAGTTAAAGGCGGTTTTAAATGATAATCCCTCAGTGATAGTGTAAAAACTGATAGTGAACTCTGTCTCTGATGTGCAGCACCCAGCACATTTCCTTCTAAGCGCCCAACAGTTCTCTGGCGGATAAATGAAAGAATGAATGTCAGTGTTGAAAGCCTGGTTTAGCGTGACCTTCTTCACTTTGCCTCTCTGTTTTCCTACATGCCTACTTCTATCTTCTCTCTCTCATCTGTCTTTCTCCTTTCTCCTTTCTCTCTTTCTCCTCCTCTCTCTTCCTCTGTCTTGACTGATATTCTCTCCTCTCTCATCCATGTGACAGAAAACAAAGCTATATCATGACTTGATGCCTGAGTTAATATCATCTCCATCTAAAGGACCAACCCAAGTGGAACCAAATTCCATTAGTATAAATTCCAGATAATCTGTGCCCCACCTTCTCACAAAAGTATTAGAGTCAACTTAAATTTAAAATGCATAGGCATGTGAACCTAGGCTAGTCAAAAGGAATTTAAATTGTGGTCAGGATTTGTATAAAGAAAGTAAGACTATAAGTATAACAGGAATAAAATAATGAAAGTCACCATAACTGGAGTGTAAATTTAGCTGGAGCTTCCTGGCAGGCAAGGTAATTAGGGAAACATTATAGATCATAAAATTGTCATTACCTAATAGAAGAAATAGTCATTTGTTTTAAAAACCAGGTCTTATGATAATGCTTAACACATAGTAGTGTTCAATAAACATTTGTCAGATGACTACAAGAAAATAAACATTTTCATGGAGAAAATGTAACGTTGGGGCCAGCCTCATGGCCGAGTGGTGTTAAGTTGGTGCACTCTGCTTCAGTGGCCCAGTGTTTGCCAGTTCAGATCCTGGGTGCAGATCTAGCACTGCTCATCAAGCCATGCTGAGGTGGAACCCCACATAGAAGAACTAGAAGAACCTACAGCTAGGATATACAACTATGTACTGGGGGCTTTGGTGAGAGAAAGAAAAGAGGAAGATTGGCAACAGATGTTAGCTCAGGGCCAATCTTCCTTAAAGAAAATATAATGAGATTCTGGATCTTGTCAAGATGGTGGTGTAAGCAGACTCTGAATGCATCTCCTCCCACAAACACAACCAGGTTACAACTATTTTTGGAAAAATTACCCTGGAGAGAAAACTGAAAACTGGATAAAAAGAACCCCCACAACGAGGGACAGTCCTGACTAAGGCGGAAGAGGCAGAAATTCCTGCTGGAGAGGAAAAAAGCCACCTTTGGGAGCAGCGGAGCTTCTAGCTGGCCAGGCGGGAGTCACCCTAAGGTACACAGCCCTCCCTGGAGGAGTGAGGTCCGGAGCAGGGGCAACAGTGCTATAAGCATACTTCAGACTCAGCCCAACTGAGACGGGGGTCTTACTGTCTATTAACTGCAGGGAGGATACCCCCAGAAAAGCTATCATCCAAAAGCCGAAAAGACCTGCGTCTTAAAGGGCCCACGAACAAACTCACTCATTGCAGCAACCTAAAATCACCAGAGAGAAGGCTGACAGTCCTTTGGTGAAATGAGACTCAGCTGGTGGGTTCTGGGGGCACCTTGATGAGAGGAGGGACCTCTCCAGAGACTGAGACATTGGTGCGGTCATTGTTCTGAGCTGGTCCAGGTGTGCTGACAGGGACCCGGGTGGCCGCCATTGAGGTTCTTCCCTTGGCCTGTTAGCCCAGGGATCTGCCACTCCCACTAGAGCACAGATTTAATCCAGTTCAGCCAGGGCAGGCAACCCGCCCTAGGGACTGGCTCCACCTAACAGCAAGCCCTCAGGCTACTTTTCAGCCTGCATTGACTGGGTGCCTTGATCCTCTACAGGCAGGCAAGGGTGTCTGCCTCTGTGGGGCAGGGCCTGTGTGAGGACCAGGTGAACTGTGGGGGGCATTGGTGGAGAGGTGGGGGCTTCTACAGTGCGGCGTGGGGGTACACTCCAAGGGGTTGAGAAGTGTGCGTGGACCAGGACTGTGTTGACAGTGTATGTGGTCCTGTGGGGGGTGAGGCTTATCAGCTGCAGAAGACCTCTGCTTCACAAATAGCCATAAAAAGGATGAGCCCCACCTTCCAAAGCCTGAAACAATTAAGTGCTCCCATGCCTAGGGCCAGCCCCACTCAGCTGCACTCCTAAGAGAACTGACAACAGCCTTGTAGGCCTGAGGCCTATAGCAACTGTAAGCCCCTGAGCCTAGCAATCAGCTACACTGGGTACCAACCTAATTAAGAGGAAAACTGCAATAGGAGTGTGCTGATAGACTTCGGAGCCAATGGTGCTGAGGCTCCCCAAACCAAATTTACAAACAGCTGGCCAGGGAAGGAAAGACTAGACTCCCTGGGTACCTGCAGTGGGAGCAACCCTGCCACAGCAGAAGTACACAAGTAGCCCACAAAGGGGTCACTCCTGGTTCTTATGGACTGGTGATGAGAGGAGAGCACACTGCTGGGCCTCATAAGGCATCTCTTACATAAGGCCACTTCTCCAAGATCAGGAGACATAGCCAACTCACCTAATACATAGAAATAAGCACAGAGAAAGAGGCATAATGAGGAGACAAAGGAATACTTTCCAAACAAGGGAACAAAACAAAACCCCAGAAAAAGGACTAAATGAAACAGAAACAAGCCACCTACTCGACAAAGAGTTCAAACAAAATGTGAGGATGTTCACAGATATTGGAAGAAGGCTGGATGAACACAGTGAGCACATCCACAAAGAACTGGAAGATATTTAAAAAAAAAAAAATCAGAAATGAAGAATACAATACTGGAAATGAAAAATTCACTAGAGGGACTCAATAGCAGAGTAGAGGATGCAGAAGGACAGATCAGCGAACTAGACAAAAGACTAGAGGAAATCACCCAAGCAGAACAGAAAAAAGAAAAACTAATTAGAATGAGAACAGTCTAAGGGAACTCTGGGACAATATCAAGCATGCTAACATTTGGATTGTAGGTGTCCCAGAAGGAGAAGAGAGAGACAAAGGGGCAGAAAATTTATTTGAATAAATAACAGATGAACATTTTCCTAATCTGAAGAAGGAAACAGACATCCAAGTTCAGGGAGCACAGAGAGCTCCAAACAAGATAAGCCCAAAGAGGCCCACATCAAGACATATTATAATTAAAATGTCCAAAATTAAAGAGAAAGAATCCTAAAAGCAGCAAGAGAAAGGCCACAAGTGACATACAAAGGGAAGCCCATCAGGCTATCAGCAGACTTCTCAGCCGAGACCCTACAGGCGAGAAGAGAATGGCACAATGTATTTAAAGTGCTAAAAGGAAGAAACCTACAGCCAAGAATACTCTATCCATCAAGGTTGTCATTCACAATGGAAGGAGAGATAAAGAGCTTCCCAAACAAGCAAAGATTAAAGGAGTTTATCACCAAGAAACCAGTTCTACAAGAAATGCTGAAAGGACTTATTTAAGTGGGAAAGCAATGACCACAAATAGAGATTAAAAAAAATTATTATCAAAAAACCAAAACAACAACAACAAAAACCAGGCAATAAAATCACTTGTAAAGGTAAAAATATAGTAAAGCTAGCAGATTAACTACCTGTGAAGATAATATGAAGGTTAAAAGACAAATGTACTAAAATCACCTATTTCAATGATAAGAGGGTAATGGATGGACACACACTAAACAAGAGACTATATATGATTTGAAAAACATAAAATTTGAGAGGAGGGGAGTGAAAAAGTAGAGATTTCAGAAAGAGGTCAAGCTAAAGAGTCTATCAACTCGATATAGACTGTTATATACATAGAATATTAAATAGGATCCTCATAGTAATCACAAATCAGAAACATATAATAGGCAAGCAAAAAAGTAAGACAAAAGAAGTCAAACATATTACTAAAGACAGCCATCAAACCACAAGGGAAGACAGCAAGAGAAAAAGAGGAACAGAGAAGAACTACTAAAACACCCAGAAGAAAAAAGTAACAAAATGGCAATAAATACATATTTATCAATAGCTACTTTAAATGTCAATGGACTAAATGCTCCAATCAAATGCCATAGGGTGGCCAATTCGATAAAAAAACAAGACCCATGTATATGCTGCATACAAGAGACACACTTCGGACCTAAAGACACTCACAAACTGAAAGTGAAAGGATGGAAAAAGATATTACATGCAAATGGCAAAGAAAAGAAAGCAGGGGTAGCAATACTTATATCAGACAAAATAGACTTTAAAACAAAAACTGTAATAAGAGACAAATACGGGCACTACATAATGATAAAGGGAACAATCCAACAAGAAAATATAACACTTGTAAATATCTATGCACCCAACATAGAAGCACCTAAATATATAAAGCAATTATTAACAGACATAAAAGGAGAAATAGACAGTAACACAATAATAGTAGAGGACTTGAACACTCCACTTACACCAATGGATAGATCCTCCAAACAGAAGATCAATAAGGAAACACTGGCCTTCAACGACACATTTGACCAGATGGACTTAGTAGATATATACAGAACATTCCATCCAAAAACCACAGAGTGCACATTCTTTTCGAATGCACATGGAACATTCTCCAGGATTGATCACATATTAGGACACAAAACAACTTGCAATAAATTTAAGAAGATCAAAATAATACCTTGCATCTTTTCTAGCCACAAAGGTATGAAACTAGAAATCAACTACAAGAAGAAAACCAGAAAAGCCACAAAAATGTGGAGATTAAACAAAATGCTACTGAACAACGATTGGGTCAATGAAGAAATCAAAGGAGAAATAAAAAAATTCCTGGAGACAAATGAAAATGAAAATATGACATGCCAAAATCTGTAGGATACAGCAAAAGTGGTTCTAAGAGGGAAGTTTATAGCAATTCTGGCCTACCTCAACAAAGCAGAAAAATCCCAAATAGACAATCTAAAAGCACATCTAAATTTACTGGAAAAAGAACAGCAAAGCCCAAAACCAGCAGAAGGAAGGAAATAATAAAAATCAGAGCAGAAATAAATGAAATAGAGACTAAAAAAAAATAGAAAAAATTAATGAAACCAAGAGCTGGTTCTTTGAAAAGATAAACAAAATTGACAAAACGCTTAGCTAGACTCACCAGGAAAAACAGAGAGAAGTCTCAAATAAATAAAATCAGAAATGAAAGAGGAGAGATTACAACAGACACCTCAGAAATACAAAAGACATTAAGAGAATACTATGAAAAGCTATACGCCAACAAATTGGATAATCTAGAAGAAATGGATAAATTCTTAGAAACATACAACCTTCCAGAACTGGACCAAGAAGAAGTAGAGAATTTGAATAGACCAAGGAGATCTAAACAGCAATCAGAAACCTGCCCCAAAATAGAAGTCCAGGACCAGATGGCTTCCCTGGTGAATTCTACCAAACCTTCAAAGAAGACTTAACATCTATCCTTCTCAAACTCTTCTAAAAAATTGAAGAGGAGGGGACGCTTCCTAACTCCGTCTATAAAGCCAACATTATCCTGATACCAAAACCAGACAAGGACAACACAAAAAAAGAAAATTACAGGCCAGTATCACTGATGAACATCAATGCAAATATCCTCGACAAAATACTAGCAAATTGAATACAACAATACATTAAAAAGATCATACATCGTGATCAAGCAGTTTTCATTCCAGGCATGCAGGGATGGTTCAACATCTGCAAATCTATCAACGTGATACACCACATTAACAAGATGAAGAATAAAAATCACATGATCATCTCAATAGATGCAGAGAAAGCATTTGACAAGATACAGCATCCATTTATGATAAAAACTCTAAATAAAATGGGTATAGAAGGAAAATACCTCAACTTAATAAAGGCCATATATGACAAACTCACAGCAAATATCATTCTCAATGAAGAAAAACTGAAAGCTATCCCTCTAAGAACAGGAACCAGATAAGGATGTCCACTGTCACCGCTCTTATTTAACATAGTATTGGAAGTCCTAGCCAAAGCAATCAGGCAAGAAAAAGAAATAAAAGGGATCCACATTGGAAAAGAAGAAGTGAAACTGTCACTCTTTGCAGACGACATGATTTTATTTCTAGAAAACCGTAAAGAATCCACTAAAAAACTTTTAGAAACAATAAAGGAATACAGTCAAGTTGCAGGATACAAAATCAACATACAAAAATCAGTTGCGTTTCTATACACTAACAACAAAGTGGCAGAAAGAGAAATTAAGAATACAATCCAATTTACAATTGCAACAAAAAGAATAAAATACCTAGGAATAAACTAAACCAAAGAGGTAAAAGATCTGTACACCGAAAACTATAAAACGTTGTTGAAAGAAATCGAAGAAGACACAAAGAAATGGAAAGATATTCTGTGCTCTTGGATTGGAAGAATTAGCATCATTAAAATGTCCATACTTCCTAAAGCAATCTATAGATTCAACGCAATCCCTACCAAAGTTCCAACAACATTTTTCACAGAAATGGAACAAAGAATCCTAAAATTTATATGGAACCATAAAAGATCCCAAATAGCCAAAGAATTCCTGAGAAAAAAGATCAAAGCTGCAGGTACCACACTCCCTGATTTCAAAATATACTACAAAGCCATAGTAACCAAAACAGCATGGTACTGGCACAAAAACAGACACACAGATCAATGGAACAGAATTGAGAACCCAGAAATAAACCCACACATTTATGGACAGCTTATATTCGACAGGGGAGCCAATAGCATATGATGGAGAAAGGAGAGTTTCTTCAATAAATGGTGTTGGGAAAACTGGACAGCCACATGCAAAAGAATGAAAGTAGACCATTACCTTACACTATGCACAAAAATCAACTCAAAATGGATTAAAGACTTGGATGTAAGACCCAAAACCATGAAACTTCTAGAAGAAAACATAGGCAGTATGCTCTTTGACATCGGTCTTAGCAGCATATTTTCAAGTACCATGTCTGACCGGGCAAGGGAAGCAGAAGGAAAAATGAACAAATGGGACTACATCAAACTAAAAAGCTTCTGCACAGCAAAGGAAACCATCAACAAAATGAAAAGACAACCTAACAATTGGGAGAAGACATTTGCAAACCATATATCAGATAAGGGGTTAATATCCAAAATATACAAAGAACTCATGCAGCTCAACAACCAAAACACCAACAACCCAACTAAAAAATGGGCAAAAGATCTGAATGGAGATTTCTCCCAAGAAGATATACAGATGAACCAACAAGCATATGAAAAGATGCTCAACATCATTAGCTATTTGCAAATGCAAATCAAAACTACAATGAGGTATCACCTCACTCCCGTCAGAATGGCTATAATCAACAAGACAGGAAACAACAAGTGTTGGAGAGGATGTGGAGAGAAGGGAACCCTGTACACTGCTGGTGGGAGTGCACACTGGTGCAGCCACTATGGAAAGCAGTATGGAGTTTCCTCAGAAAATTAAGAATAGATCTACCATATGATCCAGCTGTCCCACTGCTGGGTATTTATCCAGAGAACTTGATAACGCAAAGGCATAAAGATATCTGCACCCCTATGTTCATTGCAGCATTATACACAATAGCCAAGACTTGGAAGCAACCTAGATGCCCATCAAGGGACGAATGGATAAAGAAGATGTGGTATTTATACACAATGGACTACTCCTCAGCCATAAGAAATGATGAAATCCGGCTATTTGTGACAACATGGATGGACCTTGAGGGTATTATGCTGAGTGAAATAAGTCAGAGGGAGAAAGTCAAGTACTGTATGATCTCACTCATAAGTAGAAGATAAAAACAACGACAAACACAAAGCAATGGAGAATGGAATGGTGGTTACCATGGGGGAAGTGGAGGGAGGGAAAAAGGGGCGATTAGGCTCACAAGTGAGGGCATGGACTATAATTAGTTTTTGGGTGGTGAACACGATGTAATCTACACAGAATTCCGAATATATTATGATGTACATCCGAAAGCTATATGATGTTATAATCCAATGTTACTGCAATTAAAATAAATTTTTTAAAAAAGAAAATATAATGTTATATGCTCACAGAAACACACTCACACAAATAAGATATAAGTCTGTGTAAGTATTTTTCACCCAACTAGCCATATAAAGGGGGATACTTCAACCATGTCTCTATACAAAATGCAGACATCTTAACTGTAAGGATTCAGATACAAGCTGAGAGATAACATTAGACAGTAGTTCAGAGAAGGCGTTAGTCCTACTTACAGCTCTTTTGGATGCCTATAACAGAAATGGACTCAAGTGGACCCAAACTACTGTAAGCAAAAAAACCACCATTCATTATTAAGATGTAATAACATGGACCCCAAAGGCCTTGGGAATAGATTGGAATGAGGGCTTAGGACACCATCTGCGCTCTCTCCATTGCTCATCTCTGCATCACTCTACAAGTCTTCTTCTTTTCTTTCTCTTTTTCTCTAAGTTTCTATTCTCTCTCTCCTCCTTCTGGGCTTTTCTGCTGTCCAGTCCACATGGTGAAAAACAGGATCACACTACCAATCATGAATTTATATTGCCTCCTTTTAAATTAGCAGTCCTGACAGAAACTGGAATCTCAATCCCAATTCCAAATTTTTGGGGAAGGTCCTCTCTTTCATCCAGTCTGGGTTACACATTCAAGTCTGGACCACTCAACTGTGCATAGGGAAGCCAAGGCCATATCACAGAAAATGGTTGTCAGGGTGACTGCTCTTACCATTTCAGTGGAAGTGGGGTGATGTCCCAAAGAAGGATTCTACTGTTGCCAAGGTAATATTATTGAATGCATTGGTTTCAGGGTACCTAACACTTAACACAAGGCTAGAAGAGATCCTAGAATTATTGGTGGATAACCTAGACCATCTTTTATAAGTATACCCCTACCCACCCATGATGTTGGCCAAGGCTGTAGATCAGTTCAAAAATAAGCCTTCCAATGAATATCTGACATGTATATATTTTGTGTTGTTGAATGAAATGAGACCCATAAGCTTTTGCTTTCAGATGACTATGGTGGAAAGTTAAATAAACATCTTTTTTTAAATTAAATAACCTGATTTGTATTCTCATTTAGATAAAAAGTCATCCTACCTTCAAGTGGAAATGGGCCTCATATGGACCTGGGCACAGAGTCCAAATTTTTCACAGAAAAGAATTTAAAATCTGCTCAAAGTCCTGTATGAGAACTCATGGATCCCACCTTACTCCCGAGATAAACAGATCATAGGATGTAGGAGGGATCATTTTAGCCTTGGGAATTCTGCAACGAGGTTTTAGGGTCAACTACAATGGGCACCGTAGCACCATTCTGGCCTTAAGGAATATCTGTGTCACAAGTGAGGGAGAGAAAACACGTGATGACATCAGATTCCCAAATATCTTTCCCTTGAAAGCATTCATGACATAAGCATTAATCAGCTCATCATGACCAAGAGAGGACAATTGCCTACAGTGGGGCCAGAATGCAGGTTTCCCAGGACAGGAATGAGTCCCCTATCCTCTGTATTAAAACATTCAAAGCTGGTCTATTCTTACCATAGGTAATACAGAATTTTCAGGGGAGTCTAGACTTATCTGTGTCTCCCTTCCTCTTCACAGCCAAAACAAACTGGATATGATGGCTAGAAGAAAAGTTACATTTATGCATGGGAAAAAGAAAAGGCAATATAATAACTTGCTGCTTTGTCCAATTCCCATCAAACATATAAAATTTCCAAAACTGTTTCACTCTCTGCTTGTTGTAGTGAATTTCCAGTAGCATAAGGCACAATAATAAACACAGGCCAGTAGACTCAGGCTGAGACCTAGCAGACCTTTGGAGGAAGAAATCATTAATAGCATCAGAGTGACATCCTTGAGGAACTGATCTGATATCTCTGAGATGACAATAATCTAACTTTACAGAACAAACAGCACCACTAGACTGGGACTTGAGCCACCTTAGTGCATTCTGAAGAAGTGGAGGAACTAAAAGAACAGCTTTAGAATCAGTCAGGAAACATGCCAGTAAGACAATGGTTCGAGTGTACTTGGCAGGCTTTAGGGAAACGCCAGCTGAATCCAATATGTTCATTATACAATGCAAGCTAAACCCGGGTGAGTGGAAACCCAGCTGAAGCAAATGCAGTTGGAAAGCAGTAATAAAAAACAATCAGGAATTGTGCAAATGTGGTTAGAAAGCAGTAATAAAAATCAGTCAGGAAACTTGGGGATTTTTTAGGGTTTCTGGACCAAATCAAAGAGAGTTGACTATATAGGGCAGTGGTTCTCAAAGTTGGTCCCTGAAGAAGCAGCGTCAGGGAACTTGTTAAAAATGCAAATTTTTGACCTAGCCCCAGTCTTGCTGAATCAGAAACTCTGGGGGTAGGACTCAGAAGGTTGTGATTTAACAATACCCCAGGTGATTCTGATGCATGCCAAAATTTGAGAACCACCAGCACAGGAGAATGAATATTAAGAGGCATTTATTAAGCATAGAGGGAGAAGCATTGTATATTTTCCATGTGTAGATGGAAGAAGAAACAAAAATGTTAAGTATGCTATAAGCATTTTCCCTGGAGCTGTGTTTTTCAAAAGCTAGGTCATGACACATTATTGGGTCATGAAATACATCTGAGTCACTGATCAGCATTTAGAAAACTTAGATTAGAAAATATCTATTGTATGCACTTAGGGTATTTTCTCCTCAAAATCTTTTTTTCAGTCATCTGCCTTTGTGTATATGTATGTATGTATATGTGTGATTGGGACGTAAAAATTACTTTTTACCTTGGATACAGGTCAAAATGTTGTGGGGGCTGGCCCCGTGGTCAAGTTCACGTGCTCCGCTTGGGTGGCCCAGGGTTTCACCGGTTCGGATCCTGGGCACCGACATGGCACCACTCATCAGGCCATGCTGAGGTGGCATCCCACCTAGCACAACTAGAGGCACTCACAACTACAATATACAACTATGTACTGGGGGGTTTGGGGAGAAGAAGAAGAAAAAAAAAAAAAGAAGATTAGCAACAGTTGTTAGCTCAGGTGCCAATCTTTAAAAAAAAATTGCAAAAGCCACTTCTCTAAGACAGTGATTCTTAGACTTTAGTGTACATAAGAAGTATCCTGATGTATTAAAGATAAATTTCCAGGCCTCAAGCAGAGATTTGAATACACTAGACCTGAGGTGGGCCCAGGAATCTGCATTTTAACAAGTCCTCCAGGTGATTCTGATTTAGGTGGTCTGCGGATCCACTTTGAGCAACGTGTTTCTAGGGTGGAGGTTGTAACTGATACTATAAAAATTTAATAATTGTGATTAAAGATCTTTGAGCCCAAATTAATGCTAGAGGAAAGGCTGTGGAGTTTACAAAGTTGAATTGGACATGGATCCTTCTCTCAAAGACATAAAAAATTTAAAGAAGCAGTCTTTATTGTCGGGACTGCCTGATTTGGAAAGTCTGCAAAGGAGAAAAAGGATAAGTAACATCTGGGGATGTTATTTGCCACAATCTAGTTAGCAAGACAAAACATATATTGAGGCAATCAGAGTCTCTGCTAGCACATATAGTGCCTTTGTGAGTAGTAAAAATAAGTACCCACTCTGACAAATGAATTAAGAAAAGACACACCTAATGGGTGGACTGTCTAGAAAAAGTTGCCCCTTCCTCTACGCTAATGTAGGCGCAGGCCAGTGCCATGGTTCTGTGTGGTAGATTGCAATAAGGGCCACAAATTATTCTCTCTTATCCATACTCTTTGGTACTGCCCTCCCACACTAATTCTGGACTGTTGTTAAGACATGATTTGGCCAATAGGGCATCAGCAAACATGATGCTAACAGAAACTTGAAAAAGGCTTATACATTGGGGTTTGCCATCTTGATACTCTCAATAATCTTTTTTACCATGCAAACAAGCCCAGGTTAGCCAGATGGATGATGAAAGTCTATAAGCGGAAAGGTCTGTCATCCCAGACATCACAGTTGAGGCCATCCTAAACCAGCCAGCTCCAACCCACCCACCAGCTGACTATGGATGAAAAAGCAAGCTAGCCAAGATCAGCCAAGCCCAGAAGAACCATCCCGCTGAGCCCAAACCAGATTCCAACCTAGAATAACCATGAGCAAAAAAAAATGCTTAAGCCACTAAGGTTTGAGGTTTCTGGGTATTTCATGAAGGCTAATGAGACACAGCCATTGAGTTCTGGTTGGCGTTCAGTCCTTGCTCAAGCCCCCTAAGCCCAACAATCTGTGTAGAGCGCAAGGTGTACCATTACACAAGGTGGCCTGAGGTGCAAAGCATCTCAAGCCAAACTAAGTTGCATAGGCTGCAGGGTAACCACCAATAAATTTCTGCCTGGTAGAGTGGTTGGATTTTGATTACCTGACCATACATGAGAGACTGAAATGAGTTGAAAAGAGCCTGGTGAGTAGGGAAGTTGGGTGGTCTAATGATAAGTTCAGACTCAGTCAATGCATAATGGATTGTACGGCATCACAAAAATTCCAGATTGACTGTTGTAATTCAGGTAGTCATTGTATACACATGCCCTCTTAGGCCTAAGGACTGCTTTGGGCCATTTTTATTAAGGAAATCACGCATATTGAGAAGATATCATTGCTTCAATAGTTCATTATCAATCTAGATCCTGTGCAAAACCATTCTTAAAATCTGTTCCTATGCAGCTGTGCAGCAGGAAAGAGCCAGACAAGCTGCAGTGACAATTTCCACCCACTCTTTACTCCTTATCATGCCGTCAAATGTGAAGGGAAGAAATTAGAATCTCTCTTCTATATTTTCTTCAATTTGGAAAGTTGTATTTTTCCTTTTAAAATCTGAAGCAGTTTCCTTTCATATCAACAAATACCTGCATTGATCACAGAAAAAGGAAAATCATATCCCTGTACAGTCCCCTGTGTGCATAAATGAAGTCTGAGCAGGCTGGTTTATCATTCTAAAATGGGAGCAGACAACTGTTGAATGAGAGATGAGTTGGGTGGATAGAAGATGACAAGCCGCAGAGATGCCCATAGCACAAGGACAGCACCCTATACACCTATTGGGGAAGGGAGGAAACCTGGAACAACACTGAGAGCAATCAGCAATCATGATGTTCTTTAATGGACTCCATGGATAGGCCATACCTGGAAGTAGAACCACTGGAATTAAATGCATCAATTCATGTGGAGAATGTATGTGCTTTTATCCGTGGAGGGTTCAGTAGCTTTCATCGGATTCCTAAAGGGATCTTTGTCCTTGCCACCTTTCCCAAAAGGCTAAGAACCACTACAGCAATGGAATCTTACTTCGTGAGCATCTCAAGTCATTAGAAGATGATTTGGTTTTCTTTTCTTTTCTTTTTTTGACTTTATTGAGGTATAATTGATATACAAAAAAATCTGCACGTGTTTAATGTATACAATTTGATGAGTTGGGACATATGAATATAGCCATAATACTATCACAACCAAGGTAATAAGCTTATCTATCACCTCCAAAAGTTTCCTTGTGTGTGTGGTAAGAATATTTAACGTGAGATCTACCCTCAACAAATTTTTAAGTTCACAATAGTGTGTTGTTAACGATAGGCACTATGTTTTACAGCAGATCTCTAAAACTTACTCATCTTTCGTAACTGAAACTTTATACCCCTTGAGTAACTCACAGAGAGCTGCTGTTCAATTGTTTTTCTTTTTAAACCTAACACTGATTGTCCTTTACACAGAAGTACTTTTCACTCCATATGTAACGTGAATCTTTTCATTCCCTTGACTTTATAATGAAATTAGATGTGTGTTCCCATGGGGAAGAAAAAAAATCTTCCAGTTGTTACTTTGGAATCTCTTGGTAAGAAAAGGGTCAAGCGGGGAGGGGTAATTCTTTGCCTCAGTGTCCTCTCCAATTTCCCTCCCGCCTCCTTTTGATTTCTTCTGTGGTCCTTTCACCTATTAGAACACTTTTCTTCTGACTTTAGGGCATACCTGATGCTATCTGCCTCTCTTCATGGTCCGAAGGAATTGTTCTGGGTCCTGGTTATCCTTTGTGATCCCCTCGTTCACTTTAGCTGCCAAAGCTCTGCTCTCTGTCTTCTTGTATGTGAGTATTTAGCAGAACTGAGATACTCAGTCTATTAGCTTTCCCCTCACATCCCCTAACACACAAACGATGCACCTGGTCTGAAGTTCCTCAAGTTTGAGTTGTAGATGGTACAGAGAATGTATCAGTCCCTTTCTTCCTCTGAATCTCCATGAGTTCAGAATAATGCCTACTTGTCTCATTTGACCCAGTGCACCTACCAACCCTTCATAAAGGCGATGCTATGCAGGATTGTTAAAGGTTTATCCATTCTACCATCCCCAATGCTCTTGGAAAGGATCTGGAAGCAAGGGATGATGAAAGTCCTCATGAATAACTTTAAGCAACAGACTGGCCAGCCAGTGATTCTCGGTAGTGGGCAGATGGGGAGTGTTGTTCAGCCATCAGCAACCTTGATGGCAGAGCCCAAAGCTCATTTGGGAATGTAGGCAACCTATTTTAACAGTGAAGTTGAGTGGGTCATCCATTCTGGAGAAACCTCAGATTAAGGTGAAGTAGGACCTGTCCACTCCTGAGGGAGATAGAAGAAGGATTTATTTGTTGGTTTCCATTGCTTCCTATTTCAAAAGCAGCAAAACCACATGACAAAAAAGAAATTGGAACACAGGATAAAGAAGAAAAAGAACCCCTACCTCGACCCCGATCTACCATTCTCACACAACCCAAATTAAAATGTTGCTGTGTTTTATTCACGCAATGTAATCAACTTTTTCATTGCGTATTTATAAAGCCCAGTTGTTTCAACCCTTGTGGGTTCTCAGGTGACCCCATTCTGGGGACATCTAAAGTAGTTTTTGATTCTCCCACAGAATTTCAAATTATCTGGAAACACATGGGAAAACATCTTCCAGCCAATCAAATGAGGCTATGGGGTAAAATTGACTGGGCTTCCTCACTTATTAGCTGTGCAACTCGGCATGCAGCTCACCACCTATATGTATCAGATTTTTCCTCATAAAATGAAGATAGTAATAATTACCAACTAAGTACATTGTTGAAGAGTTAAATAAAACAAGCTTAACACATATTCCAGGGGCCCTGGAATGTAGTAAGTATTCTATAAATACTGGCTGTTAGTATTAGAAATAGCCTCCCCCAGCACGTGTTGGTTTATGTTTCCCACATACTGTTTACATCCCCCCAGCCAGGAGCACAGAGCCTCTGAGTCAGAGAAGAAAGAGGACTGTAATCACACTGTGATGTGCAGTTGTCACGGCGAGTTCCTAAATGAGAATAGGATTCGTGTGTTACGCTCTCAGCCTTATGTTTGTTCAAGATACCACATTGGTTGAAGGTGCCCTTGTGAGCCTGCTCAGCACTGCTGCAGTTTTCTATCACCATCAATCAGGCAACACATGTTAATTAAGTGATTTGCTGCTTTGGCACGTGATTTATTAGGCCTCTTTTCATTAATGTTTTTGATCAAAAAGAAAAGTAATTAAGTGGGGAGCAGTGGTGGCAACACATATTCGGCATCAGTTATTAAAAATAAAAGTTCTTACGATGAAAGCCTGATCATTCATCCTTAAGCCAACTGGCGGGTCTCAGCTGATGGCAAACCGTCTGAACTATTACCACCTCTAATTCTTAGACTCACTGTTATTTTTTAAGACTATTAAAGGGAAATATATTTTGATATTTAGAATCAAAATACCAGCAGCTGGCAAAGGAAGACTGGCATTGCACAATCTTCTCTTTATCCTTTAATCATAGAAAGTCAATAAAACTCCTCTCCTGTCAGAAACCTGTGATTTGTCCCTTAAACATCAGTAATACAACTTTGTAAGATAGGATTCTCAGAAAACAACGATTGCACAATTTTATAGGGGAAATACATTTTAAGGAAACAGTCTCCTTTATTTCTTCCTTGAATAACTTGTTTTTCTAATGGAAAGATTCATAACAAGTTGGAAGGCAACCCCAGAGGTCATTTTGTGTATCCCTCATTTTTCTAGGCGGGGTTATAAACAAAATCTCTTAGGATTTGTTCTAGCCTTTTCACTAAAAGCACCCAATGTGAGGACTATTATGCAGTATTATGATTAATCCTACTATTCTGATGAATCTATAAAATGAAGGTCATCATTTCCTACCTCAGAGATATTTAAGATGCTGTGGGTCCTTAATAGCTTAAAGCCAATGAGTTTTAATTCTTGGAGTCAATTTAAAGATACTTAGATAGTCATCATAAATTATGTTTGCAGCAAAGTAGGGTATGAATATACAAATAAATTGGATGCCACTGTCAGGGAATATTCAGATATAGCAAGAATTCAGCCTTAGAACATTGTAATAAGAATAATATATCTGACTGTAATGATGAAGTTAATTTTCTACTTTGCAATTTATTACTATCTTTCATTCTGAGAATATCTTTAAGCTTCAATATCCCACCTTAGATCAGAAAAATTTTTTATTTGAAGGTCCTTATGAAAAAAAATAGGTGAAATGTGAAAGTGGCATGGCCATAGGCAAATTGGAACGTGAGACTTGCTAGCTTGGACACAAAAATCTTAAGGATGAAAACAATGAAGTTAATTTAGGAAATACTTTGATTTCTAGAAAGGTCTTTATGAAAATATTAATGATTGTGATTCTCCTAAGAATTATAAATTTTTGTGCTCTGCTCTATTTTTCAAATCGAATTCTATAGTAAAAGTGCATTGACTCTGAAATTAGATGAAGAGGTTATTTTTTAAAACTGATTTTATCAAGTTAAAACAGCAACAATTTAAAAATAGTACTAACCTAATTGTATTTTAAGGTTTTTTTGTAGGTAGATTTCTGGATATTCCTGATTTAACTTTGGTAGTAGGATGATATTGTGCTAAAAGTGGAAGTAGCCTTAAAAAAGCATCTATATTTCCCAGAGTAAGTTCCGTGGAACATTAATCTTGTGAGATGGTCCTTGTAAAAAGGGTTCCACAATCAAATAACTTTTGGAAATACTGCTCTCCATATTCAGAGGCTCCACATAAAGAATTCAGGAATTTCGCCTCTAATGAAACCTGCTTAAGTGTATTTAACCCAGTATCTGCCTACCTCATTTAACCACAGACAGCATTTTCCACATAATTCCAATTAATATCCTGTCACACTTTGGAAAATGCTATAGATGAATCCTCTCAAGAAGAAAACATTCAGAGAGCTGTTACCCAATGTCTAAAAGTTCATTAATAGCAGCATTGACACTGGAACTCAGATATTCTGGCTTCCTGCCTCGAGCTAGTTTTTGTTATACCCAACTGTTCAACACCTTTACTCAAGGATGAAGAGGTGCCAAGTTCTCCTTCCATATCCATCCAACAGACCTTTCCTCACCTCAAGGAAACAGAGCAGGGAAGATTCCTTCTGACATTTCCTTCCAAGATTCGAGTCAACCTAACACTGTGATACACCCTCATGCCTTAGAATATTTGGATGATTATAAGCAGACTTGAATAGTTCATCAACTGACCCACTTAAGAAGGAAAATTCTGCCTTACCATTTGCTGTTCCCATTCCTGCCAATTTGAAATGCTCTTTTTTTCCCCAATAACCTTGAAGTAGAGGATTTTTTTTGTCTTTAAGCACTAATGCCTCTTGAAGGCCATTTATGTCACACTTCAGAAGTTTTTTCTTATTACCTGAGGAATCATGAGATAGTGAAAATCTCTGTCCATCTGGGAACTGAAATGGCATACATGTTCTGAACAGTGACTGCTTATTTCCACGAATCCTATTTTCTTATTGTACATAGCTTAAGTGATTAGACATGCAGGCCCACTACATCACCATACCTCCAATTTGAAGTGTTTGGCCCAGTGGTAATGAATTATTTGTTGTTCTCTTATTGTCTGAAAATCCAGACCTTCTCATATTTCCTTCATTGCCTGGTTACTTTCTCTTTTTCTTTTATTTTTTCTTCCTTTTTTATATTCTAAGACATTTAATAAATAGTTAGCACCTCTGTGTAACAATATAGCTTAGCTCCCCATACTGTGGTCTGTGGACCAGCAGCTCAGCCATCATTTTGGGAGTTGTATAGAAATGCAAAATCTCATCACCTGCCCCCCCAGACTCCTGAGTCAGACTCTACATTTCAACATGATCCTCGTGGGATTATGTGCACTTTAAAGTCAGGAAAATACTGGTCTAGGGGGTGTTACAAAGCAAGGATTTAATTTGTGAGGCAGAAGCTAGAAAGAATTATATTTACTTGCCAAGTCCTTCTGAACTCAAGCATTCTTTTTTGTTCTGAAAAATACACCGAAGCTAATATATTAGGTGTGTGAGCTTTTAATTCTGTGAAATAGAAACAAACCTGGAGACTTTCTGAAACATTTGAAAGGGAATATCAAAATATAGCCCACGTGACTAATTTAGTCAATTCGATTTTGATATAAAGTAAGCCAACAGGCAGCCTTCTTTCCCTCTAGGAGCTGACCACTGAAGCTGTGCAGCACAGCTCAGCGTCAACCAGAGCTATGGAAGGGTGTGGATGGAATAAATGCAACCCTCTCATTTCCTCATATGAAGCAATGCTGGCTGAGGCATTAGCATGCACAGCAGAGATGTAATCAGTCCCTGGCTTTATTCTATCCCAGCATTTCCACTCTGTGATTTCCCTGCAGCTATCTTCTTGGGACTAATGGGGAAAAGGGAATCAAGTCTTTAACGCTTCCTTGATTTAAACAAAACAAAAAAAAGTGTGATTTTCCCCAGGATACTAAGAGGTGGTGTGTGTGACTGTGTACTAATCTTCTTTGATAAGGCCACGATTGATTTCTTTTTCCATGCATTTTGAAGTGCTGTATGTTAGCAGTAGCTTTCTCTAAGGAGCTTTACACAAGCAGCTCATTACACGGTGAAAAAATCCCTGTGAGGTAAAGGGATCAATATTTATTATGCTCAATCTTGGACCAGATAGAGACAATGCGTGGAGAGAGCTAAACATGGTGAGTTGAATTTCAGACTACTAGCTATTAGCTAAATACGCTATGTAGTGGTGTCTTCAGACTCTGTTTTTAGAATTAAGGAAAACTAACTTCTTACTTTCATTAGGTTTACTATTAAGTAGTCCTAACTGTCCTTTCAGTTTATAACAGGAAGGTAGATGGATGCCAAGAAGCCATGAAGACGTGTCTTAGTCAATAGAAATTTCAAGGGTAAAGAATAAGTAAGTTTCCTAGCGATTGGTTCCAGGCATGCTGATGGCCTTGTTATCTGGCTGTTAATTACTTAATTGTTAATTAACGTTTCACCAGCTCATCTGTGGTCATTGGACATCCACACACCCTCAAGTCTGTACCTAGTGTGAGGATTCTGAATTTTCCTGCTGAGAGGTTACGCCTGAGTTAATCAAAGGTCACCATCCAGGGTTAAACATTGAAAATCAAACAGGCAAGCAAATTTGAGGAAGAAATTAGGTGTAGGTTGCCTGGGCTGGAATAAAATCTAGAATACAAAGTCTGGAATAAAACAGTAAGCCTTGATATACTTTTCAAGGGTATACATCCCACCATGATGTCCAAGGATCCGTTAGGGCTGAAACATATTGTGATAAGGTAAAATGGAGCATGTGATGCTTCTTCCATAGTGCATATTTTTACTTAACTTGGGGCCTCCAAAGTCTTACTCTAGTTGTTACATACTGTCAAGGTGGCTCTGACTCCTGGCGACCCTGTGAATGAGTGATGTCACAATGTCCTGTCCTCAACAGCCCTACTCAGCTCCTGTAGACTCATGCCTATGGCTTACTTTATGAGTCAATACATCTCATATCTGGTCTTCGTCTTTTCCTGCTGCCTTCTACTTTTCCGAGAATTACTCTCTTTTCCAAAGAATCCTGCCTTCTCATAACGTGCTGAAAGTAGGACAGCCTCAGTTTTATCATTTTTCCCCCAGTGATAGTTCAGACTTAGTTTGCTCTAGGACCCACTTGTTCATCTTTCTGACGGTTCTGGGTATCCACAGAGATCTCGTCCAACACCATATTTCAAACGAATCAATTTTTTCTCTGCCAGCCTTCTTCACTGTTCAGCTTTCTCACCTGTTCATAGTAATTGGGAATATGAGGGCATGGATTATCTTGGCCTCGGTCTCTAATGACACTTCATTACTTGATGATCTTTCCTAATTCTTTCATTGCTGCCCTTCCAAGTCTGTCTTCTCTTGATTTCTTGGCTGCAGTCTCCATTTAAATTGATTCCTGAACCAAGGTAAACAAAATCTTTAAGAATTTCATTGTCTACGTTAAAGTTGTCTAGCTCCTCTGTGGTCATGATTTTTGTCTTCTTGATGTTCAAATGCGGTCCTGCTTTGACATTTTCTTCCTTCACTTTCATCAGAAGTTGTTTCAAGTCATTGCTTTTTTCTGCCAGTAAGATGGTGTCATCTGCATATCTTAGATTGTTGATATTTCTTCCACCAATTTTCACTCCTCCATCTGAATCTAACACAGTTTTTTGTATGATATGTTCTGCATACAGATTAAACAGATAGGGAGATAAAATGCACCGTTGTCTGACATCTTTGCCTATAGGAAACTATTCTCTCTCTCCATATTCTGTCCTGACAGTGGTCTCTTGTCTACAGTACAGGTTACACATCAGGACAGTCAAGTGCTAAGGCACGCCCATTTCTTTCAGAGCAGCCCACAGCTTTTCATGATCCACGCAGTCAAAGGCTTTACTGTTATCTATAAAACATAGACTAACCTTCTTCTGAAATTCTTTGGAGCACTCCAGTAGGCAATGAATAATCACAATTAGATCTCATGTGCCTCTCCCTTTTCAAAATCCAACTTGGACATCAGGCATTTCTTGCTCCCTATAAGGTAAAAGCCTTTGTTGAAGCACCTTGAGCATCACTTTACTTGCGTGGGAAATTAGAGCAATGATCCTTGGCATCTCCTTTTTTGGGGATTGGGATGTATATTGAGCATTTCCCCTCTGTAGGCCATTGTTTTGTTTTCCATATTTGCTGTCATATCCTTGTTAGGATTTTGACAGATTCAGTCTCTGTAGGTTGAAATAATCCTATCAATATCCCATCTACTCCTGGTGACTTATTTCTTCCCAGTACTTTAAGGGCAGTTTTCACTTTGCTTGCTAAAATTACAGGTTCTCCCTCATAGGAATGTCCTTCAAAGGCATCTGTCATCCTTTTCTCTCTTCTTTATAGAACTTCAGTATATGTTTCCATCTTCCCTTAATTTTCTCCCAATCAGATGGTGTGCTTCCCTGTTGGTAGTTCACACTCCTAATCTAGGTTTAATTTTAATCTAGAAAAGTGACTAATTGACGGAATTCCTTGTTATTGTGATCAAGAAGTAGTAAAGAATTGGGGGCAAAGAGGCTTTTGTTTCCCTTCAATACGTGTCATCTATGCAACTGCCAATTCTGACTGTGTTTAAAGCAAGCCTTACTAAAAGTAGAGGACACTTAAGAGACTGAGACTTAATTTTTCCCATACCTGGGACAGGATATCAGTCTCCCTAAATCCAGATATTGTTGGATACAATAGCTGATATAAAGAAGTTAAATATTTTCAAATTATGCTTTGCCCAAGGTATTCAAAAGCATTCAAGAGAATTACAGTTATATACCAATAGCTTTGAAAATCTACATGATTGGAATGTTTTTCAAGGAAAATAAAAATTGTTAGACCTGACCCAAGTAGAGTTAAAAAGACTCAATAGACCATAAAATAACTTTAAATTGTCAAAATTCTCCCTTCCCCCACAAAAGCCATATGACCATGTAGTTCTAAGGAATAGGGCTATCATATCATATCTTTAAGGAAAAGATAATATGTATTCTATCTAAACTATTCCAAAGCTATGGAAAAGATCAAAGTTCAAATTTATTTCTAAGAGACTAACTCTACCATGTCAATCAGATAAGGACAGCTCTATTCCCCAAAAGAAAACTATCAACCAATTTCATTTATAAATACACTGCAAACATTAGCAAATTGAATATTAAAATGGATTTTTAAAACATAATACACCACACAGAAGAAGTACGAAGATAATTCAACATCAGGAAACAATTTATACAAAGAGCAAAAGCCATATGATCATCTTAATAGATTCATGTGCTAAAATTAAACAGAAATTCATGATAAAAAATGATTACTTAAGTGATGAATAGAAAAATATATCTTTAACTTGAGCAAGCATATTTACCAGGGACCAAGAGCTAACTTCTTACTAAATAATAAAATAGAGACATTTCCATTAAAAACAGGATCAAGACAATGGTCCCTACCATCAAATGATTTTTCAGCATCCTCTTGGGCACTAAGAAATGCTCATTCACTTATCAAAAATCATTGTTGAAAACAAACATAACTTTTACTCAAGTAATTATTGAGCCTTAATTAGTCCAATTTTATCCTCAAAAAAAGTTTGCCAGATAATTTTTTAAATGATCATACTGCTCACTATCTAAACAGAAATTCTCTTTCACCATTCGTAGGCACAGAATACCTTTGTCCTATGTGATTTTCCAGATGTTTCTTTGAAATCATGCTGACGCTCTGGTTCTATCTTGTCCTGACATGTAGACTATGACTATCTTCTATTTGTCAAATAAATCAAACAGAAGAGAGTTGAAAGACCTAACCTCAGCCTCTCCTATTGCTTTCTATCTTCCATGGATTCAGAAATAGCAATATCCCTCATTTTACAAAGCAGATTTTATATCTTTGATCTACCACTCTGAATTCTCATTAGTACTAGAGGTATGGTAGTGGCTCTGATTTAGAAGCAAAGCTAGTAACACCACTGCAACAGGGAACTGGTTTGGCAAATCACTGCTCAGCCCGAACAGAAGGAATAAAGATATATTCTTAGCAGCGACAAATTAACAGAAGAACAAGCACATTAGGCTCAAATTTACATGGGTAATGTCTATGGAGTTCTAATTAGAAACATATTAATTAGGAATTTTGAAAAACTAAAACTTGGAATGAAAGAGCTATTTTGAAAACTTCAGTTTTCTTTAAATGTCACTCTTTTATATTTATAATCTCTGATGAGCTTGTGTTTTATATTATTCTTCCTTAGTATTATAAATCATAGTATCTTGGAGGTGAGTTATGGTCTAATAAACGATGTCCTTATTTCAAGTGCTGCATTTGTATTGATGGCAACAGGCTGTTTTCTTAGCCTAGTGAAACACATGTAGTTAGGAGGGACAGTGGCATTTGCAAACAAAAATGGTAAGGTGGACAGGGATTACTATAATTTTCATATCTAGTGACATTGAGAAATTATAAATACAGATGAATATACTTTGTTTTACCTTGAAGTCTTATACTTAATTTAAAGAAAGAAGACAAAAATCACAATGGATTGAGCACAAAAAAGAAAAGGTATAATCTACTGCAAGATTATACAAACCAAACCATTAATGTCCTCAGATTATGTGGATCTGAAAAGTTTTTTAAATTTGTATTTTAAGATAATTATAAATTCACATGCAGTTGTAAGAAATAATACAGATAGTCTATGTACCTTTTTCACTCAATAATAGCATCTTGCAAAACCATAGCACAGTATCACAACCAGGGTATTGATGTTGATACAATCCACTCATCTTACTCAGATTTCCCCAGTTTTACTTGTATTCATGTGTGTGTGTGTGTGTCTGTGTGTGTGTGTTCAATTCTATGAAAGTTTATCACATGGGTAGGTTTGTCTATCCATCACTATAGCCAAGATCTTGAACAGTTTCATCATCAAGAATCCTCTGTATTGCCCTTTTAAAAGCATACCTGCCTCCCACCTGCTCACCCGCTCTCCTATCCTTAGCCCCTGGCAACCACTAATCTGTTCTCCATTTCTATAATTTATTCATGTTGAGAATGTTATATAACTGGAATAATATAGTATGTAACCTTTTGGAATTTGCTTTTCTCACTCAGCATAATTCTCAGGAGATTCATCCAGGTTTTTGCATGTATCAGTAGTCTATTCTTTTTACTGCTGTATAATATTCCATGGTATGGACGTAGCATAGTTTGTTTTATCATTCACCCTTTTTAGCAAATCTGTGTTGTTTCCAGTTTGCGATTATCATGAATAGAGCTGTTTTAAGTATTTGTGCACAGGTCTTTGTGGGAACATAAATTTCCACTACTCTTGATTAAATGCCCAAGAGTGCAATTCCTGGGTCGTATAGTGATTGCAGGTTTAGTTTTACCAAAACCTACCAAACTGTTTTCCTGAGGGGCTATACCATTTTACATTCCCACCAGCAGTGTATGAGTGATTCTACTTGGTTTGTCCACATCCTTGCCAGCACTTGCTGTGCCACTTTATTTTATTCTAGCCAATCTGATAGGTGTTGAATGTACTTTTAACCCAAGGTTAAACCTCAGCACGTTGACATTTTGGATTGGATAATTCTTTGGTGTTGGGGGGAGGGCTGTCCTATGCATTGTAGGATGTTTAGCCACATCCTTGACTTCTAGCTACCAGATGCCAGGAGCTCCCCTGCCCCACTGTAACAACCAAAAACGTCTTCAGATATTGCTAAATATCTCCTTGGGGGCAAAATTTTCCCCTCTTGAAAATCACTGTAATCCATCATGACATTCTAAATCTAAGTAAAACAAGATCATTAATGCACATTTATCTCCTCTGTGCTCTTTCCCTTTTTCTGGAAATTAAAAACTTTTCTTAACCAGCCACTCTTCTCTTTTCCAACCAAACTCCTCAACTCATCACCCAGATCCATAAGATTATAAACCTGACATGGTGACTTATTATAGTAAGACCAAGGTGAAATTGCTTGCATGTGATCTTAACTATTATGGCTTGCCCAGGCTATTAACTCTCAGATTGTCTCTATTAGCTACAAATGTGCCTGCTCCAACTTGTTTATAAGATGCTAATCCCATGAAGGAGAAAATTCAGAATATTTATGAGATGAGAAAGGAGAGAGAAATCTGGACAATAGGTTTTCTTAAAGTTGGCTAAGGCAGATGAGAAGGAATCCAGGTTAAAATAGATAATGCTCCAAGTTGGGAAAAGCTACCAGTGCAGTGGCTGTACCTGCAGAGTTGGACCTCTAAGCACACAACTCCGCACATCACCTCAGGTATATGTCAAAACACTAATTCCCCCACTTCTCAGTCTGTTAAAATGCTTCTCATTCTCCAAAGCTCAGATCAAGTGCTCTCTCTTCTGTAACATCATCTCCAATCCTCCCTGCTGGAACAAAATAATCCTCCCCTAGGATTCTGCCGACGTTTATCTCCACCTTGAGCATTACTAGGACTTATATCATTCTGACCATGCTTTGATTATGTGTGCATCTGTCTCCATAGTGAGATGGCTAGCTTCTTGAATTTTATTTAGCAATGACTTAAAGACCAGACCAAGGGTGCCTGTACAGTGGTACAGTAGGGTGCATAGAAAGAAGAAGGGAAAAAGACAGAGAAGCAACAGGTAGCTGAAAGACAATGGAAGAAAGGGTGACTTCCAAGTCAGAATTTTTAGCGGGCTTTGGGGCTAAGCCCACCCTGGAATTTGGATCCAAGTAACCTGTAGGATTGGGGAAAAACCCTGTTTACTATGAAATAAGGGCAAGGAATCTTCTGAGTCAATGGCTCTCAAATTCAATCGCCTAGAAGGCTTCTTAAAACACTGATTGCTGGGCCTCACCCCTGGAAATTTTGATGTGGTGTCAGGGGTAGGGCCTGAGACTATGCATCTTTAACAGGTTCCCAGGTGATGCTGATGCTGGTGATCCAGCACCACTCTTTAAGAACCACTATTCTAGCTGCCTGTGTTGACAGCATGAGATTACTCTCAAAGTTCCAACACAGCCTATGGAGGTCACCCCAGCTGCACTGAAATGGAAAGCTGTTGGGGGAAGGACTTGTATAGTGGGACCAAACTGGGCAGTACCTCCTCTTTGCTGGGACAAGTCTAGAATCTCCCCATGAGCATGGGCTCTGGACCTCTTTAATGACTTTAACTAGACAAACGTTTAATGGGACGTTCATATTCATCTTTGCATCTCAAATGTTTTGCATAGAGCAGATGGGGGACACTCAATAAATGCTCAGTATATTTTTAAAAAATGGAGAAATGAACTTAATGTCCTTGCCGTCCTTGCATGTTCCTTACATAGAGTAGTTGCCCAATAAAAGTTTGTTGGTCTTATTGCTACTATTGATAATGATGCCATAACATCTTTCTTAATATGACACTAAACAAGGTGTTTCCTAGTGAGGACAAAGGATGAGGAACTAGTGGAATGAATAGTCAGCTTTGAGGAGATAAAGGTCTATAAAGCTAATCTAGGCTTCGAATATTTCCCATGAGTTATTTAACTAGTGGAATCTTAATAGAGATGTATAGGTAGGTAGGTAGGTAGGTAGATAGATAGATAGTAGATGTAGATATAGATATAGATATAGATATAGATATAGATGGGTTGATGGATGGACAGATGGATAGATATAGAGATACACCTACTTCCCTTCATGGATTCTGTGGCAGGCAAACTTCTAAGATGGCCCCAAGGATCCCCACCTCCTGGTATTCATGCCTATGCATAACCACTCCCTTTGACTGTGGCCTGGACCACTATAGCAATGTGTTCTAAAAATTGAATACAACAGAAGTGATGGGATGTTACTCCCTCTATTGGAAGTAGCAAAACTTCCAAATCACTGTGACTTTCTTCTATCTTACTTGCACTCTCTTTCTTGCCTTTTTATTTGCTTGCTCTAATGCAACCGGATGTGGTATTGGGAGGTGCCGTATGGAGACGCTACATGGCAAGGAACTGAGGGAAGCCTCTGACCAAAGGACAGTGAGGAACTGAGGCCATCAGTCCAACATGGATCCAACAACCTCATGAATGAGCTAGGAAACAAATCCTTCTAAGTTAAGCCTTGAGATGACAGTGGCCTTGTTAGAGACCCTGAGAGAGTAGACCCAGTAAGGCCATGTGTGGATTCCTGACCCACAGAAACTAGAAGATAATAAATGTGTACTGTTTTAAGCCACTAAATTTGAGGGTAATTTGTTATGCAGCAATAGATAATGAATACATATTATTTTATAAAAATGCCAAATAATTAAGGTCTTCTGCACAGCGTCAAAGAAATAATGTGTGTGTGTGCGCATGTGTGTGATATCAGGCAGGGTTCCAAAGAGGTTTCTGATTCCCCCAAAGGGCATAGTCTTATTTCTTGTCACAAAAGACTTGTTGCCAATCTGATCCCCTAAAAAAGTAAACACCAAAAGTTCCAGGGTTGATTAGAGTTATTATTATCATTATTATCCAAACTTCCCAGTCCTAATTGTGCCATCTTGCTCACCTTATTCACAACTAATTGACAGAACTGTGATAATTGTAACAATAGTTAGTCTTACTCTTTCTGACTCAGATTTCTAGCTCCACTCATATCTTCTTGCAGACTTAAGTGAGACTCAAGGAGAACATGCCTAGGCCCCAACCATAACTAGAGTCTAAAGTACTACAACCATACATAAACTCTTTTACACATCAAGAATTACAGACAGCATTCATTTAATTATCCATTCAATTTTCAACAGATGTTTACTGACTACTACTATGAGCAATGTACTGTGCCAGGAACAGTAATGGGAAAATGGCTATGACCATAATGTATTCATATTCCCTTTCAAATTTACAGTAACCATTACATGTCCTGCTCCTGCAATGATTTCTTTTAGCAGTGTCTATGTAGCAAGTATTGTGAGAACATTACCATTTGTGAAATATGCTCAGTGAAAAAGCTGATTCTTAGGAATAGACAAGAAGTCTGCCATTGGCATGTACTTTGACCGGCCCTTAAAAATGAAATACAGGGCCAGCCCAGTGGCACAGCGGTTAAGTTTGCACATTCCACTTTGTCAGCCCAGGGTTCGCCGGTTCGGATCCTGGGTATGGACCTATGCACCGCTTGGCAAGCCATGCTGTGGTAGGCGTCCCACATAGAAAGTAGAGGAAGATGGGCATGGATGTTAGCTCAGGGCCAGTCTTCCTCAGCAAAAAAAAAAAAAAGGGGCGGGGGTTGGTGGCAGATGTTAGCTCAAGGCTAATCTTCCTCAAAAAAGAAAAAAGAAAAAAGAAATGTCAGCAATGGGCCTGTTTATCTATTGCTGGCATGGCACCTGACTTGAGATTTGAAACTTTGGCTAGCTATTTCCCAAGAGGCCACAATAAGGGCTTAAGGGGTGGTTTTAGGGACCTCTTTGTAAAGATGAACCCTAGCAGGGCAGACACCAGTGTGTGTCTGAGACGGATTCAGCTCTGCTTGCACTGTCAGCAGGTAGCACAACCACAGCTCATAATATCCTATGTCCCTCAGGGTTCCCAGAGATCATAGGAAGTGAACAAATACAGAATAAGCTTACGAGGCACATTGCTCATAACTGAAAAGCAATATATAAATCTTAAAACAAATCCAGAAAAGGCAATTTGGCAATGCATATGAAAAGACTTAATTTGTATTTTGCATATCTTTTGATCTACCAAGTCTACTTCTAGGAATTTATCCTAAGGGTTGAAAATCATAGGGCTTTGAAAATCTGTGGCTACATCGGTATTCGCTAAAATTATTTTCATGAGGGAAGAAATTGGAAACAGCCTAAATATGTGCCAAGTGGGGACTGAGTAAATTAATTATTATATAATCACACAGTGGAATATAATAGCCATTAAAAAAATATTGTGGAAGAATAATTAAGAATTACGAAATGTTAATGTTCCTTATATATTATAAAGTGAAAAAGTAGGTTAAGAAATAACATGTACAATATTTTTATGTTTTTGTTTAAAAATTTGTGTACATATGTATATTATATACGTATATATATATGTGCATGTATTTATGTAACACAGACTTTAGTAGTGGTTCTGTCTAGATGTTGAGCTAGATGGATAATTTAAATATTTTTTTAACTATATGGTCTATATTTTCCATAATGGGTGTCTATTGTTGAAATTACGGATAATTTAAATTTTGTTAGTTTTATTTAATTATTTCTGTATTTTCTATAATGGCCATATATTGTTTAGAAAACATTAAATTATTATTAGAAAAAGGGATCAGTTAACTGAAAATGTACATTAAAGGGATTCTTAATCCAAATCTTGAGGTTTTAGGTACACAAAAGGGGAGTATACGTAACTAAGCATCTTCAATTCTGCCTCTGCCCAGCAACTTAGCTTTCACTCAAAGGCAATAGAAGATTAAAGGTTTTCAAATTTCACTAACTGTCAGGTAACAATCCTAGGTCCTATTATCTTTTGGAACTGGAACTTTCCTTTTGCCACTGAATGAATCAGAAGGAACTTGTCTTTGGACTGGAGCAAAAGAAGGAAATGGCCTTTCAAGGAGGAAGGAGAGAACACTGGCCCTCAGGGAAGGACAAATGCCAGCTGGGGAAGGCACATATGTGTGACTGCTTCTTAGAGAGGTAGGTCCTCAAAGGCAGTTTAAACATAAACACGTTTTCTGTTCAGGAGCAGTGGGAGTTTTTCTATTTTTTCTATCAGTCTCAATAGGCAACTTCAAAGAAACTGAAGTCATAGATGTAAATATAATAGGTTTAGAAATACTTGGTCTCTTCCTGAGATCAAGCAAAATCTGAGATTTTACCGGGCAAGTGATTTTTATTTTAAATCAAAATGACACTTCACATTTAAGTAATTTTCCCCTCTGAATATTTTTTCATTTCTCTTATCTGAATAAAAAGAGAGCTTTCCAACCAGAGTTCAGTTGAGGCATACAAAAAATATCTAAAGAGACCAAAAACATATAATTTAACAAATGCTCTGACTCAATTATGTTGCTTCTTTCTAGGAGAAACGGAACACATCCCAAGAAGATATACACTCACTAAATGTGCATAGAAATCATTCATTCATTTACTCACTTAACATGATTTTACTTACCCACTGTTAAGTACCCAGGATAAAGAGATAAAGACCAATCCTCCCCTACAGGAGCCCACAGTAAGAGAGTAGATAGGGCAGTTGAGAGAGAAGACATGTTAAGTAAGGCAGACAAGCAAATCCCATTTTCAACATAATATATTAAGTGCTTTAATAGATTAATGCCCAGTGTGAATGCTATGGGAGACCAAGAGATAGACATTTCTAAAATACCCAACAGAGGGAGGCATTAGGGAGGCTTCTAGAGGAGGAAAGACTTTTGCTGACTCTTGAAAGGATGGGAAGTTAACCCAGTAGATGAGTGGGACACATATGCAAGGGCACAGAGATGCGACAAAGCCAAGATCACTAGCTATGTTGAGAAGTTGTAGATGATATGGCAGTAAAGATGCACAGAACTCAATGATATTAGGATATAGGCTCAGCTGCTCTAACAGTGACACCAAAATTTCAGTGGCTTAAACAAGATAGACATTCATTTTCCCTCAGGTAATACATCAATCAAAAATCATCCAGGACAGGGGCCAGCCCGGTGGTGCAGTGGTTAAGTGCGCACGTTCTGCTTTGGTGGCCCGGGGTTCGCCGGGTGGGATCCCGGGTGCAGACATGCACTGCTTGGCGCGCCATGCTGTGGTAGGCGTCCCACATAGAAAGTAGAGGAAGATGGGCACGGATGTTAGCTCAGGGCCAGTCTTCCTCAGCAAAAAGAGGAGGACTGGCAGTAGTTAGCTCAGGACTAATTTTCCTCACAAAAAAAAAAAAAAAATCATCCAGGACAATAAGATAGATCTACAGGGTGGGGTACCCAGGCCTTTTCCATCTTATTGCTCTGTAATTTCTAACCCATGGCTTCCAGGGGTTTCCATGATCTGAATGGCCACTCCAACTCCCACTACTGTCTGTATTCCTGGAGAAGGAGTGTGGAAGGCATGCTCCTTTTCTTCAAAGTGAGTGAGCCAGATATTTCCCTCATCAGTTCTGCTCACATCCTCTTGGCCAGTACCATGATTGCAAGGGAGGCGGGAAATGCAGCCTTTATCTGGTCAGTCATATGCACAGCAAAAACCCAAGGATATTACTAAAGGTCAAAGGGAAGAATGGATAATGGGGGCAATTAGCAGTTTCAGACACAATTATCCAGTTAGTAAGTGGGTTGGATGGTGGGATCTAGCTGGAAAGCAGGAGGAATGGCATTATCAGATTTAGATTTTTGAAAGATCACTTCGATTAAGATATGGAATTTGGATTAGAGGGAGTCAAGTCAGGAAGTATGGAGACTAGTTAGGAGGCGGGTGCAGTAGACCAGATAAAACGTGATGGTGGCCTGGACTGTGAAACCAAGTGGTCTGATGTGAGAGAATCTTAGGAAAGATAATCCATGGCACTTGGGGACTGATTGAATATAAGGAGTGACCAAAAGAAGGAAATAATTAAGAGTGCTTCCCAGACTTCTGCTTAAAGATTTTCATGGACCATTCTCAGAGACTGGGAGGAGTGGAGAGGGAACCAATTGGTCAGGTTGAAGTTATGGTGAACCGATATCATAAGAGAGGACAGGATTAATAAAATGGATTTTGGAATCATAGGTTATAAGAGATCATATCACTGATGAAATGTCAACTGGATACATATGAAACAAAAGAATTCTTAGGGCAACATAAACATACCTGTTAACTTCTATTATTTCATTGAAACAGAATTTGGTTATACCTTGGCAGTTAACAAGTTCATATGGTTGAAGAATTTGTAAGATTTCCCAACTATGGTATATTAAGTTATTGTTAAAAATTATTCACTCACCTCTGCCCCATTTTTGTGGGTGGAGTATACTTGCCCATCCCTTGGTTCTGCGTTTGTCTGTTGACGTGCATTAGAGAGTGGGATGTCAGGAGACACGAGGTTTGAAAAATACCTAAGATGCTGGGCTTTCTCACTTGCACCTATGCTATCACCATAAGAACTTGCTCTGACTATCTCCCTGTTTGGGGGAGTAAAATGAGAAACACAGAGAGCAGAACCTCTCCCTCCCAGTTCTCCCAGATTAGCCATTCCCGCTATCTTCAGACTTGTGAGCTTAGTGCTAGATGCATCTGAGATTCTGTGGTTGTTTGTTATGCAGCAGTATTGTGATCATAGTTACTGATACGTCAATAAAAAATATTTCCTGATAAAGTGCCTACAGTTCCCAACATAACTAATATTTCTTAAATGAGTAACTCATGATAATTCTGTATTGTGTTACTGCGTGATGCATAAGTTTTGATTGAAGAGAAGTAATATGGAGTTTGGTGGAGATGAATGCCCAGACACCCAAAAGAATTCATAAAGTTCCTGGGTTTTTGGTGGTAGGAAAGGGAGAGAAGACAAAAAGAATGGAGAGCACGACTGAAGCTAATCTTCACCTTCTTCACCTATTTTTTCAGGACGTACTTGGCACTCAACTAAATGCTTGAGGAGAAGCAGAATTTATTTCAGATCTTTTAAAACTTTGACCCTGCTCCTCCAGATATGCCATATTTGTGGATTAGAAGACTCAATATGGTAAAGATACTATTGCTCTCCAAATTGATGTATAGATTTGATGCAATCTCAATCATTGTGAAAATCTACAAATTGACAGCAAAATTTATATGGAAATGAAAAGGCCACGAATATCCATGGCAATCTTGAAGAAGCACAGAGCTGGAAGACATTGCCAGATATCAAGACTTACTATAAAGCTAACGGAATTAAGCTCATGTGGCATTGGTGCAAGGAGAGACAAACAGACCATTTGAACAAAATAGAGAGTCCAGAAACAGACTCACCCATATACAATCACATGATTTATGACAATATTAAGTGTGCAGTGCAATAGGGGAAAGGATCTTTTCAATAAATGGTCCTGGATTACTTAAATATCCAAATGGAAAAAACAATGAATCTTGACCACTACCCCACACCATACACAAAAGTGAATTTCAGATAGAA
This sequence comes from Equus caballus, assembly GCF_041296265.1. Taxonomy (NCBI): domain Eukaryota; kingdom Metazoa; phylum Chordata; class Mammalia; order Perissodactyla; family Equidae; genus Equus; species Equus caballus. Next base: position 10,682,861 of record NC_091715.1, on the reverse strand, counting down.
TGTAGATATAAATATAAAAGCACAGTAATGAAGAAAACATAGGATACTGTTTCATGATTTATGAGTAGGCAGGAAGTTGTTAAACAGGATCACAAAGAAAATAAATGACAATTTGGACTATAACTTTAATCATCCAGTTTTGAAGTGATACTACCGGTACCATTTCAAGAGTGTAATGTGGACCAGAAGGCATTATTCCATTTATGGAATAGACACTTAAATTTATTATTCCCATCTCAAGTCTCATTTTATGAGATCCCCAATCCCTGATAGAAAAGATCAAAAATTTTCTCACAAGTGATATGGATGGTAAGTATAAAATGAGTTTCCTTTCTAATATCAGATATTATTCACTGGCATTAGAATCAATAGTAGTGAGCAATTTTAAAGAGGTCATTTTTTCCAATGCAGTTTTCTCCAATATTAGTATGCTCACCATGAAGAGGCATCACAGAGCAAAGAGATAATACCTTCTTACTCCATGCCCCCTAACCCTTCAGTATTGCATTACAGGCCCCTGTAAATAGCAACCTTCCTTAGTATATTGTGATGTTCTCAGATCATGGACTACTTGACTGAATAATGGTGCCAAATCTCAAGTGTTAGGGCACTGAAATGAAAATAAAACATCTCACGTGATGATCTGTGTCAAGGGGAAAGAAGATTAACCCTATATAAGCAATTCTTAATAGCATCCATCACATAAAATAAAGTAAACATATTCAATTTCAGGCATTTCAAGAGCTGAGAGGTTATATGGAAAGGGAGACTCAAAAGATTAACTGCCAAAGAAGCATGGAAATGAGCCCAGCAAAGGGCAGCCTGAGCTTTGGCCCTGTGTTCTCTCTCTGCTCTGTGATGTTCACAAACACGCAGGTGGCAGACCTCACCTGACGTGGCCCAGAGGCTGCCAAAAAAGACTGCGCCTGAGTAAATGAAACTGTGAGCTATTTTTTCTCTGCAGATGTGTGTCAGGATGGATTTGTAGTCCCAAAGGGAGGAGTAAGAGCATCAGCACTGAAGTCATTCCATAGCAAGACGTCAGCACACCCCACACACAACCCTCCCTCTCTAACAGGCACACTCTCTGACGTCACACAGCTGACCTTGATGATTCCAAATGAGGCCTGGCAGAATCTGAAAGTTCTGATTGCAAAGGGTGTGTGTGTGTGTGTGTGTGTGTGTATTATTCTGCCACTTACAATGAGGTGGGAGGTGTTTTACAGCCTATTGCATGGAAGTACTCAGACTCAACAATATTGAGCTACATAACAAAAAGCTGCCTGCAAGGATTGCTCTTTTGTCTCTTGAAGAAAAGAAGGAGGCATAATGCCTGCTGGGAGAAAAAATAATGTATATTATGAATATTAAGAAATTATTGTCAAGAGTTCATTTGTTTTTCAATATAATTTTCCCCCAAATTAAGCTGCTACAGTGACTGATACCATAAAAGGGTAGCTTCTCCACTGTCCACCTGACTTCCCCAGATCTTGGATTAAGTTAGTTAACCCCTTCTGGATTTCCTTACCTGAAAAATTAAAATGTAAAGTATTTTTCAATTGCCTGGCTCAAGGTCTCCAGAAAACAATCTATAAACATTGTGAACTTGGCCAATGACTTTCTGTTCTTCCAGCTTACTGTATCATGCAATAGTATACTAATACACAGATGTACTTAACCTTGGTAAAGACTAATTGATTGACTTTAAAATGATTTTAACTTTTATTTTAAAAGTGCACAAGTACAAAATATTTACGGCCATTACTGAGAGAGCTTTGATGAGTTATTTCTGTATAGCAGAACCGAAAGAATTTTCATTAAAAAAAGAACTTCTTCTTAATCAGAAATGACTTTTCCCTTTAATAAAAAAAATCAGTGATTCATATGAGATTCGCGCATAACTGGTTATGTGTTAAATACACTAAGTAAGCTTAGAGGATTAATAATACTTAGAGATTTTAGCACAATTAGGAGCACATGTCACCTCCCTTTCTCTTTAAGTATCTCCTACAACTCAACTCCCAAATGGACCCACAAAGAAGGAGGAAGACAATTTGTCAGTTTTGAAATATTTTGTAATATAGATAATTTTGGGAAACAAAGACTATATGAAGCTAACGTGTCAACATGTATGTCTGGAAGACAACTCTTTGCAATGGATTTAGCAAAACATTAAGATTCTGACGTTGCTGTTCTAAGAAGATATAAGCGGAAAGTGGCTTTTTTGTTTTGTCTGATCAGTATAAGTTGCAGTGGTCATCAGGCTCCCAACCTCTCTCCAGTCACAGTCTCCCTCCCTGCTTCTTCCCTTGATTAAATGAGGTTGGCTACACTCTGATGGGCCGCGGAGATTAATTCTGGATATGTGCAGAATCCACCTGGCAAACCCGATAAAGGCAGCTTCCAAGAGTGGAAGCAGAACAAAGGCATGAATAATAACATAGGGGGATTTACAAAGGACAAAAATATGGGCCACCATTTGAAAGTGACATTAATTACTTAAGTAAACGTCAAAATGCTTGAAAGAAACAAGAGGAAGACAAGTCATGAATATTTAAAGTTGAAACATGCCATTCTGTTGATGTGCCATTTGGAAAGAGATCCTTCTCCTGTTAGCTCAGGTAGTGTGTTTTGGAAGTGGTGTACAGCCTATCTTTATAATGGGCAAATGGACTCATAATTGATACAAAATCCACACACATTTTATCCAGTCCCTTAGTGCCTTGCTACTTAAAGGGCTGTCTGTGGGCTAGAAGCATTGGCCTCAGCTGTGAACTTGCTAGAAATGCAGAATCTCAGACCCCATCACAGATCTACTGAATCAGAACCTGCATTTTAACAAGATCCCCAGGTGGCTTGTGTGTGTTAAAGTTTGAGATGCCCAGTCTCAGAACATTTTAAATGGCATCTCTTCAGTGATGTGTTGTTTCAATCTTCTGCATTTAGAACACTTTACTGGGTAGTAAAAGGGTTTTAGTTGCCTCAGAGAATACAACTATAAATAATTTGCTAACCTACCTGGTATGACCATGCATCAACGTGTAGGTTCCTAACTGTCCAATCATGGTAATTTATAAGAGAACCCCTGGAGAATATATAACCCCATAGCGGGTCAGAAATTAGTTTAAAGAAGAAAAGGCTGCAAATTATTAGTGTATTAAGCATAAAATTCCTGATACATAAGAACAGTCCTCAATCTCCTTGTTTCCTTAAAACATTTGTTTAGCATTTTCTTAAAAGAAATTTAGACCCCAAGTACTGACAGGAAGGTTATCAAAATGTTTATGGCCTCGAACAAGAGACTGAATCAAGTCAGTACCAGGAAAAGTGCAATGTGCTCAGAATTGTCAACTGTTAGACCTGGCAATTCCTTAAGAAATAAACTACATACCACCACCCTATTTTTACCATGCAGAAAATAAATCCCCACATGGTGAAATGACATGTTGAAGACTTCACGAATAATTGATGATAGCGCCAGAATTATAGGTCCAGTCACGAATCAAATCAGCACAATTTCTCTGCTCAACATGCGTGTGTGTGATCTGCGTGACGACTGAGTTGTGCAGAGATAAAAAGCCCTGAGCTTTTCCTGTCTCCAATTGCATCATCCAGCGCATTCAACAATGCCTTTACCTGCTCATTTGGAAACCGTTATTTTTAAAGGAATTTCAAAGGCAGTGTCCAAAAATAAAAAGGAGGTGTAGGCCTTAAAAAATAGAACTGTTTCAAAAGAAGCCAGGTGCCTGTTTGAGTGGTTAATGGATAATCTTAAGCATCTGATTGAAGTTAGCATTTATAACAATTATGCATGCCAATGTAAGCTTCTTTGAAGAAAAGAAGAGGTGGTTTGAGTAAATTACTTTCTCAACTTGAGATCAGGAAAGTCACAATGAGGCCTGCTATTTTTCCCCTTGCCTTTGCCAACCGGAGAAGAGGACATAAGGAAGTTAGAAGGGCAAGCAAGTGCTCTCCTCTGAGCAGGGGAGAGTGTGTGTAATGAAGACTCAGCTAGCACACTGAGATGAGAAAGCCAGTGTGCTGCTGTGAGACCTCAGGGGCCTGGGTTGACACCAGAAACACTAACCGTTAAGAAAAGGCTCATGGTGAATTGCTTTATTCAACTTTAGAAGACAAACTGGAGTTAAATTAAGCAAGATTATAGTTAAGTTTGGTGTTAAATTTGATATTGCGTTTCCCTAATCACCAATGAGAGCTTCACTAGTATATTTGATCCCGTTAAAATATTTTATGTACTTTAAATGAATAAATTATGTGTTAATCTATAATATCAGTCATCTTCAACAAGAGTAAGCTCTAACCACGTCAGCAAGAAACTGTTTTTATTTACCTGGTGATTCTTACCTAAAATACAGTGCAAAGGAATAAGTAACTTCCTAAGGATTTGATATTTACATTTTTTGTAACAGGATACTAAAATGAAACTCTCTCTCAGTTTTGGGTGAGAGACTGGAGGACAAAACAATCACTGACAACAATTCCCACATTCCAGAGTGAGCAGCTACAGCACTGCTGCAGGACTTGAAAAGGAGGAATCTGCAAACCACAATGAATTTCCTTCTCACCCGACTCTCGCCCCTCAGGAACTGGAGTTCTACTTTTGGTTTGGTCTCACACAAGCTAATCCATCATTACTGGAAATGGAATTCGTAACCCAGTCAGTCTTAACCAGGTGTGAACATCAGAATCAACTATGGAGTGATTTAATTCTGTTGCTCTGCGTAGGGAGCCAGGCATCTATCTGTCTTTCGAGAAAATAGCACAATAGTTCTGAAATGAACTCCAGCAGAGAAGAACTGCCTTAATCCAATGGAATGAAACTCTGACTGTTTCACTGGTAATATAACAAAGGGAGATTTTTTAGAGAGAATGTCTTCATAACAGTACTCAAATCACAGTATCATCTCCCGCTTTTATCAAATGGACAAGAAGTGTGGTAGATTATTAAATAATGGCTCTCAGTGACTCACCCCTTGCAGAAGTCTTGCCCTGTGTAATCCTCCTCCTTGTGGACTCTGGACTTGGCCATGTCCCTTACTTTGGCCAATAGAACATCAAAAAATGAGATTTAGACAGAGGCTTGATACATACTTGTGCATTGGGGTTTGCCCTCCCACAACCTTGAGACCGTGGTGGAGAAACTGACATGAAAGGCCGTCTGAAGAAGGAGGGCCAGCCATCCCAGCACAACCACCAGCTAACTGAAGTGAGCTCTAGTCAGAGCAGCAGAACTGCCCAGTCAACCCATAGAATGGTGAGGAGTAATGCATCCTTGCTGTTCCCAGCCACTATATTCTTAGCTAGCTTATTATGCAGCAATAGATCGTTGAAACACAGTGTAGGGGAATTGTTCACAACGTCCGTTTTAAAAAGCAACTAATCAGCAAATAAATGAAGATGTAAGTTTTAAAGTTGATCTTAGAGAAGAAAAGTAAGATATCCAAACTTTGAGTAAATTTCCATCTCTCCATAATGGATTCCAAAAGAATTAATAAACAAAACACATATGCATATATACACGCACACCTCTCATTCAAGGATTTTCCTGTTTCAACTCTTTAATGCCTGTACAAGTCTCTGATTTCCAGTGCTTTATAAGATCATACAAAATTTACATCTTGAATGTTTTTAGTATAAAAGGGCCCCCAAATATCATTTAGTATGTATGTGTGTGTGTGCATCCAGAAAGCTCAGGTTATTTACTAATGCCACTTAACTAATTAGTAGCAGAACTGTTTACATCTCAAGGCTGAACCTTTTGAGTCAAACCTCTCTGTTCCCCATGCTTTTTAAACTGCTATACATGTATTCTTGGAGATGTCAGGAAGAGTATCAAGGGGTGTGGCAAACCAAAGGAAAACCATGGTGCATCTTTCTGGCATGTTAATTTTCCTTGATGGAATTTAATTTGATACTATTTTTTAAATGAAGCAAATATAAATATGTTGTACAAATGTAGTATTCACAAAAGGCTTAGTTCAAAAAGATAATAAGCCTGTTAGTTCCCCGAGAGGAGATTTTTTTGTTTTTTGCCATAATGGATACTTTGGTAGAATATTTTAGAAGCAATACACTAGGCTGGTGTTCCTCTGCTTCTGGTGATCTCATCATCATGGAAAAGAAAAGAATTCTATGTGAAGAGGCATTGGAATGGTGAACTTTTCCTTTACAAGTCACTTATCTACAAAGCATGCAGGTGGGGAAGGGAAGACTTGAACCAATTAGATAATCTGTGTGCAACATCACATATAGATTATCACAAGTCAAAAGTCACTGCATATTAAATATCCAAATTCATACCAAGCACCTAAGAGAGATCAGTGGTTTTTACACCCAGACATTCTGATGTAATTGGACTTGGGTGGGACATAGGTATCAGTATTTTTTAAAAGTCCCCCAGGCTTTTTTTTGACCATAGGGCAACATTTTTATGATCATAGTAGGTACTGAAAATAAGAGATCTTCAATTTGTTTATTGTCTTAACTAGGGTTGGAAGTATTTTCCAAATCTATTTTTTAATTCTTCAAATGTTGAGAATACACAGGGTGAAAGGGGAGGAGGGCTAGATTTCACTATCACTGATAGAGTCTCTTTTGTATTGAGACTTTGTGTTAATAGGGGGTGAGGCTTTAAAGTCAAGAAGTTTAATTTTTTATGACTCATCTTAAATACCATCCATGTCTTGAAGCTGCCCAGATGGTCTCCATCTTAATTATGTTTTCTGCAATGCTTTCAATGTTATCTTTCTAAAAAGCACACGTTGTATTGTGATTGCCCTTCTCAGAAATGAGTAATGACTGTCCATTTATTAAGAAGGTCCCAAATTTCTCAGTCCAATATTTAAGACTTTTACTGAGGACAAAACTATTCTTCAAGCCAAATTTCAATGACCCAACACAACAGTCTCTTCTGTTATTACTACTAAACTATGCACTACACTTCCACTATCTGTGGCTTTGCCAAGAATTTCCTTCTTTTCTCTCTGTTCCCTCTCATACTTCAAAGGCTTAGGCAAATGCTACCACCTCCGTTAAAACATCTCTAACCCTAATCAGAATAAATAGTTCTTCTATCTTCCTAGCATGGATTTGCACCACAATTAGCATTTGTTGCACTATAGTTTTCACTATAGGTATTTGTGTGTCTGCCTTCCCCAGTGGAAGATGATAACAATAGAAAGAAAAAGACAAAGACAATGAAAAAGAATATTTATTGACCATTTATTTTTTACCAGTTGCTAAACTAAGTGCTTTTCACATTTCATACTTTAATTCTCACAACTCTACAAGGGAGGTCCTATCATTAACTCCACTTTACTGATGTAGAAACTGAAGTTTAGAGAGTTTAAGTAACTCACTTCAGGGTCAAATAAGCAAGGACGCTGTAGCTCTAACTCAGAATTGTCTTAAACGAGAGTCCAAACTTTTAGCCATCGTGCTATCCTACTTGCAGTCTGGGGCAGTATATAATCATTTGTGTATCCAAGATTCAGAATAATTCCTTATTCATAGAAACTCCAAAAGGTTTATTAAATTGTAGGTTCTGGAAGAGATAAAATTTATTCCATTGGCAATATAAACAACCACAGCATTTTCCCACAGACAAATTTGTCATATGTGTCTTATGCTTCAAAATACAGTCTGAGTTATCCTGGCTGGTGTGGGAATGGCAGGTGGATAGATTTCCGATAAAGGTATATAATGGGCACAAAGAAGTCTGGTGGGGAGAGGGGGCTTGGGAGAGACTATGTGAGAGCTTTCTATAAGCTCCTTTTTCCCACAGGACATATTTAGATGGGAGTTTAGTTAAATAAGCTAAGAGACCATGTGTATTTGTGGAGGGCAGACAGTGAGGTCATCCTCTGTTTGGGAAACTCAGTTATCCATGTTTGATGTTACTCCCACAAATGTGGCAAGTTGACCTTAATTGGAGTTGCTAGGATTTCCGCATTGGCATTCCAAACATGTTGGGTGCATATAAAACCTACCATCACTCTGAGGGAATCAAACTTGGAAGAGAAAATTTACTAGATACTGGACAGATCTCGGTCCCTTCTGTATGTAGAGTTTGAATAATCCATCAATCATTTATAGTCATGGCAATGAACCATGACACCTATCAGTACCAGATGTGCTAATTTATGATTTGAGGTATAATTACTACTGCATACTGCCATGAGGAGGAAAGGAGGACTTTAGAATAAGTTTTGAGAGGAGAAAATTATCTAAAATCAAGCTGCGTAATCTATGTGTGTGATTATAAACAAACCACTTGAAAACAGGGGCATTTAGTTTTGTGGCTTCGTAGTACTCTTCAGCTAAATTTTCCTAAAACCACAGCAGTAAACCTCTAGGGTTGGTGCTATCCCATACTGTTACCACTTGCCACATGTGACTGTTGAATAGTTGGAATGTGATTCGTCTGAATGGAGATGTGATGCAAGTATAAAACTTTCAGATTTCAAAGAACTTGTATGAAAAAATATGTAAAATAACTCATTCATAATGGTTTATATTGATTACAGGTTAAAATAATAATATTTTGGTTTATTGCGTTAAATGAAAAAATATTAAAATTAATTTTACCTGTTTTTTACTTTTTTTCATGTGGCTACTAAAAAATTTAAATTTTCTTATGTGGTTCACATTCTATTTTTATTGGACAGCTATGGTCTAGATAAAGGATCTGACTCCAGCATCAGATTGCCTGGATTTTAATCCTGGCTTCACCACATACAAGCTGTGTGTCCTTGGGCAAATTACTGGCCTTCTCTGTGCCTCAACTTTCCTCATCTGGAAATGGTAATAATATCTCATGAGGTTTCTGAGAGGATGAAATAAGATCATGCCCACAAAGTGGCCTACTCTGTGCTTGGCTCATGGTGAAAGCTTAATAAAGTTTAGGAGTATATTAAGCTTTCGGGAATAGCTTAGACACTGATCATCTCCCTGCCAAGAACCCTTCAGTGGTTTCCCTTTGCCCACAGGACTGTATGCACCTCAGTATGGCAAAAACGAAGAACTTATGGAGGCTGCCTCAGCCCAGATCTCCAGCCTCCCATTCTACTCTGCCCCACCTTGAAATTAACCTTCTTCATGCCACTCTAGCTTTTTTAACACACCATGTTCTCAGTTGCTTTTTCAGTTTTCACATTGTTAGCTCTTCCTCACAGGTCTTTTCTCCTTCCTCTTTCTCTGCCTGTAAAACTCCTTTAACACCCATGGAGGGGTCACTTCCTTTGTAAAGCTTTTCCTAATTCCTACCTTCACATTGCAATCTTGAAGAGTTACGCAATGCACAAATGTAACTTGCACATGTGTCTATTACCATAAATGCCATACTGCATTGCAGTTAGGGGATTACCTGTCAACCTCCCTCACTCACCTGTGATGTTCTTGAGGGTAACAACCACATTTTTCTTTTGTGTGTGCCTAGCAGCTAGCATAATTCTTGGCTCACAATAAGTTTACAACAAAGGTTTGCTGAACTCTTGATACAAACATGAGCTAATCTGTTAATGGAGTAGGTAATTCTCTGCTATGATTTGTAGATTCCTGAAATTCCCTCTGTCTCCCAAACATATCTCATTTTGAACTCTACATTTCCCAGCTGTCATGCTTCTTTGTGACTAATTCCAACTAATGTAGCTTGAGTAGAAGTGTTGTGTCACATGCAGTTCCAGGAAATTAAGAGCAGTTTACCTTTTCCATCCTCTCTCACTCTTAGGTCCACACCGCTAGAAGCAAAGGACTCTAAGACATCAGAGTTACAAAATAAAAGTCACTAGCCCTTAAGTCAGCATCTAGAAGAAAGACAGACAGGAGAAGCCCCCAATGAACATGAATCTGTACTTTAAATGAGATATCTGCCTTTTCTGTGTCAATCCACTGAAATTTGAAGGATTGTTGCTACAACAGAGCTTTGCCTGTCTAAACTAATAAACCCACTATGGTAAATATAATTAGAAAATTTCATCTGTATGATATTCTCTTAATTTCAAATGCTCTTTGGAAGAGCAGTAACACAGGAAACTAATCTAGCCTGAAAATCACAGATTTTCCTCTTTTCCAGAGAAATCCAAGTAAAAGAGGATGTCTTAGAATTTTAGGGGACTGCAAAGGGGGTCTCTGAAGGAGAGGATTAGGAAAAGGGCATGAGAAGTGGTGGCTTAGGGCTTCAGGACACCAGAGACAGTCCTCATCTACTTCAATGATTAAAAATTATACCAAAGAAAAATAAATTATAAGCCAAAAGGAATTATTATGCACACACCCAGCTCACTCAGATATATGGTGCCTCTTCCTTCTATTTTATTTTATGCTAGATAAAGCTGAGCAGTTGTATAAATAGAAATGATTGAAGCCTTTACGTCTAATAGCAGAACTCATTTTTATTTCTTTTTTGGCCTCTTGATAAAGCTAAAGGATAAAGTCTTTTTTGGAAAGCTTTTATTTTGGATCTGTTAGGCTGTTCTACTCTAAAATGTCATCAATATTCTTTAAGGTATCAAAACTAATTTTAGCAAAAAGCCCCAGGAGTTTACTGTTGCCGGTCTGATAATGGATATCAATTTTTTAAACTGAAAACAACTAAGAGCTCCAAAAAAAGCCATAAACCAAGCAGACTTTCCTCCTCAAACAATGGGCTCTATGCTTTTATCACTTCTCACAGTGGTACCTCTTCTTATAAGCTGCAAAAGCTATATCTGAACCATGGCAATGATATAATCCCTTTATCTAGGACTTCTCACATTTCCCAATTCATTTGATCTTCTGGCCAGAAGAGAGTATAACAACAAAACCAAATCAAGGTTCAGATTTTGATTCCAACAAGCCATATTGACATATGTGTATATACATATACATTTACCAGCTGTCTTCATTTTCTACATCTTTCTATGCTATGCAAAGTCTTTTCCCAACATGATTGCACAGTAAAGAATTTGACCTTACCCAAAGAGAAGGTCTGGCCTTTGCCTTGTTTCTGGGAGGTCATCTCTGGGCTCTTGTAATGCTATGCCTGATAGAAGTGTCTTTGTTTGCCTGAGTGCCTCGAGTCATACTGGGTAGTCTAACAAAGTGATTTAGGGTAGGTCTGGCCACACCTATACAGTCGTAAGGTGGGAGCCGGCCATGCCAGAAAGACCAACAATGTGATTTAGAGTATGGGCTTTGGTCATGTGGTATCAGTCGGCCTAGAGACTGAGATCAATCATGTGGGCAATCTTACATAATGGAGCCCTAATACAAGCTCTAAACACTGAAGCTTGAGTGAGCTTCCCTGGTTAGCAATACTCCATGTGAATTGTACATATTGACACCTGGAAAGTAACATGTCCTGACTCCATGAGGCAAGGACAATGGAAGCTTCCTGGGCTCTGCTCTATGCCATTCTTCCCTTGACTTGTTTTAATCCATATCCTTTCCCTACGCTAAACCATGAGTATAATAGTTTTTAGTGAGTCATGTGAGTCCTTCTAGTGAATTATTGAAACAGAGGGTGCTTTTGGGAACTCCCCAAACTTGCAGTTTGTGTCAGAAGAGAAGGCAGTCTTGGGGACTGTGCCTTCCAATTTTATATTTTGGCCTAAACTCTTTGCAATGATATAATGTAATTGGCAAAGGATTCGGGGGCAGAAAATCCAGGTTCGAGGGCAGGCTCTCTGACTTATCAGCTGTGTAAATTCGGGCAATTTATTTACTCTCTCTGTGCCTCCATGTTCTCACCTGTGAAATGGAAATAATACTATCTATATACAAGAAGACTATTACAAAAATTAAATAAGATAACACATATGGAATGTTTAAAAATTATGGAGTTTTATATACATGTTACTTGTACAAATGTCTCCTTGTTGCCTTTGAAGTTATTCCATGTGAAAACATGCTCCCTGTAGTCTTAATTTGCCACTATATCAAAATTATTTTTTCCTAAATACAAACACTTTTCAAATTATGAGTATTACTGTCAATATCTGTAATCTCATATCTTATTTCAAACTTATAGTGCACTTAGAATGAAAGAACACTAATCTTACTGCAATGATAGGGCATAAACCCTAGATATAATGAAACAAATAATCTAGTAAAATTGGGTATTCAGATTACAAGCATTAGAGGGAAATCACAAAGCTGTCAATAACATCTTAAACGTGTATAGTTATCTCTATGTTTAAAATCTTTATAAATACATGTTATTTATAGTGTTCCAATAATTTTCTGAAATTGCCAGTATATTTAACATTACCTCATTTTGCAGCAACTTAAATCTGAAAAGGGCTATATCACCCCAAGTTTCGTTTGTTCATTCACTCAGCAAATAGTTATTGGGCAATAACTATCTGTTATGCAATGCACTATTCTAGGTACACTGTTTTACAGTGACAAATAGGCAAAATCCTTGCTCTTATGAAGCTTACACTTCAGGGATTATGGTTTCATAAGTTTGTTGTGTAGCTCATTATCATAGAAGTGTCTGAGACAGGACTTGAATGTGACTTTTCTAAAAACTAGTTTAGTGCATTTTCTTTTTTTGTCATTCTGCTTCAATGTATAGCTAATATAGAGTTGATCTTCCACATATTGGTCAGACCATATCTTTCCATTTTAGTTTAACTTACTAAATGAAAGAATGTCTTTTAGGATGATTTCTGAGAAGAAACAAACAAGTGAAAAAAAGAATGGATGTCTTCACAAATCTCATCAGACTGTAAATGAAAAAAATAGTTTTGAACCTAAGAGAAATAACCATTGAATTGTTTATAGTCCCAAATTAGTATAAATATATGCAATCTTCCAGAATTAGAAAGTTGGTCAGGAAAAAAAGAAGAAAGAAGAAATAAATATGGAGTCATTGTTTATTTGGAACTGAGATAGGAACTGTGGAATCTGTGATAATAAACCATTCATTCATTCACCACATGGTATCATATGAGGCTTTGTGGAGATATTGAGTTAATTAAGAAAATTATAGGCTCTGAAATTAATAACATTATAGTCTAGCCAAAGACATATTTTTTTTTCCCAAATTATACATTCTTTATCTTTCTCTAAAAGGAATTTGGTGGCTCCTACCAAAATCATATATAGAAAAGTAATTAAAATATTAATTTACCCATTCAACCATTATTTATGGAGCATCTATTATGTGTCAAGACTGATGCTGGGTAGTAGGAATGCAAGAGCATGTGAATCAGGAGCAGCCACTGCCTTCTTAAGTCCTACAGTGTAAGTTGGTAAAACAGAAAGTGCCCTCCAAAAGGAAGGACAGTGCAGGAGTAAAGCAAGTGAACGGGTTGGAGGTTGAGAAGACATGAGTTTAGGGACATGGGTGTAGGGAGAGAGCAATGAGAGTGAAGGCACAGAAGCACTGGTATATTCAAGACAGCTCAGGAAGGCTGAGCATAGTGGGCAAAGAGGAAAGGTGAGGCAGAACAGGCAGGCTGCAGCCAGATCATGGAAGCCCTTATGAGCTGATTTAAGGCATCTGGCCTTTGTTGTAAGGGATTTAGGAAGCATGAAAGGGTTTTAAAGAATGGTGATATCGCCATACTTGTATTTATGTAACTGGAGAATGGAGAATATACTGGAGGGAAGCAAAACTTCAGGGAGGGCACCAGTTAGGAAGCCATGATAATGGTCAGGGTCACAAAAAATCATGTCTTAAACTGGGGTGGTGGTGTATATGGAGAGGAGATAAACTTGAGAGACATGTGGAAAAGTACATGGGACTCAGAAATCAATTGAACATGGAGTGTGGCTGGTTCAGTTGGGTGGATGGTGGCTCATTTACAAAGATATGAAACACTGTAAGAGAAATATTTGTGTGTGTGTGTGTGTGTGGTTGTGTGTCAGAATTTGATGACAGTTTTGGATTTACATTGGAGACATCCATGGAGAGACGGCATGACTAATAGGAATATGCTAATTTGTAGCTCACATGAGAGGCATAAAAAAATTTCAAAACTACTCAAAAAAAGTTTTATATCCATTAAACAAACTAAAGTGCTCCATATTCCTTCACCACTTGAATGATTTGCCCCCCACCCTCTTCCTGTTCTAATAATTGGATATAAATAATTAACTCAAATTGGTAGGCAATAGGAATATTCCCTTGAATGCATATTTATTATTTGCCTTTTGTGAGTGTCAATATGGACTTACTGACTTCCACTGGCTCAGCTGGTCCAAATTTAGTATAATCATTGCTTACTTTTTGATGTTCAATTTGTCACAGGCTGCCTGAGAGGGACCGTTTTAAGGGCCATCATCTCCAGACATTTAACAAATATGTCCTCATTTACCCACAACAAGATAGTCCAGGTTCATTTTGAGTTCTCTTGCCCCAAAAAGACCAACATCTGGGTACCAGGGAGAGCACACTGTATTGTTTCACAAGGGAACTCACAGCAGGCAAGGTGACATAGGAGCTTCAAACCACTAACATAAAGCAGAAAGAGAACATTTTCTTGAAAGTCCAAGTATTCAAGTGTCTTTTTTACCTTTCTCTAATATGAGAGTTTATTAACCTATTTTATTTATTCCTTCCAGTAATTTCTGGTGTACTATGCCATATTTTGTCACTACAAACAATGCTTTCAATTTATATTGTCACTCCAAATTTAGAAGTCTTTATTTTCTCTTCCTTCTCTTTTTCCCAAGCATCATGGAATTGGCACCAAAGTATGAAAGTCTAGATCAGGGGTTAGCAAACTACAGCCCATCAGCCAAATCTGGCCCATTGCCTGATTTTTAAAATAAAATTTATTGGAATGCAGCCATACTCATTTGTTTACATGTTGTCTATGGCTGCTTTTGTACTGTAAGGGCAGAGTTGAGTAGTTGTCATAGAGACTGGCCCACAAAGACTAAAATATTTACTATCTTCCCCTTTACAGAAAAAGTTTGCCGTGCCTTAGTCTGAATGATCTCCCTTGTCTGCACCTGCGAGTCACCAATTGTCTAAAAAGAAAAAGAAATCCCAACATCCTTCCAAGGGAACACCAAAGTATGCAGAGACAGGCTACCCAGTAGTGCAGCTAGATTCCGAGCAATTTGCCAGCAATAGCAGGGAATGGGTCAATACAGAACCTTTTGGGTTTTTCCCAAAGCTCTTCAACTTTTTATTGCTATGGGTCATAGTATCATGATTTATTATTTATCAAGGGGACCTTAATATTGAACTGCAACTTTTTAAAGGCCTTTTTGTTTATATGTATTTAATGGATTGATTTATCAGTAGTCCCAGTTTCTCCCCTGTGCTCCCTCTCTTGTGTCCACACCCTTATCATGTGACTTTGCAGTTTCTCTCACTAAAGAGCCAGAATGTCTTCCCATCTTTTTTATCTGAGTTGGCCTTGTGACATGTTTTAGCCAGTAGAATGTGGTGAAGGTGATGGCGTGCCAGTTCTGAGCCTAGTTCTCAAAGAAGTCTTGTATGTTTCTGCTCTCTCCCTTGCATCTCTGTCCCTATCATAAAAACATACCCAGAAGAGTGAAAGATACATGGAGCATATCTGAGTCATCCCATGTACCCAAGCCACAGGCAGCCAGGATCAACCAACAGTGAGCAATATCCACACATGTGAGTGAGCCTAGCCGAGAACGGCAGAGCCACCTTAACCAACCACTCCAGATGTATAAAAAATAGACACATTGTTTTATGCTACTGAATTTTTTGTTTGTCTGTCATGCAGCATTATTGTGGAAATAGATAACTGATTCGAAATTTATTGAAATTACTTATCTCAGTGTTGTGCCAGTCCATCTTTTCAAAAACCAATTAAGAGTGTTAGAAAATACAACCAAATTGATACTGAGAAATTCGAGACACTTGTAAAACTTAATCCCAAGAGATCAAGTAGAATATTTCTATGAATTGTCTGAATTCTACAAGAGCCAACTCAGAAAACACTAGCGCATTTGGATTATGGCACATTTCATTTGCAATTCTGTAACCACATTGCATTTAAATATCCCAAAATCCCTGTACAAGCAATTCCCCCAGCATTTTTGGATCTATCCCAAAAGTTTTAATCCACATATTAAAAAAATATGAGAATTGAGAAAGTTGTAGCTATAGAATTTTTTGATGCAATTATCCAACATTTTGTAGGGATTTTATCCCCTCTAATGTTTAATTCTGTGTACAACTACTACAGACAAGGAATAATCAGTCACTTTCTTGTAGAGAACTTCGTGAATAGGGCATAATAAGTTCTCCAAATGTGAGACACAGCTTTGCCCAAATCTAAACAGGCCTATTGCATGTTGAGATTCCCACTTGGATCTAGAAGAAGCCAGGAGCAATTTCTTTTTAATGGTTTGGTAGTCTGTGTGGTTCAGACTTTCTGATCTCCAATAATTTAACTGATTTGGATGCTACTTGCTTAGGGTCTGGTAAGGGATTATCATCCTTCATGTTTAATTTATATCTGGGTTTAAGTAGGGGCAACACCAATACCTGAGAGCTCTGTGGTTTCACTTACAGATAACCTGTGGTATTACCTTTGCTAATGACTGCTGCTCTCTTGAGGGGAGGGTGTGTCTCCATCTTCAATTGGTCTTGCAGAAGGGCCTAATCCATCTACCCCTTGAGGGATCCAATGTACTCAAAAATTTCTTTGAGTTGTATTTCCACCCTGCTTGCCCTTCCTTCTCTCAGGATCATTTTTAATTCACCTAATGAAGCTAGAGAACTTCTTTTCTTTCTGAGTATTTTTAAATCAAGTCTCATTTAACCAAACTTCTCTTGGGGAACTTCCCCAATTTTGAATCACCTTCATTGAAAAGGTGGAGGTGGAGAGGAAAGCCCTTGCCTGCCCCCCATGCACCTTCTTACAGTTTCAAATCAAAATTCTAAATGTTCCAGACAGGAAAAAGTAGTTGGTCTTTTTCCAAGATGTGAGAAAATCTGGGCTTTGTGCCAGTGTCTCCATCTTTATCTCAGTTGGTTCTGTCCCAAGAAGGTCATCTATTCTTAAACAAAATTTTGTCTGCAAATATCAGTTATTTAACCATTTGGTTGAATTGTCTTGAGACAATTTCAAATCAGTATGCTTGGGAACTGTGTCTTACCCTGGACATAATTAGGAATATAGTTTGCAACTTCTCAGACATTCTTAGTACTGTATTTCACCAGGTTATATGCACTTTTCTCGAGCAGAAGTTTTAAAGAGATTACTTTTTGTTAATTATTTTTACCAATGGTAATTTCATGTCTTAAATACTTTTGATTTTCCACTCAGAAAATTTTATATGTTTAGTCCACATAGAAAATTATCTTTGAGACCCAAACTTCTGTATGCCATTAAAATTTTTTTGGATGCTCAAATCACAGAGCTCCAAGTTCACAGCACCTTTTCAAGAGAGGAGTTTAAAAATCCAAAATACAGATTAGTTTCTATATGTGATAAATTCATCATAGCTTAAAGTAATAGAATTTCAATCTTATTTTTCCCTTTGAGATCTGTCTCTTTGGGTTAGTGACAACAAGCGTGTCTCAGCTTCTTTCTTCCCTTCTCACATTTAAACCCAATTTTGCCTAATAAACAGGACTTCATCAGTCTGTAGGATGCTTGGTTGGGAAGTACTTCCCTCATCCTAGATGTTACCATTCCTGATTTATCTGTTGCAGGATCAGTGTCATGATTTCAGTGTCAGTTGTCCTTAACAGTACTGCAGTACTGAAACATGCTACATTTCCCCATTGCCTCCCAACACCCTCAGCTCTAGGTAACCGCTAATCTTTCTGTATCTATGGATTTGCTCATTGGGAGCATTTCATATAAATGGATTAATACCATAAGTGATCTTTTGTTACTGATTCTTTCACTTAGCATAATGTTTTCAAGGTTCATGCAAGTTGTATCATGTATCAAACCTGCATTTCTTTTTCCTTTTTTGCCAAGTAATATTTCATTGTATAGATATACCATATTTTGTAAGCCATTCATCAGTTGATGATGGACATTTGGATTGTTTCCACTTTGGGCTATTATGAATAATACGTCTATGAACGTTAGTGTACAAGTTTTTGTGTGGACATATGTTTTCATTTCTCTTGGGTGTATACCTAGAGTAGAATTGCTTAGTCGTATGGTAACTCTATGTTTAGCATTTTAAGGAATTTCCAGACTGTTTTCCAAAGTGGCTATACCATTTTACCTTCCCACCAGCAATGTATAAGGATTCCAGTTTCTCTACATCCTCATCAACACTTGTTATTTTCTGCCTTTTTGATTATAGCCATCCTAGTGAGTATGCAAATGGTATCATTGTGGTTTTGATTGTGCAATACAATTTTAACATTCTTAGTTAAAATGTAGACTGCAGGGTGCTGAAATGGATGTAGAAATCTAATACTTGGAACCTCTCTAACTTTGTGTGATCATTAGTGCAGCTCACTTTGGGCTCTTCTGCCTTCCCAGTCCTAAGTCAGATTTCATTTCCTGAATGGCTTGTGGTTAGGTGCAGCCAAGTGACTAGCTCTGGCCAATGAGTTGTGAATGGAAGCAATGCCTATCACTTCTATATCAAAGCATTTAATTGCTGGTACAAGACCCTGCAGAGCTCTTTCCTTCTAACTTGACAACCAACAACTTTCAAGATAGTGGCAGCTCTGATAGCCTGGGTCATGGAGTAAGGAGACATTTAGCAGAACTGACCTATGATGTACAAGCTGTGTGAATGAGAAACAAACATTTGTTATTAAGAGATGGGAGTTGTTTGTTACTGCAGTATAACTGGGCATAACCTGAGTGATAAAATGATCTTTATTTTGAATTATGAATTATTATGTATGCTACTTGGTGGTTAAGATATTAGAGTTCAACAGACCTGGCAGATAATTTAGCATCTCTAAGCCTCAGCCGCCTCCTCTATCATACAGGTGTTGTAAATCTACCTCACACAATTGTTTGAAATTAAGCAAGCCAATGTATTGTTCAGTAATGCTTAGCACAATGCATGGTACATAGCAGGTTCTTAAGAAATGATTGTTATTAATAGAAGGACAATGAGTTGAGGACTATAATATTGGAGTTAACTTTATGCAGATGATGAGCTAGACTTTGAAGGACCAGCCCATAGAAGCAGAGAGGCAGGGAAAAGGATAATAGTTTTTCTTTGGGTAGTTAGTTTTAGCCTTGCAGCAAGTCTGCCTAACAAATATCCTGGTTAGTTTATAGATGCATGCCATTATCGCAGGGTGTAAGGACCTTCTTTTAGGTCTTGACTTTTTTTCCCAGAAGAGAAGAAATGGCTGCAGTATTCTGACTCATTTCATAGAATGAGGAGCACACAATTTGGGATGTAATTACATTTAAAATATGCTGGAAAGTGATTTCATGAATCTGAAATTATCATCACTCTTCAGAATGACAGGCAAAGGGGAAAATGCCAAAACAAGTTCCCTTGAAAACATTTAGAATCAATATAAAATATGTTTTTCCTTTATGTGCATTCCTTCCTTGAGGCTTAATGAGGCAGGGACCTGGTTCAGCCTGGCAGAAGACAATCAACAGAATTACTTAATACCGTGCAAAGGTTTCCGTACAAGGGGAGGGGAGGAGAATTGAGTAAACCACAACAGTTATTTCCATACCTTGGACATTGGTGGCCATGAATTTCCTCTTTCTTGGCTTCCTCTCTACTTCTTTCTCTTCTTAGAGGCTTGACTGTTCCTCCTTGTCCTTTAGCTGACTTGCTCTCCTATTCTGCCTGTTCTCTAAATATTGTTATTCCACAGGTCAAGCATCAATCTTATTCTCTCCTCATTCTACAAACCCTCTCTCAAAGTTCTCGTTCTCTGCCATGGTTTTACCTTCTCCCATAAGTTGATAACTTCTCCATCTGAGGTCTTGTTTCTAGGTGTACGTTTCTATCTTCCTGTTGGAAACCTCCACCTGGATGTCCTACAGTTTTTAACATGCATTATTGCTTCCATTTGAAATGTTATTCTTTTATCTTCACCAGCCTGACTCCTTCAGGTCTCCTCTTAAACTTTACTTCTTCAAGATAGTGTTTCCTGCGGCTGAGGTCTACTTGAGTATACTATCCAAACACCCCATTATTTTACCTTAAGCAATTCAGAGCCAACTGTTTTAAATTACACATTTGTGGACTTATTCAATTTTCTCTCTTCTATGCTAGACTTTTCACTCTGTGACAGCTAGCACAGTATCTGCTTTCATCTCCATCATTTTCCCAGTTTCTAGCATATGGTAGGCACTCAGTAAAAATTTGTTGAATAAATGAATCAGTGATACAAGCTGAACCTGAAACACTCCCCACCTCTTCTGCTCCTATTCGTATATCCCTGGACATGATGGATGTGCTCCCAAATCACTCCATTATTTCACCCAGAATCTTGGAGCCATCCTATATACTACCATCTCCCTCACCCCTAATATTGAAAGTCACCAACATCGACCACTCCTCTTAAATATCTTCAGAATCCATTCCCTCCTCTCTCTATCCCTGCTATTACTGCTTTGTTTAGGTTCTTATTTTTTTTCTCAACTCATTATCTTCTTCTAACCCTTCACCATCATTGCGGGACATTTTTTTAAAATGCAAATCTGACCATTTTACTCTGATGCTTGAAACCCTTTAGCAGGCTCCCTATTGCTTTGAAGATGAATCTCACATTTTTAAGCCTGATCTACAAAAACCTTCCACAATCCAACAAATCTAGTCTCAGCCTTCCTCTTTTCATCTTCCCCCCATTCCCTCTGGTCATCCAGAACTAATGATTCCTAAACCTGCCCTTCTGCCTTTGCACAGATTCTCCTTGCCTAGAATATTCATTTACAGATGTTCTCCACCCACCCAACTTTTCACATTTCAAAAGAAAGCTTTAAGTTGCCCTCCTCTCGGAAATCTTTCCAAGCTCTCCCAGGTGAAATTTATTGTACTGTCCTCTACACCCCCATGGCACTCTGCAAGAGTCTCAACTGTAGCCTCCAAAATCTTCAGTGATTATTTTTTATTGTCCTGACCCTTTCATTGAACTGTGAGCTCCTATAGGCAGGGTCCAGCTCTTATTTACTTGAATATTAGCTCCAGATTTCCAAACCATTTCTCTGATAAAAGACTTGTACTCAGACTATATAAAGAACTCTCAAACTCAAGAAAAAGTAAATAAATATACCAATATAAAACAGGCAAAAGATTGTACAGACAGATATCTTCATCAAAGTAGATATACAGATGACAAATAAGCAATAAACATATGCTCAATATCATTAGTCATTAGGGAAATGAAAATTAAAACCACAATGAGATGCTACCACACACTTATTCAAAGGTCTGAAATAACAAAGACTGAACATAATCAAGTTTTGGCCATGTTGTGGAGGGACATGAATTTTTATACTCTTCTGTGTGGGAATGAAAATGGTACAGTCACTTGGGAGAATAGTCTGACAATTTCTTAAAAAGTTAAACTCCCAACATGTGATCTGACCATTCTACTCCTATGTATTTATCCAATAAAAAAGAAAGAATATGCCTATACAGAGACTATCATAGAAGCTTTATCTGTAATAGCACAAATGGGAATTAACCCAAATGTCTGTCAACAATGGATCAACAAACTATGACATACTCATACAGTGGAATATTACTCGGCAATAAAAAAGAATGAACACATAACAACATGGATGAATCTGAAAATAATTATGCTGAGTGGAAGAAGTCAGTCCAAAAAAGTACATACTATTGCACTCCATTGATATAAAATTCTATAAAATGCAAACTAATCTATAGTGACAGAAAGCAAATCAGTTATGTCCTGGAGATGGAGGATATGATGGGAAGGGCAGAAGGAGGGATTACAAAGGGCCACAAGGAAACTTGGGAGTGTTGGGTGTGTTCATTATTTTTATTGTGGTAATGGTTTCACTGGTGTATATGTATGGCAAAACTTAAATTATACTCCTTAATATACGATATTTATTATATGTCAATTTTACCTCAATAAATGTGATTTTTAAATTCCCTTAATTTTTTTAACCATGTTGTCAAGAATTAACATTTTAAGTTACAAAGAGCTCTTTTAACACAATTTTTAATTCATTTTACAGATTCACTAAAGTCTACCTTCACTTTCCACGAGACACCCACTGTCTGCCCACCTAGGCAAAGGAATATTGGGCCAATTTCTCTTACCTGCCTCCCCTTTACCTCCTTCACATTCTCTTCCCCATCCTGCTAGAAGGGAATTTGGCTTTCCTTTCTGATTGCTCTCATTATCTTCCCCACAATGTCTTGTGATGACTAGCGCCTGACATGGTGCTTCACAAGTGTTTATCAACAATGTGTGCATAGGCTCTAGGAGGTCATATTGCCCTGGATACAATGGTTACGCTTTCCCAGCTGATTAAAATTAACCAACTCTAGGTCAAGAAGCTGGCTTTAATCCCACATATAGAAGCATACAGTGTTTTTCAGCTACAGGGTAATTGAGCCTGTAAATGAGAGAACATTAATGATGTGGCTGCAATTGATATTGGAGTAAGTTCCTCAAGAATGTAAAATTTTATCATCATTAGCAGGATGAGAAGATGAGGAAGACTACAGAAAAAGGATGAAGTATAGGACAGGAACAATTCCGGGAGGAGAAAGTAATACATTTATGAAGCAAACCTTTAGAAATCTAGGTCACTCATTTATAGAAATGGATTAAAAGGTGAGAATACTGAAACTAAGAGATTATATTTTTTAAAATAAGCATCAATCGTGTTTACAAACAAGTGAAAAAGGAGAAAATGAACAGCAACTAAAGGCAGCACTGGAACTAGGCAGCCTCTGCTGGGAAACACAGGCAGCCATGGCTTTGCTTGGTGCTGGGAGGAAGAAAACCCTCAATTCCACTGAGCCACCCTCAAGAAGCCCTGAGCAGGAAATTCCTGAGCAGCTCTTTTCAAGATTAAAAAGATACAGTTTTCAGCCTTTTCAACTCCCTCCTCATAATTCTGGTAGCAATTTTCTCTTTTCTACATTTCTCCAGCCTCGACTTGACTTTATTTTTGTAACTGGTAGCAAGCCAAGGGCAAGAAATGATCTCTTCCCACCAAATTGTCTGGGAAGAAAGCCCACTTTATCATTAATTATGTTATCCAACAGCCTCTTGCTACCAAAACTGTGGTCCCTGGATCAGCAGTGTTGGCACCACCTGAGAGTTGATTAGAAATGCATAATCTCGGGACCCATTCCAGAACTCCTGAATCAGAATCTGTGTTTTAACAAGATTCACAAGTGGTTTGTGTTCATATTCAATTTGAGAAGTGCTTGTCTAACCCTCGCAACATCCTGTATAAGGTAAGGGTTATCATTCTCATTACTCATTTGAGAAAATGAGATCAGAGAGGTAAAATTACTTGACAAGGATCAATAACTAAAAAGTGCTAGAGTTGAGACTTTAAGGTACTTCCCATAATTCTAAATGCCAAGCACTTCTCCCTCCCACCATGCTTTTCTCTATATGAAATGAATTCAGTAGTTCTGGTCATAACCAGCCCACTCTCAACCTCATTCATTGACTGATTGCCAACACCCAAACTCCTACTCTAAGACATGCGTGATTTAGATTGAACAGTTCCCATCTCTTGAAATATTTTAAACACCAGTATCTGTGGGGAGAGTGACTTAATAAATCCCTTAAATCTTAGTGTTAAGGAGTTTGATCAGACTGCTGCCTTACCCATTGATGGAAAAGCAAAGCAGCTTGAGGTCCACATTGCACCTTTAGGCAAAGGAAGGTGAGAAAGGATTGAAGGAGAAGGAAAGATGAAGGCAAAGTGGCCCAGATTTACAATTCAGTATAGATCAGCCCTTCCAAGGACCCTGGCTCTCCTTGAAGTTTGTGGTAGCCACTGCTTGAGCTTGTTCCATTACTTCTGTCATGGGCTTCTGAATACTCAGAATTAAGTCTGTGTTTTTTCCCTATGGTATTTCCAGGGAGGTGAGCACAGAAACCTCTGCAAATATTTACCACTGCTACCCAGGGTCAGAGAGAAGAAATGTGAAACAGCTGTTCTTACCAGTGTTCAAGGCAGTATCATCATAAAAAAAATGCCCCAAGACTCTATGGTTACTAGTGGTAGTTATTATTTTTGAACCTATGCTATATGCCAGACACTGTACTAGATACTTAACAAGTATCCCCACAATAGTCTTGAAAGTATGTATTATCTAGTAAATGCAGAGGGCGAGGGATGGAACCTGGCTTCTAACTCAGGCCTATTTAAGGCAAGAGCAAGTGTTCTTTCTATCATAACACACTGCTATGTCATGCTTAAATTAACCTCCCACTAAACCTTCAATGCCTGGCTTAAATCACCCCTTCAGTAGGCAGCTCTCTTTCAGTGACCTCTGTGATATCTTCTCTCCGTAGCCCTGATTTGTCACTTTTCATGAGAGCTTGAACTCTTGCTTCCTTTTTTATTCACATTCCTCCTACCCCAAGCTGCAATTATGTTTTTGCCTCTGTCCTACCTCCCCATCCAAAACCTTTAGCTCTTGAATGTTCTTTGGGTCACAAGCCCCAACATCATAGCAGGAGTTCAATGATGTGATCAGTTGATCTATAAACCAAGTTAGGCACAAAGTCCACCCTCTGGAAGCCTCTGGAAGCCAAGCATTTGCTGTTGGTTGAGTCACTCCACATTGTTTACATGTAGCCTCCAATAGCGAGCAATCCCCTCCCTGTAGCAATGGTTTACCCTTGGGAATTTTGTACCCATTTAAAAGTTGCTCTTGCTCTGGTTTTGTGTTGCTTTTCTTTCCCCTCACTCTCTTCCAAGAGGAGAACACGGCTTGAGTTCTGGTATTCTTTACACTTTGGATTCTAGGAAAATGAAGAAAATAGAACTTCTAGTGACTCTCTTTCACTCTTGTGTGCTTGCACTTGCTCATTCTTTCTTTAACATTTGAGAATTTACTATATGTCAGATCTGTTAAGCATTTTACATACATCATTTCACTCTCATACAAACAACCCTATGAAATATGCACTATTATTATCCCCTTTTTGCTCAGGAGGACCCTGAAGTATAGAGAGGTTAGGTCCATTATCACACAGCTAGCAAATGTAAAAGCCAGAAAGTGAATGTAGGCTATGTGCTGCTCTCAATCACTTATCCACTGATGTCACTGAGAAGCACGAGTGAATGTGGCAAATGCATAGGTATAGACCAATATGGTTGCAGATACCATGTGGAGCACCAAGGAAACTTGTCTCTCTAGACTTTTCTTGTAACCAGCCCTTGACTGGGCCCCATCTTTCTGCCTCTGTTACAGGTGCTCAGAGAATACAGATGAATCATTATTAGTTTGAGCTAAGCTCTGAAAGTATAAAGTCTCAGTGAATGTTGATGTTACTATTATTTTTTTATAAATCATTTATTAGGGAAAGAATCTGGCTGCCACTAATATCTTCAAAAACTCAATATAAATGATTTTTGAATAATTCAAATGTTGAATTATTTGTATCCACTTGACCTTCTCCAGTAGCAGAAATCTTTAAGAGTTGATGGTTTGCAGGTATTTGCAGAAACCATTATGAAAATGAAAATATCATGTCCACTAAGATATTTGTTGTAGGCATTATGGCAGACACAAAAATGCATAATATAGTCTCTCAAAAGGTTCACCATCTTTTTTAGGAAAATAAACCTGATATACGTTTCTTATTAAATAAGAATGAAATTTTTAAATGGCTCTTTGAGAGGATGATGATAACCACAAGCTAATGCATGATTATACCAACAGCAATTCAGAGAAGAGATACGTAACTCCAGATTGAGATAAGTGATCTAGAGAGGTTTGGTGGAATAGATGGGTTTTAAGTTAAAGTTTGAAAGGTCAATGGAATTAAAGATCAATGAAAGGAAGGGCATAAAGGGTTGGACAGAACAGCATAGGACACTAAACAATCCATAATAGAGAATGTCTTTATGCATAAACAAACTAGCATTACATTATTGGGCTTGCTTTGGACTTTGGGCTTGAGTGAATAGAGAATATCTATGATTCAGTTTGAACTCTGTGACTCTCAGCCCAGGGATTTTTACCAAGTTTTAGTGGTAACCAAGTTCAACACTGCAGAGGAAACAACAGGTATTATTACCTGTTTGGTGGGCTCTCTTGGGTCTTTGCAGGACTAGGTTTCAGGGTGCATCAGATGGAGTATTTTAGCTTTGGAGAAATACTGCCTAGTATCATCCAGTCTTGCCGCACTAGGCCCCCTGAAGGACTTTGCACTCATTGCTTGAAAGTGAGACATTTGGGCAGAAATATGCCACATAGTAGGTCAAACTCGATAGCTTCTCAGGAACACTACTTGGGCTTGCCCTCTAGAGGGACCAAGAGGAGCCACCACTACTAGTTCTAGGAGCAGCATAAAAAGGCAAGAGCCTTTTCAGAAGGGCAAGAAAACCAAAAATTATGGAATACCTGCATGTGGGTTTTATATCTCTACATCTATATAGATATAAAATCTATAATGATAAACTCTCATAAAATCCCTAAGAGATAAGAATTATGACCATTATTTTATAGATGACAAAAGAAGGGCTCAATAGGTTGGTCAGTGGAATTGACAGATTTGAGATTCAACAATATGACCACCCTACCTTAAGCAACTAAAAATTTTGCCCCATCAACAGAGGACAAAAAAGATGAGAGGCCTCAAAGAGGTCATCTGCCTCTCTCTGGGCACAACCAATGCACTCCAAGCTTCAGAAGTTGGTAGGAAAAAAACCACAAACCTAGAACCTGGCAGCAATTCAAGTTGAAGAGAGACCTTAAGGTAACCCCAAATCTAGAAGCTACTGAAGGAGCACCCAAAATGAAGAGCTTGACTAAATACAGCCTTACAAGAACATCTTTAGCCTGCTCAATAATAATAGTTCATCCCAGAAGACAGTGAGAAATATTCTCTCTTCTTGCTGAGATGTCACTGGGAAGATTACCCAAGGGGAGACTACCTAGGAAGGGTTAGTTGAACCTTCCAGCCAAAGGAAAAAGAAGAGACTCTGGCAAAAAATTGCCCTCAAATTCCCAGTGCAAGATGTAGCTTTATAAAAGAGGGTTCCATGCATATTGGTGCTTCCTAGAAGAACATTATGTAACATTTAGCAGGCATACTAAAATGGTCCTTTCCCTGAATGAATGATATATATGGTTAACAAGAGGACTGTGCCAGATTAAAAAAGAAAGAACGAAAGGCCAATTCTAGCTCTGTTTTGGTATAAGTGCCAGGCTTTTATCTTGCCCAAGTAGCCACTGATATTGTGCATATCAGAGGTCTAGGAAGATGTGCATCCCGTTATCTGATTTTAGATATCATTCCCAATGAGACCTGAGATTCACCCATTTATGCTAAATTTTACTCCCTGTAATTCTATTTACAAAATGTAAACATGTTTGGAAAGCATATGCTGGAACTAATTTGCACTTATGCTTAAATTATTTGAGTACTTTTCCTGCTTAAAAATTTTTTTCTAATAAAAATAAAAGGATTTGAAGAAATCAGTTATGGAGAACCCCTCTACTAAAACAATTTATATCTGATAATTTAATCTGAAGTTTGAGCTTGTTGCTGAATATTAGGGGAAGATAAGAAACATTGTTAACACACCTATCTCAAGAAGCAGCTAGATTCCTACTAGAGTGTACACACTGTCTCATGCTCTCTCTGTTTAAAAGGAGTGGCCATTTTCCCATCTTAATGGAAAAGAAGAACCTCTCACAAGAATGCATACTTTTGACATAAAAAGTGCACCTATCTGACTATAATCTTTGGCTCGTGCCTTCTATCTCAGAAAGGAAGAGAGAAAAAAGGAAAGTAACAAAATTCAGATAGAAAATTCAATCCAATGTCAAGACACAGACAAATGAAGAAATTCACCTGAGAAGGCTTTCAAAGCAAAAACAAAAACAACAAAAAAGGAAACATTTTGTTTTGAAATAATTTTAGGTTTTTAGAAGAGTTGCAAAGATACTACAGAGAGTTCCCGCATGCCCGTTACGCTTCTTCCCCTGATGTTAACATCTTACATAACCATGGGAGAAGCCTTTTGATACCAAGTTGTCCTGAAGCCTCTGGATGAGTAGCTTATAAAGTAAAAGGCTTAGTAAAATGTAACTATAAGATTAAGGACAAATATAAACTGAAAATTTTTAGTAAGAAAAAAGAATAAAGTGGATACTAGATATTCTAAAAATTCATATTTTAGTAACAGTTTTAACTCGCCTTTTTAGGTGGTCAATAGAGTGTTACATGTTTTGTGGAAGAAAGGGGAATCTTTTCATTTTGGATAAATCCTACCATAGCATGAAGTATAGATTATTAGCAAGTCACCACCACCACATCATAGCAACACATCCAAATAAACACAGTAGTTGTGCTGCTTCTTTTGGATGGCGACGTCTCTCTTAAAAATGTAAGCCTGCAAACATAAATATCTTGTGAAATTTATGGGCAACATCACAGGGTGATTCACCAAAGCCCCTGTTTTCAATTATTTTATTCGATCACTTTCCTCCATGATAGAAAAAGTGAGGGAGACAATAGAGGAATTGTCTTGAGAAGAGAACTATGAAGGGGACATGGAATGGAAGTTCAGACATCAAGGACAAAAACTCCATTGAGAGTGGTTTCTTGGCCCTACAGACTTCAGTTGTTCCCCCTTGTATGTCTTGAATACTACCTTGCCTCGTAATTCTAGGCTGTAGTGACTTTGGAGTTCGTATCCTATTTCTAAAACGAGATAATGGCTCTCTATCCAGATATCATCAGGTTTAGCATCCCTTTAATTGAGTTCTCTGATGCATTTGATGGACTATACATTGAAATCTGGGATATTGACAGTCTTGTGTTTAGCAACGATGGTCTTGTCAGTTGAGAATTGCAGGGAAAGCTTGATTACATATATTTATTAATTTTCCTATAAGAGGTCCCTGAATTACATTGTATATAATGTGCATTTGTGCAGGGTCCTATTGTAGTTTAGATGTCCCCCAAGTAGAGTCTAAAATCAAGGATTTAGGTGTGGGTAGTTGATTTTGGAAATGATCCCAGGAAGCAAGAATGAGGAAATGAGAGTGAGACAGGGAAGGAAGGAAACCAATATGACCATGAGTTGGCCAAGTTACTGCTGTAGGCAATGAAGCTTGATTCCACTGGGATCTTCGGAGAAGCATATAAATGTCTCCAATAATTGTCCACTTATGTTTTGAAGGTTGCCCCCTGGAGTGTTGATTCTCCTGCACTAATAGATCACATGGGCAACCATGAGGTGAGAGAAGATCCTAAGAAAAATCAGGAATATGTGCAATATGGGTAGAACACTATCAACACTGTTGTGACTGAGCTTGTAAAGAACTGTCCACCTGATTCATCTGGGACTAAAATCAGAGATTGGTTCAGAGAATATAATGTAGATGGCAGAGTAGTCTGCTACTGCCCTAATGCAAAACTATTTAAGAGCCAAGGCCATCTAGGGAACCTGGCCATAAAGGGCATGGAGGAGAACATAGGGCTTAGTTGGGCCTGTCAGACAAGGAAACATGCTAATGGTTCTCTGAACCTTTGATTTTGGGTAAAAATCTTTTTGCCATCATTAAAAGAAGATTTGAATAAGGCATTGTCTTGGACAATCATGCTCTGAAAATTTCCATTTAAGGAAGGAGTACAAGCAAAACCTCTGTGGTCATTAGATAGCAGATAGACTTTTGGTGGTAAAAATGCTGCAGTCTATACAGAAGTCGAAATATAATGATGTACACCTGAAATTTATATAATGTTATAAACCAATGTCACCTCAATAAAAGTAAAACCTTCCCTGGTCAAAATCACATGGTGGAGAGAAACTCAAAGAGATTTTTTCAAACTTTTTATTGAGATTATGATAGTTTATAACGTTGTGAAATTTCAGTTGTACAGTATTGTTTGTCAGTCATGTTGTAGGTGCACCACTTCACCCTTTGTGCCTACCCCCCCAACCCCCCTTTCCCCCGGAAGCCACTAATCTGTTCTCTTTGTCTACATGTTTAACTTCCACATATGAGTGGAGTCATACAGAGATTATCTTTCTCTATCTGGCTTATTTCACTTAACATAATACCCTCAAGGTCCATCCATATTTTTGTGAATGGGACGATTTTATCCTTTTTTATGGCTGAGTAGTATTCCATTGTATATATATACCATGTCTTCTTTATCCAATCATTAGTTGATGGGCACTTAGGTTGCTTCCACGTCTTGGCTATTGTAAATAATGCTGCAATGAACATAGGGATGCATAGGACTTTTGGAATTGCTGATTTCAGGTTCTTTGGATAGATACCCAGTAGTGGGATGGCTGGGTCATGTGGTAATTCTATTTTTAATTTTTTGAGAAATGTCCATACTGTTTTCCATAGTGGCTGCACCAGTTTGCATTCCCACCAGCAGTGTATGAGGGTTCCTTTTTCTCCACAACCTCTCCAACATTTGTTACTTTTTGTTTTGGTTATTTTTGCCATTCTAACAGGTGTAAGGTGATATCTTAGTGTAGTCTTGATTTGCATTTCCCTGATGATCAGTTATGATGAGCATCTTTTCATGTGCCTATTGACCATCCGTATATCTTCTTTGGAGAAATGTCTGTTCATGTCCCCTGCCCATTTTTTGATGGGGTTGTTTGAATTTTTTTTTTTTTTTAGGAAGATTAGCCCTGAGCTAACTACTGCCAATCCTCCTCTTTTTGCTGAGGAAGACTGGCCCTGAGCTAACATCCATGCCCATCTTCCTCCACTTTTTCTACATGGGACACCTACCACAGCATGGCTTTTGCCAAGCGGTGCCATGTCCACACCCGGGATCTGGAACGGCAAACCCCGTGCCACCGAGAAGTGGAACGTGCGAACTTAACCACTGCACCACAGGGCCGGGCCTGGGTTCTTTGATTTTTTGCTGTTGAGTTGTGTGAGTTCTTTATATACTATGGAGATTAACCCTTTGTCGGATATATGATTTGCAAATATTTTTTCCCGATTGGTGGGTTGTTTTTTGTTTCAATCCTGTTTTCCCTTGTCTTGAAGAAGCTCTTTAGTCTGATGAAGTCCCATTTGTTTATTCTTTCTATTCTTTCCCTTATCTGAGAAGACATGGTGTCTGAAAAGATCCTTTTGATACTAATGTCAAAGAGTGTACTGCCTATATTTTCTTCTAGAAGCCTTATGGTTTCAGGTCTTACCTTTAGGTCTTTGATCCATTTTGAGTTTATTTTTGTGAATGGTGAAAAAGAATGGTCAATTTTCATTCTTTTACATGTGGCTGTCCAGTTTTACCAGCACCATTTGTTGAAGAGACTTTCTTTTCTCCATTGTAGGCCCTCAACTCCTTTGTCGAAGATTAGTTGTTGATAGATGTGTGGTTCTATTTCTGGGCTTTCAATTCTGTTCCATTGATCTGTGCACCTGTTTTTGTACCAGTACCATGCTGTTTTGAAGACTGTAGCTTTGTAGTATGTTTTGAAGTAAGGGATTGTGATGCCTCCAGCTTTGTTCTTTTTTCTCAGGATTGCTTTAACAGTTCGGGGTCTTTTGTTGCCCCATATGAATTTTAGGATTCTTTGTTCTATTTCTGTAAAGAATGTCATTGGGATTCTGATTGGGATAGTGTTGAATCTGTAGATTGCTTTAGGTAGTACGGACATTTTAACTATGTTTATTCTTCCAATCCATGTGTGTGGAATGTCTTTCCATCTCTTTATGTCGTCATCCCTTTCTTTCAGGAAAGCCTTGTAGTTTTCGTTGTATACGCCTTTCACTTCCTTAGTTAAATTCACCCCAAGGTATTTTATTCTTTTTGTTGTGATTGTGAATGGGATTGTGTTCTTGAGTTCTTGTTAGTTCATTGTTAGAGTATAGAAATGCTACTGATTTATGTATGTTGATTTTATACCCTGCAACTTTGCTGTAGTTGTTGATTATTTCTAATAGTTTTCCAATGGATTCTTTGGGGTTTTCTGTATATAAATCATGTCATCTGCAAACAGTGAGAGTTTCAAAGAGATTTTTTTTGGATGAATACTATTTATTGATGATTTTGAAAATTTTTTAAGATGACCAGATGACTGGGTCTCACCCTACCCATGGAACTTCTAAGATGAAAAAAAAATGTGGTGGCCATTAATAAGGGAACAGGTAGAGTCTTAATCAGGAAAATCTTCAAAAAACCAGACCACGTTTGAATAAAGATAAAAGGTAGCCAGGTCTTGGTCTGTTAATAAACAGGGGGCCAGGTAGAAATTTCTGGAGTATCAGAAAGCGAGCTCCAGATTAGAGCAGGCATTACATTTACATAAGTCCAAAGATTGCCTAAGCCTACCAGAGGTAGGAAATAACTAATCCATCAGTCAGGCAGCACCCCATTCAAGTAGCATCATATTCGTCCACAGGGAAGACTCTTCTCCAGCACTTCATTTAGCCTTCTGGGTCACTTTCTTACCAAAAGGGACAGCTTCCAGCTGAGCATCAGACACAACACAAGTGGACCCACTCCCCTCTCTCTCCAAAAATTACGCTATTTGTGTGAGTCTAGTTCCTTACTCTGTAAATGAATGCATGGTCTTCCAAAAAAATGTAAA
This sequence comes from Equus caballus, assembly GCF_041296265.1. Lineage (NCBI taxonomy): Eukaryota > Metazoa > Chordata > Mammalia > Perissodactyla > Equidae > Equus > Equus caballus. Next base: position 10,650,201 of record NC_091715.1, on the reverse strand, counting down.
GATGTGTTAAAAATTTACATATATGCCTTTGGGGTTTTCTTTTTTAAGTAGTAATGGATGAAATCAGCTTACATTCTATTGACTGTTTTCATTAAAATTGAAAACAGCAATATTCTCTCATCCACTCCTACCTCTCCTAAGTGATTCTCCCTTTGATATCTAGCATTTCAGTAATGAAATACATTAACCAATATGGTGTTCTCAAGGGCTATTTATAAAGCTCAAGCATACAAACAAAAACTTACAATCGCCAGTTTGTTTGTTTGCCTGTTCTGAGCTCACATTGGTTTATAACGTTGTGTAAATTTCAGGTGTACATCATTATATTTTGGCTTCTGTATAGACTGCAGCATGTTCACCACCAAAAGTCTGGTTTCCATCTGTCACCATACATATGTGCCCCTTTACCACTTTTACCCTCCTCCCACCTCCTCCCCTCTGGTAACTACCAATCTGTTCTCCATATCTATGTGTTTGTTTATTTATTTATCTTCCACATATGAGTGAAATCATACGATACTTGTCTTTCTCTGTCTGACTTATTTCGCTTAGCATAATACCCTCAAGTTCCATCCATATTGTCGCAAATGGCACAATAATCATATTTTTATGGCTGAGTAGTATTCTATTCTATATATATATGCTACATCATCTTCTTTATCCATTCATGTGTTGGTGGGCACTTAGGTTGCTTCCGAGACTTGGCTATTGTGAATAGCCAATTACCAGTTTTGTCTGGTGTTAGTAGAGGTTTTAGTGAAAGGTTTAAACTGGTACTATGACTGTTTGCTCCCTTATTTCAGGACAAAGGTCTATAGAGCATGACTTTCTTGAGAAAGATCCTGTCTGGGTGGGCTTAGTCACTAGCTTTACTCATTACGTCAACCTAAAAGGCAAGAATTGACAATGAACAAGAAATAATTCTAACCCCAAACCTGTTAGCCGAGGGTGCATTTCTGCTGAAAATTAGAATCAAAGCCTCCAGGAGTGAAAATAAACTAAAACTTACTCTAAATGAATCTAACCTAGTTATTTATGTAAACTTATCAAACTAAATCTAGAAGTTTATATATGAGTAAGAGAAGATGTAACATCAGTCATGCAAACAACTAAGGGAATTCTGCAACATGGAATCCTAATGATCCTGAGCAGAAAGAATGAGTACTTTTAGTTCCCTAAAAATATTTCTTTCTGGAAAAAAACAACCAATACAAAGAACTTAATTCCCTGCTATAGATACTGCTCTTACAGATCCATGATATGGTGAGGCCAATAAAAAATAATGACATTAGCTATTATTATTAGTCATTTCTCCTCACTTACATGGGCAGAAGGCATGTGAGGTGAAAGTATAATATTCAAGGAATAGAATTCTCTCCTTGCCCCTCTTTATTAGCCCACTTAGGAATAATCAATGCATCACATGTCATTGACGGTTTAGCTTCTGTAAGTAAGCAAATGGAGAATGTAACATTGCTTGATTGGATAAAATGGAGAGTTAGGGGAATAAAAGGATGGACAGAAAATCGACAGATTTGCTCATGATAAAAGCAGTGACTATAATAATAATATGTTATTATCGTAAACATTTGGTTCTACGTTAAATGACTCCATGCTCCTGAGCTTCTGCAGCCTGTTCCTGAATATTGTGTCATTCTGTCTTCTTCCTTGAAGCTGGTTATCATTTACTATAGCCATTGAAATGCCTTACTTATAGTATTTTTCAAAGTATAATATACATGCCTTTTATACAAGAATTTTGTGACCTTTTAATCATGAGCATGCAGGTAAGTATGTTTGTGTCCACACATATGTGTGTGTGTGCCCATTTATGTCTGAATATTTGCATTTTTCTACTTCCTGTAGTTCAGCTTTATTTCCATTAATTGAGGTTAGCAAGTAATTGAATTTTGGTGAAATGCAACTCTCTTGTCATCTTGGTGATAGTTGTTTGAGAGAATTTGGGCTTTGGTGTATGAGTTTTTATGACTTAGTAGTAACCAATGCTTTATATCACTTTTATAATTTTAAATTTTATTTTGAAATATTTTAGTCATGCAAAAAGGTATTGAAATAATATGACAGATACATATGTACATCTCACATAACTTAAGAAATGATATATTACCAAAAGAATTGATGCTCCCTGTTGATACTTCTTTAATCAAAATTCACACTATTCCATGAGTAATCATAGCCTAGGATTTGGTGGATTTCTTTGGAGTTTTATTATGTATGTATGTTTGCTTGAATAATACTTAATGTTTTAAGCTTTATATAAATGGTATACTGTTTGTATCCTTCTGAAACTTGTTTTCCTCATTCAGTATTAAATTTAGATTTTCACCCATGTGGATATTAATATTAATCTAATTTCATTCAGTATTAATTTTAGATTTTCATCCATATGGGCCAGTTGATTTTTCATTGCTGTATATTATTCTATCGGATAGCTAAGCAATAATTGAAGCATTCTCTTGATGGTTGACATTTGGGTTCTTCCTAATTTTTGCTATTATAAAATTTCTTCCAATAGTAGGGTTGTATTTGTGTCTGTATATGCATGTGTAAAAGTTTTTCCAGCACATAGACCTGGGAGTAGAATTTCTGGGTAATAGGATAGACATGACATTGATAGGTATTGCCAAGTTAATCTCTAAATTTTTGTACAAATGTATACCCCTAGTATCAGTGTATTCTTACCATAAGTAATATGAGCAGGTTTTAATTTGCATTTCCTTGATTACTAATGAATTTGAGAAAACTTTACACATATACGTACATATGCTTGCAGGCTTGCAAGGTCTGCCTAAGTTCGAATGTAGAACAAACTGCATAAGCACAAGGTGGTAGTTGGCTGCTACTGGAAGACAGGCAGGAAACCTGCCCATGTCCTAGACCCTGCCATGGGAATGGAGGGTGCAGGTGGGGAGGGGGAGTGGTCAGGATACGTATAGCCTCTTAACAGCTATCATGATAGCAAATTTCCCTAGGATGATACCCTTGATGCTATTTGAACTGTAGCCTTATCCTTCAAGTATTATATGACCTATAACATGAATTCAATAAATATAATATCCCTACCCAATCACTTAGTTCTATGAGGGTAGGGGAGCGGAAATAGGAGAGAACATGCAGATGGTAATTCCTAGCTCATTTATTGAGTGACATCTAATTAAGTAATGTATAAAGTGCTCAGCCCTGAAGTTGGAAAAGAGTATTCACTCAAGAAAGGTAAGCTTCAAAAGATTTTTTTGAAAAGGAAAATAAAGATAATGTCTCTTAAAAGTAATAAGTCACTTACCATGGTCCATGAGGTTACATAAGGACCTCTTCCCTTAATTCACTGCCTCCAGGCTGTTTTGGACTTGGAGGCCAGACAATCCACCTTACTAGAAGTATGTATAAAGTAAGAGTAAATAAGTGTTGAGGGTAGTCTGAGTAGCTTTCCTGTAAGTAAAGAGTAGAGCTATTGGTACTTTGGTCACTCAGAAACATTTTTGTTACTTATTGTTTGTTCTTGGCTATGTTCCTGATAGATGACAACTTGAGAACTGAAGAAATAGGGGTTTTTTCTTTCTTCCTTATAAATGTCAGTAGACTCTAAGAGCTTACTCTCCAAAAATAAGCATTAGTCTGGAAAAGTACTGGAGAGAGGTTTTTCTCTCCCCAACGAGCTGAGTGGATATATTAAGACTTTAACTCAAAGAAAGAGTAACTAATAAGTGAGCATCTAGGTATTTTACTGTACATGGCCTCAAAATTTATATTCCAAAGTGACATCAGATGATGCACATAACTTATAGACAATCTATAATATCAAAAGTATGATTATCTATCAAGGTTTGAATCTCAATATATCTTTTCAAATAAATAAAATGTATTTAAATGGCAGTTAGGTCATATAGGTAGTTTTAAAAGACTGTGTAAACCATGATTTATGCAGACCCTAATATTAATAGTATGTGCCTGACTACTGGGTTAGTTCAGGTTTTAGGAGGAAGAAGAAAATACCCTCTTACTTTAGGACTTTCCCATCTCTCTTCCTGAGTCTTATATTGCCTTTTGCCCCTCTCTTAAGGATATCTGTATCTTCATGCTGTCCCAAATCCTCCATCCCTTCCCCATGAAAGCTCTGAATCTCTGAATTGCTCAGAGAAATTGAGATAATATTAAAGCAGTCTGATTGAACTAATTCACACTAACATGAAAATTGTTTCTTAATCCTTCCAAAGGAATTTGAATTCTTAAAAGATAGCTTGATAAGCTAATTGAATCTTTATTATCAGAATTTCAGGCACATTAACTAAGTAGAAAATTCAATCAATATTTGGTGAGATATTTGGAGTGAAAGGAGATTATTTAGATGTCATCACTGCCTTGGGAATTGCTTTTCATAACCTATTCTCTCCCACTAATAGAGACTTTAAAAATTCTCTAATGTCTACTTCCCATAATAGTAATAGATATATCTCCAGAGAGCTTTTTAAATGGTCATATTTTTATATCAAAGACCACTATATCAGGGCTTCTTTCAGAAGATAAAAATAATCACTTTTGAAATGTTTGCGTTTTGTTTATTTTTATCTTTTGCAATTAGTCTTTTTGGCTTTGTTTTTTATCTTCCTGATAGAGTTGATGGGAAAGGATAATTAGTAGACTCTGAAAAGAAAACACCTCATTCTTTATGCTCCATCTCATTCTGCCTCCACTAATAAATAAAGAAATAAATGAAAAGGGGAGGATGAAAGAAAAGAAGCAAAGACAACCCACATATTGGAAGTAATTATTCATCCTGGATTTTGACACACAAGGAAAGCTTTAAAAAGAGGCTTGCATCTGTGTCTTGCCGTAAAAAATGAATATCAGCATGAAAGGATGTTATCTGCAAAAACAGTGAAAGATTAACCTTAAAGTTAAAAGAAAATAGAATCGAGTCCATGAGGTCATAGAAATGTATTGGACATGATTACAAATTCTGGTCTTCTAGTCAATGAATGCCTGATTCTCAAAATAAATGGTTTTAGAGATAGCGCTGTGAGGAGTATCTTGACACGATGGTTATGAAATCTAAATTGTATGATTGATGCATAGTCCAGTGAGTCCAGTGATTCTGTACTTGATGACAAGACGACCTGCTCTTTGACAACACAGTAGCGTGTCTCCTAAGCCTTGTCTAAGTCTTGCTGGAGGTCACTGAACCAGAAGAAATAGAAAATCATTCTTGCTCACCTTTTAAAGATTCCTTTGTCTCATCCAAGCATTCTCATTGATTGAATCTCATTACTATGCCTGCACTGAAGTCTTGTAAACCATGCCTGTCTTTCTCTCTTCTGGCCTGTTCAGCCCAGAGCCTTCTTTGCACAAGGCTGAACTGAAAGAGGAATTTGGGTTTCCACTTCACTTTTGTCTTCACTTCTCAAGGATCAGAATTCTCCCAACACACCATTTATTTTTTAAAAGAGAAACTTCTTTAAAGAGTTGTTCTCTTCTTAAAACTGATGGCAGCAATCTGCTGTTCAGCCAAGCTTCAGTCAGGGAACTCTATTCACGAATGGAGTGCTTAATTTGTTCATTTGTTTGTTCACAAAGATTTATTAAGCCCTTACTATTTGCCAAGTACTAGATTCATTGCTAGACCGAAAGCAATGAGCAAGATAGACAGTCTACTTCTTAGGAAGCTTAGCACCGAGACAGAAAGATAGATCTTGAATGATAATTACAAGATTGAGGATGTTATAAAGCGGAAAGTGCATGTGCCATCAGGTGTACATAGTATTTTTGGAAGAAGTGGCATTTAAGCATAAACCTGAAAGATCAGTAAGAATTGAAAATGCTAAAAGTGGGGAGGAGTTATGCAGAAAGAACAGCTTATGTGAATGTTCTGATGTGAAAGAGAAGATGACCCATTTGCAGAAAAACAGTTCTTTATCACCAACATGTAGAGAATGAGGTCAGGAGTGCTAAAGGTGAGATTTTAGAGAGAGTTGTGATTCATATCACAGGGAACATTGTAGTCATGCCAAGAAGTTGGTCTTTGTCCTTAGGGCCTTGACAAATTTTTAAGTTGGGAAGTAACATTTGCATATTAAAATTATCTCTCTGGCTATAGTTGTAAAAATAGATCTGAGAATTGTGAGATTAGATACAAGGAATCCAGTTATGAAGTTATTACAAACCTCTGGTTCCAGCAACACGGTAGCCTAAGACAGTAGAAAAAATTTCTTGCTAACAATGTCTAGACATTCTGAAAAGAAAAAATAGTTTAAGTAAATATGTGTGATCATAAGGAACACAGATGACAGAAATGAAGGAGCTAAAATCACAGAGGAGCCAGCACCGTGGCTGCCTGAGGGAGTTGATATGACTCAGTCATTTGCAGACTTGGATTTTAATGCCCAGGTAGGGACAGAAGTGTTGTTCTGAGCCTGAATGAGGTGAGAAGTTGGAACTAACATCTCAAGGGCCTGCAGCCTCAATGAAAGGGTGAAACAGATAAAAATCCACTCATCAGCAGAGGGACACAGGAAGAAACTTTGAGTCCTTGTCTTTCTTAAGCTGGTCTTGAGAAAGGGTACTCTCATCTGAGAGTTTTAGCTCTTGGACCTTCATCTCACACATATCTGGGGTTCATATTTATGCTACCAACTTGGACCAAGAACACCCAAGAAACCAAACACAAAATTCATCTGGAGAAATGTTCCCATAACCCATACCACAAGAAATATTCTTGGAAAACCAAGCAATACAAATGTCTGCTAAAAATGGTTTCAAGAACAAAATCCAAAATTTCTAGAAGGAAATAGTCTACTGTTGATGAGAATCGTTGGATATAACAATCTGCAAAATTAAACCAGAAGAATTCAGGAAAATGAAATGACATTCTAGAAGGAAATAAACAGCAGAAAAGAAAGAACAGACTCTAAGAAACAGACACTAGTAAAAACTGATAGAGAAAATTTGGGAATAAAAGAACTTCTAGAAATGAAAGACATAGTCACTTAAAATAAGTCAGTGGACAGACTTAAAATTCTATTAGAAATAACTAAAGAGATAATTAACTAGAATTTGGACTGAGAAAATTACCCACAATGCAGCATAGAAAGCTAATGAAAACACAAAAGAAAAGTTAAGAAAAACAGAAGATAGAATAGGCAAGATCAACATACTCAATAGGAATTCCTGAAATGATACACAGGGAATCAGAGACAGACAATAATCAAAGAGAAAATTGTACTAATTCTTTAATTGATGAAAAAACATAAACATTCATTCAAATTCAAGAGCCTTGCCCCTCCAGGTACCAAGCAGGATAAATGAAATGAATTTGCACCCAGACATATCATTGTGAAACTGGAGAAAATCAGACATTGGGAACATCTTGAAATAAACCAGAAATAAGACCTATGAAATAAAAAGCAATGCTAATTAACCTTCCAGCAGACTTTCACAAGTACCAATGAAAGCTGTACAACATTGAGAGAAAACTGCCAACTGAGAAGACAGTTAATCATTCTCAGGCTTTTACTCAGAAAAAGAAATTTTTAAAGGATATATTTCTATAGGAAGGAAATTGAAAACAGAAGGAAGGAGTGAGGTACAAAAATTAATGCTGACGCCAAAAGACATTGATGCAAAGATATAAACATATTAATTCTAACAAAACAGTAATCAGAATGGAATAATTTGGGAAATAACAAAAGCAAGCTGTACTTTAAATCCTGGAAAATGATACGTAAAACGGAAGTTAGAGGATGCGGCTTATTATGCTGTAAGTAGTCTGAGTCCCTTGTATTGTTTAGAAGGAAGATAAAAATATTGTTTTAATAATATTAATTTAATATATACATGTTAAATACTGAAAAGTAATAACTATCATAGAATGGAGATATTTCCAAAATATTTCCAAAATAGTAGAGGTGAACATAAAGAAGCATAAAGAAAATCCAAATCTAAACATAAAGGAAATCCAAAAGAAAACATAAAGAAATCCAAATTTAATATAAACAGAGGGAAAAGATGCATAGAAAAAGTAAAGTATAAAGCACAAAATAAGATCGTTTGAGTAAATCTAAATATATTAATAATCAGGAAAAATACTTTCATTAGTTAAAAGCAGAGATTGTCAAGTTGAATTTTCTAAGTCTACTTTATATGCACAGACAGCGGAAGAATAAAAATGTGCCAGGCAAATATGACCCAAACAAAGTGAATATAGCTATATATCAATATTTATCAAAATGAAACTTTAAGAAAATAAATATTATTAGGTTTAAAGAAAAATATTTCATAACATTAAAAAGAAACTTCAGTAGATGATAGAGCAATTCTCAACCTGTATACACCTAAAAATGTATGTCCAAAATACTTAGTTAAAAGTGACAGAATTATAAGAAGGAATTTTTAATTTCACAATCACAATGGAATATTTTAATACATTTTTTTCCTCAGTAATTGGTAGATCAAGAAGACTAGAAAAATGTAGAATGGAGAAGTTTTGAGCAGCACTGTTTAAAACGTGACCCATTATAGGGTTCTTTACACCTAAGGAACCCAATACTCAGCATTTAGGGAATGTACATTTTTTTCTAACACATATGGAACATTTAAAAAAATTCAACATAAAGTGCCACAAAACAGGACTCAATAAATATCAAGGAATCAATTTTACATAGCTAGGTTCTTATATAATGTTGAAGTAGCATTAGTAGTTAATGACAAAATTTCTCTTTCCATACATTCTGAGAAATTTAAAAACAGTCTTTTAAATAAATCTTACGTCAAAGAGCTCAAAATCTGAAAGAGAACAAAACAAAAACGTGTGTCATCACAATACCACATGGATACGTTATTCCACAGAAGTTATGAGAGCACGTGAGGGTGACATGAAGGGAGACCTTTTGAAGGAGTTGAGACGTGTGGAATAGCAAATTGCAGATAGGTGTTGGCCAGCTAAGACCTTTTTTGCCTTTTTAAAAATTGTGACATAATTTACATACCATAAAATTCACCCATTTAAAGTGTACAATTAGTAGGTTTTAGTATATTCACAAGGTTATGCAGCTATCACCACTATTTACTTCCAAAACTCCAGAAAGAAACTCCATACGCATTAGCAGTCACACTCCGTTCCCTCTGTTCTCCCAGCCCCAGGCAACCACTAACCTTTCTGTCTCTATATATTTGCTAATTCTGGACATTTCGTACAAATGGAATTATATAATGCATGGCCTTGTGTGTCCGGCTTCTTTCACTTAGCATAATGCTTCAAGATTCATCCATGTTGTAGCACATATCAGTACTTCATCCCTTTTTATTGCCAAGTAATATTCCATTTATGGATATTCTACGTTTTGTTTATCCATTCATCAGTTGACAGACACTGGTGTTGTTTCCACTTTTTGGTTATTATGAATAATGCTGCTATAAACATTTGTGTACAATGTTTTGTGGGAACAAATGTTTTCAATTTTCTTGAGTACAGTCTGATGAATAGAATTCTTGGGTCATCTGGTAACTCTATATTTAGCCTTTTAAGAAACTTCCAAACTATTTTCCACAGCAGCTGCCCCATTTTATATTCCCATAGCCAGGTAAGACTGTATGCAGGTATGTATACATGCATAAGGGAGGGAGAAAAGGAGAGAGAGAGAGAGATACTTAGGGAAGTCACAGTGGCCAAAAGTAAAAACAATGACATTAGAGTCAAAATAGCATGAGTAAAACCCCAAAGATGAATCATCGCATTTTGCATTGAGGGAAACAGAAATTGTTTGGTATTGCATCACAAAACTGCAAGGCAGAGGCTTAGAGGATTTAGAGACTTGAGGCAAGCAAGGTTGTTACCACTTGTTTTGTCACCTTGGGCACTTCAAGTAACATCCCTGAGCTCTAGTTTATACATCTGAAAAGTGGGATTAACATTTCTTATCCTGTCAACCTCCCAGGATTATGGGAATCAAATGGCAAAGAGGCCACAGAAGTGCCCATAAGATTTAGGGTTTGGTAATAGCAGAAAGCTATCTACCACATAGGCCTAAGGAAGTTGATGCCCAGGCCCAGCCTCAATATAGCTCATATAATTTTGATTTCAAAAAAAGCCATAAATTCATCCTGTTTTTCACTTCTTAAGTGAAAAACATCGATGTATACCAACCATCCTTCAGAAAACAATTCATGTCACATATCCTCCTGATAGTGGGTAAACATCGGAAATAATTATTTATTGATTAACCATCAACTTTACAATCTGTTTAGACATTCTTATTAGAAAAACTAATATGTACCTTTTCATGGTAATTTTTCTACCTAATTTGTCTCACTGTATTTCATTTAGTGTTAAATACTCTAATAAACAAACCCAAAGTCTCAGAGGGTTAGCACAATAACAGTTTATTGTTTGTTTCTAAAACAGTCCAAGATGGTCAGCAGGGGCAAGGGGAGACAAGAGGTACACTGGGAGACTCTGTTCCATTCAGTCATTCTGGGACCCAGGATGTAGTCCTTTCTTGCTAGGAGCTTCCAATGTCATAGTAAAGATGAGGCATAACAATAAATAATTGAATAAATATATGAGCTACCACATGATGTTGAGGTCTGGGAGATTGCAATGGAAGAAGCAGGTCCAAGGTTTGGAGTGGTCTGATAGCTTTCTGTGTGAAAATGGTGACTTAACATAGTGGAGAGGTATTCCACAAAGCAGAAATGAGATGAGCAAAATTTTGGAGGTGGAAGAAGACAAAGTGATTTCAAATGAAACACACATTTCTTAGTTTTTATAAGTGTACCATGGTTGTGTAAGATGTTGACATTAGAGGAAGCTGGAAGCCTATACAGGAACCCTCTGTACTATCTTGCAACTCTTATGTAAATATAAAATCCAAAAAGTTTAAAATAATTGTGTGTGTGTGTGTGTGTTTGTGAGAGAGAGAATGTGTATGTGAGAGAAAGAGAGAGAGAATTTGTGTGTGTCTGTGATGAAGAACACAACTATGAAGGGGGAAATGAGAGAATTATTGTAGTTCTGTTACAATTGAGGTAATTGATGCAGAAAGAACAGTGTGTGTCCAAAGTCACACAGCCGCTTAGATGCAAAGCTGTGACTAGCCCACTCCAGCGGTCCTTACAGAGAATAAAACAAGGGATGTGAGCTTGAAAAATGGGAGAGATCTGTGAGTGGAGACTATTTGGGACCAAATACATTATCGGTAAATTCATGCTCATTATGGTTTCAGACTGTACAAGTTAAGTCATGGGAAGCAAACTTTTAAAAATGATCGATGTCAAATTTAACAAATTAAGAGTTAAAATATGCTCCTCCCCGTAAATACCTATAGGATGACTTACTTCACCATATGTGAATAATGTTCTGCTTTTTATCAGAAGCATATTGCATAGCGAATGCTTACCTGTGACCTGGTCCATTAAAATTAATTGGTAAACATGGCTGTATTTTTAGAACATCATTGCAACGTTTATTAATGAAGGCATGAAATGACCTTTCATGGTTTCATGTCTGCCAGTTGAGATTTCATAAGTTCACTGAATAATATTGTTACAGGGCCCAGGGTCGAGCCCTGACATTGCATTTTAAATTATATTATTTTCATGCTTTCTTGAGTGGAGGTCAGGGATCATATATGTTGGAAAAAGTCATTGTAAATATGCAGCAAAGAAAAATGTATATGTATGTATGTGTAAATATGTAAATACATATAAAATATATATGCATAAATATTTATATATATATAATCTGTAGATTTAATCCTCCTTTGCTTAACCAGTCACTAAAAATATTAACAACAATAATTTGTTGTGTTATTTTATATACTTACATTATATGATAGCCATCATATATAGAACTATGAGCCAGGTACAGTTTTAAGCCTTTCAGACGCATCAACTCGTAAAGTACAGGGAATGTCTGATTTACAAGTAGTTAGCTTATGGATGGCATCCTCATTCCCTGTGCACAGGATCCTGCACAAAACCACTAGATTACCACCTGCCATGGAAAGAAAACCAGTGGGGAAAAAATGGTAAATTTTCCCCAGGTTCAGACTTAGAAGAATCAAAAGTGTAGGGAGGGGATTTAGGAGGCCTGATCAGGAAGAGACTTACAGGCTATTGCGCCCCTGTGATGTCCCTCCCTAACCCTACAACCCCTGCAGTCACACACACCACTGCCCGGTATAAACCTCCACACCCTCCAAAGCTGCCTAACTTTTCACTTCAGCTGTTTATACTCCGAAAATTTGCCAATAAGAAATTTACACACACACAAAGAGAAATTTACTTGTAATAAAAAGGATCCTCTTAAAACATTGTTACTTCCCCAGTCTAGGACATTAGAATATTAATCAAATAAAAATTACTGTGCATTCATTCGGGGAAGTATTCTTCTCCCTACTTGGTGTAAGAATGTTTGTTAGAATCCTGTGGAGCTAAGGAAGGCAGTAAAAGGGAATACTGAGTGGGGGTGATGGGGAGTAAGATGTGCTCTTTAGAATAGGCTTGTCAAGAAAGACCTCACCAGGATGAGATTGGAAGTCAGTAGAGAGCAAGCCCTGTGAATCCTGGGAGAAGAATGTTCCAGACCGAGGGAACAAGACAGGAACTGGCCTGGTGTGTTGAGAGAACAGTAATGATCCATGGTGGGAGACGGGGGGAGGGAGGCAGTGGGGAGAAGAGTAAGAGAACAGGGCAGTTGGGGAACGGTAGGTGGAGGTCATAGGGTCTTGTAAGATATTGTAAGGACTTTCATTTTTACTCTGTATGAGATGGCAAGACCTTGGAGAATTTTCATCAGTGCAATGATGTGACCTTGCTTACATTTTGCAGAATCACTGTGGCAGTTCTATTAGGAAATAACTGTATAGGGGCAAGGGTAGAAAGAAGAGAGACCGGTTAGAGTACTGCAAGCAATTACAAAAACCTCGTAGGAGATGCTGATGGTTCTATGACAGTAGCGATTCATAGGTCAAAGTGGTTAGATTTGCTGAAGGATTGGACGTGAGGTGTGAGAGAAAGAAGAATCAACAATAACATCAAAACGGTTGGTCTGAAAAACTGGAACCATTAAGCTATCATTATCTAAGATGTGGTAGGGGAAGGTATTGAGGAAAAGATCAGGAGTCTAGTTTTGTACATGCAGAGTTTGAGATGTCAGTTAGATATCCAAATGGAAATTGTGAGAGGAGAGTTGAAAATGGGAACAACAGTAATTGGAAAATTATGTGCAATCTTAGAGACTTGAAAGATGGCCAGAAAACCCCGGAGAAAGGGTTTTTTTCTTATATACTTTCCAATTAGTGGAACACAAGCTTTTGGGAACAGGGAATGACAGTCTTGAGTAGGCTGCTGAAAATAAAAGTTTCACTAGGACACAGGGATCTAGAGAGAAAGGCAAGGAAATAGAGTTGGAGGAGCATCCAAGACAAGCTTCAACAATTTTAAATATTGCTCTGAAAGAAAAAGAGAAAAATCCCCAACTTGCACCTCACCTTTGCATGCCCTGGACTCCTCCTGCCCCATCCAGCTTTCCAGAATGCACACTAATACCATTTGTTCAGTTTCTAGGGATCCTTGGTCTCCCAAGAAACCAATAGTTATGTGTAACATTGTTTCTATGGATAATTCCAAACAAAGCCCACCTCACTTCAAAATACAGTACTGCATGGATTTTAAAAGCTAAATCATTGCTAACTAAGCAATTCAGTTGAAATCTCAAATTGTCTGGGCTCCTTCAATATCGCTTGCAGTTTTTTCCTCATATAGCTGCCACTCGTCGTTAGAGGGCACATGCTTACTACAAACAGAAGGGTCGTGGGGCTTCACCACAGGGCTTTAGAGGTAAGACTGTCATCCCAGCAACTCCCAACCTTCCGAGAATAGAATGCTCTGCCATTGCTAGATTTTGTGACAAATCAGAGTCCTAACTCCCCCCACCTACTGTCTCCAAAACTCCTGCTTTTCATTAATGAATTGATTAGAATTTTGTTTGGGGAGAATGTTGTGACACCTCTTGAGATAATTGGAGACGTCCTGGGGAGTTGCAGAGCCAGAGTCAGGAATCGCTTCTCTGAGAATTTTCATCTGAAAACTAAGAAAATTGACACAAGAAAAATAAATGACATATGGAGTCTTAGGCGATTAGAAAAAAAAAAAGTTCTCTATTGAGAAGCTGAGTGAAAGCACAGATAATTAATGATACAGAATTATCAACCTAGTTCTGATGATCAGCTGAACAACTTGAGTTGGAGGTTCGGGTCTCAGAGTTGTGTGTGGGCTGACCTTGTTCCAGAAAGAATTCATGGAGACAGGATCCAGGAGGTATTATGCAGTTGCATTGCCCTGAATACATAAGTGCTAGGGAGGCACAGTAGGGAAGGCCTCCAATTTTCCAGTAGAAATGGTGGAACGATGGTTGTTATCAACCTAGTGCTGCTTCACTTCTTCTCAAATGTAAATACGGATCTCCGTTATTCATGGCAGTCTGTTAGGGTTTGTATTTCATTCCCCACACCTCCACCATGACACCAGCCAGAACCCCATATGGAATGAATAAGTGCTAAACAGGAACATGATTTGCAAAGCTATATACTTTTATTTTGATGGCTTCTGGCAAATGTCACAAAATTTTAACACTTTAGACTGTTTTGAGGGTTTCCTTTTGTTATGACCTCAACCTTGTACTTAGACCACCGGTTTTCATTCTAGGCCAAAAATCAAGTAATGTTAAGTAAGGCAATGAAGTTGATTTTGATGCTAAGGGAGAAAGGAGAGAGTGCCATAATTTAAACCTATGGTTATCCCCAATAGTTATTCATTTGATATAAGTCCAGGAGAAAACATAATCAGATGCTCAGCTCACTGCTGATGCTGGCCAACTTCCTACTTCCTGTCCTATCCCCCTCTCCTGTGGGGCTTGCTATTCCAGCCATTGGCCTGGGAGCAGGTTGAATGAAAGAAGTGAGTTGTGTTTTACAATCATAAAATGATATCTAAGGGGAGATGAGAACCAATAAAATAAAAATTGTACAATTGCAAAAAATTCTTAGTGTCATCCAGTCCAACTCCCTCATTTTACAGATGAGAAAGTAAAGTCAAGAGAAGCAGAGTGACTTGCCTAAGATATAAAAGCTGGTTAGATGGAATGCTACTGAGCAATGAAAAGAAAAGAACTATTGACACCTGCAACAAGGTGGTTGGATCTTCAAGGAATTATGGTGAATGAAAGAAGCTAATCCCAAAAAGTTACGTACTGTATGATTTCATTTATATTACTTTCTTAAAATGTCAAAATTACAGAAACAGAGAACAGATTAGTGGTTGCCAGGGGCTGAGGGGGTAAGTAGGTGTAAAAGAACAACAGGAGGAATCCTTGTGGTGATGGAAATGTTCTGCATCTTGACTGCGTCAATGTCAATATCCTATTTGCAATATTGTGCAAGATGCTACGAGTGGGAGAAACTGGGTAAAGGGTGTATAAAGGGTATATGGGATTTCTCTGTATTATTTCTTAAAACTGCATGTGAATATGCAATTATTTCAAAATTAAAATTTTTAAAACACAGTTTGAAACAAAACTGATTGTTACATTTACAATCATTCATGAATATGTTTCCTATATCTTGATTAGGTGATAGTTACAAGGTTGTATGGATTTGTCAGTCTTATCAAATGATATAATTAGTATCTGGGCATTTATTTTTACAAATTATATCTCAATAAAAAAAGAAATACAACTATAAAACAAATATCTGCAGCACAATTGTGGCTACAACATTTGGACTTGAAATATGTATAAACCTTTTATGAAAAGATATTTTCCTCTGACTGGCCTTCTTAGTCAGGACCAATAGACATCCTGTTTGTGTACCACCATCTCCTCAAAAAAAGCAAGTTAGAGACAGAGCGAAGTCTACAGCGTAGATAGTGTGACTCTTAGCGTGCCCGCTCCGGGGCTGGGAGGAGGTATCTCAAAAATGGCCTCAATCTGTGAATTACACTCTATAGGGTTGCAGACTGAGTAAAAGGAGGGTAAAGCAACACCGGAATAAAACAATAGGGTGGAGCAATGTAAATCCGAGACCAAATGTGGGTAACTAGCTACAGAAATAGACTTTTGGTGGGTCTGAAGTTTGAGACTGCTAAGAGAGCAGTTTGCTCACGAAACTGACCTGAGAAATTTATCTTCAATTCATCAAGGCTTTCCTCAGCTTCATTATGTCGGTCATGTTACCAATCATTTGCACCAGTGCCTGGGCAGACATGTGGTCGGAGCTCCAGAATAGTCAGGAGAATGAGAACGGGACGCTCTGGAAGGACCTAAAGGGATTTAACCTCAATCAGGTGATCTTGCTGGGGGTCTGTAGGCCACGGAAGCTTGCTCCTTTGCTTGGGCAGCTCCTGGGTCCCCTGGTCTGTGTGTTCATGTGTCCTCATCTGTGGGGAATGTGTCTCCTCTTTCTTCCTGCCCTTCACTGATATCATGACCCCTTCATGACAACCATGCCAGAATCACTGCTGCCATTCAAATGAAAAGGTGCTGGTAGGGTGATCAACTCATCCTGGTTTGCCTGGCACTGTCTCAGTTTAGTATTGAGCGCTCTAGGGATGGCTGGTTACCCTAGGAGCTGGTCAAAGTTGGAGGTCACCAGAGAAGGTCCTGTGTCACTAAAAGGTTTCCCACAGTGTCGTGTAAGCTGATGAATTCACCCAAGTCCAGGCTTAGAAATATGATTTTTATTCCCCACAGTGAAAGTAGATCCATCTTAAGAGAGGACACATCATTAGCATTCATTGAAACTGACACATAAAGCCAAATACCACTGTGATTAATTTATACGTAAAGCCAAATACCACTGGAAGGCTGGCTGTGGGAGATCATGGCATTCTCTCCACACAGGGAAGCTTCATGCAAAAACAAATGATTGGCAGAAATTTTTCAAGTGAGCAGGGAATCAGAAGAAAGGGCCTAAACTTTATGATCCATGACAGAGCTCACTGAAGCAGAGAGAAAAGTGCTGGATACACACACACGTGGGCGCACATACACACACCACTCTTTCTCTCACTCATACCAACTGAAAGAAAAGTTTCGCTAAACAATTCTCACCCTTGCAATGCATGATACTCTCAGATATTTTATATTTTTTCTATTCTATTTTATTTTCAAAATGTTGGCCATTTAAAAATGTTTGAGAAGCACTATGATCAAACCTGACAATCATATGTTCACAGCCTTTCTCCAAACAGGTTAAGTTACAATGGATGAGGTTTATGCTACTAAATTGCACTCACTTTCCCACTCAGCCTCTGTGTACACTCAGGTCCCTATGATTGAAGTTATGTGTTGAACTCTGCAATCTGACATTTCAGATGCAGGTTTACCCCCAGCTGTTCCCCTGCATGTCCTCTGTGTATGATTGTGTGTGGGTGTGTGTGTGTGTGCGCGCGCATGTGTATTACTGGATTAATGCTCATTGAGACACATTCTCCCCCAAGTTCTTGGGGAGCATGTCACTCATGCCTCCAAGGAACATCCTACAATCATTAACTAATAACTCATTTTCTAGAACTTGACAGTCAGCCAAGTGCTTTGCCATATGTTATTTATTTGCGTATCCATGAGACAGATCAAGCAAGTATTATTGTTCTCAAATTTTACAGATATAGAAACTAAGGCTTAAAGAAATTAAGTGACTTCCCCAAATAGCACAGCCAGTGAATGACAAATTCTATCTACTGATAGGATAAGCACCAAGATTACAGGAGGAAGACTTTGTAAGACTTTGTATTATTTCACCTCCCAATAGTTGTCTATCTCAGCAGCCTCTTCGATACACCCTCCTTATCTTTCTCCAAAGAATACCCCCTTGTGCATCAGGACCTTGTATTGAGGAGGGACAGGAGGAAACGCCAACATGTCGATACCGTTCATAGTCCAGCCTCTGTTCCCATGTCAACCGTCCCCTCTGTTATCTTACTTTTGATCTCTTTTACTTTGTCCCTCTATCCCACTTAATCACCTCAGTCACTACTTCAGTTCTCCCCCACTGCCCTCTCGTCAATCTCTTGCCTGCTATTGTTTAATCTATTCTCATCAATCTGATTTATTTATGGAACCATGGTCAGGGACAACACTTTCTGGTACCAAAGATGGTTCAAGTTCACTGCAGACCATCACTGATTTACAATTTAATCAGGGGCCACATGGAGTTTTTAAGATGCCCCAGAAGTAAGAAATGCTACATGGACTGCTGGGCTGATTTGATAAAGGCCAGCCAAGACAGCAGGCAAAGTATTTAGTAAATTATCCTGAGCCACCCTCTCCCTCACCCCTGTTCTTGCTTGTGATACCTGGTCATGCTGACTGCCTTCCAGCTTAGTTTTGTTCTGGACATTCAGGTTTCTAGTTTTCTCCATCATAAGGGCCTCCTCTGGGGAGAGTTTGTTAGTGCCTGTCCCACCACCCCCTCCAGGAGGTAAGACAAACCTGATGTTCAACTCCACGCCCCTCTTGTTAACTGAGTACATCCTAGAATTTAATTTTTGCAACTTTGTCTGTGCTTACCACCCTGGCTTTGTAGTATCACAGGATGCTTCCATTTATCTTGAGGAGAAAAAAGAAGTTCACAAAGTAATGTTAGCTTTAATATATAAAATCATAACTCACTTTGGAGGAAAAGAATGATGTCATCAAATCAAATTATATTAGTACTTTAAAACTTCAAATTGGTTAGGAACCACTCTTTTAGAGGACTGTGACTATAGCATTTGCAGACTAGGGAATGTTGTATGGTGACTCTGACCATATATTCATAATAGTAAAGTAAAAATGTATATGTGTAGAAAAATTCACACTGAGTATGAATATATACGGCAGTCTTTTGAGGGCCAGGAAGCTTTATCAATGGGCACATTTACATTAGTAAGGGATTGATTGAGTAATAACATTTTTAATGCCCAGAGCAGAGAAAAAATTGTTTGCCATGTTTTGGTTTCAAGATGACAATGCTGTCTGAAACGCAAGCCATGCATTCCCAGGGAGCCTCCTTTCCTAGTTTGGTGTCAGCTCAGTACAGAGAAAACCAAGCCCAGGCTGGAGGAAACTGGGTCTCCCAGGGTATGCGAAATGCAAAATATTGAGGCACAGCATCTCAAAATGTCTTGCGACATGGTCGAGTCTTCCCACATAAACAAGGCTACAGTCAAAAACTCCAAGCCTGCCTCTAGTCCGAGCACACCCAAACCAGAGATTTTCTTCCGGAAGCTCAGAAATTTAAAAACAAGCCAACAAACAAAACAAAAGAAGAGCAACTACAGCAGCAGCAAAAACCTCAATCTGTCTGTGTCTCGTTGCAATTTAATGTACTTTCCTGTGGCCGGCAGATCACAGTGGCTAGGTGCCGGGCTTTGGGTAGAGATAGAACAATTTTGCACCCTGGCTCCTGCATTTGCTGGCTGTTTATTTATCTCTCTGTCTCTCTCTCATGAAATCACAGTTTTTCTATTTTTAAAATGGAGATGATAAACCCTAATTTGAGAACTATTGTAGAATGAAAATGGGTTAATGTATCTACGGCTCCTAGCATATATAAGATGTTCAATAAATGGAAGTTATGATTCTCTTCCTCTGTGGAAAAAAAGGATTTATAAAAAGAATCTTCATTCACCCCTTAAAATACTAGAAGATAATACAGTAATCATCCTACATCCTGAAGTCTTTAGTCTTTTTTTTCTCTTCACACCAAACACGTTTGGCTCCTTTAATTTTTCTTATACAATTTACATCTTTGTTAATACTTTTCGGTATACTTACTCCTGATCCTGGTATAGCAGAAGTGAGTAGTTTGTAGAAGATTCCTCCTGGATCCCCCACTAAATAGAGTGTTAACTTTGGGCAAGTCTCTTTAACTCTTTAACCCTCTTATCTATTACAAGGAAAATGCGTAATTGTAGAGAGGAATAAAATGAGAAAGTATGTAAAAATGATTTGTTTACCAACAAATAGCTCTATAATTATTAGTAGGGATTAGTATTATATAACAATTGATTTAATAGAATCTTCAACTCTAGAAATATATTCATAAGGATAATAATGCTCTCTTGAGACACTGTTTACAAACCTTACTTGTGGTCCTTTTTCATAAAAATATATAATAATCCTGTAAACTTTAAGACATTTCTTAAAATAACTTGGCATTTTTGCCTGGTAAGAGATAAGGAAATAGTTTTAAGGAAAAACATACACATATGCTTTACTTAAAATCATTATACTGTTAAATAATTTAATATAAAGTTTTATTAAAATAATTCATAAAGACAAATTTTTCTTTCAAGATTTAAGGGTGATACAGGCATTTGATTTATTTTAAAATAATTTTTAAAGAAAAAGGTATAATTTTTTAACAAATTAAATTCAAAAGTTACATAAATATTTGATTTGGTGATTGAATAGTTGAACCATAGATTAATATTGAACAATGTGTGATGGTATTTAAAGTTGGTAAGAATCATTTTGTATTCGAACACCCACTTTGCTTATTTGTATAATTTGGAGGTTTGTTGCTAACTGACAACAAGTAGAGGTAGCCACGGGGCGTTTTGCCATTGCCAGCGTGCAAACAACACCTGGCAGGTGTGGATGGCCTTCATTTTCAATGAATGAAAAGTCACAGTTATGTAATTTTCACCACTTAATTTTTCACACCGTCTTTGGGAGTCCTAGAGTAATCTTGGCGTGCAAATTGAGAATTTGGACCAAATGGATGCAACTCATGGCTCTGATAGAGGTCATCGTTAGGCTCACTCATAGAACTATTATCCTTCCTATGCTCCTTATTAACCAGTGTTTCAACATCACTGTGCTTTATAAGTCCTACCTTAGCCATCAGTTCATTAATAAATTAAATTAAATAATATTTGACTCAGAATAGAAACAGTTTGAAACTTTATAGTACTGATAAGCTCCTTGGGAACTTTATAGATAAGTGACAATTTGAGTCACTATTGAGTGTGCTCATATGATTTCCATTAATTGTCATACATACAAATATCATAGTGAACTCAGATAACCTTAAATACTTCTCTTTCAAAAGAAAAATATTCATCTTATGATTTCATCTTTCAATCATTTAAAGAAAGAAATGGAAACTAATACTCTATCAGTAAGGCTGGGCTCAGTTAATGCCACAGTAACAAACAGCCCAAAACTCTCAGTGGCTTAATATACATAAAAATTATTTCTCACTGATAGTATAAGAGCAACAGAGGTCAGCAGGGGTCTCTGCTCATGGTGTTCACTCAGCTCTTGCTTTGTAATCACTACACCAGAGGGGTAGGACTGTGGCAAATCACTGGCTTTTAAAGCCAGCAACTGGGAATGACACAGATTCTATTTCTGTTCCCATTTCATTGGCTGAAGCAAGACTTGAACATGCCTGCTTTGAGGAGGCAGGAAAGTACAACCCTATCATATTCCTAAACAATATTGGTAACTACCACAGATACAATAGGTGGAAAACTTCATACGCTGAGACTGAAAAATGCTGCTCTAAAGGACCGCTCTTCCCAACCTGACAGATTTAGACATTCCTGTGCTGGTATTTTGCAGGCACCAACTTCTTTTTTGTGCCTTTTCAATAAGTCCCCAGCTTCTCCTTCAACATTTATAACAGCTAAACATTAGCAAGTGTATCATAACTTTCCCAAGGTTTTCAAGTTACTTTTTAATGGGTGTACACTCTCTAATGAGGATTCCAGCCATAAAGTTAAATCATTAAGATTGAAAACAGAGCTGTCAGCACAGATATGACCCACTTTTTCTGATAATCACTGGATGTCTTCAGCTGACTGCCTAATACTACCTGACTCAAGAGACGTTGTTAATAGGGATTTGGCATTTGAAGCTGATTTTGTGATCTATTATCTTTATTTTCCTGGCATGTTAAAACTAACTGTACATCTATATGGAATAATTCCATTCATATAAAGTTCAAAAGTGAGCAGAACTAACTTACAGTGTTAGAAGTCAAGATACTTGTTATATTTGGGGAGAAGTGACAGAGAGTGTATGGGGGTGCAGGCTTCTGGGGGTTTTTTGATACTGTTTTCAAGTATTTTAATGTGGATGCTGGCTACACAGATGTGTTTATCTTATGAAAATGCATTATTCGTACACTTTTCTGTATGATATTATATTTCAAAGTAAATATCACTTTAAAAGAACTAACTGAACTTCTATGGCAGTTCTGTAATGTCTCTGACGAGATTTCATCCCGTAGGCAGGATAGGTAGAAGAGAATAGTCTGTGCCCCTTCCTCAGCTGCTGCTATTCCATCCCCACATCTGCTCCACAAAGGACATTTTCTTAATACTTTCCCTAATCTATTTTGTGTGCACCTGGGGGTCGAGTGTGGAGAAAAATCTTGAAGAGGGTTCAGACTCACCCAATTATGCAGTCCCCAGATGCTGCACACTCTCATCAGTGCACAGAAAACCTCTGCAAATTTGCAAACTATCCTAGCTGATCTCTTCTTACTGGTGTGTGGTTGGGTCTAGCCCGGATAAATCAGTACTTGCTTCTCATCTGTCTCTGAAGGTGCCTGCCTCTCGGTGGATATTGGCTCAATGGTTACTCTGAAAACTCAGCTTTCCAGTTGTTCAAGAAACTCATGAATTTGCAGTTCTCCCAGCTTTTTGTCATTGTAAAAAAGTGTGGTGGCAACACTCTTTCCAGCTCTCTGTATCCACGATCCTCTTTGTCCTTTTAAATCTTGACATTATTGAAGAGGCGGGCCCACGATCTTGGAGAATGCTCCTCATGACGTCTCCTCGTGACTAAATTCCAGGTTGTTCTTCCTTGGCAGGAATACCACAGAAGTGGAGTGTCCTTCTCAGTGTATGATATCAGGAGGCACCTGAGGTTGGTTTTCCCCAGTACAGATGGTGTTAACTTTGATCCCTTGACTAAAGGGGAGTCTTCCAGGCTCTTCACTGTGAAGTTACTCTTTTCCCCTTTGTAATTAATGAATAGAGGTAGATACTCTTCCTCATCAGATGTTTACCCATTAGTTTAAGCATCCATTGATGATTTTCTAACTCCATCATTCTGTATTTATGGGTTGGCATTTTTCTGTAAGGAAGAGTTTTTTTCTTCCACATCATTTATTTATTTATCCATTTATTTTTTTCCCATTTGTATAGACTTATGGACTCTTATTCAATAAGTTATCCATTAATCTCTTCATTTATTTTTTGCTCATGTTGTTCCAGACTTGACTAGTGGGAGCCTCCTCAAACTGCTACCTGTAGCCTTTTGAAATGTCCCATAAATTATATTGAGCACTTGTTACTTTCTGGTGAATGAGATCTTTCAAGCTAATCTTGTATTTTCCTGTCCTGTCCTTGAATCAGCCTTTTCTCTAAGGAGTTCTGGTTCATTTTATTGGAGAATATTATTTAAAAACCAAGATCTAGGGCCTAGCCCTGTGGCCTGGTGGTTAAGTTCAGTGTGCTCCACTTCAGCAGCTGAGGTTTGGTTCCTGGTGTGGGCCTACACCACTGTTGGCAGCCGTGCCGTGGCAGTGACCCACATACAAAATAGAGGAAGATTGGCATGGATGTTAGTTCAGGGCAAATCTTCCTCAAGCAAAAAGAGGAAGATTGGCAACAGATGTAAGCTCAGGGTGAAACTTTCTCAGCAAAAAAATAAAAACCAAGCTCTAGGCACTATGTATGCTTATTTCTGCTGATTATGTATTTGAATTTACACTGATACCTTCAATTCCAATCCAATACAATAAAGTACATTCTAAATTTCTGCTTATATATTAATACCTCCTTTATCCAACAGTGAGAATCCTGGCTTCAATTATCTTCAATATATTTACTTATAGGATCAATTCCCTGGGATGAAACCAATCTTCCTATCAAAACCTCTGCCCCCACCCAGACACCTTTCTTAACTTACTTGAGGTCTGATCCTACACTCTGGGCTGCCACTACTCCTCCATATGATTGTCCTTCTCACCCCTATAAGGTTCCAATGCCACCCTTGCAGGCAACTGCCTTGCATGGCTTTTGGACTAAATTATTAGGGAAGGAGAGAAGGCAGGCAGGAAGGAAGGAAGGAAGGAAAATAGCCTTCGTTTTTAGTGGATGTTTAAATAGAATTCTGCATTGATTCATTTTTTATCACTACAAAGATTTCAATTCTATGTCTTCTAGCCTCCATTGTTTCTGATGAGCGATCAGTCATTATTTGAATCATTGCAATATGTTAAATGTATCATTTCTCTTTTCTGCCTTCAAGATTTTCTTTTTATCTTTGGTTTTCACCAGTTTAACTATGATGTGCCTGGGTGTGGTTTTCTTTGTATTTATCCTGTCTAGGGTTCACTGAGCTTCTTAGATAGATGAGTTTAACTATTTCACCAAATTTAGAAAAAAATATTGTAGAGAGTCTAGATTATATCACCTTCCATTGAAAAGGGATGATTTTTACTCTAGTAGGCAATTAATTTGGCTGGACTCAAATTCAAAATTCTTTTTTGGCAGTCGGCAGCAGCTGAACCTGCTCAGTTCTTTTAGCTTTCCAGATCTTGGCTTTTTCTAGGAATCTTGGAATCTCACTCATATATGCACAGTTCACAGTATTTGGGTGATATGCAGATGCTGTTAATATGCAGATTTCAAGTCTCCTCCTTCTATGCTTCTTCCGTTTAGGATAAGCCCCCTTCACTTTCCAACTGCTCTAGCAGCTCAGAACTGCAGCCTGAAATTCTTCAAGCAGATAAGCCTGTGGCTTTCTGCTTGAGTTTTAGCAGCCCCATGATGGGCCGGCTGAAGAGTGCCCTCAGGCAAAAAGTCATATAAATGCAAATTTAACCCAGTGCAGTTTTCTTTCAACGGTCAACTTCCATCTAGTTTCTTCTTGTTCTTTTCATTCACCACACTTTCAAAATAGTTTTCCTTAAAATATGTATTTCCAGTTTTTAATCGTTATCTATGGGATTGATAGTTAGATTTAAGTGACTCTGGCATCGCCTGAACAGAACTCTTCTGTTTCTTATATTGTTTTCTGAATGCTTTCATTTTGTGGCATTTTACCTGATATATCTTATTCATATGTTTATCTGGATTGTAGTTTACAGACACATTTATTTTTAATACTAATATATTTAGATCTATTATATACTATAGCCATCTTTTTTTCCTTTTTACTATAGCTTCTTTTCTGCTCCTCTTTTTTTCTTTCTAGCTATTTGATGATTTGAATTTTATTTGCCCTACTCTGAGCTAAAGTAAATCGGAATACAAATCCTTCCCTGAATAGAGCAAAAGAATTAGCACGCCCAGATTTACCTTCTTTCTCTGTCAATCCGTTGATGTGGAGATGTATTATGGAATATGTTTTTGAAATTTATAATTAATGCTTATTTTGACATAACAAGAAGTCTTTCTAATTTCTCTGCTTAGCTTTGCTCCTTGAACTCCACTGCCTCCTTCTGTATTCATTTTTCTTCTTGCTTGAGTACATTTTTTAATTGTTGCAGAGCAGATTAGTTGCTGTTAGTACTTCTGAGTCACAATATTATTTTTGTTGTCACACGTGATTGATATTTTAACTTAATGAAATTTCTAATGTCAAAGTGACTTTTTTGCTCTGCACTTCAAAGATACTGCTCAACTATCATGAATCCATAGCTTCTGATGTTTATTCTGCTATCAATATAATTTTTATACTTTCATGTATATTTTTATCCACTCAATCTTCTAGGATTTTCTCTTCAATCCTGATGTCCTGAAAATTCATTATGATATGTCTAAATGTGTGTGTGTGCGTGTGTGTTTGCAGCGGGGAGAGTATTGTTCAACTTATTTTGCTCAGCAATTGGTTGGGCCATTTAATCTGTAGACTATTCTTTATTTACCATTGGAAAATCCTCACATATTGAATCATACTTTCATTATCTCTATCGTCTCTTACATATTTAAGGATATTGGAATTTCTGGATCTGCTATGAAGTTCTTTTGTTGAGGTTTTTATTTTATAATTATTATTTTTAATATCTAAGATTGCAGTTTAGTTCTTTTTGATAACTGTTTCTCTTCACGGGCACAAATTCTTTTTATTCTCTAAGGATGCAAATTAAGCTTACTTTAAAATCCTGTCCCATTTGCTCTTCTTATTCTGTTTCCTTGGATGTAAATTCTTTCATTTGCTGGGTTTGTTGTCTCTCCTTTATAACTGGCTTTCATTAAATACACAGAAATTTGAGCTCGTATACTCAACTTTGTAATCAAAATCTCTTGATAGACAGAAGATACTACAGTGAATTATATTTTCAATTCATTTTAAGTAAGAGTAGAGGATGGACAAGTGGACTGCCAGTCACTGAACCTTCAGCAGTTCCTCTTCTGTGCTTGGTTTCCCTGTTCCTCTCGGGGGCACTATTTCTTCTTTGATTCAGTTCCCTTGCTCATTGCTCCCACAAGAGATTGACAGACATTCCCCTTTGCTATTGTGTGGCACAGTTCATGCAGGAATACCCCTGATTAATCTTGCTGCACCTCACTAACCAACATGCAGGAGCCAACTCTTTTCTGCCCCTGGTATCAAGGGCATTCAGGAATGAAGAATCCTTAGTGTTGTTCTCTCCTTTTGATATAGGCCTCAATTCCAAGCATTTGGGTCTACTGTTTCCTTTTTCAATACAATCCGCTTGGTTTTCCATCTTTTAGAACTTTCTTAAGAGTTTCTGGTTTGCTGAGGTTCCTCTTTTGGTTTTCGTGATTGATTATGCATTTATTAACTTATCTTAATCTTTTTTATCATTTCTAGAGATGTTCTTAAGGACGGGAGGTTATGTGTTCACTACAGAATTTTGAAACAGAATTCATCATTACTTTTTCCCCTCCAGGGCTAATATATTTTATATTATATAATATTTAATATTGTGTAATGTTACCTGATATGAAAGTAAGAATCATTTAATAGAAAATGTTTTATAAAAGGAGTCTATGCATCTGTCCCTTCAAAAGAGGCATATTAATCATTTTTTCAAATGCTAATATATCACAAGAAAGCCATTCCCCTTTCAGGTCACAAGCTAATTATTTTGCTAGCGAGTTAATGTAACGAGTTAATGCTACCAGTACACTGAGAACTACTTAATTGTCATAATTAATTGAAGCTAAACATAATCATTGCATAATCAAGCAAGGTACATTTTGAGATGTTGTTTCATTGATTTTTCATGGTAGTTTCTCATTCCTGGAACTTAATGATAAAATTGAGCAATTCACAGGGTGCCTCTCAGCAATTAGTTCCAATTAGTCAGATTCAAATTCTGTCATGAGTCATGTACCTTGTTTCTTCAGTTATTCCTCCAGCGTGGTCTGGAAGAACTTAAGAACATGTACCCATTAATTAAGAAAATCACATTTAATTGCCAAAATACACTTCTCAATAATTTTAATCTTGTAATTTATTATAAAATATTTGGTGAATACAAATCAGTATGTGTATCCTATAAAATATTAATAAAATAGTTACTGTGTACGAATCACCAAGCTAAGAAATTTAACATTGCCAAAATTTGAAGCCCTCTCTTTGTGTTTTCTTGACACCTTCTCCCTTACTCCTCCAGGGCAGTCATTATCCAAATTTAGTGTTTATACTATTATGTTGTTTTTCTTTGAGATTTTTGTGTTACATGTGGACATATATATGAAATCTCAAAATGCAAATGGTTCACTTAAAATGGTTTTTAAAATTCTTATAAACGGTATTCTTCTGTAATTAGCTTTTTTATTCAGCGTTATGTTTCCATGACTAACCCATGTTGATGAATTTAGTACTAGGTTGTTAGCTTTCACTGCTGTCTAGTTTTCCATTCTATTGTATTCCAGAATGTTCTTACCCATTCTCCTATAGCAGACAATTATATTATTTTTTGTGTTGTTGTTGTTCTTGGTTTTTGGGTTTTTTGGTGTGTTTTCTCTATTACAAAAATGTGGCAAAGAACATTTTTGGTTATGTTTCCTTTGTGCTCACAGAAGTAATTCTCTATCTTTAAAATTACTGTGTAATGCCAAATTTTGTCAAAGTACTGATTTATAATTCCACTAGGAATCTATAAGATTTTCCCTCACTCACATGCACACCACTTGGTATTGCCAGACTTTGAAATGTTTTGCCTATCTGATTGTCTTACTCAGCTTGGGCTGCCATAACAAAATACTATAGACTGGTTTAAACAATAAAAATGTATTTTCTCACAATTCTGGAGGCTGAAAGTCCAGTCAGGGTACCAGCATGGTTGGGTTCTAGTGAGGGCTCTCTTCCTGGCATGCAAATGGCCGCCTTTTCACTGTGTCCTCACATAATGAAGAGAAAGAGCTCTCCATGTTTCCTCTTATAAGGGCACTAATCCTATCAGATTAGGGCCCCACCCTTGTGATCTCAATTAACCCTAATTACTTCCTTACTCCAAATACAGTCACATTGAATGACTTCAACATATAAATTTTAGGGGAACAAAATTCAGTCCATAGCACTGGTGGAATGTGAAGACATCTCATTGTAGTTTTTCTTTAAGTTTCCCTGATGGGTAATGAGATCAAACACGTTTTTATAAGTTTATTGGTCATTGAGGTTTCTTCTTTCCTCAAATGTCTCAATCATTTTTCCTTGGCTTGCTTATCTTTATGTGGACTTATATGGATTTTTATATCTTTATATGGATCGTTATAATTTTGTTAGTGTCTTTTGGATACTAAATCTTTGTTGGTCATATAAGTTGTAAATATTTTCTCCCAGTTTGTGGCTTACTTTTTCAATTTCTTTTTAGCATATTTTGCTCACCAAAAGTTCTTTATTTTTTAAATGTAGTCACATTTATCAATTGTTTGTTTCATTAATAGTTTATACTTTTATATATAGTTTATAAAATTCTTTCCTACCCAAAATTCATAAAGGTAGTCTCCTACTTTTCTTTCAGAAATTTTAAAGTTTTGCTTTGTCATTTAAGCTTTTAAACTACCTTGAACTGATTATGTGCATGATCTGTGATTAGAACCCAATTTTTTTTCTTTATAGATCAATTAATTGTCAGATCTCTGTTTACTGAGAAGCCCATTGATTCTCCACTGATTTGAAATGCTGTCTTTATGTCTGTTTCTGGGCTCTCCTGTTTCATTGGTCTATTTGTTCTGTCCCTGTATGAATTCTTCACTGTCCTAATTATCCTGCCTTTGGCTTTATGATATAGTGATATCTCCCATATTAAATAAGCCCACCTTATTTTTCTTCATGAATGTATAGGCAGATTTTCTCTTTTCCATATAAATTTTTGAATTCTAAGAAAAATCCATTTGGGTTTTCATTGAACTTGCGTTGATTGTACAGACCAATTTGGAGAGAAGTGGTGTATTTACATTATTTTGGCTTCCTAACCATGAACGTTTGTTTAGCTATCGTTAGTGACTTTTAATAAGTTTCTAAAATTTTCCATATGTAAGCTTTGCACAGCTTTTATGTTTGGACCTTATGACATGCTTCTGATTCCAGGTCTACAAATCTACATCAGGAAGGCCAGAAATTGTGCTGCTCAGTAATACTGTGATTAAAAAACAAAAACTGGACTAAGTGGACGATGCTTGGGGCACCAACATAGAAAATCTTCCCAATAATCTCTCAGTTTCCCCACCTACTAGAAAAATACTGAAGGAGCTCTAGACAAAGAGAACTCCAATCCTGGTTTTGTAATTAAATCACTGTGTCTTTAGGTTTGTTACTTTACGTGTTTGAGCCTCAATTTACTCATCTGAAAACTGAGAAAGTGAAAGACGATCCCCAAAAGTGTTTCAGTCTAACATTACATGAATCTTATTTCTAGAAGATTCATAATAAAGAGAAGAACTAACACGATCATGAAACTTGAAAGCATTATCTTCTAACTTAGTCAGCTTTCTTGCCTTAACAAACAACCCCTCATTTACAGTGGTTTCCAAGAACAAACATTTTTTCTTGCTCACATTACAAGTCATTAGCTATGAGTTGGCTGTGGCTGCTGCAGCTCTGATCAGCTGTGCATCTTTTGGAGCTGCACCCTGGAACGCACTCTGTGAAATGTTGTCCCAAAGCACTACTTCCTAACATAACAGTTTTTGACATGAATTGTCCATGAAAATTAAAATTGTGTTAGCTACAACGTATTTGTTCTGCTTATAAAAGCAATACGTGCTTACTAAAAAACATTTAGAATCCATAAAAAAATGTAAGTAGATAATCTAGGTGTTTCATAAATTCAACACCTAGATATAATTAATATTCGTTTTTTGATATTTTTCCTTTTAGTTTTCACGTTTGTGTCAAGGCATATATAGAAATTTTAATGAAATCAGGATTATATTGTGCAAGTCATTCTGTATTCTTACAACAAAACCTAACATATGCTGTAATCGTATATTTCTTTGTCATTTAATGAACTTTGAAAACAGGAGTTTAAATGGCTGCAGAATATCCTGGAATATGCATGGTCCATAAATTAGTTAACCCTTTTTCCATTGTTTAGAGTATTTCTTTTGTTCTGCTACTATATGTAAGGCTTCTATTAATGTTATTGCAAATAAATCAGAATATTTATCATTTGTTATGTCCTTATGAGAGGTTTCCAGAAGAGTAATATGAATTCTGGTGTTAGAGTGAGTTTACGTCAAACTTACCACGTAAGCCTGACATCTTGATGTAATGGAGGATAAATATACTTGCAGTTTAAGTCACATGACCGTGAGTCATCTGGTTGTTGACTGTAAACCCAAGGGCAGGCCGTGTTCACTTGACTAGGAATAAGGAGTTTAGTTGGAGGAGGTAGGTAGTTAAGAAATGTAGGGAAGAGATCTTGCATTATGGAGTCCCATTCTATGCCAAGCACTGTTCTTGTTTCGGAGCTCTCTTCTCTGTCTTCCTGCCAGCATTAAGTCCTCCTCCTGCCTTGGCCTTTGCATTAACATTTATACCATCTGACTAGCCAGTCACATATCCTCAGTGGGCACACACTTACAACTTCATCTTCCATACCCACGCACACACGCACACCAAATTTTAATTATTCTTACTCATCTAAACATCTGAAATATTTCTTATGACAATCAGTATGGATCGTATCAGCTTATCTATGCAGGACTTGTCTTTTATTGTAAGTATTTATCCTTCTTACTAAGTTGGACTCAAGAGGATATTTAGTTTGTATTTGCCTTTTAGAAAGCTTGACAACAAGGACATGGCAGCTTGTACTGATACCATATGTAGCACTAGATCTTCAGGAAACAACTGAGCAGTGGCCATAAGTTGTATCAATGCAGATGGGAAAGCCTTCTGTCAAGGTCAGATCCACATAATGACATAATCATTACTAGAAAGGGCAGAATCCTGATTGGTTTCAGCTGGCCAAGTAAAATACATTTAGTGCAAATATTTATTTTTATTAAACACTTATATAGTGCTTACTATACTCCATGCACTGTTCTAGGAACTTTATTCTCATTTGATCCTTACAACCACTCTATGAGGTAGGTACTATTTTTATTATCTCCATTTTATAATTTAGGAAACAGGCACAAAGAGTATAAGCAACTTTCATAAGGATAGTCAGCAATTCAACCACGAGAGTTGGCTCCAAAGTCCAGTATTTTAGGACTGGGACAGATAAAATTATTTTAACAAAGTCACTAACCTTAACTTCATAAAGTATACAGACTAGCATGGACCTGGATTTACAAGTTGAGCAAAACTGTGTAAAATCTTGTGACCAGGTCTAAAATAAAGAGACATACATAAAGACCTTTATGACTAAAAATGAAGAAACTATTAATACTGCAGGGGATTAATGAAACTATAAATTCTGCACGGAGCATGTGGGAAGGCTACAGAGAGGTGTTGACGTTTGAGCTGGATCTAAGAATGAGTAAGACATGAAGGACTTACATGACAGGGTGGAATTCCAGCACCCAAATCACTCCTCAAACTAGAAGGGAAAATAGTCTGCCAAACTATGTATATCAAGGGCTTGAGAATGTGTCTCTGGGTACACAGCATGGCTCTATTTCCCAGAATCTCTTGCAGTTACACGTAGCTGTATAACTAATGTCTGACCAATTAAATGTGGACAGAGGTGCATTCCCTTTCTAGGCCTGACCCAAAAAAGCTCCTGTGTGATCCTCTACCTTAGCTCTTCCTTGATGTATCAGTGGTGTGCACAAGATCCAGGAGAGGTTAGGACTCTGACAACACAAGGGCTAACAAAGCCATAAGAAGGAAGGAAGCTGGATCTCTGAGTCACGCCGTGGAAGGCTGCCCACTAGTCACAAACACTTGCATTGTACTTTCTATGAATGAGAACTAAACATTTTATTACATTAAGCTGCTAAGATTAAGGAGCTTGTTTGTTACAGCAGCTCAGATTTTTTATACCCTAACTAATTAAAAAAAGTCATTAATTTACAAGTTATGTTTTTATCTCCCTACTGCCCTGTGAATCAAAGACTTACGAGTTATAGGAAGAAAATATGAAGCTATTTTTTTATATTTTTCCTTTTTCTCCCCAAATCCCCCCCAGTATGTAGTTGTATATTTTAGTTGTGGGTCCTTCTAGTCGTGGCATGTGGGACGCCACCTCAGCATGGCTTGATGAGCAGTGCCATGTCCGTGCCCAGGATCTGAACTGGCAAAACCCTGGGCCGCTGAAGTGGAGCACGCAAACTTAACCACTCGGCCACGGGGCCGGCCCCTAATGAAGTATTTTATGAAAGAAAGTCTGGAAAGACATGTATGCTGGTTAACCTGGGTTGTGTGTATGGAGTGGAATTAGAGATAGTTGGCACATGTGTGGGGAAAGGGAGAGAGGAGAGGTAAATAGTGAAAGAAAAGAAAAAGAGATCTAAAATAGGGGTTGACAAACTACTGCCTGAGGGCCAAATCCAGCCTACCATCTGTTTTTGCAAATAAAGTTTTATTGAAACATAGACATGCTCATTCATTTATGTATCATCTCTGGCTGTTTTCACACTATATTGACAGAGTGAAGTAGTAGCAACAGAGACCATAAGGTTCACAAGCTGGAAATATTTCTCTTTGGCCCTCTAAAGAAAAAGTTTGCTGACCCAAGATCTAAAAACAAGCATGCACATATTCACATTCATGCATCTATATAAAATTATGTATATGTATGATATATACATAAGTGCTTATAAAGAAATATTAATAAGATAAAAAATAAAGCTATGTTTTTTTGTGCAAAAAAATTACCTGTAAGTAATAGTGTGCTTAAACTTTAGCCCATATCATGGAAGTTGCATCTACAAAAACAGTTCACAGTACTCTCCAAGCCAAAGTTAAATGATTTTTCCAGTGTTTCATTCTACCCTGTGCATCTCACAAGGTCGCCATGTTGTCTTCGCATGACGTTAGACCTGCAGTTATCAGCCCCTAGCAGCCCTTTGTTCACTTGTCGACATCTTGCTCCTACAACACTTGTGCTCTGCTAACTAGTGCCACACATGAGTTAGGCAATCAAGTTTCTCTATTTAAGAAGCTCCTCTCAGTAAATACTTTCCAGGGACACCAGACAGGGTAATTTTCCTCAGTAATTTTTCTCCTGACATTCTTTCTCCATGTAGCTTCAAGAACAATTATGTCCTGATGGGGGAAAAAAATCTAAGGAAAGGCTGCAGAACTTTCAAAGTTAGGATAATATATTTCTCAACCCAAGAATCTCTTATTACAAACATATAGGGGGTAAAAAAACTGCGTAAAAGGCCAGATAGGCATTTTTATCCATGGCTCTGTTAGCCCAAAGGGAGAATCCCAGATAAAATCACTAAGTATGAACACTGATTTGAAAAATTGTCTGAAATATGAGCTCCTTACAGTCATCGGCTCTGCCAGAGTGGGAGAGAGAATAGGGGAAGGAGAGAGAACAGAATACAGAGGCGGATACTCTGTCTTTGACCAAATCAGGCCTCCCCCTCTCATCTCCTATTCCTTCCATCAGGCCCTTTTAATGTTGTGTATGCCTGCTCTTTTTATGGGAGAGCACGAAGATAAATCTAAGATGATCTCTCTTTCTCTTTCTCTCCCCATCTCTCTCTCTCTCTCTCTCTCTCTCAAACACACACACACACACACACACACTGTTCTAACACTCTGAAGTACTGTCTGTCTTCTATCAGCCCCCAAAATTATTTCTTTTCACCTTCAGCCACATGCTAAACTCAGTCAGCTGCTGAGGATAAGCTTAAGAGTATCATTCTTTATCTGGAGAGCTGTTCAACTCTTATAAAAGGAAAACTACTCTTACAGACTTGCATTTTAACTTACATGATTTTTTTTTTAAAGATTTTATTTTTTTCCTTTTTCTCCCCAAAGCCCCCTGGTACATAGTTGTATATTCTTCGTTGTGGGTCCTTCTAGTTGTGGCATGTGGGATGCTGCCTCAGCGTGGTTTGATGAGCAGTGCCATGTCCGCGCCCAGGATTCGAACCAACGAAACACTGGGCCGCCTGCAGCGGAGCGCGCGAACTTAACCACTCGGCCACGGGGGCCAGCCCCTTAACTTACATGATTTTTATCATAATGTTATATAGTATGTACAAACACAATATATGAATAGGTCTCATGAGTTGAGTGCTTTCTAAGAGCCAGGAATTCTTGTAGGGACTTCAGCAACCAAGCTTGTTTCATCTGCACAAAAACTTGATAACGTAAAAACTAGTATTATTCTTATTGTATAGGAGCCAGTTTTCAAACATGCACATGATCGTTACAGATCCACAACCTTAACCAGTATTCTCCTCATAAATGTTTGTTTCTTTAAAACAAAGATAAAAGATAATTGAAAATTGCATATGAACAAAACAATAACACCACTAAAATTAAAACCACATACACACCATACACACACTCACATAAACTATGCATGTATATGTGTGTGTAATTATATATAGAGAAAGAGAGAAAGAGAGAGAGGAAGGGAGGGAGAGAGTGTTGTGGCAGCATGCCATTTCTATATACTAATTTCTGTATTAGTCAGTTTTGCTTGCAGTTATAAATAATCCCCAAAACTTAATGGCTTGTAATCATAAACATTTATTTCTCACTCATATTGCACGTTGGAAGCTACAACTTAGCTGTGGGTCAGTTGCAGGGACTGTGGCTTTGCTCAGCTCTGGTTGGCTCTCCTTTGCTTTACTTGTCTTCTCCTTCTAGCACACAGGCTTAAGGAGCACTTAAGGTCATGTTACCACACAAAAATGGGGTTCTTCTACCCGATGCACATAAACAAGCCAATTAATTACAGCAGCAGCTTTGGGGAAAAGAATTCAGCATTAATCTGCAAGAATGATCTGCAAGGAGACAGGGGGCATGTGCCCTCAGATTTGTCTCCCCAATTCAGGATTTGGGGTGAAATTTAAAAGGTTAGGGAGAACAAGCTGGCATGCAGAAACACTGGAAAGACAGTTTTGATTGGTGGGCTTCAAGCATTTATGGTAAGGTTCTAAACATTTATAATGAGGCTCTAAACTTTTAAGGTAAGGTTTCAAACATTTATGGTAAGGTGGGGAAGGAATTTTAACACCAGATCTTCGTGAATGATGGACCCCTTGCTTCTGATAAGAGTCCAACTTTTAAGTTCCGGTCATGTCCCAGGCCTTTGGTTCTGGGCTGAGGAGAATCCTGGGTTCCACAGTCATTTCAGGTCAAGATTTATTATTCTGCACATGCTCTGGCTACATGACTTTGCAAATTTTCTGAAAGACAATTTCTTAATCACTCTGTTGATAAGATGGGGTCTGTTCAAACTGGCTCTAATTGGCCCCTTGGTTACAGTAGGATCTACCCATTTTTTTGGCAGAGAGGAAGAGCAAGAGGCTAAGCCAAACCACACAACCATATTTAAAGCTTTTGTTTGAACTTCGTCTATGTCACGTTATCTTATATTCCGTTGGCCAAAGTAAGTTATGTGGCCAAGTCCAGAACCAGTGGGACAGAAAGGTATAGTCCTCTTAAAAGGAAGCAAGGGAATGAAAAGTTGTGATTAGCTCTACAACAGACCACATCTTCTTTATGTGTTTAAAAATTGCAAGGCCAAATCCTGTTATCAGCTACTGCACAGCTAACTATCTTAATGGCATTGTCACATTCCATGCTTATTGACTAAGAGAGCCAATTCACATAGGAAAACTTTCTCTGAATATGTATGTGTGCATTGCTTTTATCCTTCCATTTAATTGCAAAGATTTGTGCATTATCAGCATGCTAATTTGAGGAACATTAGAGGACTGAAATATTTTTTAAAAACCTGGTCGTTTTCTGGCTTCTGTATTAGCGCAACTTATTCTGCACAGGCTCCAGCTAGGGGAGTTCTTTAAACCAAAGTTCTTAGGATATATTCAGAGAATTATATACTTTTACATCCTTTTTTGCTACCTTAATTACTTTCCTATTTGCATTCCAAATGCTGCTTTATTGAAATCCGATTCATATTCAGATTATTGTCTCTGAATAAGAAGGCTATACTAACCTGTGCTTATTGTTATAAAGGGCCCTTGGAAAAATCTGGAGCTTCTGTTGTGCTACCTAAAAATGTGAATGTTCCTTTTGAGCTAGACAGAGGACAAGTTGGACTAAAATGCCTATGGCAGTAGGAAGCCAACATTCTAAAGAAGAATGTGATTTATGTAAAGCTCATTTATTTGAGCATTACATCACCAGCACTGGATCAATTTGATGTTAATGTTTAATTCAAAATGTCCATTTTGCTAGGAAAACTAGAAGTCCTGCTGTTAACTTTTTGGGTAATTCAGCTTTCTACAATGTATTTTCCTTTCATTGGAGCCTTTAAGGTATTTGACCTCAATCTATTCCACCCGCACCCCACTTCTTTTTATTGCATGGATCATTTGTTCCAAGGGGCCATGGAACAACCTTCTGAAAGAGTTTCTTTATTTTATTGTGTCCCTGGCCATTCTTTCTCAACCTCAGAGCTTCAGTCTCAGTATATGCAACATTCAAGAACTCCACATTACTGAATCAGAAAAACTGAGTTAACGGTGGATCATGGCTTAGATGATGCAAATGGAACTCTGAAATTTCATTGTGGGTGGACCTGTCTGGCCAGATAATGGGACAGAAGGTATTGGGGTTAAGGACACACTACCTCAAAATCTGGAACATTGGCATATTGAGTATTTTAAGCTGAAGGAATTTGAGAAACAGCGTGTGCGGGAAGGATTCTCTGACCTCGACCTTCTCCCATGAGACAGGTCATAAGACTCTGACGTGCGAGGTGCCCTCCCCATCCCCGACGAAAGGAGCACCCTTGTCTCCGCAGGCGGAGGGACACCAAGAGGACTCTGAAGGAAGAGGCCCTGCTCGGTTTCCCCCAGTTTGCTCCCCTTAGCTCATACCCTTTTGTCCTGTCACATTTTCCCACAAATTTCCACTCTTCATCAAACCTAGTATAAAAACACTCAGGTTTAACTGTTTCTTCAAGTCTTCATTGCCTTATTAAGCTCCCATGTCACGTAAAACTTCTATTAAATAAATATGTACGCTCTCCTCTTGTTAATCTCTTTCATTACAGAGACCCAGCCAAGAACCGAAAGAGGGTGGAGGAAAGATATTTTTCCTCCCCTACAAAGGACATATGTCATCTGGTCATGTTCAATCTTTAAGAAACAGAAAACTTATCAAATTTCAATATTTTATTTGATTTATAAGTTAATAGGGGAAAATTAGGCTGGTACTCTATTGGAGGAAAAATGGTAGCATCCTATGATATATTGCATAATTGGTACTCAAATTTCATCTGCAAAGCAGCAGCAGCATAACCTTAGTGATTATTAGAAATGCAGAATCTCTGGACTGATTGTTGACCTACTGAATCAGAATCTGAATTTTTACAAGGACCCCAGGGATTTATAGAACATTAATGTTTGAGAAGAATATACCAGAGAATTTGACATGTCATTTTGTCAGATACAAACTAGGCATAGACCAAGACTAAATTGTGAAGGTGGAGATTTTTGTTCTTTTGGTACAAATCATTTCTGGTACCCTACCAAACTCCTCTTCCACCACAGTCTCTCCCTTTGGTTTTATCCCAACTCCATGCCATGCCCAACCTACTCTGCCCTCCAGCTTCCAAAGCCTTTCAGCTGCTTTACCTGGCCAATGTCTCCGAAAATGCCTCATCAAGTCCAGGTCTCTATCTAAGCTATACGTTGCAATCACCATTAAAGCTTGAAAAGATAGATACCAGAACCTCATCCTCAGGGATTCTGATTTGATTAATCTGGTGGAAATTGTAAGGTGCAGGTAAAGTTTAAAACTAATCCACTAGTCCTTCTATTTAACTCTTTTAGGAGACATCGGGATTGATTTTATCTGATCCACTAGTTAACACTAAAGTGTTTATGGATGTTAATGATTTACTTGATAAATCCAAAGAGTATTCACATTTTGTCTGGAGACTACCTCAACCCGGAGACTAATCTCTAGTGGTTTTGAATTCTATACTCCTCATAAGGCTATTCCAATCAAACAAAGAAAGTAGCTGCCATCTTCTTCTACTGAGGCTGAGGGACTGTTTTCCAATGAGCTAATCAGTAGCCATTGCTTTTAAGATGAGGAAGTAGGGTCTGCTCTCTTGGACCCACAAATGAGGAGTTCCTCACTCCTTGGTACATTCTGGCTGACTAGGTGGAAAACACCTGTGTTGCTCCCCTCTTCCTAGAATGGTTAAGAAGGCAGAAGAAATCCAAAACTTCAATAATAATCAGACGTTGATGATGCTTACCCACCTGCATGGCTCATAACTTGGAAAAGAAAATGTCAAAGCTCTTCCTCTTAGGAGAAATCCAGTTCTATTCTGCTACCAATGAGGAAACAAAGAATAGTCTAAAGCATGTTCTGCTTTGTCTCTACTCTTCAGTGGATATTTGTTTATTGCCTCATCAACAGCTATTCTGTACTTCTCCCTTCCTAACAGGACACAGTCCTATTATATTATGGGGAAGCCACACTTTCTGGCCAGAATTATCCTCCCTGCCAGCTCTAAGGGTGAGTCCTAATTGATCTAAACTAAATACTTGTCCCAGTAATTGGTTCAGGGATGAGTGGTAACCTAGCTCTGAGCCAGTCAGTACAAGAGAGTCTTCTGACAAGTTAGCTAATATCATGGGCTGAATGACTGTGTCCCCGCTAAATTTATATGCTGAAGCTCTAACCCCTGATGTAATGGTATTTAGAGATGGGGCCTTTGTGAAGTAATTAGGTTTAGAGTGGCTCATGAAGGTGATGCCCTCATGATGGGTTTAGTGGCCTTATAAGAAGAGGAAAAGATGTGAGAGCTCTCTCTATGCACACACATACTGAGGAAAGGCCATGTGAGCACATGGCAGAAAGTTAGCCATCTGCAACCCAGGAGGCAGACCCTTACCAGAGAATCTCTTGGCACCTTGATCTCAGACTTCCCCCTCCTGAACTGTGAGAAATAAATGTCTGTTGTTTAAGCCACCCAGTCTGTGGTATTTTGTTATAGTAGCCTGAGCTGACTGAGACAGCTGGCAATTGGTTAATATGTGGATGGAGAGTGGCACACACCTAAGTTGATCCAATCAAAGCAAAGCCAGGACATTGTGCAATAGTTGAGGGAAAGAAAGCTTTCTCTCTTGGGCTGAACCTGAAGGGAAAGCATATGGCCCAGGTGCTTCTGGGATGCTCTCCTAGAACGGCGAGTGATGACACTATGGTTGGCAGCATGGAGAGACAGAAAGAATCCTGCCGTTGAACTTTCCATTTGCATGAGACTATAAATGGTCTTATCATGTGAACTGGTTTGAGTCAGGTTTTCTGTTACTTTGCAACTGACAATGTCTTAACCAATATATGTGTTGATGTGGACTAAATGTCCCCAACTCTTACAACAGTGTGATTGCTTCTGTGTGCCCCTGTGATGAGCAGAATGCTACTTTATCAAAATCAAGGCTTAGAACGCTGGTTCTCAAACTTATCTGTACATTGGAATCACCCAGGAGTTTCAAAAGATATTGATGCCTGTGTCTTATCCCCCAAAGATTGTGATTTAATTATTTGGGGTATGATTTGGGCTTTGTGTATCTACTTGTCTTATCTGCTTAATTTTGGTGGTGAGAAGGCAGGAAGCAACTGGAAGGAGAAAATGGGGGACTTCAATATAACAAATAAATAAGTAAATTTCAAATGTTTAAATTTTAATATTACCATGCCCGGGATGCTGCTTCTCCTAATCATGACCCCTAGGACTCTGGAATAAGAGAAAGAAGAAATAATCCCAGTTTATAGAATCTTGTGAGGATTACATTGACCTTGTGATATTCCAGAAACCACATTAATGAAAGATGCAATTTCTCGAGTTAATTTCTAAGAAGCAAATGTTTACAAAGGCTTTATAGGTCCCTATATGACAATATCTTCTCTAATCTCTTCTCTGTTCTCCATCTCTTCTCCAGTCACCATGACAACCCACATAGGTCTTAAACAAGAAACCCAGAAGGGACACTTTTGGTGTTTTACCTCATCTCCTTTCTTAGACATTTCATAAAATGATTCATATTCCAGAATTTCCTGGGATAGATGAATTAGAAATTCTGAAGCTCCAAAATTATATGGGTCAAGTTGTGGGGAGGGGCATATCCCTATGAGGAAGCCATTGAAGACGTAGCAGAGGTATGCCAAAAAACTATCAACTGCAATAAAAGGAGGAAAAGGAAATTTCCTATGCAAACTTAGGATCAGTTAACTTTGGGGAAGGAATGTCAGAAGCCTTATTGGATCTCAGGAAGAAGAGAAAGAGCCAAGAGTTTTCTAGCTAAATTCACTAGAATTTTGCTTTCATACTAGGCTTCTAGAAGGTTAATATAAAGTGCCTTTAGCATTAGGTCTCAGCAACCTTAACTTGCTAATATTCTTTAGCATTTAGTTATAAGGAAGTGTATCTAGGCTTGCGCCTAGCAATTTTCTCTCCTCAGCAGCTACTTGATGTATTAGTCAGCTATTGCTGCTTAACAAACAATTCCGAAGCTCATTGGCATGTAACAATAAACATTTTTTAACACTCTAAAAGGTCTGAGAATTGGCTGGGATGGCTCTGCTTCAGACTCTGGGTCTGAGGTTTGGTTTTGGTGGCTTTCCTCCACATTCCTTTCA
Source organism: Equus caballus (assembly GCF_041296265.1). Lineage (NCBI taxonomy): Eukaryota > Metazoa > Chordata > Mammalia > Perissodactyla > Equidae > Equus > Equus caballus. The sequence continues at coordinate 10,608,941 of NC_091715.1, read as the reverse complement.
TTCTGCTGCTGTAAGAGATGTGTCCTTCTAGTGACAACGACAAAATACAAGAAGGAAAAGCAAAACATGTGATTTCTGGGCCAGCCCCAGTGGTCTAGTGGTTAAGTTCAGCACATTCCACTTCAGCAGCCTGGGTTCAGTTCCTAGTGCAGACCTACACCGCTCTGTTAGCAGCCATGCTGTACTGGCAGCCCACATACTAAGAAATAGAGGAAGATTGGCACGGATATTAGCCAAGGGTGAATCTTCCTCAGCAAAAAAAAAACCCAAAACAAAAAACCCCCACATGTGATTTCTATCATTGCCATAGTTTGCAATGGGTACACTATCACTTTCTCCCAAGTTCCATTGACCAAAGCAAGTCACATGGCCAAGCCCAACATCAATGAAGCACAAAAATATACTCCACCCAGTAGTATGAAGTTCAAAGTCACATGACAAAGAGTATGGATGCATGGAGAAGTGAAACATAGGAACAATAATGTAGTCTATCACTCATGATAAAGTCCAGACTCTAAAGGAGAGGTTGGCAAACTTTTTCTGTAAAGAGACATAGAGTGAATATTTTTAGGCTTTGTGGGCCATATGGCTCTGTCACAACTATTTATTTCTGCCATTTGCCATTGTAGTGCAAAAGCAGCCATAGACCATACATAAATGAATGAACATGACCGTATTCCAATAAAAATGTATTGGCACTTGGGAAATTTGAATTTCATATAATTTTTATGCGTCACAAAATATTCTTTGATTTTTTTCAGCCGTTTAAAAAAGTAAAAGCCATTATTAGTTCACAGGCTATACAAAAACAAGTAGCAGCCTAGCAGCCAGGTTTGACCTCTGCGCCAGTTTGCTGACACTACCCCTCAGTTGTCTGCTTGCCTCTCAGGCCTCACCTGCCATCTAACACTCCAACCATACTAAAATATAATTTCCCAAATAACCCATTCTGTTTAGTGATATCTTACCCTTGCATTTGCTCTCGCCTGTCTCCAGAATTCCCCTCCCCTCTCCCTTGCCTGATCAGAAAATTTCTAGTCCTCCTTCTACTCCATTGACTGTTTTCACATCTGCAGTGCCTTCCCAGATTCCCTGGGACTAAGGTAATTCATTCTCTATACCCTCATTGCATTATATACACGTGTTAGTCCGGGTAGCTTAGCTATTGTAGCATACAGCACTAAAATTTAAATGGCTTGGCATAATAAACATTTATTTCTCACACATATAATGGGGCCATGGAATCAGTTGAGCATTTGTGCTCTACTTCATTCAATCATTTAAGGACTCAGTCCCCTGTCTTGTGGCTCAGTCTTCCAGAAGATGCTACAAATCTTCTCTATTGTGCAGTCAAATGAAGAAAGAGAGCAAGGACTGTGAGAGAAAGGGTTTTATGGGCCAGGCTTGGAGCACATCCCTTCTGCTCCCATTCCATTGGTGAGAACCCCATGCTTTGGCTACAAGTAACAGCAAAGGAAGCTAGAAATGAAGTTGAATGAATGAATGAACGAGTTGTGAGTATAGGAAAACTTCGTTCATTCAGAACAGTACACACATTGCTCTTAGTAGATGACTAAAATATTAATATGAACTGAATTTGTTAGAAAGCAAACAGGACTGAGTTATAACCAGCTAAATTTAATTTCATGTTCCCTTTCCCCTTTGTATTTTGAGAGGTGTTGTAGGTCTTTTCCAAAATGTGTCCTTCTCTATTTCAAGTTCCTTTCATCAGTTAAAAACAATGATTTTACTCAGGCCTGCCTTACTTTTGCCCCTCCTCTGACCCCGTGTTTGCTCACGTTGGGGACCACAAAGGACTTAAAGTGGCAGCATTTTTGCCTGGCGGCTTCCTACCCACCCACTCCCCACCTTCCCCCGCCCCATCCCCGACTTTGCTGCCCTGAGTGTGGCCTTGCCTCTCCAGCCCATCTGCCCCTGCTCTTGGCTGAAATGGATTTAATGACATTCGCTGTTTGCCTGTTTGTCTCACACAGCTCCAAAATGTGTCCCTTTGTCCCTTTGTCGGCATGCTGGCTCATATAACAGCTGCTGCTTTCAGCCATCCCTACTGAGAGAAAACAACAGTGTTTCCTGTTGATAGAGCTCCTTTGCTCTGAATCAAAGGAAACATGTTAAGGCCGTAGAGTCCTTTTTAATGCTGTCTCTGGGGACTATTGGTTTTTTTGATCATACATACACTGGTTAGGATTAAATCCAGCATGAGTCTTAAGGGCATATTCTGGGAGCGGTTACTAAGCACAAAGGGCACAGAAAAGCTGAATAACACCATGGGTTCTCTTCTGCTTCTGCAAGGATTCCATTCCCCACTTCCCAGGTCATCCGGCGCACAGACCACAGAACAGCCAGCAGCTGGGACTTGCGTGCCATTCTTTACCTGTGAAATGATGTGGAAAATTCCAGAAAGCAGTGCCTTCTCCCTTCCTAGCTTTTGCTCTTCTGTTCGATAGAGCCCCTCTTCATGCCTCTGCGTCTGAACAGTCTGTTCTTTTCTGGTTCCCTCTCTGCAGCTCTGTACCACTTATACTTCAGAGGCAATGCTACGAGCAGTGCCCATCTGAGTGTCTGGCTGTGGCTCAAGTGACTGATCCATAACAGCATTCTTCATATCCCCACACGGAATGCTGATTTGCAGCTATAATATGAAACTGATGATTTTTGATGACTATGTGCCAGGCACTGTACTAAGTGCTCTGCCTGTGTTATATTATTTGATCTCCACAGTAATACCCAAGAGTTGGCACCATTTTGTCCCATCTTATAAATGAGGAAACTGAGACCTAGACTAAACACCTTGGTCAAGGCCACACATCTGAGGAAAGCAGAGTGGTGACTTGAAGCTAATTCTGTGCGATTTCTTAATCTTTGATCCAGAATTCTATGTTGCTGCCTGTCAAACTAGTACAGCTGCAAGGAATCTAAGAGAATTTCTAGAATTTTAATACTAGAGTGGGGTCCACAGACCAGTAGCATCAGCATCACCTGGGAGCTGATAGTAGCAATGCAGAATCTCAGAAAATCCAAACATGCATTTTAGCAAGATCAGTGTGATTCACAGGCATATTAAAATTTGAGAATCTCTGATCTAGAATGCCTTCACCTTTTATAGAAGAGTAAATCTGTCAAATGGTGAGCCTTGGCTCCATCAATTGGTGCAAACGCAGGACTGAAATCCAGGTTGCCACAGAGATGAGGCAGAGGATGTGTTCTAAGCAGAGAGAGAGAGAGGTGAGGCAAGAGAAGTGGTGATGTCTTAAACTAGGTTCACAGGAAACAGCCTCTAAGATGGAGATTTGAGTACAGGGGCTTGTTAGGGTGTGAACCAAGAAACAATATCTCTAAAGGATTTGGGGGGAGGAAGGACTGAGCAGAGGGAGAATTTGAACTTCAATGTAGTTGCAGTATGGGACTCAGCAGATAACATGGGGTGCTGGGATGGCCCTTCAGAGTTGTCCGAAAATGAGGCAAGGGGGCCAGGCCTTTGTATATCCCTCCATTGACCAGTGGTTAGATGATAACTGCCCCTGGCTAAGGGTGATTCCTGGGGAGAGACAGCTGTGAGCGCTCAGCAGTCAACAGGGGGAGGGGATCCGGGCACTGCACTGCAGTGTTCACTACAGAGGAGAGGAGGCTGCATAAGGGTTTAAGCTTTATTCCAAGAACAACAGGAAGTCATTCAGAATAACATCATCAAATTTGCATTTGATAACAATCCCTTTGGCTCCTGTGTGGCAATGGATCAGAAGGGACAAGAGTCAAAGAGAGGAAATCCATTAGAGAAGAGTGGTAGCTCAGGCAAAAGGAGCAGCCACCTTTAGAAATGGGCAAATTCAAGAGATGCTTTGGGCTTAGGATGTACAAGACATTGTGATTAATTTACTGCTGAAATGTAGAGAAGGAAGTATCCAGATGGACCATGGGCTTCTGGGATGGTTAACTGGAAGGACGAAGGTGGATATCTGGCAATAGGATCACTGAAGATTTGCAAGAAAAGGTTAAAGTCATCTTTGATAACTTAACAGCACTCAATTTGGCCACAAGATTTTAAACCCTTCTTCAACTCCTCTTGTTGTTTAGAATCATCATCCCCAGAAACTACAATTCCTCCAGCACGTACACCAGATATTTGGTGACTGTTCTCCAAATGAGTCTTCAAGAAAATTTGAAGCTCCCGGATTTCTTTGTTTTACCCATTGTTATTTTATTTAAATATATCATGCAAATGCTTTTGGTGAAATAGTTCTAAATTATCATTTTGTTGAGCATAAAAAATAATTCAGAAGAACAATCATAAGAAAATCAAGTTGATATCAGGATGTTTCATCTAAAAGAACACACCTGTATGAGTAAACCAAAACCACTCATGAATAAAGGGCCCTAAGAAAATAGTGGGCAAAGCAGAATTTCTGTTTGTGTAGGTGTGTGTTTGTGAGTGTGTTCCCTTTACTATTCCTTTCCCTTTCTGTAATCACCCTGGTTGACAGAGTTGAGTGCTCCTATTAATTAATCAATGAATTAATGCCATTGTACGTTCAACCTTATATACTTCAAACACAGTTGAGCACCTGTGATGTGGGGTGCTGAGGAGACACAGATGAATGGGGCCCATTCCTACTCTTGAGGAGCTCACAGCATTGGAGGAAATAAAAGTAAATATTTTTCTGTTATAAATTACAATTCAACTTAATAAGTGCTAAAATAAATTAATTATCCTTAATACTAAGTGAGCTTTTTTCAGATTTTAATATTTTTGAAATCAATATGTACTTTAAAAAATCATGTCAGAAGAGAGAGAAAATGCTGAGTTGTTATTGCCTGAATATTTGAATTTAGACATAATAAAGGAATTCGTTAATCTGATTGCCACCTCCATTGAGATATTTGCTTTGAAAGTGCTACACACAGTTGAATTTTAATTTATTTTCACATCCTTAATTTTTTTTAAATAAACTTTTTACTTTAGAACAGTTTTACACTTACAGAAAAGTTGGAATATGATACAGAGAGTTCCCCTATACCCCAGACCCAGTTTCCCTTATTAACGTCTGACATTGGTATGGTATATTTGTCACAATTAAAGAACCAATATTAATACATTATTACTAACTGAAGTCCATATTCAGATTTCCTTAGTTTTTCCCTAATGTCTTTTTTCTTTTCTAGAATCTGGTCCAGAATACCACATTACATTTATTTGTTGTGTTTCCTTAGACTCTTCTTGACTGTGACAGTTTCTCTGAATTTCCTTGTTTTTGATGATCTTGACAGTTTTGAGGAGGACTGATCAGCTATTTTGTAGAATGTCCCTGTATTGGATTTGTCTCATGATTAGATTAGGGTTATGAGTTTAGAGGAGGAAGACCACAGAGGTAAAGTGCCTTTCTCATCACATCATACATGCTATCAAAATGACTCAACATGATTGAGGTTAACCTTGATCACCTGGCTGAGGTAGTGTTTGTCGCATGTCTCCACCATAAAGTTACTCTTTTTTCTCCCTTTCCATATTGGACTTTTTGGAAGGAAGTCACTGTGCACAGCCCACACTTAAGAAGTGGGGAGCAATGCTCCACCTCCTTGAGGGCAGAATATCTACATAAACTATTTGAATTTCTCCTGCACAGATTTACTGATTTTCCTTTATTTATTTATTTATTTAGTAATTCAATTTATTTGTATCAGTATGGACTCACAGATATTTATTTTATACTTTGGATTGTAACGCTAGACTACTTTATTTTATTGCTCAAATTGCTCCAGCTTTGTCCATTGGGAGCTCTTTCAGTTGACTCATGTCCCTTGACATACCTCCATCACTGTCGGGGTATTTTTTTTAGCCCTTTCTTTATTTCTGGCACTACAAGATGCTCCAGGCTTGTCTTATATATTTCCTGCCCAGCCCTAGAATCAACTCTTTGTCCAAAGAGCCCTAGTTCCTTTTATTGGAGAATGGTTTTACAAACCAAGATTTGAGCAATAGGTACCTTAATTATCTTTTTAAATGGTTTTTAAAAATATTTCGCTCGGGGCTGGCCCCGTGGCCGAGTGGTTAAGTTCGCGCGCTCCGCTGCAGGCGGCCCACTGTTTCGTTGGTTCGTATCCTGGGCGCGGACATGGCACTGCTCATCAAACCACGCTGAGGCAGCGTCCCACATACCACAACTAGAAGAACCCACAACGAAGAATATACAACTATGTACCGGGGGCTTTGGGGAGAAAAAGGAAAAAATAAAATCTTTAAAAAAAAAAAATATTTCGCTCTTATGCTGCGTTGGAAAAAGAAGTTATTGTGCAAATATAAGATTCCTTGTGAAATACCAGGACATGCAACTGAAGGCAGTAGAAATAAAAAATCTCAGAAGAGACCACAGAAGTCTGAAAGCCAGGAGTGGTTGGTGTGTCTCATACACGTGTGACAAGGGACTATTACCCAGGCACCAAGGAGCTATTAGTCTAAAGCTTCTGGCTGACTTTCAAAAGAAGCTGAATCTCTTCCAGCAAATACGTGATTTGATTAAAGTAAAGAATTAAAGCCAAATAAGAAATGCAGGCACCGCCTTGGTATTCTTAGATAGTTCTCCAAACATACTGTCATCCTAAAGGTGGTAGAAAGGTCAAGTCCAGCAGCTCAGATTTTGAAAAGCAGCCCATCACTGTGTGCTGTGCATCACTGCAACCGCTGAAAATGGGTCCCAGGAATGTTCAGACTCTGCAATGTGAAGAAGGCTTAGATGCAATCTTCTGATATTGAAAAGAAAGTGGTATATAAGTATATGAATGCATGTTTTCTTGTTTTAGGTACACTAAGTATAGTTTGTTTTATCCCTAAAATGTCTGTAATTAGATGGATGGTTTTATAGTCAATAGAGATTTAGAGTTAGGGAAATACTTACTTCCCCCAGGCCATTCATCCTGGAACAATGGAGACTCCAGAAGGCTCAAGGCCTTTTCCTGGCCTCACACTTGAGCCAAAAAAATTTAGTTTTCCTTAGATCCTTTTTGTGAAGTCTTTGTGAAATCACTAGGTTTTCCCTCTCACCCCACCACTATCGCTCTTTTTCTCTCTCCAGTCTATGAAAATCTTTGAATGTCAGGTATGCTTGTCAGCAATACTCTAGCTTCTGGCTTTGTAAAAAGATAAAATGTTCCTTTTTTTCTCTATTCCCTGGATCTGTCTCAATAGTTTAGGAATATCTGAAACTTGAAATTTGAAAAAAATACACCTGTGAAAACTTTTTTTTTCAATTTCTCCTATAGTTATTGGTCTATTTAAGTATTTTATTCTTTCTGGATCAAGTTTTTTGAAGTATGTAGTCCTAGAAATTTTTCCATTTTATCCAAGTTTTTAAAAATTATTAGCATAGAAGTATGTCGAGTATTTGTATAACTCTTTTCTATTTCTTCTCTACACATAATGCTCTTATTTTATTCCTAATTTTGTTTTATCTTTTTTCTTAATTAGACTAGTTAGTGGTTCATCTATTTTTTCTCATTTTTAAGGAAAACATGCCAATTTTTTCTGCATTTTCATTTATTAATTTTGTTCTACATTTATTAATGAATTTGTTCTGCTTTCCTTTGGTTTATATTTCTTATTTATTTCTTGAATTGACTGCTAAATTCATTTATTTCATTTTTGCTTGTTTAGTAAATGGCTTATAATCTGGAAATAATATTGGTCATATCCTCCATGTCAGATCAACGTTGTTGTTATTTTTACATGTTCTATACCTGCTCATTTTAGTATTTAGTTATTTTGGTATAGTTTTAAAACTAAGTAGCTGAAGTTCTTGTTTCTGGTTTTGTTCTTTATTTTTAGCTTGCTTTCATACCCATTATCTTTCAAAGTGTAGAACTCGACCATCTCCCCACGCATAGGATTTCATCTACTAATGCAAAAGGACCTGGTGTACCTGCCACCACGGACTTTGGCATAACATATAAGCATGTCTGTGTGTGTACAGATATTTTAAGGATAAAAGAAACTATATTTTAATGTATGCAAAAGAATACATATATCCATACCATTATATACCACTCTTTTCAGCATCACAAAGATCATGTCTAAGCTGGCACTATTAACACCATAGAATTTTCCCAAGACAAACACAACAAACAAACTATTTTTCCACCAAAAAGAGGTAAATCTAACCTGAAAGAGAACTAAGAAGTAGACAGTCATCCTCCATACCATCAAAGATATTTTTTTTCTGCCATGTCTGGGTTGGAGTATGGCTTCTTCTACTCCCATGTTTACTAAACACAGCTGCATGTTAGAATCACCTGGGAATTTTTTAAACATTCCAAAGCCCGGGCCATACCCCAGACCAGTTAAACCATAATCTCTGAGTGGGACACAGGCGTCCGTATTTATGAAGTACCCTAGGTGATTCCAATGTGCAGTCACAGTAGGACCCATCCACCTATGGTCTAGGAGCCACACAGCTGGACCTCACTTGCAATCAATCCTCAGTGTTGTAAAGCAGTAGCTCTCAAACTTGAGCTGCGCCAGAATCCCTGGGAGGGCTTGCTAAAACGCAGATGTCTGGGCCCCACCCCAGAATGCCTGATTCAGCAAGTCTGAGGAGAAGCCCAAGTATTGGCATCTTCACAAGTTCCCTGGCAATGTTGATGCTGCTAGTCTGTGGGCCGCACTTTGAGACCCACTATTGTATAGTACTGAGCTTTAGTTTCAGAAAGGAAAAAATATTTGAAATTTAGCTGTGGCATGAATTCTTTCAAGAAGCTGCCATGACTAGAGTTTCCAAAAAGAAGGCATACTGGGTACATTTTTCCAGACTGTATAAACTTACATTTTCTAAACCTGCTGTGCTCTCATTTAACAGAAGTCTTTATGAAGTATTTATTAACAAGTACTTTGTAGGCAGCTGAGCTAATTGCCATATTAACAATTCAAGTGTGGTGTAGTTGCTTCAATCCAAGAACTTCATTTAGCATTTTAGCATTAATTTCTAATTAACTGCTAATGTTTTCTTGTTTTTTTATGAGCCCATCTATATTAGATTAACTCTTAATCTGACTGATTTCTGTAGTAAAAGGATCCAATGTTTCTTTTCTAAGGATGTATGATACTAATTAGAATAAAAGAAAACCTCTCTGTGGTGACTGTGTGTGAACATGGGTGTGTCAGCAGGTGTAAACACTAACACAGTGTAATGGAATCCCGTAATTAAAGAAAACAGTCCACTTGCAGACTGAAGGTTTTGAATTCTTATGCTGTACAGGTCACTAAAACTTGCATGAGATAATCATACCCCCAGTAGCTTAGACCCTAAGACAGGGGTCAATAAACTATGGCCATGGATCAAATCCAGCCCATGCCTATTTTGTAAATAAAGTTTCATTGGAAAACAGCCACACTCATTTGTTTGTGTATTGTCTAGGACTGCTCTCAGGCTACAAAGGCAGACTTCAGTAGTTCAGTCCACAAAGCCTAAAGTAATTACTACCTGGCTTTTGATGAGAAAAATTTTCCAGCCCCATTAATCAGCTTCCTATGTGTAGGAATGATTAGCCATTCACATAATGATGCAGCCATAGGACTATCCTCTCTGTATACTTCCTCACGGTTTTCAAGGCTACCAAGAAAACGTTGTCAAATATTTTATGAAGTCCTGAACCTTCTACTGGCTTGGAGCCCTAGTTGACTAACTCTAATGCTCTTTGTGGGGCATTTCTGAAGAATACTTTTTGCACAGTTTGTCTTCATTGCTAATCCTCTCTTTCATGATAAATGGTAGATAACGTCAGGGACAGTTTGTGAAAGGTCAAGCAAATGTGTTACAATGGCAACAATGGGAACTACACAAGTGGGTCCGCATTGGGCGAGGACAATATTAACCTTGATGGGCTCAAAGATGTGAAAGAGATAACTGCCCATCTCTTTGCAACTTGCTATTAAAATGAATTATATAGATGGGGGGTTAGCACTTCCCGTTGGATCAGATACTTAAAACAGTAATAATTTGTAAGAGAAGAAACATGCAGATGGGAAAGCAAAAGAAATGTGACTAGAAAATTCTCAGTTCTCATGTCCTAAGAGGAAAATAACACATGAGAATCTGTGTATGGGGTGAGGCGAGGTGTGGTTGAGGAAGCAGCTACAGCAAGAGGAAGTAAATTAAAAAAGTGAAAGAGGCGATTAAGAAAAGTCAATAACAACTTGGAAATGAATGTGATAAGATGGCAAAAAGGAAGCCAGCCAGTGAAGGAAGCTGGAGTCATCTTGTGCCTCGCTGCTCTAGAGCCTGCACCGTGAATACCAGATTTAGCTCTGTTGTGAGACAGCCAGGATTTGCAGAAGACATGAGACTAGTGATGAAAATTATTGAGCCCTGAGAAAAAGTAATTTATAGATAAAGCAGTGCAATATTTCTTATCAGATGGGTGATGAGTAGAGAACAGTGCAATAAAAAAAGGGGCTTGAAATAAATACTTCTGCTCCACTAAGAAAATAAGGTAGATTCATGCCCATTATTCTTCTGTTTATATTGTATTTTTGTGACCACTCTGCATGAGTAGAATCATACTGTAAAGCTCAAATCCTGCTCCCTCGCTTTTACCGAAGAAGAGAAAAAGAAAGGAATATAAAGGGAAAAAGGTGAGTTGGTGGAAATATTCACTGCTGTTTTGTCCTTAAGCAAAGATATAAGTGGCAGGGGAAGCACGTGTTGATATTGATTGATTTAAATTTACTTATTGAGACGTTGCTTGATTGATTTCTATTGTGAATTTTAAATTTAAATTTACCTGTAACAGCCCCTGCTGTTGCCAGGCATTGTGCTAGGAGGTGACCAAATAAGACATAGTCTCTGTCCTCAAGGACTTAGGTTCAAATTAGAGAATCAGATAAGTAGTCAGATATTTAATATATGTGCTATAATGATGAGGCCCAGAGGAGAGACATCTAGAGGAATCTAGGAAAGTTTCCCAGAAGAAGTGACATCTAAATTAAGACCAGAGAGATAATTATGAGTTTTTAAAGAGAAGGGCTGGGGTACAGGTATTCTCTGTAAAAGGCACGTAAAAGATGATGTGGTAGGCTTATTGCAAAAAAGGCCTGGATTCTCCACCCATTTATGTACCCACCCTTTTGCCATGTGGGTTTGTAGTTCCTCCCATCAATTGATGGAGTTTAATTCCAACTTGTTAAATCTGAGCTGACCTTGCGACTTGCTTTGGCCCATGGAATGCAGCAGAAATTATCATATGTCAGTTTCTTGCGTAGTAGGTATTGGGAGGCCTTACGTGCTTCTACTCTCTTTCTTTCTTTCTTTTATTCTTCTTTAACTCTGACACCACCATGAGAATAAACCAGGGCTTGCCTATTGGAGGCTGAGAAACCAAGTGGAGGAAAGCCAGGTCATGCCAGATGAGGCCATGCTAGATCCTGCTGGCTGAGCCAGCCTGCAACTGGCCCACTAAATGAGCAAAGTAAAGTGAGCTAGTCCAAGGGAGATCAGATGAATCTGGCCCAAATCAAAAGAATTGCCCAGCTGGCTCACAGGCTCAGGAGAGCACCTTGGGTTGGAGATCGTTTGGCAAATTATCAGCCCGTGGCTGGTACTTGAAACCACTTAAACATTTACTGAGCTCTTGCCATGTGTCATGTGCTGTACTACATGCCAGGAACATGGAGGTTAGCAATACAAACTAGGCTATGTAATCTCTTGGAGAAGATTCAACATTGGTCAAATAATCACACAAATATAAATACACTGTCTTAAGTCCTAAGAAAGACAGATACAGTAAACCATAATAGTATATAACAAAGAAACTTGATCCCGTCTGAGGAACCAAGGAGCAATTCCCTGAAAAAAAGGATGCTTAAGCTGAGATCATAATTACGAGAGGAGTTTCCAAGGTCATAGGGAAAGATAAAGCAGAAAAAAAGAATGTTGCAGAAAAAGGGACAGGAGCAGTGTGCCTAGTTTAAAGGCCTCTAAAGTCAGTACAGCAGGATCACAGGGAGGGAAGGAATACTGGTACAGGATATGTATAGAGGAGTATTAGTAGATATGGAGAGAAATAGATTTGGAAGATATTTGAGAGGCAAAACTGACAAGACAGCAGGATAAATTAGAGGGAGGGGGAGAAGAAATTATTGAGAATAATTGGGGAGAGGGGATATTGGTTTGTGTATCTGAATGGATGATAGTGCCATTCATTGAAACAGGAAACACTGGGGAACTAGATGTAGATTTAGAGAAAAAGATGCAAGATATCAGTTTTGGAAATATTGAATTGGAGAAGCCTTTAAAATATCCAAGTGGCAAGGTTGCAGGGGAAATTGGATATGAAAGTTTAAAGCTCAAAAAGGAGATCTGACTGAACATTTAATAAACTTGTGGATCATCGGGATATAAATGGTAACTGAAGTAAGGGGCAAGGAGACTGAGAAAAAAATAGGATTCCTAAGATGAAGCCTCAAAGAACCCAATATTTGAAGGGCAGATATGTTGAGATGAGCCCACAAAGTAGCATAGATGGAGCAGTCAGAGAAGTGGGAGGGAAAGTGTGGCATCAGAGAATCCAAGGCTAATAAGCACTCACTCCATAGGCTTTAGGCCACTAAGAGGTCAGAGGAAAGATGGCTAAAATGTCCACCAGATTTAGCAGTATAAAGGTTACCAATGATCTTCTCAAGAGCCATTGTAGTGAAGTGATGAGAGTAGAAGCCAATATGGTGGAGTGGGCTGAGGAAAAAGTGGGAGGTGAGGAAGTGGAGGGGAATTTGTAGATAATTATCAAGAATTTTACCTAAGGAGAAGGAATAGCAAAGTAGGTGGATGGCATAGCAAGGGCTGAGAGACAGATTTTTGTTGTTAATGGTGTTCATTTTTTTATTTCTTTGGTTTTGGTGGGAGAGATTTGAGCTTGAGGCTGACAAGGATCCAGTAGAAAATTACATATGGAAGAAAAAAGGGAGAATCCAAAGAAGTGGATGAGATCACTTAAGAAAAAATATGTAAAAGGAGTAGAAAAGACAATCTAGGAAGCAACATTTAAGAAATATTGTCATTTAAGAGAATGTAGAGGACAAATACACTAAGATCTGAACAGTGATAGGAGAAAAAGCAGAGCATAGTTTCACGGAAGCCATGGAAAGAGTATTTCAAGAAGGAGAGGGAGATCCATGGGGTCAAAGGTGCTGAGAAGTCAAAGAGGATAAGGCCTGAGAAATGTCCATTGGCTTGAGTCGGTGGTCATAATGGCCTGGGATAGAATTGGTTCCCTGAAGCAGTGGGATGGAATTCAGATTACAGTGGATTAAAGTATAAGTGGACAGCCCTTTCACAAAGAGTTTTCATGAAGAGGAGAGTGAGTCTGGAGATAGACAAGAAGTCAAATAGAGCCATGGGGTTTTGCTTTTGTATTTGTAAGTAAGTTGGAAGAGACTTGAAGATAATTAAATGTTAATGAGAAAGAAGGGACTGAATACACAGAGAAAGGGAATAAGAAAAGAGTGAGGTCTCTGATAATGGGGAAGAGAGAGAGTGCAAGTAGAAGGAGTAGGCCAAGGAGAGGGGAGACATTGCTCTCCTGTGGCAACAGAAAACAGGAGAAAATGGTTATGGAAGCAGGGATGTTTGTATTACTGATGGCAGAATACTGAGGGAGTTATGATACGGTGGACTTTTATTTTCTTTGTTAAATAAGAAACAAGATTACCTCCTAAGAAAGAATCAGGGATAGATATACAGAAAGTTTCAACTGTCCTTGCAAAATTTTATTCCTAAGTGTGTGGTGGATATACAAGTGAACTTCATTCATTATAGTTTTTCATATGCCTGAAATATTTTATTTTTAAAAAAGAATAATGGGAATAATGGTAGAGTCATAAATTTGGGAAACACTAAGATTTGAAATAACCAATATGAGAAAGAGTTGGCTAGGGTGATATATGATGCTAAGAAGGCAGCATCCCAGTTAATTTTAGAGACCACAAATTTATGGTGGATGGCCAATTGTTCACCAAATCACTTACCTTACCTCTAGAGTAGCCAGCTAGGCTGCATTTTCCAGCATTTGATGCAGCCAAATAATTCAGTCTCAACCAAAAGAATATGAGGTGAAGGGATATAAGCCCCTTTCATGACCCTCCGTAGTCCTCACATGTATGGCCTTTTCTTTCTCCATTAGGTGGTTGACTAGAGAAGACTGCAAGGACTTCGAGGAAGATGAGTCACAACACGGCAGGAGCCTGGGTTCCTAAGTCAGCAGTTGAAGAGGAGACTCCCAGGAGAACCATTTGAGTGAGAATACACATGATGCTTTCTTATGTAAGTGAGACATTCATTTTTACCATGTTAATCTGATAAAATATGGGGGTGGTTTGTCATAGCAGTTACTCTATCCTTGTACTCATCTTCACAAGTGTGTGATTTTTTTTTCTAATAATGCCGAACAGCCATGTGCAGATGCTGAGAACTGTTAAATTGCATTCTCTGTATTAGATAATTGAATGGGGTGGCCCAAAGGGCAAAAGAATGAGAGGAGTAATGAGTAAGTGATTGGATTTGCGAACAATTACATTCATTGAATAATGAGTACATAACTAATTAGGATTCCCATTTGGAGGCAGAGGACTTGAGAGACTTCAAGAGCATGGTTGGTATTTCACAAACATAAAACAAATTCCTGTCCTCAGGAAGGCACTAGGGAAAGTGCTCCCCAGCCATCTAAGCTGGATGTATAAAAGAGAATACTGTATTTCATCCAACCACAATTCCTGAGATGTCTGGACCTGCACAACCATAGAGTCTCCCTGCAGAGAATTAGAGAAAAAAGTCCCCTCCTCCAGCTATGGCACTTTGTGTGGGAGAACCAACCCTCTGCCTGCAGGGAAGAGCTTCTTGTCCAGGCCCCAGACACTGAGTTCACTGGTCCTGGTGGACTCACTACAGTCCAGTCCAGTCAGCTGGAACACTCTCGGGTATTGACACCATAAACACAGAGTGAGGGAGACAGAACAAACGACATAGAGAACCTGATCTGTAGAGGCAGAAAGCCTATAGGATCTGCAAGTGACAGGCCCTCCTGTATCATAACTTGCTCACTCCAGGGAAATCCACTTTGTAGACCATGAGATGTGCAGTCTCCAGGCCATAAACTCCTGGATACCAACAGGCCAGTGAGGCAGATGAGCTTCCCCTACTTCTTCCTGTAAGGCTTCCCACTGTGTGGTCACTCTCAGGGCCTGGCCAGAGGCCTCTAAAAATTGTTAGAAGCAATACAATCATCTGGGACCTACCCAGCTCCCTGCCCCAGCAGCCTTCCTTTTCTATTCTCCTTATTCCTGCAAAATGGGTCTTCAGAACACATCTAGCACAGGACAGTCAATATGAAGAAAGAGGCTAAAGCTGGAGAAGACTGAAAACTTTGTAAATGATGGAAATAGGGCAGGCTTCAGAGCTCAATAGACTTGAGTTCAACCACTTACTAATTGTGTGGTCTTGGGTGGGTCACATGATTAATCTAAAATGAGAATAAAAACACCCACCTCCCAAGATCATTTTAAATACTGTCAATGACTTATGTAAAAATCTCTGGAACATAGTAGATCTTCATAAATATGATTTTGGGGGGAGAAGGATCTCTTGGATTAGTTTCAGGCAGCATGCTTAAACTTTCTGAAAGGAAAAGAAGGAGGAGAGCAGGATTAAGGTTGAAGGTTGACCTAAAGGGTGGCCCATCTGTGCTAGCCTAGAAGCTCCACCCATCCTCTATCCTAACCTACTCCCAGTGCTTTTGCCCATGCCTTCCTTCTGCATGTCTTCTCCAAGACTAGCACAAGGCTCATTCTCTCACCTCCTTCAAGTCTTGTCTCCAAAGTTACATCCTCATAGAGGCCTTCTTCTCTCTCCATCCTGTCTGTCTACAGTAGCAGTCTCCAGCTGTCACTCTCTATCCCCTTAGCCTGCTTTAATTCACTTTATGAAGATGGTCACAATTTGAAAATTATATACGCATTTCTTTATATGTAGTTGATACACAGCAAATAGTTTTTTAAATGAATGAAGTTAAAAATCTACCTTATTAAATATAGCATTTTTATCCCTTTAAAAGCATCTATTATCCATATGATTTTCTCAAAAATGTAAAAAATTATGTATACTTTTTCTCATAGTAGACCATGATCAAGCCTTCCATTCACAAAAAATCTTTTGATCTTCTGTAACAGGGGTCCCTGGCTGAGTCAGATTTCAAAGTTTGGTAGATCAGACACACACACACACATTTATTTGTTTGTATCTACATATTTACTTGGGGACTAGGAAGTTGGGGTGGGGTATATTTAACCCTGACCACAACTTGAGTTCAGATATGTATAAACAAGTTCAACACACTGGCAAGGCCCCAAAGAAGGCTAGATTGAAGAAAGGGCTAAGCAGTCCCCTGGGAGTGAATTTATGATGGTGGAGATGAACTCCTGAATGACCAGCCAGACTCAGGAATATGACCTGAGGGTGGGAGGAGACAGTATTTTTAGCTTTTCTGGTAACTCATGACCCTTGTGGTATGATGAACCTAGGAAGGCAGAGGAACCACGAGTGTGAGTGGGACCTGTGGGTTCCCTAAGCCTTGTGTCACTGTAGTTCCCAAGCAGCCTTGCTGTGGGTCAGCCCCAAACTGAGTCTCCTTTTCACCTTGAAGGGGCCTGTTTGGATGCTGACATTACATGATCCACCACAGTGAGGTTTTGGAAGCAGCAGCTGCAACTCTTTCTCATGGGAGAAGCAGTGACACACCTCTGCAAGGCTTTCAGGGCCAGCAGCGTTGTGGAAAGTTCCACAGAGGCAGCAAATCTCCAGCTCAGCAACACTGAAGGGGAAGAGGCAGCTATAGCCGGTGTGATGACACAACCCCACAGCCCTCCCAGGAGATGTAGGACCTGCAAATTTGGAGACTCCACTTGGCTTGCAGCCACAGCAAGCCAGGACTGAGTCTGATAAGCAGGCACCTGCAAGGCAGATCTGAGGACCCCCAAAATGCCTGGGGAGGCGAAATTTGCAAGGCACTGACCTTTCCATGTAAGCAGATGGAAACTAGGAGCTAAGGGGAATCTGATGTTAATATTAATAGATCCATATTTGCAATCATTATAAATAAAACCACGTTTGTCCTCACAAGCTGGTAGAGATGGGAACTTTCAGATGTACCTATAGCCACAAACAATATTAAACTCTATTGGTTGCTGCATCATCAGAATGGAGCCAATGATTTCCATGTTCTCCTGAATCCACAGCAATGATCCAAAAGGTTCAGATTCATTTGGAAGAGGTCTTATAGCATATATACCTCTTGATGGCTTAAGAAGAAAAATTCAGCACATTCTAATAAAAATCTGGAAGAGAAAGGTGGCTTTAACGTTTAAGTCAAATATAGACATTTAATTCTCTATTAGGTGCAGTTTGGTTTTATTACATTGAAAACAATTTGAGGGAAAACTCAGTAAGATTGGAATCTTACTTAAATTAATGAATAATGCTTACTACTCATTGCCAGATATACGGCTCTCGGATGATGAGCTGTTTGCAAGACAAGAGACATTTAACAAGGCTGTGCAGCAGCAAAATTAAAAAAAGTATAAAGTGTATTATATTATTATAATATAATGAATATATTGTTATAAGATTTATTTTATTAAAAAAAGTATCTGTAGGAAAGAAATACTGTTGCATCTCTAAGAAAAAAAACACAGCAAAGTAACTGAAGTCAGGAGAAAGCAAACATTTTCTGTAACGGGCAGATCGTAAGTATTTTAGACTTTGTGGTCCATGCAGTCTCTGTCACAAATACTCCACTCTATTCATGTAACACAAAAGTAGCCATAGGCAATATGTAAACAAATGAATGTGGCTGTGTTCCAACAAAACTCTACCTTTGGGCACTGAAATGTGAATTTCACATAATTTTCATGTGTTACAAAATATTAATCTTCTTTTGTTTTTTTAACCACTAAAAATATAAGAACCATTCTTAGCTTGTGGACCGTGTAGAAACAGATGGCAAGCCAAATTTGGCCTGTGGGCTATAGTTTTTCAACCCCTGTTCTAAGTGGTTGACTTTCTTTTTGAGGAAGATTGGCCCTGAGCTAACATCCGTGCCCGTATTCCTCTATTTTTTTTTAATATATGGGACTCCTGCCACAGCATGGCTTGATAAGTGATGCATAGGTCTGCACCCAGGATCCAAACTGGCAATCCCTGGGCTGCCAAAGTGGAACATACTAACTTAACCACTGCACCACTGGGCTGGCTCCCTAAGTGGTTGACTTTTGAAGACCTGTTGCAGGTTACCTCTGCTTAACTTGGAGGTATTTGCAAATCATTTATCAGACGAGAGGTTGATCTCCAAAATATATAAAGAACTTGTACAACTCAACAACAACAACAAAAAACAACCCAATCGAAACATGGGCAGAGGACATGAACAGACATTTTTCCAAGGAAGGTATACAGATGGCCAACAGACACATGAAATGATGCGAACCATCATGAATTATTAGGGAAATGCAAATCAAAACTAAAATGAGATATCACCTTACACTGGTCAGAATGGCTATAATTACAAACACAAAAAAATAGCAAATGTCGGAGAGGATGTGGAGAAATGGGAATGCTCATACACTGCTGGTGGGAATGCAAATTGGTACAGCCACTATGGAAAACAGTATGGAGATTTCTCAAGAAATTAAAAATAGAAATACCATACGATCCAGCTATCCTACTTCTGGATATTTATCCAGAAAACTTGAAATCAGTGATCCAAAAAGATTTATGCACCCCTATGTTCATTGCAGCATTATTCACAATAGACAAGATGTGGAAGCAACCCAAGTGCATTTCTACAGATGAATGGATAAAGAAGAGGTGGTATATATATATGCAATGGCATACTACTCAGCCATAAAAAAGACAAAATTGTCCCATTTGCAACAACATGGATGGACCTTGAGGGTATGATGTTAAGCAAAATAAGCCAGACAGAGAAAGACAAACACCTCGTGATTTCACTCCTATATGGAAGAAAAACTAACACATGGACAAAGAGAATAGATTAGTGGTTACCAGAGGGGAAGGGGGTTGGGTGATGGGTGAAAGGGACAAATGGGCACATGTGTATGGTGATGGATAAAAATTAGGCTACTAGGGGTGAGCATGATGAAGTGTATTCAGGAATTGATAAACAATAATGATGTACACTCAAAATTACACAATATTATAAACCATTATAATCCCAATAAAATTACTTAAAAATAAAGATTTTGCAGGCGCTCTTACAGTCACCCACTGTAGGTGGTGCTCTATTTTCACTAGTCTATCAGCTTTCTGTTAAAGCTAATCCCAAAGTCTGGTTTGAAACGATGATCCTGTTTCTCTTCTAACCTTCCTCTCATCTATCTCTCATCTTCTGCCCCATAGCTCTTGGGTTTACTTTACTTATAGACTCTTAACACTTTCCTATAACCCAATTACCTCCAAGATGTCTTTATTAGGTGCTCCACATTGTGCATTAAGGTATAATCAATGGTATTGGCCGAAAGAGCCATTCTGAGCTATAGAGTGTGAAAGAAATTACACTTTGCTTTCAAAGAGCCAATTAATTCACAGTGAGCAGGCTTTTCTGATAAGAACACCATTTCTAGTTGTTTGTTGCCCATCCCTCCCCACTTGGTCATTTGGTGTGCAGACCAACATGGATTACTAGAGCAACTGGGCATCTTACAATTGTGTATAGAGCAGAGAGAATGATTTTCATGTTCATTTTCTCAGAGAAGCATAAATGAGATTTCTCCCAAATGAATTGCTTTCTCTAAAATACTCTAGTGGCCCTGCCTTGCAAGGGAAGGGGGACATGTGTTTATGTGTATTTCTATAGATGTGTATACGTGTGTGAGAGAGAAAGAGAATTCAACCAAGAAAAGACTTTGTGCTATGACATTCATGAAAGCTCTGAGCTTGACCTCCCTCATTTCCCAGTTGTTTTTAAATAATTCCTGGGAAAGTATCTTCCTGATTTATTCATCAAGCTAAGTTTACTGAGTGTCTACTGTATGCCAGGCACAGTTTTAAGAACTTGGGGTCCATCAGTGAACAAAATAGACAAAGATCCCTTCCCTTGGAGTGTTTATATTCTAGTGGGGAAAGACAGATAATAAACAATAAACAATAGTTAAATTAATCAGGTAGTGTGTTAAAAGTTGATAAGTGCTATTTAAAAATAAAGCAAAGGGGGATCAGAAGTTCTGGGGCTTGGGGCTTCTAATTTTAAATAGGGTAGTCAGGTTAGGCCCATTCAGAGGTTGACTTCAAGGAGGTAAAGGAGTTTGCCACGTTATCCTAGTTAGGAATATTCAGGCAGAGGGAACAGCTAGTGCAAAGGCTCTGAGGTAGCAATACACATGGTGTTACCATTGGTAAACTATTTCTGGATTAGAAAAGTTTAACCTTGAGAGCTTATCTCTTATGAAATTACTAGCACCTCTAGATCCTCTCCCAAATAAAATAACTCAAACTGGTTCTTGGACTGCCTACTTTTAGCTCACTCTCTAATTGGATAACATCATAGTAAAAGTTTCTGGTTCCAGGCTTAATTGACTCCCTAGAATCTCCTCTCTTATTCTGACATGAGAGGTAGCATAAGAAAGAAATTAGGATCTGAAATTGGACAGTTAAATGTTTAAATCCCAATTCTGCCTGTTAAAATCATGGGACTTTAGGCAATCTGCAAGTTTCGGTTCCTTTAACTGTAAAATGGAGATAATAATAGTAATACCTAAATGAGAGGGATTTTTATAATGATTAAATACAAAAGTGCATGTCAAAATAATATTAGTAATAATAATAACAATAATGAGAGTGGGAAGAAACTTTGAGAGGTGATGAATACGTTTATGGCCTTGATGGTGATGATAGTTTTCTGAGTATATACTTATCCCTAAACTCATCAAGTTGTATACATTGCATATGAACAGCTTTTGATATGTCAATCATACCTCAATTAAGTGGTTTAAAAAATATAAATAAAAATTCAACAGTGCATGTAAAACACAGCACAGGGTCAGACATAAATATTTACAATTATTATTAGGTATTATTTTTGCACTTTCTACCTTGAAAAAACAACTTTGATGTTTTATAAAGAACTTGATAAAAGGAATTTCATTGCCCAAGATTTTGATGTTGAATTTGTCCAAAAAAATTTATCTCAAGTGGAATAAGATATAGATGAATATGCCCATGATAGTGATATCTTTAGTTTCTCCGATGAACCTTGGATGTAAAACCATTATTTTCTTGAATGCAAAAGCTTACTATTTACATCAACATACACTCAAGGGAAGAAAATGATAATGAAACCAGCTGCATGGTTTTAAAAAAAACCTTTAAATAATTTTCTCCCTTTTCATTTTATAGAATTTTAAAATTACATGATCAAATCTCTTCCAGAGAAAATTGCCCAAGATGAGAATCTTGCCATCTATAGAGAAAAGATGAGTCCTGTAAATGTTTTAGAAGTAATTGCCATAAAGTTTAATGAAAATCTGTTCCAATGTGGTGAAAATCAAAGAACAAGAAATATCTACTATGCTGGCAGCAGCAGTAAGAGGGAGAAAAACCTACCATGTTTTATAAATAAATGTGACGATTTGAACTAATGGGTATAAGAAAGGGAAGAAATAATTACAAATCCATGCCTCAGAGAAAGTTATTTAATTAAGCAAAATGATAACAAACCTCCAGTCAGGATATAGTCTCACGTTCTTAGCAATTTACACTAAGAGGGAAGGAAGGAGCCAAAGTAATAACTAGACTGAGATAAATTAGTGTTTTCATTCCTGGTGAGCTTCCCCACGCACATTAGTGTCAGCATCAGTAGACTTGGTTCTCTGTGTGCTTTTAAAAATGGATAGACTGAGCAGAGAAAAACATTTTATTCTCATCTCACATTCAACAGGCTAATTGCATTATATGAACAGAAGCAAATGACCTTCCTCCAAAGCCTTTCAAATCTTTCCAAACAAAAGCTTCATTCCACAGTGCATACAGCAAACACATTCAAAATGACTTCTCCCTGAAGCTGGGTCTTTTCCACATGCTGGGAAGAAGGAGTGAAGGAGCAATGTCTTTGGATGCAGACAGGCTGGGCTTCCAGGCTTTGCCACTTGGGCACTGTATGATCTTTGGCAATTTACTTGAACTTCTGGGTCTCTTCTTCCTCATCTGTGGAAAGGAGGAAGATGATACTGTTATACAATGGCAACCTCCCAAGGGTGGCGTGGGAAATATGCTCTGAGGACTTCCATAATTTCCATTAACCACCCATGCCCAAAGCCACCACAGGTAAAGATAAACTAAGTAAAAATAGTATGATTGCCCTAAAAACAAAGCTTCAAGCTAAGTCCTTAAACTCTTCCTTCTCATTGCCTTCATCGAAACCACATGGAACTCGATTACTGCCCTCCCATGTATCCAGTCTTAGTTAAAAGATTTTGGTTGTAAGTTACAGAAGTCCATTCAAGACAGCTAAGCAAAAGTTTATTAGAAGGATACAGGTGTATCTCTCAGACCCCATGGAAGGTCAAAATTGGGAACTGGAAACCTGTCGGCAACCCAGACTGGTCTCTGAGTACTTCCTTCTGCCTCTTGCTACATGGATATTTCCAAATTTGATGTTTTCAAATCAAAAGAAGACTCTAGGGCACAGCTTTAGAATATAAACATGAAAAATTATTTTCCTTGGATTTGACAGTTCTGATCAATTCTAGAAACAGCCACAAATTTTAAATAGATAATTTGAATGTCTTCTACATTCAAACAGTGTATCACTGTTCAGCAGGACTAGTGGGATGCTGTCACAAAGCAAGTACATTTTTGTGTCCCTTTGCCCTCTTTAAATTCCCCCAAGTGAGGCTAGCTTTTCCTTGCCCCCGGGACTAAAACTGGGAAATGCAATTACTTTTCTATTTATTCTTGGGTAATACAAAGTCTATGGTCACTTTAAATCTCAGAACACAGTCTCCAGTCACATTGTTCACTCCCATATAATAATGAACCCTTCAATCTTCATTTGAAGGTTCTTGTTCTCCTCCCCTGGGTCTGGTCTGTTGTACAACAAAATAGAAGACAACACCTCGCTGGGGCTTTCTTGCAAGTGAAGATTTGCCCTTTGGTGAGGCTGAGAGGTTGAAAGAGCTGTTTACAAGTGCTGCATGATGCTGAGCCTCAACCTAATTTGGACTCTGATCCCATAGCTGATGGTATTGGTCCCATGGGTCCCTTGACTAGCTGCTGTGAATGCTGCTGCTCACTCCCCTGCAAGCTTCTCCATCTCTGGAGAATTGCCCTTGGCAACTGGAGTAGCCTTGCTAGAGACGCCTGGGAGATTCACTCCCCTACCCAAGTTGCCTCAGGACTGTCTGAGGTGAGGGAACAAAAGTCCTACTTTCTTGCCGCAGCACAGGGCAGACTCCCTGGTGTTATTCTTGCTCCAAAGCTCCCCAAAGGTTCAAGCTAAGGCTACACTTCCCTTGAAACCACATTCTTGCTTAATCTCTCCCTGCTCTATCCTGCTTTCTCCACTCCTTTACAGACTTCTCCTGTAAACACTCTCTTAACAAATTACTTACACAAAAATCTCTGCCCTGGGCTCTATTTGTAGGGAATGTGATCTAAGACAGCTACATGTTGTATCTTTGTTCCTCAGTCAAAACTTTCAGTTAACACCTTTTACACCAAAAGCTGATTATCCTGTATTATCCTCGTCCTTTTCTACCAGAACGATAATGAAGTCCCCTAATAAGGTATTGCTTTGCCTCAAAAGAAAGCTTGTATTTCTAGATCCTCTCTATTTTCTCTTTTGTCTCTGGTTTCTTCCTGCCAAAAATGAGAGAGATCAGTGTGGTTTTTATTTTTTTCTCCCTGTTTAAATCATATATTCGTCTGTCCAATACCTAACTCTGAATACCAGTATTTTCCAGTAAATCAGAAAGGAGGATTATCTGTCAACTCCAAAAGGAAAATCAAACGAAGATGCACAAGCAGAAAAAGAATCAATTTTCTCCAGGTCATTCACCTACATCATTCCTTCAGAATAGAAACAAAGCAAAAGAATTGCATTGTTCTTTCAGACAACCTGGCCCAAAACGAAGCAGAAGAGAAAAGATGAACTCAGAGTTGTCTGTATTTAAATAAAGCCTTCCTGTGAGTAAATAATATGCATTCAAAGGTCACTCTTGATACTTTTCACTCAGTTATGACGCAGAAAAGTGTCTGATTGTCAAGAAGAGCATTTTGTCCTAGTGTGAGTCCTAGCCCACAGAAAGGCAACATTAATCTCGATGGCCTTGAGGGGTGAAGGCAGCCTTAAATGCTTCCCACCAAACCACAAGAAAAGAGAAGGGAGGTAAGAAAGAAAGTTCTCAATAATGCTCTAGCACAGAGGTCAGCAAACTTTTTCTGTAAGACACCAAATAGTAAATATTTTTGGCTTTGTGAGCCATATCATCTCTGTCGCAGCTACTCAACTCTGCCATTGGAGCTTGAGCAACCACAGACAATACTTAAAAGAGTGAGCATGGCCATGTTTCATTAGGACTTTATTAATGGACACAGAAATTAGAATTTGATATAATTTTTATATATCTCAAAATATTTTTCTTTGAATATTTTCCAACCATTTAGGAATGTAAAACATTCTTAGCTCATGGGCCATATGAAAGCAGGGGGTAGGCTGGGTTTGGTCCATGGTCTGTGGTTTGCCAACCCTTGCTCTAGGTTATGGGGTAGAATTTCTCCTCTTCAATCCATTTAGGACTGGAAGTTGGTTGTTAAATGGAAAAAGTCAGTTAAAGTAAGGAATCATAAAAATAATAATAGTCATGTTTAGTAAACTACGTTAAATAACAATATATCAATATATATGGCCCTTACCAATTCTTTCTGTATGGGGCTATGACTTTTTATTTTAGCAGAAGTCTGCCAGTTAGATTTCAGATGGCTTTCCTTAGAACCTTGGATAAAATTTCTAGTTCAGTCTCAAATGGAATGAGAATTTAAAGCTGCCTGCAAATTCATTCAAGATACATAATGCTTCTAATTTTTACAAAACTTCCTGATCTTTTTTTCTTTTTTAAAGATTGGCACCTGAACTAACAACCGTTACCAATCTTCTTTTTTTTCCCCCAGCTTTTTCTCCCCCAATCCCTCCAGTACATAGTTGTATATTTTTCGTTGTGGGTCCTTCTAGTTGTGGCATGTGGGATGCCGCCTCAACATGGCCTGATGAGCGGTGCCATGTCCGTGCCCAGGATCCAAACTGGCGAAACCCTGGGCTGCCAAAGGCGGAGCACAAACACAACCTTAACCACTCGACCATGGGCCGGCCCCCTTCCCGATCTTTTATAGCTGTGCCCCCCCATACTTTTTGACAGCGTGTTTGAGAAACTTGCCTTTACAAGTGTTTTTCCAAAGCACCCACCTCAGTTTCTTAGAACAGCAATTTTCTTCCCTATTAAATTGCGTGATTGCTATGACAAAGAAAACTGGCATAAACAGGCGTAAAAGCAAATGCGATGAACACTTGATAAGCACAGAACATAGTGGTGGGAACAGGTGTGTGTGTGTGTGTGTGTGTGTGTGTGGAATTGAGACTAGCTTACCAGGCACAAGCATTCAGTGGGCAGTGGACATCAATCGCTACCTTCCATAGAAGGAAGGTAGTGCCCATTAATCCAGTAGTCAGTTGAGTGGAGTATCCTGCTTTATGACCATACTCTTCCAGTGCTTGAACTAGATGTGGGGAGGGAAAATAGTAAAAGATTTTACACCTTTTTATTGAAAAAAGTTAGTGGAATTGCATTTCCTAGTGTTTAAAGTTAGAGTATGCCTAGCTCCCCTCAAAAGAAATGTAGTTGCCATTTTCTTCCTCAACAAAGATAAAAGACCAATTCAAACGAGTTAGCCCATGATCCAGGAGGTACATATTGAATCTTCCCAGGAGGGAATGCTCTGCTTGGAATAGCAGTGAGAGTGAGTTTTATGGATGGAAATTCATACAGCTGTTGATGGAATGTCAAGAAGATTAGAGCATAGTCATCACAAAAACATAGTCAAGATGTAGTGGAATGAGCCAAAAAGAGATTAGGAGAGAAGAGAAACACGAGTAGTCCCAACAAAAGAAGTGCCAAGTTTCCCAAAACAGATGTGTCATCTCTTTAGCAATTAAATTCCATTGCTTTTCTCTTCTCCAATGAGCACAGTATTGGTGAAAAACTAATTCATATATTTCAATTATTTGTACATCTCTTCCTAGATCTCTGCAGTAGAATATGAACTTCCTCTGTAATTAATCCTTGTTTATTCTCATGAAATAAAAGCGCAAGTGGCTTTTAGCCTCCGTTTCAGTACATACAGTACGTTCCTGCTGAAATTTAGCTGCTCTCTGATAGATGCTATGCCCATTTTTTCCTGAAGGAATCATCCTATTTGACACTATCCTTACTACTAATATAACCTGAGATAATTGACAAGAAAAGGACCAACACTTGAACACCCAAGCTTCTGATTGGTGCCTCAATTTTGATTTGATCATTTGGGAAATTCTTCTGATTTTCAATTTGAGCTTTAGCCTGTTGTCACTCTTTAGATGGATGCACATTATAATACCCATGGGCTATACTAAAACCTATGACTTCTTCAGGACTGGCTGGATGTGAGGAGAGAGAATAGGAGAGCGGGCGTGTGGGGGAATGCTCATATTTAGTCTTATAACACTTTAAGCTATTGTTATGCTCTGTGAGGTTCAAAGATGTTTAAAGCTGTCTCCTGGGACATGCAAGGTCCTCTTTAGTGTTTCCCTGCTGGTTTACTCTGTCCTGAGGCCCCATAACTAGAAGATATATCTTATTTCTCCCTTAGACCTTGGACATCTCATGGCATTCCCCTCCCTTCCCTTCCCCGCCTCCCCCCTCCCCCCCCACCTCCCTGCTCTCTCTCTGTCTCTCTCTCGTGGTGCACAGGAAACACTGCTACTTGCATGTGTTACATCCACAAGATAGAAATTCAGGTCATCCAAATACAGAAGCCCTCTCTTGGCTCTGGAAACAAAGTAATTTCCCAGCCCTTCCTGAGCTCTCTTTTCCAATTCTTGAGCAGGAGTCTGACTTCGGTCCTCAGCCCTCTGAAGCTTTCTCAGGCAAGCGTCAGACACCAGTCCCCAGATCTCCCAACAGCAGGAGACGCATGTCAAACTCTATCAGTGCTTTCTTTCATGGCGCCCTGACTAGGATGGGACTAGAGTTTAGCCCCTTCCTACCCCACCTCTAAAGGGAGCAAGGACCCATAGCTCGGCAGCAGTCCTCTCCAGAGAAATTTCTTCAGCAATCTCCTTTACAGAGTCCTCTCTCTCTCTGATGCGTTTTTATAGCCTCGATATGGCTGAAGAGTCTAGGAGTTCTGGAATAAGATCTTGGACTCATTTCCTTTAAAATCACTTATGATGATTTGGCTGACTCATTTGGGGCTTTTATGTCTATTGTAATTTCTTGTCTGGCCTGAAACTTCAATCTTAACATAGTTATCTATGCAAAATTCCATCATCCAGAGACAATTGCTGAAAACATTTGGATGTATATCCTTTTATATATTTCAAGTATATTTTTCTTAACAAAAATGAGGCTTGTAACCTGAATTTTTTCAATTAACAATATATTCTGAGCATCTTTCCATGTCAATAAATCTCTACATCAACATTTTTAACAGTTAAAAGCTATTCCATTTTATAGAAGCTACCATTATTTAATCAATTCCTTCTTGACATGGATTGAGGCTGTTTCTTCCTTCTATTATGAAAAGTGATCCTGTGAAAGACATCTTTATTTATACACTTCAATCCATTCAATTATTCAACTAGTATTTATTGAGTACCTATTATAAAAGTGTACTATGATTTTCTTGGGATAAATTTCTATATGTGGAATAGCAGAGTCAAAATGTGTGCGTATTTTAAAGCATTTGATATATATTTCCAAATTGTCCTGCAGATATATGTGCATTTATATATGTGTTTATGTGAGTGTGAGAGAGAGAGTGCATTTAGTCCCTAGAGAAGAACAATATTTCTTTTTGGAAACTTCTTTACTATTTGGGGGAATTAATGTAATATAATTAACACAAGTCATAAATGTATTTATTAAGTTCCAACAAATGATTGCATCTGCCTTCTTACTCTAAATTAATTTTAATTTACTCTAAATTAATAAAAGTTGAAAAAATAATACAGAGTCTTCTTATATCCCTCACTCACTTTTCCTAATGTTTACAGCTTACCATAGCACAATTATCAAGAACAATTAACATTAGAATATTATTAACTAATCAGCAGAACTTATTCAAGTTTTACCAATTATTCCCCTAATGTTCTTTTTCTATTCCAGGATCTTATCCAAGATCTCACCTTGTACGTAGTTATTATTTCCCCTTGGTCACCTCCAGTCTGTAATAGTTCTTTAGTTTTTCCCTGTCTTTCATGACCTTGAAACTTTTAAAAAGTACTAATCAGTTTTTTGTAAATTGTCCCTCATTTGGCGTTTGTCTGATGTCTCTAAAAACTGGAGTGAAGCTATGCATTTTTGGAAAGAGTACATCATATTAAGGGGCTCATGAGGTTGATATGTCTTATTACTGGTGATGTTTATCGTGATCTCTTGGAAATGCCATTTTAATGCTGCAGAAGGAGAGTGAAAATAGCATTTATAGGGTATCAACTATATACTAGGCACACTGCCTTTCTTCTTTCTGAAATCCTCCTAAACACTCTGTAAAGTAAGTCTCATTATCCCTATTTTATTGGACCTTTTGAAAATTATGTAGCTCACTCAAAGTCATAAAAGATCTGTGTGACTCCAAAGCCAGGGATTTTCCCAGCACAGGATAAGCATTTCTTCAACAAGGGAAACCATTGACAGCAAACCCAAGCACACGTAGGTGTTAGTTGCTACTCTTCTGGAGTTTGGGCCTCAATTTTGTTTTCCTCAAGGTAGAGGTCTGTAGAGTCACATTTCCAGAAATTGTCTTTTGTTATTGATTAACAGTCAAATATTTTGTAATCAAAATTTATGGAAATAAGATATGAGAACAATAACTTAGGAGGGGAGGAGGAAAGTGGCTGAATCAATTTAGACTAAGGAAATAAGAGGCCATCAGAAAATGGACTATGGTATGCATGAGATTCTGAATACAAACTTCAGGGTAGTCACTAAACTAAAAAGCAGAACAGAGACACAAAAAATAAATAAGGAAAAAAACTAAGAAACTGCATAAGAAACTGCACAAGTCAATGGGTAGACCAAAACACACAGGATGAGAAACAAAGGAAATGCAGGAAAACTGGAAAATGAGTGACATAATGACAGCATTAAGCCCTCATACATCAATAATCACCCTCAATGTAAATGGACTGAACTCTCCAATAAAAAGACACAGAGTGGCAAGATGGATTAAAGAACAAGATCCAACAATTTGTTGCCTCCAGGAAATACATCTCAGCTCCAATGACAAATACAGACTCAGAGTGAAGGGGTGGAAGACGATACTCCAAGCTAATGGCAAACAGAAGAAAGCAGGTGTTGCAATACTTATATCTGACAAAGTAGACTTCAAGATAAGGCAGGTAAAGAGAGACAAAGAGGGGCAGTATACAATGATCAAAGGGACACTTCATCAAGAAGAAATAACGCTTATAAATAGCTATGCACCCAACACAGGAGCACCAAAGTTCAGAAAGCAACTATTAACAAACCTAAAAGAAGATATCAAAAATAACACAATAATAGTAGGGGACTTCAACACCCCACTCACATCATTGGACAGATCATCCAGACAGAAAATCAACAAGGAAACAGTGGAATCAAACAAAAAGCTAATACAGTTGGACTTAATAGATATATATAGAACACTCCATCCAAAAACAGCAGAATACACCTTCTTCTCAAGTGCACAGGAACATTCTCAAGGATAGATCATATGTTCGGAAACAAGGCAAGCCTCTATAAATTTTAAAAAATTGAAATAATAACAAGCATATTCTCCAATCATAATGTGATAAAGCTAGAAATTAATTACAAGAAAAAAGCTGAGAAAGGGACAAAGACGTGGAGACTAAACAATATGCTATTGAACAAGCAATGGATCATTGAAGAAATCAAAAAATATCTGGAGACAATGAAACATGATAACATGCCATACCAACTCATATGGGATACAGCAAAAGCTGTATCAAGAGGGAAATTCATCACAATACAGGCACATCTTAACAAACAAGAAAAATCCCAAATAAGCAATCTGAAATTACACCTAACTGGATTAGAAAAAGAAGAACAAACAAAGCCCAAAGTCAGCAGAAGGAGAGAAATAATAAAAATCAGAGCAGAAATAAATGCTATTGAAACAAAAAGGCAGTAGAAAGGATAAATGAAACAAAGAGCTGGTTCTTTGAGAAGATAAATAAAATTGACAAACCCCTAGCCAGACTTACAAAGAAAAAAAGAGAAAGCTCAGATAAACAAAATCAGAAATGAAAGAGGAGAAATAACAACAGACTCCACAGAAATACAATGGATTATAAGAGAATACTACGAAAAACTATATGCCAACAAAATGGATAACCTAGAGGAAATGGATAAATTCTTAGACTCTTACAACCTCCCAAAGCTAAGTCAAGAAGAAACAGACAATCTGAGCAGACCAATCACAAGGAAAGAGATTGAAACAGCAATCAAAAGCATCCCAAAGAATAAAACCCCAGGACCAGACAGCTTTCCTGGGGAATTCTACCAAACTTTCAGAGAGGATTTAATACCTATACTTTTCAAGCTATTCCAAAAAATTAGGGAGGATGGAACACTTCCTAACACATTCTACGAGGCCAACATCACTCTGATACCAAAGCCTGACAAGGACAGCACAAAAAAGAACTACAGGCCAATATCGCTGATGAACATACATGCAAAAATTCTCAACAAAATTTGGCAACCCGAATTCAGCAATACATCAAAAGGATCATACATCAGGATCAAGTGGGATTCATACTAGGGACACAGGGATGGTTTAACATCCACAAATCGATCAACGTGATATACCACATCAACAAATTGAGGAATAAAAATCACATGATCATCTCAATAGATGCAGAGAAAGCATTTGACAAGATCCAACAGCCATTTATGATAAAAACTCTTAACAAAATGGGGATAGAAGGAAATTACCTGAACATAATAAAGGCCATGTATGACAAACTCACAGCCAACATCATACTCAATGGGCAAAAACTGAGTGCCATCCCCCTGAGAACAGGAAATAGACAAGGATGCTCTCTGTCACCACTCTTATTCAACATAGTACTGGAGGTTTTGGCCAGAACAATTAGGCAAGAGAAAGGAATAAAAGGAATCCAAATAGGGAGTGAAGAAGTGAAACTCTAGCTGGTTGCAGATGACATGATCTTACATATAGAAAACCCCAAAGAATCCATTGGAAAACTATTAGAAATAACAAACAACTACAGCAAAGTTGCAGGGTATAAAATCAACTTACGTAAATCAGTAGCATTTCTAAACTCTAATAACGAACTAACAGAAAAAGAACACAATCCCATTCACAATTGCAACAAAAAGAATAAAATACCTTGGGGTGAATTTAACTAAGTGAAAGACCTATACAATGAAAACTACAAGACTTTCCTGAAAGAAATTCATGACAACATAAAGAGATAGAAAGACATTCCATGCACATGAATTGGAAGAATAAACATAGTTAAAATGTCCATACTGCCTAAAGCAATCTACAGATTCAGTGCTATCCCAATAAGAATCCCAATGACATTCTTCACAGAAATAGAACAAAGAATCAAAGAATCCTAAAATTCATATGGGGCAACAAAAGACCCTAAATTGCTAAAGCAATCCTGAGAAAAAAGAACAAAGCTGGAGGCGCCACAATACCTGACTTCAAAACATACTACAAAGCAACAGTAATCAAAAGAGCATGGTACTGGTACAAAAACAGGTGCACAGATCAATGGAACAGAATTGAAAGCCCAGGAATAAAACCACGCATCTATGGACAGCTAATCTTCGACAAAGGAGCTGAGGGCCTACAATGGAGAAAAGAAAGTCTCTTCAACGAATGGTGCTGGGAAAACTGGACAGCCACATGTAAAAGAATGAAAATTGACCATTCTTTTTCACCATTCACAAAAATAAACTCAAAATGGATCAAAGACCTAAAGGTAAGACCTGAAACCATAAGGCTTCTAGAAGAAAATATAGGCAGTACACTCTTTGACATTAGTATCAAAAGGATCTTTTCGGACACTATGTCTTCTCAGACAAGGGAAACAATAGAATAAACAAATGGGACTTCATCAGACTAAAGAGCTTCTTCAAGACAAGGGAAAACAGGATTGAAACAAAAAGCAAACCACCAATTGGGAAAAAATATTTGCAAGTCATATATTCAACAAAGGGTTAATTTCCATAATATATAAAGAATTCACACAACTCAACAACAAAAAATCAAACAACCTGATCAAAAAATGGGCAGGGGATATGAACAGGCATTTCTCCAAAGAAGATATATGGGTGGCAAATAGGCACATGAAAAGATGCTCATCATCACTGATCATCAGGGAAATGCAAATCAAAACTACACTAAGATATCACCTTACACCCGTTAGAATGGCAAAAATAGCCAAAACAAAAAGTAACAAATGTTGGAGAGGTTGTGGAGAAAAAGGAACCCTCATACACTGCTGGTGGGAATGCAAACTGGTGCAGCCACTATGGAAAACAGTATGGACATTTCTCAAAAAATTAAAAATAGAAATACCATATGACCCAGCCATCCCACGACTGGGTATCTATCCAAAGAACTTGAAATCAGCAATTCCAAAAGTCCCATGCACCCCTATGTTCATTGCAGCATTATTTATAATAGCCAAGACGTGGAAGCAACCTAAGTGCCCATCAACAGATGATTGGATGAAGAAGATATGGTATATATATACAAAGGAATACTACTCAGCCATAAAAAAGGATAAAATCGTCCCATTCACAACAACATGGATGGACCTTGAGGGTATTATGTTAAGTGAAATAAGCCAGATAGAGAAAGACAATCTCTGTATGACTCCACTCATATGTGGAAGTTAAACATGTAGACAAAGAGAACAGATTAGTGGCTTCCAGGGGAAAGGGGGGATTGGAGTGGGCACAAAGGGTGAAGTGGTGCACCTACAACACGACTGACAAACAATAATGTAAAAGTGAAATGCCACAAGGTTGTAAACTATCATAATCTCAATAAAACGTTTAAAAAAATTTATGGAATATTCCCCCATCTTACACAAAATCACAGTGCCTTTGATCTTTCCTCTGCAAAGTTTGTGATATTATTTTCTTTTAAGTTATTGTAATATAGAAGCCAAAATACAAGTGCAAAATAATTTCCTAAATTGAAAACTGTGAGATGTTGATATTTTTTTCACTCAGTCATATGTAGACAATACTTGCATCAAACTGATTGCCTGAAAGTCAATGATTTATTTCTCTCTTCAGATAGTTTGTTTTCCAGGGAAGTAGAACGCACAAAGCATGATACCTGCATGGCACTTACCATTTGGGATCATTAATGCCTGTGCCCTGTGACTGTCCCTGCAGTACTATTTAAAGGGTTAACCCTTCAATCTGATCTGATATGATGCCTGAATGTGAAGGAAGAAACAAGATGTTGAACCCCTGAAGCAAAGCAAAATGAGATAACGCATGGAAAGTGGTTAGCATAGTGCTTAGTACCTAGTGAACACTCTATAAATTTTAGTTCTTCTTGCTGCTGCCCAAGCTGTCCTAGATGTCACTGTTATTTAACCTGGGGAAGAGAATGTGTGGCCGTCTCATCCTCTGCTCCTTGAAACAAAAGACAAGGCTACTATAAATTTAGAAAGGAAGATGGCTGATCTCTGGCCAGTTTGACAGCTGTTTATCTTCTGTAAGTGCTCTTGTGCTATTCCATTGCAATACAATATAAAAGCGCCATTATGAACCCATTTGGGAGCAAGGCTTGGAGCTAAATCAAGGCAATGTGGCAAGGAGTAAGTTAACACAGTTCAACCACTTTTGCAGTTACTTCCTTTTGGGCTTCCCACCTGAGAAAGTGGCTTTAGCATATAAGTAATCATAGTGGCCCTAGCTATAGGGCAGAGTCTCTCAACCTCAGCACTACTGATATGTGGAGACTGATAATTTGTTGTTGTTGTTTTGGGTGGCTATACATTGTGAGATGTTTAGCAGCATCCCTGGCCTCTACCCACTAGATGCCATTAGCACCCACACTCCAGTTGTAATAACCAAAAATGTCTCCAGACATTTCTGAGTAAATCCTGGGGGACAAAATCACTCCTGTTGAGAACCACTCTAAAAGGTAATGACTAATTCCATGCTCAAGATTAATGATCGTTGTTTCAAACTAGAACTATTTAGGGGATAGGAAACAATATTTATTGAGCAACAGTGCTTTGACAGATATTACCTCCTGTATTTCATGTAATTTTTCACAACAGGCCTATGACATAGTTTTTATTCCCCACTCATGGATGTGAAAACAGTCATAGGAATCAGGTGATTTGTCCAATCTCCCACATAAGTGTTCTGTGGTGGGATGGAAATTTGACAACAAAGCACATGCTCATTCTATTATGCCCTCATGATTCTCAGTTCAAACAGAGAAGGCTCAGCCTCGTCATACCGTTTCTTCTGCCCAGGAAGGGGAGAATAGCATTTACCAAGTACAAATGAATATTAAGCTATTGTCTGTCACAACTAAATCCACCAGTCTTATTCTACTTCATGAAGCTGCAGCTGGGACTCGGTCTCTTTTTCCAGTTAGCTTCTATTTGGGTTTGCCAATAGGGGGCGCTAGAGGAAAGTTGGTAGGTAGAAGGAGGGAGAGGGAGTTCCTTCTTCCATTAACTAGCTGTTGTTGTAACCAAGGCTGATCCAGCGACTGCCACTGCTTAGTACCTAAACTATTATTAGCAGAAACCAACACTAAGTCTCCAATATGGCAACATTCTCCCAAGGGACCAACCGGCCACCTGGTGGCAAGTTAATTACACTAGATCCCTCTGTCACTCACGGAGTAGTGTTCTCTCTTCACTTGAGCAGACATGTTTTCTGGATATTGATTTGCCTTCTCTGCCAATAATACTTCTGCCAGCACCACCATCTGTGCACACACGGAATGCTTTATTCACCTTCATGATGTCCCACAAATCATTTCTTCTAACCAAAAACAGTTCACACAAAAAAAAGTGTGTCAATGAGCACATGCCCATGGAATTCACTGATCTTACCACATACTCCATCATTAAGAAGCAGCTGGCCTAGTAGAGGGAAGGAAAGCCTGACCAAAGGTTTATTTATGACCAGTTAGGAGATAAACAAGACAAAAAAGATTGAGAACTATCTCACAGGAGGTAGAATATTCTTTGAATCAGCAACCAATATCTATGTCTAGCTCCCATAGGTGGAAATCATGGGTCCAGGAATCAAAGGGTGGAAGTGGAAGTGGCTCCTCTCACTATTACTCCTAATGTCCTACTCACAGAATGTTTGATTTTAAACCCGTTACTTGGATTTTGCTGGTTTGGAGAACTTAGTTCCAAGCAGGGGACACACCATGATTTCGTTGAATTGGAAGTTGAGACTGGCACCAGATACTTTGGACTCCTGAGACCCTGAATCCAAAGGCAAAAAGGGTAAAGTCCTGTCCTGGTTGAGATGACTGATCCAGATTACCAAGGGGAGTTTGAGTTGCTGCTGCTCAATGGGGTCAGGGTAGATTACATCTGCAATCCGAGGGATTCTCTCAGAATCTTCCTCGTACTTTCTTTGTCCAAGAGTAAAAGTTAAGGTTAACAGCACCCCCCGACACACACACACACAATGACAGGCAGAACCACCCAACCAGGTAAAAGAATAGCAACCAGCTGGTGCAGGGAAAAAGGGATATGGAATGGCTATTGGAAGAAGGAAGTTATAAATATCAGCGATGGCGTTGTGAACAGTTATAGATCATCAGTTACAGAAATAGGTCTTCAGTTAGATTTTCTTCCTTGCCTCCTGCTGTGTGTGTATAAGTGTGTATATGCATGTATGTGGGTGTATATACTACTAATTCTTTTTTTCTCTCTTCTTGTTTTCCCTTATTATTTTATGTGTTGTTGGTAGTAGTCAACTTCAAAATTTAGTCTTTCTTTTTTTAGTCTGAAATAATTTTAGATTCATTTAGAAATTGCAAAAATTGAAATAATTTAGCTTTTAGCTTACAGAATTTTCAAGTGTGATTGTGACTAAACTCAAGGAGGGATAAAATTCTCCAGAAAGAGAAACAGTGATTGCCAACTAGGGATGACTACCATGATAGTTGCGACTTTGTCTTTCCGCTTTTTGAAGAGAAGATAAGAGCATCTTTGTTTATGCGAAGAAGAGTTGTATATTGTTAGGCAGAACAATAAATTTGTTACTTTGCTCGAAAGGAATTTAAAATATGTGTAGCAGAGTGTGCGTGGATCCTGAGGTAGCGCAGGTCTAGACTCTGTCAGTTTTTAGGCCATTAATAACTCAAATCCACCCTTCTATACTCTGCTTTGGGACCAGATCCAGCAAACTACATTTCTCCTTTGCCAACTGGCTTCCTGTGAAGTTC
Source organism: Equus caballus (assembly GCF_041296265.1). Lineage (NCBI taxonomy): Eukaryota > Metazoa > Chordata > Mammalia > Perissodactyla > Equidae > Equus > Equus caballus. The sequence goes on along the minus strand of NC_091715.1, from coordinate 10,572,135 downwards.
AGATGGTGGGGGGAGCTAGACAGAGGTTAAAAGGCTGAAGGAGAGAAAAAGAGAATACCTTTCTCCTTGCAGTTGCTGTGAGTGTCATCTCAACAGCAATAGGCCTTTATCCCAGCAGTGCAGTTCGTTCCAGCCTCCAACATTTTTTTCCATCCTCAAACCAGCTTTATCGTGTTACCTCAGAAGTACCAGAAGTTGTCAAATTAGGCCCTTCATCAGTGGTCTGAGCCCTATATCCACAGAGCCTCTCTTCAAGCTTCTTTCCTTTAACAACTTATTGGGATATAATTTACACACCATTAAATTCATCCAATTAAAGTGTACAGTTCAGTGGTTTTTTAGTAAATCACAGAGTTGTACAACCATCAATACAGTCTAATTTTAGAACATTTTCACTATCCCAAAAAGAAACCCAGTACCAAAAGTCATCACTTTTCACCCCTCTCTAGCCGTAAGCAAGCATCAATCTGCTTACTGTCTCTACGGATATGCCTATTTTGGACATTTTATATAAATGAAATCATATAATTTATGGCCTTTTGTGACTGGCTTCTTTGACTTAGCATAATTTTTTCAAAGTTTGTTTATGTTTTAGTATGTACTTCATTCCTTATGGCTGAATAGTACTCCACTATATGGATATACCACATGTTGTTTAACCATTCATCAGATGATAGACATTTGGATTGTTTCTACTTTTTGGCTATTATGAATACTTCTACTACAAACATTTGTGTACAAATTTTGTGTAGATCTGTGTTTCCATTTCTCTTGGGTATATACCTAATGGTGGAATTACTGGGTCATGTAGTATTTTCCATTATGATAATCTTTATCTCTTTCTTTTATTTCCACAACCCCAGAAGTAGCAGCTTCTTCCTGCAGATATAATCACTAGATTGCCTCAATGTTCCCTTTTCAATCTTTCTAGCCTCCAATGACTGTGTGATCAGCTCCCTGCATTAAGTTTCTTCAATTGAAGTACCTAGTATGGTTTCTGTTTTTCTCACTAGACCCTGAATAATATAATCATATGAAGCATTACAATCAGTTTATTCATCTTCACTGAACAAGGAATAGAAATCTCTTTTTTTCAATTATTTTATTGAAGTTATAATCGTTTGTAACATTGTGTAATTTCAGGTGACCATTATTATGTATTGGTTTCTGTATAGACTACTTTATGCTCACCACTAATAGTCTAATTTGTATCCGTCACCATACATATGTGCCCCTTTACACCTTTTACTCACTCCTGAACCCCCTTGCCCTCTGGTAACCACTAATCTGTTCTCTTTGTCCATGCGTTAGTTTTTCTTCCACATAGGAGTGAAATCACAAGGTGTTTGTCTTTCTCTGTCTGGCTCATTTTGCTTAACATCATACCCTCAAGGTCCATCCATGTTGCTGCAAATGGGACAATTTTGTCTTTTTTTATGGCTGAGTAGTATTCCATTGTATATATATATATATATACCACATCTTCTTTATCCATTCATCAGTCAATGGGCACTTGAGTTGCTTCCACATCTTGTCTATTGTGAATAATGCTACAATGAACATAGGGATACATAAATCTCTTTGAATTGTTGATTTCAAGTTCACTGGATAAATATCCAGTGGGGATAGCTGGGTGGCATGATATTTCTATTTTTAATTTTTTGAGAAATCTCCATACTGTTTTCCATAATGGCTGCACCAGTTTGCATTCCACCAGCAGTGTATGAGTGTATGATTGTACTCTTTTTTCCACATCCTCTCCAAAATTTGTTATTTTTTTGTCATGTTAATTATGGCCATTCTGACAGGTGTAAGGTGATATCTCATTGTAGTTTTGATTTGCATTTCCCTAATAATTAGTAATGTTCAACATCTTTTTGTGTCCCTGTCGGTATCTATATATCTTCTCTGGAAAAATGTTCATATCCTCTGCTCAATTTTTGAGCGGGTTGTTTGGTTTTTTGCTGTTGAGTTGTATGAGTTCTTTACATATTTTGGAAATCAGCCCCTTGTCAGATGTATGATCCACAAATATTTTCTCCCAGTTGGTGGATTATCTTTTCATTGAGTTCCTGGTTTCCTTTGCCTTGCAGAAGCTTTTTAGTCTGAAGTAGTCCCATTTGTTTTTCTTTTGTTTCCCTTGCCTGAGTAGACATGGTATTCAAAAAGATGCTGCTAAGACCGATGTCAAATAGTGTACTGCCTATGTTTTCTTCTAGGAGTTTTATGGTTTCAGGTCTTACATTCGTCTTTAATCCATTTCGAGTTTATTTTTGTGTATGGTGTAAGATAATGGTCTACCTTCATTTTTGCATGTGGCTGTCCAGTTTGCCCAGCATCATTTATTGAAGAGACTTTCCTTTCTCCATTGTATGTTCTTGGCTTCTTGTCAAGATTAACTGTCCAGAGATGTGTGGTTTTATTTCTGTTCTTTCATTTCTGTTCCATTGATCTATGTGTCTGTTGTTGTGCCAGTACCATGCTTGGATTACTATAGCTTTGTAGTCTATCTTGAAGTCAGGGATTGTGATGCCTCCAGTTTTGTTCTTTCTTCTCAGGATTGCTTTGGCTATTTGGCGTGTTTTGTTGTTCTGTATAAATTTTAGGATTCTTTGTTCTTTTCTGTGAAGAATGTCATTGGGATTCTGATTGGGATTTCATTGAATCTGGGGATTGTTTTAGGTAACATGGACATTTCAACTATGTGTATTCTTCCAATCCATGAGCATGGAATATCTTTCCATTTCTTTATGTCTTCTTCAATTTCTTTCAATAATGTCTTATAGTTTTCAGTGTATAGGTCTTTCACCTCTTTGGTTAAATTTATTCCTAGATATTGTATTATTTTTGTTGCAATTGTAAATGGGACTGTATTCTTGACTTCTCTTTCTGCTAGTTCATTATTAGTGTATAAAAATTCAACTGATTTTTGTAAGTTTATTTTGTACCCTGCAACTTTGCTGTAGTTGTTGATTATTTCTAATAGTTTTCCAATGGATTCTTTAGGGCCTTCTATATATAGCATCATGTCATCTGCAAACAGTGAGAGTTTCACTTCTTCCTTTCCAATTTGGATACTTTTTATTTGTTTTTCTTGTCTAATTGCTCTGGCCAAAATGTCCAGCACTATGTTGAATAGGAATGGTGACAGTGGGCACCCTTGTCTTGGTCCTGTTCTCAGAGGGATGGTTTTTAGTTTTTCCTCATCAGGTATGATGTTGGCTGTGGGTTTTCATATATTGCCTTTATTAGGTTGAGGCAATTTCCTTATATACACATTTTATTGAGAGTTTTTATCATAAATATGTGTTGGATTGGATCTTGTCAAATGCTTTCTCTGCATCTATTGAGATGATCCTGTGATTTTTATTCCTCATTTTGTTATGTGGTGTATCACATTGATTTATTTGCAGATGTTGAACCACCCCTGCATCACTCGTATAAATTCAGCTTGGTCATGGTGTATGATCCTTTTAATGTATTGTTATATTCAATTTGCCAATATTTTGTTGAGGGTTTTTGCATCCATCTTCATTAGCAATATTGGCATGTAATTTTCCCTCTTTGTATTGTCCTTCCCTGGTTTTGGTGTCAGGGTAATGTTGGCCTTATAGAATGAGTAAGGAAGCATTCTATCTTCTTCAATTTTTTGGAATAGTTTGAGAAGGACAGGTATTAAATCTTCTTTGAATGTTTGGTAGAAACCTCTTTAAACCACAGCACGTCAAATAGAAATAACTCTCACACCTGTTAAACATCAACATATATCCAGTTAGTAACAGGATTTAATTGGAATCCGCTGAATGATTGGCCACCCTGAGATAATATTGTAAGCATCTGTCTGGAATGATTTAAGGTCAATACCACTTAAATCCTGGAGGAAAATCTATTCCTTCATTTCTTCCTTCCTTCACTTATTCATTAATTTGATAATTATTTATTTATCACTTAATTTGTGCCAGGCACTGTTCTAGGTGCTAGTGGTATAATAGTGAATAAAATAGACAAAAATCTTAATACAGTTTATGTTTTAGTGGAAGAGAGATGGTAAACTAGTAGGTATATATGTAAGTGTCAGATGGTGAATAGTGATATGGAGAAACTTAAAGAATGGAAGGAAGATAGGAAGGGCTGGGTTTGGGAGCACATTTTTAAGTAGGCTGGTCAGGAAAGACTTCACTGTAAAGTTACTATTTCAACAAACTCCTGGAGGAGATGAAGGAGAAGGGCTGTGGATATATGGGGGCAAGAGTGTTCCATGCAGAACGAACAGCAAGGCTTCTCTCTTAGGGCCTTGAGTTGGAAGGATACCTGGTTTGTTCAAGGAACAGGAAGGAGGTCAAGGTAGCCAGACTTGAATCCAGGGGGAGAGCTGTAGAGGAGATGTTAGAGAGGCTATAAAGGATCAATCCTGTAGGGCTTTGTATTTCATTATAAGGACTTTGGCTTTTATTATGAGTGTGATAGGAAGCCAGTGGAAGGATTTTAACAGAGAATGACATCACTTGACTTACATTTTAACAAGATTGCTATAGCTTCTGTGTTGAGAATAGATTGTGGTAGTGCAGTTAGAAGGCAATAATCCAAACAGAGAATATAGTGAAAGCAGTGGGGAAATAAGTAGTTGAATTCTGTATTCGTCGACAGAGTGCAGCTGGTTCCACCACAGATGGTCAGGGAGGCTCTTCTCCATACAGTTAGTCTGGGAATGTGTAAGATGAGAGAGAGAAGCTAAAGGTGACTCCCAGAATTTTAGCCTAAGCAACTAGAAATAATGAATTGCCTATTACTGAAACAAGACAGACTGCAGGAGGAGTAGGTTTCTAGGAGAAATCATGAATTCAGTTTTGCTTATGGTAAGTTTGATGTGTCTGTTAGACGTCCAAATGGAGATATCAAAAAGCTGTATATACAAATCTGAAATTCAGAGGAGAATCAAAACTGGAGATACAAATTCGGGAGTTCTTGATGTATATATAGTATCTATAGTCATGAAAATGAGTTAGAAGATCAAGTGAGGATTTTATGTGGAAAGAAGAACAAATCCAAGGACTGAGGCCTGGAGTAGCTGGACCTTTGGAGTTCAAGGAGATGAGAAGAAACCAGCAAAAGAGACTTAGAATGAGTGGCTGTTGAGATTGGAGGAAAAGCAGAAGAATGTGGGGCCCTAGAAATCAAGTGAAAAAAAGTTTCATGAAGAAGGGTGTGGTTAATATTGTGATAACTTCCATCCCAGGGCCTCATGACACTATGGATGTACAGAAACACACAGAGCAGTGAGATCTCTGTTCTGTGTTCATTTGTGTTGGTAGTAATTTGCTACATGTATGTATGGCTAACATAGGTCAATTACTCATTGCCTGTGGAGATATTATAAATATAATAAATTCCTATGTTAATAGGAATATTTCATAGATTGCTATTATCATTTTGCTATGGTAAAAGATTTTGGTCATTTGTCTCCAAAAAGCTATTCTATATCAAACTTCGTATTATTTTGTCATTTATATCTTGAAGAGAAATAGGAAAAAATGGAAATGAGATGTATTAATTGGATGGCTAGGCTATTCTATAGTGACCAAAATGCTCAATGGTTTAACCAGGTGTATTTCTCCCTCATTAAAAATCCAAACTAGATGGTCAGAGAGGCTTTTCTCCTCATCTCATTCAGGAATACATGGTGGTGGAGACTCCATCATCTTGTAGCCGCATCATCTAGAGCACACGGCCTCCAAGGGTGCAGCAGCAGGGGAAGAGAAGACTGGACAACTGGGTGGATGCTTATAAGGACTTGGTCTGGGAATGGCTTAGATGGCTTCCACCAGCATCCTAGTGGACAAACCCCAGTTATGTGATCTCAACTATGAAGAAGCCGGGGAAATGAGTCTCCCTGTCTGCCCAGGGAGAGGAAAAGAAAACAGAGTTTGGTGAACAGATAGCCTTGTCTCTGCTACAGGAGTAGAGAGTAAGGAAAAGGAAGATGTCAATGAAATACATTTCTTTATAGTATTTCTGATGTTTTGGTTTAGAACTGAGCTTTGTATATTTCTTTCAAGTGAATTCCCTTCCTTCTTTCTAAAGAACTTGAGGAAAACTTTTACTTCTTTTTCAAATCATGTGACTTGAAGAGACAAGAATTCTGACATCATTTACACATACCTGAGTTCTTTGAGTAAAAGTATTTTTCTATATAAAATACATGGGCTTATATAAATTATGGTTTTTCATATCTTTGGACACAATCAGATACAGCCCAGGAAACTGCAACATAATGAGATAGGCTGAGTAAGGCAGGTGCTTAGAATGAATGAGATTGGTGCTCTGGGGTACGAAAGGTGCTGGGAAGGCAGGCAAGGCCTTGGGAGGCAGAGTGTGATAGCCTGTGTTTGGTAATAATAGGCAAAATAATAGATGCCACCAAGCCAAGCATGCAGCACTTAGCAGTCCAGCACAGAGTGCATTTTAACAGGCTGGTCCAGCAAAGACTCCACAAAGAGCCCAAACTCAAATTGTAGGCATATAGAATAAAGTTCAACAAGCAAGTAAGCAGCCTTAGCTACAAGACCACTCAAAGATATCTCTCTGGTCTTCAGAAAAGGCAAGGTCCCAGTCCTAGAAAGACCTTTGAAATGGGGAAAAAGCAAAATGGTTTGAATTAGAAAACCAGGTTATCAGCAAAGGACGTAAAGTGAAAGTTTTTAGCATTGTATACATGTTAGAATCATCTGGGGGAACTTACCAGAGGACACCCCCCCCCGACTCCCTCCCCAGACCAATTAAATTATCTGGGGGGGGGTGAGACTTAGTCAAAAGTGATTTTTCAAGCTCCCCAGTGTTTCCAATGTTAAATTAAGACTGAGAACAGATGAGCAGAGGGTGATAAATTATACATCTTTTATCTGCCTAACTAAAGTGAGGACTAGCTTAGAGACTGGCAGTCTGGAAATCCCACGGGAGAATAAAAAGATGTCTCTAGGTACTAGGAGCCCTTACTTAGCTGTGCCTGTGTATATGTGTGTAAAATATACAGAAACTGGCATCTTATTTGGCAGCTGTTCTGTGGTCTGATAATACCTACATAATCATTGTAATTGGGGAAAATAAATTAGGAATTTACAATGGTTTCTTTCCACTTTTGATTTCAATTTTAAAATATCTAAACTATTTAACATACTCAATCTTGTTATTCAAAAGGGGGACCAAATAGCTGAGTGTCTTTAAACTAAGGAAGCGTGTTGGTAATTGAGACATTCAATGGGAAGCCTTGGACTATAAAGCCTTGGCAGTGCTGATTTCTTAATAATGAGATCCACGTGTAATCCCCACTGCAGTCACAGCTGCTGTTCCCCATTATTCCCAAGACATCGGTCTTGGTGCCTCGAGCAATCCAATAAGACAAAGGGAAACAATATTACCATCCTAAGTATGTCTATCTCCCCCTTTTCCCTTCCAATAACACTAGGAATACCATAAACACAATTGCCATGGAAACGATAGCATCATCGAAAACGCTGTTGGGTTTTTGAGGACTCTACATATGAGACTGTAAAAAAAAATAGTGAGAATTTTACAAGTATTGCCTAAGGAAATTAAATGGCCATTGGGTCTTTCCCTGACTTAAAGGTGTCATATAACTTGCTTTTGCCAGTATCCTGAAAGAAATTAATCGATGTACAAAAATAAAGGCTATTATATCCATGACAAATTATCCATGGTGGCCTTATAGTAGTAGTCACTTAAGCCTTGGCACAATCTCAATTGAATGATGGTTAAGATTTCTACAGTAATTCTTTCCTTCCTTTCTTGATTCACTTGTTTACTTATTCCTTCAACAAATATTTTTTGACTAGAACTGCATGCCCGACGTATACTAGATGTTGGACACACGGAGATGAATAAGACACCAGAGTCTTGTCATACGTCATGTTACTCCAAACCAACAAATGCATAAAGGCCTTATTTGTATATGTACATTTTCTTCCTACTTTTTAAAAGTTGATATATGAAAATCTGAACTTACGAAAGATAAATGAGGAAATGATGTTTCTGGTTTCCAAAAAAATTTCACGAAATAATTCACCTCTGGGTTCTTTCAAATAGTGAATCCCCTTAGGACACTTAAGGGTTATTGATGACTGATCACTTGGTTAAGGGATTACAGGGAGTCTAAAGCAGTGGTTCTCAATTCTGGTTGCACATTCGAATCACCTAGGGAGCCTGTAAAACAAACCAATGCCCGTGCCCCATTTCAAACGAAATGAATAACAATCTCTGGAAGTTGGAATTGGGCATTAGCATTTTTAAAGCTTCCCAGGATTATTCTAAATGTGCATCCAGGGTTGAGAATCACTGCATTGGAGCCAGATCTTACCTGCTACTTGTTTTTCTTAATAAAGTTTAGAACACAGCCACTTCCATATATATTGTCTATGGCTGATTCCACACAACAAAGGCAGAGTTGAGTAGTTGCAACAACTGCATAGTTGAGTAGTGTGATGGAGACCATATGACCCACAGAGTTGAAAATAGTTACTATCCGGCTCTTTACAGAAAAAGTTTGTGGACCCCTGGTCTGAAGAAAAGAGACATGGAAAACTTAAAATGTCCATCAATCGTGTCTGCAGCTTTTTTCCAGGAATATAGATAAAGCAGCTATTGAAATGATTCTGACAGTTGGTGAAAAAATTTTATTCCATTTAATAAAATTTTATTTCCATGCAACTTTTCAGAAGAATGCTCTTAAAGGGTGCGCCAGTTTTATGCCCTTGACTCTCAGCTTCGAACTCGTCCATACTCAGCCCAGTGGTGCTGGAGCTGGGACTTTGCAAACCAAGTTTCAGCTTACCAGCTGCTCTTCCTTAGGCTCTGCCAATAGGGGGCGCCAGAGGGACATTTCGAGCCTGGAGAAGGAAGAAGGGATTTGTTTTCCTGTTTACTTTTATTTTTGTCAGCATCATTCTAGCAATGCTTCTTTGCCCTAGCAGTAGCAATTCATTCCAGTAACAACAGTTGATTCCACTTTGAAATTTTGGTGACGTTCTCAGAACCAGCCTCATAGCCTATCCTTGGAGATGCCATCACTCACTGGCAAAGTCCTTTTTTTAGAGGTCTCAGTCCTAGCCCCATGCTCCCCTTCTCCAAGCTCAGAGACACCACACCAGCCAAGCATTGCACCTCCCCAGAGGCCTGAGTCCCACTTCTGGGGCCCCCTCCTCCAAGCTTGTAAGTTTTAATAATGTCAACCTCTTCTCTTCCACCTCCTCCACCCCTCCGTTTTTTTTTTTTTTTTTTGGTCGAACAACAGAAGTGATAATACAGTTGCTGCCTCTATGATACATGTTTCATTTTTGCCTTTGTAGTTTTCCAATGCCTAGGAATATTATTTATATTAAATTTTCTCTGTTAATATTACCGGCATGGTTTCTATCTCCTGTGTGTGCGAGAGCTATTGTCTACCAAAGGACTTAGGAATCATAAATTATCATTGTACCCTGTATTCCATAAAGATTGATGGATTCAAACTGTTGTGTGGGAAATGGAATGCTAAATTTGAAGATATTATGCTCTCTCTAATATAATCTATCTACATATTCATTAATAATGTCTTATTTATGCACTACATAAAAGACTGGCTTTGTCACTGTACATAATATGGATCGTGACTTCTGAGGAAATGCTTCTTTTACTCTTGTTGGGAATTAGTGAATAAGAATTCACTGTATGTTTACAGTAGTATATGCTGCAAAGATGCAATTTGGTGACTCTAGGGAACATCCCACTCCAGCCTGGTCACCCCCAAAAGATGAGGGTCAGAACATGGGGAAATCAGATAACTTCTATCCATTCACTGAACCCAAAATGTAACAGGTCATTTCATCCTTGTAAATGAGTTGAAAACTGGGGTTTGTTAAGATGGAATTAGAGCCAAGAAAGGGGCAAGTGAAGTAGAGACAAGCTCTTTTATGGCTTCTCTTTGGTCCATGATGTGTTCTCTAACATTTATCTTCTAAGCTCATTTACATGGGCTAGTTTATTTTTATTTCTTGGTTAAGTTTCCTTTTAGAAAATGACTGCTTTACTACTATGGAAGACAAAGAAAACAAGGGGCAATTAAACACTGGATATGTAAAATAGAGAAGTAGTCAGCAAATGACAGTTCACAGGCCAAATCTGGCTTGCTGCCTGTTTTTGCAAATAAAGTTTTACTGGAATACAGCCATGCCCATTCATTTACATATTGTCTACTGCAGCTTTCACTAAAATAGAATTGAGTGGATGCAACAGAGACTGCATGGCCCACAAAGTCAGAAATATTGACTCTGGCCTTTTACAGAAAGGTATGCTGACCCCTGACATAGAGAGAAGGAGCAGGTGTCTGTCATTACAGTGCGGTGTGGTGCCAGTCATTAAGGTGTCAGCCACAGGGCCCAGGGGAAACTCTGTTTCTCAAGCTTTCCATGGCAACTGTGTGCTCAAATGAGAATGCCCTGCTGGCTCTTCTGCACCTATCAATCTCCTACTCAGTTTCTAAGATCCTGTGTATGTCTCTCTGTGTCATTCAAACTCCCCTGACTAACTGTGGCTGGAGTCATGCCTGTCTGCTCTGCTGTCCATTTGTCTCCAACTGGATCTTAAGCTCTTTTAGAAATTGGAAGTATTATTAATCCTTCCCTTACAAAACACTTGGTGAGGGCCTGGCACAGAGCAGCTAATTAGTAATTATGATTTCATTGATCAACACTATCCAGAGGGACCCATAAGAGCTGTCCCAGGCTCCAGTGCATTTGTTTACTTTAGAAAAGAACGCTTGAGTTGTCATCACCTGCTATCGTGTGTATCCTATATGTCAGCAACTACCTTCAAGTTACCATCACCAAAATAGATCTGGTAATTCTTAGTTAAAAGACTGTACTACATAAAAATTAAGAATAGGGAAGAAGGTTATTCATCTTTGTAATCCTCATGTTCCTACATCGTTCCTGGTTATATTAAGCATAAAGGTATATATACTAAAAGAAACTAGATTTATAGATGATAGATAGATGATAAATAGATAGATAGATATAGACAGATGAAATCATTGAGGTTCTAAAGCAGCCTAAAGATTGTTTTTCTTCTCCCCAATGATTTCTTTTATTAAGAATTTCCTCCATAATAACACAACATAATCTATCTTAAGTACCGTGAGTTCAGATGGTATTCATGCTGGATGTTAAAATCAAGTACAACATGCAAAAAATGTATTTAGTAAAATTTCGCTTTCTCAAACATTAAGAAAAACAAGCACTAAAGGAAAGAAGGAAAAAATAAAATTTATGCAATTTTGTAAGTAGAGAGAGTCTTGAAATGCCAAGCAATAATCCTACTAAGTGATAAACATGAGTGACTCTTTAAAGTATTAATCCATGCAACTGGAGCGCCACAGGAATGATGGAGGCAGCCAGCCCTTGATGTGCCATGCCATTCCATTGAGGCTTCATTTGTTGTCTCTCATTTTTTCCCTTCTGTAACCCGCTGAGATTTGTTATCTTCAAAAGCTTATCAACCATCTCTTGAGTCAAACTGCCTGGAGTGTGCCGATTGCCAGAGCTTCAATGCCTTAAGGCTCTTGTGAAAACAAATATAGGCAGAGGCCTCTATGATTCCTTTTTTTTTTTTACAGACTCAACTAAATACCAAAGTGATAGAAAAACAAGAGAATGAGAGGTGAAGGTATTGGTAGCAATTTTTAAAATAAGATGTTCTTTATCTTAAAAATTATTTTACCATGTCTCTTCAAGCAGTTTTTACTGTTAGTGCCATTGAGTGGATTCTGACTCCTGGCCACCCTGTGCACAGCAGAGCGGAACCCTGCCCTGTCTTTTTGTGCCATCCTCTCAGCTTCCTGCGCTCTATCAGACAATGCTCCCCTCTATTCACAGGGTTCTCATGGCCAATTTTTTTTTGAAAGTGAGTGGCCAGGTCCTTCTTCCTAGTCTGTCTTAGTGTGGAAGCTCCAGCAAAACTTATCCACCATGGGAGACCCTGCTGGTATTTGAAATATTGGTGGCATAGCTTTCAGCATCACAGCAACACACAGCCACCACAGTATGACAGTTGACAGACTGGTGGCGTGGTTCCCTAACTGGGAAACGAAGCCAGATCATGGCAGTGAGAGTGCAGAATCTTAACCAGTAGACCACCAGGGCTGGCTCTTCAAGTAGTACCTTGTTTGTAATAAGTTTTCAGTAAGCATTTAGCCTACAAATTAAATAATATTCAAACATAGCTGTTTATGTGCATGAAAACAACTATATTTATATAAATATCACTTGGATTGTGTTAAAGAGAACTACAGGGCCATGTTTACTGTCAGCAGATTATTTGGTATCCTATATACAGTGATATAAGGAAATCCAAGATGACTCAAAAATTTCTCTATAAATGCCTAACATTCTGAGATTGATAATTCAATCATTTTTGTTAATGAGAGGTCCATCCAAATGTCACTGCCATGAAGTCAGGGACCATACAATGCCTTGTTCACCAGTGTATTCACAGTCAATGGCCGGGTGCCTGACATAAAGGGACTCAACTACTTGTTGTGTAAGTGAATGGGAAGCACTACCCTTGACATGCAAACGGCCTTGGGACATCAACCCAGGAGCTTCTTAGCCGTTCAGCATGAGTGAGTGTCTCAGATTACCTTTATCCCTGAAAGACCTATCTGGTCATCATTAACACCCAGAAAGGAAAAGGGTATAGAGCTGCTATGGATATCTACACACCTGTCCTCCTCCTTGCTATTAAAGGAAATTATATCATTATCTTCTTTTGGAGATTTTTTTCAGAAGATGTATAGGCGAACAAGCCCTAAATAAAAATGAGGCGGCCCAAGCTGGGCGAGTGACATTTTTCACTGGTGACATTCCCAAAGATGAGAAAAGGCATCAAGCTGCTGAGATCCCCGTGAGTGGTGACCAATACCTGAAGTGAGAAGCTTCAAATGGCTACTTCTAGTCTCCTATCTCAGTGAGCTAAAAGAAAATGAGACCAGGAAGGGAGAGTGGCATTCCAAAGTTCTATGCAAATTTTGCTCACTGCTAGAGAGCTACCCCTTTTTACAATCAGTGTTCCTTCAAAGAATGGCTTTGTCATCAAAATGGTCTTCAGTCTTGGGGACTAAGGAAATGATTCTGATAAATTTAATCTAGTTAAAATGCAGGCACCATTTATCACAAATAGGATATGAAAGAAAAATATATCTGTGTCATTTTACCTTTGGAGGCTCTGACATCAGCACAGAAAGTTAGCACCAGTTCTCAGCTTCTGGTTCTCACCCTTGGTTGCACATTGGAATCACCTGGGTCCCACCCCCCAGAGTTTCTGATGTAGTTGGTCTGGTGTGTGGCATGAGTATCAGGATTTTTAAAAGCTCCCCAGATGACTCTATTGAGCAGCCAAGGAGGGAGACCAACCACCCCAGTTTGCCTAGGACTAAGGGGGTTCCTGGAATGTGAGACTTTCAGTGCTAAAATCAGAAAGTCCAAGGCAGACTAAGACGAGTTGGTCACCCTAACACAGCTCTATGGGGTGTGTGTTTGATGGGGGTACAGAGGAAGGGGAGAAGCACATGTGCTTTAGCAATGGCAAGGTTGGTAAGGAGCCAATTACCTACCGCAGAATCACAGGAGACGTCTAAAATAGATTTGTGTCAGATGGCATGTTCTGAATTTTATCATGTACGATTTCTTGGAAGGGCCAATACTTTTCATATTTCCTTCTTCCTCTGACTTTTGCAAGTATGGTCTTGTTCCTGACTATATGCTCTCTTCCCTTAATTAAAAAAAGAAATCTTCCATAGCAACTGCATTAACTTGTGCTTCAGAAAGGTGAGCCCCTTCCTTTCCATTGGGTAAGTGGTAATTGACAGCTGCCAGTATTTCGGTCAGAGAGATTCCACCATATCACTCCTTTACAAGTCTGTCTAATGCAGACTTTGACAAACTCCAATGACAATTAGCTAATGATGGTGACCCCTCACCCAGATCACTCTCTTTGGAGGAATTACCAAGTAAGGGGTACATGGTCTCTCTCTTTGGGAATCTCTCCTAGCAAAGACTGACAGAGAAATGCCAGTAAAGAAAATCCAAATCTCATCACAAAAAGTACTTCTTTTTAATGTCATAATGATTCTTTCAAAAGACATACAAAATCAAGAGATTGATTCCAACCCCAATATGGCAAAACTATGGGGGCTGCAGAAGGTTGACAACAGAAGGAGGTGTCAGGTCAGGACAGGCTTCTTCTGACCATTTGCCAAGAGGTGAGCTTTGCTAGCAAACAAGGCCCTCCCCCAATTCCCAAGTATAGACACACTCAGAGGAGATCTCCATTGCCTGAATCAATCCTTCACTAGTATTCAAACAGCTTTCCTCTTATACTTGTGGAGTGAGAAAAATAAGCCCCCCTCCCCCATTGTTATAAGGTTGCTCTTTTCCAAACTAGAGTCTTCATTTCTATGAGTGTACTTTCTAGAACTCATTTTGTGATCAGTTCATCTTAGTGCCTTTCCTATGAACCTATTTATGGGCTTTTAGGTTGGGAATACTGGACCTAAAATAGTAAAATAAGATGAGAGAATTGGCTCTGCCTTTTGTGAGATTAAGCACATCTTCCGGAATGAAGAGTGCTGAGGGAGTAGCGGGGTTAGCTGCCATGTCTTATATGTTATTTCTGGCTGATGATGCTGCAGCTTGATAGATAGATAGGTGATAGATAGATAGATAGATAGATAGATAGATAGATAGATAGATACTCAATTCATTTTCCTCAGCTCATCTACAACACTATTTTATTTTATATAAAACTGCCAGAGTGTCTAAAGTTACTTACTGAACGTGTTGAACCTGCCTTAGCTTCCTGGGCTTCTTACACCACAAGTCACAGAGTCACATCACTTTGCATAGCAATCAAAGAAAGGGATGGCTTCCCGCCATGTGTGCTATTTCATCACTTATAGCATGGCAAGATGACTTTTAAATTGATCTTGCTCATGTGTGAGATAAAGAAGTTTTTTTTTTAAGTTTGAAGGTTTTATATTACTTTACTTTCAGGTCTGTAGCTTCAGAAAATGATTGATGAGAAATAGGGAAGGTGGGGGTCTTTAAGCTGTGGCCAGCATCTGTGCAGGGTAAATTCGGTCATACCTGAGCAGAGAGAATTTTCTAGATCATGAATCAGAGCAGGGGGCTGGTGTAAGCTGGGCCCCAGGGGACAGAAGCAGCAGCAGCCTGGCAGCCTGGCAGTACCATTGAGCATCACTGCCTGAGTTAATGTGGAAGAGCCCCCAGACAGCAGGAGAGGAAGAAAAATAAAAAGAAAGCAGTACAAATAAGAAATCAACAGAGGAGAGAATCTAATTAAAATAGAGTAACTGAAGAGATGACTTCCATTGCATTAAGGATATTTTTAGAAGCACCATGTTAGCATTTTATCCCTGAAAACACCCACCACTCTCACCAACATATTAAAAATCTCTGGGTGCCTTCTCAAGATTGAACATTGGCCAATTCTCGCCTGCTCTTGCTTAGAATAGGAACAGGATGTGCTGTGTCTGCTATTTGAAATCTTGATTTTTTTTTTCATCCTTTCCTTAGAGCCCAAGTCAGGATTTATGATGTCACAGATACTGTCTAGGTAGGTTCCCATTTTGTTATTTTTTCCCATTTATTCTCATTTTTATTTCCAGGCCACCAAAAACACAGAATTCAGCCCACTAACACAATGAAAAATATATATGTATGTTGGCTGGGAAGAATCAAAATCTGATTATACATATTCTTCATGGAGAACATTTTATGAAGGAACAGAAGCTGTAATTAAGTGTTCTTCCCACTTATAGCAATTTAATTAAAAAGACTAAAGTTATTGATTTTTTAAAACTATTAAAAGGCATCCATGCTGCTGGTTCCAGGCTGTTGCTGGCAGACCAGTCACTCATGGAGTATAATTTTCCATTTCCTTCAGTACAATGAAACCCTTTATTAAATGCTTTCTCACTGTGGACAGATTGGTTTATAGTTGAAGCAAGCAGGGATTTATAATCCCTTGCTGCTATTTGCTTGCCCTTCAATTCGGATTCTGCCAACACCACACAGATTTATTTCCTTAGCTTTGAAAGAATTTTGGATTTTGGGTGATTTTATTCCACAGGCTGAAGTAGGCTCAACACAAGAGATTGTGCCAACCAAGTGGAGTTTGGAAGGACTAAATAACCTCGGTTTGCTCAGGATTATACATAAATCAAGCCAGATGAGAGTGGAAGAAATATTACCATTGGGCTGTTTGAGTATCCTTACAACATGGCAGTTGGTTTTCTGCAGAGCAAGTGATCAAAGAGAAAAGTCAGGGAGGAAGCTGCAACACCATTTATGATCTAGCCTTAGAAAGCATACACCATCACTTCTGCCATATACTCTGTAAAAAAACAAGTCACTAGGTCAGCCCATACTCATGGGGATGGGAAGTAAACTTCCATCTCTTGAAGAGAGGATATCAAAGAATTTGTGGACATATTTTAAAACCACCACGCACTTGCTTTTCCCTGTACCTGAATTCCTCCTTCTATAAACATTCAAATATCTCATTCCACTTTATTCAAGCCTTGGCTCAAATGTCACCACTATAAAGAGGTCTTTCTTGACCCTCCCCCTTCCATATAAAATTATATCTAGGTCCCTCTCTACACTATTTCCTTGCCTCGCTTTTCTTCAAAGCATTCTCTCATCACCTAACATTATATTCTGTGTTCATCTCTCTCTTTATAGTCGGCCTCCTCCACTAGAAAGGAAGCTCTACGGGGGCAAGAGATTCTGTGTCTTACTCATCATTGTATCTCCAGTGCCTAGAACACAGTAACTGCTCAGTAAATACTCACTATTGAACGGATAAACTCATTAATTTTCTCATTTAGCAAACATTTATTGAAGACATTATTTGCAGACAGATACCAGACCATAGGGAAGGGGGTTAACACTGGGAGACAGGATGAAAAAATTATTGAAACAAGTTCTCAAACTTCTAGACGTTCAAGTAACATTTTCCAAAACGTTGCCTGGAATGTTAATAGGTGTTGCTCAAAGAAAGGGTTCTACAGTTAATGAGAAACATTAGTTTAAACGAAGTTAAACATTTTTTTACTGCACAACTTTTCAAAGCTTTTAATATGCTAATGTGCCACGTAAATCCCCAAAAGGAGAAGTATAATATACTGGACTTTCAAAATTATTTGGTTATGAAATTTTCTTTCATTGAACCCAGATGTAAGAATTAGCCTAGAGGGAAAGAGATGAGTTCTTGAGACAAAAGAGATGAGTTAACTAGGAATATAAATTTGGAGCAGTGAGAAGGATATAATGACCTAGAGGAGGGGGAATTAGAAAGTTCAGCTGAGTCTTCTAGATATTCTACAGAACATAAGAGACAAGCTCATCTGCTCAGAGAGGAGACAGGGGTAATACTGAGGCCTTGAGAGGTGGAGAAAATATCTGCAAAAGCAAGAAAGGAAATATAAATAAAAGAACAGCAGAGCCTCTGCAAGGACCAAGCAGAGGCCACAGAGGATGGATTTGGAGCAGTCCCAGCCAATACATTTTCATGACTTTCTCTACCCCAATGACCATTGCACGGGAGTGGAGAAAGCAAATATAAATGCAACGCAGCAGCTTGAATTTCCCTGGCAAGGTCCACATAAATTCAAGGAGAAAAAAATTCCAAAGCTCAAGAAGGAAGTACTAAAAGGGTGCATCCACAGTGAAAATGGGTAAAAGGACAAGCAAGGCCCAAATCAGTCATGAAAAATAAAGTGGGGAGAACAAATGCCAGTATGAAGCTGAGGAATAGGTGAGAGAGAGTTGGAGATATGGCTGATAAACATATCAGGGTCTAAAGAGGCAAGGTGTGGGTTCAAGGTCATGAATATGGGCTGTTCTGGTTGATGGGGAGATTCAAATTGAGAATACACTCAAGAATGGCCACAATGGAGGGAAAGTGAAGGTACTTAAAGGAGCAGCTTGTACATTTCCTTGGCTCCTCATAGACAGGTCTATTCTCTTCTGATGTCCTTCAAGTGCAAGAACCCTGTCTCTTCATCTTTGAATGCTTAGTTTGGAGTTCTGTACCAGGAACATAGTGGGACTCTCAGAATACGTATTGAATGGATTAAAAGCTGAATGAATAAACACATAACGATGCAGATATTAAAGTTGTCAAGGATGTTTAAAGGACAGTGGTAGAGGCAAACACAGGGCCGTGTGCAAATATGACTGATGAAGTGTGTCCTCCTGTCCATGTTGTGAAGTCTTCATTTAGGGAGCCCTGTTGAAAAGCTCAGAGTCATTTGCATATCATTGCATTCTGGATATTGGTGTCTTGACTTAACTAACTGGATTCCTGACCACAGCTCCTAGCCCATTTCTCCATACCTTGCCTCTCTCAATTTCTGTTCTCCTTCCTATGGAAACTTCCATGACTTATGATGAAACTAGGGCCTTAAAAACTCCTCTGGTCTTTTGTCTGCGCCAAGCCCTTCCCTAGGCTGGCAACTCCTCCATCCTGGGAACACTGGCCAAACAAAGGAAAGGTTAAATCAGAGAAAGGTTCATGCTTAATAGCGGATATTTAGAAAATCATGAATTAGGGAAACATACACAGCATATAGCAAGTCTCATATCCCTAGAATTACTAGGCACAAGGAAAACTTCATGCCATTAGGAAATCAAACAAGCACTTCTTAGACTTTAGTGGATATAGGAATTATGTGAATATCCCACCCTCAGATTCCAATTCAGTAGGATTTGGAGGAACCTGGTCATATGCATTTTAACAAGCACCCTCAGTGATTGTTATGCAGGTAGTCTCAGATATTGTGAGAAATGCCACTCTAAGCTTTTTGCCAATGGATTTCAGTATTGAAGAGACTTAGGGACAGCAATCTGGCACAGAAGAAGGGACATGTGGTAAAGCTCAGTCAGCATAGCAAGAGCAGTGGGTTTTTTCTGGGATAGTATCTTTCTGGAGGAGATTTGGGGTGATGAGACTGAAGAGTCAGATACAGAACCCCAGCCACACCTCAGGGTGTCTCTGCCCTTGAGCTTACCACACTGTGCTGCACCGACCCCTCTGATTATAGCTAAAGAAACCTCCGAGGAGCACTTTTGGGGAGGGGCCTAGGGAGTTTTCTCCATTAATGACAGAGGGTAGGTGAAGAGAAGCTTTATATTATCCAGGACATAGCCACACTCCAGAAAAGCAACTCCTGGCACTTGCCAAGTGTGTTCAGCATCAGACAAAATAAACCATATAAATGCAAAGTAATACTCATTGAGAGCACCTTATTGTGAACACCAAGTGAAAATTATCCAAAGTCTTAATGACACAGAATGCTACATAAAAAGCAAAAATCTACAACTCTTTCCCAAGGAATCTGCTTTGCTATTCTCTGGGCTTCTCAGTGCAGAAGGACAGAAAGTGCCTCTGGGCACATTCACCAGCCATTAAGAATCCACACCAGGGCCCTGTCCAGTGCTTATGTTTCCTTTTTCCCAGAAGCTCATAAAGCACCTTGGCTGACCCTTCCCATCACCTCCTAAAAAGACAAAAACACTGTCACTAGCTTAGCCATTAGCAGGGGCACAATCAATTCTTTGATTTTCTTTAGAGCTGGTTTATATATGTCAGTGAGAGGAATTAGCATCCATGTCACGTGTGAACTTCATTCTCTTTCAATTTCTCTATGAGCAAACCCCTCCAGGTCCCTGCATCCATTCACAAAGTCACAAAGTTTTTGGCATCCTTGAAGTTTGCCCCAATTCTCCTACAACCAAAACCTCGAAGACACTAACGGGCCTTTTTTGACAGGAGCTATATTTCTTTGTGCACACAGAGCATAAGAAAAGAGGGAAGCCCTCCTCTGGGGAGAATGTTTTAAAATGTAATCAAATCTGCTCCTGGTCTCAGACACAAAAGCCCAGAACTAGCCATAGCAATCTGCAATGGCCTCCTCCTTTGTCTAAGAGGCAGGCAGTAATTGATTTGACCTGCTTTATGGGGACAGTCTCCCAGGCATGACAGTACTAATTGCTACTAATGAGGCGGCATTTTAAACTGGCTGTGGTCTTGAGCTTCCTGTCCTCTTCCCTCCAAGCGGTGTTCCTGCCACTGGGTTAGATGTAAAGCTTCCAGCAAGCCCTCACCCCATAACAAGCTGCACTTCCCCAGCTTCTAAGAGTTGTGTTAAGAAGGGCAAATTCCATTGCCTTTCAAAAGGGCAATCTGGCTGGATGAGCAGCATCTAAAGATGCACTGAGGCAATGCAGCTCTTGAGCAAATGAACTCTAAATGTTACAGGATCACTGGAAATTACTTTCATAATGACTTTTACTGGTACAGCCCATTTCCCAGCATCCATGTCTCTCACCCGGAGGAAAACCCACAAGCCCCAGACCATGAAAGAATGTTTTCTTGCTAACAGTTACTTCAGGGACTCTTAAGTTTTACATGAATTCCTTTATGTCTCAAAATTAACACGTGCTGTCACTCCTTAATTTATAATCAATTGTCAAATTAATTCTAACTCTAGAAAAGCAAAAAATGCAAGCCCCCTGGATTGGCTGTGGAATAAAATATATCTTAGATAATACACCTACATAGATGAGGGATCAGCAAACCTTTTCTGTAAAGGATCAGATAGTAAATATTTTAGTCTTTGTGGGCCATACAGTCTCTGCCACTATTCAACTCTGCTATTGTAGGTGAAAGCAGCCATAGACAATATGTATGGGCATGGCTGTGTTCCAATAAAACTTTATTTAAAAAACATGTGTCCAGTTGGATTTGGCCCATAGGCCATCCTTTGCCAACTCCTGATCTAGAGTAAGCTTCCAAAAATACATCAAACTTGGATGTATACAAAATTATTATAAACACAAAATGTCTCAAAAGGCCCGAATTCCCCTGTAGTTATTCATTTTAATTGATATATTCCAGGTACCATGAGAACCATGCTTTATATTTATGAGTTGCAATTTCCTCACTTGTGAAATAACATGCTGGGCTCTACCAATCCTAGATTCTCTTCCAGTCTAACTTGTGTAACTCCCTCCAATTCTATAATCCTAAAGTTCCGATCACGTGTATTAACCTTACAAGCTATTTCAGCGTTGACCACACAGATGCTTCCCATTCCTCAGTTCTAATTATTTTTTATCAACCACAAATAACACTCAGAGAATCTTTTAAGAGCCAAGACCACTACAGATAAATGCAAATGTGAGTAAGACCATGTCCTCTACTGCCAAGGATCTCACAAAGCACCTCCAACTCCAAACTAGGAATTCATTCCTATGTACTCTTTACCAACATATACATTCTTGTCTTCCGATTTCTAGCCTCCATGAATCCCTTGAAAACTAATTCCACATTTGTGCTATATCTTTCAACTGCCCTACCTCCTTTTCTAGGTGGTGATTCAGCACACTTGTATATTTCTATACAATTAAAGTTGTTCTTGAATGTATTGTTTTCATATCTTGTGCTTTGGGCAGAACAATTTAAACCCTTCTTCTAAATGTCTGTGGATGTAGATACACTATATTCACAACCTAGTTGGAGACAAAGGAACTGAAGTATAACTGAGATGTAGGTACGCAATTGTTCTGTGTTAATGTAGAACAAGAAGAGATAATAGCTTGGAACTGAGTGCCTTGAGTAATGTTCTTGTTGAATATAGTAAAAAGGACTGTGTGATGTAATTAAGATTGTGTGCTTTAGGTTACTTTTAATTTCTGGTTTAATTTTACTGTTTTAGCTATCTATACTGATAAATTCCTGGGACTAGGGTGCAGTGGGTTTTTCTGGGAACCATAGGCCTCTTACCGTTATTGCTGCCACAGATTACTCCCTAGTATACCTGCCTTGTATTAAGCAGGGATAAATCCCCATTATAGAAGGTTGGGAGCTTGCTTTAGTACCCTGGTGGTACAAATGGGGGAAGAGAAGTGTGGCGGTATCCATGGAAAAAACGGAGAGAACTTTTTGAAACATCAAGGATACAAAATCAACAAAAAAGCTCAATAAACTAAAAAATAAACAATAGAATAAAGGCAAGAAAATAAAAGGAATAATATAACAAAGGTAACATAGAAATTCAGATAATAAAAAATAAAGCAACAGAGAGATTCGACAAAGCAAAAAGCTAGTTTTATGAAAGAAATTAACAAACTAAATAAGCCTCTAGCAAGACTGATAAATGGATAGAGAGAATATGCCAATAAACACTGTTATAACCACATAACAAAAAATATAATAGAGATTTATAAAAATCATAAAAGATTCAATGAATAAATTTATGCCAATAAATATAAAAATGTAGATGCAATGAAAATTTTCTAGAACAATATAAATTACTGTAGCAGACTACTACTGCTAATCAATATCTGTGTTCTTCTTTTCTTTTTTTTTTTAAAGATTTTTATTTTTTCCTTTTTCTCCCCAAAGCCCCCCAGTACATAGTTGTATATTCTTCATTGTGGGTCCTTCTAGTTGTGGCATGTGGGACGCTGCCTCAGCGTGGTCTGACGAGCAGTGCCATGTCCACGCCCAGGATTCGAACCAACGAAACACTGGGCCGCTTGCAGCAGAGCGCGCGAACTTAACCACTCGGCCACGGGGCCAGCCCCTGTGTTCTTCTTTTCTTACTGGGCATACAGCCGGACTCTGTTTCCCAGACAACCATGTGGACAGTGATTGAGTTCTGGTCAATGGACTGGACCATAAAAATTTTCTGAATATTACTACATATATATATATATATATACACGCACACACATATATATGTATACTGTTTCAGATACCAGTAAGAAGAGAAAACTATCAAATTCATTTTACAAAGTTAGTGTGAACTTAATATCAAAAACAGTCAAAAACAGTACAAGAAAAAGGAATTACAAATGCACATAAATTTTAAAAAATAATTCTACATAAAATATTAGTAAATAAAATCCAACAGTGGTTTTTAAAATTAGTACATCAAATTTAGTAGAGTTTGTTTACACTCAGGAATGCAAGATTGATAAAACATCAGAAAAGTGCATTGATGTAATCTGCCATGTAAACAACTTGCGTGAGAACAGTCACTTGACTATCTCAATAGAAACAAAAAAGAAAACACGTGATAAAATTCAACATCTGTTCAAGATAAAATTCTTAGAAAACTTGAAAGACCTTTATTAACATCAAAAAAAAAATCTTTTTAAAAAGCTTATGTTACATCATATTTAATGGTAAATCTTAAGAATTACCCATTAAAGTCAAGAAAAAGACTAGTTACCCTGTTCTCACTATCACTGAACATTTACTAGGGGCCCTAGCCAATGAAATAGTACTAGAAAAGGGGGATACAGAAGGTATGAGGGCTAGGAAGGAAGAGATAACTGATCCTAATTTGTAGATGATATGATCATCTTGAAAAATCTGGAATAATCAACAAGCCCTTATTAGAACCAGTAAGAGAATTCAGCAAGGTTGTTGGTACAAGATCACCATACCAAAATCAACGTGTCTCCTACACATCAGCAATATCTAATTAGAGAGTGTATATAAATGTTTCAATCAATAATGACAAAATACTGGAAGGTGCCTAGGAATAAATTTAGCAATGCATGTGCAAGTCCTTTTTGGATGAATTTATAAAGTATCATAGTATGGCATAAAAAGAAGACCTGAATAAATGGACAGAAGATCAATATAATAAATATGCCAATTCTTCCTAAATCAGTCTGAAAAGATGGAACTAGGAAATCCTCAAAAGAGTGTGTGGTGCACAGAAAGGAATCAACTGATATTAACTAGTATTTCTAGATTTGATTGCATATCAATTTTGTTTTTTTGAGGAAGACTGACCCTGAGCTAACATCTGTACCCATCTTCCTCTACTTTATATGTGGAAAGACTGACCCTGAGCTAACAGCCATACCCATCTTCCTCTACTTTATATGTGGGACGGCTGCCACAGCATGGCTTGACAAGCAATCTGTAAGTCCGCACCTGGGACCCGAATCTGCAAACCCCGGGCCGCTGAAGCAGAACGTGCGAACTTAACCAAGGCGCCACCAGGCTGGCCCCTCAATTCTTTCCCTAAATTTTGTTTTATTGTGGCAAGAACACTTAACATGAAATCTACCCTCTCTCTTAACAATTTTTTAAGCATACATTATTGTTGACCATAGGCACAATGTTGTACAGCCAATCTCTAGAGTTTATTCATCTTGCTTAACTGAAACTTTATGGCCATTCATTAGTAACTCCTCATTTCCCCCTCTTCCAGCCTCTGGCAACCATCATTCTACTCTTTGACTCTAAAAATTTGACCATTTTTGATACCTTGTATAAGATGTCATATTTGTTTTTCTGTAACTAGCTTATTTGACTTAGCAAAATGTCCTCCAGTTCCATCCATGTTGTCACATGTTGCAGAATTTCCTTTTTTTTTAAGGCTGGATAGTATTCCGTTGTGTATATAGATAGATAGATAGATATAGATATAGATATAGATATACCACATTTTCTTTATCCCTTCATCTGTTGATGGACATTTAGGTGGTTTCTACATTTTGGCTATTGTGAATA
This sequence comes from Equus caballus, assembly GCF_041296265.1. NCBI lineage: Eukaryota > Metazoa > Chordata > Mammalia > Perissodactyla > Equidae > Equus > Equus caballus. Next base: position 10,547,469 of record NC_091715.1, on the reverse strand, counting down.
GTGCTGCAATGAACATAGGAATGCTAATATCTCTTTGAGATCCTGATTTCAATTCTTTTGGATAAATATCCAGAAGTGGGATTGCTGGATCCTATGGTAGTTCTATTTTTAATCTTTTGAAGAACCACCGTACTGTTTTCCATAGCAGCTGTATCATTTTGCTTTCTCACAAACAGTGTGTAAGAGCTCCAATTTCTCCACCTCCTTGCCAATACTTGTCTTTTGTTTGTTTTATAATAGCCATCTTGACAAGTGTAAGGTAATAACTCAGTGTGGTTTTAATTTGCATTTCCCTGATGATTAGTGAAGTTGAACATTTTTTAAATATATCTATTGGCTATGCATATGTCTTCTTTGGAGAAATGTCTATTCAAGTCCTTAGCCCATTTTTTAGTTGAGTTATTAGTTTTTTTTACTATTGAGTTGTAGGAATCCCCTATATATTTTAAGGATTAACTCCTTATCAGATATATGATTTTCAAATATTTTCTCCCATTCCGTAGGTTGCCTTTTCATTTTGTTGGTTGTTTCCTTTGTTGTGCAGAAGCTTTCTAGTTTGAAGTAGTCCCACTTGTTTATTTTTGTTTTTATTTCCTGTGCTTTCAGTGTCAGACCCATGCAATCATTTCCAAGACCAATGTCCTGCAGTTTCTCTCCTATGTTTTCTTCTAGGAGTTTTACGTTTCAGAGCTTATGTTTAAGTCTTTATTCCATTTTGAGTTGATTGTTGTGTATGGTGTAAGATAAAGGCTCAGTTTTATTCTTTTGCATGTAGATATCCAGTTCTCCCAACATAATTTGTTGAAAAGACAATACACAGTGCCCATTGTGTATTCCTGACACCTTTGTCAAAGATCAGGTGACTGCTACATATCAATTCTTGACCAGCTATCATTAACAGTTCATCGTGTAGAGAGTATAAATTATCTTTGCTGTTCCCTTTGTAACTCTTCCTATACTTATCTCATTACTTGGTTGATTCTACCAGACTGTCTCTTTGAGTGTACATTCTGTGGCTATTTCATCTTTTGTTTCCTACAGTATCTAGTTCATTGCCTATAAGTGCTGAATAAATATTTATCGAATGAACAAACACTGAATATTGGTCAAAATTATAAATGCTTGAAATATTATTGCAATATACAGTTTCTTTCTTTTACATACAAAGCTGACACTTTGATTTAAAAGCATTAAACTTCAGTCAAGTTCCGGTTTTACCATGAAATAGCTCTTTGACGTGAAGCAGGTCACCTCTGAGTTACAGTTTCCCTACCTGTAATATAAAGGGGTGGAGCTAGACGCTATTGGAAGGTCTCTTCCACTCTAACATCTTATGAATAATACAAAGGTAGATGTGCTAATTCATGTTCAAGTTCTCAGCCATTCCTTCTTGTGATTATCAAGATATATTTTGGGGCTAGCCCTGGTTGCCTAGTGGTTAAGTTCAGCACACTCCTCTTCAGTGGCCCGGGTTCAGTTCCCATGTGCCAACCTACACTGCTCTGTTAGCAGCCATACTGTGCTGGCCGCCCACACAGTAAAAAATAGAGGAAGATTGGCACAGATGTTAGCTCAGGGTGAATCTTCCTCAGCAGAAAACAAATATGTGTGTGTGGGGGGGGAGGGGTTGGGTAGGAAGTATAGGGATGAAAGTATACCTTGTGACCAAGAGTGAAAGAAAGCTATTTTAAGACCTGAAATTGATGATATATAGTAGTCATTAAGGTTGTTCCTCAAGAGTCTGGCTGTCTCTCCTGAGTAAATGATAGTTTTGAACTTCACTACCCACCTGAAGTTAGGTGTGGCCACATAGTAGCTTTGGCCAGTGAAATGTGAGCAGCAGTGACGTGTATCACTTTCAGGTGGAAGCTTTAAGAGCAAGTGTGTGTTTTGTCATGTTTTCTATCCCTATATCATGATGATATGCATTGTTTCAGATTGACGTTTGTCCCAGGTTGAGGGTAAGGTGGAGCAAAATTCCCAGCCAACTCTCAATGAACATGCAGCAAAAGCAAGAAACAAGCCCTCATTGTTTTTTGGTCTGAATTTGGGGTATTATTTTTGCCACAGCAAATCCCAGCCCTGTCCAGATTAACACTCTGTGTTAGTGCCATGTTCTGATTTAGCGGTTGTTAGTTTTCTGTCATAATACACTAGTTATCCTGATTAACTGTGGATATGTTGCAAGTATTTTATCACTATCAATGATGTAAAGTTCCTTTAGAATAGGGATGTAATCTGTCTAGTTCACCATTGTTCTCTAGAATTTGGAATGCTTTTCCCCTCTGCTATAAATTAGAGAGAATGTACAGTTTCTCTGCAATAAAGTTAATGCTTGATTTCTTACATTCCAATATGCTTTTTTTTTGAGTGGGGGAAAAACAGGAATGGCCATAAGGCTATTGACCTGAAAATTGAATGTAACCCTGAGTTTGCTGATCTGAACAGGTGGAAAAAAGATTGAAGACTGCTGAGACACTCTGTCCAGCTGGTATACAACCCAGCCCTTATACCAAACTCAGCCATTTGAATGCCAACTTCATATCTCAGGCAGGATGGGGATTTTAAAAGCATGAGATTTTAATGTGCCCATTGTTTTAATTATCTCTGGGTGTCCTGTTTGCATTCACATAAATGATTGATTATTTCAGTCTAAACATATAACAATGGAAATTATTACTACACACATAGTCTCTTTTGGGAATGCGAAAGGGAAGGATAAATATTTGAAAGCCTGCTACGCATAGGTACTTTGAAGTATGCTATCTTTTATAAATGTTTTAATTGGTGTCAGACATGCATACAAAACAGGGCTTAACTCATGGGAGTACAGTTCAATGAATTTTCACAAACTGAACACACCTGTTTAATCAGCACCCAGATCAAGAAACAGAACATGACCAGTACCCTTGAGATCCCCCCTCCACCTTGCGCCCATTTCCAATCTTTTTTATTCCAAAGGTAACCACCATGCTGATTTCTATTAGAATAGATTGATTCTGCCTGTTTTTGAAGTTTATGTAAATGGAACCAGAAAATATGTACTTCTCTGTGTCTGGCTTGTTTCTTTCAGCATTATGCTTGGGAGATTCATCCATATTATTGCATGTAGTTGTAGCTTGTTCATTTTCATTGCATGTAATATTCCACGGTGTGAAAATACCACAACATATTTATCTATTCTAAATAGACAAGCTAACGGGCATTGGGGTAGTTTGCAGTTTGGGGCTATTATGAGTGGTGCCACTATGAACATTCTAGTACCTACGTTTTGAGTTCATATGAATGCATCTTTTAGGTGTATATCTAAAATGCTATTACTGGGTCAAAAGGGATGCATGTGCTCAGTTTTAGAAAATACTGACAATTTTTCAAAGTGGTCATGTGATAGATTTCAAAAATGGCCACAATTTCCACCCCTTCCCATACCCATATCCCTTTATGATTAACTTTGCTGCTCCTTCCATCAAGAGGTGGAGTCAATTTATCCCACCATTGAATCTGGGCTGGCATCATGACTTGCTCTGGCTAGCTATCTAGGAACCCTACTCAGCCTCCATGTAAACAAGCTCAAGCTGCCATGCTGGATTATGAGAAGCTTGTGGCCAGGTCAACTCTCTCACCCCAATCAGCAGCTGGCCAGCCAGCAGACATATGAGTGAGGCCGTCCTACACCAGCTTGTCCCCGCTGACCTGCAAGCTGATGGCAGATGCACAAGTGAGTCCAGCCAACATCAGCCAAGCCCGGTCCAGATCAATAGAACCAGTCAACTAACCTTAGACTCATGAATAAAAATAATGATTGTTTTTTTAAGCCACTAAGTTACACATCCATAAACAATGGTTGTATATTTCATTATTTTGGCAACATTGCCTTGAGATTGGTAGTGTTAACTTCGTTTTATTCATGAAGAAACTCAGGTTCAGAGAGGCTAGGTGACTTGCCCCAGAATGCCCAGCTAGCAGAAGGTGGAGCCAGGAATCAAATCCTGCCTGATCCCGAAGCCCTCTTTCTCCTATATTATATTGCTTATAAAGTAAAAGGTACATAAATAAATGGAAAATTTAGAGGTCTCAACTTCAACATGATCTCAAAACCCCTTGAGGACAAATTCAATCATGCTGCTCAGTAGCCAACGTTGGGAGGTGCTGTCATTTGAGCCCCAACTACCTCTTCTAGCCCAGAAGCTAGTTACCCAATGGTCTAATATCTAGTAAAAGTCCCTTGAAAGACACTCATTGGTGTCACCCTTTGGGATTTTATTTACAGATATTTATCCATGTTCCTCACTCCGAAAGAATTTTCACACGTAAGTTGCCTTCATTTTATTATACTTGATATTTACACATCTCTTGACCTTTATTTAACATTAATCTTTTATCACATTTCCGAGTATAAGAGCTTTCTCTGAGGTGATGCCAGTACCATGTACATAAAAGAGGATGTGAAAAGAGTCAAGCTGGAAGAACCAACCTTAGGCACACCCAGCCAGCTTCAGACCTTGCACAGGAAGAGGTCAAGAGGCACCATCCTTGAAATCAAGTGATATGTGGGTGTAAAATTTAGGCAAATTCTAAACGTTTGTGCAGAATTGACAGAGAATTATTTTGAACAATTGGCAAGGGCACAGAGAGAGTGGTGAGTCGTCCTCCCATTCCCAGGTATTTCAGTGCTAGAACTACCCTCCTTCCCGAACAGATGCTAGGGACATGAGCTTCACTTAAAGGGAGTCCTGAGGTAAAAATTCTAGCAAAGGTCACAAAGGTCACTTAGCTTCTTTGAGGTGAGGTTTACTCATACATAGTGCATCCCTTGCTGAGTAGTGAGGATCAGGAGATACATACACATATATATATATATACATGTATATATGTGTGTACATATACACACACACACACATATATACATGTATATCTCACTTAGCAAGTGTCTGACAACACAGCAGACACTTATAAATTATAATAAATTATAACTATTAATATTGTTACATTATGTTATTGTTAATTTTCCCCACCCTGGCAATCGACATTCCACAGCATTTTTTTTTCCCTCACAGCCCCAACAAAGTTAGTCTGGAAGAAACTCTCTAAAATGCGGCTGGCTGCCCATCTCAATAAGTCAATAAATATCTCTATACTGAGCACTGCAAAGATGCAAAACAAATGTAATCCATGGTCTTTCTTTTCTAGCAAGAAGGATAAAACAATGACCGAAATGGCTTATAAAAGGTATAAGGTGCTGGGTGCCATAAAAGAAGAACAGTGATTCCATAGAGGTTTGCAGCGAGGAAGGATGGAATCTGAATGGAAAGCTGAGGTCAGCAAAAAGTGACTTAACTGATGAAAAGGTAATTCCAGGCAGAAACAGTAGAATGGGTGAAAGTTGAGAGTTGGAAAAGGGAAAGGCATAGTCGAGAGAAAATGACTTTGACTAGTGTAGGGTTGAGATTGGAGTCATGGGACAGACAGTTGGAAGGTAAGACTGTGAAGCCAGGAGAAGACATCTGGGCTAGATTCAGGAGGCAATGAGAGATTTTAGGCAGACACTTGAGGAAGATAAACCTCACAAAATGAGCAGATTGCAGGAGTCAGAAGCAAAGAGGCAGAGAGGAAATCATTGCAGTGCCCAATTATAAGACACAAAAGCCTTGTTAGTAGAGTTAGTGTGGGGCAGTTGCATAGAAAGGAAGAGTTCCATAGAAAAAGGGCAGGGAAAGACAAACACTGTATGATCTCACATATGTGGAATCTAAAAAAACTGAACTCATAGAAACAGAATAGAACAGTGGTTGCCAGGGGCTGGGGGGTGGGTGAGATGGGAAGATGTTGGTCACAGGGTATAAACTTCCAGTTATGAGATGAATAAGTTCTGGGGATCTAATGCACAGCATGGTGACTATAGTTAATAATACTGTATTATGTACTTGAAAGTTGATAAGAGAGTAGATCTTAAATGTTCTCACCACAAAACAAATTATAGGATATGATGAAAGTGTTGGCTAAGGCTATGGTGGTAATCACTTTGCCATCTGTAAGTGTATCAAATCAGCATGTGGTACACTTTAAACTTACACAAGGTTATGTGTCAATTATATCTCAATAAAGCTGAAAAAAAAATTTAAATAAAAGAAAAGAAAAGTTCCTTAGAAGGAAGAGACATCTTAGGAAGGCCTTTCAATGACAGAATTGACTAGACTTGGCCACTGAGATGAGAGAGAAAAGTCAAATATGACTCAGAAGTTTTAAGCGTGGGTGACTAGGTGAACAGTAGGGCCACCAACAGAAGCCAGAAAATCCAGTGGGCTCACCTTGTTTGGAGAGAGTATGATGAGATTGTTGAGACCAAATTGAGGTTCAAGGCCACCCTGGTGGAGATGTTCTTATAGACAGTTGAGGATTCAGACCTTGTATCAGAAAAGAGTTGTATGCTAGAGAGAAGAGTTGGGTGTGATCCAGAAATGAAGCTCAAATGATCTTACATCGTGGAAATTAAAAATTCTGAGTCATCTAGGGAAGTGAGAAAAGAGGAAGTGAAGTTTAATAGGCCTGAAGCAATTTATAGCACTAAAATAAAAACAGCATATATATCTGTGAGTTGTCTAGGAAAAACACATTGGTGATCAGCAATGAGAAACATTATTCTGGGACTCTGTCCAGGAGCACAAGGCCTTCTTGCTTGTTGCTTCAGGCTCCAAATCTCCTTCCTAATTTTGTGGTAGCTCCCAGTTCCTGCCTAGTTCCTCTCTCCAGCCCTGGCTTCAAAGTCTGGCTCAGTTTTCCAAATTTTCCCCTTCATAGAGTTTCACAAAGAAGCTCACATTTTCCTTTTGTTGTTGTCTAAGTATTCTTATTGCAGGCACAGAAATAGATAAGAAGTAACAAACGGTGAGTAAGTTGTAGACTTAACACAAAATCTTCAAAGTGCTGATATTCATTATCCCTGGTCTTCATGCAAATATCAGGCAACAGTGCACTGGAGCCAGCGTATTCTGGCTCATGAGAGCCAATTGTTACATATTCAGAAATTTTGCAAGCCAGTAGTTAAGATTAGCTATTATTAAAAATTAAATTATACAAACTTGCAATGAAATAAATTATCAAAAACAAAGGTAGTACTCAAACTCATCACTTCCTAACTATTTTATTATTGTCTATGCACTTGAAGTTATGTGTTTGAAGTGCCTATTATATCTGTATGATGGAAGTACTATATAATGATGTGCTACTGTGCATCACTTCCCAATTCTGGTTACAATGACATCATATTGGTAGCTTGACATAGGCCATCGTGGGAGAATTTACTACAAATCACAGCTTTTTCATTTTCCCTTGGAGACGCAGTTGTTAAACATCTGCCAGTACTGTTAGACATGTGTAACATCATGGAAAAACCAAAATATCATGGGTTGAGGCACTAGGATGGAGTCCCAGTTCCATTCTTTGCTGATAGGGCAACCAACCTTGAACGAGTCACTAAATGTCTCTTGAGTCCTTGTGAAAGAGTATATTAATACCCTTCTCCTGGGATGATGTATGTTGAAAACTCTACTCACATAGTCCCATGGGAATCCATCTCCATCTCGTATCTAGGGAATTAGCCTGCCCAACTATATCTGGCTGGGACAGTTGACCAGGCTGTGTCTAATGCAGTCCAGGAACATTTGGGTTGTAACTACTATGTGATTTGGTGGGATACTTGATCATTCTAGGGTCAGCACTTAACCTTCTCCCTGGTAGCACATGAGACCAGTCAGGAATGTTATCACCCTCTAATGACGGGGAAGGGTGATGGCCTAGATGAAGTCAATAATGATAAGGTATAACCAATATTCTCTAATTTCCCTCCTCACCCCAAGAGAGCATTCTTAAAACCTGTCATTAAAACATTACAATATCAAAATACTTTAAAATACAATTACATGAATATACACTCTTTCTAACAAGGGAAAAAGTGTGGATGGGTGTATTGTGTACATGTGTGTTTTTCAGGTTCTATCATGAAATACGTAAAATAGATCTATTTTTATAACTCTTGTTGGTAGAGTTATGAGCTAAAAGAAACCTCTAGGATGGAATCTAAAAAAAACAAATATGTATTGAAAGAGTGCAAAAAATTATTTGCATCCTACATGATGACATTTTGTCAAACCATCTGTAAAATTTATTTTGATGGGTTTCAGAGCCTATGTTTTCAGCCTGAAAAGTACATTCAAGTGATTTGTGTCAGCTTGTATGATTGGACGGTTGGCCTAGTTAATTCTACCACCTGTCCCAGCCATCAGTTCTTATTAGCTCTCATTTGATGAGGAAAACAATCTCTGAAATTCTATCTTCCTTTCCAAATACCAAAGGATGTTTCATTTTTATTTAGATATCAAAGCATATATTCCCATTTCTTGTAGACTGTTGTTATAAATTCAGATTCTCCATTGTTTGTTCGTATAATCCATTACCATTTGTGTAACAAAAATAACTTTTTCTTATTAGAAACAAAACAAACATGAACCTTGAATGTGTCCTAAAACTTCCACATATTCAAGTAACATTTAAGAATGCATATCTTGGGGTTAGCTATTGCTAATTTCAGATTTCTAGAATTTGTTATGTTACTACATTGAATGTTGTATATCATAGGATATATATACTATGTTACAGGATGGAAACTAATAAGTGGGTAAGAGTTGAAGCAAGTGATATGATTGAGTCAATTTCAATGCCAAAAAAATTGAAAACTAAAGGTCAACGTATTGCTATGTTAAACAATAATCCTAGATGACAAATGTGCCACAATCCCACCCAAAGCAAAGGCAAGGGAGCCTAAAAACAAATATATCTAAGTGAGATTCCAGGGAGAGTTTCAAATTACATGTATACAGAAATGAATGCAGAGATTGCAAAATAAGTACATTGGATAGAATAAAGATAACCACAGGTATGGAATGCATCTTAGAGTCATGATACTTCAGACAATGGGCTATGATTAAAACTGGAAACCTAACATTAGTTTTAGCACATACCTTAACTAGATAATCTAGAATACTGGGCACATACTTGGATTCTTCTTTGGGAGATCGACATGCATATAAGTGCATAACTTAATGAGTGAATATGTGAGAGATCTTTAAAAGAATCTTTCTTTCAGTCTCTCCATGTGGCATCTATTGCATTCGTGTTTTCAAGAGACACAAGTCCTTGTATATGTGAAGCATAGGAGATAGTGCAATGAAAAAGAATAAGGTCTCTCCCACAGGAGTTGCACTTACTCTGGGAGAAAAGATACTTAAATAGTATCATTATGTAAAGTAAAAATAGAGATAGACTAAAAGTCCTACAAGAGTGTCTATCTACCTTTAAATTCTAACTGAAGATTTGAGTGCATTTTTTACCAATATTAGAAAGATTTGTTTAAATATCTCTAACTAAGGTTTGAAATTCAAGTTGCCTTTTCAAACTGTTTTTGAGACTTTCAAAACTAAAAATGCAATGAATCAGAGGGGTTCAAGGAAGTAAGGAGAAAGGCATCTGGGTAGACAGATGGGACCCGAGGGGAGAAAGACTAGGCTGTGGGGGTCTTTGGAGCCAGCCCTTCTCCCTACCGTGCCCTCATTTCCCTCTTCAAGCAGCAGATCAACTGGTTTCTGGCTTTGTTCCAACCAAAATAAAGTTAGTAAGTTTTTGACAGAGCTATGCATGTTCATCTACAAAGGTCAACACCATCCAAGTCAATTTAGAGCTTCTAGTTTGCTCAGAACTGGGATTAAATCCATCCATCAATCGTCAAACACAGACTGACTTCTCATAGTGACTGTCAGTTAATAGTTGTCTTCCTAAGAGTTCTTAGGAAGTTGTTCCACTTTTGAGATGATTCTTTTTTGGGTTTTACGCCAAAAAGTACTAAGTAAATACACTAAAGAAATAATATATCAACATTACCATTTCATAAAAAAAGACATATTCCACGATTTACTCGAAACAATAATTTCCTAGTCAGAGAAAATCACGTGGAACATCTTTGAATTGTGTGACTTATTGGAATGAACCCAAATGCTTTGCTTTGGCTTCATATACCCAGTGATGGAAACTGCTTACAGATCTTCAAGCTGTTGGGTACATGAGGTATTTCCACATGTATCAAATTCCTCTCATAAATTAGCCTTTATTTTTACCTATAAGTGGTTTTCTGTGCTATAATATTTTTAAGGCCAGTTTGAGTGCAAAATAACCAGGATCTCCCAAAAGGCTGAAAAATTAGTGGATAAAACTGGTCAGAAAGAAAAATATACCTTATAAAGGATGACTCCCTGATACCCCTTCTTCGCCACCCCCAGCCACTCTCAAGACTTCTCAGCTGCCTTTGTCAAGTGTAGTAGCTTTTATTATATTTCATGTCAAACAGTATTCATTTACTTTCAAGTTGTTTATTACTTTAAAAAGCTTATTTTCATTGTTCAGTTGAAATATTTTTCTACCTATAAAAAATTAATTAGGGGTCTTGGGTTGGCATGGGATGCAGCATAATCTTTCCCATTAATGTTAATGGAAATATTTTGTCATTTAAAGACTTCTGACTTTGCAGTCAGGTTTTCAGGTGCAATTTAAAGTCAATAAGTGAGAGATAAGTATGTTTATTGAGGGACTACTGTGTTTCAGAAATTGTGCTAAGCACTGAGGAAAAGTTTGTGGAAAAGCCTGGTGTGGTCCCTGCCTTCTTGGTGTTTGCAGTTAAGCTAGGAAGATGGTTGAAATCATTTTTTGTTTTCCAGAGATATGGCTCTCCCTACCTGGAGTTGATGGGGGGAATTCTTTTACAATATACATGTATATGAAGCCATCATGTGTGCATTTTAAATACCTTGCAATTTTTTTTCAATTATACCTCAATAAATAAATAAAAAGATAAATAAATGGCTTCTGGTTTCCATGTTGGAAGCTGCGGCCATCCGAGGGGTCAGGTGTATTTCTCCCAGGTCAGGGATCATCGGTCCTCCTCTCTCATAAGCCATAAGTAAAGGGAGGCTTAGGTTAGGCCCTCAAGGAAATTTGCGGCTTCACAAATATCCCACAAGAAATCCTTCCGTTAACCTCCTGGACACTCCAGTTTAGACTGAACATACGGCATGGCAAGTTGTGACCAAGGGAGTAGAGAATATGGAACCTGAAGTTCTGGTTGAATTCTGCCTTTACCATTTACCGGCTAATAACTTTGGACAAGTCTTTGTACCTTTCTGAATTTTGGCTTTCTTAGCTATAAAATGGGGACAATAATTTCTACCACATGGATTTGTCATGAAATCCAAATAAAATGCATGTGAAAGAATTTTGTAAACTGTGTCTTTACTAGCCCTTGCTAATTGTCCTTAGCAGTCACTCATTTATTTATTCATTCACTTATTCATTTCTACCAGCAATCATTTATTGAGAATGTAACACTTAGTCTAACTACAATGTATAATAAATAGTTTTGTCCTTTAGGATCAGCTACTTGCCCCATCCCTGAAAGTCCATGATTAGCCAAAGGTCCTGCTCCAGAGTCTGAAGCCATGAACTTCTCTATGTTCTTGCCAGTTCTTCACCAAGGCAAACATACACCAGACCTCTACCTTCAAGGAACTTTGTTTTTATAAAAAGATACAGTTCCCCAAAGCTGAATTTACAAAACTCTCAAAGTGTAGGAAAATTCAAGTCATTTTTTCTGCACATTTTTCCTTCCAGTATATTACTCATACGTGCTCAACAGAAGCTAAATTTGTCTACCCCTCCCAGCTAAGCCATCTGTTGCATGTAAACATCAACGATGCATGCATCTAGTTAATTATGGTTCTCAAAAAAATCTGACAACTAAGGGACATTAGGTGTTGATGCTGACATTACAGTGGAAAATGAAAAGATCTTTGTGTCGAATAGATCTGTAATAGGTTTACCAATAAAGACAGAAAATTTGGAAATAGAAGGAAAATATAGGTCTCTTGAAAGGAAGCATGCACATCAACACAGAGGGGCAAGGAATGAAACTTTTTAAAAGTGTCATTCATGTAATAGGAGAAAATAATTCTACAGTCATTCAAAGGTAAATATTGGAAAGGAAAATATAATTTTTCAAAATCCAAATTCACATATGCAGTCTTGCCTTCATGAGCCCCCCAGGCCAAATGCATATCCATAACGATCACAAGGGTATGGATAAACCTCCAGTGAGGAACAATTCTATGAAATGCATTTTTATGGTACTCATTCTGTCAACAAACATTCATTTAGTGTAAATTATTTATTGGCCTAAATTACTATTCCAATGAAATAAATGGCAAATTAGAGTAGTGGTAAAATCAATGTTATCTCTAAATTCTCTAAGGGTATCACCAACTTGCCTATTCAGTTTAGTGAATTTTCTTTTTTCTCTTCCTTACAATACCAAAGGAGAACTCTTCTCTATGCCAGATTAGAAAGAGACTCAAAATAGGGAATATTAAATCAATTTGCAAAGAATATCACCCACACTTGAACAAGTAATGATAAAATGAATACATGACATTGATTCACCTGAATTCTTAAAATAGACACAATGGCAGCTGGTGTCAAATGAGAGGTGGAAAACATTATACCACACTACATCACGTTAAATGCCAGAGCCCAACCAAAGTCGTGTCCTCAGTATCTTAATATCGAAAGCAATGAACTCACTCTTATTCCCACCAAAGCTTAGTCTGAGGGATCTGGATAATTCTAATTTATTCTCAACTGTTGGTGTGGCTATATACCACATGAAGATTGCAGACTCGCAAAAATTAATGAGGTCATTTGTTCTTATGTATCCTGACTGAATCAATATACAGTAAATAAATAATTACATCTATTTCCTCACTTGTTTTACAGGCAGCATTCCCACTCCCTAAAGAAAAATCTTGTCTTCATAAGGAATTCACACATATTCCATTCTCTGCTCTTCACTGCAGGCACATTTGTCATTCTAGATCAGCAATGACTCCTGAAGTAAAGACTTCCAGACTGTCTGCAACTCTTCTACGACCCAGGAAAGCTTTCAAATGTTTGTAAAATATATCTTCACTGTGAATATTAAAAATCCATGCGTATAGTTTGTTAGTTTAGTTTTATTCTAAATGTTCACAGGAAATTCTGAATACATATTTAAAATTAATTGTAAATCTTTTTTTGCCAAGCAAAAAATAATAATACTACTCCTGTATTTCTGTTAATCTAGGACACCATGAGTTATAAAAATTATGATTGAATCAATAACAGCTTTGGGGGAGAAAAATAGAGTATCACATTGATTGTATATAATTATTCAAAAACCGTCAAAATATCTGGGGAAGGCATATGCCGTAGTATTGAGGCAATGTCTTAATTCATCTGTTTTATAAATATGAATTATAAGATTTTGTATTTGCTAAAAGAAGGGAATACCTACCAATGTTTTGTAAATATGAAAGATGTGAGTACCATACAAAAATTATGAAAACATGTACTTGACTGGCCCAGGTATCCAGATATATCATAATGGACCAAATGATGATCAGAAAGATATTCTTAAGAAGAATCTATATATACATTTATTTTTCCTTAGTTTTCACAACAATCTGTACAATCTATGTTTAAGAATGAGTAGACAAGTCTCTGTGAACTTAACCAAGAACAGTGTATGCAATTTCTTTGGCTGACTATACACAATACATTTGGGTTTCATTTATCTTAATAGTTTGAGAGTTATGAGACCAACACACCTGAAGTTCTATTGGTGAATCAGACCAGACCTGGTTTTACGTTGTGACTCTGATAGCTACACTTGAATCAACAGCCTAGGGTCAGCTGACTTGGTACAGAAGTGGATGGAGTAAAGATGATGGGGAGATGTTGAGGGGTACTGTTGAATAGAGTGGTGGCTGATGCTAAATCTACGGCCCATTAAAAAGCTTGGAAACTTCATTTTTTAAACTGTTTTACCAATTTCCTTAAAGGAAAGAGTAAATAATTGCACTCTGAAGCATTGATAATAATCTTTTGCTCGGGCAAATTGCATTAGGAGCTATGTTGACTCTTACCTGCTGTACTTGTTTCTTGTTGATGCTGTAACAAATGACCACAAACTTAGTGGCTTAAAACAACACAAATTTATTCTCCCAGAGTTTAGGGGCTCAGAAGTCTGAAATGGACCCAAGTGGTCTAAAATGAGCTGTCATCAGGGCTGCATTTCTTCTGGAGGCTTTAGGAGAAAGTCTGTTTTCCTTGCCTTTTCTAGCATCTGGAGGTTACTTGTATTCCTTGGATCATGGCCCCTTCCTCTTATCACTGCAACCTCTTCTTCCATTGTTACATCTCTTTCTCCTTATCTGCTCCTGACATCATATCTCTTTCCCTCTCTCTCACTCTTCTATCTCCCTCTTTCCCTTATAAGAACACTTATGACTACCTTGGGCCCGCCCAGATAATCCATGATAATCTCCCCCTCTCAAGGTCCTTAACTTAATCACACCTGCAAACTCCCTTGGCCATGTGAGATAACATATTTGTAGGTCCCAGAGATTAGGACATGGACATCTTTGGGGGCCATTAATCTGTCTACCATGCTTCCCATCTGTCTTCTCCATTCCTTTTAAATGGGAGCGCTCAAGTCAAACGGAGAAAGACAAATACCATATGATTTCACTCATATGTGAAATATAAAAAGTAAAACAAAAACAAAACAAATGAGCAAATAAAACAAAAACAAACTCACGGAAGCAGACCACAGATGGGTGGTTACCAGAGGGGAAGGGTGGTGGGGGGAGGGCAAAAAGGGTAAAGGGGGTCAGGTATATGGTGATGGATGGAAACTACACTTTTGGCGGTGAGCACACTATAGTATATACAGATGTCAAATTATAATGTACTGCTGAAATCTATACAATGTTATAAACCAATGTTACCTCAAAAAGAGAAAAAGCAAGGGGCCAGCAAGGGATGGTGTAGTGATTAAGTTCACATGCTCTGCTTTGGCTGCCTCCGGTTCACAGGTTCAGATCCTGGGCGCAGACCTACACACCACTGATCAAGCCATGCTGTGGCAGCATCCCACATACAAAATAGAGGAAGATTGGCACAGATGTTAGCTAGGGGCGAATATTCCTTAAGAAAAAAGAGGAAGATTGGTAACAGATGTTAGCTCAGGACCAATCTTACCCACCAAAAAAAAAAAACAAGACACCAACAAGTAAATAAATAAATAAGTAATAAAATGGGAACTCTCAAGTGATGTTCTGTGGTTCATTGGCAAACTACAAAATTCTCTGAACTCCAATAGATCTTCTGTTACACTACTATTTGCAGTGTGGCAAAGTCTAGGCCTCAAAGTATTGTCCTCAAAGTGTGGAAAAGCAGATCAGTACCACCTAGGACTTGTTAGAAATACAAGTTTTTGGACAAAATCAGAAATTCTGGGAATGTCGCCCAGCGATTTGTGGCCCCCTAGGCGATCCATGCTTAAGTTTGAGAACCATTGGTCTAGATTTATGTTTCTGATATGTATTATTTATGTTAGCCTTCATAATCTTATGACAGTGTTGGTCACATCTTCTTAGTTCCAGTGAGCTTTACCAGCTCTAGCAAGGATGCAAGTATTGGGCAGGGTGAGTAGGCCTTGAGCTCTTTTGCTAGAGCAATGCGATCAAAAGACACCGAAATCTTATGGGAAAGCCATTTCAAATTGGATCCAATTTCCTTTTTTTCCTTTTAACTACATTATTATATTTGAATTATTTTCAATTTTGTTGAGAAATAATTGACATACATCACTGTACAAGTTTAAGGCACACAGCATGATGGTTTGATTTACATATATTGTGAAATGATTACCACAATAGGTTCAGCTAACGTCCATCTTATAGATACAATAAAAAGAAAAGAAAAAAGGAAAAACAAATTTCTCCTTGAGATGAGAACTCTTAGGATTCACTCTCTTAACAACTTTCCTATATATTACACAACAGTGTTAGCTCTAGTCATCATGTTGTACATTAGAGCCCTAGGATTTATTTATCTTATAAGTAGTTTTTACCTTCTGACCACCTTCCTCTAATTTCCCTTGCCACCATCCTTCCAATTTCCTTTTAACAACTCTTTTACCATAAAGGTTCCCTAGGGGAGTCTCAAGCACACATAGGGCCTGTTAGAGAGTGCCTGTTTTGTGTCAGGAATTCCATAAAATGTTTCTCATTTAGTGTCTCATTATATTCCTCAACTCAATCTTATAAGATAGATAAGATGCTCCCCATTTTAAATATAAAAAGATTGAGGCTTAGAGAGACAGGTTTCACATCAATTTTTTTACTCACAGTATAACCAGCTAAACATAGCATGAATATTTCTGAATGAAGCAAAAGAGGAAAGAAGGGAGAAAGGGAGGCCCCTAAGGTCAAAAAAGTACTAAGTGGAAGAGACAGAATTCAAAGTCATATCCATGTGATTTCAAACCCAACTTCATTCCATTATGCAACATTGCCTCCAGAGCATGTGTGCCTGTGTATGTGTGTATATACACCCACATATAACCATATGTATATGCCCTATACTTTTAATAGATGATTACTATAAATAGTGGCTAACTTAAGCTAGCAATCATGAATTACAAGTGGTTATTATCAGTTTTTATTTTGGGTCACAATATATCCATTGAGTTACGAGGGAATCTTTTCAAACACACAGACAAATAGAAATTCAGTACAATAAAAATATCAATTATGTATCAGTAGTTATAAATACAGCTTTATATTTTCTGTTTATTTTGTATGTGACACATAAAAAGACTGAACATGTCTTCAAGGAGGAATATCTATGGTGAACTTTCCTTTTCCCACAAAAATCTGTGCAAATCATTTATTCATTAGTCATATTCTCATTTACTTATGTCAAAACATCTATGTTTCATAACATAGTTACTTAATTATGTTGTTGATACTTTTAGAAAAACTGATTCGACTCTAAGATTTTTATCACAAGTAAATTACATGAAACTTTCCATGGAATGTGTACACATGGTGGCAACAGCTATTGATCAATTATGATTTATACATTTTATTGGGCTTTCATGCTCCCAGTGCAAGGATTCATAACGTGGAGTCCATGGACTAGGGGACCCATGGACAGAATTCAAGGCATCTGTGAACTTGATGCTACCAAATTCTATGCATTTTATTTCATACATTTAAAAACATTGATTCTGAGAAGGGGGACGTAGATTTCACCAGACTGCTAAAGAAGTCCATGAGACAAGAAAAAACAACCTGATTTAATGAGACTCTATTTTATAATAGATCATGTATAATCAATGTTGCATGCACATTTAACTGTATTATTTAATTCAATTTAATAAATGACCAGATTAACAAAGAGTTAATGAATATAACCCTTATTCAAAGCATTGTTCTAGGTGACCAAGACAGTTTTATTCTTGCTCACAAGAAGTTTACTATTCTTTCTGCCAACAATTTTACAATTGATCAGAAAGATGATATTTTTAAAAATTAAAAATTTATTAATACCATCACTGTATTGAATGACTAGAAGTAAGGTTTTAAGAAGGATCTTGATCTTATAAAGATCCCCTGACTTGTTCAAAGTACAATATTCTTTACTGGAATAAAATAAAAGATTGCCTGGGGGCCAGATTTATGTATTTGTATTTCTGGTGGAAAATTCACTAACATCAACTATTCTCTAATGGAACTGCACCTGCAGCTTTTTCGTGTAAGTGTTTAGCAGGGTTGTGCAACTAGGCAATGTTGTATTATGTTTCACACTTCAGGCATTAGTCTTGCTAGGAGCATTGCTTAAAATTCATAACCAACAATTATGGTGAGGTGCTACGGAATATGATGGATGTGTGAATTTGGCAACTCTTTATTTTTATAAGTGATTAAATACTCTAACACGAGCTTCAAGATTTAGAATCATTTCACTGTAATTATGATCTTAATATGAACCCTAAATTTCCAATTGATGAATGTAATAAAGGCATATATATGTATACATATATAGATACACATATATAATTTATGCTCTTATTTATTCATTCTGTCAGTCAAGGATCATATATTTACTATAATGCTTGAATAAATGTATCATTCAAGTATTTATCAAAAAAATGTATTAAATATCAACTTTACTGCTAAACATTATGGAGTATATACAATAATTACTAGGGAACTCTCTTAATTTTTCAATGAACTTACTATTCACACAGCCAGACACACAATCAAACACAACCCAAGAGCCAAGATGATTAGTTCAGGCCACAAAAGCTTCTTTAGGAGCTCAGAGAATTAAAAGTTCACTGTGATTTGGGAAGCCTGGGGAAATGTTTAGTGAAAGAGGAAGTACTCAGCTAGGCCTTGAAGATTGTTATAAGTATCATTTTTCTTTTTCACATCTATGATCAGAGATGGAATAGCAGTCAAGATGAATAAGTGATGGGAAAGGTAAGAACAGGATAAAAGAGGGCGTTTTTTTTAAATTTGGCCCCCAATATAAACAAGTTTAACTATGACTTCCTTATAGATGCCAAGGCCATGATTCTGAAATACAATGACAAAGCAACTTCAAGTGTATTGTGAATGTTCAATTTATAAAGCACATTTATTTAGTAGGATAACAGTTTTATGAAGGTCTTAACTGAGATGTAAAAAACTATGTAAAAATGATTAATTACTAAATAGATATAAAGTGTTATAACAATTATAATTATTAAAGACAAGAATATAACTATGCAAGTGCCCAAACTCAGAAGGATCATGTGCAACCTGAGTTTATGGGAAGGGGAAGAAGCCAGAAGCAGGCAGGATACAGGTAACGGGAATAAAGTGATGGTTCATGGCCTTTGTGGAGATGCTGGACCTTGTGGGCTTCTTAATGATCAGTGTTCCAGCAGTTGTAGCAAACACAGGCTCAGAACAGTGGTGGGATTACACATATGCAGAGATCCAGATGCTAGAAGGTAGGCAAAGCAAACAATGAAAGCATCCTTTTAGAAGAGGGCCCCAAGAAATGGGTTTGGTTTGAGTAGATCGCATAGGGAGCAGGATGCAGACCCTGGTGTAGGAAAATTAAATAAACTAAGCACGATTGTATTTATTCACTTATTCATTCATTTAACAAATATTTATTTAGTATCTGCTATGTGCCAGGTACTGTTTCAAGAACCAGGTATAGAGCAGTAACCAAGAAAATGTTCTTGCCCTTGTGAAGTTTATATTCTAGTCACTCCTCATTTGAGTTTTTTACAAATTCCATTAAAACTCAATTTAATAAATAATGATATCTGGGGCTCAGACCTATGTATTCTATTTCCAACTTAATTGCAGTGAAATATGGATATTCCTATCTTTTCAAACTCCCTCGGTGAGTCCAATGTGCAACTGGGGCTGAGAGCCGTTGTCCCCAGATCTGCTGCAGGAACAAATAATACTAGAATCTCAGTGGCTTAAAATTAAACACGTTTATTTATCCTTCATGTTACGCATGTGTTGCAGGGCTACAGGGCTGCTCTGCTCACCATACTCATGCTAATGGAGCAACTGCCACCTCAGATGTTGCCAGTCACTATCCAAGAGGGAAAGAGAGCCCTGGAGGCTCTCACTCCAGGGATTAAATGCTCCTCTGGTCTGAAAGTGACACACATCAATTCTAGCCACAATGTCTTGGTCAGAACTAGTCACATGAGACAGCCCATCTATAAGGGGGCCAGAAAGTGCATACCTATCATGTGACCAGACAGTAGAGGAAACCATAAATAGTTGCTAAATATAACAACATTTATATGGCATTAAATATGATCATTAAGGGTAGGCATTAAGAATAACCATTGTTGACCAGTATTAATGATAAGCATTGTTCACCACCACTAAGGGTAACCATTTTTGACCAGCATTTAGGATAACAATAAGGATAAGCATTACGTTGACCAGCATTAAGGGTAACTACTATTGACCAGTGTATTCAGGATAAGCATTATGTTAACCAGCATTAGGATAACCATTATGAATCAGCCTTAATGATAACCATTAAGGATAGGCATTACCTTGAGCAGCATTAATATAGTCATTCAAGAACCAGGTATAGAGCAGTAACCATTTGTTCCTGCAGCATTAAGAATAACAACCAAGGATAACCATACAAGATCTATCCTTCGGACCAGGTGACTCAGATCTTGGATTTGTTGTCTCTATGTAGTCCATTCTGATCAGTCAACCTCCCCATCTCTGCTATATTTCAAACTCCAAATCTTCCTGGCCCATGCTCACCACCCAAGAGGCATGAGGTAACTCTCTTTTGTATTTCCATAGAATCTGTGTCCAGTTCCACCACAGTATACACTACAGTGACTTGAAATAATCTATTTTCATTTCTGAGAGAAGGAACTATGATTTACCTTGGAGTCTCTAGCATGTAGCATACAATCTGGCATATGATATATGCTCAAGAAACGTTTGTTGAATTGATCCGAATTAGTGCTGTTCCTTAAATGAGGCCTAAGATCTGGAGCAACTCCTAGCAGCCAGCTTTCAAACTACTCCATCTTCCCTAAACTTATTCCTTCAACAGGTTAAACTTCTCTGCCCTGCACACAGCGTATCCAAATGCCCAGGCTGACGAACTGTTTCCACTTAATTCCCTTGATTCAATGTTCGGCAGAGGTAAACACAGTGATGACTCTGCCAACATGTAGGTATGAATTCACTCACTGAATTAAGCCTCTGCTGTCAATACTAGGGAGACTAACTCCAAACAGCAGCAGAAGCACCCATCTTACTATGAAATACAATCCTGGAAACTTGTTCGTCATCAACTAATGATTTGCCACCTTGGCCCATCAGATAATATTTCCTTACAAATTATAGCTCAGCAAAAGCCTGGAGATAGAGGCACGGTGAAGGATCCAAAGTATTTTCAGATTCTGCCTTTGTTTTGTGCCCTCTCCCTCTCTCTGCACTTCTCTCTTTTTCTCTCTCTCTGCAACTCTGTATATGGTGTGTGTCTTAGCCTCTCTGTGTGTCTCTCTTTGCCTCTTTGTCTCTCTGTCTCTGCATGTGTGTCTCTCTTTGCCCCCTCCCTGTCTCTCTTTCTCTCTCCCTTTCTCTTCCTCTCCTTCTCTGTGTCTCTCTCTCCACAACCCCTCCCCTCAATGCCTTATTAATAGGGTAACTGTGTGAATATCCCTTTAAGAATATATTATATCCTTCATCTCTACCTAGATAATAGAGTAAAAACCAGGAAAATTGCTCTCAGTGGAACAAAACTCATTTATCACCAATAAACAGCAGCTGCTGATGCTTGATAACAACGCTGTCCCTCAGCGACTGAAATATTCATGCAAGGCTATGCTAATATCAGAGCGTGTTACACTAAAAATGCTTGATAAACAGAAGTGAGGATACAGGTTGAAAGGGATGTTAAATGAGCAAAGATGGCATCTTTTTAAACTGAAGAATTAAAAGTAGGTATCTCACCTCTGAGATACTAGTGGTGGGGCTCTAGTCAGATTAGACAGTTATTAAGCATCTGTAACCTCACAAAGAAAAATCAGGCTAAGAGATAAATTTAGATGGTCTAAATGATCCAATTCCCCTCCAGCTGTATGGTTCCTACATTTAAAATCCCTTTTGTATTTAACAGGGAAGTTCATGCATAGGAATCCAACAGAATAAATTAATGAACGTTGAATTCATGTTCATGTAATATCTATTCTATATTATTATGAATTTATATCTATCCCAAGAGGGTGTCCTTTTAAGTTTCTTTTTTCAAAACAATCTACAATCTCTTCTTTCATTTTTATTTTTGAGGCCAGAAATCGGCACCTCCAGCCCCCAGTCATAGTAAGGACGTAATCTTAAATAGGATGTTTGTGGAGCACTGACAACTCTGGCCATGACAACCGCATCCTCCCATCCTTCAACCAAATGTTCTTTTTGTCTCCCCAGCATATTTACTCTCTTCCAGTAACATCACAGCCCTTCTTCTCTTAGAACTGCTTTTTCCTTTACTTCAAATGTAGCTCTTGTAGAGCCACCATGTTTTTATATCACCCTGTTCCCGAGACCAGAGTTGATTGGTCCAAAAGTGGGCACTGGACCCAAACCAGGACAATGCACGTTCCTCCTCATGACTTTTCTAGTTGGCACTGGGTGCAAAGCTCCCGATTTGGTAGTGAAAGCTATGCGATATGATACTTAGAAATTGGCAGCTATGTTCCCTGACTCGTGGAAGAAGCTGGTGTATTGGGGAAAAGGTAAAGCCCACAGGCAGAAAGAGATAAAAGACAAAAAATAATTTCAGTAGTGTTTGTGGTGGATAATGTCAACATCCCACGCATATCCCTCTGAGCATCCTTTTAACCATTTCTGTGCATCCCTTCCCCAGTTTCTGTGTGCTTTAGCTTGTAATGGTCTACACCTGTGACTCTATTAGGCCAACAGCTTTTGCATGCCTGGAGCTTCTCTGTGCTTTGGCTTCTGATGGTCCACACCTGTGACTCTTTTAAGACATCATTTTTTTGGCTACTGGAGCTTCTTTGCCCTGACATGTGGAGCCAGAAGTACCTGGGGTTACGTTTCCCAGGGTGAGGGTTGGGGGCTTAGTCAATAACTGCCTGGTGCTGGCGTGTGAAAACCAAGCTTCCTTGCCTCCAGTTGAAACAAACTGAGTTATAATTTATACTTTGGAGCTCCCCTGAAGGATCATGCTGAAGCTGGGATTTGGCTTGGAATAGCATCCTTGTTTGGCTTCTTCCCCTTCCCTGGCCTGCTTCTCACACTCCCTTCCTGGTTTCTCCAAGGAGCATGAAAGACAGAAACTAAGACAGCATTCAGGTGAGTCACTGGACCCAATTATCCCTGGGACTGTTCCGTATACCTCTGAAGTATCGTTGCTAAAATGCCCAGTGCTCTTTCTAGCCTGTTTCCTCATTGTAAACCAGTTCAAATAGGGGTTCTGTCATTTGCAACCAAAAGAGACCTGATTAATTCAACAACTGAGACATGCAGTTCAATGGAATATGGTGTAATTCAAATGATTATTTTATAGAATATGTTAATATGAACAGAACAGTTTGTGTGCTTGACTAAACGGTTTGGCAGGTCTTTATATTTCAGAGTTGATTAGCCAACCCCATGAAAATGATCAAATCAATTTGTATATTGTCAAAAATCCACAAATAGCAAAATTAAACCCACCCAATCAATAAATAGTATTTAGTAGGAGTTTACTGTGCGTAGAAAGAACAGTTCACAAAATGGGAGGCTCCAAAAGTAAAAACTGATACAAAGCTCAGGGGCGTGAAGTTACAGGATGGCTTATAAAGTGAAAACGAGGAAGTTATTTAATCATTAAAATGATTGGTTATTACAATGGGGCTTTCCAGATGGCAAGGGACTGGTTAAAAGTGATTATCTCATACTATTTTTAGGAAGGTGACTTAAGTTTCTTTTATGATTATCAGGGGCATTTACAAGAAATAACCTAAGTTTCACTTATGTTCATGAAATAAGGTGGAGTTAATTTTGCTTACATAGCTTAAATGCTTTTGTCTGCCCAGGGAATTCTCAAGTCCGCTCTCCATTTTATATTTAATTTAACGATATCTAGATATAGTCACATTTACCATTTAACAGCTTTGAGACAGCACAGTAGAGAAGAATTGGCTCTGTTGGTCCATGTAGTTTTACAGAAACTGATGTAGCAGAATACTGAGCAGGATATTAATAACATTTCCGATCTTATGATTATAGACAACATGTGATTTGCAATGAATTTTCAAGGCCCAGGAGAAGTTTACTGATGCTAATTATAAGAAACATTTTGACAGCCACCATCTGGAGCAATGCTTAAGTGAATATAAGCTGCTAAAAATGAGTTTAACATGATAACCAGTTTATTGGGCAGGTTACAGAAATCTCTCTCTACAAACTATTCATCAGGGATTGAGATCATTTGCTCAAACTTTTCTAACATTTCCCTACCGGTTGGAAAGGAGGAAGCACAAACACCAAAGACCAGACTGAAATGAGTTATAGATTTGGGACTAATTGGTGCCTGATTAAAGCTGTTCAACCATGACCATGTTGTAAAATAGAAGCAAAAATGGGACCCTGGCAGGAAGACCCGTAATTACTATGACAAAGAAACAGCAATCTCAGTGCTAAATTAAAAATGGAAGTGTTTTACATTTCCTTGAGAAAGGAGGTTCCATAAGACTGTCTTTTACTCGTATAAGTAATTTGTGAAATTGTTATTAAATATTAAATTTAACATTGGAAAAAGCAGTTTGTGCATCATTCTCACATAATTGTTAACCATTAATTAATCCACTAACTTCAAAATAATTAAGTGATGGCATAGATACAATGCCAGTTCACAAACTCAAGCTACGCATTAGTGACTTTCAGATATGCAGATTCTACTTTCTATACGATTTATAATAGATGCGGGGGGAGTGTGTTCATCTTTCTAATGTGTTTTATTCAGAAATAACTCTCCTAGTAAAGCAGGTTTAAGGTATTAAGCCACTGCCTTCTATATGTTTCATTTGCAAATGAGTTACCTTCATATAAAGATTTCTCTCAGTTCTTATATTGTTTTCACAAATATTTCACAAGGAAAGGAAGAACACTCAGTGGTGCTGATATGTTTCAACCATTTGGATTGTGCTTTTGTTTATGATCTAGGCTGCAATTCATTCATTCATTCATTCATTCCTTCAACCAACATTTGGTCACCTGCAGTTTGCAGGCACTGGGAATGCCATAATAGCTAAGACAGGGCTCCCTCCCTCGTGAAGTTCAGAGGCCAGCATGAGAGACAGACAACATAGAACGACCACCAATATGATGTGATAAATGCTAAAATAGACACATTTATCAGATCTTAGAAGACCTTAGTTGGACGGCAAGGGAAAGAGGATGGTGGATGAAGCAGTAGGCATCTAGGAAGAGAAAACTTAGACACTTGCCATTTGAATTTGGTCCTAAGTGAAGAGCAGGATTTTTTTCAAGTACAAAGGAAGAATGAACTTTTGCAGGTCGAGGAAACCTCACAAGCAAAGTCATGAAGGTGGTGCGTAGTAGGTAAAGACTGAGAAACTCTGAGTAGGTTTTTCCAAGATTGACGAATACACAGACCTCCTATATCTGGCTAGTCAGTGTAGGGAACGCAGAACAGGACCAGCATGTTTGCAAGCTAATGTAGTAGTGTTTGAGCCCCCATGATGCACCCGAGTAGAATAGTCTGTTCATGAGGAAAGTTCTCCTGCCACAGTAGAGGACCTGGAACACATTTGGGGAAACAGAGTAAGCTCAGTCCTAATGTTGACTGGCAGCGTGATGGGGGAAATAGTTTGCATACCTTCATGCTACTTGGGCTACACTCTACATATGTGAGACTTTTGAGCTTAGAAGGACCATTCCCAGACACCACCAGCTGGTGAGAATAGGGGTCCTAATATAAAGGCATAAAAGCAGACTTGGTCTGGATTAATTAAATGGCTGGACAGAGAAGACCTCACTGGGTAAAAATTTTCAGTATCCGTAGCTGGATAGAAGAGGAAGAGGCAGGCTCAAGCACACTCAGCATATGCAAAAGAATGAAACTTCTCTGGCAAAGTTATAAACGCAACACGAAAACAGTAACCCTCAAACTTTAGAAATTGCTACCTACTCTTCTATGTTTATATTCTAAATTCTCTGTATCTGAAAACATCTGCAGAATTCAACTAAGTGTTATTAGGGGGCTCCTACATGCAGACACTAGTGAAACAATTCCAATTATAACCTTGGTTCTCAAGAGAGCATGCTAGAATCCACTGGAAACCATAGGACAAAACTAGTACATTCTCCTAAAATGTCAATTTTATTTGACGAAAAGTATCTAAGATATTACTATAATAAAACTGTAATGAACATAAAATGGATTTGTATGTAGAATTCACTTGACATTTTATGGTAAAATAAAAGACTTCAAAGAAGCTTTGAATTTTCCATGGGTACCTTTGCTCTCTCTCTGCCATTAGGAGAACATTAGAGGAGAAATTTGAGAGGAATTTCTTTTATTTAATCCTAACAAATGTGCAATGCTCCCTACTTTACACTTGTAGAGGTTAAGGCTCACAGAAGTTATTAATTTGCCCAAAATGTTACAGCTCCCTTAATTAGAAAATTTCCACTGATATTTCAATCTCAGCTTGAATGGAAATAAATGTAAGACAGGCAGATAAGAGCCAACCTTAACTTCTCAATGTATATTAGTATATATTAGCACTGACATTTCAAGCTGTCATTTTATTCCAGTGTTTCTGTCTAAACAATAAAGAACGAAAACATTTAACTAAGTGTTCCATATGTACTACAAACTGAAAACTTTCAAAGCTCCTCACATTGAACCACTTCCGTGTTTAAAATTTGTCCTAAACTTTGAGTTGTCTTTGGAAAAGCAGTGCTTAACTGCCGCCATCAGGGATGCCAATTTTTCACGCATTAATTTTACTTTGGGAAATTAACCAATGAGCCAAGCACACACAACTGGCATGAGTCCACTTTAAGTGTGACTGACATAACAAGGCATCTAAGGAGCTGTGGGCCACAAATGGAGCCTAAGATGTAAGAACTCCTCTGAATGAACTTGCTATCTCAAGATCTGGATCTTTTCTGTCTTTGTAACCCAGACACAAGGCAATGCTATTGACATAAAACATTATTATTTTTCACTAACAGCTCTATAGTGGTTGACCCATGGGCTTGCTCGGAAATGTATGTGAGATACTGCCTTTTGGCATTCAGAATCTGTATCTACCCACAATATCTAAAAGACTGGAAGTCTAAAAACTACATTTATCAAACTCCCTTGACACTAATATTCTAGATGTACTGTCGGTTCTGCCAACTGTATATGCTCACGGAAGATATGGAAAGCAGGAGGGAGATTGAAGCATTCTCTTCTATGTTCTTTGGGCATAAAAATATGGCCCAGCGAGTATGATGCTGGCTGGATCTCATAGTCACTGTAGTAGTTTCCTCGTCTCTGCATTGCAGTCATGTTTGTATATGACCTTGAAGTCAGACTGGAGGGGACCTCCTGATTTTGATCCCTCTAATCTTTCCAATAGTTCTGTAAGCAACTAATTGCCTATACTAAATTTCTTTCTGCTTGAAACACCTACAGTGGTCTCTTCTAGGGAACATGATGGAAATCATACCTGAGTGCCACCATGAGTTGTTGTTAGCAAAAATGAGATTTAAAAGGCCCAATGCAGGGATCTGAAGTTATGGCGATAGATGGGTGTTCCTTCCTTATTTTCTGTTATTTTGTTTAGCTGAAGATGATGCAGGGCTTGTGTAGGATGGCTCAGACTGACTGCTGTTCTCTGCAAAGGTTTAGCTGATCTTGACATCATGCGAACCCTGACAACAATTTAATCATCCTAAGTAGTGAATCCTGTAATCATAAGTAACATCACATGCTAATGAAAAGCTCTTTCTAGTGTTGGATATTTCTCTTTGTGATAATAAAAGAATCTGTTTTCTAGAGGTAAGTAGTTACAACCACTGTTCTATTCAGTTGTATCTCAAAGCAAATTCTCCAATCTGGCTGTACATTAGTATCATTCAGCATTCTTAAAAAATAATATGCGGGGCTCCACTTCCAGAGATTCTAATATCATTGGTTTTGTTAGAATCCAGGCATTAGTATTTTGTAAACCTTTCCAGCAAATTCTAAAAAGCAACCAAGGCTGAGAACAGCTGGACTGTACCAAACCATAGCACTGCAGTTGAGCATAATTCACAGAACACTTCCATAGTGCACAGATAAAGCCAAATACAAAGATATGTAAAATGCTCTAGTGACAACTTAAATACTCATAAAAGTTCAAAGAAGGGTGATAGCAGTGAAGCCTGGAGTTGTCCAGGGATGATGAGGGAGAAGTGACTTAGGCTGAACTTTGAACAGTGAATGGAATTTGCACAGATGAAACAGAAGGAAGGGGAAATCCAGGCAGTGGAAACAGCCAGGATAAAGGAACAAAGCAGACATGAGCATTTTATGTGATGCGCATGGTTGAGAGTCAACCTGGTAAGGGGGGAGTATGAAGGCTAGAAAGTGAGGGGGCGAGGGGACAGATTTGGATAAGGTAAAATGGGTCAGATTACAGAGGGCCTCAGAAGCCAGGCAAAGGAGCATAAACTGGTAGCACAATGCAATTGGAAGGTCAGTGAAAGGAATGTCCTTGGTCTTCTGTCATGACAGATGGTGCCATCTTTCGGAACCTAATATTCCTAAATTGAACAATGTTTGAGCTGGATAAAGAAAGCAAAGCTCTGGACATAGCAAGTCTCTTATCTTGAAATGGAGAAAGATGGGAAAGTAACTTGGAGTTTAAGCAGCATCACGATCATATATCAACTGTTACTGAACTGATGTTAACGATTCTCACAAAATCCTCAGGGAACAGTAAGAATCTGTTGGGGAAGCTTAGTCTTTCCTCATCATATGAGCTCACATTAGTTTGGTTAACACATGTAGTGAACACTCTTAGTGCTCCACCTAGAACCCCTCTGATCCCTTTTGCCATTTCAGTGCACACCCCCTCTGGTTTTGGTGTGCCTTTGTTTCTAACACCTGCACCTTTGGATCTCTTTTGAGCATATCTCACAGTCAACTGGAACTGCGTTTTGTGCTGTAGAGAGCCAGAAGCATGTGGGGTTGATGTTCCCCACACACCCTGCTCCCTCTTTTCCTGGCAGCCCTGAATCAATGACTAATAGATGCCAGAGTATGAAAGCCTAGTTCCTTTCCTGCAAGTTGAGACAAAATCTGGAGCATAACTTATACCCCATATCTCCCCTGCAGAATCAGACCGAAGGTAACTTTCAGGGAACTTTGCCTAAGATTGCAAACTTTCGTGGCATCCTCTCTTCCCTGCCCTGCTTCTCCCACTCCCTTACCAGTCTCCCCTAGGAGCGCTTCCTTAACATATCATGTGTACAGGAATCCTTGCCTCAGGGTCTTTTCCAAAGAACCCAACCTAGAACAGAATGCTACCATTTGCAAAGTGCTCTTACATACGCCATGTTGACTATTATTCATTGTAGGCTTTTATTTCTTTTCTTGCATATCATGTTTTGTTTTGAGGAAGGTTAGCCATGAGCTAACAACATCTGTGCCCATCTTCCTCTATTTTACATGTGGGATGCCTGCCACAGCATGGCTTGATAAGCAGTGCTTAGGTCTGTGCCTGAGATCCAACCTGGCGAATCCCCGGCCACTGAAGCAGAGCATGTGAACTTAACCGCTATGCCTCCAGGCTAGCCCCCACATCAGATTTTTTAATGGATAATTTTTAAAAACAAAGCTGAGAATCTGACTTGGGAGTTTGTCCAATAAGTCAAAACAGTTACTCTCTATTTTTACCAAATCCTATGTTGTGAATGAACGCATCAAATTTAAGCCCTAAATCTGATGTTGTTGGACGCAGAAAGGGCTACTTTGATAAGAATCACAACTTAGCGAAGACTTTCCCATTCATCTTATTCTCAGCTTTAGTACAAATGATTTGTCTTATGCTTCAGAACCAAATGCATTGCTGTAAAAGCTAAGAATCTTGACCACAGTTATCTATTGGTAGAACAATTTTTTTTGCAGATTCAAGTGATCCATCACTCAGTTTTATATGCCATCCTAAAAAATCTCTCTTCTGTTCTTTAATCTACTCAAAAACATTGTGTAATAAAAAAATGTTGTGTAAATAATTTTCTTTTTGTTACACTAGACGAAACTGTTTCCTTGCACAGCCATATGCAAATAGACACACATACCACATTCTTCTTTAAACAGAGATATCTTTGTGAATAATGCTATACTTCACATTGAAATACATAGCTTAGTGCCTAGCATGTAACAGGAAATTTTTTTTTTTTTGGTAAGGAAGATTGGCCCTGAGCTAACATCTGTTGCCATTCCTCTTCTTTTTGCTTGAGGAAGACTGTCCCTGAGCTAACATCTATGCCAATATTCCTGTATTTTGTATGTGGGATTCTGCCACAGCATGGCTTGATGAGTGGTGTGTAGGTCTACGCCCAGGATTCAGACCCACAAATCCTGGGCCGCTGAAGCAGAGCATGCAAACTTAACCACTGTGCCACCTGGCTGGCCCCCAGGAAAAGTATTTTTTGATCTTGTATTATTAGAAACACTGTTTTTCTCCCTGCATCCCATTTCAATTGTAAACTCAGTGAGTAGGGCAGGGAAAATAGTATCTTATTTAGAGGGAGGCTGGGATGTATTGAGAATCCCTCTCAGACGGGAAGAAGGATTCCACTCCTGCCCTAGGGTGACGTGAGGAAAAGAAAGGAGGACAAGAGGAAGGAAAGTATCAGAATACTTGTCTTGGCTTCCCTGCTTTGAGTTGAATCCTGCAGTGGAGAGGTCTGTTACATGGTCTAAGAGAGAAGTTCAAAGCTGAGTAGTTTGGGGGGTATGCTCCTAATTGGGAATTCCTGAGATGGCAGCCATGTGGGGAAGAAGGACACTTTAAAGAGTGGTCCTGATGTGACACTGCTGTGTTACTCCCAACTTCCCATATGTGGGATGAATCTGGAAATTTTCCCATGCCCCAGGGAAGGACCAGAATGAAGCTTGAGAATCTACTGTAGAACTTGCCACAGAGGGTTCCTATGAAGGAGAAAGTAGCCTAGTATCTGAGGGATACAGGGATGGCCACCCAGGGAGTGGATGAGCAGAAGAGTGGCAAACCTTGAAGGGTGCACAAAGCCAGAGAGAATCAGGGTGGGACCCAGGAAGCAAGGAGAGATGGCTGTCTGTAACAAGAAGACAGACCACAAGACCTACAAGCCATGGACTTCAGCAGTGGATGCCAAAGGGCAGTCAGTGCCAGGACCACAGCAAGCACACCCCAGAGAATACAGCAACACCCATCCAGGGACCAGATCAGCCCTATAAAGGAACAGCCTGGGCCCCTCACCACCCACTTCTAACATTGGAAGAGCTTCAAGTTTCCCCATCCAACCACAATTGGGGAAGAAGGATAAGCAGGAAAACAGCCTTAATGGGGAGTTGAAATTTGAATTGACTGAATATTGCATAATATCGACTGAATCATACAAAAGAGATTATTTAAACCAGAAGAGAGAGAAAATCTGTTAACTGTTCTCTCTTGTATCAGTTATCTGTGGCCATGCATAATTTTCCGTTACCGCCGTAATAAATTATCACAAACTTAGTGGCTTAAACAATGCAAATTTATTATCTTACATTTCTGGAGGTCAGAAGTCTGAGACAGGTCTCGTTCGGCAAAAATCAAGATGTCAACAGGGCTGCATTCCTTTCTAGAGGCTGTAAGAGAAAATCCATTTCCTTGTCTTTTCTAAATTCTAGAGGTCACCCATATTACTTGATTCATGGCCCCTTCCTCCATCTTCAAAGTCAGCATCTCTCTGACCATTGTTTCATAGTCACATCTCCCACTGACTGACTAGGAAGGGTTCTCCACTTTTAGGGACTCATGTGTTTAAATTGGGCCCACCCAGATAATCCAGAATAACCTCCCCATCTCAAGATCCTTAATATAATCATACCTGCAAAGTGTCCTTTACCATGTAAGGTAACACATTCACTGGTTGTCAACATCTTTGGGTGACCATTATTCCA
Source organism: Equus caballus (assembly GCF_041296265.1). Lineage (NCBI taxonomy): Eukaryota > Metazoa > Chordata > Mammalia > Perissodactyla > Equidae > Equus > Equus caballus. Next base: position 10,515,768 of record NC_091715.1, on the reverse strand, counting down.
CCTGGCACAAGCCACAATAATGTAGAGCATCGGAGGACAAGCTTAAACAGTCAAGGCCCCTCAAAGCCTAGGCTCAGAAAGAGCATACTACCACTTCCATCTCATTCTATTAGCCTGGCCCAGAGTCAGAGTAGGAGGCATCACAGAATTGCGTGGCAAAGGGCCTGCAACTAGGGAAAAGAAATGGAGCCATTTTTGCAACTTACCCCATCTCCCACCCATGTCCCATACCACTCCCTTCTAGAGAGCCAAAGATAGGTGCTGTTAACCAACTCACACCACTCCATGCTTGCATATTACTAAACTGAAGCTGTGTTGTAAGGTACAAAGATACAAAAAATGTTAGTTAAGTAGAATTGATTTTAATTCTACAGTGAACAGGATGGTTATTATATAAGCCTATCTAAGCTGAAGAAAATATGAGTTAAGTGAGGATAATATAGCTGAATCATCTTTGTTTATTTGGCCACTTTTGTTAAAGTGATCATGTTTTCTACTTAACCATCATCACAATTTTGTGGCTTCCAGCTGGGTTGTCTCCATTTATAAATGTAGCATTTCCTACACATCTACAAGGTCAAAAGCAATAGAATCTGCCTAGGCAAATTGTGGACTTAGAGGAAAAAGCAAAATAAAATACTAGCAGAGAAATAGACATAACTATTTAGAAAATAGTGAAAATCCAAACACTTTACAAAACTGCATTTTTTAAATCATGTTTTAATCAATTTTTATTTTTATTTCATAGCAGAGATGTTTTATATGAGCATATTTATTGATTTGTGAAAGAAAACGTTTATATATTAGTTATATAACAAACTTTTTAAGATTTTATTAATTTTTTCTTGAAATATGCTCATTTTGAACAATGAACCCAAATGTTTTTGTTCTAAGAAGATCAAGGCAAGTTCAAAAACAGACATCATGTGAGTGTATTTGAAAGCAAATTTTGATTCTTTAACTATAATGCAAAAGGTCATGCCAACACAGTGCCTCTGATTGATTGGTTTTCCAATGCAATCATTCTTTTTAGCTGTCCTGGCAATTGATTATCTGACAATGTTTTTTTCCTCCTACTCCCTCCTTGTTCCTGCATTTTCATGTCCTTTCACTGCATTCACTCCTGGATGTCACCTACACATCTCAGCCTCACTCCTGATCCTGAGCAGCTCACGACTTGGGCATCCTCCAATTCCACTGGCTCCAGGGAGGGTAGAGTTAAATTGAGATGCCTACATCATGAATAATCTTGCATGGCAGGCTGATCTGAGGCATCTGGTAAGCCCTCCAAGTCATAGCTTCCCATCCACCTTTCCCATGCCAAGTCATCCCTTTGCATCCCCTGGTAACTGGGTAGATAAATTAAAAATAAAAATCTGATGAAATCACTCCACTGCTCAACAATCTCCAGTAGGTTCTTATTACAAGTAGAGTAAAAGCCAAAATTTTTACATTACAAATAGAATGAAAGCCAAAACGCGAAAGTTGACCCCCCACATATTCCTCCAGTCATCTCCTTTGACTCTCTCTTCACTCACTCTTCTCCAGCCACACTGACCTTTCTGTCTCAGGGCCTTTGCACTTGATGTTCCCTCTGCCTGAAACAAATGTTTCTTATATGTGTCAGGCACTGTTCTAGTTTGTGTGATCTAAACACGTGAAAACCCCTGCCCTAGTGAAGAATACACTCTCTTCCTCAGGACTGTTTTTTGGCTGCTCTCTGAGTCTTCTCTGGTTTTTCTAGGTAAAGAAATTCATACCTTTAGTCACCCTATGCCAAAACTCCCTTTGGTTTTCTTCATTTTTATCATGCACAAAATTATTTGTTTACTGCCTGTCTCATCATTTTAGAATGTGATCTCCATATCTGTTTTGCTCTTTACTGGTGCCAAGAACCGTACAGGCAGTTGGAGAGAGAGGAGGTGCACAGCATGGTTCACTAGGCTCTGTAATTGGTGCCTCAGAACTCAACCTCTGCTTAGATGATTTTTCACAGGAAATGCATCTATTGGAATAAATTACCATTTATTATAATTGCCCACTGAAATTATGCCTGGTAAGAATAGAACTATATAATTAAAGAAAGTCCTAGAGTCAATTTTATAGATGGCTGTTTTAAAACTTGTTTACTTTTGAACATAACGAAGTAATTCTGGATAAGATGGAAAGATCCAGATCTTCGGAAATATTTTTTAAAGCTGTGATTGTCTATTTCCAAGACGTATGGTATTAAAATGCCCAGTCATCTCAAGCAGGAATGGGTAAGCCTTGTTGGGGTAGATTAGGGTTAAGGTTAGGGACAAGGACATCAGGACTCAAGAAGACTGGAGATAATAGGTTATTGGGGTTATGGGTAAGCTTCCCCTGGCCTTGTAGAGGGGAGGCACAGTAAACACCACCTTGGCACCTCCTTTCTCTCTCTGCCTCCCCACTTTGCTGGTGAGGTATCACAGTTGTAAAATTCAGTACCACCGGAAGCAGCATGAAAGCCAGGAATGGCACTTCTCAAATACAGATAAGCTATGTCCTCCTTAAAGGTTGTAAGGAAGACTGATCCTATTCCCAGTGCATGGCTGATGCTAGAATGCCTTCAGATCTAGACATTTCTGTGGGTATGTGGAGACTTCTTCCTTCCCAACAGCACCCAAGAAGCTTCCAGCCCAGCAGTGGCAGTATGTGCTTGGCCTCGTCTTCACAGCAGAGGAGGACTGCATCATCAGACTGCTTGACTCTCAGCAATATCATGAGACAAAAACAGCAGCAATGGAAAAGCCTGGGACTCCTGGGCCAAAGCAGCAACAATAACAAAATATTTCCAGTGTTCTTTGCTCAAGGTCATAGTAGTCAGAACTGAGTCCCTTGAACCAAACAACCAACACTAAAGTTCTTAGAATTATCATCAAGCTAGACTGTATGGAAGGAAGAAAGATATATTTGCAAATAGAAGGTATCAGGGCTGGGAGGTGTTGGTTAGTACAAATAAAAAAGTCATGAGAAATACCTTTATTTTGTATCCCAACCTAGTAGAGCAGGACATATCAGTTTCATAAATATTTAAAGTACAATTTTGAAATGAACATTTATTTCCCTTGAAGTAGGATTGCTTGTACCCATATAAAGGACAGTCTTAGAAACACTTCACTGTATCAAAAGTGTCAGTGAATTTATTTAGAACCAAGTCCGAAAATCCCATTGACATTGAAAAACTGCCTGTTAATCTGCTTTGTCTCTGTAAGAGATTAAAACTTTTCTTCTTACACAAGCCTGAAGGTTATACATAAAAAACTATATAGATGGAAAATAGGTTAGTGGTTGCCAGGAGTGAGGGGTGGAGATGGCAGTGGGTATGCCTCTAAATGAGTAGCACAAGGAAGCTCCTTTGTGATGATGGTTACGTGAGCCTGTACACATGATAAAATTTCATAGTACACATGCGCATACCCACATGTGCACACAAATGAGTGCATGCAAAAATTGGTGAAATCTGAATAACGTCTGCAGATTGTACCAGTGTCAATCTCCTGGTTTTGATATTATACTGTAAGTAATGTAAGACGTTACCATTGTGAGAAGCTGGGTGAAGGGTACACAGAACTTGTCTGCTATTTTTCAGCTTCCTAGGAGTCTTTATTTCAAAATTTAAAAATTTCATAAAGGTAAAAGGAGTATGACTTTCAGAGGCTGGAGTCAGAAGTTCCTCACTCAGAATTTGATGAGAAACAGCCAAGAAGAGGCTGAATGAACTATATCCTGCTTTCCTCATATATGTCTCATACAGACATAGCCAAGTCACTTGGTAATTCAGAGTTTAAAAGTCTGAAAATGAAAAACAATACTCCCCCTCCAAAAAAAGTGTTTATTTAAAATCGTTGGACAAAAATTATATATATAATTTTTAAAAGGCTAAACTCTTTTTCTTTTAAAGATTGGCACCTGAGCCAACAATCTTTTTTCTTTTTCCATTCTTCTCTCCAAAGCCCCCCGTACATAGTTGTATATTCTAGCTGTAGGTCCCTCTGGTTGTGCTATGTGGGACGCCTCCTCAGCATGGCCTGATGAGTGGTGCCATGTCTGTGCCCAGGATCCAAAGCGGCAAAACCCTGGGCCACCGAAGCAGAGCACACGAACTTTACCACTCAGCTGCGGGGCAGGCCCCCCAAATTATATTTTTTTATGTCTGTCTTAAGTTGGGTTCCCTCAAAGCAGACCTTGACACAAGGATCGTGAACGCACATAGTTTATATGAGACATCAGCCCAGGAAGCACCAGTGGGGAATTAGTGGAAGGAAGGAAGGAAGCCAATTAAGGATACATTATAGAGCAAGTTACCACTATGGGAAACTGAAGCCCAGGCCCCCTGGAGAACTCTTCAAGATAGTTTATGTGCATCAGAGTTATCCAAAATGAGAGAAGAGGCAGTTGGGATATTTTCCGTGTTGTTGGTTGAGAGTTTTACCACCTCCCCAGAACTCCCAGCCTACTCTCCTGGGTGACAGAGATGGTCCTCAGGAAAAGAGTCATGCTGCAGACTTGCAGTTGAAAACTTTTGAGTCCACAGGAATGGTGAGTGCCAAGGGGGTATGGGCAGCCCACCAATAGCGACTTTATAGTGAGTCATCAAAAAATATTAAAAGGACGATAAAACAAAGTGAGTAAAAATATGACATCTCAAATTATGATATCAGTTATTGATAAAGGTTAAGTGACTTGTCTGAGATTAAATTATACACCTTCTAAAGCCTAAGAACTGTCTTTTCTTCTTGGTTGCTTCAGAAATTATCCCATTGTCTTTTGTGTCCTGGAGTTTCAGAACAATAAGTCTAGGTGTACTTTTAGTCTTCTTAATTCTCTCTGGGATACTTGTGCTTCTGAAATCTGAGGATTAATTCCTTCATCGATTATAGAATAATTCCTGCGACTATTGCCAAAAGAATTGACTCTCGTATTTCCTCCTTTTAGAACTCTAGTTAGAGGTATGTTGGTTCTTCTCATTCTATCCTCCAGGTCTCTAAATTCTCTTCCTGTTTCTATATCTTTAACTCTCTGTGGTTCATTCTGGAGCTATTTTCTAGTTACTAGCTCTCTCTTCCGCACTGTCTATTCTGCTTTAAAACTAGAAATTGTGTTTTTATTTTCTTGGCTATTTTGTTCCTTTCAGAAATCCATTTGGTTACTTTTCAAATCTGCCAAGTATTTTTTCATAGTTGACTTTGATTTCCTTCTTCACATCTTTAATTATTTCAAACATACTTATTTTATCTTTTTAATCAAATGGTTCTATTATCTGAAGTTCTTGAGAGTATAATCCTGCTATGATTACACCTGATATTAAGGGTAGTTCTCACTTATGATGGATTATTATCCTGTGAGTTTCCTAATTTGGGATTGTGAGCTCAAGTTCAATGGGGTTGTATATGTAACAATCTAGGTGTCCAGGACTGAGGGTTCATCCCTTCAGAGAGGATTTCTATAAGCATCTTCCAGGTACACCAGGAGTTTCACTTCTTTATGATCACTTTTATGTTAATTCTGTGACCTTGTGGTTCCTGGACCATCTGCTTGAGGAGCAGATCCATTGTGACAAATTTTCACAGGAGACTTTTACTCACCCAGAGCCTAGGCCAAGACAGACAAGCTTCCTTTGATGTCTACCTGCTCCACTTGAAGGATATTTTTTTCTTATCCACCCTTTAACTAGGTCTGTCAATCAGGAATCAGTCTAGGTATTTCTTGCAAGAATAATGGAAATACGTGCTAATATAAACCATCAGAGGTTTTTGAAGTATGAAGTTGAGGGAAGGCTGTTATAGCTCCATTTCACTGCTAGGTTTCAGGGGAGCAGGAAGTTAGTATAACCATTCAGGTCAATCACTTCAAAAGATACCTCAGAGGCTCACCGCTTCTGCACAACTTTGGAGGGTGGTTCACGGTATTACACCAAGAGGCCACTGCAAAACTTCACATCTGCAGCTTACACATCTGTGCATGATCACAAGGGGAAAAACAACTTCACCTTCTCTTCTGTACTCACCTCTCATAATTCTATACCATTGGCCAAATCTAAGCCAAAATACTTTTTCACAAGAGATTCTCAGGAATGTTGTTCTTACACATCTACTACTGCAATGTTGGGCAGAGCACAGGAATTGAGAAAGATGATTCATGCCAACAGACAATCTAGTAAATTAAAGATACCACTCTTGAAATTCTTGGGTTTGCTTGGAAGACATGGTTCCAAATTTCCTCCTCATTTGGAACCAAATGTTCATTGCCTCTTTCTGTGTATTAAAACCCAAACCTTGATGACTCTAACACTTACAACCTCCATTGCATTCACCCTAGGAAAGTGGTAACTTCAGATCATAATTTTATTTCTTGTTTACAGCCACCTCTTTATTTTTTCTCTCTGTGGACTTCCCTCATTTTTTTTGTGAACTACACACTTAAAATTTGTTATACATTGTCTGGCATTTTCTAGCCATTTTAGCAGGAGAGTTGTCCCAGTAGCAAGATCACCGTGTTGCTAGAACCATAATTGTGTGTGATTTTTGTTGTGAGTACATCTTTTTTTGGGAAGCCAGGGAGTTGGGATGGAATCCTATATTGCTCTGGATTTTATAACAGACTTTTCTGCAACTGGAATTTGATGGCTTTCATTCACTTTATTTAAATTTTTTATTTTAACGTCTCAGCTTGGGGTTTCTGGACCATGCAGGTAATATCAATACAGAACCCGTTCTTCATGATTTTCTTTCTTTCTTTCTTTCTTTTTTTTTTTGAGGAAGATCAGCCCTGAGCTAACATCCGTGCCCATCTTTCTCTACTTTATATGTGGGCTCAATTCTAGTTTCCTTAAATGTGTAGGCTCAAGCACACGTCTTCTGTCCCTGTTTGGGCATCAAAATCCAATCTCCAGACTCCTGGGCCTGATACTCCCATAAGCCTTCATTGCATCAGCTTCTGCCTTTTGCTCTGGTGTTCAGTTTCCCCTTCATTTCTAGTCTGAGGGGATTTTCCTTACTTTCTCTCAAGTTAAGCTGTATTGAAAAAGATTGCTACATTTTGTCCAGCCTCTCTGCCTATTTGCTTTTCCTCATCAGCTCAGTCTGCCATATTGCTGGAAGCTTTCAGACATTTCCCATTTTATCTAATATCATCTATAAAGGGCAAGGGGGTATGGCCCTTCAAGTGTTCTCTATACTATATGCTTGTAAACATAAAAGTAAAATACAGTGAAAAAGATAAGGAACATAAAAGGAATCCATGACATGGAAAATATCAGAAATGGTTTTGAAAGAGATGTTAGCTCAATTTCACATATTTTAGTTTAGCAAAGAAAATACATCTTGAAAACATTGATAATTTGGTAAATAAGAGGAATCATGGCAATATAGTGCATCTTGAAGTCAAGAACATATTTGCTAAAGTGTTTTGTGACACTCATGTAGATGACTTATGGCATGTTCATTATGGACGAATAGGCTTAGGTAGGAGCATCGTTTATTAAGGAGCACAACTGCAGGCATTTGATAGAACAGCCTGATCTCAACCTGAAAGGAGTGGGGGGGGGGCGTATTCTCAGCATTTATATTGATAATATGGGTGAAGACAGAGAAGACAAAATAACAACGTTAACAGACAACAAAAAGCAAGGAAAGAACACAATTTTTAAACCATCTTGATGTGCTGAAATGCTGAGCCAAGCGTGCAAGGTAATTTTTTGCGAGTGAAGGCGAATTTACGGTGTCCTTTATGTAACTGGCTTCAATGTGCCTTGTGCCAATATTCTGCAAAATCCGTCCAGTAAAATCTAAGTTCTTTTAAATTATTTCTTGAGGTATAATTGACATACAATGTAAGCACATACCAGATTGGATATGTTTTGATAAATGTATGCAGACAGGGAACTATAATCCAAATCCAGACAGAGAACATCCTCATCACTTCAATGATGCACATGCCCGGCCAGCCCTCTCTCCCAACCAGAAACAGCCACGGTTCTGATTTCTATTATGAAAGCTTAATTTTGCCTGACTTAGAACTTCACGTAAATGGTTTAATAGAATGTGTAAACTTTTTGCCTGGCTTCTATTATTCAAAATAATACTTTTAAGATTCATCCATGTTTTTGTGTGTAGCAGTTGCATGGGGGTTTTTTGGTTTTGTTTTTTGTGTGTTGTTTTTGTTTTGTTGCTGAAAAGTAGTCCATTGTATGAATAGACAATTTGTTTATACCCATTCCCCTATTAAAAGTGCAAAAAGGAAACTCCAGACTGGGAGGTGAGAGCATTTCAGCATATCAAGATGATGTAAAAGGGTTGGAATTAATGATGCCAGAGGGAAATTATCTTTGGAGAGCATTGATGAAGTCTTGTGGTATTTTCCCACCCTCTTCCCACACTGGGGGAAGGGAGAGAGATGCTTCCCAGCTCACCTCAAGCCTAGGGAGACAAACTTTAAGAGGACTACTCAGAAGGCTCAATATGTATAGCATAACTGCAGGGGTCTTATTCACACTATAGTCTATATAAATGGTGACCCCAAAGCTGTATCATTTGGCAATCAAGGACACAGTGAACTAGGGTCTCACTCACACTCACTCAGACCAGGCAAAGGCTGATGAAAGAAGCCCATGGCCTCAGAGTAGAAGGCAGTGTCGAGAGCTATGCATTTCCACCCATTGTAGAACAAAGGTGCTCTCTCCATCCTTTGGGCAAGATGTGGGCTCCGAAAATGGGAGATAGATCTATTTTAAAAGGAAAATTGCCTAAGAAATCTTCCTGATTTGGAACAAAATGATCTGAGCAGAAAGAGGTTGGAGATGTATTTTTGGATGAAGAAGTTGGGGAGAATGTTCCTAAGCAGCCAGCTAGAAGAGATAGTGTACTCACCAATATCAGATGTTCCCACTGAGAAACCTCTGAAAAACTCTGAAGTACACCAAAAGACAGCTTTAACTGCGTGCCACACCTGGCAAGTATAAACAGGAGATCACAACAGTACGAGTCATTTAAGACCTTTCCTGCTCCCTAGCTCCATTCCTTATGTTGGAGAGTTCTGAAACTAAGGCCAGCCAACTGCGCAGGGAGGAGGAGATGGAGCTAATCCAGAAAGAATCCTAGATCTTCCCAAGCTGTATTTTCACCCCTCCAAGCCCAGTCCACTCCCCAGCTTTTAGATCTGAAGTAGGCTGGAGAAAAATTAGAGTTTGGAATGGAAGTATCAATTAACAAAATAAGACTATTCTTATGACTGGAAGGCTTTTATTACATGAGAGTAACTGGAAACATTATGGGACCTGCTCTGAGATTTCCTTTCAGAGGAAAACTTAGTCCACTAAGCAATTGGAGAAAAGAATAAAGTTGTTTTGTGTGCATATCCATTGAGATCTATGAAATAATTACAATCTGTTGTTAAAACATTTGATAATAGTAATACTGTCTATATTTTTTAAGGCTTATTTTAATGTTTTGAATAAACCATCTAAACTTAGGACTGAAGCTAATTAAAGATGAGGTCCGGAGGACATCATTGGAATGCCAACTCAGTTGTATAAGGATAGACTTGAGGCCTCTGCACATATGAACCACAGATGTTTTCTCATTTAAAGAAGGGTGAGATTTTTGCCCAGCAAGTTTTTGTTGAAATCTTGACTACCCATTATATTTTATTCTAGACTAAAATGTTCAGATAAAAAAGGGAAATATAACATTTATTTTCAAAAAAGACAAGGTATGAGGAAGTGTAATTCAAAACTGCAAAATTTAAAGTACAAACTTTCAAAGTGGTTTTTTTCATCCATTTTTGACTAGCGGCTCTACAACCAATTAGGTTGTACTACAAGAAAGATTTAAGTGTCATGATAACCAAAATCTCTAGGTTGATCGTTGTTCTACGTCCTCATTTGGCCATAGCCAGAATAATTATTGCATTTATGAAAATACCAAATCTCTGCTTGTGAGATGTGACAACTTAATGGCAGATGGTTGGGTAGTTAACTAGAAAGATTTCACTGCTGAGTTATCCACCGTAACTGTTTCAAAATGTCTTTCTCATCAGTAAAGATGAAGAATTCTGCTTGCCACCTGCTTCTTCATGAAAACATACTCCTCTAAATAAAAGACATACATTGTAACTGCAAAGCACTGTGGGAGTAATTAGACCTTCCTAGAAATTCCAGGGCTTTAGCAATGCACTCCTTAAAGCTCTGCTCAAAACATTCTGTAGAAGAGGAAACAGATGTAGGGGGCAGTAAATAATTTGCTTTGAAAAAAAAATAAAGTTAGAGACAAAATGCCTGAAATCAAAAACTTAGATGCCAAATTTCATGGCTTATGCATTCTATTACAGTATTCATTATCCCCTTTATTCAAGATACGTGGCATTTAATAAGCAGTTACTATGTGCCTAGAACTATATCCTCGGAATTTCAAAAGAAGAATATAGTATCATTCAGGAAGTAATGCTGGTGTACATGAAATAAGTAACAGTATTGGACTTTAGGAAAATCTGCAAGTAGGCAGTGGAGCCCAGAACCACCTCCCTCTGTTTCCAGTTTCTCAAGCTAGTTCACTCTGCTGGAGGAACTCAGTTCCTTGAGGACTACCCTTCTTGGTAAGCCATGACCCGACTACCAACAGTTACGCCCCTTCCAGGGATACCCTATGAATTTCAATTGACCAGGGACCCAAGGTACCCTCCAAGTCAAAAAATTTTCAGCCCTTTGATAAATCCAGCTTCTAGTGCCATGGTGGAAACCCCCACTATTATGGTTCACCCACTTCAAGCATTTCTTGATTTTTCCTTTGGAAACTAGAATTTTCAAGTGGTGTCTTGTGTGGATAATGATGATTTCATTGCTCCTTATTCCTCTTCCACCTAGTGAGCTCTAAGTACTTTTCAAGCTCATTTCTAAAGCTCCAAAAGTATTTCTCTAACATTCATATCATGACCATCTAAATTGTGACAATTTTGGGAATGAAATGGGTTGCTATGAATAATTCTGCTAGAACAATACACATAACCTGTGGCTGTCCAAGGCAAACCAGGATACATGGTCTTGCTACCTATAAAACATGGACGTAAAACAAAAAGAAAAGACTGAAAAAATGCTGGAGCAATGAAAATGCAAGTCATCCCTATTAAAGGGCTGCTGCAACTCACTAAGCCGACAATGGAATTCCTTGGCATATGTTGAAGTTGGGTGATATACAGAAGGGATCTTTTAACAAAACAATAAGACCTAATGTTTAGATATTTTTAGACTACTTGGAAACAAAATAAAGCCAAATGGACAGACGTTTTTGGGTTAAAACATATCCAGTGCCTTTCAATCCAGGAATTCCACTTCCAAGAAATTTGTCCAACGAAATAGTTAGGAATATGTGCAAATATTTGGCGACAAAAAAGTCCCTCCAACAGTGTTTTAAAAAAAGGGAAAAAGGGGCCAGCCCGTTGGTACAGCGGTCAGGTTCACACGTCCGCTTCAGCAGCCCAGGGTTCATCAGTTCGGATCCCGGGTGCGGACATGGCACCACTCGGCAAGCCTTGCTGTGGTAGGCGTCCCACATATAAAGTAGAGGAAGATGGGCACGGATGTTAGCTCAGGGCCAGTCCTCCTCAGCAAAAAGAGTAGAATTGGCAGCAGATGTTAGCTCAGGGCTAATCTTCCTCAAAAAAAAAAAAAAAAAAAACGGGGGAGGGACCTAATTTCCAAAAAGGGTGAATTGGACTATATAAACTGTTATATCCATACAACAAAATTCTATACAGTCATTAAAAATAACACTATAGGTTAAATATTTAATAGCATAGGAAGAAGGTCTCACTATATAAACATTGTTAAACAAGTTATGATGTACTATATTGATTTGGTTCCTGTTTTATTTATTCTTAATTTTTGAACTATTTATTGAATTATATCTTATTTTTAGTAAAAATAAATTTGTCTCTCTTCCAAGAGAAAAGCCAGGAATGATTACTAATAAAACATCAACCAGAGGATGGGGTTATGGCTCACTTACAATTTTCTTCCTTTGGCTTGTCCATATTTTGTAAGTGAGAATATTTGTAAATACATAAAAATGATTATAATGATTTTTTTAACATTATGTAGAGTGAAGTACAAATGTCAGCAGACCCAAGGATGACATTCTGTCTTCTGATCAAAGGGCAGACTTTGGACACATAGGGTAGACAAATTTCACCTCCATCTTTATAACAGTCATACATGAAGTTGTCTTCATTCTCAAAAACAGCACCTCAAAGGCTGATGCAATTGAATAAACTATCTGGACGCTCACTCTGACATTCAAGCTATCCCCTGGGATCAAGGAGCTGACATGTGTCGTCCTAAATGACCAAATCATAAAACAGCTCCTAGCACATTGACCACTGAAGATTTTAAATCTTCCTAACGTTTCAGGAAAGCAATCCCCAAGGTTCACCCTGAGGACATCCCTGTAATAAATAGGACTCAGACAGATAAAAGGATATGGGCAATTAATGGCATCCTTTCAGAAGGGGATGTGAAGTGGTGTCAGATACACAATTTCTCCCATGGTTTAATTACACTTACAAATTGGTTTTAAGAAATAAAGGGGTAGGTCCTTGGCCACTGGAGTTATTTCACCATATTGTGCAGTCTATTGAAAAACTGAATTATCATATCATTAAATTCTGAAATAGGTAGCAGAATTGTTGTAAAGATATAGAATACAAAAGAAAATAGCCTGTTCTCATGAACTAGAAGATACTTTTTGGGGTAAGTTTCGTGACTAAGGAAGTTGATGACAGTGTTTTGCCCATGAATGACCATTATCACTTATAGGCAAGGATGATTTTATTTCACACTGAATTTAGTAATTATTTCTCTTCTCCATACCTCGCTCCCTACTCTGTTGGTACCTTTTTATGAGAGGGAAATGGAGGTAGGTCAATATAGGATCCTTGACATAAACAGTATTGGTTTAAGTGTGGGTTCAAATCAGAGCCTTCTCTTTTTTAAAGACCTGACTACATTTAAAGTAAAATGTAATCTACAAGCACGCAATTTACTTAGATTTGTCAAACAAACTTCTGGTGTATAAAGCAAAGATCCACAAGTTAATACTCTCTCCGGGTTCTAGGAACCCAGCAAAAACCCAGAAAAAGCTAACCTCTGACTTCAGCTCTTCCCTCTTCCTCCTAGTTTCAGGTAGAGAGAAACACCCTATGGTAGGGACGAATATGTTGGCTTCACTGCAGGGAAGCATCTACTCTAGGGGGACCAACCTCCTTGGTTTGCCCGACTGTCTCTGTTTCACAACTAAGTGGTCAGCTTCCTGAGAAGCCCTCAGTCCCAGGTAAACTGGGGCATTGGTCACCCTACTGGCCATCCCTCAGTATAACCTGACATTACATCTAGATCTTCTCATTTGGACAAATGATTCAAGCTCTCTGGGCCTCTCCTTGCAAGTAGGTATAAAATAGCACCTATCTCATAATGTTGTAGTGAGGACTGGATGAGTTTTTATATGTAAAGTCATTATAACACATTTGGCCCTATTAGCACTAAATGAACAGCATCGTTATTAATAACTATGAGAGTCATGGAAGAAGTAACATTTCAACTGAGCCTTAAGATATGAGCCAGGAAAAGAGGGCGAGGAGGAAGTGATGGAGAAAGATAGGCCACAATAAATAGGATATATAAAAATAAAGCAGGATATTTACTTAAAAGCAAATGATATAAATAATGAAATAATGCCAACACCAAAGAAATATTTTTCTTTCTCTGATAATTATTTTTAACAGCTAGATTTGCCCTCAAATGCAATGCCTGTTACTCATGCCTTTCTAGAATTTATTTATTACAAACTGCAGTCTGATTCTTAATAAAACATTGAACTGACAAGCAAACCAGGTTTTACTTATTGAAATAGAAGGAAGTGAAGAATTGCAGAACGTGAAAAGGGGATCCTTGTTTATATCTTGCCTCTTATGTTCTGTTTGAGAAAAATAAAATCAAAGGCTGTCAATCCAGCCTATTTCTGTTGCAAAATCAAAGGAAAAATTAGCCTAGGATTTTTATTAAAGTAAATAAATCCATGGCAACTTCAAATTAGCTGAAGCATCAAATATGCTTTTCTTGTATTACACATAAATGTAAACATAAACTTTTATGTCATTATAAAATCGCTGTGCTTTTACCAATATAAAAAGTGTTTACATCATCAAAAAATAACGCAAAATAATTGATTTGAGTTTGGGGCAATTTTTGAAAACTTTTGATAACAGAAACCTTTAAGCAACCACAAGAGGAAAAAATATATATAGTAAACTCTCAGGTACTCATCACTCAGATTCAACAAAGAATCAACATTTTGCCATTTGTTTCATTTATTCACACATACACATGCACACACACACACACAAATACACACACACTTTTTTCTTTTGCTGGAGCATCTTAAACCAAATGATAGACATCATGTCATTTCACTGTAAATATTTCAGTTGTGTCTCTATCTGATAAGGCTATTATTTGTAACCCAACTACTATGCCATTAACCCACCTAAAGAAATTAACAATTCCCTAATATCATCTCACAATTAGTCTACATACAAGTTTCTCCATTTGTCTCAAAATGTCATTTTTGAGTTAATTTGTTTCAATCAGGATTTACAAGGTCTACTCATTACCTTTGACTATGGCTCAAAGTCTCTATTAATTCTATTACTGAGCTTTGTCCTTTTTACTTTTTGGTTCTCAAGATACAAATTTGTTGGATAAACCTGTTTATTTGTCTTGAAGAATACAGCATGGTTGGGATTTTGATGATTCTTCCTCATGGTATCGTTTAACTTGTTCCTCTCTTCCCAAATATTTTCCATAAACTAGTAGACAGAACTCGAGGCTCAATTCAATTCAGGTTCAATTGTTTTCAGCAAGAATAACTCAAAGGTAGCTCTGGGAACATCCTATTGTATCTCGTGGTGAGGCACCTAATGTCTGATTGGGTTTTTTTAATTGATGTGAGAATGATCACTGGGGTCATGGACCGTCAGCCTAATCCATCCATTATGAAGTTATCAACTTTTCACCCAATGATTTGGTATTTATTAATGGTCATGGCTACATTCATTATTTCTTTAATAGTTCCTGAAATAATGATTTTCTAATTTTGTTCTGTATTTATTATCTAGAACTGTTTTATGAAGAGCAACTTCCCTTCTTGAACTATTGTTCACCCTCACATACCATTCATACAGGAAAGTCAGAATAAAAGCTTGACTCTGACACTTTATCACTTTCCAGCAAAATGTGTAACCTACAGAAACAATCATTTTCTGGGCTCTCATTATCCTTTTGACACAGTCAGCACAGTCTTGTATAGCATCCCCTGCCTTCTGGCGCAAAGAGAGTCCCAGGTTCGTCTTTCCCAAGTCCTGCTCCAGACATAGAATCTGTCATTTCTCCAAGCAGACTTGGGTCTTTTGATCAAGGAATTGTATTTTTACAAAATAGACTGGGCCATAAAAGAGCTTGTTGCTACTTGATTTTCATTAATTAAAGACCTTTTTAGTGAGAATATTTGGGGAAAACATTTTATGAGAAAAAAAGCAGTAAGTTCATATTATATTTTCCTATTCACATCTATGTCTATAAGGTTTTAACTTCTTTGATTTTATACTTATATCTCTTTTTTTAACACTGAAAATCTTGATTTCTTTATCTTTAACAGCTTTAGTGAGATGTCTTTAACATATAAAAATTGTGTATATTTAAGGTGTACAACTTGATGTTTTGATATATGTATATATTGTGTAAGGATCACTACAATCAAGCTAATTGACATATCTATCACCTCTATGTAATTACCATTTGTGTATGCGGTGAGAAGATTTAATTTAAGATACATCTTCTTAGCAAATTTCAAGTATATAATACAGTATTAACTATTGTCACCATGCTGCACACTAGATCTCTAGAATGTGTTCTTCTTACACAACTGAAACTTTGTACCCTTTGACCAACATCACTCCCTTTCCCCCTTCCCCACGCTCCTTGCAACCACCATCCTACTCTCTGCTTCTGTGAATTTGACTATTTTAGATTCTACATATAAGAGATATCATATAGAATTTCTTTTTCTGTGTCTTGCTTATTTCACTTAGCATAATGTCCTCCAGGTTCATCCAGTTGTCACAGCTGGCAAGATTTCCTTCTTAAGGCTGAATAATATTCCATTGTGTGTGTATATATATATATATACACACACACACACACACACACATACCACATCTTCTTTATCCATTCATCTGTCCAAGGACCTAGATATGGAATTGCTGGATCATATAGTAGTTCTATTTTAAATTTTTTGAGGAATCTGCATAGTGTTCTCCATAATGGCTTACTAATTTACCTTCCCACCAGCAGTGTACAAGGGTTCTCTTTCCTCCGCATCCTCACAAACACTGAAAACCTTGATTTCTGATGACAGTGACACAATTACTTATTTGCTTTATCTAAAATATATCTATAGTAATTGCAAAACACCAATATTAATGTTATTACTACAATAAAGTCACTAATACAATTTAAGATTTCTTTGTGGCTCTTTCTGTCCTTGGAAGTTATCCCACTAGAGACATGCAGTCAGTACATTGTTTTTAAAGAGTCATTTGAGGTTATTCTTCTTTCTATAAGCTTATGACATCATCTTGTATATAATTAGGTTTATTTGTTTCAGTTTGTTTTCAATTAAGTTCTTTTTTACTTAATTTTGTTTTTTAATTATGTAAAACGTTACAACATTCAAAAACAAACTGAATAACAAGGTACATTCACAGACTTCTTCCTTCTGTCTTCTCCATCCTGAGTCCTCCTTCCCCCATAGGTACCCTTTTTTAAAATTTAGTTGATTTTTATTTTTTAAATATAAGTAAATATGGACATACAGATTCATATCCCCACATTTATTACATAAAAGTTAGGATACTATAATCCTCTTCTGTACCTTGGTCTTTTCACTTAACAATTTAGCCTGGAGATCATTCCATTTCAGTATATAGTTTGTTCTCAGTCCTTATACAGCTGCTTAGTGCTCCATTGTGTGGATTTACCCTGGTTTATTCAACTGGTCTTCTATTGATGGGTATTTAGGTTGTTTCTAATCTTTTGCTATTAAAATAATGCTGCAATTATTAGCCATGTGCATATATCATTTTGAATTTTTGTATGAGACCACATAAATGGATGAATTAACCAACTCCAAGCCTATCTAATATACTGTATACATTTACTTGTTTGATATGATGACCCCCCACAAAAAATTGATGGAAACAGTTAACTCCATAATCATGATGATGTTTGTGGTTCATAATAGAAAATCATAATCGTGTTTGCTAATTTCACAATTACACAAACACGCACACATATACACCCATGGTAGTGAATGCACACACAGCATTGTAATGATAATCAATGTAAGTGCTCACTGGATGTTCCTCTTCCTTTAGCATTCATAAAGCTGAAGGTTGGTATGATGCCATCAACTGCCTTAATAGGTTGAGTCCAAGCATGAGCTTCATAGCAACACTCTTTGGACCATTGTATAGAGCCAGCACCATGATTTCCCACATGACAGCAGAGGTGATTCCAGGCTATAAAACTGTTCATCAAAATGACAGTAATGTCCTTAGATTGCAGGAAAACCAGCAGAAGCTGGGAAGAGGCAAAGAATTCTGGCCAAAGGATGGCCCTGATGACATCTTGATTCAGACTTCTAGCCTCCAAAACTGTGAGAAAATAAATTTCTTTTGTTTTAAGCCAAAAAAAAAATAATGACAGTAGTGTCCCTGACAGTTGAGGAAGAGGAGGTTTGACCATTGTAAAGTTGGAACAGTATGATCCTGAGTTCGTGAACCTGGGTTCAAATCTTGGCTCTACCACTTAGAAGCTCTTAAATCTTGGGTAGAAGAGGATGTGAAAGCCGAAGAAATTCTTAGAAGGGTGTGACCCTCAGACCTGACTTGCCATGCCTCCGATCTACTACAACTGGAGCTGTTTGTAAATAAAACTTTTGCATGCTGCCCAGCCTCAGTGGAATACCTGGACTTCCCCTGGGTACATTCAGAGGGCAGGTAGGACAGGTACATGGTGAGGAGAAAAGAGAAGTTTTGTACTTACCATTTTCAGATGTAGCAACTCCTAGAAAAACCAACTGAAATTGTATCTGATTCAAGGTGGACATGAATGAAAAGTCACTGAGAATCTGGATGTTCCCCCATCATCCGTGAACTTCTGCCTGTGTTTCTCAGGGTAGATGATTTAAGATTTATATTCCTCAAAGAGAAACCACACATTCGCAGGGCTTTGAAAAAGCTCACGACATTTATTTGTAAAAAGAACATCATGGGTGTCATGCTAGCATTTTGCTACAAACCATAGGTATAGATATTACCAAGGGAACTAGTAATTTTGGTAGACAGATACAGAAGTTACTGGAGGACAAATGATCCAGAATCTAGATTTAGTTATTGGACTATTGGAGAAGAATGAGTTTGTGCAATAAACAAGTTGCTTTGGCATTCTTTTTTTTTTTTTTTTTTTTTTTTGCTTATCAGTTGGATCAAGTTGCACCATCTCAAAAACCAGTTGCCAAGCAACAGATCAAGCTTCCATTGGACCATGAAAGATCCAGCTTAATAAATCTTTTAGCTAAAACCTCTTCCTTTGGAAATTATACTCCCCAACATTCCCCACATATATAACCTGTAAGGTAGAAGATTTTAGTTCCATATTTTATTGTCTAAGGTGCAAATTCAAATTGGAAACTGATATGATATTATGGTTGATATTTCATTAGCCTTTAAAATGAACTCAAAGCAGATACCCAGCAGGAAGGTAGGTGGGCTGGTTTCCCAGGTGTTTTCTATGAGTCAGGTTCTGGTGGGAGAGGAGACTCCAGAGGTAACTCAGGCTCAGTAGTAGCATATGTACTAGTGAAGACAAAAATAACCAGATTTGAATCCTAACTCTGTCACTTATCAGCTCTGGATCTTAAGCAAGACTTTTTAATCTATCTGAGTCTCAGATTTCTCGTCTGTAAAATAGCAGTGTTAATGACAGAATGTGCCCTATAAGGTTGTTGAGAGGATTAAGTGAGAAAATGCATATAAAGTGCTTACTAGGATGGCCAGAATACAAAAAAACACTCAACAAATATTCATAGGTATTATTTTTACACTCCAGACACTTTCTTCTCTTCCTTATTCTGGCCCACTGCTTCTAGCTCATAAGCCTCGTACTTCTGAACTCCCACATTCAGGTCATTGCACATCTGCCTTTTCCCAGTGCTCGATCAACTGTTTAGTGTAGAGGAAAGAGCAAACCACTTGGAATCATGAGACCTGGGCTCAAATCTCAGCTTCACCTCATAGTCATCCTATAACCTTGGAAGAAGGATGGAGCTAAACCCATGCAGGTGTGGCACTATCGACCAGGGGCTGTGAGTAGACCACACAAGCCTATGTGTATCCCAGAGAGGGATACAGGGAGGACTTGCTGTGGCTCTGAACCTGCACCGTGACAGTCAGATGGGAAAGGCCCCCAGTCTCTGCTCAGATCCTTATCAATTCAGCAGTGACCATGGGCATCTGTGGATTAATGGAAGCTATTCATTAGCAGCCAGGCTCATACCCTTGGCAGTAAGGCATCCACCTTCCCTGCCATCAATCTCCTTATTTAGTCAAACCTACTTCCCCTGCTCATAGGTGGAAAGAGGGAAGCTTGATTGTATTTAATTATTTATTTATTTACATGCAGGACAAAGTATTTTAGTCATCACATCAGGACATAGTTTACTAGCTCTGTCATCAAATTTTATCATTTCTTGAGTAAGCTCTCTGGCTCTCAATTTCCTTATATTTAAAAGAGAGATCGTCACACTATGCTATTGCTTCCTGCAGTTGCTACCTCCATAATGCTCTGGAGTACTTGTTATGCTTTGATTTACCTGGTTAAGCAATGATCAATTGTGGTAGCAAGTGAAAGCACTTTACTAGATTCTAAAGCATACTACAAGTCTTAGATATTAGCTGCAATAATCTGTGACTGACTTCCCTACCTCTCTCTGCTCTCATGCTACACATAGCTCCTCCTTTTCCTCCACCACCATTTGCACCAGGCCATGCCAGGCTCATCCACCCATAACTCCATAGTTCACACCACAGGAAATTTCGGCTCATCCCCATGGACACCAGAGTTCTCCAGAACCGGGTCCCATTCTTACTATCAAAACTTATATCCCCTTGAGATAGCACATTGAGAGAGACATCTACAAACACTGCAAGATATTTGTTACTCTTTACCAATGTGAGCTAGCTCGATCAGATTATCGCCTAGATGCACCAGCCGTAGAGTCTTGTCAAGAGTGGCAGGTAAACTCTAAGATGGTCCCAATGATCCCCACCTGCTGGCATCCACACCCTTATGTAATCCCCTTCCCTTGAGTGTGACTGAACATAGTGACTTGCTTCTTAACAAGTAGAATATAGCAAAGTTGATGGGATGTCATTTACATGATTAGGTTACAGGAAACTGGGACTTCTGTCTTGCTATTTGATTCTCTCTGTCACCTTCTCAGCTTGCATGTTTTGATGAAGCAAGCTGCCACATTGGAGAGGCCTATGTCTTAAGGAACTGAGGGCAGCTTCTACCCAAAAGATAGCCAAGAACTGAGGCCATCAGTCCGACAAACCATGAATCCTGCCAACAACCACAGAAGCTTGGACTACATCCTTCCCTAGTTGAGTCATTGGATGATTACAACCCAGCCAATGCCTTAATTGCATCCTGTGAGAGACCCAGAAGTAGAGGACCAAGTTAAGCTGAACCAAGATTCCTGACTATGAGATAATAAATGTGTATTGTTTTAAATCACTACATACTGGGTAAACTCTATTACACAGCAATAGATAACTAACAAAGGAAGTGAGGTCAGTTCTCTGTACCTTAGTCTCTCCATCTGTAAACTGGGTTTGAAAATGCCATTCTTAGGGCTGGCCCAGTGGCAAACTTAGTGGTTAAGTTTGTCCACTCCGCTTCAGCGGCCCTGGGTTCATGGGTTCGGATCCCAGCCATGGACCTACACACCGCTCATCAAGCCATGCTGTGGCAGCATCCCACATACAAAAAAAAAAATAGAGGAAGATTGGCAACAGATGTTAGCTCAGGGCCAATTTTCCTCACCAAAGAAAAAAATGCCATTTTAATAAAATGGTTGTGAGGATTAATGAGATAATGTTCATTAAAGTTCTCCAAACATATTAGATTCTCCATGTAAGCTAATTTATTCCCTCTGCCTCCTTCCCCTAAAGCTTAGTTGAGATTCAATGCATTGAGAGCATGAATATTTTGATTAGAGTGTAAAGAAGCGAAAGGAAAGAATACTGAATCAGAGCACTCTGGGAAACAGGAAAAGTCTAGCTCATTACTCCACAAACTAGAACTTAGGACAGCATAAGGATTCAGAAGGTCAGGAAAGAGAAGCCAGGAAGGATGCAGAAGGAGAGGTTAATGAGAAGCCAACAATAAGCTGTACCAAGAGCGAAAATTTATCTAGGAATGGGCTCAAACCAGGAATAAGGTAGAATTCTCTTCCTCTTCCACTTTCCTCCTGTTTCACAAACTTACAGGTGTTATAATTATGCCATACTCTATACAGAGTATGGGCTCAAGATACTTCTGTAGTTGGTTTGACACATAACCATCAATTACAATATTGTTGCCCTGTAACAAGTGGTCTTAATTCCAAATAGCCAACTTATCATTAAAAAATGTTTTTAAATTAAAACTTTAGCTTTCTAACTCTTTCCAAAGTTAGGAGCTGGAATTACTCAATGAGGAAAGACCCTTGGAAAATACAGAAATTGAAATACAAAATGGAAATAGAAAACAGTCAAGTAACTATAGAATGAACTTCCATTTGGGGGAAAGCCAAAGCTACTGTTGAGTACAGGAAATCTGAGGAGAAAGGGAAAGTCATGGGAAAAAACAACAGAGGTTGAGGGGAAGGGACAGAAGAGAGAAAATCAGCAGAGCAAGCAGTCCTCAGAAGGAAAATCAGAGAGGACCCTTTCTGTTTTAGAACAAGGATCATAAAACTTACTCTCTCAGAAATAACAGGAAGATAGGTAAGATCAGAGAGAAATGTAGGATGTAGATATTTAAGCTTCAGTCACTACTATATGCAGGCTAGGGACAGTGACATGGTAGGGCCACCATAGAGGTGGGAGGGGATTGGCCTTCCCTCTACCATCTTCAAATCACCATTGTCCTGTGCAGTGCAAGTGAAAATCGAGCTCTTCTTATAGCCAGGTTCTCAGTTATTACAAAATGCAATAATTTTTTAGCAGACCTCAGTTCCCCCGGGATTTCTCCCATGAGGGCTGAGTGCGGTACTAAGGATAAACTTATTTCTTGTGAGGGCTGGAAAGTTCTCATCTTTATGCTTCAGTTATTCCCTGAAACTCTCTTTCTCATACTTTCATCCTTATCTTGTAAAATGGAAAGAAATAAATTTGGACCCAATCCACCACTTCTCTTGCTTACCCTTACTGGAGTCCTCTCTGACAGTTTTGATAAACTCAAAATGATGCAGAAGTAAGATATTCCTTATAGTCTAAATGCTAGTTACATTTATAATGTTATGCTTCCAATCATACATAGGAAATGTCACTTTCCTTAAAATATAAAATCTTGATTTAAGCAGGCTGGTTAAAAATCTTTTATTTCCTCTGGAAAGGAGGTGCATCAAGAATTTGTTCGCTTGCATATAGGCAGAAAAGTTAGCATTAAGAAGAGAGGGATTGCAATATTTGTTAATGATGCATATGTGTCTCCTCCCCCCAGCAAGTTTTTCCATTCAAATCTTCAACTTCTATATTAAACAGCTTCATTTGTAGCAGTGGACAAGGTTGAGGGCCTGACATGGCATTAATATAGAGCAGAGACTGGCAAACTACAGCCCACTGGATTTGACCACACAGAAGTCATTGGTGACCTGGCTAAAAAGCAGTGTCAGTGCGGTGGAGAAATGGGTAGAACCAAGCATGGCGGAACAGGAACTTGCACAGATACTACTGTGGAGGGAAGAGGAATACAGTGCCAGGTCATGTCGCTTTTCAAAGTCTCATTTTTCTCAGCTGAAAACGTGGGACGCCGCCTCAGCACAGCTTGATGAGTGGTGATAGGTCCAGGCCCAGGATCTGAACTGGTGAAACCTTGGGCTGCCCAATTGGAGCACGAGAACTTAACCATTCGGCCATGGGACCAACCCCTTAAATACACTTCTTAAAAATAGATTCTTCAGTTTGATGGTTGCTAACTCCTCTGTGTTTTGCATCTTTTGACCGTTCCTCAAAGTGAATCATTTCTTCATGTGGTTTGCAGATTTTTACTATGAGATCATCTTCAGCAGGATCCTCCCACTCTAAGTGTCATAGCCACCTTAAATTGTGGAAGTGTTGCAATAGGACAGTTTTAAATTGTTTCTATTAAAGTGCTCATGGAATTTCATCCATTCTTGATCAATTTTTATGTTAATTTCGCAGCTTGGAGAAATCCTGCACAAAATGAGTAGTGTAAATTTAGACTCCACAGCCAGGCATAATGTTGGCCTGAGGCTTCAATTTTCATGCAAGATTGTTTTTTCATCTAGCCCCCTAATAAAGGCAAGAAAGGCAAGCTTCCTAGTGCATATCTGGGAGGGTGGGCAAAGTGTTTCTAGTTCCTCTTACCAAGGGAGCAAGACTTCTGTGTCCTGGATTTATGCAGAGGTCTTAGTTTCAGCATCTCCCTTCTGCATTGGTGGGGCTAAAGCCATACATTCCGTTACTAGGTGGGCATTAAAATCTCAGGCCCTATTTTTGTTATCTATTGCTGTGTAACAAACTACTCTGAAACTTATTGGCTTACAACCAAAACAAGCAATTATTATCTCTCATGAGTCTATAAGTTGACTGTGCTCAGCTGGGTGATTTTTCTACTGCATGTGGGTATCAGCTGGGCTGCAGTCATCTGGAGGATTTACTGGGGTTGAAACATTCAAGATGGCTCACTCATATGGTTGGAAGTTGATGCTAACTGCCGGCTGGGGGCTCAGCTGGGGCTTTCGGAGAGGATGTGTTGGCATTCCTCCATATGACCACTCAATGAGGCTTGCTTGAGCTTCACACAGCAAGGCAGTTGGATTCCAGGAGGAGAAGGTGGAAGCTATGGATCTCTTAAATCATGACTTTGAATATTACACAGCATCATTTCTGTCTCATTTTATCCATCAAAGCAAGTAATAGGCCAGCCTAGGTACAAATGGAAATTCTACTTCTTGATGGAAAGAGTGGCAAAAAATTTGTGGCCATCTTTAATCCACGTCTGACTCAATCCCACTAGGGTTTATATCTGTTTCATTTCCCTCAAACCCCTCTGACCTTCCACTCATAAAATTCCAATATGAATTTACATTCCTTCTTTGTTTTTAGCAACTGAAAATTAATCTCATTTTTCCTTTTGAACTCAACTTAGTACTTAATATTTTTTTTCATTTTAATGTAGTCATTTCTGAGTTTTTTATTTGAGGGTAGGATTGTCAGCTATCCTGCCAGGACTCCATATTTCTTTTGTGTACTTCAATGTTTAGGAAACTAAGATATGTCTGTTAAAGCCAATTTGCAGTTATTATTTTTGATAATGCAACAAGATTTTTCTGCTATGCTAATAAGAAATTTCTGCCACAGAGAAGAAAGATACAACATTTGTACATGTGCCCTGTGATACTAAGGCACACAATTTGCCTGATATTGCTCTTTTTTCTGTCTAGGAAGCATTGCTCCTAAGTTGTTCATTGTCTGCTAAGCAATAGAAAAACTCCATCCAACAATGGTGCAGCAATTTGTCTCTCATTATTAGAATTAATTGTTAGAATCAGTTCAAAAAGAATCTCATTTGAGCCCAGTGTCGTGCAGAATCAGGAATCATCAGAGAAAACCAACAGGTGAGTTCTGCCTTGTAGCTGCTGAGCAATAAAGCAATGAAATGGAACAGAGAATTCATCCTGTTTCTGTTTCCATCCCAACTGTCATGTTCTTTTTTAATGGCTAAGACTTCTAAAAAGATGCATTTGGGTATGGAGTATTGTGTTGGCCCTCCTGACAGAAGGAATGCACTTTCCCTTTAATTCCAGAGTTGTAGCCATGTCCATTTTGTGTGGCTCATTTCCTTTCCAAATGAAATGAAATTTGCATTTATATAGCCCTAACATACCACATGGGAAACTAAAAAGCCCTACATGGCAGAAACTATTCACAAGCTTAGAACTGAAGCTCCTGTAGCAGACGGATCCGTCTTCAAAGTCTTAGACCATATAATGCTACCTGCTCTGAGGGCTCAATGGGTTAGGAATAGGAAGGCAGGGAAGTCAAGGTTTATGTATTTTTCCCCAGATTTATTAAGGTATAATTGACATATAACATCTTGAAGTTTAAGGTATACAACGTGATGATTTGATACACATATATATTGTGAAATGGTTACCACAATATGGTTAGTTAACATCTCCATCACCTCACACAATTACCATTCATCTGTCGTGAGAATATTGAAGATTCACTCTCTTAGCAACTTTCAAATATATAATACAGTATTGTTAACTGTAGCCACTATGCTGTACATTAGAGCCCCAGAACTTATTCATCTTGTAACTGGAAGTTATTCCACATATATGTGGAATCTAAAAAAGCCAAAATTATAGAAACTGAGAGTGGAATGGTGGTTGCCACAGCCTAGGGGTAGGGGTGGGGAAAATGAGGAGATGTTAGAGTATAAACTTCCAGTTACAAGGTGAGGCAGTTCTGGGGATCTAATGTACAGCATGGTGACTATAGTTAACAATACTATATTGTGTACTTCAAAATTTCTGGGAAAGTACATCTCAAATGTTCTTACAACAACAAAAAAAGATAATTAAGTGAGATGATGTAGGTGTTAACTAACCTTATTGTGGTAATCGTTTCACAATATATACATGTATCAAGTCATCACGATGTACAGCTGAAACTTACACGATGTTATATGTCAATTATATCTCAATAAAGCTGGGGGAAAAAAACCTTAATGAAACACTTCTTCACCTTTTTGTCTTTCCATTCCTTTGACAAGAGGAGGAAATCCAGAATTTTTTATCCACCACCAAAACTGTGACACAGCCAACTTCATCAACAGAAAATAAGTATCGTTCATTTGGTTTGTTCATTACCATAGTGGCCAAAATGATTAGGTTGACTGTGTTATAGCCAATGTGGACTAGCCATACTTAGGTGTAAACTTTTACTAGTTTCTCCGTATGTTCATGGGGCTTAGAAACAATGGAACACTTTCTGTTCCCGTTTTGGTTTTGGCTGATATATGAAAATAATAAATACTGCATTCCAAAGAGAACAAAAATGTCAAAATTAGTGCTTCAGAAATAATTCAATGACTGTCTCTATTGAAGATATAAAGCATCAGTGAAGGTGAGATTTAGGGAGAATTTTTGACAAGAGTTTCTTTGGACAGAGTTAGTTGAATTGTGAGCCCCATCATCTCAAGGAGTGTGTGGAATGCCTGTCCTTCATTTCTAGTCAAGAGAGGCTTGACACGTTCCATAGCATCAAAGGGACACATTGGCCAGATCTCCGACTTCCACCTGCAAAAACTGAAAGCAGAAACAGGCCCTGAAGATGGGAGCAAAAGACAAGTGGCTGGTTTGGGACTGGTCTTACCAAGGCAGAAAATGCATGAGTGTTTCCCATGGACCAGCTAGGAGACCTGGTGCCATTTTAAATCCTACCCGAGAGGTCAGTGTGGAGGGGAGCTGGGACCTCAACAGAGGGAGTTCATGTAAAGTGGACCACTGAAAGGTCAGCAGCTGAGGAGAAGCAGCAGTCAGAGACATGCGCACTCCACATCACGAGAAGTGCCATGAAATATTCCCAGTGAGGGCCCCTGCAGGACTCAGGCCCAGAATTGACACAGCTTATAACAGTGCCAGATATGTAAGAACTTTCCTGCTTTAGTACCTCTGTACTCCCCTCCACTCTTTAGACCCTGGTCTTGTCAAAACTGTGGTTAGAATGATGGAAGAGGAAGGAGGGAAGGGTGCCTTGCCTCCCTGGCTCCTCTCCTGAAGAAGGCTCCCAGGTCAGGCAGAAGAGAAGAATTAAGTTAGAACTGTTTAATATAACAAGGCCATGATATTGTAAATTCTGAATTGGGACTATGCTGGCAACTTAAAAAGACAGTTAGGCTTTTCTTTCCCTAAAAGTGGACATAAAAGTCCCAAGACTGCCTGAGTTTCTGTCCAGGACCAGAGGTGGCATTTCCCCTACTGCATAAGTTGTAGAGTGACTGGAAGACAAAAATCAATGTGCTGTCTGGTCATATCCTACAAGTTCGGTTTGTTAATATACTATTTCCATCTACAAAACATAACTTCCACATAGTCGTTTTTTTTTTTTAACTGAAGGAGCCTTAGAGAGCATCCAGTTTTCATTTTACAGATAAGAATTCTAAAGCCCAGAGGCTTGGATTCAAGTGCCAAACATTTCCAGGTACTAAATTATCTTGGCCAAGGACCTTCATCTCACGAGTTTCAGTATCCATACAAGCGTATATAAAATGTTTTAAAAAGAAAAAAGTAATAATGCGAATATCTTCTTCCCCAAGTGTTGATATCAAATGATACAATATATGTAGAAGTGCTTTAATAATAGTAAAAAGATACATGTGTATATATTGCTAGTGACAGACTCAGGATTAGAATCAAGGTGTCCTAACTTAATTGGGTGCACTTTTCACTTTACCACACTAGCTCTGTTTTGCATATTTGTGATATATATCAACAAGGAGATGAAACCATTTAAACAATAGATACCTCAATGTAGCTGTTGCATTTAATTGACAGATTGTTGGATTGATCTGGGAAAATGTTCCTTCCGTTAGGTTTATACATGTATTCTGAAGTGATCCCATAGCTTTAAAATACTGATTTGTCTTCAGTTACATTAAAATAAAGCTAACATTAAAGCTTACCTCAATTACCAGAATACATAGTTAATATAGATCTCAGGGGTTGAACCACACCTTTCTGACTCCAGCACATAATTTACTACACAAAATCTGATATGAGGATTTTATTTACATGGGTAGTTTGCCATAGAAGTAGGGTGAACATATTTTTTAAATCCAGTTATTTGAATTTTCTAATTTTTGATACTAAATTGTATATATATGTACACATATGTTATACATAATGTACATACATACATAAATTAAATACCCATACTTAAATAAATTCCAGCACCATTCTGCCAGAAGCGTTCTGTCACCATTCCACAACCACTTTCCCCAGCCACTGATCTGCTTTCTAACTATCTCTAGAGAAATTCCTAATTAACCTAAAAAGTAGTTTTTTAAAACATGATTATTTGGAAATTACTCAGGAAGCACCACATGACACATCTTTAAAACTGCCAGTTTCTTGGGATTAAAAATAAACTACTAAAATAGAGCTTCAGTTCACGAGAATTCAAGGAGTTTGCAAACCATGAGATTATGACCTCCAATTTAAAAAAACAGCAATATATTTGTGTAGTAGAAGCCAAATGAATTGGTAAGACTATACAAAGGGAGGAGAAAACATTTCTCCAGCAATATTTCATCCTTTGTTAGCCTGGTACAGTGGAACAGTTATTATAGCCAAAAATTGCCAGTAAATGTCACAAAAGCCACAGTCTATTTCTAAATTGCCCCTAGCATTTGTTCTACCTAGCTGAGGAAGAAAATAGCTGTTTTTCAGTAAATGGTGAAAAAATCTAAATTAAAATGCATGCATCCGGAAGGCCCACTGTAATGACAATTAAAAAGAGATGATCTGTGTCCTTTTAAGCCCTTTTTTTGGCAAACTGTATGTTCTTTTATGGAAGCAATTCAGAAGAATTTTGTTTTAATTATGCTCTGGAGACCAAAAAGAAGCCACCAGGTTTCTATTCCATATAATATCAGAATGAGTCAACAAGATGATTTTGTGCAGGAATGACATATGGGATAGGAAAAATTAAACATGTTTCTAAGAGGAAATTGCTATCATCAAAGAAACAAGGAAAGTGAAACAAGATTTGTCACCAAATGCACAGATAGAAAAAAGAATTAAGTTTTTTAAAAAATAAAACTCTGTAGCTTCCTAACCCAGAAAACTTCTCTAAGGTTGACAAGGCATATAGTTTGGCCACAGAATTGCATTTGTTGGTCATTTTTTTCTATATCCAGGTGCAGAAAATATTTCCCTGACTTCCAAGGTAATGGAAAAAACTTGCAACCAGTTGTGTGTGTGTGTGTAGATAGAAATACATATAGAGATAGAGGTAGAAATATGTACTTTTTCACTATAATGCCAATTAGTTTAAACCCCATGACGTTTGGAGTTGTGTCTTGGGAATCTTTATTTCTCCCCAAATTACACTTCTTCTCAACCAGCACCTAACACAGCTCTTCAGCAACAGACATTCAATAAATATTTGCAGGATAAATTTCATCTTAGACTACCCTGAAATACTTGTCTGAAGAGGACCTTGACACACTGCTCAAGAGAGATACTCAGAGCAGGAGAGATGAAGCATCAGTTTAAACAAGTGTCGCAGGGGCTCTATTTTGAGAGCCCTAGCCATAAAGAGAAATCCAGGAGATTCAGATAAGGCTGCAGGTGTCTGGAGGGCTGTGGGTTGACTTCTTAGGGCTCCTCACATAAGAGGACAATGTCTCCCGTAAAATAACACATCCTAAGGAAACAAAGTTGAGGTTGGTACTCATTTGACCCAAGGACAATGGTTCTGTATGAATGGAGAGGGCACTGTTTTGAGTATGAGCTGCTCAAGTTGGTGTCAGACAGGTAGTATATCAAAATGGCTGGAATCCGGGGCTTTGGGTATGAACTTGAACTCTGCGTAAGTAGCTCTGTGACACTGAGCAGATTCCTTAGCCTCTCTAAGCCTCAGTTTCTTTGGCTGTAAAACTGAGTCATCACTACTATGGAATCCCATAGGGCTGTGAAAATTACCTAAGGGTGGCTTCTGGTTTCTGACAAGTTGACAAACCACCTCCTAGAAAAGTAAGACAAAACCATGAACTGAAGAAGTAAAATCAGGAAAGCCTCAAGATGCCCTGAGGGGCTGAGGGCGAGTCTGTCATAAATGAGCGAAGTAATGAGAAGGCAGCCTCCTGGGGTGGAAGGCAGCAGCTGCAGCAATGGAAGCTCGGTTGAAAGACAGCTTTAAAGTTCTCCTATTGTTTTTATTTCTTCACATTACCTTGAGGCTATCATTGCTTGTTCCACCACTAAAGAAATTCAGGCTGCTGGGGGTCTGTGAGGGTGATATCCAGATAGCAAAGAAGTTCTTCCCCGTGGTGAGCAGCTAATGAAAACAGGTGTAGGTTGGAAAGGGAAAATGGTTGGAAAGGGAAAATAGTTACTCTACAGCGGAGAGACCTGGAAAACACATGTTTAGCCAAGTGATCAAGCTTAACAACATCAGTAATGTCACAACTATATCATGTATCCCTGATATGACAGAATAAGAATGGAAATTTATCTCTGTGGTATTTTTCCCCAAAACCCATGACCCCATTCTAGTTTTGAGAAAACATCAGACATACACAAATTCAGGGACATTCAACTAAATATCTGACCAGTACTCTGGTCATGGAAAACTGTCAGTCATGAAAAACAAGGAAAGTCTGAGAACTCTCACACATCAGAAGATATGACAAATAAATGCAATGTGGCATCCTAGATTGGATCGTAGAACAGGAAAAAAATGACATTAGTGGATAAATTGGTGTAATATGAATAAAGTCTGTAGTTTAGTTAATAGTATTGAGCCAATGTTAATTTCTTAGATTTGACAAACGTTCAATGATTATGTTAGGTTAATAACATTAGGGTAAGCTCAATGAAGGGTATATGGGGACACTTTGTACTATCTTTGCAGCTTATCTATAAATCCGAAATTATTTCAAATTTCAAAAAAATTTTAAGTAAAACAGGTGCAGGTGACTCTGCTATCCTTAATAGTCACTCCTTCTCCCCCCATCCCCTCAAAGCCCCGAGGCTGGAGGAGATTGCCTCATTCTTGTGCTGCTTCTTTCTAAGAGTCTACTATTGAATTCTCAGCAAGAGGAGTTGCCTGGTGGAGTAGCAGCTTATGGGGTTAGTCAAAAATGGTTTGTCAAGTTCTGTTTCTAGCAATAACAAACTAGGTTGTTTTGGGCAATACCCTCCCACTGAGGACAACTAAAATACTGGACTAGTATTCAAATGTCTCCTTCAAGTCATTGGAGAACTACAAAGGAAGTAAAGAATGACAAGACCAAGAGTCAAGAGAGAAGAAAACTCAAGAGAAATGAGCTTGGCGTTTGGGGCTTCATTTCTACTCAGGCTAACTTTTAATTCAAAATATAGTGGTTGAAAGACTATGAAACTGAGAAGAGATTTTAAAAGACCCTTGGTGTTAAGTAGACACAAATTGGAGTTCAAGACCACCCAAAAGAGGAGACTCTGAGGAACACTACAGGTATTGCAGTTGTGACAACAAAGGACTACACTCTGCAAATAAAGATAAACCAGAAATAAATCAACTCTCTCAAAGTTAGAAGTCCAGGGAAATTTGTGCAGACATACAAGTGGCTGACAGTTATATGAAAAGGTGATCAACATCACTAATCATCAGGGAAATGCAAATCAAAACCACAATGAGCTATCACCTAACACCTGTTAGGATGGCTATTATGAAAAAGACAAGACATAATAGGTGTTGGTAAGGATGTAGAGAAAAGGGAACCTTGTGCACTGTTGGTGGGAATGTAAATTGGTACAGCCATTATGGCAAACAGTGTGGAGGTTCCTCAAAAACTTAGAAACAGTACTACTGTATAATCCAACAATCTCCCTTGTGGGTATATGTCCAAAGGAAATAAAATCAGTTTCTCAAAGAGATATCTGCATTCCCATGTGAAATGCAGCATTATCACAATAGCCGAGGTATAGAGACAACCTAAGTGTCTGTCAAAGGATGAATAAAGAAATTATGGTGTGTACATATATGTATAATAGAATATTATTCAGCCTTTAAAAAGAAGGTAATCCTGCCATTTGTGACAACATGAATGAACTTGAAGGACATTATGCTATGTGAAATAAGTCAGACACAGAATACGTATATTACATGATACCACTTATATGGTTGCCAGAGGCTGGGAGTGGGGAAAATTGGAAGATGTTGGTCAAAGGGTACAAAATTTCAGTTATAAGATGGATAAGTTCTAGAGATCTAATATACAGCATGGTAACTATAGTTAATAATACTGTACTGTATACTTGAAATTTGCTAAGAGAGTAGATCTTAAGTGTTCTTACCACAAGAAAAAGATGGTAACTATGTGAGGTGATGGATATGATTTGATTGTGGTCATCACACAAACTTTATTTATATCAAGGCACTACATTGTACACCTTAAATATATACAATTTTTGTCAATAATATCTGAATAAAGCTGGAAAAAAATGAAGTCTCAGCAAAACCACTAATTAAAGATCAACTTACAAAAATCAATATTTTCCTATAACAGCAATAACTAACTAGAAAATATAGTATAAATAATATGCCATTCATAATGGCAATACAGTGTATAAAATGAATATACAAGACTTCAATGGAGAAATTATTGAACTATATTACATGACATGAAAGATCTGAATTTAAAGAGAGATATTTCATGTTCTGGGCTGGGTCAGCTTAACATTGTGAAGAAGTCAATTCTTCCCAAATTAATCTATAAACTCAATGTAATTTCTATCTAAATTACAGGTAGATTTTTTCGGAACTTGATAAAATTATTTTGAAAATAATATGGAAGAATAAATATGCACAAATAGCTATTCAACTTTGAAAAAGAAGAGCAAAGAGGGGCCAGCCTGGTGGTGTAGTGATTAAGTTCACACACTCTACTTCAGTGGCCTGGAGTTCACAGGTTCAGATCCCAGGTGCAGACCTAGCACCACTCATCAAGGCATGCTGTGGCAGTGTCCCACATACAAAATAGAGGAAGATTGGCACAGATGTTAGCTCAGTAACAATCTTCCTCAAGAAAAAAGAGGAAGATCAGCAACATAGGTTAGCTCAGGGCCAACCTTCCTCACCAAAAAAATAAAAGCAAAGAGGGGGACTTGGCCTAGCTAAAATTTAAGATTTCCATAAATCCCATAGTAATAAACACAGTAAGAGATTGGCCAGGAAAACAAGCAGATATGGAAAAACAATGGAACAAAATGGAAACTCTAGAAACAGACTCACAAATGTATGAAAACTTAATATCTGAAAGTGTACCACAAAGTAATAAAGGAAAGAAAGACTGCTCCTTGTATGGCCTCAGGGAAAATTGGCTTATTATACAGAGGAATATAATACTGCATTTCTATTATGCATCATATACAAATGGGATCTTGACCTTAATTAAATATCTAAATGTGAAAAATTAAATCTACCAAATAATAGAAGATAAGGTAGGAGAATATCTTGGTGGTGTAGGTGAGGGGAAGAGCTTCTTAAAACTATAACACAAAAATTTGATTAATTTTACTATGTCAAAATTTTAAAATTTTGTTTAACAAAGAACACCATGAAGAAATTTGAGGAGATGAAAGATGAGTAGTTCAAATACCTTAAACCGGAAGGGATCTCCCTGCAACTATCCAAACTCTATCTATATCCTAAAGCTTGGACATTTGTTGAATACTTCAAAATGGCATATGGGCTAAAGCCTTAATGTGAAACTCAGTGACGTTATGATTGTTTCTTTATAATTCATTTTAAGAAGATCACTGGTGATTACAAGTGCAAGAGAGGGAATTTTGAAAATAGCTAAGCCTGTCTTATCAATTGACAAAGAAAAATGAGCCCAAAGACATCAAATGACTTACCTAAAGTCACACTCAGGTTTTTAGTTTTGTCATCTGATGGGAATTATGAATGCAAGGGCAAAAGCTAAAAGTCTGCATGTTCAGATTTTCATGTCTTAAAAAATCATTCTCCACGGGTTTTGTAAATTTGCTCAGCCATTTGGCAACCTCTAAGTAACTAAGGCCCTTCTAATGCACCTTCAAAATAAACAAGAAATAAAAATAAAATGAGTTACCTCTTAATACCTTCCTGCACATTTTCCTCAATAAATGAATAAAATCACATCTTATTTACATTTTAAAAGAAGCAGAGAGGAATACAATATATTAATGTAGTCACACGGACCCAGGGGCAAAAGCAGAGTAGCAAACTGCATAGTGCACCTAGGGGGGCCTGAGGAGGCTTTTCTGTAGATTGAGTGATATTTCTCCCTGCTGAGAAAGAGAAAATTGCCTAGAAGATAACTTTTATAACCCTGAAAACCACTCTGCTGAATTCCCCAAAACTGTTGAAATCCCCTTCGTAAGACCTCAGTAAATTTTCATCCAAATTTTGTAGATGGAAGCAATTTCAGTGAGAATACTCATAATACTCAAGCATTCACAGTAAGCGAGTACTCTCTTAAGCTACATGCCCCCTCACCTCCCTCACAATCACCACCACTTACACACTGAGCTTAACCCTTAAAGACTTCACTTGAAGGCATCACTTGGGACTTACTGTTAAATTATAGACCCAGTAGGTCTGTAATTGGTATCTAGCTATCACATAATATAAGTCCCTCTTATACAGCTTGTGTTTTTCCACATATGGTGGGTTGAATAATATGACAGAAATTCAAGTATATAATGAACTCTAGATGTAAGTATTGGTGTAAAAGTAAAATCACCTTATTATATGACACAAGAAAAATGTTTGCTGGTAGTATTTTAAAAAAGATATAAAACATTGTCACTCTTCAAGAGAAAGTTGTAAAAATTAATGTTTGAAAGAATAGAAAAAGCTGGAAGATGAAATCATGGCAGTGACATCATTTCTGAATCTTTTCAAATTTTCACATAAAGATGACAGAATAATTAGAGAGAAAAAAACTCATAGACGATATTTTCAAACAAACTGGCTGATAAGTTATCCCTATGAATCCAAAAATATAAGCAGGTGGGGAAAAATCACTAACTCTGAGACCTGCATGGTACCAGCTTGTGAGAGAAAGCAGGAAGAAGCATTGGTGTCTAAAGGACTAAAGAATACCAAGCTAGCCAAGGCATTCCCCTGAGAGAGATCAGGGTAGCTTAAGTTGAGAACACCAGTTGAAACTGCAGGGGGTTGCTCACTCTAATAGGAAATGAGGACAAGGACCCACTGATAAGAACACCAATGGGGCTGGAGCAACTAAGAGCATATGGACTCTCAAAATTGACATGCCAGGGCTCTTTTCCAGGACAAGGTCTCACAATTTAGAAAAGCTACTAGGAATGAAAGCAACATTGAGCAGGATGGGGGAAATGGAGATTCAGGAAAAACAGAGTCAAGATAAAAGGAGGAGAGGAACAGAACCAAACAATAGCAAAAGGTAAACAACCATGTTCTTGAACACTATATGGAGCCAATACACAAGGGAGCTCTGTGAAGCTAGGAAAGATATACTGAGCCCCACCTTCTCCTAAAAAGTTCGAGACAATTAATTTCACATAGAGATAAGCAACCAAAAATTATCAAAGCCAAATGCCATAACAAGTAAGAAATGCCATAAAATAATTTTTAAAAAAGAGAGAATGAGGAGCCAAATAACATCCCTATGGAAAATGTAATCATGCCAGAAAGACATACCCACAGAGCAGGTCCAAACTTCCTAATTCAAAATGACAGACAGTGTCAAGATGGCAGCATAGGTGGACTCTGAACTCACCTCCTCCCACAGACAAAACAAATTTACAACTACTCTTGGAACAATTACCCCTGAGAGAGAACTGAAAACTGGATAAAAAGAACCCCCACAACAAGGGACAGTGCTGACTGAACTAGAAGAGGCAGAAATTCTTTTCTGGAGAGGAAAATGCCACCTTTGAGTGATGGCACTTCACAGCCAGCTGGGAGCAATCTTAAGGTATGAAGCCTTCCCTGGAGGAGTGGGTGACCTGAACGGGGGAACATTACCACTATAAGCAGCTTTTGGACTCAGCACAACAGAGATGAGTGTCATAATATCTGGCTTTGCTGGCAATTAACTACAACAGGGAATACCCCTAGAAAAGCTATTGGACATAAGCAGAAAAATCCTGATCCTAAAGGGCCCATGCACAAATTCACCCATTTTGCAAAGCAAACTAAAATCACCAGAAAGAAAGGTGCACAATCCTTTGGTGAAAAGAGACTCACTTGATAGGCTCTGGGTTCATCTGGGTGAGAGGTGAGACCTCCCCAGGGACTGAGACATTGGTGGCAGCCATTATTGTAACATAGCACAGGCATGCTGACACAGAAGCTGGCAGATGCCATTGGCATTCTTCCCCTGGTCTGTTAACCCAGGGATCGTCCCCACCCACTAAAGCACCAATTTAATTCAGCTTAGCCAGGGCAGACAGTCCACCCTAGAGATTGGCCCCACCCAACAACAAGCCCTCAGACAATTTGTGGGCCCTCATAGATGGGGTGCCTGGAACCTCTGCAGCTGAGCAAGTGAGTCCACATCTGCAGGGCAGAGCATGTAAGAGGAGTGGGTCTGCATTAGCAGAGTATGTGGGGCCTCTGCAGTGGGGTGACTGTGTCCACTTCAGTGGGTCAGGGTGCACACATGGGCCAGGACTATGTTGACAGTGTGTGTAGCCTGTGGGCAGTGGTGCTTGTCATCTGCAGCAGACTTGTGCTTCTCAAACAGCCACATAGGAGATTGGCCTCACCTTCCAAAGCCTGAAACAATTGGGTGCTCTCATGGCTAGAGCTGGCCCCACTCAGCTGCAATCCTAAGAGAGCTGACAATAGCCTTGAAGGCCTGAGGCCTACAGCAATTATAAGCCCCTGAGCATAGCAACCAGCCATGCTGGGGGCCTACTCACTTAACAGAAAACTGCTACAGGAATGTGCTATTGGACCTTACAGCCAACTGTGCTGGGGCTCCCTATGCCCAATAAAGTGATTGAAGGGTCCATAGCTGCCACAAAAAGCTGAGCATTACAACCAACCAACCAGGGGAACAGCTTAGCCTCCCAAGGCATCTGCAGCAAGAGCAACCCTGCCACAACAGAAAGACACACATAGCCCACACAGGGGACACTCCTGGAACATTTGGAACTGGTGACAAGAGGGAAGCACACTGCTGGGCCTCATAAGCATCACTTACATAAGACCATCTCTACAAGATAAGGAGATGCAGCTGACCTACCTAATGCACATATATAAGCACAGAGAAAGAGGCAAAATGAGAAGACAAAGAAATACATTCCAAGTGAGGGAGCAGGACAAAACCCCAGAAAAATAACTTTAAAAAACCAGAGATAAATAATCTACCTGACAAAGAGTACAAACTAAGACTCATAAGGATGTTCACTGATCTTGGGAGAAGAATGGATGAATTCAGTGAGAACTTCAACAAAGAATTGGAAAATATAAAAAAGAACCAATCAGAAATAAAGACTATAATACTGGAAATGAAAAATTCACTAGAGGGACTCAATAGCAGAGTAGATGATACAGAAGAATGGATCAGTGAGCTGGACAAAACACTAGAGGAAATCACCCAAGATGAACAGATAAGAAAAAAGAGAATAAAAAGAACGAGGACGGACTGAGGGACCTCTGGGACAACATAAGGTACATTAACATTCATATTATAGGTGTCCCAGAAGGAGAAGAGAGAGACAAAGGGGCAGAGAATCTATTTGAAGAAATAATAGCTGAAAACTTCCCTAACCTAAGGAAGGAAACAGACATCTGAGTACAGTAATCACAAAGTGCACCAAACAAGATAAACCCAAAGAGGCCCACACCAAGACACATTATAATTAAAATGTCAAGAATTAAAGATAAAGAGAGAATCCTAAAAGCCACAACAGAAAGGCAACAATTACATACAAAGGAAACCCCATAACGCTGTCAGCTGACCTCTCAGCAGAAACCTTACAGGCTAGAAGGGAGTAGCATGATATATTTAAAGTACTGAAAGGAGAAAACCTACTGCTAAGAATACTCTACCCAGCAAGGTTATAATTCAGAATGGAATGAGAGAGAAAGAGTTTCCCAGACAAGCAAAAACTAAGAGTTTATCACCAAGAAACCAGTTTTACAGAAAATGCTAAAGGGTCTTATCTAAGTGGGGAAGAGAAGACCGCAGATAGGAATAAGAAAATTAACCCCAAAAAAGGTAATAAAATCACTGGTAAAGGCAAAAATATGGTAAAGGGAGCAGATCATGCACCTGTGAAGATAATATGAAGGTCAAAAGACAAAAGTACTAAAATTACCTATTTCCATGATAAGAGGATAATGGATACACACACACACACAAAGAGGTTGGATATCATGTCAAAAACATAAAATATGGGAGGGAGGGAGTAAAAGAGTAGAGCTTTTAGAAAGAGTTCAAGATGAAGAGACCATCAACTCAATATAGATTGCTACATATGAAGATTATTATATATGAACCTCATGGTAATCGTGAACCAGAAACCTGTAATAAATACACAAAAACTTAACAGAAAGGAACACAAACATAATACTAAAGAAAGCCATCAAACCACAAAGGAAGAGAGCAAGAGAAGAAGAAAGGAACAGGGAAGAACTACTAAAATACCCAGAAAAAAAGTAACAAAATGGCAATAAGTACATACTTACCAATAGCGACTTTAAATGTCAATGTACTAAGTGTTCCAATCAAAAGGTATAAAGCGGCCGACTGGATAAAATAACAAGACCCATATTTATGCTGCATAAAAGAGACACAGTTCAGACCTAAAGACACTTACAAACTGAAAGTGAAGGGATGGTAAAAGATACTCCATGCAAATGGCAATGAAAAGAAAGATAGGATAGCAACACTTCTATCAGACAAAATAGACTTTAAAACAAAAACTGTAACAAGAGACAAGGAAGGACACTACATAGTGATAAAGGCAACAATCCAACAAGAAAATATAACACAAATAAATATCTATGCACTGAAAATAGAAGCCTAATATATATAAGCAATTATTAACAGACATAAAAGGAGAAAAAGATAGTAATACAATAATAGTAGAGGATTTTAACACTCCACTTACACCAACAGATAGATCATCTGAATAGAAGATCAATAAGGAAAATTGGCCTTAAGTGACACATTACACCACATGGACTTAGCAGATATATACAGAACATTCCATCAAAAAACCGCAGAATAGACAGTCTTTTCAAATGCACATGGAACTTTCTCCAGGATTGATCACATATTAGGCCACAAAACAAGTTTCAATAAATTTAAGAAGATGTAAATAATACCAAGCACCTTTTCTGACCAAAAATGTATGAAACTAGAAATCAACTACAGCAAGAAAATCAGTAAAGCCACAAATATGTGGAGATTAAAGAAAATGAGATTGCGTCAATGAAGAAATCAAAGGAGAAATCAAAAAGTACCTGGAGACAAATGAAAATGAAAATATGACATGCCAAAATATATGGGATATAGCAAAAGTGGTTCTAAGAGGGAAGTTTATAGTAATACAGGCCTACCTCAATAAACAAGAAAAATCCCAAATAAACAATCTAACAGTGCACCTAAATGAACTGAAAAAAGAAGAACAAACAAAGCCCCACATCAGTAGAAGGAAGGAAATAATGAAAATCAGAGCAGAAATAAATTAAATAGAGACAAAAAAAATAGAAAGTATCAATGAAACCAAAAGCTGGTTCTTTGAAAAGCTAAACGAAATTGACAAAACTTTAGCTAGACTCACAAAAAAAAAAGGAGAGAAGGCTCGAATAAATAAAATCAGAAATGAAACAGGAGAGATTACAACAGACACCTCAGAAATACAAAAGATTGTAAGGGAATACTATCAAAAGCTATACACCAACAAATTGGATAATTTAGAAGAAACGGATAAATTCTTAGAATCATCCAAACTTCCAAAACTGAATCAAGAAGAAATAGAGAATTTGAATAGACCGATCACCAGTAAGGAGATTGAAACAGTAATCAAAAACCTCCCCAAAAATAAAAGTCCAGGACCAGATGGCTTCCCTAGTGAATTCTACCAAACATTCAAAGATGACTTAATACCTATCCTTCTCAAACTCTTCCAAAAAATTGAAGGGAAGGGAAGCTTCCTAACTCATTCTATGAAGCTAACATTATCCTGATACCAAAACCAGACAAGGACAACACAAAAAAAAGGAGATTACAGGCCAATATCACTGATGAACATCGATGCAAAAATCCTCAACAAAATACTAGCAAATCGAATACAACAATACATTAAAAAGATCATACACCATGACCAAGTGGGATTATTCCAGGGATGCAGGGATGGTTCAACATCCACAAATCAATCAATGTGATACACCACGTTAACAAAATGAAGAATAAAAATCACATGACCATCTCAATAGATGCAGAGAAAGCATTTGACAAGATACAGCATCCATTTATGGTAAAAACTCTGCATAAAATTGGTATAGAAGGAAAGTATCTCAACATAATAAAGGCCATATATGACAAACCCTCAGCAAATATCATTCTCAATGGAGAAAAACTGAAAGCTATCCATCTAAGAACAGGAACCAGACAAGGATGCCCACTTTCACCACTCTTATTTAACATAGTATTGGAAGTCTTAGCCAGAGCAATCAGGCAAGAAAAAGAAATAAAATGGATCCAAACTGGAAAGGAATATGTAAAACTGTCACTATTTGCAGATGACATGATTTTATATAGAGAAATCCCTAAGGAAGCTACCAAAAAACTTTTAGAAATAATAAATGAATATGATCAAGTTGCAGGATACAAAGTCAACATACAAAAATCAATTGCATTGTTAACTGCTACTAACAACGAAGTAGCAGAAAGAGAAATTAAGAATACAATCCCATTTACAATTGCAACAAAAAGAATAAAATACCTAGGAATAAACTTAATCAAAGAGATGAAAGATCTGCACACTAAAAACTATAAAACATTGTTGAAAGAAATTGAAGAAGACACAAAGAAGTAGAAAGATATTCTGCACTCTTGGATTGGGAGAATTACATAGTTAAAATGTTCATACTTCCTACAGAAATCTACAGATTCAGTGGAATCCTTATCAAAGTTCCACCAGCATTTTTCACAGAAATAGAATAAAGAATACTAAAATATATAGAGAACAACAAAAGACCCCGAAGAGCCAAAGGGATCCTGAGAAAAAGGAACAAAGCTGGAGGTATCACACTCCCTGATTTCAAAATATGCTACAAAGCTATAGTAACCAAAACAGCATGGTACTGGCACAAAAATAGACACACGGATCAATGGAGCAGAATCAAGAGCCCAGTAATAAACCCACACATCTATGGACAGCTAATATTCCACAAGGGAGCCAACAGCATACAATGGGGAAAGGAAAGTCTCTTCAATAAATGGGGTTGGGAAAACCAGACAGCCACATGCAAAAGAATGAAAGTGGACCACTATCTTACACCATACACAAAAATTAACTCAAAATGGATTAAAGACTTGAATGTAAGACCTGAAACCATGAAACTTCCAGAAGAAAACATAGACAGTACACTCTTCAACATCAGTCTTAGCAGCATATTTCAAAGTACCATGTCTGACTGGGTGAGGGAAACAATGGAAAAAATACACGAATAGGACTACGTCAAACTAAAAACCTTCTGCAAGAAAAATAAAATAATTTAAAAAAATGAAAAGCTTCTGCACAGCAAAGGAAACCATCAACAAAATGAAAATACAACCTAGCAACTGGGAGAATATATTTGCAAACCATTTATCTGATGAGGGGCTAATATCTAAAATGTATAAAGAACTCATACATCTCAACAACAACAAAAACTAACAACCCAATTAAAAAATGGGCAAAAGATCTGAACAGACATTTCTGCAAAGAAGATATACAGATGGCCAACAGGCACATGAAAAGATGTTCAACTTCACTAACTACCAGGGAAATGCAAATCAAAACTACAATTAGATATCACCTCACACCTGTCAGAATGGCTATAATTAACAATACAGGAAATAACAAGTGTTGGAGAGGATGTGGAGAAAAGGGAACCCTGGTACACTGCTGGTGGGAGTGCAAACTGGTGCCACCACTATGGAAAGCAGTATAGAGTTTCCTCAAAAAGTTAAGAATAGAACTACCCTACAATCCAGCTATTCCACTTCTGAGTATTTATCCAAAGAACATGAAAACATGAATACGTAAAGATACACGCACCCCTATGTTCATTGCAGTGTTATTCACAATAGCCAAGACTTGGAAGCAACCTAGGTGCCCATCAAGGGGCGAATGGATAAAGAAGATGTGGTATATATACACAATGGAGTGCCACTTGGCCACAAAAAAATGATGAAATCTGGCCTTTTATGACAACATGGATGGACCTTGAGGGTATTATGCTAAGCGAAATAAGTCAGAGGGAGAAAGTCAAATACCTTATGATCTCACTCATACATAGTAGATATAAACAAAACCAAACTCATAACTAGGACCCACAACTAAAATATACAACTATGTACTGGGGGTATTTGGGGAGAAAAAGCAAATCAAAACAAAACAAACAAACAAACACATACAGACAGAGATTGGATTGGTGGTTACCAGAGGGGAAGCACAGAGGGAGGAGGATGAAAGGGGTGATAGGCACATGTGTGTGGTGATGGATTGTAATTAGTCTTTGGGTGGTGAACATGATGCAATCTACACAGAAATCAAAATATAATGATGTACACTCAGAATTTATATAATTTATAAGCCAATGTTACCACAATAAAATTTAAGAAAGAAAGACTAACAAAAAAAAAAGCACAAAAAAACCAAAACGACAAAAAATGCATTAAGAAAAAGATAAAACACACAAAAAGATCAGAATCAGAAAAAGACAGAAGGTTACAAT
This sequence comes from Equus caballus, assembly GCF_041296265.1. NCBI lineage: Eukaryota > Metazoa > Chordata > Mammalia > Perissodactyla > Equidae > Equus > Equus caballus. The sequence goes on along the minus strand of NC_091715.1, from coordinate 10,472,643 downwards.
TCAATGAGGATTTTAAAATAAAAGATAATTTTATTTCAAATGTAATGGTTAAATCAGAAGGAAATCAAGAATGAATAAATTCAGGATGCAATACCTTAAGTGAAATAGAAGGTGAACAGGAAGAAAAATTTTTTTATGAAAGTGAATAAGGAGAGAAAAAGGACTTGTGAGAAAGTATCACACACTGAAGATAAGCAAAGAAAATTGAACATATACATTGTAGGAATTCCTGAAGAAAAAAACTTAAAAAAATAAATACTACAAACTATTATTTAAGAAAACTTTACCACAATGATAATTTTTACTGTTTTGAAATTACATACTGAAAGAGGACACCACTTATCTGAGAATACTGACCCAGAACAACCAACACCAAGACATTTTAATAACGTTACTAGACTTTAAATAAAATTTTTTAAAAATTCTTTAGTCATGTAAGCAGAAAGAGCCTGTGAATTATAATGAAAAAAGTAACATCATCATATACTCAGCATCAATGCTTTAAGCCAGAAGAAAGTAGAGTAACACATTTAAGGTTCTCGAGGAAAGATGTGAGGCAAGGATTTTATATCCAGCAAAACTGGTTTTCCATTATAAAGGGCAAAACCTGTTATCAATGTGCAAGAACAGGGAATATTGTCCCCATGAGCCTGCCTGTTTAGTAATCTACTGCTTGCATGTTTAGAAATCTACTAAGCAATAAACTTCAGATAATCAAAATAACTAGAAAGATATCAATACAAGGACTGCTGGTGAGCCTCTGGTACATAGTTTCTTGTACAATGAAGAACAAAATGAGGGTTAGAAGGGAGAGAGTATTGTATATAACATCTGTATGCTCAGATAATATGCATGTAGTTCAACTGTTAAAAAATGGGGAGGAGGGAGCCAGCCTTCACGGCCTAGTGGTTAAAGTTCAGCATGCTCTGCTTTGGTGGCCCAAGTTTTCTTCCCTGGTGCAGAACTACACCACTCATCTGTCAGTAGCCATGCTGTGGCAGTGGCTCACATAGAAGAACTAGAAGGACTTACAAGTAGAACATACAACTATGTACTGGGGCTTTGGGGAGAAAAAAAAGAGAGGAAGATTGGCAACAGATGTTAGCTCAGAGCAAATCTTTCCGAGCCAAAAAAAAAAAAAAAAAAATGGGGAAGGGGACAATGGGAAAAACATAGGCAAAAACTCTTTAGTGTTTTTTGGCAATTACATTGGTGGCTGAGTATTAGTATTGTTATTCTGAGATTTTTGTGTATGAAATGTGGGGTAAAGAAAGTAAACAATTATGGGACATTCTATAATTTCCTGTGTCCTTGAGAATCAAGATTCTCTGTGTAGAAGAAAGGAAACAAGATGTTATATGGGACAGGTTAAGCAAATATATATATATATATATATATATTCCTGAATTTGAAATGAAAATATCAGTAAGACCTGATGAAGTATTTTCATCTTTAAAAAAAACTGCATAGGGGCTGGCAGAATGGTGTAGTGGTTAAGTTTGCATGCTCCACTTCAGCAGCCCAGGGTTCACAGATTCTGATCCCAGTTGCAGACCCGCACACCGCTCGTCAAGCCATGCTGTAGCTACATCCCATATACAAAGTAGAGGGAGATTGGCACAGATGTTAGCTCAGGGACCATCTTCCTCAAGCAAAAAGAAGAAGATTGGCAACGGATGTTAGCTTAGGGCTAGTCTTACTCACACACAACAAAACCCTGCATAGATACATGTATTTCCTAGCTCTATCCACTGAAGAGGCTTAGAAACAATAACCAACCCAATAGCAATGGCACCCAATTGTGGTCCTAAAATATTTCCCAATAAAAGAAACCAGGGCAATCAGGAGAAGTGAATGATTCCACGTCTGGGACTAGAAATGCACAAGATGATTTGGGAATATTTTATTACACCAGATACTAAGGCAGCTATCAAAGACCACAAGGGTCAAGTCAAAAGGACTCGGAGCTAACTTGAGGACACTCCCACAGCCAAAATGGGACAATCTGAGTTTCAAAAGAATAATGATTGCAACTAACTGAAGCTCATCAAATATCTTTAAACCTATGACCATATAATAATATTTTTTAATGTAATCTGTCACTTTTGAATGATGAGGATAATAATGAGCCAATTCATTACCTTGAAATCATGTAAATGAAGGGAAGGAATCAAGCATTTATCCTACCTTTCCTATGTGGACTGTACCACTGGGTAACCAAAGAATGGATCATAAGTATCTCTTTCTAAAAGTATTTGAATTAATAATAAGAAAATAAATAACAAATTAGAATAGCACCATTTTGCAACCCCACCGAAATTAATGGATCTAACCATTGAGAAAGAACAGCTGTTAACATCATGAAAACACAGAAAACCATGTGTCTCCTACAGAAAGAACACACCATCCTCTCTGGTTTTGTCAAAGGATTCAACTTGAGTCTGATCAAACTTCTGAACCCACCTGTTAGTTTGTAGGAAATGTAATGGACAGAGAAACATGTTAACCTGTACCGCAAGTATGCCATCAGCAAAACCTAGAATGCATGAAATTCTGTATGTCAAAAGAGGTAATTTGTAAGAAAAGAAGGGAATTGAGGGAGGACCTGTATAATAAAAGAGACTTTAAAAACATATCAATTTTTAAAGTAATTTTATTGAGATTATAATGATTTATAACATTGTGCAACTTCAGGTGTTCATTATTGTTTATCAATTCTTGAATACACTTCATTGTGCTCACCCCCAGTAGTCTAATTTTTATCTATCACCATACATATATGCCCCTTTGTCCCTTTCTCCCACCCTCTAACCCCCTTCCCCTCTGGTAACCACTAATCTGTTCTCTTTATTCATGTATTTTTTATCTTCCACATATGAGTGAAATCATGCAGTATTTGTCTTTCTCTGTCTGGCTTATTTTGCTTAACATCGCACCCTCCAGTTCCATCCATTTTGTTGCAAATGGGACAATTTTGTCTTTTTATGGCTGAGTAGTATTCCGTTATATAAATATACCACATCTTCTTTGTCCATTCATCTGTAGAAGGGCACTTGGGTTGCTCCCACATCCTGGCTATTGTGAATTATGCTGCAGTGAACATAAACCTCTTTGGATCATTGATTTCAAGATCTTTTGATAAACACCCAGTAGTGGGATAGCTGGGTCATATAGTAGTTCTATTTTTAATTTTTTGAGAAATCTCCATACTGTTCTCCATAGTGACTGCACCAGTTTGCATTCCCACCAGCAGTGTATGAGCATTCCCTTTTCTCCACATCCTCTCCAACATTTGTTGGAAAACATACCAATTTTTTTTAATGGGCAAGACTAAGCTATAGTTTCTAGACATGCACAGTTGGATAATAAAACCACAAATATATGCAGGGAAAGATTACTCTAACAAGTGAGGATAGTGGTTACTTTTGAAGGAAAGAGAATATTGAAAGGGAATTTCAGGGTGTGACTGGCAAAGTTCTATTTCTTGACCTGGTTAGTAGTTAGAATCGTGTTTACCTTATAAGAATGCACTAAGATGCACATTTGTTTTGTGCGGTTTTCTGTACATGTATTTCATTTCACAATGAAAAGATCTAAAAAGTAATGTTTATACTCATGTTACTATCAATTTTGGCATATTTTCATTGCATTTTTTCTCACCTACCTCTACTCACCCCCACACTTACATCAATATCACTATGGAGATTCACCACCAACAAAAAGTCTTTCTCAACTTCTAGAAAGCAGAGCAATTGAAACCTCGGGGTAGGATGTGTAGCTTATTCTACATGGAATTTTTGTGATGTTTATTTATGCAATCTAAAAGTTTGTTAAAACCATTTCCATTGCAGAGACATAGGGGCTTGGTTTAATAGAGATTTTGAAAACAATGGCAGAAGGTTCCAGAATAGTGGGAATTGAAAGGCATTACTCTGTGAACTTTCCTGACAGGCTTTGGTTTCATAACAGTGGTATATATGACATGTTCCCTAGGTTCTTTTGAGACCAGATTGTGGGAACATTTTCCTTTTTTTGCTTTTGCTTCTACCTGGACTGAATCTGATTTTTCTGCTTTTGGTAAGAATAACAATAAAATCTGAAAAGCCTGTCTATCTTGAAGACAAGTCTAGACAAGTGATTAGGTTAAATTCCCCAAACATTTCACAATAGTAATATAAGGTGACATGCTAGAGAGGCATAAAGAATAATCCTATTATATTTACATGCAGATACTGCCCTTGGGGCTGGCCTAATTAGTCCCGTTAATCACCATGGCCCTTTCAGCACTAAGCTGTTGAAAAGCTGAACCTAATTAATACTCGCTATGGTCAAGCAGAGTTCCGGCTGTAGCAGTGCCTAGGCTGGCAGCTGTCAGGGAAATATTGCTGCATTATTTTTTCTTTCCTTCCATAATCTCTGCTCAACTCTCCCCTTCCCAGGTTACAAGCATATAAACAACTTGAGGGCAAACACTGTGTCTCATTCACCTTCATAGTCTACCTACCCCTTAGCACTGCACAAAGCAGAGACAAGGTGTTACCTGTTCAATTCCTTTGTTACAGAAAAAAACTATCTGCAGGGGAAGTGTGCAATTAAACTAGAAATGTACTTAGCTTTCATTTTTATTCTTGTTTTTTTTTATTGAGATGTAATTTACACACAATGAAATGCGCAGATTTTAGGAATGTAGTTTGATGAGTTTTGATAAATGCATACAGCTGTGTAACCCAAACACGTATCAAGATAGAACGTTAGCATGACCCCAGAATATTCCCTTGTGCCCCTTCCAGTCAATCAGCACAGGCCCCCAGAATCAACCTCTGCTGTGAGTAATACTGTCATAGATTATTTAGGCCTATTCTGGAAGTTCATGATATGAATGGAATGATACAGTATGTTTTCTTTTGCATCTGGCTCTGTCACACAACATGGTGCTTTTGATATTCATCCATGTTGTGTGAATCACTGATTCATTCCTCTTTATACCTGATTAGTAGTCTATTGTGCAAATATAATACAACTTGGTTTATCCATTCTCTTGGTGATGAACATTTGGTTGTTTCCAGTTTAAAGCTATAATGAATAAAGCTGCCATGAACATTCTTGAACAAATCATTTTGTGAACACATTTTCATTTGTTTTGAGTAGATACCTAGGAGTTGGTTTGCTGGGTCACAGGATAGGTATACATTTTACTTTATAAGAAACTGCCAAATAGTTTTGTAAAGTAGTCATATCATTTTACATTCCCACAAAAACTATATGCAAGTTCCAGTTGTTCAATACCCTCTTCTAATGTTAATGAGTGCATAGTAGTATCCCACTGTGGATGAAATGTGCATTTTCCTGATAACTAAAGATGTTGAACAAGTTCCCATGTATTTATTGGCCAATTGTATATGTTATTTTTGTGAATTGTCTGTTTAAATCTTTAGCCCATTTTTATTTCATTGTTTGTCTTTTTTTGAATGATAAGAGCTCTTTATAGATCTTAGATGTGAGTTTTTTATCTGTGTTTTATAAATATGTTTGCCCAGGCTGTGGCTTGTCTATTCATTTTCTAGACATTGTCTTTTGATGAGCAGTTTTTAACTTTTTTTTTTTTTTGAGGAAGATCAGCCCTGAGCTAACTACTGCCAATCCTCCTCTTTTTTTGCTGAGGAAGACTGGCCGTGAGCTAACATCCGTGCCCATCTTCCTCTACTTTATACATGGGATGCCTACCACAGCATGGCTTTTGCCAAACAGTGCCATGTCTGCACCCGGGATCCAAACTGGCAAACCCCGGGCCGCCGAGAAGCAGAACGTGTGAACTTAACCGCTGCGCCACCGGGCCAGCCCCAGTTTTTAGCTTTGATGAAGTCCAATTTATCAATTTTTTTTCTTTTTCGGTTAGTGCTTTCTGTGTCCTGTCTGAGAATTCTTTGCCTATCCCAACATCACAAAGATATTCTTCTGTTGTTTTCTTCTAGAAGCTCTACTACTTTAACTTTTATGTGTGTGTCTCTGTTCTATCTTGAATTAATTTTATGTGTGTGATATGAGATAGTGGTCAAATTTCATTTCTTCCCACACAGATAACTAGTTGTTCAGGACCATTTGTTGAAAAGGCTATCCTTTCCCCCTTCAAAATACCTAGCACCTTCACCAAAAGTCAATGGACCATAATGTGTGAGTCTGTTTGTGAACTTTCTATTCTGATCCATTGATTTGTCTATTTTTATACCAATACCACACTCTGATTACTGTTAATTTGTAGTAATTCTTAAAATCAGAGAGTGTGAATCCACCAAATTTGTTCTTTTTACAGATCATTTTGGCCAATCTAGATCTTTTTACATTTGCATACATATTTTAGAGTCAACTTGGCAATTGTTACATAGAAACCTGTTAGGAGTTTGATTAGGATTGCATTGAATATATAGATAAATTTGGGGAGAATTTAAATCTTAGCAATATTGATTCTTCCAAACCATGCAATATATATTATTTCTGCCTTAAATAATCAACTCTTGTAAATAAATTAAGAATTATTATTTGAAAGTCTTTTATATTTACTAACATTTTTATCACTTCTGGCAGTCTTCATTACTCTAGGCAGATTTTTTGAATTTTCATCTGTACTTAGTTCCCTTCAGCTTTAAGAATTTTTATAGTGCAAATCTGATTATCATGAATTCTCTTAGCTTTTGTTTATCTGAAAATTTCTTTATTTTTCTTTCTTTTCTCATGGAAAATGTCTCTGGATATTGAATTCTCACTTAAAAGTTTTGGCTTTTGACACTTCATGAAGTCATTCCATTGTCTCTGGCTTGCATCGTTTCTGATAAGATATGAGTCATTAATTTTATTATTGTTCCTGTGTGTGTAGTGTGTCTTTTGTCTCTGGCTGACTTTTAAATTTGTTCCTTATCTTTGGTTCTCAGAAACTTGATTAAAATTTGCCTGAATGTGATTGTCTTTGTATTTATCTTGCTTGAGATTTTTTGAGCTCCTTGGATTTGTGAGTTGATATTTTTCAACAAGTTTGAAATTTGGGGGGCAATTATTTCTTTAAATATTTATTCTGCCCCAATAACTCTCTCTTCTCTTTTTTTAATTAAAAATACATATTGTTATACATCCTGGTCTTGTGCAACAGGTATTTTACCTTTTGGTCTTGTTTTTCTCTTGGTGCTTCAGTTTGGATAGTTTCTATTGACATGTTTTCAAGAGCACTGATTTTTTTTTCTGCAGTATCCAATCTGCTATTAAACCCATCTGGTAAATTTTTCATTTCAGATGTACGTTTTAACTCTTCACTTCCTATTTAGTTCTTTCTTATAGTTTGATCATTTTCTGCTGCGATTCCTCACACGTTCTCTCATTGTTTCCTTAATTTTTATATTTGTAGTAGCTATTTTATAATCCTTGCTCACTAATTTCAATGTGTGTATGATCTCTGAATTTTTATCTTGGTTATGTTTCACATTTCTCTGTTTATTCACACACATTATAACTTTTTTAAAATGTATACTTCACATCGTGAATGCTGTGTTTTTTAAAGTCAGGATTTGGGTGTCTTCCTATAAAGGATGTTGGATTTTATTTTGGCTGGCAGATAATTTCTGGCGGGTCAGCTTGAATCTGTTGAACCTGGCCTTTAGAACTACTCAGAGTAAATCTTAGTAGCCCTTTCTCTAGGACTAGGAGTACCCTATCTCCAGGCATGGTCTTTCTAGGGTCTCGACTGAATGACAGGTATTGAGCAACATTTCTTCATTTTGGCCAATTGGACCGCCTCTGTCTCTTTCATCTCCCACATTCCCAGCAGCTGTTCTCTGCTAGACCTCACAGAGTCTTGCTCTACGCTTATACAGCTTGTATTTGACCAAAAACTCAAAGGGTCACCTATGCAGATTTCTGAAACTCCTGTTCTGCTCAAGTCCTTCTTTCAGTAAATTCCAACCAATTTAGCAATCCAGAAATCTGATCTCTGTTTCCTGAGGCAAGAACGACTGCTATTCTGTTTGGGTTACTTCCCTGTGCTCTAGTTTGGAAAGTTCACTCAAGCAGAAAGCAGAGCAAATAAGGAGTTTACCTCATGTATCTCCTCTCAAAGATCAAAATCCTGTTTTGTCTACTGCCTTAAACCAGTTACTTTGTATATTTTGTCCAGTTTATGATATAAAGGTAAATCCAGTAGCCATAATCTTCCTTGATCAAAAACAGAGTCTTTAATTTTTTATGCTTTAACATTGTCAAAGATTTCCTTGAGGATGCATCTAAAGGCTCTTGATAATCAATTCTGGTATCTTTCATGTGGTTGCCCTCTCCCATGTATTTTGCGTTATAGATACCTTTGAGAATCTAATGCAAACTCAGGAAACTTTCTTCAGAAAAAATGTGCAAGGTCCCATTTTACAGGCAATTCCAGAGATTTCTTTGATCCCCTGAAGCCCAGCTGTGAACTGTTGCTATCAATAGACTGATAATTAAGAATCCTTGCTCCATATCCTTTCTACAGTTATAAATATCTGTTTGTTTTTGTTTTGTTTCCAAAAATAAAAACAAGCTGATAATAGCCAACATAGAAAGTTTGGATAAATTTTATAGACAGTAAATACCTTTGGCTACCAAAGCAAATATATTTCTGTGCACACCTTAACAGGTTTGTGATTCACTTTCTGAACTTAGGAAAAGGTTTAACATCTTTCAAAGTTTTTTTCAAAGTGAACCTAAATTATATCCACCTTACGATGCCTTCACTTCCACTTATCTTGTGGGTGAAAATTGATCAAATTGATTGTTGTATGGAAACCAATTGTTTTTATGGTAAAAATAATTGGTTATTATATAGTTAACCTTTTCAATTATCTGCCTACGAGTTTACCTGTGAATAATAAAGGGAAATGCACCAATAAAATACAGTTAAAAACTGTACCACAGGCTCTCACTTTGTCTTCACATCAGTTTCTCCAGAAGCCAACTGTGAGATAAGGACTCAAATACAAGAAGTGTATTTCAGAAGTAGTCTCAAGGAACATTTGAAGAGGAGAGAGAAGTGAAATGGGACAGGGAAGAAAGCCAAGAAAGGGATTATGGTGAAGCAAGTTACTAGTTTGGAAAACTGGAGCTTCATCCCACTGGGGAGCTCTGGAGCCAGTGTAAAATGGCTCCTGCACACCTCAGAAATATCACATCAGAAGGGCAAAAGAGCTGGGTTATCTGTCTCCAATTCCCATTGGATATTGGTTGAGAGCTGCACTCAGAGAGTGTTAATTCTCTGGCATGTCTGGCCTACTGTATGAGAGTAGACAGAAGGGATTCAGTGGCCAGAGAGATCCTTGAAAGATCACAGGTGCTGGCAGTTGAAAGTCAAGCTGTCACACACATACATCAGCACTGAGGGAATGTAGGTGGGGCACTACTAATAGTAGCTGCTATTTCCTCAAGCCAAAATGATAGCTAGCACTGGTGACACCTGAGTAAACAGCAATGTCTTCCCCCATTTTATCATTTCATTTTGTTCTGCAGGATGATGATGCCTCTCCTGGAGTCCCAAAGACTTGGTAGCTGTCAAACAACATACGCTCCCTAATATATCGTGTTCAAAAAATAACGTTCAAATTTGCTGATTTGCTTTGGTTTGTACATCACTTCCCTCTGGCTATGGCAGCTAAAGCATCATCAGAACATGTTTTAACAACAAACAAATAGGGTCCCTGCCAAACATAATTAATTTTCTCTCATATAAATTTTTTCTTGTGTGATGTTACCATAGGATTCTACATGAAAAGGAAAATAAACATAGTCTTAGTGGAGACTACTTTAGTTCATCCTCTAAATTGAAATCTAGAATAACTTCCAAGGAAAATATTTTCCTGGTATGCTTTGCTTCCTTTGAAGTAACTACCTAACAATGACTAATGTTCTTTGAGTGTCAGGCTCTGTTCTAAATACTTTGTATGTATTAATTCGTTTAAGATTCATACAGTCCCAGGAGGTATGTACTATCATCAGTCATATATCATAATTAAAGACAAGGAGGCAGATAAAAACTTATTTTCCTTCCCTAGTAAGGCCACAGAAATGATAAGTAGAAAATTCTAGAATTGAACCCTGCCTAACAACTGCAGCACATTGTTTCCCACCTGTATCTCAACTAGTATAAAGTAACTTTATCATCCAGCAATGTAAGCCCAGAGGTGACTTTCTCTTTCTTCTTCTCAAACTTTTACCAGACTTGTATTCCAGTTGGGTTTTTTGAGAACTTCCCCCAAGAAATAGGTCACTTCAGAATCATGATGTGCCTCATGGTGGAGGCTGTTCCCATAGATATTTAGCAGACCAAAGCAATGTGCTCTAAATAGAGGTCAACAAACTTTTTCTCTAAAGGACCAGAAAATAAATATTTTCAGCTTTATCAGCCATATATGGCCCTAAAACAGCCATAGACAATACATAAACAATAGGGCATGGCCGTGTGCTAATAAAACTTTATTTACAAACACCAGCAGCAGGTTGGATTTTGCCCACAGGCTAAGTTTGCCTACCCCTGTTCTAGAACCATACAGTAAATTATATTCCCCATCACTAACTGCCTATGAGTTCCACTTTCAGAAAACCTTGAATATGTAAAGCCATTATTACACAATTTGTGGGAAAAAACTTATGTAAAGTTAAAACTAGAAGGGACTTTGAGATGTACTGGTCCAATGAGGAAATTAGTATGTAAAATGTTCCCACTTGATTTTACCTCAATGTAAAGGCGTCCTTTTGCACCACTGAGCTTTGTTTATAAAGTTAGCTACTGAAGGGAAGATTGTGAGAATGAGGGAGATAATATTCAGGGAAAAAAATGGATGCTTTGCTTGTTAAAATTACACATAGTCTCACAAAGTTCATTGAAGTTCTTCAAACTAATTAAATGGGGAAGTCAGTTTTAAAGCGTTAGGATCAAGTAAGAATGCCAATAAAACAACCTTTACTTTTTCATGCAGGATAGAAAAGAAAAAGAATCCCATTTATTAAAATTTAATTTTTATTCATATTTCTTACAGTAAAATGAGATAAATATATAGTTACTCTTTGAAGATAACCAAGTGGCATAAGCATGCCTAATTTAGGAGATATTTTATTCTCTGGACAACAGCTTAGATGTGGAGAAAAATCGACTCAATTATATGTAAGAAGTTATCATTGCAACATCCTAAACTAAAAGATACCCTAGACATTAATTATTTCAATTCTTTCATTTTACAAATAGGAACCTGATGCTCAAGGGGTTTGATGTTATGCCACAGGTCATTCAATTGGAAATGAAGCTGGGCTAGAACCTGCATGCATTAATGAGAGTCGTGTTCCAATTTTAGACCCAGAAGGGTTCCATCCCAGCTCTGCTACATATTACTTTCTAACTTCCGGGAAGTAACTTAAACTTTCTGAGTCTCAATTGTATTATCTGCAAACTGGGGGTGACTACTGACCAACCAAGGTTTTGTAATGATTAAATGAAATAGGTATGAAGACCCAGGAAACTGATGTGGAGACAAGGTGAGAGCCTGTAGTACAGTTTTTAACTGTATTTTATTGGTGCATTTCCCTTTATTATTCACAGGAAAACTCAGTAGATGATAGCTATAATATTCCATTTGATAATTATTTATTGAGAACTCACTAAATGATAAGTACTATATCAGGGAGTGGGGATGCAAAGACAAATAAGACAAACTCCTCACCCTAGAACTTCTCATAGGAAACAGACACATGAACAGATAACTTGTAATATAATCTGTTTTAAGTGCTATAATTGAGACATGCACAAAGCGCTATGAGAATATAGAAGATGACGCATTTAGAGCCAGCACTGATGGCCTAGTGGTTAAAGTTCAGCACTCACCGCTTGGGCGGCCTGAGTTCCCTGCCCACTCACAGAACCACACCACCGATTTGTCAGTTGCCATGCAACTGACAAGTGGTGGCGGCTCACATAGAAGAACCAGAACGACTTACCACTAGGATACACAACTATGTACTGGGGCTTTGGGAAGGAAAGAAAAAAAAGACAGGAAGATTGGCAACAGATGTTAGCTCAGGGCAAATCTTTCCCTGCAAAGAAAAAAGAAGAGGAGGAAGATGAAGCATTTAGAACTGTGTTGTCCAATCCAGTACCTACTAGATATATGTAGCTATTAAGCACTTGAGATGTGGCTAATCCAAATTGCAATGTGCTGTACATGTAAAATACACACAGGACTTTGAAGACGTAATACATACACAAAAAAAAGAATGTAAAATATCTCATAAATAACTTTCCATATTGAGTACATATTGAAATGAAATGTTTAGATAAATAAGGCAAAATCCTGTCTCTCAAGCATTCTAAGTCTGGCAAAGAAGACAGACAAACAATTGCTGTAATGCAACGTAGGAAGAACAATATTAGCTGTATACACACAGGGGAAAGCTGTGGGCATATGTCACACATGATATGACATTTGAGCTGGATCTGAAAGCTGAGTGGTTCCGCAGTGAAGGAGGGAGGAAGAGCACTCCAGCTATCCAAATGGGAAAGGCAGGAGTCAAGACATGGCAGTGTTCTGGAAAGAACAAGCAGTTGTTCCTTTTTCCAATTTTCTGGGATATCTTGAACTCAGTGTGAAGAATTTAGCGCTATTTGCAAATCCCTTCCTTCGTTTAGTTATTTAAGCAATGTTTATTCAACATCGAATAATATCATAGCAGCAAGTAATTACTGAGTTCTTATAACCTGCCAGACACAAAGTGCTTTTCATTTAATCTGCAAAGTAACCCCAGGAGACAGGAAAACTTATTTCCCCATTTTATAGATGAGGAAACTGAGGACTACAAAGATTAAGTCACTTGCCCAAGATCATGAAATTAGAAAAGAACAGAGCCTGCCTTTGATAACAGGTCTGCCTGATATCAAATTCTGTCACTCAACTCCATGAGGATGCTGCCTGCCTGCCTGGTCTATACTCTCCCAGGAGGCCTTGAGTAGGAAAAAAGCAGAAAGGTCACAGCACAGCCAGAGGGAGCAGCTCCTACTGTGGCCACCTGGGATGTGACAGCCAGCTCTCATTTTAAAAACAGCTCCATATAAAGCACATTTTGGAAAAGCAGAGGCTCAACAGGGAAGTTTCTCTGGGGATATTTATTTAAGCTTTCCGTGGAGAAATGGTCTGGGAGGGTAAAACTCCAGAGAGCGGCCGACAGAAGCAGTTGGGAGCTGCCCCCACCAGGAGGAGATGTTCCTGGAAGCTGCTGTGACCAGAGATAAACAGGGAGCCACCATTGCCAGAGATGGCTGCTGAGGCTGCTGCTAGTAGAAGGGCAGGCTAAGGAGAAGTGATCAAAGGTTTCCTGTCCTCTCTGCCATCCCGAGAGAAAACTCTTGAAATCAAAGCAAAGAACTGACTCCATTGAGTTTTCAGCAGCCTGCTTCCTAAAGTTGTGGAATAAAATTCTCTACCTATAAATCTGGTGAGATTGCTCCCCAGAACTTCTGAGTAGGTGTTTCTTAGGCCAACAATACGGAAAAAGAGAAAAGGAGAGTGTTGTGTCAAAGAAAGTGAGCTGAGCTATGACCCAGCTCGTAAGTTTCTGGTGGAGGCTAAGACTTCAGAGGAAAATATAGGGTAACATATTGTAGGGGAGGAAAAATAATTTCCCCTCACCCTTCCAGGTTCTTGGCTGAGGACCGCCCCCCCCCCACCTCAGTAATAAGAAGGAAGATTAACAAGAGAAAAACAATTTTAATTACATACACATATATGTACATACGGGAGCCCCACAAAGATATGAAACTCCAAAGGCATCGAGGCAATTGAGGCTGACACACCATCCTGAGCTAAGGAAAGGGTCTTCTAAGGGGAGGAAGGTAAGAAGAGGAAATATATGGTAAACAGAGTTTGCTCTGCCATGTCGAAGTCCCTCTTCCTGGTACGGACCTCCTTTCTAAATTCTTTTAGGCAGTTAAGGGGGAGGTAAAAAGCTTTTCCTGAGTCTGCCGGGTCTTGATTGCCTTCAGGTCCACATGCCAAAGTGGCATATTTTGGAGTGGCACATTCTGCTACCCTTCAATATATATGGCATGCGTAGAAATAATCTGTTCTATAGGATTAAACCAAATGAATCAAGTTTCACTCCATGCCAGCTTTGACTCTTAAATAGATAACTTCTAGAATGTGGGATTTCCATATTACCAAGTGATGATCAAAAAGATCTGAGTCACGTTGAGAATCAGGTTGTTAAACAGAAATTCAGCACATTTGACTGCACTTGTGCCTGGGCTGATTAGAGTAGGAGCTGAGAGCCTGAGCCTCAGAGAAGACTGCCTGGTCCAAATTCCAGCCTTTCCACCCAATAGCCATGCAACAATTAATTACTCCTGACTTCTCTGAGAGCAGAGATTTTCTTTGTTATGTTTTCTACTGAATTTCCAATGCCTAGAATATGCCTGGAACATAGTCGTTACTCACTAAAAATCTGTTGAACTAAATTGAATTGGATAGCATCATCAGAATCATTCTTGTTAAATATCTATTTGGTATCTTGTATAGTGTGATACACTTGATACTGGAAAATTCAGAATTAACGTAAAAGAATTCCAGCAGACTTTTATCCAGAATCTACAAATAACTCTTACAACTTAATAAGACAAACAACCCAATTAAAACATGGGCAAAGGATTTAAACAAACACCTTACCAAAGAAGGTATATGAATGGATATTGAACACATGAAAAGATGCTCAACATCATTAGTCATTAAGGAAGTCCAAATTCAAATCACAATGAGATACCACTTAACACCCACTACAATGGCTAGAACAGCTAGAATCAATACAACAGATACTAACAAGTGTGAAGAAACAGGAACTCTCATGCATTGCTGATAGAACTGTAAAATGATACTGCCATTTTGAAAAATAGTTTGGTGGTATCTCAAAAAGTTAAATTTACCATACACTCCAGCAATTCCACTCCTAAGTGTCTACCTAAGAGAAGTGAAAATATATGTCCACACAAAGACTTGCATACTGTGAGGGGTATAATATGAGCCCCATCAACAGTTGAATCAACTGATGCTTAGCTAAGTTCAGTAATTTTTCCAAGGTCATGGAGTTAGTCAAGAGCAGAGCTAACATTTTCAGTTCATCTTATCTGGTTCCAAAGATTATGCTTCTTTCCCTCATTGCACCACACTGTTCCCCAGATATGTGCAGATTTTTTAAAGCATTTCTTATTATTAAAAATAAAATATATTCAACTCCATTAGAATGGATATAATCACCAAGACAAAAAATAGCAAACGTTGGAGAGGATGTGGAGAAAAGGGAACCCTCATCCACTGCCAGCAGGAATGCAAACTGGTGCAGCAACTATGGAAAGCAGTAATGGAGATTTCTTAAAAAATTAAAAAGAGAAACACCATATGACCCAGCTATCCCACTACTGGGTGTTTATCCAAAGAACTTGACATCAACAATCCAAAGAGGCTTATGCACCCCTATGTCCGTTGCACCATTATTCACAATAGCCAAGACGTGGAAGCCACCCAAGTGTCCTTCAACTGATGAATGGATAAAGAAGATGTGGTGTATATATATATACAACGGAATATTACTCAGTCATAAAAAAGGACAAAATCATCCCATTTGCAACAAAATGGATGGACCTTGAGGGTACATGTCAAGGGAAATAGCCAGAGAAAGACAAACACCACGTGATTTCACTCATACGTGGAAGATAAACTAACACATGGACAAAGAGAATAGATTAGTGGTTACCAGAGGGGAAGAGAGTTTGGGGTGGGCATAAGGGATAAAGGGGCACTCATATATGGTGACTGACAAATAATATCATACACCTGAAATTTCACAATGTTATAAACTATTATGAGCTCAATAAAATAATTTTTTAAATAAATAAAACATAAAATACATTCAAAACTGATGGTAACATGGACAAGAGATAAAGTGCTGTGTAATACAGTTGGTCTTTTATTCCATAAAGTTCTATAGTAAGGCAGTTTTGGTAATCTCTCTATATTTCGACTTCCTCATCTGCAAAATGGAGATATTAATAGCCACTAATTCATAAAATTGTTTTCAAAATCAATGAATGAGGTAATACAAGATTAAGTGCACAGCACAATGCCTCACCCATGGAAATGCTCGATACTTGTTATCTATCATTCCGTGTTATTGTTATTATTATTTTAATTTATTTCTCCATGGAAGTTGAGGAAAGGAAAACAAGCATCAGCTAATATCTGGGGAAATTTCTCAAGAATATGTTGCATATTTAGCTTTGGGAATTATGAAAAAGTCATAATGGATGCTTTGATCATCTCACGTTAGATACAGGAAAATTGCAAACATGCTGAATATGCTTGGGTGGGGAATGTACTCTTTTGAATAAATTAATTTGAGATTATGTCATATTAGTCAGCATAATGTGGCCACGAAAATTATTTACTTCCCAGCATTGCTAAAATTTTTCTTAAGCAAGATAAAGCAGTTAAGCAACAGTAATTAGAGCCCTACGTCTCTCAAGTGGATTTTGCAGAAAGCAAACCAATGAGAAATAAGCTCTCAACTCTGATTTAATTGTCATGGAGAAGCCTGCTCTGGAGGATGGGACAAGGAGGCTGGGTTACAAGAGGAAGCAACGTTACATGAGAGCTCGGCCCAGGTCAGAGGCTGGGACTGCTCTGAGTGTGACCTGTGGGATGTGACCTATTTGTGTAAATGATGCTTTGCTCACCTGAGGCTGGGTCACCCAGCTGCTGGCAAAAGTGTTATCACCATCATGCCAGTTGCCAGCCACATTCATCCAGAAAGAGAAAGAGCAGACCAGGATAGTACTATACCTTGGGACCAGAATTGGGAGAAGGGGACTTTATTAGTTCGCTAGGGCTGTCATTACAAAATTCCACAGACTACGTGGAAACAACAGAAATTTATTTTCTTCACACTTCTGGAGGCTAGAAATCCCAGATCAAGGTGCTGGCAGAGTTGGTTTCTTCTGAGGCGTCTCTCCTGACGTGGTCGTCCCCCTCTGGGTATCCATCCCTGATGTCTCTCAGTGTGTCCTAACCTCTTCTTTTAAGGACACCAGTCAGATTGGAGTAGGGCCCGCTCTAGCAGCCTCATTTTAACTTAATCACCTCTTTCAAGGCCTGTCTCCAAATACAGTCACATTCTGAGGTACTCCTAGGCCACTATATTAAATGTATAAAACATTTTTGTTTTCCTAATGAACTAAATCATGATTGGCAATTGGAAATTTGGTTTTTATGTTGAGATTGAACACAGAGGGATCATGATTTCTGTCTGGCATGTACTTGATGGCTATATCCTACACTAGACGGAACAGGTGGTGGCCAAAGGGTTAATTCTTCTATAAAGTCATGTAAGAAGTCCAGGGAAGATGTCATAAACTATATTTTCTTTGAAACAATATCATTTCTGAAGGAAAGGAATTTAACAAAAATATGTGCTATGCTCTCAGCGTTGCCTAAGAAAAAAAATTGATAGAGAAAAATATATTTATATATATATATATATATATATATATATATATATATATATCATTAAACCTGAAATTGCCCCCAGTAAGACTGTAGGGAAGCAGTGATATTCTGGGCCAAAGGCCCCAAGCCGAATGTGCTTAAACGATGCACTTGAGGCTTCCCTTGAAAAGCTCAGTGCCATCATCGGTCATTCTCTAGTTGAATGGACAAGGTGACCCAAGGCATCTCCCCAACGCTTTTTCATTTATACTTTAAAGATAAAAGGCAGAGCTCCTTCTAACACATTAGATCAAGGATGCTGGACAAACATGGAGAACAGAGGACAACAATAAGACTACATTTATCTACTTCTGTGGTGGGTGACTAGCTTCACTCCATCAGCTTTCTGCTCCAGCAAAGCCTCTTCATCCCATAGTAATAATAATAATAGCTAACATTGATTGGGAGCTTACTGTGCACTGGACATTGTTCTAGGTGCCTTATGTATATTAACTTATTGGATCATCATGACAATCCTAGGAAGCCAGTTAGTAGTATTGACATCAGCATCTCATTTTGCAGATGGAAAAAGTGAGAATAGACAGGTGAATTAACTTGACCAAGATCACAAAACTAGTAAGTGACAGAGCTGGAAGTTGGACACAGTCAGTGTGGCTCTGGCACTCATTCATGTTTATGCTGCTCTATACTGCCTTGCCAAAGCACTTTGTTATCTACCAGGACGTCACCCCCACCTATAGACCTCAACCCCACCTCTCCCACTTCTGCCCTCCGTAGTAGCAAACAAATGATTCTCTAGGCAGCTTCATTGTAGGTTTATTTTTTTAATAGCATATTTGAATGTCAATAAAATCAACAGAAAGCATGAAAGTTGGCCACATTTTCCTCTTTGTGACGCTTGTGTACTTGTCTTCCCCTACTGGACTTAAATCCCTTTTGAGAACATGGATCATTCAACAAAGTGAGCCATCATGTATTGAAAGGAGCCTACTTTGACTGCTTTCACTTTCTGGGCTTACTCAAGCCCCATTCCCAGACATTATACTGGGAAAGTAGTAGAGAGGGATAAAACAGAGACAAATAAGCACAGTCTCTGCAAAGAGCTGACATTCTAATCACAATATTTCTCAACATTGGCTACACATTCAAATCTCCTGTGGGAGCTTCAGCACAAATACTAGTGCCCTCACCCCACCCTAGACCTTTTGAATCAGAATCTCTGAGGGGTGAAGCTGGGACAGGGGTAATTTTTCTGGGGCTCCCTCAGGTGATTCAAATAAGGAGATCGGGCTTGCCTGTCATTGCAGAGAGACACACATGTAAATGAGTAATTGTAAGACCCAATGGTTAGGGTAAGAGCAGAGTATTATAAAAAGCACAAAGACAGAACCACTGCTTCTGACCAGGAACCCTGCAGAGGCCTTTACAGAGGAGACACTGACCTGGTCTAATTGGATGAGCAAATGTTCACAGGGTAGAAGGGAGAAGGGGGCTTGGATATCCCCGGCAGATTGAATAGCAAGTGCAAAGACACAGAGTTAGGGAAAAGGAAGAAGCATTCTGAAAAGAAATGTTGTTCCCCGTGGCTAAACAGTAGGTGGGTGTCAGCAGGGCCCGAGCCAGATCATTAACGGCCTTGGGTGCCATGCTGGGTGCTGCGCTTTAATCCTGCAAGTGAGGGTCCTGGCTGTCGTAGCCTAGGTATGAACAAATACCCTTGTTCCCTTAGGTCATGTAAAAGGGGACTTGATATTTTTCTACAGGAATTTTGCTAGAGAACTAAGGGAGGAAAGATAGAACTAAAAGCAGAGAAAATCAAAGGCATAGAAACCAAATAATTTTTGCTATATAGTTAATGTACGGAAAACATATTTGTCATCCCTAAAGAACTCTCAGACAAGAGCCCTTATCAAGCAAGGACAATCTTCCCTTCTTTCCCATGAGCATCTCTGAGCTTGTGTTAACCTCCAGAAGAGAGAAGAAATTTCTTCGCCTGATTTAAATTCTCCTGTGGAGGAGGAGATAATGTTAGGAGTCTCCTATTTGTGAAACACGGGCTGCTTCTAAAGTTTGTTTTATTTATCAAGGACAGAAGATGGTCAAAGCCTTCCATCCAGATGCGGGGGTCCCATTTTTTCCCAGTTTCCCAAATGCTTTAATAAATCTCTCCATGGGAGATGTGGGCTCAAAATTCTAATTCTTAGAGTTTAACAATATGATTATTTTGCACAATCACTAGTGTAAAGAAACTATATTAAGGGTGGTCATTCACTAGTTGTATGACACTGCAAGTCATTTCACCTCTTTGAGTCTCACATTTCTCAACTGCATCATAAAGGTTATGCTCAGTTCCTACCAGTTCTGAAACTCTGTGACTTCCACGGATACTAAATTTTTTCCAGCCCTAAAGTTTGGTGATCAAAATCACTTCTGATGCTAACTCACCATGATTCCTCTGACAGCCCATGAAAGCTATTTTACACCTTGACACCCCCCAGAGAAATCAACTTAAAATGTTTTTCTTTGACAAAAATGTGGGCTTAGTACTTAAAAATGCTGTCAGGTTGCATGCAGTTTGATGGAGCTGCTTAAGAAATCTGTCAAGAGCATCCTGGGTTAAATTGTTGAGCAAGCGACTGATCCTGTACTAATGTAGTTGAATATTTTCTGACAGCCTGCGATAGCTTCTTTAGCTCTTTATGTTCTGTCAACTACTGGAGATAGCTTCTTAAAGAGGGGTAAGTCTTTATGTATTAAAGAATGTCAAATGTGGTTCAGTCACTTACATTTCAAGGGCATTCTATGCAAGTCTGCCCTAGGTCTCTGTTGGAATGCCCAGAAAAGTTCTGCTATAACTTGCTCCGAAGAAAACTATTCTGATGTTTCTTCCTAGAAAATTCAGGTTAATTCCTGTCTGAATATTTGAATTTCACCAAAAAAGGTTAAAAGCCATCGCTTTTCATACACAAAACTAAAACAAACTACTCAGTACCTCTTTTGGGTACCCCAGTCTCTTACCATGTCAAAGTTTCATACCCTACCTCTTCCATTCCAAGAGCCATCCCAAAGGCTTACATTGACAATTTAGAATTAAAGCCCCAAAGACCAATCAGGTAGCTATTAGTCATACTTTACCCACACTCCATACATGTGAAACATACTGTTCAGCTCTTATTGCTGCCAAAGTGACATCATTACTATTATTAAAGTGTTTATAACAATCCATGTTCATGTAAGTGTTCCAGTTCCCTGTTACTCAAAGAATGGTTTGTGGACCAGCAGTATCAGCATCACCTGGAACCTTATGAGAAATAAAGAATCTAAAGCCCAACTCTAGACCTGCTGAATCAGAATCTGCATTTTCACAAGACTTCCAGGTGAGTTGTAAGCACATTAAAATTTGAGCAACACTGGCTTAGAGTATAGACTTTGAAGTCAGACTAGCTGTGTGACTAGGCAATGAAAATAAAACCTGACATTTACTAAGAGCTTAGTGGTGCCAGAACTGTGCCCAAGTCATCCTAATTAAATAACACTTCTGAGCCCCTGTTCTTTTTCCATAGAACAAAAAACAAAGATAAAGATACTTACCTCATATCCAAACTGCTCCATCCTAAAACCGGGCATCACCCTTGATTCCTCCCTTTCCCCCACCTTCATCCAGTCCTGACTGCCCTACCTCCAAACTCTCTCAAGTCCATCTACTTCTCTGCATCTGCACAGCCAACAGCTTAATCTTAATCATCATTTCCCTTGCCTGGACCACTAGAGTAGCCTCTGGACTGGTCTCCATGAACCGATCCATTTTAACCCAATCCATCCCTCACATAACATTAAAATATATATGATTTAAAACTTTAAACATAAAATGCCATAGAAACAACCTAGGCTGAAAGCTGGTTTTTAAGATGTAATCATTTCTGAGTGTAAGCAGGGTAACCTTCGGGGAGGCATATTTGATGCAGGTCTCATGGATTCTAGGGAAGGGGAGCATCCGTGCAGGTGACTGCAGCTTCTCCAGGGACGAGGAGCCTCTGTCCACACCTGGACATGATATTTCTCTCTCTCTCTGTCTCCACCCACCCCCCACCCCGCCATCTCTCTCCTTCCCCATCTAATTTGTAAATCTAATATACTATGAGAGTGGACATGGATGCAGCAAGCTAGCACTGAGATCAAGCAGTTACCTCCCTCAGGCTGATTTTTTGCCATCAAAGCTGCCTTTTGAATATAATTTGGATTCCCGTGAAAATTCTCCTGGAGGAGAAAATGCACTGATAATCATCCTGTCTTCCTATCAGTCTTGCTCCTTAGCATGTTAATAAATTTGCATTGTTTTATTCATCTGTCCTTCATGAAGTCATCCCCCAACACCAAACGATTCTGAGTAGACTGACTAAATAATGTTCTTGATATCTATATTGATTTGGTTGCATAACAAACCACTCAAACACATAGTGGCTTAAAGCACAACTTTTTACTGAGCTCATGATTCTGTGGGTAATCAATTTAGATTGGGCTAAACTAGCTGGTTCTGCTGATTTGAGCTACCCTGGTCAACCTTGGTTGGGACTCACACATATAGCTGTAACCAGCTTCCAGGCTGACTAGGGGCTGGTTGGCTGTCAGTTCTCCTCCACTTGGGTCTCATCCTCCAGGAAGCTAGTGTGGGCTTGGTGGAAAGATCCCAAGAGCACCAAGAGGACAAGCCCCAATGCACAAGCACTTTTCAAGTTTCTTCTTGTGTCACATATGCTATTGTCCCATTGGCCAAAGCAAGTCACAAAGCTAGCCCATTTCATGTGGGAGGACACTACTAAAGAATGTGGATACCGGAAACCATGAACAAATTGAACCATCCTTGCAATCAATTCACCAAGCACCTGAAGCTGATAGCCAGGACATAGTGATGACATCAAGGAACCACCATCAGGAAAACCAGGCAGCTTCAGACATTCGTGAGTCATTGCCTCTTTTCAATACATCCAACAATTGCGATAATCTACACTATTTCCCTAAAGTAAGGTCAACCCATGTGTATGAGATGAATTCAAATAAAAAAGCCCTTAATCCACAAAGGGCACTGCCACCTCTGTCTGTCCTATATTTGAGTGTTGTTACTGTGAACACAAAATGTTAATGGCATGGCTCACATTCATGCTGTATTGTCAGGAATGGGAGCAGGCTGTGGGGAGCCAATTCCACCCTTTGGCATATAAGGAATCATAAAGTTTCAGCATCCACAGGAGATGTCTGATTTTTCTGGCCTTTCATGAAATTTGACTCACTGTGTTATGCTACTAGAGCAAAAAGAGTACAGAAAAAAACCATGTGTGTGTTTCCAAAATATAGTTGGTGAAGAGAACTCTTTGTACTAACAAAACTAAATTAAAAGCTGTCTAAAGCAGTTAGATCAGAACTCTATGGCAGATTTCAAAAAGATGAACTCAATATCTTCTGGAATATTCTGAGTATGGTGTGCCTGTAGGGGTGCCTTGTGAGCTTTCTTCCCAGAGTCCTAAATAGGAGGCAAGACATGAGCCCCTCTCTTTTTGGCATCACCCATAAAACTGTGGAATTCTTTACTAATGCACCTTCACCTCTTGAGATTCAGCCATTAGCATGAGAAGTAAGGACACTGGTGTCTGATCTCTTAAACGTCTTTCTCTTTCCTTTGGTCTTTCTCCCAGAACCCAAAGAACTTCCTGTCCCAGTGGAATAGAAGCATCTCTCCCTCATTTCCTTCTTCCTCATATATGATCTGTGATTATTCCCATCCCTTCGCTGGCCATAAACCTTATGACTCACAAGATAGTGGAAGGGGAGCAACACCTACAAGGAAATAAAAAATATATTAAGTTATGATTTTCAAAATATTATTCCCATCTACTTGCCTTCAAAATTATATTTTTGCTTCAGCAGAAATGGAAACATTTCCTAAGTACAACATAAAAGAAGTAGTGCCTGTGTAATAGCAAGAATATCCCAAAACTTGGCATAAAGATAAGCCAGAAAAAGATTTGTGTTGGTTACAGCATCAGTCTTACATCTTCTCTCTTGTCATCTCCTTTCTTCCTTTCTATTCGCCTCCCAGATATTAATGGATGCAGAGCTGTATAGTGGCAAGAAGATAGTTGTGATTAAGAAATACAGTTTTGAATCCTAGATTTTGTCTCGGCAATTGTATTACAGGGAGAAAATTCACCACATTTCCCTGAGCCTCAATTTCCCATTTTGTGTTATGGGGATAAAAGTGCCTTTCCTCACAGCATTGTGATAAAAATGGAATAAGATAAGCAGACAGCTAGTTCAGAACCTGACCTGTAGTAGATGCTCAGTAAGTGGTAATATTATTATACCCTCAGCTAATACATTTTTCTACTCAAAGTATAACATCCAACCTCTCAATCCATCTCATCCCATGGTGCTCCCTCCAACTTGCAGGTATTACCAGCTTATGTTATCAACTTTACTCTTTTAACAGCTCAGCCTTTCTCTGCAAAGGCTTCCCAGCAGATGTGCACTCAAATTCTTCCCAGAGCTGGGGCAGGTAGGAGGAGAGGAGAGGAAATTTTCACCACCTGCCTGCAATGTGGATGCCATTCTGTTGGCATAATCTCTTTATGCAGCGCCTCGGGCCCAAATAGCTCATGAAGCACTTTATAAACTTTCCTGACTCTACAAAGCATGCTGCAGAAAGACAGCACTAGGCCCGCCGCTGAGATGGCGCTCCTCCAGGGTACGGTGAAGAAGTTGCAAAACCTGGCACAGTAGCTCTTCCCAGCAATTAGGAAGGCAAGTAAGGAGAAATGCTCTGACTTAACCTCAGGGCACAGGGGAGCTGGAATCTTAGGAGGAAATGACCGTAGCTGGAAGTGTAATAAAAAAAAGAGAGATGCCTGGCTTTCATAACCATGGGTAGCTGAGAAATTAGATTTGTGATGCACCCAGAGATTTAATTTATTTTCTTCAAGCCAGAGTAATGCTCAGAAAATAATACATCAGGGTTTCTCACAATGTGGTTGGGGAGGGCCATATCGTAGTCATTTGCGGTATTTTTAAATATGCAGATCCTAGGCTCACCCCACCTCTGTAGCAGATCCAGGGAATCTAGATTGAGGCCTGGAAATCTGCATTTTAAAGCCACCTCCACTGGTCATTATGTCCCCAAAGGTTTTGTTTTTTGTTTAATTTCCATCTCCTCTCTGGAAAGATGGGTGGGGGGGGAGGAGGGAGCAGCAAGGGGACCAGAAAGTCCAGAGAGCCCAAGAGCGACACTGAGGCACTGAGCTTCATATGGGCCGTGGAGATAAAGAAAACCTCCTCCCTCCCTCTCCCTTCCCTCAAAAGAAAGGGAACATTGAAGAAAAAGCCTTCTTCCCTTCCGCAAACTAAGAGACTCCCGTGGGCCCCCACCATAGGTATCTCTACTAACCTATTTTCAAATCTTGTAAAGACTTCTTAACTCAGGTGGTTTTACCTTAATTTTCTTTAAGGCAGTGGTTCTAGATGTTTTCCAAGTCGCAGACTGCTTGAGACTGATGAAAACTGTGAATCTTCTCTCAAAAAATGCACATGCACACAATATTTAGCAGATAGCTCAGAGTCTTATGACTTAAAGTGTGGTCCCCACACCGGGAGCATAGGCCTCACCTGGAAACTTGTTAGAAATGTAGATGCCATTTGCAACAACACGGATGGACCTTGAGTGCATTATGCTAAGTGAAATAAGTCAGACAAAGGCAAATACTGTATGATCCACTTGTACATGGAATCTAAAAAAAAATGAACTCATAGAAACAGAGAACAGATTGGTGGTTGCCAAGAGTCGGGAGTAGAAGAAATGGGTGAAGGGGGTCAAAGTGTACAAACTGCCAGTTATAAAATAAATAAGTCTTGTGGATACAGCATGGTGACTATAATTAACAAGACTGTATTGTATATTTGAAAGTTGCTAAGAAAGTAGATCTTAAAAGCTCTCACCACCAAAAAAAAAAAGAAATTGTAACTATGTGAGGTGAATGATGTGTTAACTAACCTTCTTGTGGTAATCACTTTGCAATATATACATATATAAAATCACTACCTTGTACATCTTAAATTTATACAATGTTACATGTCAATTATATCTCAATAAAGCTAGAAGAAAAATGTAGATGCTTGTCTCAATAGATGCAGAATAAGCATTTGACAAAATTCAACATCCTTTCATGATAAAAACTCTCAACAAATTGAGTATAGAAGGAATGTACCTCAACATAATAAATTCCACATGTGACAAACACACAGTTAACATCATTCTCAATGTGGAAATGTTGAAAGCTTTTCCACTAAGATCGGGAAGAAGACAAAGATGCCCACTCTCACCACTCCTATTCAACATTGTGCTGGAAGTCCCAGCCAGAGCGATTAGACAAAACAAAGAAAAAAAGGAATCCAAATCAGAAAGGAAAAAGTAAGACTGCCTCTGTTTGAAGATGACATGATATTATATATAGAAAACCCTAAAGATTCCACCAAAAAACTGCTAGAACTAAGAAATGAATTCAGTAAAGTTGCAGGATACAAAGTCAACCTACAAAAATCAGTTGCATTTCTATACACTAACAATGAACTATCTGAAATAAAGAAAACAATTTCATTTACAATAGCATCAAAAACAATAAAAATCCTTAGGCATAAATTTAACCAAGGAGGCAAAAGATCTCTACACTGAAAATTACAAGACATTGATGAAAGTAATGGAAGAAGACACAAATGAATGGAAAGATATCCCATATTCTTGGATCAGAAAAATTAATATTGTTAAAATGTCCGTACTACCCAAAGCCATCTATAGATTCAACGCAATCCCTATCAAAACTCCGATGGCATTTTTCACAAAAATAGAAAACAAATCCTAAAATTTGTATGAAATCACAAAAGACCCCAAATAGCCAAAGCAATGCTGAGAAAGAACAAAGCTAGAGGCATCACACTTTCTGATTTCAAACTTTATTGCAAAGCTATAGTAATCAAAATAGTATGGTATTGGCATAAAACAGACACATAGACCAATGAAACAGAATCAAGAGCCCAGAAATAAACCCATGCATATATGGTAAACTAGTATTTGATAAGGAAGCCAAGAATACACAACAGGGAAAGTCTCTTCAATAAATGGTGCTGGGAAAATTGGATATTCACATGCAAATGAATGAAATTGGACCCCTATCTTACACCACGCACAAATATTAACTCAAAGTGGATTAAAGACTTAAACATAAGACCTGAAACTGTAAAACTCCTAGGAGAAAAACAGGAAATAAGCTCCTTGACATTGGTCTTGGCAACAGTTATTTGGATATGACACCAAAAGCACAGGCAACAAAAGCTAAAATAAACATGTGGGACTACATCAAATTAAAAAGCTCTACACAGCAAAAGAAACAATCAACAAAATGAAATGCCAACCTACAGAATGGGAGAAAATATCTGCAAACCATCTATCTGATAAGGGGTTAATATTCAAAATATATAAGGAACCCATACAACTCAATAGCAAACAAAGTAATAATCTGATTAAAAAGTGGGCAGAGGACTTGAATAGTCATTTTTCCAAAGAAGACATACAAATTGCCAACAGGCACATGAAAAGCTGCCCATCACTAATCATCAGGGAAGTGCAAATCAAAGCCACAAAGAGATGTCGCCTCACACCTATCTGAATGGCTTTTAGCAAAAAGACAAGAGACAAGTGTTGGAGAGGATGTGGAAAAATGGGAACCCCTGTGCACTGTTGGTGGGAACGTAAATTGGTGCAGCTACTATGGAAAACAGTATGGAAGTTCCTCAAAACTTTAAAACTACAACTACCATATGATTCAGCAATTCCACTTCTGGGTATATATCCAAAGGAAATGAAATCACAATCTCAAAGAGATAGCTGCACTCTCATATTCATTGCATTATTTACAATAGACAAGATACAGAAACAACCTGGTGTCCATCGAATGATGAATGGATAAATAAAATATATACAATGGAATATTATTTAGCCATAAAAAAGAAGGAAATTCTGCCTTTTGCAGCAACATGAATGGACCTTAAGGTCATTACACTAAATGAAATAAGTCAGGCAGAGAAACACAAATATTGTATGTTCTCCCTTATATGTGGAAGCTAAAAAGAAAAAGCTGAACTTATAGAAACAGAAGTAGAATGATGGTTACCAGGGACTAGGGGGAGGTGGAAATGGGGAGATGTTGGTCAAACAATACAGATTCTAGTTATAAGATGAATAAGTTCTGGCGACCTAATGTACAGCATGGTGACTATAATTAACCATACTGTATTTTATATTTGAAAAAGTTAAGAGAGTAAATCTTAAATGTTATCACCACCAAAAAAGGTAGGTATATGAGGAGATAGAAGTTTTAACTAACCTTATTGTGGTAATCATTTTGCAATTGTACACCTTAAACTTGCATACGTTATATTACAATAATATCTCAATAAAGCTGGAGAAAAAAGAAACGTATATGCTTGTCCCCACCCCAGACCTACCAAGATCAGATCTGCATTTTAACAAGATTCCCAGAGGATCCATGTGTTCATTACATTTTGAGAAGCCTTGACTTAAGACACATCTATGTCTGTGGTACTCAACCTGGGCAAGTGTACCGTTCAACAGGTCCCCCAGGTGATTGTAACACACTATCAGCGTGGAGAGCCAAAGATTTAAACCAGCACTTCTCACACTTTAGGAAGCTTGAAAAAACCCAGATTGCAGGGCCACGCTCCCAGAGTGTTGAAGTATGGCCAGAGTGGAGCCTGAGGTTCTGTAGCGCTAACAAGTTCCCAGGTGATGCTAATGCTGCTGGTAGGGAGTAGACTGTGAGACTCACTATTCTGAGCCCATCATCCATGGCCCAAACCCCTGATTCAAAGACGAGTTGAAGAAGCAGGATGATTCTGGGGATAAAAAGAATCATCCTCCACAATTATTCCAACTCTCTCTGGGTCCCAGCTTTGCCACAAGCTCAGGTAGAGGATAAAGCACACTTGACTTGAGATTCGGTAAACTGGAGTAATCTTTATATTAAACAATTAGGATGCTGAGTAGTACAACAGAAAACTTTACTTTCCCCCTCCCCACTCAACACTGTTACTCTCCATTCTAAGGACTGAGTTCTTTCCAGTCCCTGCAGTGAAATCCAGAACAGGGCCTGGGATTTTCCTCATCATTCTTAGATTAAAAGAAAAAATCTTCTGGCCACTTTAGTTCCCCAAACAGTATGAGTTCAATGATTAATAAGTCCGGTCTAGCTTAATAAGCAAAACTCCTAACTTCATTTACAGCTTTTCCCTCCCTCAACTCCCAGCTGGCCCCTGGGGAAGGGGCTGAGCTGGCTTCTCTTGACTTCCCCACCTGTCTTCTCCTCCTCTTCCTCAATTCAGCTCCAGGCTGCCTCTGGCTCCTCCAGGTTTGGAGGAATGTGAGTAGAAATGAGGGTCAGGAAAGGTGTGAATTAACCCATACTGTCACCACAAGGCGTTGAAAGCCTCTAGGATTGGTAGGCAAAACTCTAGGAGGTACCATTCCTGTGGAATACAAAGAGAATTTTTGCCTCAACCCCCGGGAGTTATATACCTGCACTTCCCTGATGCTCATTTTGTCCTCTCCAGCTGAGTTTTAGGAAGCCTCGCTCAACTCTTGCCCCTCAAGCTCCTCCTCAATAGCCTCTTACTGCTAGAAACCCTTAACCCTGGGAAGCTGCCCTGTTGGCCATTCCTTATAGGAAATGCCTGACCACTTCTCCATTTGGAACCTGAGAATGCCATGCATTCTTGCCACACCAGATAGTGGAATTGCACTGTGCTCCCATGAATGGCATCACTCTCCACCTTCCTTCATGGGCAGCTCGAGCCTCCTATCTTTAATCTTCTCAGTATGAATTAAACACTTATAACCTTGCACTCTCATACTCCAGAGCATTTCATTATTGATCTCCCTCTCAAGACAGCTACCTATAGTAGAGTATGGAGGTATGGTTGGCTTCTCTCTTTTCTCTATTAGTTCCCCACTCTTTTCACTAACTGTGGATTTTGATCATCCCAGGATTGGAGAATGGAGAAGAGAGAGCAGGGAGGAAGAGAGATAAGAGACAGGAAAGAACTTACTCTTTCTTTCCTGGGTGTTTTGAGGGAGTCCTTGGAAATTCCGCACTGGGAATCTACATTGGATTTCCCCTGCCTTGGACAATGCATGCCTTCTGACTGAGGGCTTACACTTGTGATCCTCAGCCTCTGTGCTTCCGAAAGTGAACATGGCCTGGACTTTCGGACAGAGTTCTTTTTAAGACAGGTCCAGGCTGGCCAAGATCTGGTGTCCAGGAAACACTCATTTAATTTGCTCCCTTTTCTTGGAAATACAATTTTCTCAAATGCATCCCTGTTCTTCTGCTGCCAAGAGCCATGTTATGGGTTAAATTGTATCCCCCAAAAACATAGATTGAAGTCCTAACTAACTCCCAATACCTCAGAATGTGACCTTATTTGGAAATAGAGTCATTGCAGATGTAATTAGTTAAGATGAGGTCATACTGGAATAGATGGACCCTTAATCCAATATGTTTGGTCTCTTTATAAGACAGCGTGAGGACAGAAACACACAAGGAGAAGACAGAGGCAGATATTGGAGTTATGCTGCCACAAGCCAAGGAATGCCTGGGGCCACCAAAAGCTGGAAAAGGCAAGGGAGAAATCTTCCCTAAATCTTCAGATGGAGCATGACACTGCTGACACCTTGATTTTTGCCTTTTAGCCTCCAGAACTATGAAAGAATAGATTTCTATTGCTTTAAGCCATTCAGTTTGTGGTACTTTGTTACAGCAGCCCTAGGAAACTAATACTGAGTACTTCATTGGCTACTTCAGTCACCACTTTGCCTATATTTTTTCTTTCATCATGGGTCTTGTTCCAATCTATACATATTCACTGAATCCAGAGGACACATGGAACAAGCTTGTTCTAAGAGGTGCCCATGAAGCCCCCCTCACTGACTTGGGGTGAGGGTGAAATATCCACCTTCGCCTCCACCATGGGATGAAGAAAGAGGAAATGTACAACTACAGAATCCAAAGATCTCTCTCTCCCTTTCTCTCTCTCTCTCTCTTCTCTTCTCTCTCTCTCTGTCTCCCTCAGCCTCTCAAGCATCAACCTTCCTATATACTTGAGTTTATGTTAAGCTAAGGGTCCAAAATTCTGTGTGTGTTAATCTAGCACCTCATGTTGGAATGTTGGAATGTGAGGGTACTTAACGCTTTTTATTTTTTATTAACAGCCTTTGAGACCTTAGCAAAAACTAAGACAGGTAGAATCCCATTTTGAACTCCTGGTACACTGGAAGGCAAAACATCTCGGTTTTCTGTTACCTTGGAAACCACTTTCTAATTTCTAGTCATGAGAAACTTAAGTGAAACTATGATCTGATAAGCAGCTAAGGTCCTGTTGCTAATTGTCTAAGTCAAACAGAAATGAAATGGTGTTCTGAAAACATCAGAGCTCACGTTCCCATGAGTCCCTATAAAAATCATTACATCCACTGAAATCATAACTGTGTACTGTTTACACAGCAAAGTCTTTATTTTTTAAATCCAAGGGATAAGAGGAAAAAAGGAATCTTCTAAAATATGTACTGGTAGTTTCCAGATTTTGGATATGTTGTGTTCCAAGAGTTTATTTGTAAGGTTTTTGAAATTTAGAACACATTTGCTAACAAAATGGTGTCAAAAAAGTGATTAATTTTTCAGATTAATCCCCCCAAATTAATGTAGTTTGATTATGTTTATTTTGGTGCATGAAATATACCTTGAGCCACAACTTTGTGCCAGGTACCAAGCTAAGCATTATGATTGTAGCACTCACTGTTAATGCCCCATTCCTGACACCCAGCAGCTGCTCAATAAATATTCATACATTGATGCATTAACGAATAAACAAATGAATCTTAGTTGAGGAGGCATGGACTTACAGCCTGACAGACCTGTATTTGAACCCTGGGTCCATCTTTTACTTGTTTTATGACGCTGGGAAAATCACTTACTCTCCATGAGCCTCATTTTCCTATGAGTGATACAGAGGTAATAAAATGCTGTAAGAACCAAATGAGACACAGTATGTAGAGCAGCAGGTAGAACGCCTTACACATGGTCATTCGATAATGTTAATATCATTATAATCCTCTTGAATGAATTAACACCTGCCGAGTCAGTATGCCAATCAAACACAAAAGAACAATCTCATCTCTCTAACTTAGTGTTTCTCAACCAGGAGTGATTTGCCCCCTCCCCCAAGGGGACATTTTGCAATATCTGAAGACATTTTGGGTTGTCATAACTGGTGATGGGGGAGGGGTGTTGCTACTGGCTTCCACTGGATAGAGGCTAGAGATGCTGCTCAACTTCCTACAATGCATAGGACATTCCCTCAAAACAGAGAAGCATCCAGCCCCAAATGTCAATAGTGCCAAGGTTAAGAAACCTTACTATGTACTCACAGGACACACAGCCTGGTGGCACACCCTCTTCCCCTGTCTGACTCCAGCCACCTCCTCACTCTTCTCCACTTCCATCGTCTTTAGAATCATGAAATCATAGTATTGAAAGAGACTACCTTAGTTTGGTTTCCCCCAGAAGCAGACTCTGAGACAAGATTCAAGTGTAACTTATGTGGGAGGTGGAGGAAACAGCAATAGGAGAGTGAAGAAGTGAGTCAGGGAGCAGAAGGCAGGTAATAAAGGATGCAGAGTCAGCTGCTGTGGTGGGCAACTAGAGCCAGCACCCAGGGTAGGAAACGTCTCAGAGTTATTCCACCCAGAAATAAGGGAGGTGGGATATTTGTCCATGAACCCACAGCAATCATTAGTTGAGGGCTGTTCCAGGGGTATTGATTTCCTGACACCTTCAGTCTTCCACATGAGTGGTAAAGTAGGATTCAGAGACCAGAGAGAGTCCTCAAGCAACAAAATGTAGGTGGTAGGAATTGGAAGTTGGGCCAATGTGCCCTGAAGTAGTAAGAGTAATGGGATATGGGCAGGGCAGTGACAGCATCTGCTACACAGCTTTGTCTCCCTGTCTTTGCTTATGAGCATGGGCTCTGGAGTCTGAGTGCTTGAATGCAAGCTCTGGGCACATCATTGACCTGCTCTGTGACCCTGAACAAGTTCTAATTTGAACTTCAGTTTCCTCCATGGTAGAATAGAAATGACAGTGGTGCCAACCTCATAGGGCTGCTGCAGGGATGAAGCAAGAAAACACAAGTGAATCATGTAAAGTGTCTTGCTCAGACAGCCCTGGCTGTTATGAGGATAGAGGTCATAATAATAGCTAACCATGGTTGAGCATTTACTTCATGCCAGGCACCCTTTTAAGTATGTGGCGTGCACTAACTCATTTAAACTTCCCAATGACTCTTTGAGGTAGAAACCATCATTATCCCTGTTTTACAGTTAAATACAAGGTACCGAGAGGTCAGCCACATAAAGTTGTTTTACCTGAGATAAGATCTGAAAGTTGGGAGCCATCAGTTGTATAAAGAAGGAGAAAAGGACATTCCAGAAGTAGGAAGTATGCAGTGTTCATGTATGCTAAATCACAGTCCTCTTTAAAATCTTTCTCTCCTTGTGTGTTGACAAAGTCAGACACTGTGAAATATGACCAAATATTTCCTGATGATCCAAGCGCCAGGTGCAATCACTCACCTGAATTGCATGGAGACATTTTGCCCAAGCCCTGTGCTCACCAAAGCAAGC
Source organism: Equus caballus (assembly GCF_041296265.1). Taxonomy (NCBI): domain Eukaryota; kingdom Metazoa; phylum Chordata; class Mammalia; order Perissodactyla; family Equidae; genus Equus; species Equus caballus. The sequence continues at coordinate 10,439,310 of NC_091715.1, read as the reverse complement.
AGTGGGTGGCAGCTCAGTCCTAAGGAATGCGGTCTTTTTTTCACCATAGTCTGCAATTACAATGAAACTTGACCTTTGCAGTTTCATTTTCAGGCTTTTGAAATGAAGATGTTGGGATTCAAAATTGGACAATGTTGTCAGCAGGGAGACGCCTGGAAGCAGAAGAATATTTATGGTAATAAAAAACTTGAGCTCTCAAAGGACCAGCTAAATTACAGTTGGCACAAGGCATATTAGAGCTTGTCCAGATTTACTGTCAGCCCTCTGAATCCATGGTCTTCAAAGGCAATAAATTGTTGGAGGAGTATACTGCTTAAGCAGATCAGAGGTAAAAAAGAAAATGGAGGGCCTATAAAGTGAAATTTATTGAATTCCAAATTTTTCTCCTAAATTTTATCAAAATATAAGATTTCCTGACATAAACTGGAGTGTTATTAAGGAATCTGAAATTCCGGTTGCCATCTTATTCCTTGATCTGATTCCCCTCCCCATGACTTTACCCCCCTATGGGGGGGAGGGTGTCTCAAGATGTTCAAAGAAGAAAAAAACTTGAGCAGGAGCCAGCAAATGAGTTAACATCAGTTTGCTCATTTATCCTATTCTATTTTTGCCCTTCAGTGCTATAAAATTTGAACACTGAATCTAGAAATTGAGAACGCTTTAAAAAAGAAAAAAGAAAGGTTCACCATGCATGCCCTGTAAGACTTTATAATATTAAGCATAGATTTTATTCCTTTCGTGACACACCCATCTGTAATACAAATATCCTTCATTTACAAGTAAATTTAACACATTTATCAAGTTAGAAAATCCTATACCAGCATTATGTGCAGTATAATAAGGTGATGATGATTAAACATTTATTCATACCATCTTTACTAAGCAAAATATTTCTCCTAAGAAAGCTGAAAAGAAGTTAAGAAGTGAAAAAAATATGTGAATGGAGAAGAAAGCAGAACAGGGTGTAATCAATGGTGAAAATCTGTATCTTAACCCTGCTTAAGGGAATGACAGCTTTGTGCTGCCTCAGCCCCATATATCCACCTGGGTACAATCTGCCAACTTGCCCTCTCTCACTCTCCCTAAACACACACCATCTAGTTCTCAGTAAGAGTGCAAGCAAAGACAAAAGCTACAAGATAGGGGCCAGCCCAGTGGCCCAGCGGTTAAATTCACATGTTCCACTTCAGTGGCCCAAGGTTCACTGGTTTGGATCCCAGGTGTGCACCTATGCACCGCTTAGCAAGCCATGCTGTGGCAGGCCTCCCACATAAAATAGAGGAAGATGGGCATGGATGTTAGTTCAGGGCCAGTCTTCCTCAGCAAAAAGAGGAGGATTGGCGGCAGATGTCAGCTCGGGGCTAATCTTCCTCAAAATAAAATAATAATTAAAAAACCTACAAGATAAATAAGAGCATAAACAGCCTTTTAAGTATATTTCACCTAGAATACCCATGCCCTTGAGAGTCAAAAGTGATGAAATTCTACCCGACTTGAGGAATATAACAGTAAAAGCCCTTCTTTCCTCACACCAGCTCTTGGAAAATGAGATTCCACACCCTCCCATTATAACTCGGTTCAATTTTTAACGAGCAGGACCATGAGAAAAGGTCTTCCTTGTCTAACTTAAATCCTTAATCTTGCACTTTAAACCACTTTTCCCTTACTTTTCACTAGAAATAGAGAAACTTTCATTTACCTACTGCCCATTTTCTTATTTCCCTTCATCTTCTCTTAGCTACTCAATTTTACTGCCATTTTTATTTTCCCACAATTAGGCATTTTCTTGGCTGCGTGCAAACTCTCCAAGGTTCTAAACTTCGTGAGTTTTGAAGTTCAGAATTACATAGGTTATTTAAAAGAAGTCTTAACCAAGACTGTCTATAAGCTCTTTTTTATTTCAAACTTATTTATTATAGACACAAATGTGTTCCTTTTGTAAAAAAAAAAAAAAAAAGCAAACAGTATAGAAGCATATGGTTTAAAAAATAAAAGTCTTATCCCAAACTGCTACCCTTCCCAGAAGTAACTACATTTAAAAATTTGATACATATCCTCTTGGACTATGGTCTTTCCATTGACAGACCCATGTATGTACATAATCATATAGTATGTTGAATTTTATATAGATCATTTCATCTTTGTTTATATCATTTATCCTTGCTTGTATATTTCTTGGCAATTTTACCATAATGGTACATAAGATGGACCTGTTCAATACTAAAATTGATGTAACTGCAATTGGAAACAGAAATTAGATATAACAATGGCTTAAACAAATTAGAAGATCGTTTCTCTCTCACCATGGCAGAAACTAGCTGATTGTTCTCCAAACCATATTCCTTTTTCTCCTGAGTACTTCCTAGGCTTTCTTAGAGTTGGACACATCCGTGTGACTCAGGTTCATCAATGAGCTATAAGCAGAAGTGATGTGTGCCTCTTTCAGGCGTGGGTAATGAAGCCCTCCCACAGGCAATCCTTCACTCCCCATCTGAATGGAATGAACTCTAGGGGCTAGAGCATAGAGAAGTCACAGGATGGAAGACCAGATCCTCGTGTTGCCCTTTGAGAGGCTCTGCCAGGAGATCCATTCAACCCAAACATTTATGATGGACGTTTGCATGAATAAAAAATGAACTTTCATTGTGTTAAAACACTAAAATTAGGGGTTGTTTGCTATAGCAGTTAGCCTACCTTGAACACTACACTCACATAAAGCAAACCCAAGTGGAGCAGTCCAGGCCTAGTATGGTGGTCTGCAGGGTTATCAGAAATCTGAGCTTTTATCTCCTGCCTCACCATCCTTAACAAATATGGTGAAGCTTGATACTGTCTGCTGTGCTCAGTCTCTGGACCTTGTGAGAAATTGAATGTGTGGGTCTCCAAGTGATCATCTTTTCCATGGTTACAATATGTTACATGTCTGATGCCTATTTGTTATCATATAACCTGTGAACAATATGGCAAGATGATGCTCATAGGACAGTAAGTGTAGCTGAGTCTCATACATAGTCTCAAAAAACTGTATAGGGTTTCCCAAAGCTCCAGAGCAATTCATCTGCCCACCCCCTCATATTATAGGAGCCCCTCTCTTGCCTTCTCTTCCCAGAAGGCTGCTGGTTTAACACCAGGGAATTATGGTCTGTGTGTATCAAGGGTTTAGTGTTCCCTGCCTTAGGTCACGCTCCTGCTTGAGGTTGACCTGCAGTATTGTGGTTCTCCTGGCTCCTGGCACGTAGTCCTGATTCCTTACTCTCCATGATGGGCATAAACTGAGCCCTCTGGGAAGATGCTAACTTTCTGCTCGTAGTGGTTATGGCAGAGGTTGTTGAGATGTTTACCAAACCCATCTCCTCTTCTTCTTGGGCACACAGCAAGACCACATTTCCCAGCTTCCCTTACAGTCAAGTGTGGCCAAGTGCCTTAGTTCTGGTCCATGGATTGTGGGTAGAAGTAATGTGCACCACTTTCATCCCTGGCCCATAGGGATATCTGTCGGCTTTCTAGTAAATGTAGACAGATTTGTAACACCTAGATAAGTACAAAGTTGTGAATTAAGTGTCAGAGGAGCAAAGAAAATATTTCAGGGGAAAAGGAAGAAGTAAAAAAGGATACATTTTTTTTAAAGAGAGAGCAGAATAAATGTACATACACATCCAAAAGAAATACCTGAAAAAAAACTCTCTTAGGACCAGATAGCCTGTCTAAATCGTATACCAAATCATATCCTCTTGTTTAGGGTAAACCACTATTAATATTAAATTCTAAACCCAACCAACAGGTGTGAAGTCTGAGAGGGCTAACATGGGACTCAATAACAAATACCTGGATGAGTGGCTTTGGAAGTAGATACAGGTGAGTTCACATTACTGGCTTTGTCACTTATTAACTAGGTAACTTTGGGCTAATCATTTAGTGACTCTAATTCTCAATTTCACACCTTAAAATGGAAATAAAAATGCTGCTTATCTAATAGGTTAAATTAATGACGCCTACAAAGTGCTTATAATGTTGCCATGTACATAATCACTCCTTATTAAATTAACAGTTACTGACAGAGACATTTACTGCTCTCTGAATATCCGTGTGCTCCCCGACCTTTCCTTTAAAGTTGGATGGGACTATGTACCTAGCTCTGTCCAATGGACTGTGAGCATGTGATGTGTGTCACTTCTAAGCCAAAGCATTTAAAAACTGGTGTATGACCTTTCAATTTTCTTCTCCTCTGGAGAATTGATCACAGAGGCTACAAAATGAGATGGCAAAGACATAGGATGGAAACAGCTTAGACCTAGACTGCTGAGTCTCCAAATGGAGGATGGCTGCCTTGAGGAGTCACCATCTCTTATTAGACTTTGTGTGAGTGAGAAATATGCCTTTGTTGGGCTCAGCCTCTGGAACTTGGATCAGCTTATTAGTGCAACATGGCCGAGCCTACCCTGATTAATACACCATTATAATGCGGTCTCATCACACGCACAATTAAATACATTCAATTATATAATCTTGGCAAAAAAAAAATTTAAAAAGAAGGAAATACCATCTGCCCCCCTTTTCCTTCAAAAAGTTCACGGTCTAGCATGAGTGAAAGATAAGAACCATCAATGTACAGCTGCATCCTCATTTGGTCTCCATTTTTACTGCCTCTTATACAGTATAAGCGTCTCTCTAGGATAAATGTAAGTCTAGTTTTCAACGATACATATTTTTATATACGATATATTCCCTAAACCGACAACTATTTTACCACCTGTTCAACTGAAAAGCAAAAATCAGAATTCTGTTCCAAAGCTGTAGAAAAATATGACTGTTGGGTTTACTAAGAGAAGGTAAATTTCTTGCCAGTATGGCACTTTTCCTAATGGTTTTCAAGGATAATTTTTTTATTGAGGTTATGACAGTTTACAACATTGTGAAATTTCAGTTGTACATTACTGTTTGTCAGTCATCTTACAGGTGAGCCCCTTCACCCTTTGTGCCCACCTCCCACCTCCCTGCCCCCTGGTAACCACTAATCTGTTCTCTTTGTCCATGTCTTTGTTTACTTTCCACATATGAGTGGAATCATACAGAGTTTGTCTTTTTCTATCTGGCTTATTTCGCTTAACATAATACCCTCAAGGTCCCATCCATGATGTTGTGAATGGGACGATTTTGTCATCTTTTTATGGCTGAGAAGTATTCCATTGTGTACATATACCATATCTTCTTTATCCAGTCATCAGTCAATGGGCACTTAGGTTGCTTCTATGTCTTGGCTGTTGTGAATAGTGCTGCAATGAATATAGGCGTGCATAAGACTCTTGGAATTGCTGATTTCAAGTTCTTTGGATAGATACCCAGTAGTGGGATGGCTAGGTCATATGGTATTTCTCTTTTTAATTTTTTGAGAAATCTCCATACTGTTTTCCATAGTGGCTGCACCAGTTTGCATTCCCACCAGCAGTGTATGAAGGTTCTCATGGATAATTTTGAGCACAGAGCCTTCCTAGCTAACTTTAGACCCTAACCCCAGTGCAAGACGTAACTCCACCTGATTACTGTGAGCATTAAATGATGTGATGGTGAAATTAGATAAGTATATAGAATTATCAGAACATAGTAGATGCTCAATAAATGCTAAATTTATCCTCTGCTGCCACATGTACTTGAACAGCATACTTCAGAGACCCCAATCCAATGGATGCCCTTCTGGTCACCCAAATCTGAGTTGGGGTGAAAGAGGAATATTTGCACCACCTCTCCATATCAATGCACCACACCCCCTTGTGTTTCCATACAAGGAGGGACTTCCACACCTCTCCATCTGATGGCCAAGAGTTAGTGAGAACACCTTCACTCTCTCTCTCTCCCCAGGTACTCCTCCCAACAGAAGATATGTAAAACCTAATTGGTTAGAGTCTACATTATTCACAGGGTGATGTTTTTCTTAATCAATAGGGTTATGATGACTTAAAGGTCACAATCCAGTCAGGCGCCTTCTGTCTTTGCCCTTTGTGAGCTTAGGTGCCATTTCAGGATAGAGTCCTCCATCTTCATATCTCACACCGATGGCATAGGGCCTCCTGGACAGGGCTTCCTTGTGAAAAGGAAACCTGCCGTTCCTTTCCTCTCAATGTGTCCTACCAGCCACTCTGTGAGAGAGGCGGGCCTGCACCCCCTGAAGTAGTGTGGGTAAGTGGACATAAAGACTGCCCTTCAGACTCTACTCTTCCAACAGGCAAATGCAAGGTTCTGGATTCAAGGAGGAAACATGAAGCTCCGTACTGGGCTCCTCCCTAAAGTGTATTTCATTCCAAAGAACTCTATATTTGAGAGTTAACAGACTTTCATCCTGCCATTAGTAATGCTGATATCATTTGACTTTGGGTACTTTGTTTATGTTCTGCATCACTCAGAAGCTTGCAAAGGAAGATGAGTGAGTGCAAAACTTACCCCAAGCCCTAGCACAAAGAAAGGCACACATTTTGGGGGGACGCTGTCTATTAAATGTTTCCTTTATAAGTGGCCCTAACTCCCTTGCCTACCCTTTGTAGAATTACAGGAGCTATGATGAAAGACTCATCTGGAAATAAGTTATGATAGCTACATATAGTCAAACGATCTCTTTCATAAGAATTGCTATAGCCATTCATTCAGTAATAGCTTGGGAAAGGGAGCCTCTTATGTGGTTACATATTACAGTACTGCATCACTTATGAAAGAAATTACGTTGCTATGTTATGATGCATTTTCTTACTGCACAATAGAATAAAATATCTAAAATTCGATATATTCAACGTGCATGAACCAAAACTATTTGTTCCTGCTCGATCTTATTATGAAGACAAAGACTGTAGAAATGGATGTTCATATATTTCTACTTATATTATATACACATAAATGTGTGTGCGTATGCATATACATGTAGAAAATATTTTAGTGAGCTAAATACCTAATGCAACAAAGTGAGCTAAAACTTTTGGGATTTTATGAATTACACGGAGCTCACATTCAGACGAAGTCATGATGTATAATTATGAGATGATGGCAGCTCAAGCCATGGCAGTCACAGAAGTAGCCAACATATTTCAAACGAGTTCATTTTCAACCATTGCTACATGCAAAAATACTGAACTATGGATCTCTAAAATGTTCATTTTCAGGATAATGTTGCACGTGTATTTTTAGTCCCATGAAATAAAGGAAAATTAAAACATACAATGCATATTTCATGAAAGCTATTTCATGAGCCTAATTAAGAAATTACAAGCTCTATGGTGTGTGTTCCATGCTCCAAACCTGTGGGATTTGCTTTATTATGATGTAAATTGCTATCTTCTACAAATTTCTATTAAGATGATACTTGCCAACCAATTCTTGTCCCTCTCCAAATACATCAGTGATTGCAACAGTTCACACACATCTGCTGATTTGTTGAGAAGGAAAGGTAGTTTCCATTTGTGATAACTTCATGTTATATAATATTATGCCATATCTAGCCAAATTTTTAAAAATATACTAGTAACTATTGATTGTATTTTTCACGTTATGCTGTGACTACAGCCCACTAAATTTATTTTCTTTCAAGAGAGTTTTTTAACGTAAGCTCGGGAGCAATTTTCAGGTAGAGGAAAGCTGGTAAAAATCAATATGCATGAAGTACAGGATCTGAAGCTCCGCCCCCAGAGTCTCCACCTGTCACATCAATAACGCCATGTATCTATTAACACACCTGACGGCCCCGCGCACCCTTCTCCAATTTCATTTTCCTCCCTCCCCTACCCCAGCAGAGTTAGTGTTCTCCTGAAATTGGTATTTACCATTCTCATGCATTCCTTTATGTCTTTACCACATATGTATGTATCCATAAGCAAAATGTAATTGCTTTGCATGTTATTCAATGCTACATAAACAGCATCATGCTTCATGCATTCCTCTACATCGTGCGATCTCTACTAGGATGATAATACCCCCAAGGGGGTAAAAATTGGTTCTCAGAGAGGCAAAAAAATCTTAAACTTTTGATGTACAAAGCACAGATCATACATACAGTGCATAAACAGATATACAGCATATCTGAGGAATTACATTTTGTGGGAGAGAATCAGGAAAAAATGTTGTAAAAGAGTCTTTCAGGAGGCAGTAATGAAAAAAAAAGTTGAGAAACACTATCCTGCATTCTGCTATTTTCCCTTAGTTTTACACGTGTAATATGTGTCCGTGGTGAAATGTGTAACTCTAGTTTATTCCTTTTGCACTATGTAGAGCATTCTGATGCGTGAGTATATCACAAATTCTTTAGCCATTCTTCTGTGGATGGCAGTGTCGGCTGGTTCTGTAACTATGGACATCCTTGAGTGTGGCTCCTTGTCCACACCTAAAGGAGTTTCTCTGGGATGTATGCCAAGGATGCAGCTTGAGTATCTTCATATTCAGCCTCACTAAATGCTCAATGGTCAAGCAGTCGCAGAGCCGCTCAGATTCAAGGGAAGAGACACAAACTCCACTTTTAAAAAGAGTTTCAAAGAATGTGCAGCAATCTTTAATTTTTCCAGGATGGGGGCTGTGAGGAGGACGTTCTCCCCTCCTCCCCACCAGCACAGCACAGAAGCAAAGAAAAATCACTCTTTCTGTCAACAACACTCTCTACTTTCATCCAGTCGCCTATTCTTGTGGACATTGTGTGTGTGTGTGCGTGTTCCTAAGGGTGGCATTTGTGCAGAGAAAAGAGTATTCTGGGGGGTTTGTTTATTTTAAAAATAAACATTCAATTTATTAAAGTTACGAATTCAAAAATATAATCCCTTAAGTTTTTAAAATATTAAAATTTTGTTCTATGTATAAGGCTAGCAAAATTTGGGCGTAATCTTTAAAAAGCTCTTGAATAATGTTGGTCCTATTTAAAATTTAATTAAACGCCTTTAAGCATTTTTAGCCAAATTTACAAATTTAGTATATTCAATTTGCTTTTTTTAAAAAGAACTACAACTGTCTGACTTCACAAACAAAACTTTCAAATTCTTAAGTAATGTTTATAAATTTAATAAATTAAACTTATATGTAGGAAAATACTTGAGGATTTTAAATATCCTAATTCAGCTTATAAATTTAGTAAGACTTCAACTTAACAGCACAAATCTAAATTACTTAATTACATAGTTTAAAATTGGAATTAAGGGGGTGACCCAACACTCTAAAAAGGTTAAATTCTTTTAAACATTGCAAATACTTAAAATTTTTAATATATCAGTGCTTTATAACAAAAATATAGTAATACTACTACTCTGATTATCTGAAACACTTCTTAATTCTATACTTTCCTGGAGTTAAAGGCCACTAATCCACTAAAGAAGTTTATGTCATCCCACACAATTTTGGGGTTGGCTTCCCATGTAATTTTGGAGGTGGGCCAGGACATGACTGAATGTTTGACCATGACACCAATGGAACTAACCAGGCCCTATTTATTCTTTGTAACAGCAACTTCAAAACTTTTAAACAGGGTGGCACATAGCATCCTTTTGATGTGAGTCACATTTTCAAGCCAGATTAGATTCTGTCACCTCCACCAAGGTGATTACCTCACTTGATTTAATTTTGTATTTCTTTAGCTCATCAGATATATACATGCATTTTCCCTCTAACTCAAAAAACCTTTGCACTTGATTCCTTCCATGTAATTCTATCTCCTAGAACCACACGACTCTTGCAGAAATTAAAAGCCCAGCCAGATGATCTCTAGATCTCTCTCATGGATTTGTCCGACCATTTGATCACAAACTCCAAGGCCGTTCTACAGAAACCAAGCCCTGGATAACTGGGGAACACCCAGCCAGCAACTCTGGGCACACGTGTGGGGCTTCCCGGGTGGGAGAGAGCAACCACCCCAGTCCTGAGCACCGAGCGAGCGGTGAGGATTTCTAAGCGCAGGCTGCCACAACAGCCCCTCCCTGCCCTCCTCAAAAAAGGAATGGGGAAAGATTATACTACTTCCCCAAAGTATTTCAGAAGTTTCCAGCTTTCCCTAAAATGTCAACACTTTCCTCTGAGAGTCAATTTTACAAAATGATTGAACTTTCTCTCTCTGGCTAAGCAACAAAATGAACACTGACTTATCACGTACCCTGCTCTATGCTAAGCGTGTTCTATAAGCATCACCTCAACTTCGGCTTTTAGCCCTATGATGTAAAGGCGTTCTCCTTTTACATGAAGAAAAATGAGGCTAAGAGAGGGATGTCACATGAAAATGGGCCCAGTGAAGCTTGGAATTGATGTCTAAAAATAAAAGAGGTTTGATCTAAGTAAGGCACATTTCATCAAATTGGACGATTTTCAGTGTTTTCAATTTTTCATGTTTCCCTTTAAAGCATAAGTCAGCAAATTTTTCCCGTAAAAGGCCAGTTAGTAATTATTTTAGGCTTTGCAGGCCATATGGTCTCTGTTGCAACTACAGAGAGAAAGCAGCCTTGGATAGTATGTGAATGAGTGGACATGGCTGTGTTCCAATAAAACTTTATTTACAAAATCAGGACATAATTTGCTGATGATGGAAATGTTCTGAAACTGGATGGTGGTGATGGTTACTCAACTCTATAAATTTACTGAAAATCACTGAATCGTATACTTAAGAGTGGCAAATTTTATGGTATGTAAATTATACCTCAATAAAGCTGTTAAAAACAAAAGTGAGTTGGCTTCTGGTTTTAGATAGCATAAGCATATCCAGTAGCCACAAACAAATCTTCTCACGTGGAGGAAACCAACTCTTGTCTTTTTTTTTCTTTTCAAATTTCTCCTCAAATTTTATTTATGATATATTCCTCTCAGGATCATCAGAAAAAGCCTCCAAAAACCTTCCAATGAACTAGATAAGTCTACACACAAAAGATTTGGCCATGTGGTTTCTTATTTATATTTACCTTTTTCTTAAATATACTTCTCCTTCGGGCTGAACAGAGGCAGCCAAAGCTGTACTGTCAAACATAAAACAATTCAAGAGAGTTCTTTATCAGCTCACATACAGAAGGGAAAATTCATGCTTATGATTTGATATCTATAACCTCAGCACTAAATATCTGTTGCCCAAGTACACAGACACATTTGATCTTTCCGAAGCAATTCAATATGCACCATTGCCTGTTTTCACTTATAAATCCCAACGCACGATAACCAACTAGGAATCAGACCACGGTGTTACTTTCCCTTTATTTTGACATCTCCTTGACTGTGTAACACATTTTTAAAAATATTTCAGGTGCTTCTTTTATCCTCATAGAACTCTAAAAGATGCATAGAAAAGTTTTGGTCTCCTCAGGGTCTAGCTCAATTGGTGGCAATTAATGAGGACAAAACATTAAACTGCTTCCTTCAAGAGCATTACCAGCTGTGGAGTCATGTAAAAGCTCCTTGCAGTGTGAGTGTGGGGGGACCATGGAAAATGCCAGAAGAAAAACATCAGGCAACCCCAAGAACATCGTTAAGTCCTGGGCCTGTCCTACAAGCTCACTCAGGATAAAGCTGCAAATGAACAGGAATAGAGAGCCTCAGAAATCACTATCCATGGGCAGAAAAGCAGGTATTTTCTGTCACATCAGACACTGGTGAGCCCTTATCAGGCTGTCCAAAGGAAATGAAAGAAAATAGTCTCATATTTATAATTAATTTCCCTGTTTCTCTCCTTAATCTGCACTGCCCAGGCAGTCCATGTTTGTTCAATATGCTTGTGTTTTCTTACGTAATTAAAATGCCCCTCTGTGTGAGAAGGCACAGGATGCCACATGCCAACTGGGAAAGCGAGTTTCCAGGCTGTGGGAGATGAAAGAAAAGAGGAGAGAAGGACGGGCAAGAAGGGGGAACAGAGAAAAAGGAAAGGAAGTAGTGACGAGGCTGAGTAAGTGAACAGGGGAGGGAAAGGGCAAGAGTTGGCCTTTGAGAAAAGGTAAAACATCCATGTTCTCCCAGACCAACCATGTGTTGGAAGCCAGCCCAGAAGTACTTTCTGAGGAAAGCCTCACTCAGCCCATGGGTGACCCCTGGGTGGGTCTGCCGACCACCACATAGTATCCAAATGGATTCCTTTGCAAGCAAATACTCAAGTTCCACAACGGTCAACCTTATCCCTGTCTCTGCTGGTTTCAAAGCATCTGAATCCAACTGTATTGACAACATGGAATCTCCGCGTGCTGACTACTTGCCAAAGAGGAGAACCAGTCACTTAGCCAAAACTAAATTTTAAGAAATAGTATTTGTAGAACGTTGCCAGCATGCTCTGCTGTCTACTCTATTCCATTGCATATACATTAAGTTTGATCCTTGTAGAAACCAGATCATCAGAGACTTGTGCTCTTTATCCATTTGCTTTTGGCTCTTCCTAGTCTTGCATTTCCTGAACTGAGCTTGGTATTAGGCCATCAGGCAGTATCAAAGGAGATGATAAGAAGTGGCTCAAGTTGCTTTTTTGGTATCTTGGAGTTTTTTGTTTGTTTTTTAGCACATAGTACATTGTCTTCTTTAGGACAAGCCAGAGGAGAAAATTCTTTCAAGACCTAGGAGCAGGGTCCGTTACATATACTCTGTCTAAACTGTGAAGGGTCTTTACTTTGGCTCAAGTTAGGAAATGGGGCCCATCTCTCTCTCCCGCTCTTTTTTAAATAGAATTTCTTTTTTAAAGCAGTTTTAGGTTCACAGCAAAATTGCACAGAAAGTAAAAAAAGTGTGCCCATATAACCTCTGCCCCTACAGGTGCACAGCCTCCCCCACTATCAACATACCATGAGTGGTACATTTGTTACAATTGATGACCAACATTGACATATCATTGTCAACCAAAGTCCACAGTTCACCTTAGGGTTCACTCTTGGTGTTGTACATCCTATGGGTTTGGACAAATGTATAATGACATATATCCACCATTATAGTATCATGCAGAATAGTTTTATTGCCCTAAAAACCTTCTGTGCTCCGCCTACTCATCCCTCACTCCTCCCTAACCCCTGGAGGCCACTGATCTTTTCACTGTGTCTATAGTTTTGCCTTTTCCAGAGTGTCGCATAGTTGGAATCAGACAACATGTAGGCTTTTCAGATTGGCTTCTTTCACTTACCAATAGGCATTTAGGTTTTCTCCATGACTTTTCATAGCATGATAGTTCATTTCTTTTTGGCACTAAATAATGTTCTGTTGTGTGAGTTTGCCACCGTTTATTTATCCGTTCACCTACTAAAGAACATCTTGGTTGCTTCCAAGTTTTGGCAATTTTGAATAAAACTGCTATAAACATTCATGTGCAGGTTTTTCTGTGGGCATAATTTTCAACTCATTTGGGTAAATATCAAAGAGTATGATTGCTGGATCATATAGTAAGAGTAGGTTTAGTTTTGTAAAAAACTGCCAAACTGTCCAAAGTGGCTGTACCATTTTGCATTCCCACCAGCAACGAATGAGATTTCCTCGCCAGCATTTGATGTTGTCAATGTTTTGGTTTTTGACAGTTGTAATAGTGTGTAGTCGTATCTCTTTGTTGTTTTAATTTTCAGTTGCTTAATGACATATGATGTTGAGCATCTTTTCATATGCTTATTTGCCGTCTGTATATCTTCTTTGGTGAGGTGTCCAGGTCTTTTGCCCAGGTTTTAATTGGGTTGTTTTATTTCTTATTGCTGAGTTGTGAGCATTCTTTGTGTATTTTGGATAACAGTCCATTATCAGGTACGTCTTTTGCAAGCATTTTCGCCCAGTCTGTGGCTTGTCTTCTCATTCTCTTGAGAGAACAGTGCTTCTTAGATGCAATGCCCATCTCTCGTAGTATGCTGGATGTGGTGGCATACATTTGATGTACTAAACTGATTCTTACTTGCATATCTTTTCTTCTACCTTGAATTCCCTTTGCCATATTTCTATGATTCTCAGTGCTTATTTTCATGACATAAATGGAGTACATGTGCATTGTAGAAATTATAGAAAATAAAGAAGAAAAATTATCACCCTCCTCTCCTTTCACTCCCTACCCCTCAGTATGTCAGTTAACATTTTGAAGCAAATTGTTTCCTTCTTTTTTCAATGTGTAATCATATATAAACTTCTTTTACAAGATGAAATCATCTAATAATACTGTTTCATAAGCCACTTTTTGAACACTTTCCCATACTATTAACTACTTTCATAAGTTATGTTTAGTAGTTGCAAATTCATCATTTATTTAATCAATCCCTTTTTGTTGGATATTTTAGTGGTTTCCAAATTTTCACAAAAAAGGTACTACAGTGAACATCCTTGTAGCTATTTCTGCATAGAGACTCAAATTCATTTGCCTTCTCTTTTATCTTAAAAGTAGAACTGCAGATTCTGAAAGATTAAAATTTTTAAAGGTTTTGATATTTATTGCAAAATTATTCTCCAAAAGGGTTGTATCAGTTTATACATCTATCAACAGTGTACAAGAGTATGTATTTCTTTTTTTTTTTTTTGAAGTTACATTGGCTTATAACATATAAATTTCAGGTGTACATCATTATATTTCTACTTCTGTATAGACTACATCATGTTCCCCACCAAAAATTCGGTTGCCATCTGTCACCATGTACATGTGTCCCTTTACCCGTCTTGCCCTACCCCCTCTCTGGTAACCACCAATCTGTTCTCCATATCTATGTATTTGTTTATCTTGCACATATGAGTGAAGTCATACAATAATTGTCTTTCTCTGTCTGACTGATGTCGCTTGGTGTAATACCCTCAAGGTCCATCCATGTTGTCACAAATGGCAAGATTTCATCTTTCGTAAGGCTAAGTAGTATTCCTTCGTATATATATATGCACATCTTCTTTATCCATTCACCCATTAATGGGAACTTAGGTTGTTTCCACATCTTGGCTATTGTGAATAGTGCTACAGTGAACATAAAGGTGTATACATCTTTTTGAATTAGTGTTTTTATGTTCTTTGGATAAATACCCAGAAGTGGAATGCCTGGATCATATGGTATTTCTATTTTTAATTTTTTGAGGAATCTCCATACTGTTTTCCACAGTAGCTGCACCAATTTACATTCCCACTAGCAGCGTACAAGGGTTTCCTTTTTTCTCCACATCGTCTCCAACACTTGTTATTTCTTGTCTTTTTAATAATAGCCATTCTGACGGGTATGAAATGATATCTCATTGTAGCAAAAGCATCTGTTTCTTAACTTCTGGCCATACTACATACTATTTTGTGTTAACCTTTGTTGTTTGTTAGACAAAAATACATTTCAAAGTTATTTCATTTTTTTCTCTCTTTCATAATTAGTAATGTTGAACTATTTTTTCATTTTCAATGCCATGTTATAACCTTTTTCTATTACTTAACTGTTAGTGTCCTTTGTCCATGTTTTCCTAATGGGATGTTCCTCTTTGTCTTATTGGTTTCAATAGCTTTTATATGCTACGAATCGCAATCTTTGTCTGGCAACACATTACAAATATTTTTTCCAGTTTATCATTGTTAAATTCAAGTTTTGACATATAAAACTTTTTTAAACTTTTTACTCAAACTGTTAATTATTTATTTTATTATTTTTGGCTTTTGTATGATGCTTATATGTATAGTTGGAACTTGAGTAAGAGTTTTCCGGTAGCCAGAAATTGGCCTTAGGGCAAAAGTGCTAAGGACCCTCTATTTTAAAGACAGTCACAAATACTTGGGACCAGACACCTCCCCACAGGGCTTTCTAAGAGGGAGCTGACCCTCAGTTGCTTCCCTCTCCCTACAATTCTTCTCCCACTTTCTCAGACAATGTTAGACAATTGGGGAAGGAGACTCAGTCGGGTCAGGGGAACACAACAGCTTTTTCCTCACCTCTTCCCTGGGAGTCCCTACCAATTTGGAATCCAAATGAAAGACAGGCACCAAGAGGACCACTAATTACATGTGCCTGCAAGGAGATGAAAGAAGAGACTGGCATCTGGACATTGGTTGGACATCTACCCACACAAAAGATGTGTTTCTCTGCCTCTGGGTTACCTGAGCAGGAGAAAGGAAAACAGGAGGGAGATGCCAGAAAAGAAATGGGGGGCTGGCGAGCCTCCCGCATGTCCTCCATTTTGGTGATCAAGTGGACATGAGCCATCTTATTGGCACTCAACTCCAGAGGGCTATCTTCTGCAAGAAGGGAGCCAGCACCAAGCTGCCATGGAGTGCACCACTCATAGCAGTAGCTGAAGGGGAGATAGAAGAAAATGTGCTGCACTCAGATTGCAAAATCAGGAAAATGTGTCATGAAGTAACCCTCTATAGCACCCTTCAAGGAAAACATTGGTGCCCTGTGGAAAGAGCTGAACCACCAAGATGAAAGTCACACGGACAACCCAAAAGGCCAGTTAGTATTGGCCAGAGAAACAGCAAAACCAGAAGAAAGAACAATTGAGACAAGTTAGGCAAAGAGATATTTTTCTCTTTCCTTCTCCATCTTCATTGATGTAACAGACTGGAGAAAGGGAGAGAAAGCAGCCCAAAGCAGAAAACCTTCTCTACTCTTGTTTTCCAAGTTCCACATTAGCATCACTCTAAATACAAGACATCTGTTATCTGGGAGATATAATATTATTGATGGACTAATTCATTATAAAGGATTAATATCTAGTTAATTGATACATCATAACACATTTTCTTGAGAATGGATAGGATCCTGAGGAAATGGACACAGCCCGGTGCGTTTTGATGAGGAAGAGAAATCCGACTAAATCTGACAGCTTTCCAGAAAGGGGAGGCAGGGGGGAGCCCTAAGATAAATGTTCCTGGCCTCCCAATCCTGGCTACTGACAACCCTGGCAAAAATGGTTCTCCACAGGGTGCAAAAGTCAGGTTTGACTTTATGGGTTGTGAGATTGGACACCTGGTGTTTTTTGACTGAACTGTTTATTCAGGGAATTCGCTTTAAAAGTAACCCACAGAGTACCTGCAATTGCCTGGGGTCTCTGTGTTAAGCTGGCTGACGATGCATAACTCATGTCAGGAGGCAGAAGAGATCATTCTTCAAACAAAACAGAATTTTGCCAGAAAGCAGTAAACAAAGGAGAGCAAGGGAAGTGTTGGCTCTCATTGCCCCTTTCTCTCGAATCTGTCGCCCCTGAGATAGTGTAACATGGACATTCCAGCTCCAAGTACAAAGTAACTTTATTCTGTCCCTTTCTGTAGCATCGCCAAGGGAACCTCCTTCCTAGCCCCCCACTCATGTGCATAGGGGACAGCAATACCATCCTCTGTACCCCTAGAACTTGTCATAGTATCCTCCTTATAGGCTTGTTGGAAGGGTTAAGTGAAATAAGGTACTTGTTATAGCACCTAGCATATAATACATGCTCAACAAATATTATTATTATAGTATTACTAGCTCTATTCCTGTTCCTCTCTGAATGACTTCCCACTGGCACAAACTAGAATAATCAATGACCCTCTAAAGCCTTAAAAATATTGTCAATCCTTGTTAGGAGGGCACAGTTAACCCTTAATGATCTGCTTCCATCCACGTGTTGGATCTCATCTCTTTTCATGTCTCATCTCAAATTCTAGTTATTTCCAGGTTGAATAACTTGTGCTTAATTGAACAGGCCCTTCTTCTGAGCACCAGCCAGCCTTTTATACAGTCATGCATCCCTTAACAAAGGGGACACATTCTGAGATCTATGTCGTTAGGCAATCTCATGATTTTGTGAACAGTATAAAGTGTGCTTACACAAACCTAGATGCTAAAGCCTACTGCACACCTAGGGTATATGGTCCTATCTTATGGGCCCACCCTCATATGTGCAGTCCGTCGTTGGCCAAAACATCGCTGTGTGGTGCGTGACTGTACTCTGCTTCCTCTGCATGCTGCACCCCGTGAAATCCTTCCCTTTTCAAATTCCCCTTCATTTGCCATCTCCTGATCTCCTTGCTCACGTCCCCTGCTGTTGGCAGACAAGAGCCAGATGGCGTTCCAATGTGATCCCACAGTACTCTGTGTTTACATCCATTCTGACACTTTACCTGTTGTCCTCGGCTTTTTACTTGTCTATGCTTTCTAGGCATCTGGTGGAAATGAAAATCCTGATTCAGTATATCTGGGTGTGGCCTAGGATTCTACATTTCCAACAAACTCCCAGGTAATGTTGATGCTGCTGGTTCATGGACCACACTTTGAGTCCAAGGTAGTAGACAGTGAGCTCCTTGATGCCAGGAACCCTGTCTCCTTGAGCCTTTATATCTCCAACACCTGGCCCATCTGTACCCCCAACACTCAACCCATTCTCAGATAGGAAAATCTTTTTCCTAAATGGTGGTTAAATGAGTATATGATTGAATGAACATACCAGGACACTCTACCCCAACTACCCACTTCTGTAACAAGCTAGCAGCATGTTTCCTGGTATGGAAAAGTTTTGCCTCAACTCCATGTACTCTGCCCAGGACTATGTTATAAACCATTTACTCCTATTGCACAGCTCATTTCACTTCTCATATTCCTGTTCCAACCTGTGATTCCCCTTTTACAGTTATTACCAAAGAGAAGATGACAGAGTCAGGAAGTGGGATAGACAAGCAATAGACATAAAACAAGCAATGAGACATAGAAGAAGAGAAGATGGGAAAGCAGAAAAGGAAGACAGGGGGAGGGTATAGATAAAAGGAGAGGAATAGAGAACGTTGGAGGAAAGAGAAATGCCTAATTCTTCACCTCATGTAATTCCAATTCACACACCTATTATCCTTACAGGCCTGGACTTCCTTCCACATACTTTCCCCATGTACTGACCTTGACCTTCTTCATTTATTAATTTATTAATTTATCCATTCAACACATCTACCTTGCATCAGCCACTGAGCCATGGATACATTCGTGAGCAAAAACTCACATAAACTTGGAGTTTATTGTCCATAGGGTGGGTAGAGAGATATATTAATTAAATAAGTAGCCACTGTAAAATTGCTACAATGTTAAGAGCAAAGAAGGCTTTTCTGAAATAGATGGTTGAGCTGAAGGTGAGCAGCAATTAACCAGGTGAGACAGGAGCGAAGTTTCACAGGCAGAGAACATTGCATGTACAAAGGCACTGTGGCTAGAGTGAGCATGGCACATTGGAGGAACTAAAAAGTCAGAGGTCCTAGAGCCCTGGAAAGGAGGGTTCGCCAAAGAATAAAGAGCCTGTGTGGTAACCAGCCTCCAAGATGGTCCCCAAACAACCCTGCCTCTTGGTATTCACATCTTGTGTAGTCCCCTCCCACATCGTACCAGGGTCAATCTGTGTGACCAATAGTATACACCAGAAGTGATGGTATGGCATTTTTAAGATTAGGTTATAAAAGACTGGCTTCTGTCTTGTGCACTTTCTTGCTCTCCTCTCTCTTGTATCACTCCCTCTGAGGGAAACAAGCTGCCTTGTTTTGAGCAGCCCTATGGAGAGGCATATGTGCCCAATAGTCAGCAAGGAATTGAGGCATGCCAACAAGCATCTGAGTAAGCATAGGAGCAGATTCTACAGGCCCAGTTAAACCTTGAGATGTATGCAGCCCTGGCCAACAGCTTAACTTCAATCTCATGAGAGACCCTAAGCCAGATCCATCCAGCTAAGCCACAACTAGATTCCTAACCTTCAGAAACTGTGATATGACAAATGTTTGCTGTTTTAAGCTGCTAAATTTCAGGGTAATTTGTTATGCAGCAATAGATAAATAATGCAGCCTACATCAGACCACGCCCTACAGCACCAGCATGTTAAGGTTTGTGGGGTCTTGAAAACCCTCCCTAGTACCCTGAAGAAAAAAGATATGATATGATAGCTAGCATCACCTCAGAAGATTGAGGGAATCTCCTGAAATATTTGGGAAAGTGGCAAGCCTATTGTGAACACAGAGGTAATAGCTGGGCCCCTTCATTTGTTCTCTGCAGATCACTGTAATCCATCGATCTAGGTAAAATCCAGGGTACTATGGGCCCAAATAAGTTAAAGTGAAATATGTCTTATAAAAGTTTAATATCTTTTCACTGGTTTTTAAAATTTATTTTAGTAGTTAATTATAGGATCCTAAGTTCAAGTGTTAAAATGTAAGCAATTAAGAGGATAGACTCTCGCAGTTACTCCACACTATGCAACGTGTGGGAAAGGACTACCATCTAGGAACAATGCCTGCAGGTCTCCCAAGGCAGTGGGAGTACATCTATAACACTTGAAAGGAAGGTCTCCAAGAGACTCAGTAGAATCCCACCCCTCTCAATTTACCAAGGGTTGTCCCTTAGGAGGCCTGGAACTGAATGTCTGGATTCTAAGGAAGTCTTTAATAGCTTGCCATGATAGCTGCTGTGGAGCCTTGAGGAATCTCCTGCTCATTGGAGAAAAGGAGAGACCTTGAGGAGATAACTCACTTTCAAACTAAACCCTAAGGCAGAAAGACAAGCCTGAGGTCCTGTGAGAAGATGTGGGCTGCTGAAGAACATTCTAGCATCTAAGTTAATAAAATGGGGGAAATAAAAATAGGAGAGGAAGAAGCAAGTTAAAATCAAACCTATCAGTAAATAAGGCTGAATCAAGCTGTATTGTGCAGAAAGTAAATTCTCTTACCTGTGACTAACCATAAAAATCCTTAATCACCAGTAAGCTTTAATGATATGCACTGGAAATTTTGTGATAAATTTTATTAAAAAATTTTTATTATAAAAAATAAGACTTTTTATTAAATATTTTCTTATCAGTCTCTTTCTGGGGGAAAATATTCCATTACAGTCATAACCATCAAACTAAAAATTCCTTTCTTTTAGTTTAGAACTTGGAATCAAAGACATCAAAAACAAATCTACTTGGGAAAAGAGTATTTGAAGTTCTTTTCATCTTGGTAAAATTAGGATAACATGCAATTTTGGTTGAGGTAGACAGAAGAAGAACCTCTGTGTTTTTGAAAAGACACTGAAATCTTGCTCTCCAGAGCATGGCAAGATGTCATGGCACCTCCACTAATTTTAAGAGTGGTCAGGCTTCTTTCACCTAGAAGCTGGGTCCTTTATGAACCTTCATGGATATTTCTCCATAGGCCCATCATTGAAGATTCATCCACATGTGGTACTCAAATGTATCTTAGTCTGGTGCATTAGAATGTCCATATGATAGTTTCCAGGCTCTGCCAGAACCCAAAAACATGCTTTCCAGACATTGGTACTTTCCCTGACATAGTGCTTGGCCTACAGGAGTGTTCCTTTCACCAATACCTACAAATTTATCAATAACAAAAATTAATAATAGTTAAGAATTAAAATGTCAGGGACTGCAGTTAGCTTCTGAATAAAGCCCATCTCTTTCTCTCATATGTGTTCACACTCCCACTGTGTTAGTTAGGATAGGCCACGCCGTGTAACAAATAAACCCTGGAATCTCAGTGACTTAATGCAAAAAGGCTCACTTCTTAATTTACCTTAATCATATTCAGTCCATCCTCCTCCATTTTGTGTCTTTGCCAGCTGGAACATGTGGCTTACGAGGTCAAAGTAGCATGTGAAGAGAGAGATGGATGGGACACACAGACTCTTAATTGCTTTGAGCCAGGAGTGACACATGTCACTTCCAATCAGGGTTCATTGGCCAGAACAAATCACATGTTCAAGCCCAGCTTTAAAGGAGTATGGGAAATGAAGGGGTTGTACATGGTGACTTAGCGAGCCTTACAGTCTCTTCCATACCTACAAAGTAAATAAAGCTTTCTGAAGAGAATAGACATGATGTTTAGTGGAGAGAAGAGCAGCATAGATACACACACACTCAGACTCATATGCTTACCACCTGCTCCAGGCCCTTGTGACTAAGACTAGAATTCACATGGTCAGTGAAATTACAAGTTATGGTGGACCATTGATGCTTCTAGAACCGTCTGCTCAGGCAGAACCATAAGGTCCCCAGCAAGGCAGGACATCTTCTTGGCAGTAGTAACTTTGGGATGATGAGTAGCACATAGCAGGACAGAGAAGGAAAGAGAAATAGGCCAAGCTCCTGCTGCAATGCTTGTATTCAAACTCACCTTTTCATCCTCACATTTTTGTATCAGAGTTTTAGTTTCTAATAACTAAGGACAATACTGTTCTGCAGAGATAGAAAATGCCTACCTGCCCTATACTTGGAAAGGGGAGTCTGTGATTGAAATAAATATATATTTTACTTGGTGAATTACTTAGAAACAAGGAAGCAAAAGATATTGTTAGCTCCACATTACAAGGAAAGTGAAGAGGTAGCACGTGGCCTGCCCCAGGACATGCAGTGGTGGCTGTGCGTGGTTTTCCACTGTCTCCTGTGGTATCTGCTTGCTTTCCTAACAAGACGGATGAAGTGAGGAATCAACCGTATCCTACAGTGATCTCTGGCGGGCGTCTGTGGTCATTGCACCCGAATTATTCGTTGCATGCACTGGAGTTTGCCAAGGGAAGAAGCATTCTGGGAAGAGCAGAACTGGATGACCCCTCAGAGATGATGAAGTGTGAGCCCCTCATTTTACAGAAGAGGAAAATCAAATTTTTCAGAATGAGGTGTTTCAGAAGCTGATTTTAAACCTGAAACAACTTAGATCCCTTCACCTTTCAGGTGGCAACCTATCAAATCACAATAGGTGAGCAGGTTCCACCTTAGCAACTTAGACACTTCCTCCAACCCTCATAACAGCCCTGCAACGTGAGTATTATTATTCCCCAAGGAAACTTGCCTCAGGTATCACAAAAAATAGTAAGCTTTCTTCTATCCTTTCCTTCTCTTTCCCTTTTTTCTTTTTTTATTGATCTTTCCTCCATGCTTCTCAGGCAAACTAGAGGTATATATGGGCTATGCTGCTCAATCCAGGAACCCAAATATCGGAAGGTCATCTTCACTGAGCTCTGCTTTCTTGTAAGTGGTCTTTCCTGATGTGGTGGCAAAGGTGGCCACTGGCAGCTCCAGACCTTTCTACCACTTTAACAAGACCACTGGAGAAGAGAGCTTCTTTCCTGAGCGATCACCCGGAGTGCTGCACAGGCTCTCAGGGGTCAGACCTTGGCCACATGACCACATCCAGAATCACGGGATACGGTCAGGTCCAGGTGGACCGTGTGGCTCCCCAACCCTATCAGCACTGAGCAGGCAAAAAACAAAAACTATTCACTATATTCTAAGAAATAGAGAGGTGGCTTCCACACTCTGCTCTCCTAGGTATTTTCAGGTCAAGTTCCCTTCAGGCTGTAGTTTGAAATTCCTCAGCCTTGCAGCTGCTCTTCCAGGGCAAATTTTGGGTAATAAATAAAAGGTAGAAGAAACTATCTCTTCCTTGCCATGGACTCAGAAGACTCGTGTATTCCTTCTGTTCTGTGCTGTTCAGATTGGAGGGGAAGTAGCAATGTTCAGGGCTCTAGCTGAGAAAAGGAATATCCTCTGGGCTTTGTGTTGTCTGGAAGAATCTATGACATTATTTAAAAGTATTTTACCTTATCAATGTCTCCTACATTCCACTACAAATGACATCACGTCACAGAGGCTTGAATAAAATCTTTATTTTATCAAGAAAAGGTTTCCTTGGCCAAAACACACAGCAGGAAAAATTGCTGCTGTCTAATTCTTTCATGCCCCCTACAGTTCAATTTCTCCAAGTTACCCATAGCTTCTAAAATTACACTTAAAAAAAAAAAGATTGACGTTTGCATTTTTATCAGGTGGTTTCACAAACAGTAAGCTTGCCATAAGAGCTAGTTCTGCATTTTGAAATCTTAAAATGGGTAAAGCAAGAACTTGGAGAACAAAGATCTAAAAACAGTTTAGGCAATAAGGTAAAGAAAGCCAGGCAGTTATCTCAAGGAAGCTGTTTTGCCACCTGAAAAGCACCGTGCGCCCAAGCTCTCTGAAGCCAGGCTGAGCAATTTATCAAGTATCTTCACTTCATTTTAGAATAAGTGACAAATGATATGGTCATCCAAAGGTCTTAGGAAGAGCCAACTTTTTGAGCATGATAAATCATCCAATGATAATGGTTCTGTTTGAACCCTCACTTCAGCGTTAGCAAGGAAACTACAGGTTTTACAGTGACTCCATTGGAAGATTTTCGTGGTAAATTAGCCAAAGTATGAGATCTGCTGCTTTCATTCTCAACTTCCTCTGCCTCTTTGGAAAAATGGATTGTAACACTTCACTCAGAAGGGGAAGGAAACGGATGTGACAATTGTAAAATTTTGAGAAATAGGAGCTACTACGGATAGCTTTTGAGACATTCATTGGAACCACACCCAATTTCTAGGTCACATTATTTTTTTCTGTCTTGTCTCCTTTTCAGGTAAAAGTAATTGGGTTGAAGATGCAGCTTTGCATCTACCAAGTGTCTTGTTGACATTTGATCTCTCCATGTTGTGGTTTTCCATTTCAGATGGGGGGGCGGGGGGGCGGGCAAAATACTCTTGAATGAAAACGTATACGCCTGGTGTCTGTAAGATGTGGAATGCCAGGTGCTATGATATACTCTCTTTATTGAGTATCAGCTAAACAGATGAGCGGAAGAAGCTAAAAGATAAAATGATGCAAAATATATATGCACCTCAAGAAAATCCTACACAGTGAGTTTATTGGCTCATTACATTTGTCCCTAAGATAACCAGCTTATAAAACCGATTTTATAATACTCATGGGCTATTTCACTATTTCAAATACATTTCATTTCATGGCTGAATTAACAATGAATGATACTTATGGTTTGGGAAAGATATAAATACTGGAGGTGATATTTTCAAGAGGTCAACATATTTTGATTGCTATGTGTAATTATTCTCATTTTCACAGATTAAACATACGACACACAAAATAGTAGCCCCAAGTGAAAAGAACGTGCATAGGAAATAATTTTTCTCTTGAAAATGTGACCGTCACTATAAGATATTCAGAAGAAATTGGCATCCCATGGGAAGTTTCTTGGTCTCCATCAAGGGAACTTATTTCCAAACTGATGTTCAAAAATCATCTTGTAAAAGAACATCTCATCTATAAATAAGTCCCACAGAACACATAGCATCAATATATTAGAGTAGAACTTGAGAGGATTTTTTTTAAAAAGGATTGCTTACAATGAAACTTTCAGGAAGGTGAGGCTAAGAAAACAGGAGGATCTATCATTACACTTTTTCATTGCTTTGGAAATTTCTCCATCCGTTGGAATGAACCTCCTATGCACCAAGCACTATCTGATACTTTGTCATAAGACTTTGCCTTGTAAACTATCTCTATCTTCTGCTTAGTCCCTAAAACTTAGATGCTAATCAACCCTCCCTGCCTTTTAGCTACATTTTCCTAACCTTATTGATCTACACACCTCTTCCTTCTCTCCCTCTGTCTTTCACAAAACCACCTCTAACACTCAAAGGGCTATTTTGGAAATTAGCTCCCCGAAGGCTTCCCACCTTAACCCCACTTCATGTGGTCAGTCTCTTACTTTGGGGTCCTTTCAGAACTTCTTCCTTTAAAATTTGCCAGATTCTCCTTTGCACTGGGTAAAATACTCCCTTCTCACGGAGGCCTTCCCTAGCACCAGTCTCAGTGCTTTTCTCTATCATTGCATTCTGATCATTTCCTTCATTGCATGTATCACAATTCATAATTGTGTTTTTATGTTTATAACTTGATTATTATATGCCCCTCCCAAACACATTGTAAGTTTCGTGAAAAAGAAACTCTGTTTTGTTCATCACTCTCTTTCCAACACCTAGCACAGTTCCTAATATATAGTAGGTACATGAGCAAATAAATAAATGAATCCATTGTCCTAAAGTTACTCCCTTTGTGTTTCATTGGACCCAAATTATTCAGTGGCCATTGTGTCTTCCTAAATATTCTGTACCCTCCCCAGTACTATGCATAGACAGTCATTCAAAAAATGATTAAGAAAACACCCATGTTCAAACTCTAGCAGTATTAATTGATACACACCACTAGGTACCAACTAGAAAACTAGAAAACTAAAAACTCTCTCTGAGGTTCTCAGACTGGTCTCTTACCTCTTTGACACATTTTTAAGGGTCTACAAAGTCTGGGAAAATTTTTTAACTTTGTATTTTCATTTAAATAATAATCTAAAGTTTTAATATGCCACATTCTAGATCATCAGAGTGTCCTCTTTAAACCATAAACTGTCTATTACATTCAGATGTCTCTTTGTTTTTTAACAACCACTTTGGCCTCCAAGCGATTTCCCAGAATGACAGTGTTTAATTCACAGTGTGTTGAGAAGCACGTCTGGCTTCCTCTGGATTGGCATTTCCTAATGTTCAAATGACAGCAATCAGCCTACATCTGCCTTTGAAGTCATCCTGAATTCTTGTACTAGGTATAAAGGCAAAACTTGATTTTGCAGCAATAATTTGTGCTTGAAAGGCATGTTCATAGAATAAGACTTTAGTTTCTAAAGTATTTGTTTTTCAGAAACCGAGGCTTTATTTAACATAATGTAAACTCCGTAGTGTAACAGAATAAAGTATTAGGTTAATTGTCAAGAGTTAATATGAAAACAGGAAAAAAAGCCCAGCCAGTTTTTTTTAATAAATTGAAAGCTAATTCTAAAATGCAAAGGACTAAAATTCCTGAAAAAGGAAAACAAAACTAGAGGACTTACATTCCTGCCTTCACGACTTACTAGAAAGTTAAAGTAATCAATGCAGTGTGGTGTTGACATATGATCCCCAAAAATGTCAACGAAACACCATAGAGAGAAGAAAGACTCACACACCTATGGTCAAATGATTTTTGAGAAAGATTCCACAACAATCAAGTGGGGAAAGGAAAGTATTTCAACAGATGACACTGGAACAAGTGGATATCCATATAAAAAAAGACGAACTGTGGCCCATACCTCACACCATACACAAACTTATCTCAAGATGGATTCTAGACTTGAATATAAAAGCTTAACAATAAAGCTACTAGGAAAAAAAAGGCAAAGATTTCTTAGACATAATGCAAAAATCTCCACTTTTAAAAGAAAAAAATGATAAATGGGACTTCATACAAATTTAAAACTTTTACTTATCAAAAGACACCATTAAGAAAATGAAAATTCAAACCACAGACTTGGAGAAAAAATTAACTTGTATCCACAATGTATAAAGAACTCCTACAAATCAATCACAAAAAGACAATTGGATAAAAAATGAGCAAAAGATTTGAACAGACGTGTCAAAAAAGAAGATATATGAACAGCCAATGAAAGCATGAAAAGATGCTTAGCATTGTTAGTCACCACATAAATGCAAATGAAAACCACAATGAGATACATATTCACTAGAATGGCTAGAATTTTAAATTTAAATATAAAAATTAAAAACTAGCAATACCAAACAAATGTTGGAAGGATTCAAAGCAAAGGGAACTCTCATACATCTCATACATCTATGTCCATACGGCAGCTTCTTAATAAAAGTAACAAAGAACTACTTCATGATCCAGCAACTCCATTCCCAGGGACTGAACAAAGAGATATCAAAAAATATGTCCTCAAAAACACTCTATCAAGAATGTTCATCGCTGCTTTATTTGTAATAGCCCAAAACTACACACACACTAAGGAGAATGAAAAACGAATCGTGATATACCTATACTATGAAGCACAACTCAGCAAAAAAGAAGAATGAACTACTAACGCATGCAACAATATGGAAGAATCTCAAAATCATTAGGTTGAGTGAAAGAAACCAGACACCAAAGAGAATATACCCTATGAACCCATGTATATGAAGTTCTAGAACAGGCAAAACTAACCTATGATGATAGAAATCAGTACAGAAGTTGGCTGGCAGAAAGGAGTATTAACAGGGAAGGCGTACAAAGGAACTTTCTCAAGTGATGGAAAATTCTATATCTTGATTGGGGTGTTGGTTACATACCTGTAAATATTGTCAAAACTCATTGAATTGTACACCAAAGATTAGAGCATTCTACTGTATGTAATTATACTTCGAGCACGCACACACACACACACACACACACACACAAAGAAAACAGAGGGATAGAAGGAACAGCTGGTGTAACATTTTTTTTGTGACCTTTTCCCATGTGTTTTTATCTTCCTTTACTGTGGTAGCCCTGTGAAATACTATTTTTAGGGTGTAATTCATAGAGGTGGGAGCTACATCTGTTTAACTTGTTTAACATAATACCAATTGCATTGCCAATTACTAGTGAGGTTGTGTGATGAGGGGGAGGAGGGCAGAGGATAGCTAATGATTAAATAATAAAAGCTTGCTTTTAGTACAGAAAAAGAAATTAGCAGAAAATGAGATGGTGAATATCTTAGAGCATTTCAATTTAAGGTATATCATTTTTGAAGCAATTTGCACCATCCAAGTGTGCAGAACATCAGTGAAATAGTTTCTAACTATACCAGTAGTTTGCATTCCATTTCTTTTCTACTTCTGTTGAGTTCAAATGGTACCATCTGTGATATGAGGTTAAAACAGATGTCTTTACCACCGCAAGTGTCTTGTGTTCTCTATCAGAACGTGGGAAGGGAGTGTGACAGGTAATATACTAATGATATTTTGATATTGCTTGAAAAGTAACAAAACATGAAGGCTTATTGACCCCTTTATCCTAAAAACGAGAGCTAATTAAATGAAAATGATCAGTTAGAATTCCTAGTTCATGACCAAGGAAGCTTAAGCATACAAAGTTTCTTGCCTGAGCTGGCTGAGATTGCTTAAAAAGAGGAGGTAAAAATATCTGTAGTATTATTAGATATTCGTGGTAGGAATTCTATCTTGCAAGGAAGAAGAACAAAGTCAAAATCTACTCAATACTCAGTAAACCCCAAAGGTAATAGAGAAGGGTCAAGTGATGCACATCCATGACTCATGGGTATAGCTGAGTCATTTATAAGACAAAAAAGATCAGAGTGAGATGCCTGAATCCTCAATCCCATAAATATCAATAGAGAAGAGGTGAAGGTGGGGGGTGGGGGGGGTCTCGAAGGTGTTTGTGAAATCTCTCCCTAAACACCGAAGAGAACCTACTATAAAGGGATACATCAGAAACGACGGAAATGTGATTTATGGAATCGTCAGTGACCAGGGAAACAAAAGCCCCTAGTGCTCCTCTCAGATCGCCACTCATCAGCTGCTATAACTCAGGCAAGGGAGAACAGTTCTTTAAATGATGTGCCCAGAGATGGTAACGAAGCAGCGTAAGAAATTAAGTACCAATCCGTTATACTGAAAAAGAAGGTGGAGTCATCCAGTTGAGTAAGAGTATCAGATAAATGCAAATTACTATTATTTTCAATAATGATGTCAAATTCTTCTTAAAAGATACTTTCATCTATTATAGGCATTTTGGTATATTTAAAATTTCTAGTTGTAATGAACAAGTGGTAATATGTGCCCTTATGATGGGATATTAGTAAAATACAGAGAAAAGCAGCACTTCGCAAATTATTCTCTGCTCTGCCTTTCGAAGGTTTGCCCACAGACAGAAACAGATTACAGTGAATCTCAGTTCAAATATCTGCTGTAAAATTTTATAGCTAAGGCAATGTGTAATAAGACCAATAAATATTGTTAAACAGTTTGAATAGTAATCACGTACTACAGAACATATTTTTTAAAAATCAGAATAAAAATAATAAGCATAAAAGTGTTCATGCAGCAAGAATCACAATAGCGGAAAACTAAAAATAACGTACGCCTAACGTTAGAGGAATAGTTAAGAAAATCACGATACTTCAATTAAATTAAATACTATTCAGCCATTAAAAACTATAATACTGAAATATATATATAATACTGAGGATCTTAAAATACCATGGGAAATGCACAGTTAAGTGACTAAAGCAAGATTCTAAACTATATGTATCTATGATGCCAATACATAAGATATATATATTTTACCCTGAAGATTGTTTTTTTCCCCTTGCTTAGTAACATGTCACTGCATCTCTGTGAGTCAATATATACAGCTGTAACTCATTTTTCTAGTAATCATTCACACTACGAATTTGTGTGATTAATTCTGCCAATTTGCTACTGAGGAACATTCAAGTTGTTTCCAGTTTTACCACTACAAGAAAAAGCTGCCTGGATATACCCATAGCTATACCTTATGTTATGACGTGTTTAATCCTGTAGGATAAATTCCTATATCTGGGATTGCTGCGCCAGAGGCATATCCATTTTTTCATTTTTACAAATATTAACAGATAGCTTTCCACAAAAGTTCTACATTTACCTTCCCACAGCAACACACAAATGTCTGTTTTCCCAGTACTGAATGTTATCAATCTTTTATTTTTTGCAATTGGACAAGTGAAAATTATACTTCAAATCTGCATTCCTTTTAATGCTAACAAGATGAAGTCTCCTTTCATTAGTTTATCAATCATTTGCATTTTAGTTTCTATAAATAAGAACATTCTTTTCTAGTGTGTTGTTTTTCTAATCAGTTTGTGGAAATTCTTTGAAAATTGGAAGTATTAGGTTTTTGCCTGTTGTATTTACTGTGTGTATTTGACTCAATCTATTTCTTGTCTTTTGGTCTTTTGATTACACATTTTTCCATTCAGAAATATTTTTAAATTTGTATGTCTATTAATCATTTTCTTGATTTCCTCTGAGTTTACTGTCTTGATTTGATTCCTGATCTCTGCTCACCCACAGGTTACAGAAACATTTTCCTAAATTTTCTACTAATATTCATAAAGATTTCATTTCACTTTGAGATTTATTAATCTACTTGGTATGTATTTTTATAAGTGGTATAAGGTAGGAGTTTATATTAATTTACTTCCGAATGAATAGCAAAATTATACCAACACTTAATAACTTTTCTTTCCCTACGGAACTGTAATGCCAGCTTTTCCAATGCTAACTTCTCCTGTGTTCTTAGATATGTGTTGAGAGTCTTTACTGTGTTCTATTGTTCTGGTTATTATTTCTTATGCCATTGACATTCTGCTTTGACGGCCATAGAATTATTATAAATTTTATCTGGTAACACAAGATCCCTACCCGCTGATTATTCTTCTGAAACAAATTCTTTTGGCAAATATCACTCATTTCTTCTTCCACCTAAATTTTAAAATAATTTTTCTAATTCCCAAAATGTCCTTCTTTGGATTCTGATAAGAATTAGCTTGCATTTACATATATTTGAGAAATAATTACATTTGCATAAAACTAAGTCTTCCCAAAGAGTACATGGTGTGTTTCTCCATTTCTTCAGGTGTTCTTTCACATCCTTCAATAAAATGTTAAATTCTTTATCCTCACTGATATAGTCCTAGGTATTTTATAGTTTGAAGTAACATTGTGAATGAAATTTGTTATCCATTTCTTACAAGTTAGAAACTGATGCTTTACGCATGTCTTGTGTCCCCTTCCTACATATTTGTTCCTACATGCCTAGAGAGGAGTGGTTCAGCAGATGGGCCAGGCCAGATATGTGCCAAGGAGCACCTCATCCCAGCCAGGATTGCCTCATCTATCTTGGAGTCCTACAACGTACAGTTTGATTACTGAGTGAGGAATAGTACAAAATGCTCGGACAAGAACACAAACTCAATTCATTACGCCCAATGTCCCCAGACTGCCAGATCAGCCTAGTCTGAGTATTGTTCATACTTAGGCATAGTTCTAGGCAACCAGAATGGGGAAATTTCTCAGAAGCCCCCGGAGTCTTGCTAACAAGCCCTAGACTGACTATGGCAAATGCTAGTATCATCACTTGTTGAAAAGTCTCTTCTCTTCTCTGTTGGTTTTTGAAGCTATTAGCTGTGTGTGTTTGTGTGTGTGTATTTCTAATATAAAGCCATTTTTGGAATCCACATGGGGGAAAAAGTCAACGACCTGATCAAAAATTGATTTAAAAAAAAAAGACTAAGGAAATTTAACCTAAATGTATAAAAACGTAGCAATGGCTAAATAAGTTATGGTACATCCATATAGAGAAATCTGATACATCTATACAAAAGAATCTCATTCATACTGTATAAAAGATACGTCAAAGAACATTTCATGACATTGCAAATGCTCATGCTAGCATATAAGTTCAATAGAAAGCTTTCAAAACTGCATATTTAATTTGATATTTTTGGAGATCACGTGAGAGACAGAATAGGTAGGAAGTACACATATACTGATATGTTATGGGTAGAGGGATCAAAGCACTTTTTACATATATGTAAAGGGATTATACTTTCTTTCTTTTCCAGATTTTCTACAATAAACATAATCAGATGGAAAAAGATAAACTTTATTTAAAAGATGCACTACCTTTTGCATTCATACTTATAGGATGGGTAAAGCTATTTTGCCTTTCATTTTGTCTTTTTTCCCCCTCATTTACAATATGTATTAGTTTCCTAGAGCTCCCATAACAAAGTACCACACACCTGGAGCTTAAAACAACAGAAATTTATTCTCTCACAATTCTAGATGCCAGAAGTCTGGAATCAAGGTATCTGCAGGGCCACGCACCCTCTAAAGGCTCCAGAAAAAGATCCTTCTTGCTTCTTCTAGCTTCTAATGGTTGCCAGCCATTCTTGGCATTCCTCGACTTGTAGCCACATCACTTCAATCTCTGTCTCCATCTTCACATGGCTCTCTTCCCTGTGTCTGTGTCCAAATTTCCTTCTTCTTATGAGGATATCAGTCATTGGATTAGGGCCCACTCTAATCCAATATGACCTCATCTTAACTTGATTCCATCTGCAAAGACCCTATTTCCGAAGAAGGTCACATTCACAGGTTATGGGGGTTAGGATTTCAACATATTTTTAGGAGGGACACAATTCAACCCATAACAGCCCACCCTCTGGCTCCCCAAAATTCATATTCTTCTCACATGCAAAATATGTTCACCGCATCTGAACACCCCTAAAAATCTCTTCTCTCTCTCTCCTACTCCCTCCCACTCTTCTTCTCTCCCTCTCTCCTAAATTCTTGTGGTTCATTCTGTAAACCAAATGTGAGCATGACTATGACACACTATGACCAGTGCCCATATAACCAAACCTTTATAGAGCTAAAATTAAAGCTGAAGATCAATCCAGACCTTTTCTCCCAGAGAAAACCACTATTTCCGTCAACGATATAAAGCCAAGGGTGAAGTCCTCACTTGGCTGAAGCCCTCATCTCTCTCAAGAGCCGTGGAACGATTTTATCAAGTGCTTTCTGGGCCAACATGAATAATCTGGATCTGCCCTCCAGACCACTGAGCATTACTTTGACTGTTTGGCCACCAAGCAGTGCTCCCTGATTTTAAAATCACGCTGCTCAGCCAAATGTTTCCACGTCTGCAGAAAAATTAGTATCTTCCCTTCAGGAAGGGAGTTATAATTCACAGTTCAGCCCTGACAACAGCATGAGCTAATTAACCAACCTGGAAACAAAATAGAGCCGTTTTTATTTTATTTTAAACCTGTTTAATAAATATGATATGCATAGCTGCTGAGGCAGTAGCCACCGCCAGGAAATTATTATGAACATAAATGAGCAGAGCAGTTTGTCTAACCTACAGGTAAGCAAGTTTTCAGATTGATTTGTTTTTAAAACAGAAAGCAAAGTTGTTGAGGCAAAAATTACATGCAAAAATGCTGAGGCATTGATACAGAGCCGAAAAAGTAAAGTTTGGGCAAATCAAGGGAACACACTACAGAGTTGGATTCAAGTCATAGGTCCCAAGGTTGACAGAATGTTGTAGTGTAGGAGAAGGAAGAGTAAACTCTAAGTCAGAAAGCACTAAACTCCACTCAACTGAACCAACTCCGTGTGCCTTGTGTGAGCAACGCAAGCTCTCTGGGCAGGACCTGCTTCATAATTTGAAGGAACCAGTGCAAAATGAAAATGCAGGGCCCACTGTTCACAAATTATTAAGAATTTCAAAAAAATGTTGCAACAGAGCATTGAACCAAACACAGGGCCCTTCTAAGCACAAAACCCTGTACAGCTGCACAGGTTGTACCTGTTTCCAGGTTTCAATTTTTTAATCTGTGAAATGGGAATAAAACATAATTGCATTTGTCTTGCCTCCTCCATAGGGTGGTCGCAATGATAGATTGAGATATCTGTTAAAATGCTTTGCAAATTTGAAAGCTTATCATCTAGAACAGAGGCCATGGAAAGTCTGGAAACACAAGTAGAGGGTTTTCTGGACATTTTCTGCTCACTCACAGAAATTTAATAAAGGATAGCCAAATACTTAACCTATATTTAGTGCTTTATAAATCACAAAATTGAGAGCTCATTCTTAAAAGTTTTCATTGAATTAAAAGAAACCAGCTCACTAAATGCAATGTGGTTTCCTGGATTGGATCTAGAACAGAAACAGGACATCAGCAGAAAAACTGGTGGAAACCCATAAAAACTCTAGAGTTCAGTTAATGGTAACATGCCAAGGTCAATTTCTCAGTTTTGACCAACGTACCATGGTTATGTAAGATGTTAACATGAGGGGAAGCTGGGTGAAGGTTGGGCAGGAATTCTCTGTACTACCTTTGTGACTTTTCTGTAAATCTAAAATTATTCCAAAACAAAAAGTTATTTAAAAAAAAGAAACTAGTCCAGTTTGACTGACTGGGAAGAAATGATGATTCTTACTTAGAGGTAAAATAAGGAGATTAGCTCCCATATTAAAATATGGTGACCTGTCCTAAGTTATCCAGACAACCATTCTAAATTACATACACCTATATACATACATATATACGTAGAAAGAAAAAGAGGCAAAGGAGATGACAGACCAGATAAACAGAAATGACTTGAAATTTTGCTGCATGTACACAGTATTCTACATATTTCTAATTTACTCAGAGGCTCTACTTTGATTCCAGAGTCTTCTTCCTTTAGCAGGCATTACTCCATATTCTTTTCTTATTAACTTTCTTGTCTGATTGCAGGATTAATTCATGCTTGTTCTAGAAAACACATAAAAACACAACCCCATAAAATTATCTATAATCCTACCACTGATAAGTAAATGTCAACATTTTGACTCATTTCATCACTCTCTTGCGTGTGCATGTGCATGAGAACACAAAATATATTTTATAATAATGGAAGCCATTGTATATAAACCAGCATTTCCAAAATTATATTCCATGGAACATCGTGATCTGTGGACAAAAAAATTAAAGAATATATCATACCATATTCTTCCTCTTGGAGATTCACTCTGCAAAGTAGCATAGTGAAAGCCATGAGAAGACTTGCATAACTTTTTTAACTGGAATTTCTCAATGTATGAATTCTATTATTATCCAACAGAATACTCCTTGAGAAACTCTAGTGCAAATAACTCCATTCCAGATTTTTTTCGCTTAACAAGATGTTATAAGCATTTTCTCATGTTACTGAAAGTTAGTTACAAATATCATTTTAATGGATACAAATATTACATCATCTGAGCGTTCCATTTTTTATTATACCAACAGTCAGCAAAAACTTTCCAAAAAGAGCCAGACAGCAAATAACTTGCTTGTGGGCCCTACAACCTCTGTCCCACAACTCAAGTCTGCTACTGAGGCATGAAGGTAGTCGTAGACACTTTGTAGACAAATGGATGTGGTTGTGTTCCAGGAAAACTTGCATAATTTTCACATGTCATAAAATAGTATTCTTCTTTTGAATTTTTATCAACGCTTTAAAAAATTTAAAAACACTTTTAGCTTACAGGCTGCATAAAAACAGGTGGTGGGTCTGCAGGCCATAGTTTGCCAATCCATGTTTTTCTCCCAAATTTTAAAAATATTATATTAGCCATTCAGAGAAATAAATCTTTGTCTGAACTTCTGATCAGTTCCTTTGGATATATTCCTAATAAATTCCTAGACCTAAGCAACTAGGCTATGGAATATGAATATCAGGCTCTGAGTGCATGTTGCTAAACTGCTCTATAGAAAAGATGTACAGTGCACAACTGCAGTGTCCAAAAGTGTCTGTTTCACTGTAATCATGCCAGTTTTGATGATGATCATTTTTTAACTTTTGACATTTTGATAGATGAAAATTAGTATGATGTTTTACTACGCTTTTCTCTGATTACTAGTGAGGTTGTACAGTTTTTTATGTTCACTGACCATTTGCATTTCCTCATTTGCAACACACCTCTTGTGTGCCCTTTTCCTGTTTGTTACTGAAACATTGTTTGTTTTTTAAAGTCATGGGAGTTCTTTATATAATGGGCATATTAATTCTTCTTATTCTTCGCAAATATTGTCCTAATTTGTTGACCTTTTAATTTTATTTTGATATTTTCAGTTGTAGAGATGTTTTTAAATTTTATAAGTGGACTATAGATTGAATATCGATATAGATTATAGATTGATATAGATTTATAAATCTATTAGTATATCCACTTTGGTTTCTTCCTTTGGTTTTATGCATGGAAACTCATTTC
This sequence comes from Equus caballus, assembly GCF_041296265.1. NCBI lineage: Eukaryota > Metazoa > Chordata > Mammalia > Perissodactyla > Equidae > Equus > Equus caballus. Next base: position 10,402,956 of record NC_091715.1, on the reverse strand, counting down.
CTACTCGGGGATCATTGAAAAAGTCAACCAGATTTTCTTCTGAATTTTATTAGAATTTCATATCATATCTTCATATCATATCATTCACAACTCTTCATATCATCTGGTATTCAGTTAGTGTATGGTTTGAGGTGAGGTCCTAAACTGATTTCTTTCCAAATTGATTCTTTTTCTTTTTTAATTAATTAATTTATTTTCAGATGTACATCATATTTCGAATTCTGTGTAGATTACATCATGTTCACCACCAGAAAACTAATTATAGTGCATCCCCTCACATGTGAGCCTAATCACCCCTTTTGCCCTCCCCTCTCCCCCATTCCCCTATGGTAACCACCAATCCAATCTCCAATGCTATGTGTTTTTTTGTCGTTGTTTTTATCTTCTACTTATGATTGAGATCATATGGTATTTGACTTTCTCCCTCTGACTTATTTCACTCAGCATAATACCCTCAAGATCCATCCATGTTGTCACAAATGGCCGGATTTCGTCATTTCTTATGGCTGAGGAGTAGTCCATAGTGTATAAATACCACATCTTCTTTAACCATTCATCCCTTGATGGGCACCTAGGTTGCTTCCATGTCTTGGCTATTGTGTATAATGCTGCAATGAACATAGGGGTGCAAGTATCTTTATGCCTTTGTGTTTTCAAGTTCTTTGGATAAATACCCAGCAGTGGGATAGCTGGATCATATGGTAGATCTAGCCTTAATTTTCTGAGGATACTCCATACTGCTTTCCATAGTGGTTGCACCAGTTTGCACTGCCACCAGCAGTGAATAAGGTTCCCTTCTCTCCACATCCTCTCCAACATTTGTTGTTTCCTGTCTTGTTAATTATAGCCATTCTGACCGGAGTGAGGTGATACCTCATTGTAGTTTTGATTTGCATTTCCCTGATAGCTAATGATGTTGAGCATCTTTTCATATGCCTGTTGGCCATCCGTATATCTTCTTTGGAGAAATCTCTGTTCAGATCTTTTGCCCATTTTCTAATTGGATTGTTGGTTTTTTTCTTGTTGAGCTGTATTAGTTCTCTGTGTATTTTGGATATTAACTCCTTTTCTGATATATGGTTTGCAAATATCCTCTCCCAATTGTTAGATTGTCTTTTCGTTTTGTTGATGGTTTCCTTTGCTGTGCAGAAACTTTTTAGTTTGATGTAGTCCCATTTGTTCATTTTTTCTTGTGTTTCCCTTGCCCGGTCAGACATGGGACTTGAAAATATGCTGCTCAGACTGATGTCAAAGAGCATACTGCCTATGTTTTCTTCTAGAAGTCTCAGGGTTTCGGGTCTTACATTCAAGTTTTAATCCATTTTGAGTTGATTTTTGTGCATGGTGTAAGGGAATGGTCTACATTCATTCTTTTGCATATGGCTGTCCAGTTTTCCCAACGCCATTTATTGAAGAGACTCTCCTTTCTCTATCATATGCTCTTGGCTCCCTTGTCGAATATTAGCTGTCCATAAACGTGTGGGTTTACTTCTGGGCTCTCAATTCTGTTTCATTGATCTGTGTGTCTGTTTTTGTGCCAGTACCATGCTGTTTTGGTTACTATGGCTTTGTAGTATATTTTGAAATCAGAGAGTGTGATACCTCCAGCTTTGTTCTTTTTTCTCAGGAATCCTTTGGCTATTCAGGGTCTTTTGTTGTTCCATATAAATTTTAGGATTCCTTGTTCTATTTCTGTAAAAAATGTTGTTGGAACTTTGATAGGGAGTGCGTTGAATCTGTAGATTGCTTTAGGAAGTATAGACATTTTAATGATGCTAATTCTTCCAATCCAAGAGCACGGAATATCTTTCCATTTCTTTGTGTCTTCTTCGATTTCTTTCAACAATGTTTTACAGTTTTCGCTGTACAGATCTTTCACCTCTTTGGTTAAGTTTATTCCTAGGCATTTTATTCTTTTTGTTGCAATTGTAAATGGGATTGTATTCTTAATTTCTCTTTCTGCTACTTCTTTGTTAGTGTATAGAAACGCAGCCAATTTTTGTACGTTGATTTTGTATCCCGCGACTTGACTGTATTCCTTTATTGTTTCTAAAAGGTTTTTAGTAGAATCTTTAGAGTTTCTAGATATAAAATCATGTCGCCTGCAAAGACTGACAGTTTCACTTCTTCTTTTCCAACGTGGATCTCTTTTATTTCTTTTTCTTGCCTCATTGCTCTGGCTAGGACTTCCAATACTATGTTAAATAAGAGTGGTGACAGTGGGCATCCTTGTCTGGTTCCTGTTCTTAGAGGGATAGCTTTCAGTTTTTCTCCATTGAGAATGATATTTGCTGAGGGTTTGTCATATATGGCCTTTATTATGTTGAGGTATTTTCCTTCTATACCCATTTTATTTAGAGTTTTTATCATAAATGGATGCTGTATCTTGTCAAATGCTTTCTCTGCATCTATTGAGATGATCATGTAATTTTTATTCTTCATTTTGTTAATGTGGTGTATCACGTTGATAGATTTGTAGATGTTGAACCATCCCTGCATCCCTGGAGTGAAACCCACTTGATCATGATGTATGATCTTTTTAATGTATTGTTGTATTTGATTTGCTAGTATTTTGTTGAGGATTTTTGCATCCGTGTTCATCAGTGATATTGGCCTGTAATTTTCTTTTTTTGTGTTGTCCTTGTCTGGTTTTGGTATCAGGATAATGTTGGCTTCATAGAAGGAGTTAGGAAGGCTCCCCTCCTCTTCAATTTTTTGGAAGAGTTTGAGAAGGATAGGTATTAGGTCTTCTTTGAATGTTTGGTAGAATTCACCAGGGAAGCCATCTGGTCCTGGACTTTTATTTTTTGGGAGGTTTTTGATTGCTGTTTTGATCTCCTTACTGGTGATCGGTCTATTCAAATTTTCTGCTTCTTCTTGGTCCAGTTTTGGAAGGTTGTATGTTTCTAAGAATTTATCCATTTCTTCTAGATTATCCATTTTGTTGGCATATAGCTTTTCATAGTATTCTCTTATTATCTTTTGTATTTCTGAGGTGTCCGTTGTAATCTCTCCTCTTTCATGTCTGATTTTATTTATTTGAGCCTGCTCTCTTTTTTCTTGGTGAGTCTAACTAAGGGTTTGTCAGTTTTGTTTATCTTTTCAAAGAACCAGCTCTTGGTTTCATTAAGTTTTTCTATTGATTTTTAGTCTCTATTTCATTTATTTCTGCTCTGATTTTTATTATTTCCTTCCTTCTGCTGATTTTGGGCTTTGTTGTTCTTTTTCCAGTACCTTTATATGTGCTTTTAGATTGTCTACTTGGGATTTTTCTTCTTTGTTGAGGTAGGCCTGAATGGCTATAAACTTCCCTCCTAGAACCACTTTTGCTGTATCCCACAGATTTTGGCATGTTGTGTTTTCATTTTCATTTGTCTCCAGGAATTTTTTGATTTCTTCTTTGATTTCTTCATTGACCCAATCGTTGTTCAGTAGCATTTTGTTTAATCTCCACACTTTTGTGGCTTTTCTGGTTTTCTTCCTGTAGTTGATTTCCAGTTTCATACCTTTGTGGTCAGAAAAGATGCATGGTATTGTTTTGATCTTCTTAAATTTATTGAGACTTGTTTTGTGGCCTAATATGTGATCAATCATGGAGAATGTTTCATGGGCATTTTAAAAGAATGTGTACTCTGTGGGTTTTGGATGGAATGTTCTGTATATATCTACTAAGTCCATCTGGCCTAATGTGTCCTTTAAGGCCAGGGTTTCCTTATTGATCTTCTGTTTGGAGGATCTATAAATTGGTGTAAGTGGAATGTTCAAGTCCCCTACTATTATTGTGTTACTGTCTATTTCTCCTTTTATGTCTGTTAATAATTGCCTTATATATTTAGGTGCTCCTATGTTGGGTGCATAGATATTTACAAGTGTTATATTTTCTTGTTGGATTGTTCCCTTTATCATTACATCGTGCCCGTATTTGTCTCTTATTACAGTTTTTGTTTTAAAGTCTATTTTGTCTGATATAAGTATCGCTACCCCTGCTTTCTTTTCTTTGCCATTTGCATGGAATATGTTTTTCCATCCTTTCACTTTCAGTTTGTGAGTGTCTGTAGGTCTGAAGTGTGTCTCTTGTATGCAGCATATACATGGGCCTTGTTTTTTTATCCAACTGGCCACCCTATGGCATTTGATTGGAGCATTTAGTCCATTGACATTTAAAGTAGCTATTGATAAATATGTATTTATTGCCATTTTGTTACTTTTTTTTCTGGGTGTTTTAGTAGTTCTTCTCTATCCCTTTCTTTTTCTCTTGCCCTCTTCCCTTGTGGTTTGATGGCTATCTTTAGTAATATGTTTGATTTCTTTTGTCTTACTTTTTTCTTGCTTATTATAGGTTTCTGATTTGTGATTACCATGAGGACCTATTTAATATACTATGCATATAACAGTCTATATTGAGTAGATAGACTCTTTAGCTTGACCTCTTTCTAAAAGCTCTACTTTTCACTCCCCTCCTCCCACATTATATGTTTTTCAAATCATATATAGTCTCTTGTTTAGTGTGTGTCTGTCCCTTACCCTCTTATCATTGAAATAGGTGATTCTAGTACATATGTCTTTTAACCTTCATATCATCTTCACAGGTAGTTGATCTGCTGCCTTTACTATATTTTTACCTTACAAGTGATTTTATTGCCTGTTTTTTTTGTTGTTGTTGTTGTTTTGGGGTTTTTTGGATAATTGTTTTTTTTTATCTCTATTTGTGGTCATTGCTTTCCCACTTAAATAAGTCCCTTCACCATTTCTTGCAGAACTGGTTTCTTGGTGATAAACTCCTTTAATTTTTGCTTGTCTGGGAAGCTCTTTATCTCTCCTTCCATTTTGAATGACAACCTTGATGGATAGAGTATTCTTGGCTGTAGGTTTTTTCCCTTTAGCACTTTAAATACATCATGCCATTCTCTTCTCACCTGTAGGGTCTCGACTGAGAAGTCCACTGATAGCCTGATGGACTTCCCTTTATATGTCACTTGTGGCCTTTCTCTTACTGCTTTTAGGATTCTGTCTTTGTCTTTAATTTTGGACATTTTGATTATATGTCTTGGTGTAGGCCTCTTTGGGCTTATCTTGTTAGGAGCTCTCTGTGCTTCCTGAACCTGGATGTCTGTTTCCTTCCTCAGGTGAGGAAAATTTTCCTCTATTATTTCAACAAATAAATTTTCTGCCCCTTTGTCTCTCTCTTCTCCTTTTGGGACCCCTATAATCCAAATGTTAGCATGCTTGATATTGTCCCAGAGTTCCCTTACACTGTTCTCCTTCTGTCTAACTCTTTTTTCTCTTTTCTGTTCTGCTTGAGTGATTTCCTCTAGTCTTTCATCTAGCTCATTGATCTGTTCTTCTGCTTCCTCTACTCTGCTATTGAGTCCCTCTAGTGTATTTCTCATTTCGAGTATTGTGTTCTTCATTTCTGATTGGTTTTTTTTATATCTTCCAGTTCTTTGCTGATGTGCTCACTGCATTCATCCATTCTTCTCTGCATATCTGTGAGCATCCTCATGATATTTTGTTTGAACTCTTTGTCAAGCAGGTCACTAGTTTCTGTTTCACTTAGTCCTTTTTCTGGTGTTTTGTACTGTCCCCTTGCTTGGAAAGTATTCCTTTGCCTCCTCATTATGCCTCTTTCTCTGTGCTATTTTCTTTGTATTAGGTGAATCGACTATGTCTCCTGATCTTGGAGAAGTGGCCTTATGTATGAGATGCCTTATGAGGCCCAGCAGTGTGCTTCCCTCTTGTCACCAATCCATAAGAACCAGGAGTGGCCCCTTTGTGGGCTACTTGTGTCCTTCTGCTGTGGCAGGGTTACTCCCACTGCAGGTACCCAGGGAGTCTGATCTTTCCTTCCCTGGCCAGCTGTTTGTAAATCTGGTTTGGGGAGCCTCAGCACTGTTGGCTATAAAGTCTATCAGCACACTTCTATTGCAGTTTTCCTCTTAATTGGGTTGTTACCCAGTGTAGCTTGTTGCTAGGCTCAGGGGCGTACAGTTGCTATAGGCCTCAGGCCAACAAGGCTGTTGTCAGTTCTCTTAGGAGTGCAGCTGAGTGGGGCTAGCCCTTGGCACAGGGGCAGTCAATTGTTTCAGGCTTTGGACCGTGGGGCTGATCCTTTTTATGGCTATTTGTGAAGCAGAGGTCTTCTGCAGCTGATAAGCCTCACCCCCCACAGGACCACATACACTGTCAACACAGTCCTGGTCCGTGCGCACTTCTCAACCCCCTGGAGCATACCCAGATGCCACACTGCAGAAGCCCCCACCTCTCCACCAATGCCCCCCACAGTTTACCTGGTCCTCACACAGGCCCTGCCCCACAGAGGCAGACACCCTTGCCTGCCTGTAGAGGATCAAGGCACCCAGTCATTGCAGGCTGAAAAGTAGCCTGAGGGCTTGCTGTTAGGTGGAGCCAGTCCCTAGGGCGGGTTGCCTGCCCTGGCTGAACTGGATTAAATCTGTGCTCTAGTGGGCGTGGCAGACCCCTGGGCTAACAGGCCAGGGGATGAACCTCAAAGGCACCCACCGGGGGTCGTGTCAGCATGCCTGGATCAGCTCAGAACAATGGCCCCCACCAATGTCTCAGTCTCTGGAGAGGTCCCTCCTCTCACCAAGATGCCCCCAGAGCCCACCAGGTGAGTCTCGTTTCACCAAAGGACTGTCAGCCTTCTCTCTGGTGATTGTAGGTTGCTGCAATGAGTGAGTTTGTGCGTGGGCCCTTTAAGACCCGGGTCTTTTTGGCTTTGGGCTGATAGCTTTTCTGGGGGTATCCTCACTGCAGTTAATAGCCAGCAAAGCCAGACAGTAAGACCCCCGTCTCAGTTAGGCTGAGTCTGAAGGATGCTTATCGCAGTATCGCCCCTGCTCCGCACCTCACTCCTCCAGGGTGGGCTGCATACCTTAGGGTGACTCCCGCCTAGCCAGCTGAGAAGTTCCTCTCCAGCAGGAATTACTGCCTCTTCTGCCTTCGTCAGGACTGCCCCTTGTTGTGTGAGTTCTTTTTATCCACTTTTCAGTTTTCAATTCGGGGTAATTCTTCCAAAAATTGTTGTAACCTGGTTGTGTTCGTGGGAGGAGACGAGTTCAACGTCTGCTCACACCGCCATCTTGATGAGATCTCCAAATTGATTTTTTGAATTTGGTTTTTCCACTATCATTTATTATATAATCCACCCCTTCCCCCACTGATTTGTGAATATTCTTTTCTCTTACGTAAATACTGAGGTATAAATAAGGGTAAAAGTGGGATCTAATATGAGGGTAGTTATGGGGGACATCTCTAAGCCATCCCATTTATCTGTCTGTCCTTTCTTACACCAGCTCAACACTGTCTAAGCTAGTATCATTTTAGCATACATTTAAACATCTGTTAGTGTTAAAATGTGTGATAAAAGACCACTCCACTCTATTACTCCAAGTTTGTACTTCTCAGAAGAATTCAAAGGGTGTCTTGATCACAACCAGAAGGACCTACAACTAGAATATACAACTATGTACTGGGGGGCTTTGGGGAGAAGAGGAAGAAAAAAAAAGAAGATTGGCAACAGATGTTAGCTCAGGTACCAACCTTTAAAAAAATAAAATAAAGGTCATCTTGGGAGTATTTATGTTAGGAAAGAAAAATCCAGTATATGGGTGAATAATCTATGTAGAAACTATGCACAGATAATTGACATCGAGTTTACTAAGAGAAAAGAACCAGATGCGAACCAAAAAACAATTATCTGAGAGTAAGAGTGACGGACACACACTATCTTGGGAGAAATTTAGAAATTTAGGCCTATAGATTACACTCAGTCAATTCTTGATTCTTCCGGTTAAATCTGCTATAATAATGTGGCTGGAACTCCATGGATCATCAGTTCCATATTAGGTATGACTTTAGCCTTGTCCCCAACCAAATGCATTGGCAGAACCTTAACAGAAAATGTGCTCTGTGTAAACAGCATCTCTCTCTTCCTTCCCTGGTCACCTTCCTTGGGTCAGTTGTAAACACAGAAATCCTCAAAAGTTTGTCAGCAGGAGGAGGAAGAAACACAGGAGCCAAACTTCAGATTGAGTGTATAGACCTGTATTGGCCAATTACTACCTGCAGGCCAAATCTAGCCCACAGCCTATTTTTTTTAATTATTTTACTGAGGTCATATTGGCTTACAACATTGTGAAAATTTCAGGTGTACACCCACTGTATTTCAGTTTCTGTGTAGACTGCATCACGTTCACCATCAATAGTCCAGTTTTTATCTGTCACCACACATATATGCCCCTTTACTCCTTTCGCCCTCCTCCACCTCCTCCCCCTCTGGTAACCACTAATCTGTTTTCTTTGTCCATGTGTTAGTTTATCTTCTACATATGAGTGAAATTGTAAGCATTTGTCTTTCTCTCTGTGACTTATTTCACTTAGCATAATGCCCTCAAGGTCCATCCGTGCTGTTGCCAATGGGACGATTTTGTCTTTTTTATGGCTGAATAATATTCCATTGTATATATATACCACATCTCCTTTATCCATTCATCTGTTGATGGGTGCTTGGGTTGCTTCCATGTCTTGACTATTGTGAATAATGCTTCAGTGAACATAGGGGTGCATAAATCTCTTTGAATTGGTGATTTCATGTTCTTTGGATAAATACCCAGCAGGGGATTAGCTGGGCCATGTGATATTTCTGTTTTTAATTTTTTGAGAAATCTCCATACTGTTTTCCATAGTCTGCAGCCTGTTTTTGTACATAAAGTTTTATCGGAGCACAGCCATGCTATTTCTTTCACTTGTTATCTATGTAACAGCAGAGTTGAATAGTTGCAACAAAGACTATGTGACCTGCAAAGCTGAAAATACTTACTATCCGGCCCTTTATAGAAAAATTTGCTGATTATGTCATGAAATATCTGCTTCCCCACTTCCTGCTGGTGCAGGCCCCCACAAATATGCCTTACTGATTGTAAAGTCTGATCCTTATTTCTCTTTTACTTTCACCTCAGTAGTTCCTACCTGCTTTTAATTAGAATCTAATCCAGTCCTCAGCCATTCACATAGAAGACCAGAGGGTAATGCAGTCACAACTTTTAATTTCCCTCCACTAGGCTGCAAGCAGCTCCTAAATTCAACCTGATTGTCAAGGCCTGAGACATGCTCAAGCTGGAAGTAAAAAAAAAAATTAAGGTAAAACAGCTAAGAAGAGGACAAGGTGCCTCTTTCGTTGTGCTATTTCTGCTGTATAAGAGATGCCTAGACTAAGGTGAAAATAGTAATGTGGAAATGTCCAAGTTTCGAGATCTCTAAAATAGATGCATTATTTTTAAGCACATTTCTTCTGTCAGTCTGAAACCTCTTCAGGTAAGAGCCCAGACATTTACAGGCCTTTGCTATCAGCGAGGTCATTGCTGGCTCTAGTCCAAGAGGCTCAGCTCCTGAGCCATAAATTGAGTGACACTTTATACCAATAATCTTCTGTTTCCACAGCAGCAAATGAGAACAGAAACAGACCAAGTGATAACGATGTTCTTGGTCTTATTCTGCATTTCAGACTGCAGGGTTCAAAAGATGTAAATTGTTATTCAAATCATTTCCTACAAGCTCGGCCACAACATTTGGTGAACAAAATTATAGGAATTATTTATTCTGCTTTACCAGAAAATGAGGTATTCATTCCATATAGGTAAAGTTTCCAGTTAAACAAATATGAAGTTCAGAATTCTTTTGGTCATAATCACTTTGGAAAGAATTTTTTCCAAAACATATTACTTCATTTTGTACTAAATACAAAACACCAGATTTTTCAGTGACCAAGGGCCATCATCTTGAGCTTTTAAGGCTCTGTCAAGAACTATCCCTGCCCTCGAGGAGTTTATAGTCCAGGTATCAGCAAACATTTTCTGTAAAGGGCTAGATAGTAAATATTTTAGGTTTTATGGGCCACATACAATCTTTGTTGCATATTCTCTGATTGTGGAGAAATAAAATTCTAGCTGGGGACATGAGACTTTTTGGAGGATCCGAGTTGAGTCCTCAAAGGATGAGTAACTTTGTTTTCAAAAACAAATATACATCCAGAATATATAAAGAATTCTTACAACTCAACAACAAAAAGATAACCCAACTGAAAAATGGGCAAAGGACTTGAACTGACACTTCTCCAAAGAAGATACACAAGCAGCCAACAAGTACCTGAAAATATGCTCAACACTGCTAGTCATTAGGGAAATGCAAATCAAAACTACAATGAGATAGCACTTCACACCCACTAGGATGGTTATAATCAAAAAAATGGAAAATAACAAGTGTTGGAGAGCATGTGGAGAAATTGGAACCCTTATGCGTTGCTGACAGGAATGTAAAATGGTTCAGCTGCCGTGGAAAGTAGTTTGACAGTTCCTCAAAAAGTGAAACATAAAATTACCATATGACCCAGCAATTCCACTCCTAGGTGTATACCCAAAAGAATTGAAACAGGCGCTCAAACAAGCATGGAAGCATGACTTACAAGAGCCAAAAGCTGGAAACAGCCCGATGCATGGATAACAGCCGAATGCAACAAATGTCTGGATAAACAGATGTGTAGTCGATTCATACGATGAAATAGTGTTCAAATGTAAAAAGGAATGAAGTACTGATACACCCTGCAACACATCTGAACCTCGAAAACATGATGCTAAGTGAAAGAAGCCAGACACAAAAGGTCACATATTGTATGATTCCATTTATATGAAATGTCCAGAATAGGTAAATCCATTGAGACAGAAAGCAGATTGGTGGCTCCCAAGGGCAGGGGAGGGAATGGGGAGCAACTGCTTAACAGGTGGTCATAAATCAGGAATCATAGATGCTATTTTATACTGTGATATAATATCAATAAGACACTTTATATGTACATTTGCCTGTGTTTCCCCACTTTTTGGCCACCTTGTATATGTATTACTTTTCTACTGTTAAAGTGATAGATGTTTGTTGTAAAATTCAAGGCATATAGAAAAATGTCATAATAATAGCTAAAATATAAGTCAAAAAAATTTTTTTTTCAGTTTTTTTAATTTTTTCCTTCTTCTCCCCATAAGCCCCTCAGTACATAATTGTATATTTTAGTTGTGGATCCTTCTAGTTGTGGCATGTGGGATGCCACCTCAGCATGGCTTGATGAGCCGTGGTAGGTCAGCCACCAGGATTTGAACTGGCAAAACCGTGGGCCGCCAAAGCAGAGCACACAAACTTAACCACTCGGCCACGGGGCCAGCCCCCAAAATTTATATCTTATTGTTTTAGTTTGCATTTCTTACATTATTAGCAAAGTTGAGCATATATTCACATATATGTTGGCCATTTGAACTGCTCTTAAGAATTGATTTTTTACGTCTATCTTTTGCCCATTTTTCTATTGAGGTGTTTGTTTTGTTGATTTGTAAGATTCTATCACATTATAGTTAATAACACCTCCATATTTTTTCTGTCATATATGTTGCACATTTTTCCATGGGTTAATATTTGTCTTTTAATTTATGATATTTGGGGCCACCTATAGGTTTTTAATGTTTTTTTAAAATGAAGTCAAATCTTTCAACATTTTAATTTAATGTTTCCAACTTCAGTTTTAAGGGGGCCTTCATGTCAAGATTATGAAAACATTTTCCTTTTGTGAAATTGTGGTTTATAATAAGAAGCATATATTTGGTCTTCCTCTTCATTTCTAGCACAGAGTTCTTAAAACCCTTGGAATTTCCTAAGTGATGAGAGCAAAAGGTGTCTTTTGTTGGGTTAGTGAGGTGACTTTTGGGCCACACCTAAGGATGGGGGCTGATTGCCAGGAGAACAAATCATGTGATTAGAGGGTTGGAATTTTCAGTGCCACCCCCCCACCTCCACCCCCCCACCTCCACCTCCAGGGAGGGGAGAGGAGATGAAGGTTGAGTTCAATCACCAATGGCCAATGATTTAATCAATAATACCTATGTAACGAAGCCTCCATAAAACCCCAAAAGGACAGCGTTCCTTCTGGGTTGGTGAACTCGTGGAGATTTGGGGAGAATAGTGCACCTGGAGACAGCATGGAAGCTCTTGCACCCTTTCCCCATTCCGTGCCTTATGCATCTCTTCCATCTGGCTGTTCCCGAGTTATATCCTTTTATAGTAAACCAGTAATCTAGTAAGTAAAATGTTTCTCCGAGTTCTGTGAGCTGCTCTAGCAAATTAATTGAACCCAAGGAGGGGGTCGTTGAAACTATCCATCTATAGCTGATCGGTCAGAAGCACAGGTGACAACCTGGACTTTTGACTGGCATCTAAGAGAGGACAGACTGAGACCTTGACCTGTAGTATCTGATGCTATCTTGGGGTAGACAGTGTCAGAATTCAGTTGAGTTGTAGGACACCCAGCTAGTGTCAGGGGATTGCTTAGTGGGTGGGGAAACCACACACACACACACACACACACACACACACACATCGGAATTGGGTATCAAAACCCTTTACCTATATTCCCAGGAAGGTTTTACTTTTCCTGTTTGAGTCTTAGTCCACCTGGAATTGATATTTGTTCATGGTGAAAATTAGGGCTCTAGCTTTAGAAATGAGGAGGACAGCACATAAGATTATCTCTGAAGTCTGCGTTTTGTTTGATTGCTTACTTGTTTGGTTTGGGTTTTGAAATTTGGTTTTGTTTTTGGAAGAGTGAGGGTTTTTTTATTCTAGTTTTTCAATTATTTTTGTGCATATCTTGCTGTAGAGAATGGTTTTAACTGCAAATTCACAACAGAATTGACTCAAGAGTAAGGTTCAGAGCCTAATATTGTGCCCCCGTTTCCTTTCCATGGATGTCTCTTATGATTCCAGACTTGGTCCAATGCGAACTTGAACGAGAGTAGACAGCTATACATGTGATTAAAATCAAGCTCAAGTCAGAGAAGAAGGGACGATGCGTGAGCAGTATCACCATGATGACGTGGGCGTTGACAATACTTATCAACAATCCAGGTCTATGCCCACTTGACCAAGTCTCATAGAACTGGATTTGGAACCACATTACCTTGATCCCCTTCAGAGTTGTTCTTGGGTTACTGTGCATATAATGAAGAGAAAATGTTGGCTGATAAGTTCGTCCTTGTTCATGGTGATTCTTAATTCACAATTTTCAACAAGGAGCTGGAAAACGAGCAAGGGAGTAAAAGCAGTGGATGCTCGGAGACCACAGGGGACACTTAACTCCTTAGAGCTTCCAACTTCCCTCAGCCACTGGTGGAATCCCCATGCAGAATTAGGAAGATCAGAGAGGAGGAAGTAAGTGAAACTGTGTCAGTCCTTGGGCACATCTGGCTCCAGCTGGCGGACTGAATTTTTGTGTCTCTCCTTTATTCCTTCCGCTTATGCCTCCTCCTATGAGATTTAGCTCCAGCTCACTCATATGCCATTGCCTTGCTTTATTTTCATTGAAGCACTTTCTGAAAATATTGAAGTATTTTTTACAGGTTTACATGTTGTAATGGGTTGAATTGTGTGCCCCCCTGCAAAAGATATGTTCAAGTCTTAACCCCAGATACATGTGAATGGTACTGGAATATGGTGGGCCCTTAATCCAATACAACTGATGTCTTTCTAAAGGGAAATTTGGACATAAACATAAACACAGAGAGAGAAGACAGCCATGTGAAGACAGAGGCAGAGATTAGAGTTATGCTACTAAAAGCCAAGGAATGCCTGAGGCTAAGAAACTAGAAAGAGGCAAGGAAGGATTCTTCCCTAGAGCCTTCCAGAGGGCGCATGGCCCTGCCATTACATTGATTTAGGACTTCAAGCCTCTAGAACTGAGAGATTGGATTTCTGTGGTCTTAAGCCACCAAGTTTGTGGTACTTTGTTACAGCAGCCACAGCAATCTCATACACGTTTACAATCGATCTTCCACCCAGGCCCTGACCACAAACACGAAAACGAGGACAAGGACAGGTCTTGCATCTCCAGCACTTAGAACAGGGCCTAATGCATAGTTGGCACTCAATAAGTAGTTTTCGGAAAGTAGTGACAGTAACATGCTTTGGCTCTGCACCTGAGAAGATGCCAGTGCCCCCTCCCGTACAATGTACCCCTTCCTCTTGCCTCTCTTCATATACCTTAACTCTTTACAAGCCTGTCTCGAGACCCTTGCCAGAAAGCTTTCCACGGCCGCCCGTAACTGCCTCCATAGAGTTTAGAGCTGTGCTGTCCAGTTTAGTGGTAAATGTCTACATATAGCACTTGAAATATGCCTAGAGTGCTTGAGGAACTGAATTTTTCATTGTATACCATTTTAATTAATTTAAGTGTAAATATAAAAATAAATGCTCAATTCAGTTACTGGAAAATTTTTAAGTATGCTTGGAACATATTGGGTATGTGAATCTACTTTTTCAACTGTAATTTTTATAAGATCTAAATGCAAACTAAGTATGTTAAATAAGAATTTAGCATCCAAATTGTGATGTGCTTTTAGTGTAAAATACACACAGGATTTTGAGGAATTAGTATGGAAAAGAGAATATGAGTTCTCACTGATAAATTTTATATTGATTACATTTGGAAATAATAATATCTTGAATATATTGGGTTAAATAAAATAAATCATTAAAATCAATTTCTCCTGTTTATTTTTTAATGTGAGTGGTAGAAAATGTAAAATTACAGATGTGGCTCACATTGGATTTCTATTGGAGAGCGCTGGCTTAGAAATTCAGAGTTCCGCAGTCAGACAAAGCCTGGTTTGACTCTCCACTTACTAGGTTTGTAAATTGGGGCAAATGGCACAACTTTCTGAGAGTTGGGTTTGTCATCTACGGCTTGGAGGGTCTTTGTTAAGCTTCAAAGAGATAACTAAGGCAATTTGTACAATGAATAGCATATAAAGCTCAATAAATGGTAATTCATTTTGAATTTTATTACAATTATTACTTTTCCTGATATGGGCATTAAGATGTTTCTTCCTGCTCTGATCTGCTAGTGTAATCTCTCTTATTAAAAATTATCTTACCTTGACCCAGAGCCGGCTATCTAATTTGCAGGGCTCAGTGCAAAAGGAAAATGTGCAAAAGACAGGAAAATGTGCCCTTAAAGTTATTAACATATAAAAAATTTTCCTTTCTTCACAGTTTCTCTCTTAACCTGTGGTGGTGTTTTTATTTGCTTTTTAATGCTGGGATCCCTCGGGCATTCCTCTGGTATCCGTGGGGTACTCTTGAGGTGAGTTCAGACCCTCACGGGCACCAGGGACCCTCGCCTTGCAACTTGGTGTAGTCACACGTGTGTGCACAACCCATTGGCTGTCACGTTCTCCCCCCAGCCCACCACCCAGCCGATGTGCCAGGCTTGGCCAGGAGCGGGAAATCCAATCTCCCCTTCCCACAGGCTGCCACCACAACCCACAGTGGCCGGGCAATCCCCCAAGGGAAGAAAGGCTCCACGCCAGGACACAGATCGTGGTGCATGAGGGTGTGCCCTTCTCCCCCAGACCCCCGACCAGTCCTGGGCGGTGATGACAGCTGCCAGCTCCCACCTGGAGATGTCACGGACCAGCGTGCTCAATCCCAGCCCTCCCCAAACCTGCCCCTGCGCCCCTGGTGAAGGTGGACGGCGAACCCTGGCCTCCCTGTTCCCTCATGAGAGTCACTGACCAACCAGAGGGCGGCAACAGTCGCTGGACGGGGAGGTAGGGAAGGGCAGGCGGGCCTCAGGCACCAGGGAGCAGCCAAGCCAGTGGCTGAGAACCAGTCGCTAGAGGGTGGCACTGGTGGGAGGTGGGGCTGTGCGTGAACCGAGGCTTCAAGTGCCCAGCGCATGCTCCATTATCCCATTGGATTTCCCTTAAAAAACACGAAGTAAAAGATGAAATTACTAAGAATTTCAAAATGGTGACTGCAGAGTATTAAATTTCAAGTGCGGGGCTCTTCTGAGGGTAGGGCCCTGTGCAACTGCACTGGTCGCATGCCCATGAAGCCGGTGCTACCTTGACCTTGCAGCAGCCAGGATGGGCGCCCTTGCCCTGACCCCCTCAGATCTCTTTTGTAGGTTCTGTGCGCCCTTCACCTGGCTTTTATGGGCTTGGCTTCTGAGGGCTGGTACCTCCAGCACTCCTCAGAGCACTGCCCCTCAGCTTCTGTAGCCACTTCACCCTCCTGTACTGAGTGCAGAAGTGTCTGGGAGTTCCCTTCCTCCTCAGGAGTGTGGGAGGAGGGAAGCTTAGCTCCCTGGCCTTGAGGCCTTGAGGCAGACAGGTTCTGAGGCTTCATTTGTCCTCTAGAGCTCCCTGGGACCAGGCTGAGGCTGTGACTTTCCTGTCCTGCTCTCTACATCTCCACCGCTCCTGGGAGCATTCCCTTAGGAAGTCACGTGCTCTCAAATTCTGAGGCTCTGCTTCTGAGGAACCTGAGTTCAGACAAAGCTTCCTTTTACTGTGTTTAGATAATAAATCATTTATTGAGGACTGCCATGGACCAGGCAGGATGCTGGGTGCTTCATCCCATGAAGGAGTCCCTGTGTCTTCCTTGGTGTGGAGCAGAGCATCAGATGGACAATTCACTCGGAAGGAGACGCATAAATGTAAAAGAGCAGTCATCGTCTGCAGAGTAGGATGCTTAAATTAAGGGGGTGGCGTGACAAATCATCAATTAGCAAGACTCCTGAGATGGAATTGCCCAGTCGTCACTGCACTGTTTTCAGTGTTATTCAGGCAGTCAGATGGCACTCCCTAGGATTTAAAGAAGCTGAAGACTTCATTTGCTGCCTTTAAGCCAAAATATTCTTAAGATAAACATAAAGCCCCGCTTAGACACAACCATATGTGACACCAAGGAGCAGAATCATTTATTTTGCTCTAATGGAGTAAGTGAAAGAAATTCCGCTGACAAAAAATACACTAAGTGCAAAGACATAGCACTCTCTTTCTTTCTCTTAAAAGCCACATTTTTTTCAGATGAATAATACCAGTTATCCTAGAGAGAACAGAAGAGGAAAAAAAATTCTCTTTTAAGTAGGCAATTGGATTATCAAAGAATTTCTTTGATTCCTGAGAGTCGGCTTGAATTATAGAATTATATCTTAATGCTCTTCACTCCTGTCATCATCCAGAAAGTCATTTTTCTCTTTTAAAATGAAAGCCCAACTTTTCCCTTTTCAACACCAAAAGTTAGCAGCTGTACCCACATGAAGGTGAAAATGCTGTACAAAACGGTTTTTAAAATTAGTCATAGGGATATTTTATTTAAATGATGACAGCTTACAAAAGTTTTGTCATGTTCATTTAATAAGTCTATATTTTAGGAAACTTGGATCATATAATCCCATAGAAAAAGTATGATACAAGGTCATGAGGATCGAAACCCCTGTTGAATCCATTGGGTAGCTAAATATAACATAAATAGCGTCACTATAATTTCAACTAATTTCTATGGGAAATTTCTCCAGAATGCTCACATGATATGCCCAAAATCTGGCTTCTTGGCAGTAGCATCCTGAAACAGAAGGGTTATAAGCAGTGTGGTAGACAGATAATCCAAGGCAAAAAAAATGTTTGTTAATCATTTACATATGCATAGGTATTACATAGATATTTTTAATTTAATTTTTTGAATACATATTAAATTTTCCAGGTTCAAAGTTCAAAGTTACAAAAGGGCATACAGCAAAAAGCCTCCTCTTACCACATCCCTGCCCATCCATTTCCCCTCCCCTGTTATTAGTTTCTTGTATATCATCCAGAGGTTTTCTCTGCATGCCCAAGCAAATGTGAATCCATTTCTTCCTTCTCTTTTTATATCCATATTGCACACACTGGGATGTCCTTTGCTTTTTTGCACTTAATGATAATGGTCTATTTTAATCATGGGCTATTAATAAGGTCTTTGAACCTCAAATTTAATTCAGTCCCATAACAGGAGTTTCCCAAAGTGATATCCACTGGACAACTAATACCTGAATCACCAAAAGCAGGTACCTGGGCACAGCTTAGACCTAGAGAATCAGAAATGTGTACATAGTAAAGTGTGTCATTTAAAGATGAGGAGGAAAGATCACTGGCTCTGGAGTCAAATAGATCTGGGTTGGATTCAAATCCTGTCTCTGTGTGTGCCCCTTGGGCAGTGGGGATAATGCTGTCTATCTCCATGTCCCTGGGAGGGATAGAGATGAGCTCATGTTCAGATTGGGAAATGATCTCAGGAACTGGTTCGTGAGCTCATAGGCACTCACCCCAGCATCTTACAGCCCTCCTCCTGCAAGTGCCAGCAACCCCTCCCACCAACCTGACGCCTGGCAAACTAGACTGCTTCTTTGCTGCCCTACCCTTTCTTGTCCACTTGTCACACACCCTTAGCTTCCTCCATGACCCATTAAGAGACTGCCCATGAGTAAGAGTTCCATGGATAGAATTCTTCCAGCATATCCATTCAGAGGGTAACAGGCAAAAACAAGTAATTAAACAAATTAAAGTACGTATTGTGATTTTTTTAAAAAACTAAGAAGCAAAGAAGAGATAAAGGGAGGAGAACACTTTCAGTATGGTAGCTAGAGAAAACCTCTCTGAGGAAGTGACATTTCAGCATCTCTAAAAGGATGACCAGTTAACATCAGACTAATGCTCTTACTAAAAACAATTATAAATGTTGAACAAGATATAGAAAACAACCATCTGATGGCATTGCAGAGCATCAAGGCAGCAAACCAAGCAGAGCTAGAAGCTTTGAGAAGGAGAGCACAAGAAATAAACTCTGCATTCACCCCAGCTTTTCTCTGAGAGCACTTCACACTCATGGCCCAAGCAAATAGCAGCCATGTTACTCAGCTAAAGAGATGAAGGTCACAGTTTGGAGCTAGCTGCCAAAGTGGCTGGAACTTTGAAAGAGACTTTGAACCCCAAAATCTGCACAAAATTTCCCCTCAAGTGATCGGCTGCCACCTAAGCTGTTCTATGCACAGGGTGAGCGAGACTCCAGGAAACCCACCAGAAAACAGCAGTTGACAGGCTAATGAGCTGGGCAAAAGTTGCAGCAGCCACGTAGTGCTAGGAAGACAGAATTGATAGCTCCAACTCTACCAAGGTAGAGGGGCCTTGATAAATACCCCAAGCTTGGTAAACCCTTCTAGGCCATGCATGAGGACATAGAAATATGCCCTAGGATTAAGAGAAGAATTGAAATAGACCATCTCTCATTAAACCTAAAAACCAAGACTTGATAGGAGCAAGGTGAGCCACTGGTGCATTATTTGCCTGCCGAAAGAAAAGTTAACCCTCTTTAGAAGAGGAGAGTATTCAGAGCCTCTACAATTTTTTGCCCACAATATAGATTCTAGTTCCACAAAAAAGTTACAGTCCATGCTAAAAAACAGGAAAAATTGACCAAAACCAAGAAATAAAACAAGCAATTTAAACAGACTGGCAGGTGATTCTGATATTAAAGTCTTAAGTAAGATTAATAGAATCTTTTAAAAATTAATATAGAAAAAGATGGGAAATTTCAGCAGAGACCAGAATCCATAATGAAAAGTCAACAATTTCTACCACCCCCTCCCAAAAAGAAAATATCCACAATTAAGAATTCAATAGATGGGTTTAATATTAGATTAGATACTATAGAAAAGAGTAAGAAAGATGAGTAAAAATATACAAATTGATGCATAGAGTATAAAAAAGATAGAAAATACATAAAAGAGCATAATAGCCATGTGGGACATGGAGAATAGGCCTAATACATGTGTAATGGGAGTCCTAGAAAGGAGAGAAAGAGAATGAAACACAACCAATGTCTGAAGCAAAGCAATAATGGCCGAGAATTTTTCCAATACTGATGAAACCAATGAAAGATACCAACCCACAGATTCAAGAGGTTCAGTGAACCCCAAGCAGAATAAATACAAAGAAAACCATACTTAAGCATATCTTAGTTAAACTGTTGAAATGGAGGCTTAATCGTGTGTTTTCAGTCTCTTGTCAGGACAAACATCTCCCCCAAGGGAAAAGATGAGAGCTGGTAGAGTATATGTGTATCATATGAGAATGTTTCAGTAGAAGAGAAGAGAAGAGAAGAGGGTTACTCTTACATGTGAGAGAGAAATGCGGCAGGGGGAGTGAAGTGCTCAAAAAGGTATAAGAGGATGGAATCCAGAGCTCAGGTGGAGGGGTTGGAGGGAGAACTACAGCAAGCCAGTGGTAGGTTTCATATATTTGTAAGTGTGTATGCATATGTATGTGGACCAGGATTGCAACAATGGAGTAATTCTATGCCTATTGTTTGATATCCTACTTTTTTAACTTTATACATTATGAAGGACTGTAGTAAATTCTATTAGGGCCTCTAGCTCTTCCACTTCAGTGCCCGCAGCCCAACTTCCTACGGTCATCCCTGGCATCTCCTAGCCTGAAGGCTCCCTCTGGCACTGTAGACCAATCACTGACAGGCCAGCAGTGCCAGGGAGTTAATGCCTCCCAGCAGCAGGTCTCAACAAATGACTGGTAGGAGTTGGTATACAAAAATACCACAGTTCCCTTGCCCCTTAGCCAAGATAACTCTGAAGTGTGGTTTTATACTGGCTTCTAGAATTTCACCAGTTGCCATTAGTAGTATATAACATGTTAACCCTTTATTGGCTGCCTTTCCATTCTTGCCTGACTTTCCCACTCTTTACTAGAATGTCCTTCATTTCCCAAATAACCTACTTGCATTTGAATTCTTTCTCAAGAGTCTTCTAATGGAATCCAAGCTAAGACAACATCTTTCCATAAAAGTAAGGATGAAGAAGGATGTTATAAAGATTAAAGAAGTGAATATCTATAAAGTGTTAGAAAATTGCCAGCCATATCAGAAGCACTATATGTGATTGCTATCATTCGTACTATTATTATTATTACTACCACATCCCCATTTTTAATGGTTGGCAACCTCACTATTAATAATTGTCCCCCAAAGCCTCCTACCTCATTTTGCTAAGGAATAGTTTCTTCACCAAGCAATTGGACGTGGTCCATCATTTCCATTCCCTGTAGTCTATAGCAGGCATTTCCCTTGGCAATAGTTCTTAGAAGTTTAGTCACATGTGTCTGAATTACATTTTTTTGTTATTGTAATCATTCTCCAAAGCCTTCACACTCTTCTCTCTCACTCAGATATGAGGCATGCATTATTAATTAAATGACAACATTATTACAGCCAGTAATTGAATTACTCCATAGTTCCTGTCTGCAGTAATTAACATCTATCAAAATAGAAGAGGAGGAGTTGTGTTGCCCTTATTACAAATGGTTTGGTTTCATGGGTTTTGATCAAATTAAATAGAATCAAACTAACAAGTGGTTGAATTAAGTGAAAGTCACCATACTTATATTGCCCTTATTTGTTCCCAGACATGACTGAACACTGAGTCCACTTTATAGTCTACATATTTTTCCATAACAAACTTCCTCCGTCTCATTGCAGACCCAGAAATGTGACTGTGTTTTTAAACTGATGAACAGTAGTCTCGTCAGACTATATTTGGTAGCTGTTTTACACACAAGAAACTGCTTAAAAGTAAATCAAAAACAACCATTTAAATCTAAAAATGATTCTGCAGCCACTGTACCAATTATAGGCATAACCAAGGAGCAGTTTGTGTGCAAAAATACTCGTAAAATCAGAGTGGTGTCAGAGTCAGTCAATAGCTATCAGCTTTGAATAGGGTAAAGCAAAATAGTAATGCAGAGAAGCACTGAGAAAGCCAAAAACTGAATCAAAGCGAAGTTTTCTCATGAATAGGCAAACAGATCATCTCTCATAAACAGACACGTGATTGCATACAGAAAAATCAGAAACAAGACAGAGCCCACTCCCAAAAGAAAAGAGCTTCCCACCAAACCATATCCCCCTCAATATTCAGAGCATCATGAACCATAAACTGTAATTAAATCTATATTTGTAACAATATTCATGACAGCTGTGGACTTCAACAGAAACATGGACTACTTTTCTTCACCTAAACTCACGAAAACAAAAGCTGCCTTAACTGGAATCTCCCTCTCTTTAGACACTGTTCCCTCACTCCCTCGAGTGCACAAACACACATGCAACTGCTGCCGTCACTCACAGGTTGGCTACAACCAGCTTAGATGAACTTGCTCTAGTCTAGACTGCCTGCGAGAGTCCTGTTTATGGCTGTTGCGCTAGCTAAATTAGTTACAGTACCCTTTCCCCTCTCAAAAGTGTCCTGATTTAGAAGATAAATTATTTAGTCCTATGGAGTTCACGCCAGCCCTGATGGTCTACTGGTTAAGATTTGGCATTCTCGACAAAAATATCTAAAACTAATAGCAACAAATGTTGGAGAGGTTGCGGAGAAAAAGGAACCCTCATACACTGCTGGTGGGAATGCAAACTGGTGCAGCCACTATGGAAAACAGTATGGAGATTCCTCAAAAAATTAAAAATAGAACTACCATACGATCCAGCCATCCCACTACTGGGTATTTATCCAAAGAGCTTGAAGTCAGCAATCCCAAAAGTCCTATGCACCCCAATGTTTATTGCAGCACTGTTTACAATAGCCAAGACATGGAAGCAACCTAAGTGTCCAGCAACAGACGAATGGATAAAGAAGATGTGGTACATATATACAATGGAATACTACTCAGCTGCAAAACAGAACAAAATCATTCCATTTGCAATAACATGGATGGACCTTGAGAGAATTATGTTAAGTGAAATAAGCCAGCGAGAGAAAGATAATCTGTGTATGACTCCACTCATATGAGGAATTTAAAATTATGGACTAAGAACAGTTTAGTGAATACCAGGGGAAAGGTGGGGTAGGGGGTGGGCACAAAGGGTGAAATGATGCACCTACAACATGACTGACAAACATTAATGTACAATTGAAATTTCAGAAGATTGTAACCTATCAATAACTCAATAAAAAAAATTTAAAAAAATAAATTAATTTTTTTAAAAAAAAGGATTTGGCATTCTCACCTCCACGCCCCAGGTTTATTTCTCCATCAGGGAACCATACCACTGTCTGTCAGTTGTCAGCCACCCATATTGTGGTGGCTGCATGTTGCTGTAATGCTGAAAGCTATGCTACAGTTATTTCAAACACCAATAGCGTCACCCATGGTGGACAGGTTTCAGTGGAGCTCCCAGACTAAACAGATTAAGAAGGACCTGGCTACGCACTTCCAAAAAAAATCGCCATGAAAACCCTATGATAGCAGCAGAGCATTGTCTGATATAGCACTGGAGGATGAGAGGATGGCACAAAAAGACCAAGGCAGGGTTCTACTCTGCTGGACACAGGGTCGCTAGGAGTCAGACAGGACTAACAACAAATGGTGTTCTCATTGAAGGATTCCAACATGTAGTTTCATTCTCTTCTGATTTAACGTAATAAGGAATTCTGAATCCCAGTTAGCATTCTGACCATCGCCAAATTTCCTTTGGAATTACCTCTCAGATGCTAGAATAGATTAAGGGAGAAGAAAGGGATGAGGAAGGGAGAGAACAAAGGAAGAAGAGAAAGAGATGAAGGAAGGGAGGGAGCCCTAATCGTTAACTCATATACAATACAATGCTGTGACTCTCTATTTGTGAACACCTGGTCCTCATCCAAATTTGAGATAATTTATACAAGTTTCTTGACAAGGTATTTCCTCTCTTAGTACATAAATGAGAATCTACTAGATAGAAGAAGGCATGGATGGCTGCAATGCCTTTAATCTGAACTAAAAGCAGAGCATCATTACAGAACCGAGGTGCTACCATGCTTAAAATGTCTTAAATAATAAAAGGAAGTAGTCCTTAAAGAAAAATGGTTTCACGCATACAAACAGCTCTTTAATTTCATCATAGATAATAGAAAAATTAAGCTATAAAAATATCAATGATGGAGCAATAGGATCAGGTGGTGGAAGAACATTCCAGAAGTCAATAACCTCACTTTGTTCTCAATATAATAGTATTTTATCTGGCCTTTACCTGCCTCGAAGGGATCTTCTAAGCAGTCATCCATCAAGATGATAAAGTATTGAAAGAGGCTGGCTAAAGGAAGCGGTGGAGGCTGTATTCCTGGAGATACACCAGAAGAAAATAAATAACGACCTCTCCTGAGTGCTATGGACGTTAATCTTCCAGACCAGCTGATTTTTCAAGTTACTTTCCAGCCATACAAAATCTATGCTTCATTAGAACTTTGAAATCCTCTGTAGGCAATATGCTAATACAAATGTTATAGCACTAAATACATCCACGGAAAATGTGACCTTGTGTAGACATAAATTTGTAAACGGCCAAATTAGAAAAACAGCTCACCAGCTCAAACAGTAAAACAATTTACTTCTTAAAAATAAATACTAGTTACTAAAGAAATATGTGTTCATTGGGGAAAACACAGATGTAGCAAACAAGAAAACAAAATCATTCAATTCCAACATGGCTAACATTTTGGTTCATGTCATATTTACAATTGGATGAATTATAATGAATGTATACACCCATGTAACCTCCACACGAATCAAGAAGTAGAACATTTCCATCTCACTCAGGAGGTCCCCTTATGGCTACCATAGGCAACCACTGTTCTGATTTCTGTCACTGTAGATTAGTTATGCCTGTTCTCGACTTGATAAAAATGGAATCACACAACATAACATTCTTGGGATTCATTTATGGTGTTGCATATATAAGCAGTTAATTCATTTTTATTGCTGAGCCATTTTCCACCATATGAATATACTAGTATTCCATTGGATGGCTATACCATATTTTGTTTACTCTAGCTCCTAGTGATAGCCAAGGGTGAGTACAATGTAGAATCGGTAGTAGAGGAAAGAGGTGAAAATTATCCGTTGTGGCCTCAAGAACAGCTGCAGAGATGAAGATTGTAGTACTCACTTCCCTCATAAAATTTTTTGCAAGAAAAGAGACCTCCCAGACTTGTAGAGAAGCTATTCTTACAACTTCAACAGGAGTTCTAAGTATAAGATGCAAGGGAACCCAAGGGGCACAAAGGGTGGATGGTAGTGGATGCTCTGGGGCACCAGCCAGATGATCCCCTTTAAGGATTAAGCACTTATTTCCCCAACTGCTGGAAGTGCTAGTGGCTGATGGCTCTCAGCTGAAGAATGTAGACTCACTCAAAGTTATAGTCCCTCCCTGAGGGAAGCCAGCAGCCAGCGAGCAGTTAAATTGAGGGTATAAAAGTCAGGCCTTTATTATCTCAAATCAGGGTAGCTTTGAAGGGCTATCTCAATTGCAAGTTTCCCTGAGAGATGACTGCGGCATTCATTGCAGTTCCTTGGCTATTCAATTTCTCCCTCTGCTTAATCATACATCCTTCACCCCTCACAAGTGTTGTTCCTGAGAGCAGTCTGCATGAAGCTTCTGCGTGCAAATGACGCAGTCTCGGAACCATTTCCTCATGGAATCTGACCCACAACAAGCAAGTTTTGAAGTAAGGTAAAGTCCTCCAATTTTGTTCTTCTGTTTCAAGATGGTTTCGATAATTCTAGGTCTTTTTATAATTCTGGGTCATGTAAATTTTAGAATGAGCATGTCCATTTCTCCCAAAAAGCCTGTTGGGATGTGAATTGGAATTGTGTGGACGCTGTGGATCAATCTGGGGCTGAGGTTAGTCTTTTTCCATATGGATATCCAGTTTGAGGAACCTTTGCTGAAAAGGTTATCCTTTCCCCTACTGAATTATCTTGACATGATCATGTCATCTGCAAATAAAGACAATACAATGTTGAATAGAAGTCGTGAGAGCAGATATCTTTACCTTCTTACCAATCTTTGGGGAAATCATTCAGTCTTTCGCCAGTGAGTATGTTAAGTGTAGGTTCTCCCCCTACACCATAACCAAGTTGAAATACTGTCTTTATTAAATACCAAATTCCTCTATATTCATGAGCCTACTTCCACTGATCTGTCTTTTCCTACATTAGTATCACAATATTTTAATTACTGTATTTTATAGGTCATTTTTATATCAAGTAGAACAAGTTTTGCTTTTTTTATTATTTTCTTGGTTATTCTCCATTTGTTTATTCTTCTAGATAAATTTTAGAATACTATTTGTTTTATTTGTCCCATTTTCTGTTGTTGTCTTGTTTCTACTTTCTTGTTTTCTATATAGTTAATCAAATATTGTTTTACTATTCCATTTTAATTCCTCTATTGACTTTTAATCTATACCTCTTTGTATTACATATAGTGGTTATTCTAAACATTACAATATGCATCCTGAACTTATCAGAAACTATGAAGATTTAACATTATACCACTTCGCATAAAATGTAAGAACCTTATAACAGTATAATTCTACTAACCTCTCCCTGTTATCATTGTTAGATACATTATACCTATATATATATTATTAATGCCAAATAAAATATTATTATTTTTGCCTTAAAGAGTCAGTGTATTTTAAAGAAATTATGATTAAAAACAAAAAGAGTCTTTTACATTTATGCAACTATTTATCATTTCCAGTGTTCTTTATTCCTTTTGTGTTTGAGATACCATTTGATGCCATTTCCCTTCAGCCTAAAGAAATTTCTTTTTCATCTCTTGCAACTCAGTTCTGCTTGCAAACAAATTCCTTCAGCTTTTGTTCCTCTTGAAATATATATTTTTAATTTTTTTCTTTTTTAAAAAAATACTTTCTCTGGATATAGATTTCTGTGTTGGTTTTTTATTTTATTTTTTTACTAGATATAAAATTCTGGTTGAATTTTTTCTTTAAGTAGTTTAAAAATGTCATTCCATTGTCTCCGGGTCTCTATTACAACTGATGAGAAGTCAGCCATAATTCATACCATTGTTTTCTGATGTGTCTCCCTCCCCACAAGCTCCTTTCAAGATTTTCTCTTTAGGGGCCAGCCCCATTGCTGAGTGGTTAAATTTGCACACTCTGCTTTGGCAGCCCAGGGTTTCCCCGGTTCGGATCCTGGGCACAGATCTAGCACCACTCATCAGGCCATGCTGAGGCAGTGTCCCACATAGCACAACCAGAGGCCGTCACAACTAGAATATACAATATATATATACATGGGGAGCTTTGGGGAGAAGAAGAAGAAGAAGAAGAAAAGGAAGATTGGCAACAGATGTTAGCTCAGGTGCCAATCTTTAAAAAGAAAAAAGATTTTCTCTTTAGCTTTTGTTCTCAGCAGTTTGAATATGGTATGCCTAGGTGTAGTTTTCTTTGCAGTTTTCCTATTTGATCTTCACTAAGCTTCTTAGACCCATAAAGTGGTGATTTTCACCACTGAGAACTTTTCAGCCATTATTTCTTCAACCTTTCTTTTTCTGCTCCTTTCTTTCCAATCCTTCTCATACATCAATTACACATATGTAAGATTACTTGGTATGGTTCCACCTGTCATTGAAGACTGCTCATTTTTTTCAATCTTCTTTTCTCCTTATTCTTCAATTTGGATAATTTCTATTGGTTTGTCTTTAAAATTCATTGATCCTTTCTTCTGCCAATTCCAAGCTGCTGTTAAGCCCATCCAGTGAATTTTTCATTTCTCTCATTGTATTTTACAGTTTTAGAATTTCATTTGGTTCTTTTTCTATAGTTTTTATTTTTCTGCTTTTGTTCCCCATCTGTTCATTCATTGTAGTAATTTTTTCATGTAAGTTCTTGGACTTAATTATAATAGCTCCATCAAAGTTCCTGTCTGCAAATTTTCATCTGTTTCTATTCACTACTTTCTTTCCTGACCTTAGGTCACATGTTTCTGCCTTTTTGCATATCTTGTCATTTTTATTGGATATTATGGATGGTATGCTTTAGAGAATCTGGATTCTATTATCCCCTATGAAATACTGTTGATTTTTTTTTTTACCAGGTATATGGCTGATAACCTTGAACTTGTGGAGGCTTGGTTTTACACTTTGTCAGGGTGGACCTGTCCTTAGTCTTAATCTCTTAGTTCTGTGACAAAGTTTTAGCACCCTAGGCACGGCCTTTCTGGAATTTCAGTGAAAGTCCCAAAGTACTTGCCAAATCTATATAATTGGGCAGGACTCAAACTCCAAACTCTGTCTCCCGTGTTGTGGGCAAGAGCTTAAATCTCTGCCCACATTTTCCAGCTTTCCAGCTGTTGCCTTCCACTAGTATCCTTGGATGCCCCTTGGTGCGAGTTCAATTCGGGGATCAGCCTAGGATGTAAGGGGAGATTATACACAGATTTGTATGTGTGTATGAGATGCATATATAGGACTTAAGGGGAGATTATACACAGCCACCCTTGTGAATCCCTCCTTTCTAGGGTTTACTACTCAAATTCCAGCCACTCTTGCATCTCTTAATTCAATCTTCTGACACCTCTAGCCAATATGATGTCACCTTTCTGCTTGAGTTTTAGCATAGACTAGAGAATGCCTTCAGACAAAAAGCTATATAAACTTGGATCTTACCCAGTGCAGTTCCCTTCTTTCAAGAGTCAAATCCAATTTCTGCAGGCTTTTTGTTACTTTCTAGTCCCTTCAAATAGTTTTGTTAATATTTTGTCAAACATTTACAATTTATATATGTAGGAGTGTTAGTCCAATCCAAGCTACTCTGCCATCATTAAAACTGGAAATCCTCTCTGCATACTGTTTGATAACTTGCTTTGTTCACCTAAGAATTTAGCTTGAACATTTTCCTTTATATTAGAATTTTCTTCTACAATATGCTTTTTCAGATTCAAGCATAATTTTTTCAAATAAACCTCACTACATCTGTGTCTGAATCATGGAAACTGCTGAAATACATAACTTTCGTTTTCTCATAAGATTACAGTGAAAGTCTGGTTTGTGGCACCATGGAGATGGTGAGAAAATATTAGGTAACCTTTTGTGAAAATGCACAACTTCACGAACTGTTCCACTGAGAGTTCAAATAACTTGTGGGATTTCTCTCTTTGGCTGTATCTTAACTGATATACCAACCTTAGGGATAGTCAAAAACTGTGACTCAGGTTCTAAAAGAACCCTCCATCAAACAAAAGTAAATGCTTGATGCACCTTTCAGATATTTTCCATTCCTCAGTACGTACTCCCTTTACCCACTAGTATTTTCCTCATGGGAGCTCTAGGTAAAGGTGTAGGAAGAAAGAACTGACACTAATGGCAACTTGTTACCCCACATCAGAGCCCACCATTACTTCATATTTCAAACACGCTCCATGATTTACAAACACAGTAAAACAAGAGAGCTTGACAGGATGTGCTAAGTCTGCGGGGAACTCTTCATATATAATACTGACTGATAAACACTCTGTCTCTTCAGAGACAAACTGGTGTCCTTTTCTTAATACACTCTTTGGCAGCACTTAGAGTAGATAAAAATTTCAAGCATAAGTTATCAGGTCTGACAAGATTTATATTCAGGGTGTTTTTTTTAATTCCAGAGCTTTCTAGGCAATTCCATCTCCTGGAAAAGAAAATATCTCTTTACAGTTGATTCCTGTGTTTATTATTCACCATGGAAAGTAAACAGCTGAAATGAAATGACTACAAAATGAGGTTTCTCTTTAGTCATCAGAATGTGGAACACAGCTTTTCTGAGATTATCATTCTGCTATTGGGGTTTCAGAAGTGGAGCTGCAATTGTCTTCACTCAGGACACCTGAGCCCCTGCATTAACAATCTAAGCAAACTGGAAAAGACAAGATTCCTCAGGCCTCAAATCATTACATACGGAACACCAGAATCTGCAGGAATCCCACTGCAGTTCTCTATCACTTGTATAGAAATGCTGACTGAAAATTCAAGTAATAAATTTGATAAATTATGCCGTGGTATTTACACTAAGCTGTCTTAATAAGAAACATATATTTTGAGGGACAAGAGCATGTTTATCTTTATTTCGATCAATCCACTTTCAGTTAGCTGTATATGCTGATGAGCGGCTTGGACTAAACACACCACCACTCAGAGGAAAGGGAGCTGAATTGCAGCTGAGGTAGTAATTTTGTTTTGTTTTGTTTGGGGATGAATAAAACACTTTGAATTTGAATCTTCAGACTTGAAGTTTTCACATCATCCATGAGGGAAATCAGCCATCTGTCTCGTGGCCAGCAGAGTAGCCCGTCCTCTCTGAATTTTTCAGAAGCTGTAGTCAAAGCCCTATAATTCTCAGAATTTTCCAAGCCTGCTCTCAAGAAGAGGTGTGATTCTTATGTACAAGAACGATCTATAAGCACTCACTCAGCAAGAACAAGCAGGCTGAAATAAATAAGAGAGATAAACAAAAAAGGTGCAAATAACACTTCAGCCAAAGGCAGAATGTACTGAATAGGCTATTAGCAAATTAGTTTAGAAAGCAGGCATAATAGAGGGTGGGGGAAGGGCAAAAGGGGTGAAGGGGCACATGTGTATGGTGACAGATAAAAACTAGACTATTGGTGGTAAGCATGACGCAGTCTATACAGAAACCGAAATATAATAATGTACACCTGAAATTTACACAATATTATAAGCCAATATGACCTCAATAAATATTTTTTTTAAAAAGCAAGAGTAATAAAAACAATTGAAAATGAAGGCTGCTATAGAAGAGGCAAGCACAACTGATTGGGTAAACAAAACCCCCAAAGCAGTAAAAAAAAAAAAAAAAAAAAAGATGAAAGTTGGGCTCATCAATGTAAGGCAATAATCCCACGTGAGTTATAAAAGAGAGAAGAAAACTCTGAGATGGTTGTGGATAAAGATGAAAGACAAGCCTGGACATCAGACAGCAGCCCAATATAAGTGCTGTACTGCCACAAAATGGTTAGCAGCAGTTCACCGTTCCTAAAAGTGATGCCCATACGTAATTGAGAGAAGGAACAGAAGGAAAGACCTCACTTGTCCCCAAGAAGTTTCTGGAGCCTGTGTGGGTCTACAGTGTAAGATGACATAGCTATCAAATAAGAGTCTGGAAGAAGATTCCCTTCCTAAAAAGGAGTGTGGCGTTTAAGGAAAGCTTACTGTGAACCAGGAGCTTTACATGGTATTTCACTTAATTTTCTTCTAAAAAATGTATTATATTCATCTTTAAAATATGAAGCTGAAGCCTGGCTATTGTTTATTAAGCTCTTACTATGTACAATGCACTGAACTAAGCACTTTACAAGCATTATCTCATTTTATCCTCACAACAACCCTTTAAGTAGGTATTACCATCCCTAGTTTAGATAGAATACAAGTATTAGCTGGGGTGACCCTTCCTTTTGAGATCTATATAAGCTTGGTGTGACCCTCCACTTCAAGAAAAACCATTGCTAGCCCCATGGTTTCTAAAACTTCCTTAGGAGCTTACTTTCTCATGGTTTCCCCTGTCTCTGAGCTCCTGCTTTCACTGAATGTGTTTATCTTAGTAACTGTCTGATCATTCCATCTTTTCCCTTTTTTCATTCAGTTCTACTCTAAACATTGGGTCCATTCCCTTTACTTAATTCACACACAGACACAAATCCAACCAAGCCATTTGTGTTTACAGCAAATTTTACTAAAGATTTAGAAAGACAGAGTAGGTCTACAATACAGTATCAGAAGTAACTTGGAGCTAATATTAGTGCTCACTGTTTCTAGAGTCCTTTTAGCCACCCCAACATTCCATGTAGCCCCAACCTTTCTTACTGGCTCCTGTTTCCCCTTCTCCCTACTCCTTCTCATCAGGGCCAACAATAAATGAATAATTTCTCCCATGTTCTTATAGAAAATGACTGGCCCTTCCTGTAGTCTACATTTCCTTTCCAGACCCTTCTCTGAAGCCTATATTTTCATAACCAAATTATCCATTAAAGTATTTTCCCAAAGAGTTATGTCCCTAAGAGGAATTCTGGTCCCAGCAAATAAGAAATATGATGAGGGAACCGAGGCTTGAAGAAGTTTAGAAATTTGTCCCAGGTTAAGCAGGTAGTAAATGACAGAGTCAAGATTCATTCTCTAGAGCTGCCTTGCTCAATACAGAAGACATTAGCCTCATGTTGCTACTTAAATTTAAATTATACTTAATTAAAGTTAAATAAAATTAAGATTTCAGTTCCTTATTCACTAGCCAGATTTCAAGTGCTCAAGAGCTCTTGTAGCTGGTGGCTATTATACTGGAAAGTGCAGATATAGAACAATTCCCTCATCCCAGAAAGTTCTATTGGACAATGCTTCTGCAGATGCTGTATAGTTGCCAGACTCTGCTATCTCTTGCCTAAGTGCCACCATAGGAGATGGTCACAGATCCATCTCTTTCTTTTTATGTTGGACTGCCATCTGCTGTGCCATTTATAAAGGAGAAAAACATGATGCATAGTTACAAGTATGGAGTCTATGAAAAAATCAGCCTAGTTTCTCTGCCATCTGTGTGAAGGCCGCCTCTCTCTCTACTCAGGTGTCCTGCCTTTAGGTGAAGGACTCCCCAGACTGCTCTTCCAGTGTTTCTTCTGGCCCTGGAGGACCGCTGAGACTGCTTATCCTCTGGAAACAAGGGCCTCATTTCATAACCAAGGCTCTGCCTGCTTTATGAACCTTACAGAAGCAGCAGGTCTTTTAAGGAGTGGTTGTGTTTCCTGCTCCTCCTACTCCTTTAAATGATAAAGTACAACTGTCTCTGAGAGAAAGTGCTCTTAACGGTGTTGCATTGATAATGAGGTGCCTATCCACCCCCTCTAAAACAATCAGCTCTCAATCCTTGCTTCTGTTCTCTCAATGCTGTTGAATTCTCTGATTCAGTTATTCAAACTGCCACCATTTCTTCATGTTGAGCTTTGATAGCAAGAGGGATGGTTCATCAGGATTGAAAGCCTTTAAGCCAGTGGTTCTCAACTTGGCTGCCCATTGTGATCACCTGGGGAGCTTGGGAAAATCCTGATGCTCAGGCCCACCAAAGACCAATGGCATCAGAATCTCTAGGGAAGGGACCTGGGCATCAGCATTTTTTAAAGTCCCCAGATGATTCTGATGTGCAGCCTGGTTGTCCGGCACCACTGGTTTACGTGGAATGACTGCCCTGTAGAGGTTCCCAACCTGGCCATGGATGAGAATTGCCTCAGGAAGCTTTGTAAAAATACAGATTCCCAGGCTCCTCAGCCACCAACTGAGTCACAATCTTGGGACTTGGGGCCAAGCTATTTGTACTTTTCTAAAGAAGAATAAGAGAGTCCAAGGAAGACAGCTTTGCAAACACTTGCCTAGGCACAATTGCTCCCTATGGGGACCAGGGCAAAATCACACAAGGGGATCAATTTGCCTCTCTGTCCTGCACTTTGGGCCCTCCGACAGGCATCATGTTGCCCCCCAGCACTGCAGATACCGCAGCTCCACACCTGCTTTCATGCTGGTCAAACACCCCCAGGGCCCTCCCTGCCTCCATCACATTTGGTTTTATCTCTGCTTTCTAAAAAGGGAAACTGAAATAAAGCTGGCATCTAGAAAATCCTCAGTCAGAGAATCCCTGTGCAATGGACCTTTTCCATTCCTAATACAACTTTTCTGTCTCAAGATTAGTCTTCCTCCCTAGCACCCAACCCATTTTGTAATTGAGTCCATGGTCCCAGTATCTTGCCTCATGCACTGTAGGTGCTCAATAAATGTTTGGATGTGAATGATAAACGTGTATAAAATTTCCTGTATTCATAATTTGACATTCAAAGATTTTTTTTAAAAGCCTGTTTTTTCACAGTCAAAAAAAATCCCTTTTGTGACAATCAGTTCGTTGGCACATCTTTGCATACAAATGCAGTAAAGAGAACTCAGGGAAATTATTTAAATTAGCAGAAGATGGACCCTGCAAGCTGTCTAATTAATGCATTGGGAATTAATGTCACTCCAGTTTTAAATCAATTTTCTGAAGTAAGTGGAAGAGCCCACCAAAACTTTCTTCCACATGTTTGTATGAATTTTGTTCTTAAATACATATAAACTAACCAGAAGACGAAAGAAAGTAGAAACAAATGTTACTTTTCCCCAAGGGGATTTCCTTGAAGAAACCCCAGCAGTTTCAGAGCTCAGGGGCGCCAGGCACTCATTAGAACTGCCTGCAGGTGGGGACGAAGACTGGAGGAGAAGGAGGCAACTCTCCTTAAAAGTCAGAGGTTGTCTAATAGGTTAGAAAGGTGACTGGTAAGCACACAGTAGGTCTGCAATAAACATTAGCCCAGCAGATATCTCTTGGGTTATATCCCGAGCCCCTTTTCTCTTCTCCCTATACACTCACTCTGAGTTTCTTTCTCTCCGTAACTCTGACTCCGCCTGTAGTAATGATTCCCAAATCTATTTCCAGCACAGAGCTCTTTCCTGAGTTTCAGACTCCTGTAGCTATCTGCCTCTTGTTAATAATAAATATAAAGTTTATTTAATAAACTGTTTCATTGCTATTAACCCACTTCCCTTAGAATCAGCACTTGCAAGAATATCTTTGACTTTTTATTTGGCCCAATACAAGCTTGTTTATTTGAACACTGCAGCTCAACACAAATGTCAAGCTAGTGGTAAGGTGGGAGAGGAACGTGAAAGGTGGGGGAAGGGAATTAACAGTGTCTGTAGGACTGTCTCCTCTGAATTTCCACTTGGAATCCAAGGCAAGTGCATGTTCAGAGGCAACTCGACCTTGCAACCCCCCTCCCCCTCCTACCACAGGATCATGAAATATTAACGCTGAGATTGTCAAGAGTAGCGTCAAACAAATGATCTCAAGGACCCTGACAAGAAGCCATAAGTGCCTCAGAACAGAAGGAGACATATTTTGGTGATAATTAGCTACCTGGCACTGTATTAATGCTCCCCTTGCATTAACCCATTTAAACTTCACATCAACTCCAAGGTGAGTGCTAACAGTATTTACATTTTCAGATGGATTTGGGCCGAAAGAGTAAGTTGCTCAAGGTTACACAGCTAGAAAATGGAGGAACAGGAATTTGAATACATGCAATCAGACTCCAGAGACTCACTCTGTAGATCAGGGTTCCTTCACCTTGGCACCAGTGACATTTTGGGCCAGATAATACTGTGCTCTGAAGGTTCTCCTGTGCATCATAGGATGTTTAGCAACATCGCTGGCCTCTACCCACTAGATGTCAAAAGCACTCTCTCAGTGGTGACAATCAAAAATGTCTCCAACAATGGACAGGGAGGTATCATGTTAAGCGAAATAAGCCAGACGGAGAAAGACAAACAAGATGATTTCACTCATATGTGGGAGATAAACAAACATATGGACAAAGAGAAGAGATCAGTCGTTACCGGGGGAAGGGGGCTGAGGCATGGGCACAGGGGGTGAAGGGGAGCACTTATGTGGTGATGGACAAGTAATAATGAACAAGTGAAATTTCACAATGTTGTAAACTATTATGAACTCAATAATAAAAAAAGAAGTCTCCAACATTGCCAAATGTCTCCTGGGGGGTAAAATTACCTCCAGTTGAGAACCGCTGCTATAGAAGGGGGAAAAGAAAAAAAACCTAGTTTAGAGATTAAATAAATTGCCAATGTGTGATAACTAGTGAATAACCCAACCTGTATTCAAACCTAGCATGACCTGACACCATACGCTATTATGCCACGTTGATCAATATGGCAGAAAAACTAAGAGCAAAGAAAAAGAAAGAAGGAATAAAAGAAAACAAATAAGATTATCCTTTTGGAGTGATTTGCTTTTGTTTGAAGCAAAAGAAACAGAAATGGTCCCTAAAGACTGTTAAAGAAATAGACTGTTAAAGATTGTTAAAGAAAGAGTCCCTAACGTACTTAAGCTTAACTAAGAGTAAGGAGGGATATTCTATAAAACAGTCTTTCCCAAACTTGGCTACGTATTAGAATCACCTAGTGAGCTTTAAAAATACTGCTATCTGTCTTGTTAATTATAGCCATTCTGACCGGAGTGAGGTGATACCTCATTGTAGTTTTGATTTGCATTTCCCTGATAGCTAATGATGTTGAGCATCTTTTCATATGCCTGTTGGCCATCTGTATATCTTCTTTGGAGAAATCTCTGTTCAGATCTTTTGCCCATTTTCTAATTGGATTGTTGGTTTTTTGTTGTTGAGCTGTATTAGTTCTCTGTATATTTTGGATATTAACCCCTTATATGTGGTTTGCAAATATCTTCTCCCACTTGTTAGGTTGTCTTTTCGTTTTGTTGATGGTTTCCTTTGCTGTGCAGAAACTTTTTAGTTTGATGTAGTCCCATTTGTTCATTTTTTCTTTTGTTTCCCTTGCCCGGTCAGACATGGGACTTGAAAATATGCTGCTCAGACCAATGTCATAGGGCGTACTGCCTATGTTTTCTTCTAGAAGTCTCATGGTTTCGGGTCTTACATTCAAGTCTTTAATCCATTTTGAGTTGATTTTTGTGCATGGTGTAAGGAAATGGTCTACTTTCATTCTTAACAAGACAGGAAACAACAAATGTTGGAGAGGATGTGGAGAGAAGGGAACCCTTGTTCACTGCTGGTGGCAGTGCAAAATGGTGCAGCCACTATGGAAAGCAGTTTGGAGTATCCTCAGAAAATTAAGGATAGATCTACCATATGATCCAGCTATCCCACTGCTGGGTATTTATCCAAAGAACTTGAAAACACAAAGGCATAAAGATACTTGCACCCCTATGTTCATTGCGGCATTATACACAATAGCCAAGACTTGGAAACAACCTAGGTGCCCATCAAGGGACGAATGGATAAAGAAGATGTGGTATTTATACACAATGGACTACTACTCAGCCATAAGAAATGACGAAATCCGGCCATTTGTGACAACATGGATGAATCTTGAGGGTATTATGCTGAGTGAAATAAGTCAGAGGGAGAAAGTCAATACCATATGATCTCACTCATAAGTAGAAGATAAAAACGACAAAAAAACAACACATAGCATTGGAGATTGGACTGGTGGTTACCATTGGGAAAGGGAGAAGGGGGGAGGGCAAAAGGGGTGATTAGGGTCACATGGGAGGGGATGGACTATAATTAGTTTTCGGGTGGTGAACATGATGTAATGTATACAGAATTCGAAATATGATGTACGTCCGAAAAAAATAAAAATTGAAAAAAGAAATACTGCTATCTGAGTTCCAGCCCCGAGAGATTCTAGTTTAATTGTTCTTGGATATGGCCTGGGTTTGGAGTTTTTAAAAGCTCTCCAAGTGCTGCCAGTATAAATCCAAAGCTAAGACCCACTGCTATAAACAATTAAACTAGTACTCTTTTTCTATGGGTCTTCTCAATTATGCATATTAAATTGATTGCATTTGTTTAGCTTAATAGAAAACCAAATGATTTAGAAATAATAGATTTGGTTTCAATAGAAAGCCAAACCTAATAAATTGAGTACATACATTATTCTCAATATTCATTGAGCTACTGATCATCATATCTGTAGATGTTCATAGCATTCTATAGCCAGAAGAGAAAGTATTCTCTAGTTCTTAAGCCTTCTCCATCTTGTCTCTCATCATCATTTCCAATAGAAAATGAGCAAAAAAAGATGGAAAAGATACTGATTATTTCATAATTTTTCATAATATAAAAATGTAATGGAAGGTTTTTTTTAATTATTGGCTAAAATGTGGTTTGGAATTGTTTCAGGGCTCTAAACACTTTATTTTAGATTATTCCAAATATGTTTGATTAGGTGATTTTTCTAAAAGTTAACTTTGTCCGTACTACCATGAATGATCCAGAATTCAACAGATGCACCAGTTTCTAATTTGTGATATATTCAGATGACACCAGGACATTGCAGGTTTTCATTAATACAGCCTTCAAACTACGGAAAAGATAACCATTTTCTCAACTAGCTTTCTATCACAATGACCAGCAAATCTTGTCTAATGTAGACACAACATTACTATTCACTCCAAATCTACTTCCTTTCATTCTCTGGGAAGTCTACACCTGCACATGGTAAGCAATAAAGCAGTATGGACTTTCTGATCATTTCTCCAGTACTGATGATCATTTCTAACCACATTGAACAAAAATGTGTCCAGCAATTTGCATTGATTCTTAGAAGATGTTCACTTCTCATACATTGACCTAAATGTAGGTCACTTTTCTCACACTCATCCATAGAATCTGAAAGGTTCTTCAGAATTAAACAAAAGAAACCAAAAATTATGTCCCATTACAAGTTATCTTTCAATCACTACTCTTAAGATTAGGAGGTGGGTTTGCTTATTTTGTTTTGTGGTTATTGCCAATTTTGGGGGTATTTTTTGGAATAAACAGAAGGCTTGGAAGTGTAATAAGTTTTCCCAAGCCCTGGAAGTGCGTAAATACCTTTAAGAGTCGGGCAGAGTTCAATAAATTATGATAGAACTCTCTTCACAAGAGTGCCTGCACATCCATAACTAACGTTGAATTGGATTTTTACGTTAGACACCAGAACTAAAATAGCATTGGCTCTGGGTATCAGAAATATCTGAATTTATCTAACACCTATATTCCCAGAGAGTTATATGTAATTTAATTACATTTAATTCAACTTTAATTGCACACATGGTCCACTCCTACGGTTAATTCTTTTCCAAAAAAAAAAAAAAAAAACGAGGATAGGAAGCATAAACGCCCACTTCTTTTGAGCCTCCATGGCATCTAGCAACCAGCTTTATATGTCAAAAATATGCTTTTTACGTTCAAAACAGATGCTATTTATTGGTTGGCAAGGG
The DNA here is from genome assembly GCF_041296265.1 of Equus caballus. Classification (NCBI taxonomy): domain Eukaryota; kingdom Metazoa; phylum Chordata; class Mammalia; order Perissodactyla; family Equidae; genus Equus; species Equus caballus. Next base: position 10,364,354 of record NC_091715.1, on the reverse strand, counting down.
AAAAGACCCTTGAATCACATAAATTATTATTCTCTAATTTGTTTTGTATAATTTCTGCTTTTCCTCGTTCCATTACTCATTTCTAAACTGGAGCTAAATTTGGACCAGGATGAAGTCTATGAATGGCAAGGATGAAGTGACATGGGAAATGAATGGAACAGATGCAACCGTGGGTTTTTTGATGACTATTGATTGCTTGATACTGCTTTCAGTTTCCATTGATTTGTTGGTATTGATTGGATTTACTACTACTATGCTTTGTTTCTGAGAGCCAGTATTTTACTTTCCCTGCAGCAGCATGTCCCTTGCACTTGGGTCATTTCCCTGAGACCTCAATGTATCCAGGAAATAGCCAAGAGCTAAGAAATAAGCCAAAATACCTCTGAGCCACGAAAATAGATATGGCCATGTCTCCACTGTCCACACACTTACATAAAACTGAAAGCCCTTTAGAGCTCTCTGCACATAATTCTAGTAAACTCAATTGTGTGATTTTCTAACAATGCATGTTAGAAGCAGCAAACATGTTGGGAGGTTAGTAAAGGGAGGCTGCCAAAAGCTGGGACACTGGCAACCATGAAAATGACATCTGATAGGCTGCAAGAGAGAAAAAGACTAAACAACAAAAAAAGAAAACCTGTAAAGACAAGAGTCAAGGAATCAAAACTCAGAGGAGATGTGAACATGCCGTGTAGAGGCAAATAGCCCTATACTCGAACTGCACGTGGGAACTTCATTGTCCTCAAGTATGAGAGAGAAACTGACATTCCTTATGGTAAGCCTGAGATCTAAAGAAAAGAATAAGTTCAAGAAACTGCTGGAGAAGGCCAGAAAGTATGCAAGACATTTTAGAAATATTTTTACCCAAAATGGTTTTGCTGTTGTTCTTTTTGTGTTTAAAGGAATAAGGATCAGAAAAAGATGATCTTTTAATTTTTAGTCTTTTAATCGGTTAAAAAAATTTAACAGAAAAAATCAGATTCATAAGTCATTTAAACATGCCACTTAACACGCTGGACACATTAGGCATTACTGTATTTCAAACAAAGCATGAAAATCTCTTTAGAAGTGTTGTGTCCTTCAAATATTACTATAACAGCAATAACATGATTTAGGAAGGAGAGAGAGATACACAGAGACAGTGAGATACAGAAGGAGACTACTAACTCTCTGACATGTCGGGTTATTACAATTTCATCTTTCTTGCCAGTTTTTTTCCCAGCCACATATGCTCTCGATTTTGACATAGTTATTAACATGACACATAATTCATTTGCTTTTGCTATACTTATCAGACTTACTTTCCATGCACCTATACCATATTCATAATTTTCATTTTGATGACTGCATAATATTCCATGTTGCTAAATTGCTTCCGATTTCACTAATTATCCATAAACAATACTATAATAAACATCTATACATATATAGCTATTATGCCCTTTTATAGTTTTGAATTACTATCAAAGGATAAATTCCCCAAAATAGAATTAGAAATATATCTAAAGTAAAGGAAGAAACAAATCTGAAGAGTGACCTGCTTTATGAGGTTGTGGTAAAAATAAGGTCATAACACTAATCAAAGCCCTCTTCCCCAGATTAGCAGAAATCTAACCTCTCACTTGAAGCCTACTTCCTTCCACCGCTCTGAATTGCCCAGGAACCTGAAGATTTATTCAGTCAAATTCTTCACAGAGGGAACTGTCCACCTTCTCACCAGCATCTGGTGGATACTTCATGACCACTGCCACTGCTTCATTTACTCCTGTACTATGGCACAGATGACCCCATGCATCTGAGGAGCAGAGGTCCACGGCTGTTACATCACGATCACACATCGTCCATTTGTGAAGAGGCCCCAGTGGGCAATACTATTCCTCTATTAACAGATGAAGATAGAGAGGCTCTGAGAAGTACTGACTTGTCCAAGGTCACACAACCAGTAAGGGACAAAGCCAGATCTCCCATGCCCTAAAACAGGCCTTTGTCCATTTCACCATATGAGTTCATTGTTTACAATATCCATGCCAAGCAAAATCTGAAAATATTGGGGGAGGCCACTATTAACCTGATTTTTTCTTAATCTATCAGGGGGATATTGCACAGTATACATAGGTGTGCTTTACTTCTGTGTCATAACTTATAAAATATCCTGTGAGAACAGAAAAAATACCATAGGTGAAATTATACTCCGAAAAACTCTTACATCTTGGGCTCAAATGATTTTAGCGAGTTGAAACTAAAAGTATTATTTAGAGATTAACCTAATCCTGAGCTTGTTGAAGATACAACTTAAAAAACAATGTGAAAGAACAGAGTCGGCGATGCAGTCTACAAACAATACGTTACTGAACTTTAGATGTATAGTTACACTCATTTGCTTGTGATGACATATGTCACGATAGTGTATGGCCGTGAGATTAATGTTTACTTTTAAAAGTATTTCTCCATCAATAATTATGTACAGCTGTGCCCTCTGCTGGATGGAGATGGATACTATTTTGAGGAGCTATACATAGACATATTATAGTTCTTTATACTCATATCTAAGCAAAAATTTTCAGTACTTGAATTCTGAGTGATATTTCATAAATTAGTTGGCTCCGTCCCACACCAATGCCCTAATCCTCTTTATAAATTATTAATACGGAATCTCATCTGCCAAAGATTCAAAACACTGTTAAAGATTAGCCCAGTACTGTTTAGTATTATCAGTTGATACTGACTCCTGTTACTTCTCAAAAAAGTACTCTTAATTAAATAAAATAATGTATATATGGGTTAATCGTTTGGGAGTTTCCCACAGCTCAAGAAAATGCATAATGAAGCCTTTCATTATAGTATTTAAGTTCGCAAATATCCAAATAGCCACAATTATTGTCCCATTTCATTATTTTATTTAATCAGTATTTATTCCCATGTAGTATGCTAGGTTTTGGTGACACAGCACCAAATAAGGCATGGCCTCAATTCTCAGGAGTTTTATCATTGAGTAGAAAAATTCTGAGAAGTAAATTAGCAATTGTAGAGTAACACGTGTCACGAACACTGGGATGGCCCAGTCCAGTGACTGCTCCAGGCGGGAGAATAAAGGCCTGGCCACCTTGGCCCAACTTCCGACAGCTCAGAAGAGCCATTCTAGCTCCTGAAATGCCCGCGGGGTCCACAAAGACTGTTGTTAGGCAACTTCCGGCACTGTCTTCTTGGCTTTCCCCTGCTTCCGGGACCCGCTGAGGCGCCATATTTGGTGGTGAACTCCTTGTTGCTGATCGCCCATGAGCACCAGGATCCACCAGACTTATTCTGCCAAGGTGGAGGCTGCTGTCAACCGCCTAGTTAACCTGCATGTGCAGGCCTCCGACACCGACCTCTGTCTGGGCTTTTATTGCGAAGGCAGCAATGTGACTGTGGAGGGCCTGGGCCACTTCTTCCACGAGGTGGCTGAGGAGAAGCGTGAGGGCGCCCAGCGTCTCTTGAAGTCCCAAAACCAGTGGAGCAGCTTCGCCCTCATCCAGGACAGGCAGAAGCGGTCCCCAGATGAGTGGAGTGGCAGCGTGGTTGCCATGGAGGCTGCCATCGTCCTGGAGAAGAACCTGAACCAGGCCGTTTTGGATCTGCATGCTCTGGGTTCTGTCAACACAGACCCCCGTCTCTGCGACTTTCTGAAGAGCCACTTCCTAGAGGAGAAGATGAAAGTCATCAAGAAGATGGGCGACCACCTGACCAACCTCCGCAGGCTGACAGGCCCCAAGGCCAGGCTGGGCGAATCTCTCTTCCGAAGGCTCACCCACAAGCACAACTAGGAGCTTCGAGAGCCCAGCAGCCTTTGAGCGACTCCTCTGCATTCCCCTGCCATCGGGATTTCTGCCTGAGCCTCTTTCTCCAGCCAGGAGGCAACTTTTTAACCACCCTGAAACCCTCGCCCAAGCCGTGGGACCAAATAGAAACAAAGAAAGGTTCTTTTTGTAGAAGGGAAAAAAGGTTCTTTTGCAGAGGCTGTGAGGGGAAAAAAAGTATGCGGAATAGCATGAAGGATTTGTAGTCTAATTCTCTAGATTTTCTAAAGAAATTGTTCCTAACTTTTGCGAATCACCTGTGTACATTGAGATAAACCATGTTTTCTCTGTCAAGAAAAACACATTTATTCATAAAATGTTGCATTCAATTTTAGGGGTTTCATAAGTTATCTGAAGCCATTCTGGGTACTGGATTAAACTCTATTGTTCTAAAAGTTATCTTTGGTTTTGCCCAGCAGAGCAGAGAGCTGAGTATCTTGACTATATGATATTGTGCCTCTCCCATCCCCAAACTCATGATAAAATTGCTTTTCCTGATTTTCAAGTTGATGTGATGCCATCTGCCTATATTAAATACAATAAGAAAGAGCCCTGTGAAATTCACCTTTGTGTCTCCCATTAGGTTGCAACTGAGAACACTGATTATTACATCATACACTGACTTCTTTATGAATCGTCTCGAGGAATTTCTTTCTGGTCTTAATATTAGGAATAACAGTGCTTTGCTTGGGTAATTGGTTTGCTTTTGTTTTGTGGACACGGTAAGTGATGTAACTACGTTTCCTTTTCTGACTGCCTGCTAGAAAGCTTTGAGCCAAGTATGTGGTCCACCCAGAGAAAATGAGTAGACTTGTATAAGCATTTTTGTATAAGCTTCATTCCTGGTTCTTTTGTTACTAATTTCTTGGTGCGTTTTATGGATTACTTTAAGCCACCTTATACCCTTTCTGGAACAAGATTGTGTATAAATAGACAGATAAATAAAGTAAACTTTAAAAAATGCAGATTAAAAAAAGACTTGTTAGGCCACATCCAAATTCATCCAAATTCTCTCTACCCCAGTGGTTCTCAATTGGGGGTGATTTTGCCCCTCCACCAGCCACCACAAGGGATAAGTCTGGAGATATTTTTGGTCATTATTGGGGAGGGGTGCTATTCGTGTGTGTCTGCTACTGGCATCTGGAGGGTAGAGGCCAGGGCTGCTGCTAAACATTCCACAATGCACAGGACAGCCCCACAACAAGGTATTACCCTGTCCGGAGGTCAATACGCCACGGTTGAGAAACCATATTCTACTCAATCCTTTTCATAGGTGTTGGTCCAAAGGTCATTCCTTAATAATCATCCTGCACCCTAAACTCCATCACAGAGTCAGCTTTCTGGGGAAGTTACACAACAGGATTACAACACGAAACCATTTGGTTTTATGTGTGTGTGTATAAGAAAGAGAGTGGTATGTATGTCTTTAAATGTATTAGTATGGAACAAAACTGGGAGGACATACACTAAATATAAAGAGTAGTTATTTTAAAGTACTAATTGGAGTGTTTCTTGTTGTTTCCCTTTGTGCTTAAGTACCTGTGTTTTCTGAGATTTATGCTTTTGTTCTTGTGTTTGTTTTCTTCTTGTGTTTTGTGCATTAAGCACGTTACTTTTGCAGTTTAGGAAGGAAAATGTGGTAATTGCAAATAAAGAGGACATGGTCAATAGCATCAAACTCTGCAAAGAGGCCAAATGATAGTAGAGAGTGGTTAGGAGACTGTCCGCAGAGAGCCTCAGTGAAACAGCTGCGCTGCAATGGACATGCTGGAAGAGAAATAGCAGTGGGCTGAGTGGAAAGAAGGTGAGGGAATCTAAGTAGCCTAATTTTTACAGATGTAGGACCAAAAAGAGAAGTAGAGGGGCCAGCCCAGTGGCGCAGTGGTTAAGTTCACACATTCCACTTCAGCGGCCGGGGGTTCACTGGTTTGGATCCCGGGTGAGGACATACCTCCGCACCGCTTGGCAAGCCATTCTGTGGCAGGCATCCCACATATAAAGTAGAGGAAGATGGGCACAGATGTTAGCTCAGGGCCAGTCTTCCTCAGCAAAAAAGAGGAGGATTGGTGGCAGATGTTAGCTCAGGGCTAATCCTCAAAAAAAAGAAAAGAAGTAGAAAGAACAGTAAGGAGGGTGAGGTCAACGAAAACTATTGTAAAGATCAGAGAACCTGAGCAGGGTTAATGCTGATGAAGGGGCCAGAAAAGAGAAAGGTGCTGATGTGAGAGAGAAGTGTGTAACTGAGGGAGCAATGTACCTGTGAGGACGTGGGGTTGGATCTAGAGAACACGAAAAGGGATTGGCCTAGGCAGAAGCCAAGATACCTCTTCCTCTAAAACAAGAGGCACAGTGAGTGCAGAGTTCAGATGGCTATCGGTTCCCAAGTAATGAAATGTACCTGGTCATCTTCACTTTGTCAGTAGGAGGTGAGGTCATCGGCTGAAAGGGAGAGTCTAGGGGGTGAGGAGGGGCTTATGAAGAAGGTGAAATTAAAAGGAAATTGTAAGAGAACCCCAAAGAGGAGCTTGAAGCCATGCTCGCTAGGGGATGCTCCTGGGAAATCGACCTTTCCTTTACGCAGCTTCCAAGTAAGACCTCAGGACTGTTTGCAGGTGGTTTAGCACCACTCACTTTACCCAGGAAAGGGGACTGGCTTCTCCACAACACTCAGGTGGCAGAGGGGTACCAAGGGTGGGGGGATCCAAGAAGCCCCATGAGGTTAGCTATGGCTTCCCACACCTGGCAGGACCATCCATACCTGTACATCCCTGAGGGAATCTTTGGGACCCTGGTACCACAGTCTGGGATTATTCTGTGCTCCTTCCTCCTTTAGGGAACGGCCTCTGTAGATTTCCTTACCCCGGGGGATTTAAAGAAATTCCACATCCTCTCGCCAGGACTTTTGGCATCTGGGACAGGCAGGAGCAGATGTCTCCAGAGTGTAAAAAAAACAGGACATGTCAGGCTGCATCGGGAGCCTTGTTTTCTCTCAGGACTGTCTTCCCGTCCCTCCCAGACATGCCTCTCCCACTCTCAGGATACACTGATAGGAAACTGCTGTGGCACATGGCCTTAATAGACCTTGGAATTGTAGATGCTCTGTTTAAACGAATGGTTCTCAACTGGGGATGATTTGGCCCCTCAAAGGAGATTTGGCAATTTTTGGTTGTCACAAATGGAGAGGGGAGGGATGGAGTTGCTTCTAGCATCCAGTGGGTAGAGGCCAGGGAGGCTGCTAAACATCCTATAGTGCACAGGACAGCCCCACAACAAAGAATTATCCAGCCCCAAATGTCAGTAGTGCCAACGGTGAGAACCCCTGCTTTAAAGAGTTCCTCATCTGAAAGGACCCTTTAAAGTTTTGCTAAAATCCATTTAAGGGTTATTTGTAATTTGAGGTTTATACCAGAGACAAAATACCAAACGAGAGTGAAGAATGATAGGATTTAAAAATTTCCACTAGATGGCGCCAAAACACAAGCAAAAATCCAACTTTCTACAGCCATCACTTCAGAATCCAGTTTCTCTCCCTGGTCAGCCTTCTGGAGTAACAATGCCCATCCTTTTCAAATGAGATTGTCACTTTTTAGGTGCTTAGTGTTACCCAATACCAATATTTTTATGCAAGTGAATTAAACTGAATAATAACTAAAACTCAGCCTGGAAGATGGAAAGAACAGGGCCACTTCCTTAATCAGTTACGGAGTTTCCATTCCCTGTAGCAACAAGGATGTGGGAGAATCTGCTTGCTTCTTGATGCCTTCTTTTAGCTAACTTTTAGCTGGGTACCTAGCCAGCAGACAATTCTAAGATTCCTTTACCCTTAGGATGGCTGAGTGATCAATTTCTGGCCATTTGTGGGACGTGAGCAGAAGTGTTGTGGGTACCTTCTGGGTAGTACCCTTAAATCAGTGGTTCTCAACTGGGAGTGACTTTGCCCTCCATGGGACATTTGGCAATGTCTGAAGACATATTTGGTTGTCATAACTGGGAGATGCTACTGACATCTAGTGGGTAGAGGCCGGGGATGCTGCTGAACATCCTACAATGCAGCAGAGCCCCCAGAACACAGAATTATCCAGCCCCACATATGGATTGTGCTGAGGTAGAGAAACCCTACTTGTAAAGCCTCAGCTTCCCCATTGCACTGCTGGGAAGGAAGGTGCAGTGGAGCATCATTTTGGACCATGTGGGCCAAGGTGACAAAGCAGGGAGCATGGAGCTACAAGATAGGTGGAATTTGAGTCCTTGACCACATAGATCTACCTTACCACTCTGGACACATTACACCCAGAGAGACAGAAATACATTTCTCAACAGTTTGAGCTACTCTTCTTCTGGGTCTCTGTGACAGCAGCTGAAGTAAATCCTAATACCATAGTACATTCATTATATAGCTATATACACACTCAGAGTACTACAGCGTATATACTCATAGTACTCCAGTAACCACTCCACCTGAAACATATCCACACTGGGCCTGTTTTGTTCTGTCTTTCCCGGGGCCCCCTGGGCTCTTTCTCCCTGGTACCTTACCCCTCTTCTCTCTTTCCTCCCTCTCCTGATGTGGCTTCTTCCCTGTGGCAGAGATTCCACCAGGCCCCAACTGATTTGTCAGCCTCAATCCATACCTGACTTTTCCCAGAACACACCACACTCCTACCGTCCCATCCCCAATCTATCCATAGAGATCTCATTTCCTCCCACATCCATTTTCTAGACAGGCGAGGAAGCAGCTTGTCTAAAATAACCCCACCTCAATATATGCACACCTTCTGGCCCTCACCCTGCTTTCTTTCTTCATATAACTTACCACGATGTACAATTATATTATTTGTTTATTGTCTATGCTCTACTCAACAGAGTGTTAATTTTAGGAGGTCAAAAACTGTCTTGTTCACCACTGTATATCCAGTAAATAGAATACCACTGTCCAATAGAAATATATAAATATGTAATACATGTGACATAGATTATTTTAAATATCCTAATAGCCATGTTAATAAAGTAAAAAGATAATGGTGAAATTAATTTTAATATCTTATTTAATCTAAACAGTCCTTCCCTGTTATCACTAGTAAAAAATGAGATATTTTACATTCTTTTTCTCATACTACTTCTTCAAAATCCACTCTGCAATCTACCCTTACAGCACATCTCAGTTCAGACTACCACATTTCAAGCTCCCCACGGCCACATGTGGCTAGTGGCTGCAATGGACAGTGCAGATACAGAAGAATAATTGACACATAGTAGGCATCCAGTGCATCTTTGTTAAAGTTAATATCCTTCTATACTATTTGAGTCTTCTATAGCATAGGAACAGCATGGTAATAATGTCCACACCATTGATATAGCCATCTCTTATTAAGCATTTGCTTCCAGTTTTCACTTTTTAAAATAATTCTGCAATGAACATTCAGTTTATGTGTTTTTCCTTGGAATAAATTCCCAGAAGTGAAAATTCTAAGAGAAAAGTATGCCCCCTTTTAGGGCTCTTGCCACATTTTGCCAAATTACCCCAGAAAAGCCACGCCACTTAGACTTCAAGTGGTTTATGCTTCGTTATTAATGAAACTTCTTCAACGCTAACAGGGCAGGTATTGCTGATAATGACTGTGATAACTCTCACGTTAATAGGTACTATTTTTGTCTGCTATAATGCCCCAGGCACTGTGCACTAGCTATTATTCACACCTTATGGGCAAGAACCCAGGGCTCAGGGAGCGCTAGAATCACACTCAAACTCAGATCTGAGCGAGTCTATTTCCAAGGCCTGGGTCTTCCCCCCTGGAGGACCACCCTCCGTTTTAGTTTTTAAAAAAAGGAGGGGCTGCCCCGGTGGCGTAGTGGTTAAGTTCCCCTGCTCCCCTTTGGTGACCTGGGGTTCGCGGGTTCCAATCCTGAGTACAGACCTACGAACTGCTCATCAAGCTGTGCTGTGCTGGTAGCCACATAGAAGAACTAGGACTTAAAACTAGGATATACAACTGTGTACTGGGGCTTTGGGGAGAAAAAAAAGAGAGAGGAAGATTGGCAACAGATGTTTTAGCTCGGGGCCAATCTTTCTCACAAAAAAAATAATAAAAACCTTTTAAAAAAAAAAAAAAAACAAAGGAAAGACAGTGAGATGAGGATGAGAGAGTTGGCAGAAGGGCGAAAATCAAAGACCAAGGAACTGTTGCGGACACGGGCGGCGAAGAAACGACCCTCGTCTTCCCGCCACACTACACCCTTCGGAGCGCAAGTCACCGCCCGACCCGGGCGGAAACCCGGGTCCCAGCACGGCACCCCAAACCAGGCGACGAACCCCATCTCCCAGCCCGCCACCCGCCAAGCTCCGCCCCGAGAGGCGGGCGCTCATCCCGCGCCAGTCTCCCAGTGTGACGCAGAGCGCTGCGCGGACGTGACGTCAGCCGCGGCGCGGGCGGAACTTGCGGCGCGGGCGGGACTTCCGGCGCGCCGTGGCCACGTGCCCGTACCAGAAGTCCGCTTCTAGTCGCCCCGGCAACAGGTCCTCCCACTCACGCCCTCTCAGTCTGCTCCCCGAAAGTAGGCCCCTGCTCGCCCACCGCCCAGGATCCGCAAGCTGCGCGCCCACGAGGTGATTCAGGGGACAACTGGATTTTATTTGGGGACTAAGGGAGGAGCCTCATGGCCCCGGGGCCTGGCTTTTTCTGAGGCCAGGAGAACCGAGGGCTTGGCTGTCACATTGTCGTCATAATTATCACCATCCCGCGGCAAAAGGTGCGGCCAGAGGCCCATGAGGTTCCTGAATGATAGCTGGTTTACTGTGAGAGGGGACTGGTTCTAGAGGCTCTCGGCTCTGCAGTGCTTCACAATCAGTGGATGACTTTTAAGAATTATGATGCCAGGGCGCCCATTTCCGGACCAATTAAATTCAAATCTCTAGAAGTGGGGCCCAGGCATCGGCATTTTTATCAAAGCTCCGCATGTGATTATGATGTGCCGAGTAGCACTGTGGTGAGCTAGGTCTGGAAGGTGCTTTCGGACTTCGCCCATCCAGCCTGGTCCCAACGGAAGATCCCCCAGGGCAGCCTCATCCGTGGAGGGATGTCTAGGATACTGGCCCATCTACTCAAAAATTGGGGTTTTCTTTCTTTTCCCTCGCACCATGACCTCTGTGGGAGGTCAGAGGTTTTAGTGGAAGTTATCTGGAGAATATTTGGTACTTGTGGTCTTTTATGCGCATTACCTGTGGAGGTGGAGAATGTCTTTGCCCACTTTTCTTCCTCAGTAAATAAGTGGCCAGTGAAGTACCTTCTAGCTCTGAAATCCTGAGAATCCTTTAGTACAGATCAGATGGTTCTGAACAATTTTATTTTTTTCAGGAATGATTTTTAAAATTTTTTCACAGGCTAGGTTCTGTATTCAGCTGTTTTGCACGTAAGTCAGAACAACATTACTTGAAAGTCTAAAGATTAGTAACACTTCTGGGGTTGTTTACTCTCAGGGTTCTGATGAATTGTGGGTTAGGGATAACCTTTAAAAATACAATTTATACTAATATAGTTTATCAGAGAAACAGTCCCCTTGGGATAGCAAAGCAAACAGAAGCTATATTTTAAAAGTTTGTTAGTAACTTTGGATGGGCGTAAGTGAAGGCAGGTTCACAGTAAGGGATACAGATCCTCTCTGTGTTCATTGCTGGCCGGGGAAAAGATACAAACTAAAGCTCTAGAGAGAAATTTCCATTCTGAAATTGTTTTACAGATGGTGAAGAATGATTTTGTTTTTTAGGATCCAACAGTTAAAGAATAGGGTGAAATAAGGATGGGGGAGAAATTGAACAATTCAGGCTGGAGTGGAGGTTGGAGAGACTAAAAATTCGGTGCAGAACTCTTGGAATTCCTTCTCTACAGTAGGAAATCCAGCCAGAGAACAGTTGGACAAGTGAAAAAAAGAGCGTAACTGTAGTTGACCAAAGGTCAGATGAATTGAAAGTATCCTTGAGAAGATGAATGTATTTAAACATCTGTTTCCTAAAAAGATTTGGAGTTTACAGTCAGAATTATTGGGGTAACTAGCTACTCCATGATTTTAGGGAGGGTAGAGGTAGGAGGAGAGAATGTTATCTGGATACAACAGACAATGTCAGCAGCATCCAATGGCAGGAAATATTAGCCATGATTTTTATGCTGGAAGGAAAATAGAAAATTTAAAAGAAGTAGATTGCAGAATCCATGCGGACAAGTAACTGATTAACTGCCCAAATAAGCGGGACATAGTGAATGCCAGATAAATTGGAAAAAAAGGAGCGATTAACATGGGATTACCATGTATGTGTCAATAGAAGTAAAATTTGCAATAAGGCACCTGAAATCTACTGGTGGTCTTAACTACTTTAAACTAGTCATGGTTTTTGCTAACATGCTCATAACTTGCATTGCCAGCCTGTTCAACCCTCATTCCTTTGTGATCATGCCAGGTTTTGCTGTGTGAGGGATGTGCTTGCAGTGAAACCAACTTACCTGTTTCCTCTTTTGAGCTGTATTATTATTATGTCCTTCTCAGTTATCCCAGTTTTCAGCTATTCCATTGCATGTTGTGTTCATGAGTCAGAGGGTAACTTTGTTTTTGAGTGGCCTCGTATTTCACTTCTGCTTCTGACTTTAGTCACATAGGGATTTGCTGAACTCGCGAAGAAATCCGTTCACAATTCCATCACCCTTGCTGACGAATTAAACGATGCCATTCTGTGGGTGGAATGTCGTTTGTATAAAAGAACGGTCAGCTACATCCTTTCAGTCTTTCTCCTTCCACATACTGTGCCTTTTTTGTGACATTACCTCTTGCAACATCCAGAAGACAATACATTGGGGTTTGGGCTTGAGGGAATGAAAAGGAAATGAAACTGTTTTTTGGCTCCCTCGCCCATCCGTTTTAAGGGTGGCAGTTAGAGTCGGAGAGTTGCAGGCTTTTTGAACACAGTAGCGTGTGCACCTGTAGGAGGCCTGTGTCTGGCCGAAAGATGGAGCTTGGACTCCTGAGGGTGGAAGGCGATTCAGACTTGAGCCATCTTTGTTTCCAGATCACTAAGCAGGGACCATGCAAAGCCACAGGAGGGAGCCCATGAGGGCATCAAGGCAGATGAACTTGCCATCAAGCAGCCGGGGGAGGAGGCAGGAAGCCATGCTCTCAAAAAACCTCATTGTATTATTTATCTTCGTTGAGGAAGTTCCTACGGGTGTATGCATGATTGGAAGGCAGCTTCTCTGATAGGGTTATTACTGCATATACAGAAATTCCTTAGAACTGCTTATGACTCAATTTATGTAATTCACATTTCTCACCATACATGCATTTATTTTGAGCCATCTCTAGCAGACCCCGTTCCTTCTCCCTGGAAACGGTGTGTACTGAAGGCCTGGTTAGATCCCCCAAACTATCTGATTGGCTCAGAGAGCCACACGGGTGGGAGCCTTGTGGGAAGGGTTTGACTTTGGGGGCTTTAGCCCACGTAACTTATTTAATGATTGACTTTTAATGTGTTTCTGTGCAAAACTCAAAGCAGGTGAGTTTCCATGTATTTAATTTTCAGAATTCTAGTGGAAAAGGAGAATAGAGAGGAAAATCCAGTTACTGAATATACATTATCATTTTGAGGGGAATTTGTGTTTTTATTTTATTTATCTGGTTGCTGTGACACATCCTAGATCCTATAAGACCATAAATATGCAGTAAAAAGAATATATGCGATGTCACTACCTTTCAGCAAAGCCACATTACTTATTTGTGGAACTTTTTAGTAATTTGATGGAAATAGTCACATTTTGTCTGTTGAAAACTACAAAGCTCTTGTCTGTTATTCTTCATGTATATTTATGCATTTAAAAATATGTCTCCCAGGATAAGCAGATTCATTGAAGAATGAGTGCATTTTTTAAGAAAGGCTATACGGGAAAATATATGGTTGAAGACTCAGAGACACTGTCTTGCTTGTGGGCCTCGGCAGTGTTTCATGAATGACCTCAATGCTGGTTTTTTCCTTCCTTCTCTGGTGGTTGAGGACAGACAATGAATGCTGTCTCTGTACTCGCCTGGGCTCAGCTGGGTAGTGACTGTGATGCCATTGTGCTCACTGGGAGGGCTGCCCGCTTGGTAGTGCTGTGGATCCTGGCCTGCGCTGACATTGCCCATCTCTTTTCTTTCAGCTCCACCATCCCATTAGAAGAAAAGTTGCTGTTCAGTCCACAAAGACGTGTGCCATAAAAGAGTAGGAGACACTCCCAGGGAGGTGAGGAATGAAAGATAAAGACCATTGAAAGGGCATCGAAATCTGCTGCGGCTGGAAGCTTTCTTTTCTTTGAGATGGTGGTGGTGTCTGGAAGTGTTGCTATAATGTCTGGAATTATTTTCATGTGGGCTTTTCAGGCACCCAGGCAGTTTTATTAGGTCCTTAAGCACTCTCTGGAAAGAATAACCAGCTTTAAAAAGTTAACAGGACCCATTTTTAGAGGAGGTTCTCACCTTCCCTTGGGAGCTGACTGATGCCATCAGCAGGGAAGGGTACGTGTTCCTTCTTCCAGGGAACAGACACTCGGCACTCTCCCCTTCTTCCCATCCTTGTGGGGTTACTGTCTAGCACCTGGCAGCTAGCAGGGTCTCTGTCAGAAATCAGGACGCTATATGTGCCTTCTAAGCCCTGTTGATTGATACTGTTTTATAGGAGTTTTTTTTTTTTAATTTAGTCTTTAAATGTCTATGTAGATCTTTAAGAAATGGCCCAATTTCCTTATTAGTCATGGAGAAGATTCTTCGGTCCCAAATATTAGGAACTGGTCACCAAGATTACTGTTGGTCATAATCACTGTTGTCTTGCTTCCACTAGCCTCATTCTGAGCCCAGTAATTTATGAGACGTGAGAATCACGAAGTTCCTCTGCTGATGTCCAAGTGGAAAGTGAGAAACGATTAGGGTGCTCAAGATATGGAGGGCAGAGTTTATACAGCTTAAGAATGTGTTAACATAAAACAGGGGTGGGCAAATGATGGCCCATAGCTTGTTTTTTGTACTGCCTAGGAGCTAAGAATGATGTTTACATTTTTAAAGGGTTGGTTTTTAACTTAAAAAAAGAAGAAAAATATGAAAAATTTGTGACAGAGACTGTTATGTGGCCCACAAGACATAATATTTACCATTTGGCCCTTTACAGAAAAAAATTGCTGGCATAAAATACCAAGAGTGATACTGGATATAGTGAACTAGTAATAATTAGAAGGCTCTGTGCAAGCTACTCTTCCTTTAGATGTGTTTTTCTGTACCTTATTTGATTTCTGAGAGATTAATTAGTCATTCATTCTCAGGAACGATTTTTAATTGAATATCTGTAGGATTTTAAGAATCTTAAAAATACTTAAAATGTAGAAGAATATGATACATAGGTTTTGGAATTTGGGGAGGGAAATAAAGAAAGTCAAGGGTGAAATGAGCATATTCAACATACAGCCCCAGGACTCTCAACTTGCTGGAGGATGGCAGCAGATTTGATTGTAAGTGTCCCAGTGGCCAAAACAATGAGGAAAGCATAATCAGAATAAAATCGATGACAAAGTTGCATGTATGCCATCATTAATATAAATTCATCTTTCCTTTATAGCCTGGGTCTTAAAAGAGTCTAGCACCTTAGCTGATTAGTTGCTGTCCTTTATAGAGACTCGGCACTTCTGGTCCAAACGCTGGAATTGGCTTTTTTCAGTCATCTCAGCTCGTTGTGCTGGCTGCTTTCTTGCAGACGTGCTCAGGGTGTGCCTTGCATGATCTCTGAGGCATGTAACATGGCAGCTCTTCTATCAAATTATTTGTTGAATCAAAGGCATAAATAAGTAAACTTCTCAAATTAGCACTCCTTCCCCCTTTTTAATCACAGCCATTGGCATTTGAGCAGCCTGGCGAGCATGATGGATTACACTCGCAGCCCTTAAACAGTTGTGTCCTTTATCGCGCATGCCTACACGTCCAGCTCTGCAGCGTGGAACTACTTATAAGCCATCTTGTGCATTTTCAGGCTGTTGGTACTACTACTTTTAAAGCCAGGCTGGATTTTCCCAATTATAAATAAAACCAGAATTTTCCAAGGTCTACAGTAGTATTCAGTCACAATGTTTGTTAAATACTTGAGGCTGTCAGATTTCCCAACTCGGAATAATTAATAGTTACATTGATCTGGTTCTAAGTACATTTTATAAGGCATAGACGTCTGGATTCAAAACTTTGAATTTCCACAAGAGATGCCGACGTCTGCTAGACTTCTCTAATTTAATTCCTATGCTACTTGTTAATCTCTAAAACAAATTTGATTAAGACACACATGGAGTTCACTTTAATGTCATTATGGGCTGCTGGCTCTCAGAAAGCTATTCAGTTTTCAGTGATAGAAACATAAAACGTGGCTGGAGTGAGTTAGCCCCTTACAGGCTGCATCTGACCGTTTAGCACTCAAGTGTGTACTGATTTCCACCGTGATTTCATTTGTGTGAGTTTTACTCCTCTGGGTGTTGAGCCCCTTAATGGTGTTGGCTGTTTTATATTTCTTAGTAGCGTGTAAAGCACATAGCAGTTAGCCAGGTTTTCAGATAATTGTTCATGTTTTAAAACTTTAAATTACAATTTTAAAGTAATATGAATTTAATCTAGACATATTTTCACTGCATTTGTTAGTTTTTCCAGTTTACATTCACTGCGTATGTGTATATTCCTGAATTTAGGACAGAGAACAGGAAGTGTGGACTATGTATAAGATAAATTTACAGGAGATCATGGCAACCCTCTTGGAAAATACCCCATTCGAAAGCTTATTATTCTTAAAAAGAAAGTGAATGGTTCTCTTTAGGCTAAATCTTAAAAGATATGGTCAATTTAACATCTCAGTTTTCCACATTAACTATAGCAAAACATCTGATAGAGATTACAAAATAAGTCAAGTCTATTTCTTAAGGCTTGGAGATTTTTTGATTCTACTCTATAATTAGGCGAAGTAGGAAAAAATAGAACTTCTTCAGCATCTGATTTCCAAAGTTTCAAAACCCTGGGAGCTGTTTGCTCAGCAGCACGTTGTTAGTGGTTTCATCTCACAGATGCTTAAATTCTCCTGCATTTTAGGATATTACTTTCGTTTAACTTTTTTAAAGCACATTCTGGTGTAGGCTGGCATTTTAGTAGCTCTGAACTCCTGAATTGGAGGGGAAAAAATTAAAAGTCTCTTTTAAATAGGTTGTAAAAGGTGCAGCTGCAGATAAACTTTACCTTAGATATTTCCTGCCATATCAGTAACTCACAGACAGGTAGGTGGAGGGGGAGGAGTAAATCCTGGCAGGGCGAGGCTGCTGGGCAAAGGCAGGCTACACGGTCGCTTGGTGGAGAGTCTCCAGGGAATAGTTTCTCCTCCTGCAAAGACATGGAGTGGTTAGGCAGGGAGAGTGTGGTGCCACATGCTGGCTGAGAGATGCTAACGGCGATCAAAACCAAAACGAGGCCTATTTGGGGGGCTTAAAGCCCAGGGGACAACCCAGGCTGGAGAGATGTCTTGTTTAGAGAGGCTGCTCCAAGTCCCAGACCTGAGGCAAGACCCACCAATGGTTTCCAGTGAGTTGGCGAGATGTATTCTGTTCTGTTCAAGCCTCGGGGACAGCCAGGGTTAATTTAAATGGGCATTGGCATGAGTTAAGAATTAGTAAATAAAGTCATGGTTGTACATTTTTAGTTGGTGTTCTGTATATTTTTTATATATATATTCTGATTCTGTGTTCTTTTCATAGACTTTACTTTCAATAGGGAAACAAGTACTCGAAAAATGCAGCGTCCTTTGCGCCACTTAATCATACCTAAGGGGACCCCTCCTTTTCAGACCACAAGGTCATAAGCCAGGTGCCAGGGTCTTGTGGTAGGATGTTGTCTGGCGATCAGGCACGGTACTGGGAAGAAGCAAGCTCTGAGGAGCTGCTTTGCAAACCGCGAAATCGCCATGCCTCTCACCCACCTGTACTGATCAGGTGTTTGCGCTGTGGTTGTTCTTTCCTAGTGGCAGTGCCCATTTGGACTTCCACAGTCAGAGATGGCGGCAAAGGTAAGTTTTTTTTAAAACTCATAAGAGAGAAAGGTAAATTTTAGTGTTTACAGTTTTGGTGTTCTCATTCCAGGATGGAGGAGACCGAAGAAATACATCAGAAACCTAAAAGTAAAAGCACCACTGAGTGTGTTGCTAGCCATCCTTTGTCGCAGGCACTGACGAGTGGGCCAAGCCAGCAGGTGTTTAGGGTGCAGAGGGGGAGGGACCAGGGAACATCCTGCTCATTAGTCCATGTGGTTCTTGGCAGGCTGTTTCTAACTTGGAACTAGTCAATTACAGTGGATAGAGAGGGCCAAGGTTGATAGACATCAGTTCCTTATCTCTCCCTGCATCTGTTAGTTTGCAAACTGGCCCTTGTACACAGAGGGCAGGGAGAAACCGAAGAAAGAGGCAGGCCACTCCAGACTGGTAGGTGGCAGGTTATTAAGCATGGGAACATACTTAGGAGGCTCATCTTGGGCTGCCGCAGGACAAGTAAACCTCCACACCTCCTTGCCAAATCTTAACAGTTTATATAGAGGCCATACCGTCCAGATGGTCTCAACCACACATTGCTCTCTCAAGGCTGTGTCCTTGAAAACGGTTCCCACTGTGGGAATGGTGGGAAGAGCGTACATTCCATGCACAGGGGAGGGGGTGAGGAGCCTCCGATTGCCCAGGTCCAGTTCTTGGGTCAGCTGGTGGTCACGTCCTCTCTATGACCTCCTCCAACAGCATCTTATCTAAAAATGATCATTATTAGCCTCTGTTCCCACTTTATAAGGGCCATAATCTTAAACTAATTGTCCTGTGCATGCTTCATGTATACATACTTCATAGCAAGCATGCATACACTTGGTGTCCATTGAGGGCAGGGACCTGTCCTTTATCCTTTTTGGCCCAGTAGCATCCAAATGTCAAGTAGGTATTTAGTGGATACTCAGTCGCTACATGTTGGTTAGTTGATTAGATGTTTGAGGGTTTCTCTTGAGAATGAACTGTGTGGTATCTAGCCTACCCCTCCCTTTGTTTTGTAGGCAGTATCATCGAAAGCTGCTGAGCCTTGGTCTGCTCATCCAGTATATGCAAGATACTGGCAACATTATCAGCAAGCGATGGCTTGGATGCACAGCCACCAGAACGCCTATAGGAAAGCCGTAGAATCTTATTTCAGTTCCCCATGGTACTTCCCTCCCGCAGCTCTTTCCCAAAGCTCTCATGCTAACGAGGGTGGATCTCCTCAGTCCTTCTATGACCATCATTCAGCATCCCAGGGCTCCGGATGCAATTATTCACATTCTAGAAGGTCTGGGCAGCATCCGCATGACAGCACAAGAGAAGACCAAACTTGGTCCGCAGAGGAGGAGGTGGAGACCGAGTCAGATGGGGGTGTGGAATGCGACGTGAGCAACATGGAGATCACGGAGGAGCTCCGCCAGTACTTCGCAGAGACCGAGAGGCACAGGGAAGAGCGCCGTAAGTTTGGGCCTCTGTCTCTGCGTGCTTCCTTTCCTTGCCCCGCCTTCCACGTTGTTTTCTTCCCTAATCTCTAACATTGTTTTAGAACTCCTCAGCAATGTTCCAGATCCAATCGTAAGACTGGAAAAGGTATGGTGATATTGCACCTCAATTATATTGGTTTCCAGAGTAGTTTTAATACAGGACTTATTTTTAGTTCTAGAACAAAGCTTATCCTAATACTGCCTCTGCCATTTACTGAAGGTTAGACACCACCAGATGGGGTGTGTGCATGCGTGCATGAGTTCCCTAATCTACACAGCAGTCCCTCGAGGTATTAAATCCATTTTACAGATGTGGAAAGTGAGCCTTCAGAAAGTGAATTGACTGGTTCCGTGGTACACAACTAGTAATTTCCTCTTAGGGTTCAAACCAAAGTCTGTCTGACTCCAATTCCTGTGCTTGTTCCTCTAGCACAAACTCAGGGATTAGGTTTTGTCCCTAAGACTGCTAGGTTCCTAAAATCCTGCTGCCAGCTCACCGGTCCACAGCTCGGAGACTGCACGGCGCTCTAGAGCTACCAGATCGTGAATATCAAGCTCTCTTCTGAGTAGAGAGCCCGGCGAACCTAAACAGAATAACAAAATGCCTGGTATTCAAACCTTTCCAGTTTGATCCCGCATTGAAACTCTGTCCCCGGACGTAGAGAATTGTGAGAATGGTCTTCTGTCTGCAGTGGGAAAGCAGTTTTCTTCTTGTACTGTCTTACTAACTTGCTATGAAGAACTAGAACTGCTTTGTGTGCTCTCCTTGCTATTAAGATTCACCAGCCCCTTTACACTGTCAGAGTCTCTAACAGATATGCCTTTCTCCTTCTTACAACCAGTATCCAGTCTCCATGCTGTTTTTATTGAGCTCTAATTATATGATATTTTACCTAGAATTTTCTAATAAACAGAAACATAGACTCCTGGGAATGGGCGAGTTTCGTTTCCATCCTGAATGATCTGTATTTTCCTAATGATGGGCTCGCATTTATCAATTCCCTCTGGGTGCCAGGAACTGAGCCATGGGCTTTGTATAAAGTCTCATGCCCTTGAGTGTCTTTTCCTGTGATTCTTCACTAAACTCCTCATTCAGATTGGTGGTTTTTACCTTCTTTCTTTTGATTAAACTGTTGACGACTTTGATGCGTATTCAAAAGTATATCCAAACAAGTATTTTTAAAACAATACTTTCTATTACACATAGAATACATTTCTTTCCTCATCTCCAGAAATTTTACCTTTTTTCAAAATACGTATAAAATAATCATTAGTCTCACTTAAAAGTATACAACGAATGAGGGAGAATAGGCATTGAAGCATGTCTGCATTTGGTTAGAATGCCGTTAAGCTTTTGAAAAAGAAAATATGATGGAGATAAGGCTGATTTCTGTCATCCTCACCAGAAGGTAGAATAACATGTTTTTCCCACCGGAGATGGATGCTTTTATGATAGAACTTGTAATTAAGGATGGGAGCACATCCCAGTCATCTAAAAGGATATTTTGAACTATCTGCTAATTTAAAATAAATCTGATATAGTTATTCAATACAAAATAGATCTGAATGAAATGAAAATAAAATAATGAAATGGGTCCTTCCAATCAAAGAAGCAGTTTGGTTGAAAATAAAATAATGAAATGTGCCCTTCCAATATAAGCAGTTCAGTTACAGATATGGTTAAGAACCATCCCAGTTCCTCCCTCTTACCTTTGTCAGGTAGAATTCTAGGTAGGTAAAAAAAAAAAAAAAAAAGTCAGGAAAATTACCTGCAAAGTTGTGCCTGGCATTTGATGTTATTTTGAATGAAGGAAGGAAGGAAGGATTTCCATATTAATTATGAGCCTTAAATCAAAGGTTTTCAAATATCCCACAAAGTGCTAAACTTGCCATGGTTCTGTGGGACATTTTAGAAAGTGAGTTAGGCTTTGACTGCTTTATAAACTTGATGAACTTCATATTTTGTTGGATATTATTCCTAAATCTGCTTAGTTTACTTCAAGGCTTCAAATTGCACTATTATCATCGCTGGTAATGGGTTGAATTGTGTCCCCTAAAAGAAAACATTTGTTGGAGTCCTAACTCCCCCAGACCTCAGGATGGGACCTTATTTGGAGATAGGGTCTTTATAGAGGTAATCAAGTTAAATGAGGTATGAGGGTGGGTCCTAGTCCAATATGACTGGTGTCCCTATGAAAGGGGAAAAATTCGAACACAGAGAGAGGCATGCACCCAGGGAGAACGCCATGTGAAGACTGGAGTTCTGCTGCCACAAGCCAAGGAAGTACCAGAAGCTAGGAGAGCGGCCTGGAACAGACCCTTCCCCAGGGCATTCAGAGAGGGCACGGCCCTGCTGACACCCTCATCTCAGGCTTCCCGCCTCCAGACTGGGAGACAATACATTTCTGAGGTTCTAAGCCCCCCAGTTTGTGGTGCTTTGTTATGGCAGCCCTAGGAGACTAATAAAATCATCCTGCGAGAATTTTCTTTGTTCCCAAATGCAGTCAATGAGTGGGACATAAAGTGAACCACATAGGTCTTGCGATTACTGTGAAGAAAATGTGGAGCGTATTTGTTTAACCATGATCTAGATAGAAAACCAAGAAAAAAGGAAATTTTATGAAAACTATTACAATCTACATCTTTAACCTTACTCCCCAAAATTTGCATTATCATTAGTAACATTATCCAGAGACAGCTGTGGCAGAACCACTCAAATGACAGGGTTCTAGCCTAGCTCCACCACCTACTAGCTGGAGGTTCTTAGCCCCTTGTGGGCCACCTGCCCTGTTCTGTGCCTCAGTCTCCTCACCTGTGAAATGGGGATCCTAGTTAATGGAGTGGTAATTGTGAAGATTAAATAAGGTGATAAGAGGAAAGTTATAGACCAGTGCTTGGTACAAAGTCAGTGCCCAAGAAATGTTAGTTATGGTTAGTTGCTAATAACTCATCCTTTGATGTGGATTATTAACCATAAACTGGTTTTGCTCTGATACTGTTTGTCTTCATTAGTGCTTGATTGAGATTCTGCATATTTTTAATAAAGATTTTCTATGGCTTCAAAAAAAGTCATGTATGCCTGCTCTGCACTTTTCAAACTCTTAAATTGACTTAGAATATTTAAAACATAAAGTGCTGCTGTCTGTCAAGTTTAGTTGTTAGCACACTTTTGTCGAAGTAGTCATTAACACAACTTTTAGTTCTGTTTCAAGGACATTCTTGCTTGATATAACTTAATATAGTAAAATGCATGGAAAAATGAGCCCTCTCCATATTACAGACAACAGCGTTAAACACATCGAGCTCCTGCTTCTTTGTGGTTTTAGAATGTGTCATTGTAGCATCATTGAAAACGACTTGGCATAGGGCCTCTGCGATGCTTTTGTGTCCTGCAGTCTGTCCTGAAAGCATTATCAGGTCCCTAGGAGATGGGAGAGTTGTCTGGCGAGGGCGAGAACAGGCTGTGGTGTCAGAGTCTAATCTTCCCGCCACAGTCTTGATCTTTACTAGAAGAAGCTGCTTGGGCCTGATCCTGCACCACCAAAAATAGCAAGCAGTGGTGTGCCAGTGTTATTTTTTTCACCAGCACGCTTGGTGGTGTATAGGACGAATACGTGTTCCTTCGAGCAGTAATGAATGATGGAATTCAGATGTAAGTAATTCGAATGCCCATGTGTTTTCCAATCCATTACCTTCACTAGGAATGTTCATGGAGGTTTAGTTACATACACAGTTGGGAAATGTTGTAGCAGTGATAAGGGACCTGAACAGCGTGAATACTTCCTTAAAGTTGTTTTCTTTTGCTCTTTGAACCACTAGAAGCTACTTATTCATTAAGGGAAAATTCAGCTTTGAATATGAATTGTTTAGAGAACACAGAACTTTATAAAATACTACGAGCAAGGGAAAAGGTAGCTGAACTTAAAAGATTTTTCAGTATCATTCACTTCCGCAGGAACATATATGTTACACAATTCATCATCATCTGTGTCTTATTTAATATTTTCTTAGGATAAAATCCTTCAGACTGAACAGCATGTTCTTGTGATCACTGCTCTTCCAGATAATCTTGAATTTAACATATTTCAATGATAAAAACAAAAAAAGTTAAGTAGGATAAATAAAGAACTCCTTTTGTGCAGTGGGAACAGGCATGCTTTTGATTATGTTATATGTCATCATTTCCTAATGAGGTATTTCCGTTATTTAAAAGTTCAGTGGTAACATTGCTTATGGGAAAGTAGGCGGTTGTGAAGTTTTAAAGGTCAGCTGTGTTTTCAATTATTTCTTAGGAAAAATGTTTATTGTTAGGTTAAGAAAAGTATTTTTTAGTCATAAATAACCATCAGTTGAGACTGCAAGGTTATAGTCCTAATACTTAGAGGGAAAATGAGTGAAAGTTATCATTCCCAAAAGAGAAGAAGGCCCTCCGAAACAAACACTGCCACTGTTGTCTCAGGCTTGACCCAATCAGAAAATTATCACCTGTGTTTGGGGGGTATCTGTTGGGTCAAAACAGGGACATATTCACAAAAAGCTTAAACCCAGTTGGAAGAGGAGAGAAAATCAAACTTAAAATGTTATCTAGAAGAGCTTTCAATGGTGTGGTCCATGGGTACTTTTGCAAATGAGAGGTAGAGCCAGTGAACTGGCAGTCAGAGGAAGAGCCCACGGGGTGGTCATGGAGAAATGGAGTGTACTCTAGGCTTTGAGGGATGGGTCGATTGGGAAGGAGAGAGAAAGAAAGGGGTTAAGTCCATTCCTCACTTAAAAAGTGCTCTTCTTGCCACAGGGCCCAGGTGTGTTTTTATACGTTTGATGGGAGACATCTGCTCCATTGTGCTGTGTCCGCTGGAGTAGGAAGGTTTGAGACGCTAGTTTTCATAGTGAGCCTTCAGTCAGTAGGCTGGAACCCCATCTGTTTCGCCCTCTGTCCACCCTCTGTGGAAAACCTAGAAGATAGAGTAAAGCTTATGGCCCAGTATTTAGTGAGCCATTTCGGTTTAGTCAATGACATTAAAATGTGGAGTCATACTGATGGAGCACAGTTCCGTCATGTGTGTTTGTTTCGTCTAGCTCAGGTGTTCGGAAGTACATCAAGCCAGTGAGAAGACACGTGCAGAAGGCTGGAGAAAAGTGGAAGGGAGGGGTGGAAATGCACTTTATTCTAAAAGCAAAAATGGTCATTGTCCACTGACTTCAGGATTATATTTGTCGTGGAGCAAGGAGTGAGGATAGAAGACCCAGCAGAAATGGCTCCAGGTCTGCTGGCCGGCACCTGTGTTCTGGGTGTGTTGGTGACAAACCAGAAATGCAGCATTTGTGATATCAGTCAAGTCTGTGCTTTCGCTCGGTTGTGTTAAGATCATTAATTCTGGCAACACAGCAGAGAATATAATCAGAAAGACATGCTAATCCTAGAAAAATGAGGGAAAATAGCATTCTTTAACACTCATTTGTCTTAGTGCTTTGTCCTCCAAAATGTTCTGCCTTTGGGCTAGTTGTTTGTGGAATACTGAATGAATGTCTTCCTGCTATGTCAGGTTCTCTAACGTCTAAGTCACTTCCCAGGATTTAGTTTTTCCTAGATATACGTTAAGTCTGCATTGGTAGCATCTTGTAAATGTGTAGACTGAGGTGAAAAATATCAAGGTTATGTATCCTGAACTTAGATGGAATCCGGTAAAGTTTCTCCTTAGTATAATACCGTTTTTCTTGTTTTAACCGTATATGCATATTAACCCTTACATTAGTTTTAGGACTGCTGTAAGAAATTACCACAGGGGCCGGCCCAGTGGCGCAGCGTTAAGTGCGCGCACTCTGCTTTGGGGGCCTGGGGTTCATCGGTTTGCATCCTGGGCGCCAACATGGCACAGCTTGGCAAGCCTTGCTGTGGCAGGCGTCCCACATAGAAAGTAGAGGAAGATGGGCATGGATGTTAGCTTAGGGCCAGTCTTCCTCAGCAAAAAGAGGAGGATTGGCAGCAGATGTTAACTCAGGGCTAATCTTCCTTAAAATATATATGTTTGTATATATATTTTTTAAAAAAGAAAGAAATTGCCACAAACTGGCTTAAAACAACGGAAATTTATCCTCTCACAGTTCTGGGGGCCAGAAGTCCAAAATCAAGCTGTTGGCAGGACCACACTCCCTCCAAAGGCTCTAGGGCCTGTTTCTTCCAGCTTCTGGGGGCTCCTGGCATTCCTTGGCTTGTGGCTACACAGCTCCAGTCCCCGCCTCCATGTTCCCATGTTCTCCCCTGTGTCTTTAAGCGGCTTTTTCTGTCTCACATTAGGACACTCATTGGATTTAGGGTCCACCCTAATCCAGTATGATCTCATCTTAATCTTTCCCTTAGTTACATCTGTAAAAAGCCTCTTTCCAAATAAGGGCACATTCTGAGGTTCCAGGTAGATGTGAATTTTGGGAGGACACTATTCAACCTGCCACAACCCTATTGTAAAGCTGAAATCTATAAAGATATTCTGATGTGCATGAAAACAAATTCCCATGACCAAATATCCTACAAGAAAAAAGTCCGTGGTAATATTGAGTCCCACTGTTGTTTTCAGTAAAAATGACCAGCCTCCCCATGACAGGGCTCCTGTTCAGTTACGTCTGAAGGGTCATGTTCTACTTCTCGACTTCAGTCAGATGACTCTCCATCTGGTTGGCTCAGCCCTCATCTTGTTTTGACAGGATGAAAAACTGCCAGTGATTGAGAATCCTTTCTTTCATTGGGAGGAAGGAAGCAATAAATAGAAAATAGAATAAGTGGTTGCTTTCAAATGAGTGTATTCCATTCTAAGGTTTGCATGGTCCCTAAGTCAGTATAAACTAAGTACTTTCAGATGCTAGCTTAGCCTCCAGTGCCCAGCCAGTCTGAGGGTGTTTGGTTTTAAGCTGACTGGCTTTCAAATTTGTAGTCTAGCCTTAGAACATCTTTTTTTTCTCATTGTGTAAGTAGAGGCAAAGTGATTCAAATGTAAGGGAACAAGGTCAGACCCCAACCCATTGGTGCCCCTCCCCTCCTTCTTCCCTGCCCAGCCTCTTCACCACAGAGGCTCTGAGGAACCTGCTGGAACGGAGCTCTGCCCAGCACCTTTTGAGATCTGAGCATCTGTTTCTCTATCCCTGAGTTACCATCATTTTTCTTTAAAAGCATTTGGAAGAAACAATTCTTTACAAAAAATAATGTATGGCCTTTGTCCGAGCTTTCTCTGCACAGTCATTTCCTGAGCACCTGCTTTGCGTCAGTCCTCCCGGGGCTGGGGTTAGGAGTGAGTACAGGTGACAGTGCCCCCGCCATAGATGACTCCCACAGAGGGGTCCTGGCTCTAGCCAGTCTGTCATTGTGGGAGACAGGCTTCCCACCCCTTACTGTGTTTTAGGGCAGCTGCCCACTATGCAGAAAACCAGGAAACCTCCAAACATCTTGCAAGGCAGGGAGGGGACAAAGGTTGGGCCTTAAATTTTCATGAAAAAGCCTGGATGGGAAGGAGGCTGAGTCGAGAATTGAGAGCAGAGGGCTGTGTGTCTTATTCTTTTACTGTTACAGTGTATGAACTTTATTAACTAAAACCCTGTGATGGTAACCCCTGAGCACATGCTGCGTGCCAACTTGGAAAATTGCACGGGCTTCATTGACTGCCGGCTGGGCTTGCTTTGTATTAACGTAGTGTTTCATCCACAGATGTCAACAGTAAGAGAAAATGTCTCTTGACATAGAATTGTTAGACCAATTTAATACCTGTAAGATAGCTTTTATCAGAAGGGTAGCAGAATTTTTTTTTGAGGTAACATAGGCTTATAGCGTTATATACATTTCAGATGTACATCATTATATTTCCATTTCTCTGAAGACTACATCATGTTCACCACCCAAAGTCTAATTACTATCCGTCAATTAGAAGCATAATTATAACCACGTTAAATTATAAGGACAGGAAAAATAAAGATGCACAAGTAAAAAAGGTTATATTCACATATCCTAACGGCAGAGAGCAACACTTACTAAGACAGCAAAGACTCCGGTGTTTATTAAAACTTCCAAACTCAGAGACTCAGATTTAGACAGGAAGTTCAACATCTGTTGGGTCATTAAGTCTGTTGGTAAGGCTAATTATAGTCTTGGGACAAATTTGAGAGTAAAAGGACTGTGGTCTGGGACCTTCTGTCCTCTAGATGTAGAGGCTCTGAGGCCCCATCAGCCCCTCACGTCAGCTTGTTTCCTCCGAGCCGATGAAGAAACCAGAGCCCAAGGACTGATAACATGTCCAAGGCTCTCCTGGGTGGCAGAGGGCAACTGTTGTCCCTGGCTTGTGTGGAAATGCCAAGCCTTCAGAAGAGTAGTCTTGAGGGGAGCGAGGGGCATAGAATTTAAACACCTATGAGAACTGAACAGTTTATATCCTGATGTTTCAAACTTGGCAAAAAGAACAAAAATGAGAAACAAATGCTGTTGACCTCTCATTCGTTTGCATAGTAAAGGCCAATATTTTGGTTTAGTTCTGCATTTCATAGTAAGTCAATTATTTCTCTTTTCCATGGATAAAGTAACAGATTGCATTTATTGTGTGTGACAGTCATTTGGCATATCCGTTTATTACTTCCTTATGTCAAAATAGCCTGCAGATGTGCTAAGACAGAAACGGCCGTATACATTGTTCATAATGTTTCCAGGTTTATAAAACTTCCTCCCTCCGGGTCCAAGGCGTGAGTTATAAAGAACAGGATTTATGAGGGACTGCAGAGCCACATAAATATCTTCCTGTTCACACTTGATTCACTCACTTTGGTGTTCCCTTCCATACTAAGCTTTCATTCTGCTACTTTTTTTTTTAACAAGGAAAGAATGATTTATATCACTGTTTTATTCCCCTACAACCATCTTGACTCCTTAGTTGGTAGCATTCCTCTTGGTAGCAATAGTAGCTACAGATGTGCGCATTCTACTATCCATTTAGAGTAGCTTACAAAAATCTATGTCAGTTGGCTAAATTTTACCTTATGCAGCATTGGTGTGTTGATTTTTGTGTTGTTTCTATTTACATGCGAATTAAAGTTAAGATATTAGGACTTGTTAGAGTAAAACATATAGAGGGGAGAATAAATTGAATAAATATTTCTCGCTTTACAAGAATCCGTTTAAATTAGTAGGATTAAGAGCAGATATCGCTTGGAATTTAGCCTAAGCTCACCTGTGAAGTGAAGCGGACAGTCCGATCCCGTCAAGGCGGAACTCTGCACGCTGGTGTGGACTTGTTAATATAGCAGGAAGGTTAAAGTCGGAGCTCTTCCTTCCCTTCACAGAATTGCCTTTTCTGGGCCCTTTTACCTTCAGCAGTACTGAATTATTTCACCCCCCGGTGCCTGGTCTGATTTGTGCTTGGGGTGTGAGAGGCTCGTGGCCCCTCGCCGCAGTTCTGTAGTGCCTAGCACTTGCTCTTTGCCAGATGCCCTCAAATCAATACCTCTTCCTAAGGGCTGATGGTTTTCCCCCATCACCTCATTTCGGATGGGAAGTACTACTACTTGCAACCTTGGGCTTTGCAGGAAGCGTTTCATTTCTCTGCTGGCCTGGCACAGAGTTTAAAACCAAGTGAGCACCACCAGCGTTCCTAGCCCGGCAGGCCTGGGCGGCCGAGCAGGTGAAAGAGAAGAGAGGAACCCAGGTGGTTTCATCTTCTGTACTTTTAGGGCTCGTGGCAGAGGTTTGATAGTTTGGGGTGACATTTCCTTGTGGTTTTTTGCCATTTCTCTAGTGTATAACCCCCTGATAAGTGAACGGTGCGCTCACTAAGGAGATAATGATAATATGCAGGTCGTGCCGCAGAATCTAGTGAACATCTCAGCTGGCACAGCGGGGCCACACTTCACAGTTGGGGAGAGAAAGCGGAGGGAAGTCAGGGGGCTGCCTGCTGAATGGCGGGCAGCAGCCGCATCCCCAGTTCACCATTCCCCTCCTGCCCCTCGGCTCCCTCGCAGGGCGGCAGCAGCAGCTGGAGGCAGCGCGCCTGGCCGATTACGTGAACGCCGACCACGACCTGTGCTACAACCCGCGCCGGTCCGCGGAGCCCCCGGCCGAGAGGCCCGGCGAGCGGCGCCAGGCAGAGATGAAGCGGCTGTATGGGGACAGCGCCGCCAAGATCCAGGCCATGGAGGCGGCGGTGCAGCTGAGCTTTGACAAGCACTGTGACAGGAAGCAGCCCAAATACTGGCCTGTCATTCCGCTGAAGTTCTGAGCCCGGGGCACTGGGTCCCCAGCCATCACCCCCTGCCTCCGGATTCACTCTCTTCATCTCTCCTGTGCATTTTCCCAGGAAAGAGAAATGAGCATGTTCACCAAAGTCCCAGTGGGCCCCTCGTGGTGGGGGGAGAGGTGATATGTCAGCCACTTTGAAGTTGGCAGGACGTGTACTGTTCGAACCTGAGAGATTGTCTTTTGACATCTTTATAATTTCATATAAATCGTACTGGGTTTTGATGTCAAGAATAGTGTTCATTCATTAAAGTTCTCACTTAGAGATACTGGCTGGTTTTTTGCCTTTTTCTGTTTTCTTCTCTACCCAACCCGAGCTAGGCAAATGCCTTATGTGAGCCAGCTGGCCTGCCCTACTCGCCCTCCTTTAGCCCCCACTGAAAATGATGCAAGCATGCAGCGAGACCCACACTACCTTTCTCCAGGGCTGAGGCCACATGCATGTTCTCTAATGGGCCAGAGTTCGGATTTTCCGGTTTGCAGGCCACACGGTCTGTGTCGGGACTACTCAATTCTGCCCTTGCAGCGTGAAAGCAGCCGTAGGCAGTAAGTAAACGGGGATGTGGCTGTGTTCCAATCAAACTATAAAAATAGGCTGTGAGCCAGATTTGGGCCTCATGTGATAGTCTGCCCACCCCTCCTCTAGTGGAATGAAAATACCTGTCTGACATTCTTATTATCTCCTTATCTCTACAGAGCTTGAATGTCATACAGAATTGAGAGCAAAGAACAAGAATTCCCAGACCTGCTCACCTCTGCAGCCTCCTCTGTTGTAGAAAAAGTATAATTGAGCTCTTACTATGTATATCAAATCTTGTTTTGATAAGAGAAAACATTTCTGAGAATGAAAATCTAAAAATTGATGGAACAGTCCATTATAAAAGCCAGCTGCCTTTTAAATAAGTTATTACAGTGCGTTGCCAGGGTGAGCCCATGTTGACCTGAGAAGATTAGCACATCCATCAAAGGTTGGTGAAAAGATTTCGTATTGACATGTTTCTCCCTAAGAACACTTTGGTCTGTGTTTCAGCCCGTGCCCTGAGACAAATGCATTCTTTTCACCAGCCCCAGGTGCTTATTTTTCCAAGCGCTCGTTTTATGACTCAAGTTGCAGTTTGTGCCTGGGTATTACAGACAAAAATCAGAATTAACTTCCCCTGAGGTGACACATAACTAAAATTTCAAATCTTTAGTATTTTTTTAATTTTAAGCCCATGCGCCTAAATAGAAAATAAATGTGACTCAGACAAATACAAACCAAAGCCTGTCATTGCAGCAGGTTCTTAGCTCTTTGAGAGAGAAATGTTTCTCTTTACAAAGGACTCTCATCCCTTCCCCCAAAGAAACCAGCATGCCTGTCCCACCCCTGCTGGCTTTGTGACCACAGGCGAGTCCTTTTCACCTCTCGGTGCTTCTGTTCCTGGCTCCTGAAGCAGGTCTTAATGATTCCTCCTCATGGGGTCTTCGTGAGGAACGCATTGAGTGAGTGCCTGTAAAACACACAGTGCTGGCCACACGTAAATACTCAATAACATTATGTTGGTACTTATTACTTCCCTGTCTTTAAAAATTGTGAAAGAGTGCCAGTGGAAGTCCTGAAGATAGAACTCCTTCCAAACATGGAGAATGGTTTCCCTGTCAACTCTGAATGTGTTGGCTTCTTGACACCTTGTTCCCACCTGTCCTCTCCAGGTGTCTCCTGGATAATTTGTGATAGGAGGAACCCATGACTTGTCCATTTGTTCAGCAAATATTTGAGTCCTTTCCATTCCAGTTAACTAAACCATGGTCTCCCTCCTCGGGGAACTTGCTCTCTAGGAGCGGGGCAGACAGGTGTGCGGTGATAATTATTGCAATGTGTGCACTCCCGGAGGCCCGTGTGGGAGGCACGAGAGCCTGGGAGAGAGATGAGGGCAGGGCTTCTCAGCCTCAGCACTAGTGACATTTGGAGTCAGATCATTCTTTGTTCTCAAAAACTACATACTATGGATGCATATATATGTACTAAAATCAAGAAACTTGCATGGAAATAATTCACACACACCAGCTTCAGAATAATGAAGTTAGTTCTGAGCAGGGAGAGCATTAGAGTGCCGTTCAAAAGGGACTTTTATGTCTCTCTAATGTTTAGTTTCTTTATAAGAGAAAAGCTAATTTCTTTAGCAATCACTGAAAGTGAACTTGAAGTTGGTCAATTTCTCTGTGCTTCAGTTTCCTCATCTGCAAAATGGGGATAATATTCCTTCACCACTTTTCTGAAATCCCCAAAGCTCTGGAAACTGGAAGTTGTGTTGTGTTTGTTTTTTAAAAGTAATTTGTTTGGCAGCCAAATCCCACTTGACTGTAAAGATTTGGACAAAACCTGACCTGAACGGAATTGAGGATATTTATGGTCTTTACTTATCCCACTTACAATTTTCTTCCATTTTACTGCACAACTGTCTTTGATGACAGGCTGCTGCCCCAGCCCATTGGGACAAGTTCTATAATAGCTGTTCTACTTTTCAAAAGTACAACGATGTCTAAACTCCTAAACTCCCCGCTTTTAGCCGCTTCGCCCTGCTCAACTCGGCATCTACACCATATTCACAATATCTGTAAAGCACAGTGTCTCCAGAGCACAGCAAAGAATCCGGAGCTGTTTACGCCCTCAGCGAGACTCCAGTGTATTCCATGCTGGAGCATGGGGTTAGGTTCTAGTCCTAGCTCTGCTTGAGAATGTATGACTCTGGATTATGCATTTACACTCTGTCTGAATTTTAGAACTGAGGCTATAGTGGCAAGAAGAAGAGGGAACACACGAGATATTGAGGAAATAGACACTCCGTGGCTTGGCGATCTGGAGCAGGTGAGGAAAAGTCTAGGACGGCTCGGGTTTCTCTCTTGGATGGTGGTTCTAGTCATTAAGGTAAAGAAAACAATGAGAAACAGGTTTGGGAAGAAGCTTAATTAATTCCGTTTGGGACACAGTGAGTTTGAAGAGCTCACAGGACATCCAGTGACATCCTGTCAGTCACTGGATGCTTGAGTTTGGAACTCAGCGGAGAGGGTCTGCATCAAAAATACAGACTTCTGAGTCCTCAGCCTTAGGAAAATGGAAAGGGGGACCGTGTATAGGCTGGGAGGAATGGACTAATGACAGTGGGGCCCTAAAGAACAATGACTGTAAAACACAGGTAAAGAGGAGTCTGAAGGGAACTGAGAAGAAATGGCAAAGACAGAGAGGAGGAAAACCAGGAGCTAGAGGTGTCTTAAGAGGGAAAATCATAAGTGGACAGCCAGACAATATGGCTTCCACTGTGATGCATTAGGAAGTTGACTTCACCACCAATGAAGTATTTTTCCAAATATATATATTAATAGGTATAGATATGTATTGAGATATATGTATATCTTAAATATATTGCAAATATTTTTGCAAATATATATGTACACCAAAACAGAATCTAATCAAGACTCTACATTTAATTACCAATTTACAGGAAGTTTAAGAAATAGACTAACGTGTTAAAAGACTGTGAAAATACAATCAGCTAGGGGCCGGCCTGATGGTGCAGCGGCTAAGTGCGCACGTTCCGCTTTGGCGGCCGGGGTTCGCCAGTTCGGATCCCGGGTGCGGACATGGCACCACTTGGCAAGCCACGCTGTGGTAGGCATCCCACATAGAAAGTAGAGGAAGATGGGCATGGATGTTAGCTCAGGGCCAGTCTTCCTCAGCAAAAAGAGGAGGACTGGCAGCAGATGTTAGCTCAGGGCTAATCTTCCTCAAAAAGAAAAAAATACAATCAGCCAAATCCAGAATGTGGGAAATTTGATAGGATAGAAGAACTCAGTTTCTTCAACAAATGGACTTTTAAAAGGTGTGTGTTGGAGAAGGGGAGATGGCAGTGAGGAGGGACCGTTATGAGACGTGATGTGTAAACTTTGTATGCATCCTAATTTGAGCAAATTAATTATTAAAATTTGGGGGGAATTTGAATATGGAACAAGTGTTAGAGGATATTAAAGAATTATTAATTTTGTTAGGTGTAATAATTGTTTAGTGGTTATATTTTTTTAAAAAGCTCTTATCTGTTAATGACAGTGAATTCTTTCCTGTTGAACTCGTGATGTCTGGGATTTCTTTTAAAGTATTCCAGTGGCAGAGCATGGGAGAGGTGACAGTTAAAACAAGATCAGCAAAATGTTGAGAATTCTTGAAGCTGGGTCATGGAAACATGGCGATTCTTTATGCTCTTTTCTCTAGATTTGTTTATGTTTGAAAATTCCATAGTTAATTTTTAGAAAATGAAGTGGAATTTGAAGGAAAGAGATTAATAGCATTGTCACAGAAAGGTCTGGTAAACTAAGAAGAGAAAAGTAGACTTTGGCCTGACAATCTAGAAACCATTGTAATATAAAGACCTTAAAGCAATTTCAGTAGATAGGTGGGGAAGAAAACCAAATTTTACATCAAAAGCTAATGTACTGAAGGGAAAAAAAAAGGATTGGGGCATGTCAAAGGGACATGGGAATGAATCTGAAAGAACTCCCAGTAGGGGCCGGCCCACTGGCGCAGCGGTTAAGTGCGCATGTTCCCCTTCACCGGCCCGGGGTTCGCCAGTTCGGATCCCGGGTGCGACATGGCACCGCTTGGCAAGCCATGCTGTGGCAGGTGTCCCACATATAAAGTAGAGGAAGATGGGCACGCATGTTAGCTCAGGGCCAGTCTTCCTCAACAAAAAGAGGAGGATTGGCAGCAGTTAGCTCAGGGCTAATCTTCCTCAAAAAAAAAAAGAACTTCCAGTAGCCAAACTGGAACAATTTGAGCAACAAAATCTATAACATAGAATTGGATTGTGATGCAAAGTATAAAAGAAATACACACGAGTCCATACTGATAAAGGGGCAGAAGAAGAAATGGGGAGAAGAGACAAGTCTTCCTTACAGAAGAATTCTAAATAAGGTCTATAGATCCTGGCTCCTCTAGGAGGTGGACCTTACTCTCCCTCCCCCATTGAGTAGGGGCTAACCTAGTGACTCACTTCCAAAGAGCCAAGTATAGAAAGGGAAAAAGAACAGCTTTCAGTGGAGAAACCTGGCAGACACCCATTACCCAAGAGCTCCAGGCTAACGTCCCCAGGGATAAGCTCTGTGCATACCGTGTGCTACCTGATGTGATGAGAAGGCCACTTCACCTCTACGGTGGTCCCAAACCCGTAACCCCAGTCTAATCATTACACCACATAAACCCAAATTGAGAGACAGTCTACAAAATACCTGACCAGTACTCCTCAAAACCCTCAAGGTCATGAAAAGCAAGATCAGACAGAAACTGTCACAGAGGAAACTAAGAAGACATGACAACTCCTTGCAATGTGGGAATCCTGGATCGGATCCCAGAACAGGAAAAGGATATTAGTGGAACAACTGGTGAAATCCAGATAAAGTCTGTAGTTTTTTTTAATAGGAATGTGCCAATGTTAATTTCTTAGTTTTACAAATGTGCCATAATATGTAAAGTGTTAACAATACAGGAAACTAGGTGAAGGTATATAGGAACTCTGTGCGATCTTTACAACTTTTCTATAAATCTAACATAATTCCAAAATAAAAAGTTTTAAAATAAAAGCAGAAATTTAAGATTGATTTTTGCTAATTGTATGTATATCAGTTATTCTTGCTCCACCTTTCAAAGGGGGAAGATATATTTTTACTTTTCGAAAGAAAGAATTTACAAAGCCTTTTCTCTTTTGAGTGCTGTGGAATGTGACATCTCGGACACCAGAGAGACAAGACTGAAGAGAGAGTGAAGGAAGGATCCGGCCTTTGTTAGGTACTTATGTGAATAGTGCTGGACAATTTACACACATTACCTGCCTTGTTTCTCCCAACAACCTGATGAAGCATGAGCCCCAATTTTCTGATGAGCAAATTGATTCAAAGTAAGAAGAAGTGACATGCCTGATGGCTGGGGGTTGGGTGGAAATGGGAAGTGACTGCTAATGGGTGCAGGGTTTCCTTTTGAAGTAATGGAAATGTTTGGGAACTAGATAGAGGTGGTGGTTACACCTCACTGTGTGCTCAATGCCACTGAATTGTTCACTTTTAAATGGCTTCCTAACTGCCTTTGCCCTCCTACAATCCATTCTCAACACAGCTCCTACAGAGGTGCTTCTAAAACATAAGCCAGCTCACATCACTTCTCTGCTCCCATCTCATTTACAATAACAGCTCAAGTCCTTACAGTGTCCTTTAAGGCATGGCAAGATCTGGTCCCCTGTTATCTTTCTGACATTGGTTCACTTTCGTTGCCCACTCTCTCATTTCTCTCCAGCCCCACTGATCTCCTAACTCTTTTTCAGACCTTACTTCTCAGAGTGTGGTCCCTGGACCAGCAGCAACAGCATCAACTGGGAGCTCATTAGAAATGCTGTGTCTTGGGGCCGGCCCCGTGGCCGAGTGGTTAAGTTCGCGCGCTCTGTTACGGCGGCCCAGGGTTTCTCTGGTTCAGATCCTGGGTGCGGACATGGCACCACTCATCAGGCCACGTTGAGGTGGTGTCCCACATACTACAGCTAGAAGGACCCACAACTAAAATATACAACTATATAATGGGGGGATTTGGGGAGAAAAAGCAGAAAGAAAAAAAAGAAGATTGGCAACAGTTGTTAGCTCAGGTGTCAATCTTTTAAAAAAGATTAAAAAAAAAGAAATGCTGTGTCTCAAGTTCCACCCCACACCTACTGAATCAGAATCTGCATTTTAACAATTTCACATTTTAACCCCAGGGTGTTCCTCTACACATCAATTTGGGAAGCTGCGATCCAAAACAGCCTGGCACACTCCTGCCCCCAGGATTTTGCCTTCATCATTTCTCTACCCAGACAGCTTTCCCTCTAAGTATCCACATAAATCACTCTCTCCCTCCTTTGTTCATATGTCACCTTCTCAATGTCCTATTTAAAATTGCAACCCCTCTACCAGGATGGCACTCCTTAACACCCCTCTTGTCTTTATTTCCTCCTCTTTATTATCACCACCTGAAAATGGTGGGCTCTGGGGAGGAGAATCAGCTGCAGAATGATGGGTTATGGGACTACTTTTTTGAGTCTAAGTCTT
The DNA here is from genome assembly GCF_041296265.1 of Equus caballus. NCBI lineage: Eukaryota > Metazoa > Chordata > Mammalia > Perissodactyla > Equidae > Equus > Equus caballus. The sequence goes on along the minus strand of NC_091715.1, from coordinate 10,327,586 downwards.
GCAAAGTTATTTGACTTTTAAATTATGTGCATGTGTACCTTCCATTTGTTTGTTGAGATTTAAAACTGGCGGAGAGTCTGGTTCCACACATAAGGAGCTTGGGAGTCGCCACTCTATCCTAACAAGTAAAAAGCATTTGAACAAACTGAAAATCAACCAGTCTTCTAGGATCCATGAGAGAGGGGAGGACACAGAGCAAACCAATTCCCCCAAGATTGGAGAGACAGGTGAATACAAGGAGCCGTGGCTTACCAGAGCAGAGACTCTCCATGGAAGCCTCTGTGGGAACCAGTGCCAAGCAGGAAAACCTGAGCTGTGACTGAGGAAGCGCTGGAGGCTCAGTGTGGACAACTCTGAGAGTGAAAACTCCAAGGGTCTCGGTCATAGGGAGGCCCCCAAAGTATTGTGAGATTTATCTCCAAGAGCTTGACTAGATTCCCGCAGTAAATACTGAAGAACAATCCCCTCAGGTTTCCAGCAGGGGGAGAGGAAAAGGAACCATTTTGAAATAAGCCAGAGCACTCTGTTTTTAACAAGGCCTGTCCTCAGGGGAAACCAGTTAACCAGAGACTAACTGGCCTGGGGGTGGGAAATCCCCAACCCCAGCCATCTTGTGCCACCTAAGCGGGGAGAAAAAACTGAGAAGCACTTGTGAAGTTAGCAGTCCAGAGGCACAGGCTCACCTAAAGACAGAGAGCTAGTCACAGGACTATGGAACGCTTCCTCTCCCTCCACTCCTCACCACCACATTACTCAAGACTATTTGTATCAGTTCCTTTTAACCCGTACATGATGTCTGGCTATGAAGAAAAAATTACAAGGCATACCAAAAGGCAAAAAACACAATTTGAAGAGACAGAGCAGCCATCAGAATCAGACGAATCAGGAAGGTTGGAATTATCAGACTGGGAATTTAAAACAACTATGCTTGATATGCTAAGGGCTTTAATGGAAAAAGTAAACAGCATGCAAGAACAGATGGGCAATATGAGCAGAGAGATGGAACTCCTCAAAAGAACCAAAAAGAAATGCTAGAGATCAAAAACACTGTAAGAGAAATGAAGAATGCCTTTATGGGCTTATTAGCAGACTGGACACCTGAGGAAAAACATCTCCGAGCTAGAGGCTATATCAATAGAATCCTCCAACACCAAAAAGCAAGGAGAACAAAGACTGAAAAAAACCGAAACAGAATATCCAAGGACTGTGGGACAACTACAGCAGGTGTAACTTACACATAATGAGAATATCACAAGGAAAAAGAGAAGGGAACAAAAGAAATGTTTGAAACAACAATGACTGAGAATTTCCCCCAAATTAATGTCAGACATCAAACCACCAGATCCAGGAAGCTCAGAAAACACCAAGCAGGATAAATGCCAGAAAAAACTACACCTAGGCATATCATTTTCAAATTACAGAAAATCAAAAATAAGAAATCCTGAAAGAAGCCAGAGGAAAAAACACCTTACCTGTGGAGGAACAAATTCTTCTCAGAAACCATGCAAGCAAGAAGAGAGTGGAGTGAAATATTTAAAGCATTGAGAGAAAAACCCCGCCAACTTAAATTCTGTACTTGGCGAATTTATCCTCCAAACAGGAAGGAGAAATAAACTTTCTCAGACAAACAAAAATTGAGGGAATTTGTTGCCAACAGACTTGCTTTGCAAGGAATGTTAACAGACGTTCTTTAGAGAGAAGGAAAATAATGTAGGTCAGAAACCCAGATCTACATGAATAAAGGAAGAGCATCGGAGACGGAATCAGTGAAGGTAAAATGATTTTCTTTATTTTTAACATAAGGTAAAATAATTACCTTATTTTTCTTATTCTTTTTGTTTCTCACTTCAAACTTTAGTTATTTTCGTGCAATTTCATTGTTCAAGGTAGTATGGATGTGTTAAGTGGAACAGGAACAGCTTCTATCTTATGTAATTTTGTCAAATTCAAACATGACTCTTTGGCCACTTTTTCTAAAAAATATTTTCTTTACATATCTTGATAAGATTTTTTCTCCCAGAACCTTTGTTTAAACCTTCAAGTAGTTTGGAAACATTCGCCTATTTGCTCATTCCTCTGGGCACAGCCTTTCAGAGCATTTATCCCACCTGAACCAAAACTCTCCGTTCTCCCAGCTGGTGGTAGGGCTGCTCGATGGAGGTGATCTCAGAGAAATGAGGAGCAAGCAAGCTTTGTAAAGGACTGCTAATTCTCTTCATTAGTATGCTGCGATCCACTCCAGCTTCTGCAAAGTCAGACATGCAAGACAAGTACTTGGCAAAAAAAGCAGGACTCTAACTAGTGTAAAAATAGATTTTAAATAAAATAGGATCTCTATAGGAAAGAGAATTACATTATGCTTTACATTCCCACTCTTGCTTTAAGATATCTGTATATATAAGCCCAAGGGGGACTTATGAAGTTGATCTGCCCTGAGCAAAAATTGAGACTATCCGAGTACATTTTTTTGCCAAGTTACAGTTAAGATTCTTTGGGAAATGCTGCAGTACATCCCACAAAAATGGATGGTGGTTAGCAATACCGTTCGCGTGTTAACAAGTAACATGCACGAGATTTAGGTCAAAGGGGATGAGGCCTAATCCTCGGCTAAAAAACAATTCTGAGATGTGATCATTTGAAAACTTTGGCTAACCATAAAGCAGAAAACAAAACCCATCGTTTAATAGTATGTCTGTCTTGTTAACCTATCCAGCTACCTCTTTTAGAAGCTAAATTCCAAAACAAGTCTTACTTTAATTTTTCTATTTTTTTAATTTTTAAAAATGTTTTATTGAGACATGATTGACATATATTAGTTTTAGATATACAACATAATGATTTAATATGTATGTATATATGCTGTGAAGTGATCACCACGGTAAGTCTAGTTAACATCCATCACCACACACAGTTACAAATTTTTTTTTCCCCGTGATGAGAACTTTTAAAGATCTACTCTCTTAGCATCTTTTTTGGTTTTGATGAGGAAGATTGGCCCTGAGCTAACATCTGTTACCAATCCTCTTTCTGCTTGAGGAAGATTGTCCCTGAGCTAACATCCTTGCTAGTCTTCTTCTATTTTGTATGTGGGATGCTGCCACAGCATGGCTTGATGAGCGGTATGTAGGTCCACGCGTGGGATCTGAACCTGCGAACCCTGGGCCACCAAAGCGGAATGTGCGAACTTAGTCACTATGCCACTGGGCAGGCCCCAGCATCTTTCAAATATACAATATATTATTATTGACTGTAGTCACCATGCTGTTCGTTACATCCCCAGGACTTACTTCTCTGATAACTGGAAGTTTATATCTTTTGACCACCTTCACCCATTTTCCCGACACTCTCCCCTTGTCTCTGGCAACCACCAATCTGTTCTCTGTATCTATGAGTTTGGGTTTTGGGTTTTTTAAGATCCCACATATAAGTGAGCTCATACACTATTTGTCTCTCTGTCTCACTTATTTCATTTAGCATAATGCCCTCAAGTTGCACCATGTTGTCACAAATTGCAAGATTTCCTTCTTTTTAAAGGCTGAATAATATTCCATTGTGTGAATATGTGTGTGTGTTTGTATACACACCACATTTTCTTTATCCATTCATCTGTCAGTGTACACTTAGGTTGTTGCCATTTCTTGGCTGTTGTAAATAATGATGTAATGAACATGGGGGTGCAGATATCTTTTTGAGATAACGATTTCATCTCCTTTGGATATGTACCCAGAAGTGGGATTGCGGGATCATGTGGTAGTTCTGTTTTTAATTTTATGAGAAACCTCCATACTGTTTTCCATGGTGGCTGTACCAATTTACATTCCCACCAACAGTGTACAGGGGTTCTTTTCTCCACATCCTTACCAACACTTGTAATCTCTTGTCTTTTTGATAAAAGCCATTCAGACAGATGTGAGATGACATCTCTTTACGTTTTGATTTGCATTTCCCTGATGATTAGAGATGTTGGGCATCTTTTCATGTACCTGTTGGCCATTTGTATGTCTTCTTTGGAAAAATGGCTATTCAAATCTGCCCATTTTTTTTTTTTATCAGATTATTATTATTACTTTGTTTGCTATTGAGTCGTATGGGTTCCTTATATATTTTGGATATTAACCCCTTATCAGATAGATGGTTTGCAAACATTTTCTCCCATTCCATAGGTTGACTTTTCATTTTGTTGATTGTTTCTTTTGCTGTGCAGAGCTTTTTAGTTTGATGTGGTCGCACTTGTTGATTTTTGCTTTCGTTGCCTGTGCTTTTGGTGTTAAATCCAAAAAATCATCTCTAAGACCAATGTCAGGGAGCTTATGCTCTATGTTTTCTTCTAGGAGTTTTATGCTTTCAGGTCTTACATCCAAACCTTTAATCCATTTTGAGTTGATTTTTGTGTATTGTGTAAGATTATTTTACTTTTTTCTTTTTCTTTTTCTTAATCTAACAGATAAAAGTTTGTTCAAAATAATAATAGCAACACTGTATTCAATTATGTATGCTTGTGTATATATCTTATGTGTATGTACATATATACATATATATGCTTATGTATGCTTACCTATAAGCAAAATAAATGACAGTGATGGTACAAGGGCTTGGTTGGAGGAATTAGGATTATTATAAGGTCCTCACACTACCCGTGAAGTCATATAATGTTATTTGAAAATGGACTTGGATTAGCTGTAAATCTATATTGCAAACTCTAGGACAACCACTACAAGTTGTAAAAAAAGAAATATAACTGGTATACTAAGAAAGGAGAGAAAAATGGAATCATGTAAAATGCACCAAGGGTAGAAAAAGTAGAAGATAAAAATAGGAACAAAGAACAGTAAGAAAGAGAGACAAATTTCTAATATTGGAAATGAAAGATAGGACATTACTACAGATCCTATATAAATTAAAAGGATAAAAGGAATACTACCAACAACTCTGTGACCATAAATTTGCTAATCTATATGAAATCAACCAATTCTTTGAAAGACATAATCTGCCAAAACTCACACAAGAAGAAATAGATGATCTGAATAGGTCTATATCTATTAAAGAAATTGAATCAATAATTAATAACCTTCCATAACAGAAAGCATCAGGTCCAGATGGGTTCACTGGTCAACTCTATCAAACGTTTAAGGAAGAAATTATACAAGTCTTTACCATCTCTTTTAGAGGATAGAAGCAGAGAGAATACTTCCTAACTCATTCTGTGAGGCCAGCATTCTCCTAACACCAAAACCAGACAAAGACATTACAAGAAAAGAAAACTAAAGACCAATATCTCTCATGAACATAAATGCAAAAATCCTCAACAAAGAATATATACAGATGGCAAAAAAGCATATGATAAGATACTCCATATCCATGTCATCAGGGAAATGCAAATTAAAACAATAATGAGATGTCACTACACATATATTAGAGAATGGCCAAAACCTAGAACACCAACAACAACAAATGCTGGGGAGGATGTGGAGCAACAGGAACTCTCATTCATTGCTGGTGGGAATGCAAAATGGTACAACCACTTTGGAACACAGTTTGGTGGTTTTCTTATAAAACTAAACATACTCATCCCATACAATCCAGCAATCACACTCCTTGGTATTTACCCAAAGAAGTTTAAAATTTATATCCACATAAAAACCTGCACATGAATGTTTATAGCAGCTTGTCAAAACTTGGAAGCAGCCAAGATGTCCTTCAGTGGGTGAATGGATAAACTGTGGTACATCCAGACAATGGAATATTATTCAGCACTAAAATGAAATGAGTTATCAAGCCAGGAGAATACATGGAGGGAACTTAAATGCACATTACTAAGTGAAAGAAGCCAATCTGAAAAGCTACGTACTGCGTGATTCCAACAACATGACACTCTGGAAAAGGCAAAACTATGGAGACAATAAAAAGATCAGTGGTTTCTGGGGGTGGGGGCAGATGAATAGAGCACAGAGGATTTTTAGAGCAGTGAAAGTACTCTGTACGACATTATAGGGATGGATATATGTCATTATAAATTTGTCCAAACCCATGGAATGTACACCACCAAGAGTGAACCCGAAGGTAAACTATGGACTTTGGGTGATTATGATGTGTCAATGTAGGTTCATCCTTGATAAAAAATGTACCATTCTGGTGAGTGATGTTGATAGGGAGGCTATGCATGTGTGGAGGCAGGGGGTGGATGGGAAATCTCTGTACCTTCTCAATCTTACTGTAAACCTAAAACTGCTCTAAAAAAATAAGGTTTTAAGAAAAAACAGCCAGAGAATGGACCCCAAACTAAGGACACTTGGTTCCAGCAGAAGCTGGAAAAGGGACAATCCCACCACTATGCCACTGCTCTGGCTATAATGAACTCAGGTACTGTGTGTCACGGAAACAAGGAGGAAGAAACAGCCTGGGGGTTTCAGTGAATGTCAACCTTCATGCTTACAAAGCTCTGAGATAAAGAGCTAAGCCAGATGTGGAATGTCCGTATGCAATGAACTGTAGGAAAAGAAGAAAGGAATGCTCATGGTTGGTTGGATGTCTGAAGGAATGTTTGCCTCATCAGTGCTGTGCACAGATATTTCCAGTCCTTCTTCCAGACAGCGTAGGACTGTACTTGAGAGTTTCCAAGCCACACGACTTGCTTTGGCCAATGAAATGCAAGCAGAAGACTTTAAGAGCCTGTGCATAATTGTTCCTTCTTTTTCCCAGGACCCAGCAATGCCAGCATTTGGATGATGTGAAGCCCTGGATGATGAGCCCCGTCCGTGAGTGAGGATGTGGAGGTGTCAGCATCCAGCTACCCACATGGTAGTGTAGTCCCACAAGAGACCCTGTAGTGTGAGTGAGAAATAAACCTTTGCTACTTAAAGCCACTGACATTTTAGCGTTGTTCCCACAGCCCAACCTTGCTTCTCCTGACTGGTGCAGAGAGGGACTACTGAAGTGGGAGATGCGGATTTTCAAAGAGTCAATAGGGATGAGGCTTAGTAAACAGTCACAGCCGTGCCATCTCCTCTATGGGGAAATCCTAACTCACATTGATAGGATGCCCACTCTTGCTGAAGGGTTTCAAGTAGCCCACAGATATGCTCTGTTTGGCCAGGATAGTATTTGTTTAAATGTTTAAACCTGCAAGATGGGGTATGTTTGTGATTTATTCCCCTCTTAGCTATCGTCCCCGCTACCCCCTGTTATTTACAACAGCCTCACTTGACTCATGTACTCGTCTGCATAGCTCTGGAGACATTTGGGTTTGCAACCCTTGGTGGTCCATGCATCAAACCCATTGAGAGGAGAGGATAGCCATTATCATTCTCATTTAATAAACAAGAAAACAGAGGCCCTGAGAGGTCAAGGCTCCAACAAAGACAGAGCAGGTCAATGGCAGAGCAGGACCTGGACTTCCCATGGCAGAGCTCCCGATGCCTCTGTGCAGGGCAGGCTGCAGATACACTACCTTGGAGACAGCTGCCTTCTGCCTCTGCAGTCATCCTAGGAGGCTAATCCATTGATTGCGTATTCTATTGTCTAATCAGCCCACACACAGCCTGAGTTTATCACCAAGCAAATCCCCATTTGTTTTTAACAGGAAAATCACGCCATCCTGAAACGCCTTGAACCAAACTCTGCAGTCTCAACAAACAGCTTGCCTTTTAAATCCACAAGCTACACACAAATCTCTTTGCATCCTTTCAGCCAAGCCATTGCAGCTCTTCTCCTCTTTAACTCTGAACTTTTTTGTGATAAAGATAGCCAAGTAAAGGAAATTAAAGAAACAACTACAACGAAATAGCTCCAGGCTATCCTATGAAGCGCAAAAAGCAGAGTGCGGAAGAGTATGTATGGAATGATCCCATTTGTATAAATAGAAGAAAAAGTAAGAAATATATATTTACATGTATTATGTGTATTTGTATTTTTATATATGCAAAAGTGTCTCTAGGGATAGGCCATGAACATTATGGTTGTATCTGGAGAGCAGACTGGGGGTCAGGAGTTGGGGGAGCACCGTCAGGGCCCTGTGCACTCAGGCCCTGCCAACCCAACCACCGCCCTCTGTGACTTGGCCTGAAGGCTCCCTCTGGCCACAGAGCCTTCTCAGCCCATGCTCTGGACAGGTGGAAGTGCTCGAGAATTAACACCGCCTAGGAGCAACTGTCAATCAATGACTGATGGGAATTGGTGGAGAAATACACCAAGTCCTTTACCTCTTGGGCGTGATGATTCTGAGATCGTCAGTGTGTGCTGTAGACTGGCTCCCAGAGTTCCCGGCATCACTCACCTCCAGGTGCCCACAGTGCGGACACGCTCCCTTCTGGCTGCCTTCCTCCCCTGTCTCACTTCCCCACTCCCTTACCCTTCCAAATAAATTCCAGACCCATCTCAGGGCTGTTTTCTGGAGGAACAATGCTGTCTAATAGAAATTTCTTCAATGATGGAAATGTTCAATGCACTGTCCAATAGAGTAGCCACTAGCCACATGTGGCATTTACTATTAAATTACTAAAATGAAATTAAAAATTCAGTTCCTCAGTCACACTGGCCACATTTCAGGTGCTCAACAGCCACACAGACGGCACAGAATGGAACACTTCCACCATCACACGAAGTTCTGTCGGACAGTACTGGTTTGCAGTTGGCATTGGAGGAAATGAATGTAGATTTGTGCCATGTGCATCAAGAAGCAGGCAGATGTTTTTAGAGGGGGAAAGGATATGATCTCCCCTCTGTGAGGGCCTCTGACATCTATGTGTGGGGTCTGTGTGAAGCGTGACTCTGACTCAAGTATTCTCCTACTCTATTGCCTAAACTGTAACCCTTCCTGTGCTCAGCTAAGGGGCAGGCTGCTGCTGGCCCTCATGGCATCTTTATGCAAATAAGACCAAAGCGCCCCGCTGTCCCAGTGTACGCAGCCCCATGCCAGTGCACACTGGACTTCAGCAGTGCCACCCAGCAGGGCCCACCTACCAGCTCTGCACAAATCTAGGCAATGGGCTAGGCTTTTGAATTGTAAAGCCAGGAAGAGGTTCTTCATTGCTCTACGTTCTACATTTCAACCCTTCCCTTGGTAATGAGTACAGACAGAATGGCAGGGCTTGAATTTGTAAGTTGACAGAAAGGCCAAAGGATAAAAGAAATATCAGGAACAACAATTTAAAAAAACAATAATACTGCAAGTCAAAAATATGGTCTTACCATATTAGTATGAATTTTCAAATAGCTCAGATATTCTACTAAGGGAATTAATGGTTTTCCCACCTGTTTTTTTAATATATGACTGGACAATGACCTGGTTATGTGATTATGCCCATTTAATGACAAATATGGGTCTCTCTAGTCTGTTTAACTGTAGCAATACTACTTACGAGGATGATGAAATTCATGGCTGCATAGAGTATCTGAATATCGTATGATACCATCTATATGAAATGTCCAGAATAGACAAATCCATAAAGACAGAGAGTAGACTGGTGGTTGCCAGGGGTTGAGGAGACTGAGGGGGAAAGGGAACGTTAATGAGTATGAGATTTCTGGGTAATGAAAATGTCCAAAAATTGGTTGTGGTGATAGTTGCGCAACTCTGAATATACTAAAAACCATTAAATGGTACATTTTAGATGGGTGAATTGTATGGTATGTGAATTATATCTCAATAAATCTATTACAAAAAATGCTAAGAAATACAAAGAAGGTCTTATCTACAGTGAGAAGGAAATTTTACACTAAACCTCTACAACTCTAATCTTTGAACACCTCAGCACTTTTTCTAAGTTTCTATCAAATATAGACAATAGCCTCCCAATCCTCCGTGGTAAGATTTTTTCCCTTCCTAGGTAAGCTTGAAGTCTCAAGCTGCTCTTGCTCGGAGTACAACAATTTGCACGAGTCAAGGGGTTCTATAACCAGTTCTACCATTTTTCTTTTGGACATCATGGCACTGGAGACAATCTCTTCCATCGTGAACGCTTTTCAACTTTTATACTTTCTTTCCATGCCCTTTCTGTGAACAGATGTGACTGCAATCCTGCAGTGACTCAGATAGTATTCTAGTTGTCTCGGCTTAAGCTAGTGTGCCTAATTTTCCTGATCTAGATATTCCCTTTCAGGGAAATCAGAAACTTTTGAGGACCTGAAACGTCAACTCTCTTGACTTGTGAATGCAAAGGTTAGTGGTGGAATCTGTTGCTTATTTGACAGCTCCCTCTCCTGCCCCTGGGAGAGGTCCTTTATCCTTTCAGGCTGTATTGCTTGAGTGCTCACTAAGTGTCAGGTGCTTGGGATCCAAAACCAAGCTTCTGCCCTCAAGGAGCTGCAGTCTACCTGGGGATACAGGTGAGCGCTCAGTCATTCATTGACTCAGGGAAGGGATGAGATCCAGAAATAGAGAAAATAAGAGTCACCTTTGGGCTTTGGAGTTCCAGAAGCCTCACACTCAGGAGGGATAAATGGAACTCGTATGCACAAATACCATAGATATTGGAGAATATGAGATAAATTAAAACAATGCTTTGTCACCCTCAGCCACTCCTCCCCACCAGACAATGATTCCCTGGGGGAGACAACTGTCAGAGGGGCAGTTAGTTATTTGTGCAGAGATACATTTTAGGTCCTGCACAGCCTCCCCCGGAAGATCCTGGGACAGGAGAGGACAGAAAGAAGCTGTGGCAGATACTATTGGTTATCCTGAACCCTGACAGTGTTCAGATATTGGGTGACAATGTGCTGAGCTCCTGGGAATGAATCATGATTGTTCTAAAACAGCTGTGGTAGTCCTGCCCTTTGCCAGTGCGTGGTTTAGGGGGCGCCATGTGACCCAGTTCTGCCCAATGAGTTGTTAAGAAGAAGGATTCTGGAAAGACTTTTCCTCTTTGAGCGAAAGCGAAAGACCACACCCTCCTGCTTTGGATGCGGTCATGAGAGAATGTGAAACTTGGTGCCACAGCCAGTATTTTATGACTAAGAGAGGGAAGCCAAGAGAATGGCAGAGAATTAGCCTGTTTACTTCCAACCTCCTTGTCATATGAGATGATTCAATCCATACTTTTAAGCCACTTGACTTTCAGCCAAAAGCCTTCTAATTAATACAGACCCCACACAGGAATCTTAGAGGAGGCCTTTCTCTTGCCTCCTGGGTAGAACCCCATGATGGGAGCAAGACCCTAGAGAAAATATGGCCCTATGGTCTCTGGCAAAGCGTTCTCAGGCAGCCAGGGATGGGCATAACAGGGAATTCTCCATGCGTCTGGAGGTGGCAGAAGTGGACAGTGTCTTAGGGAGTGCCACTGAATTTCCCATGGACAGTCCCTTAAATAAAACTATTTAAAAATCACGACATTGCACAAATTTGTTTACATTTCAACAGAGCCCAGTGAATACTTTGTTGTGGGTTGGCACTGGTTCTAAGGAGCAGCATTTGGGGACAACACATGGAGGACACATGCCAATGATCAGTTTCCAGCTCACTGTGGCAGAGACTGCCGGTTGTCCCCCTATATCCAATGTCCCTTCTTCCGTAGTGACAGAAAGCCTGATCTTTAGCTGGACACATGCATGTCCTAGCCTCCCTTACGGTTAGGTGTGGCCATGTGACAATCTTCTGGCTGAGGAGGTGTGAACCAAAGGGTCCGTGGCTGCTCCTAGTCACCTCCTCTAAAAGACAGATGGCACGTGCCATTGTGCAGTTTTCTTCATCTCTTCCTTCACCTGTTGCCCAGAGTTCTGATGTGGTGCCTGGGGTTCTGACCTTCATCTTAGACCAGAGATGGAAGGTCATGCCCTGGGGATTGGGGAGCAGTGAGGTGAAAGGAGTCTAGGTCCTTGAGGACTTCATGAAGCACGACAGCCACACCAGCTCTGGACTGCCCTGTCCTGACTTTTACACGAGAGAAGTAAACTTCTATCTTCTTGAGCTACTATAATGTAGAGTCTTTGTTACCTACAGCTGCACCTGATCCTTTCTGATACATGCAGCCACCAGCCATACTGTGAGAAGGCCCCATGTCAGGACAGTCAGGATCTGGACTACTCAAGATGGAGGACAGCCATGGCAATTCCTCCCATTACTGACGCACATCCTCTGCCCACCTTAATCACATTTATAATAACTTGCTTTGTCTGACTTTTCTATTTCCCTACATGTAGTCATTTGTCTTTCTATTTTCTGTTAGGACCATTTCATGAGCTGTTTCAAGCTTTTTTTAAAAAGTACAGTAGAAATAGAAGTAGTTAGCAAATAGAAACAACACAAGTAGCAGAGAATCTCATTATAACCGTGCTTGAAGTGAAAAGCAAAGGCATACAAGAATCAAGTTTCTAAAAAGAAACCATCAAAGGCATTACTCTTCTCTCATCTATGGCTCCTTCCACTTTCGCTGGGGTAAATGGCACTCCCTGTGCAAGTTTCTCTTTATGGTGGATGTGCACATCTGTTATTTCTGCTTTAGAATATAGTGTGTCTCTTTAGGTCACAAAAGGCCATTGTTGCGCAAGTTATGAAGAGAAGAGTGTAAATCCATCATAATCCAGTACACAGCACTTTTCTGTCATCTTTCCAGTAAAACAGTTTTGTGTACTAGTTGGAAAAGCAGATTTCTGGTACAACATTCTATACTCTGTACTTAGCCTTGTTTCATATAATGAAACAAATGTACTGAACAAATATAACCACAAGACACCCATTCCATAAATTGGGCATTGTTTAAGTCCTTCACAGTAATTTGTTAGGTTATGTTAAGAACCTAAGGAAGCATGTCTGTCCATAGAAATAATAATCATCTGTAGGGTTCAAGAGCCTAATAAATTGCAAACCCCCTTCCACTCAAGTTCAGGACCAACTGAGAAATAAATTCAGGAGTCAACCAATGGAAATGGAAATACCAACTTTGTTATTGATAAGATGACTGAAGAATATGGCCTTAAATCCAGGGTCAAATGGACTTTCCAATGCATTCCCACTGACTTGAACTTAAGTGAGGGCTCTGCTATTTCTGGGGAGCACCCACCCCATTAGCTCCTCTCATAGTGGAGAGCAAACCAGAATGGACCCGCTATGTGGGCAGGCAAACTTGGAAGGGAAATAACTCAAGAAACCCTGAGCCAAGCATGTTCATCTCCTTCCAAATTCACCAGTTAGACTCTCTGGGGAGAGGTTATTAGTGAGGTGAGGGCATGGAGAGAAGCTAGACGTGTCCACACGTCCTTTTCCCCCTGTAGCAGACCCTATTCCTGCCCAGCCTCTATCCATCAGGACTTACCCCATAAGCCTGACTTCCAACTGCCAGTATTTCTATCTTTTTGCCCAAGGGCTTTCTCCAAAGCCATGGAAGCAGCAGTCCACAACCAGTGACTGACAGGAGTTCATAAATAAATACCCCAGCTCCCTTGCACATCACATAGATAACTCTGACGTGCATGTTCTATGGTGCTTCCAAGAGCTTTCAGGTGGGATTAAGCCCCAGTCACCCACAATGATAGCCGGTTCAATAACACACTCTCTATTGGCCGCCTTCCTGACCTGTCTCACCTCCCCACTCCCTAGTGTTTCCAGGGATCACCACCCAAGTAAACTACTTGTTCTCAAATGTTTATCTTAAAGTCTTCTTCTAGAGAAAGAGTCAGCAAACTTTTTCTGTAAAGAACCAGGTAGAAAATATTTTAGGCATTGCAACTACTCACTCTAGCATTGCAGCACAAAAGCAGACATGGCTACATAGACAATACATAAACAAACAGGCATGGCTATGTGCCGAGAAAAACTTACATTTACAAAATCAGGCAGTGGACTGGATTTGGCATGTGGGCCAGGCCATCGTTTGCTGACCCCTGATCTAGAGTAATCAAGCAAGCTAAATCATTCCCTGTATTAGTTCTCTAGAACCGTGTAACAAATTACCACAAACTAACTTAGCAGCTTAAAACAACACATTTATTATCTCACAGTTTCCATGGATCAGGGCTCCAGGTACAATGTAACTGGGTTCTTCGCTCAGGGTCTCAAGAGGCTGAAATCAAGGTGTTGGCTGGGCTGCATTCCTATGTCAGGCTTGGAGTCCTCTTCCAAGCTCACTAGTTGCTGGCAGAATTCAGTTCCTTGCAGCTATAGGACTGAATTCTTGGTTTTCTTGCTGTCTGTTAACCAGGGACCATTTTCACCTCCTAAAGGCTGCCCACCACTCGCTGCCACATGGCCATCTGCACAATATCACAGTTTTCTTCTTTAAGGCTAGAAAGAGAATTCTTCTTTTAAAGGGCTCTCTTGATTAGGTCAGGCCCTCCCACGATTATCTCCCTTTTGATGAACTCAAAGTCAACTTTTTAGGGACCTTAATTACATCTGAAAAATTCCTTTACCTTTGCCGTATAACACAACCTAATCACAGAAGAGATATTCTATCATATGCACAGATTCTACCTGAACTTGAGGGGAGGGGATGATACAAGGCATGTATACCAGGAAGGCGGAAATCTTAGAAGTCTGCCTACGACGCCCTTTGAAAATGGAATGGAAATTCTCTCCTCTTCTGGAAATAGGAGGAGGGGAGAAAAAGTGCCTCCCCCCTCCATAAAACAAACACCTGCACCTATTGAGTACCTACTACGTGTGCCAGGTGCTGGACTAAGCAATTTGCCCGTATTGTCTCATTTCATCCTCACAACCCTATGAGGCAGGTCCTATTTTTATCCTATTTTAGGTGGATAAGTTCCCCAGAGTGACAGAGCTAGTATAGAGTGAGGTAAGAGTCGAACCCAGAATCCTGACTCCAAAGCTCATATTCCTAACCACTTTTTCATACTGCCTTGCCTCTGAGAATTTTCAGACAATTGTCCACACATGCAACACAACCCATCTAATTCAGACACTGTCATGCTGCATAGATTTCTTAACACTTAAGATCTTCCCGAGTAATCTTTAAATCTTAAAAAAAGGTCAAACAATATTCATGCAAAGAGGGTTGCAGACAAACCTTTTCTTTAACTAGAATCAATCAACTATGCCAAATGCAAGTGAAAAGTTGACTCGGGTTGGAAAAATGATTAACTAATACTGCCTTCTCTTGCTTGCTTTCTCAGATGAAACAATGACTGGGAAAGTCAATAAAGAAAGGGGAGAGAAAGGAACCAAGTATTAATAAACCACCTACTATGTGCTATGCATTATATCCATTATTTCTTTTAAGCCTGACATCAACCCTGAAGAGCCTGTTATGAGTCTTCTTTTGAAGATGAAACTAAGCTTAAAGAGCAGAAAAAGGCTGCAAATTGTCACCTAATGTCTATTTCTCCCCTTCTTCCTAACAGAACATTAGATTTATTCAGGGTGAAAATGTGATCAGCCACATTTCTCAGTCTTCCTTGCAGCTGGGTGTGGTCACGTGACCAAGTTTTGGCCAACAAGAGTTAAGCAGAAGAGTTGTGTGGGACTTCTTGGGAGACTGCTTAAAGAAAGCTAAATCCATCAAGAGTTACCCTTTTTGTCCTTTCTTCCTTACACCTTCGGGTATTTGGAATTCTGGCATGATGGCAGGGGCTCCAGATACCACCTTAAATCATGAGGTAACCTTGAGATGGAAGCCACTTGCCTGGAAGATGGAGCAGGAAAGTACAAGGGCTTAGGTCCCTGATGATCGTGGAGCCACCATACCAGCCCTGGAGTGTACAACTCTAAGTTACCTTTTGTGAGAGAGGAAAGGACCCCTATCTCTTTAAGCCACTGTTATTTAGGATTTGCCTTACATACAGCTTAATAACTGATGGAGAGGGATTAAATAACTCTTCCTAGGTCACCCTGAAGTAATAGATTGAGAATGCAAACCTAGCTTTCTTGGTCTACAGTATGCTGGGTGCTAATCGTCCCTGTCTTTAGATCGGAAAGTGGGAATGTTACTTTAGTTGGGAGATGAAGATATCCTCATCTGACCTCACGGACTTACATCAGGTCTTTATTTCACAGATTCTCTTTTGATTCCAGCTTCCAGCCTCTGCAAGGCTCTTTGTATTAGTGCTAACGAAGATTATGAATGAGGAGTAAACTAACTTCCATAGGTGAACCACAGTCCTCCACAATTAAGACAATTTTTAGAGCGTGGTTTAACCTGTTTTTGTATTGTTATAATACTTGTAACACATGCACTTTGTAAGAAATGAGGACCAGAAAGGGGCTGTAAAATGAGAGGCAAAATTTTCCCTCCCCCAACACAGACCCAAGTCCCACTACCCAAAGGTAACATTATGGATCTTTCCAGAAAGTTTTTTATACATATACAATAATATATATGGATATCCATTCTATCACAAGTGGAAATACACTATATGTGTTGTTTGCATTTACTATATCTTATATCACATAATCACATATAAGATCCTGGTCATTTATTAAATGGCTATAGAGTAGTCCATTGTATGGGTGCAGAATAGTTTATTTAATTAGTGTTTCCTTATTACTGGACAATTAGGTTTTCATTTTCATTTTTATTTATTTATTTTTTTAAAGATTCGCCCTAAGCTAACATCTGTTGCCAATCTTCCCTTTTTTTCCCTCTCCAAAGTCCCAGTGCATGGTTGTATATCCTAGTTGTAAGTCCTTTTAGTTCTTCTGTGTGAGACACCACCACAGCATGGCAACTGACAGGTGGGTGGTATGGTTCTGTGACCAGAAAATGAACCCAGGCTGCCAAAGCAGTGGGAGGGCCAAACTTTAACCACTAGGCCATCAGGGCTGGCTCAGGTTTTTATTTTTTAATGCAAACAATGCTACAATGTATATCCTTGAGTATACATCTTTTTTCATTGTCTCTATAGTATAAATTCCTAGATGTGGAATTGCTTGATCATAGAGCATGTCCAGCTTTAATTTTCACAGATATTGCAGAAGTGCTCTGCAAAGAGATCAGCTCGAAATTGCCCTCCCCCAACAGTAGGCGACAGTGCCTATTTTTCTTCTTGCCAGTAGTAGCTATTAAAAAATTGTTGTATCCTTGCCAATCTGATATTGAAAAAAATGTATTTTCTTGATATTTTAATTTGCATCTTAAAAATTATAAATGAAAGTAAACATTTTGTCACTATTTATTGGCCATTGGGATTTCTTGTTCTGAGAACTGCTTATTCATGGCCTGTCTTATTTTTCTGCTAAGTTCTTTATCTTTTTCTTATTGATTTAAAAGAGCTTTTTGTAACTTTAGGAAATTAGTCATAAGTCATATATCTTGAAAAGTTCTCGCTAGTATGTATTGTCTTTTAACTCTGTTTATGGTAATTTCCCTGCAGGAGCTTTTTTATTTTTAGTGAGATGTATTAATCATTTCCTACATATCTTCTTAGTTTTGTGACCTGCGTAGAAAGGCTGTCCCCATGATTACAAATTAATTCCCCCCAATTTTAGTGTTGGATTTTCTTGTGATTTATTTTTTACACATATGCCTTTGGTCCATCTGGTGTAAGAGGAGACATAGAGGTTTCATCTTATTTTCTCCAAGTCACTAGACAGGTATTGCAAAACCATTTATTGAATAATCCATCTGTCCTTGTTCTCGTTTCGGATGTGACTTTCATCATATTTTAAATTCTCATTTGGATTTGGGTCTATCTGAACTCTCTGTTCTGTTCTCTGCTCAATCTATTCCTGGTCCAGAAACCAAACTGTTTTAATTCTTTTTGTTCTATACCATATTTTACTATTTGGTAAAGCTAGTAACCATGCCTATCCATTAAGCATTTGCCCCCAGAGTTCTCCTAGCCATTCTCGCATGTTTGTTTCAATCAAGAAATGTTGACTGAGCACCTGCTAAGCATTAGGCAGTGGTCTAAGCACTAGGGATGCAGCAGTGAACAGAACAGGGAAAATCTCTGCCCACATGGTGCTTACATTCCAGCTGTGAGAGAGACACACACACAAAGGGGATCAGTCAAATACCTGCAGTATCAGAGGGTGGCAAGTGAGATGGAGAAAGACAAAATAGGGAAGGAAAATAGGAAGCAGGGGGAGTGCAAAACCAGGTGGCCAGGGCAGGCCCCGTTGAGAACGTGGCGGTTGAGGTGAGGGAAGGAAGCACACAGACAAGCAGCAGCAACATATGCAAAAGCTCTGAGATAGGAGGCCAGTCCACCTAGAGCAGAGTGAATGAGAGAGAGAGACGGAGATGAGGTGAGAGAAGTAACAGGGAGTGATCAAGGAGGGCCGTGTGGGCAAATAAAAATTTGGGGCTGTTTCTCTGAGGAAGGAAGGGAGCCAGCGGAGCATATTGAGCAAAGGTGCATCCTGTGCTGTCTTAAAGTTTCAAAACTTGGTGCTATCAGTATTTTGGTTGGGATCATAGTGAATTCTTACATTAATTTATGGAGGATGACATCTTTATGATCCTGTGTCCTCATATCCAAAAACTAGGTATGTGGCAATATTGTAAATGCACAAAGTGACAAACTTCTAGGAATGTATTCTACAGATACAGTTGCAAATGTGCAAAATTGTTGATGATGGCAAAAGATTGGAAACAATGCAGACATCCAGACATCCGCCAATATGGGACTAGCTAAGTAAACATTGATGCAGGCACACAATGGAATAATATGCCACTGCAGAAAGAGCAGGGAGAGTCTTTCCATGCTGATTTGGAGTGATCTCCCACATGTACTAAGAATAAAAGCAAGGGACAGAATGGTGTGTATAGGATGCTACCATTTGGGTACAAAAAGGAACTGTATATTATGTCCAAATTGGCTTTGGTAGGGATAAAATCTCTCTCTAAGAATACAGAAGAAACTGTTCACAGTAGTTATCACTGGGGAGGAGCGCTGAGTAACCAGAAGACAGGGATACAAATGTTATTTTTCACTGTGTATCCTTTCTATCTTTGGACTATTGAGCCATGTGAATATACTACCCATTCAAAAAACATATAAATATAAATTTTAATGAAATAAAGTATGTCTTTATATTAGAGCCGTTTTGGAAATGTATTTAACAGAGGCTCAAACAGAATTAGTAGAGACCTGAATCATATACAATGACCTATATGATGTACCTTTAAATGTCCAGTTGTAATGAATACACAAATAGACAAATGTGAGGCTAAATACAGAATGTGCTCATTTCTGTGCCAAAAAAAGTGTTTTGGAAGAGGAAAAAAGGCACAAAAGGCGATTTGCACGTTATCCTGGCGCACATGAGCTCGAAGAGCTCAATCTCTCAGCCTGCCAATTACAGATTAAGGCCCATGATGAGTAAGTGGGCTGTGTAGGGTATTAAAAGATGATGTGTTTTTTATCCTAGATAAAAGAAAAATGAATCCAGTAAGAGGGATCAGGAGTGTGGGGTGGATATCTGGGATGAGAGTGGGTTGTACAGATCTGAATTGGGTGGTTAGGAAAGCTCACTGAGAAGGTGACATTTAGGGAAAGATGTGAAGATGGGGAGGGAGCAACCATGCTGGTGTCTGAGAAAAGAGCCTTTGTGGCAGAGGGAACCACCAGTGCAAACGCCCTGAGGCAGGAGTTTCCCTGGCCTATTGAAAGGACAGCAAGGAGGCCAGTGTGGCTGGAGTAAATGGAGGCGGGGAGCACGGGTGGTGGGGAGGAGGCAGCAGATGCCACAGGGCTTTGTCAGCTCTGCTAAAGGCACTGCCTTAATGAGATGGGAAACCACTGGAGAATGTTGAGTAGAAGACTACATTTGCTCCTATATTTTAAGAGCATCCCTCTGGCTGCTGTACGGAGAACAGGCTGTAGGGAGTCAAGGGTAGGAGGCCCGTGCCAGAATGATCCCATTACTCCTCATTTCACTCCCTCAAGCATATTCCAGAGCTATTCACAGTAGACGCATGTGAAGAACCCAAATTCAACACACAAGCAAAGTCTTGAGAAGCTAATTTCTTTCTGGTTATAAGAATAACACATACTCATTGCAAAAAACTTGAGAAAAACAAAAAAAGTATGCATTAGAGAAAACATTTACCAATAGGGTACCTCCCAGATACAACTACTGTTGACATTTGGGTGTGTTGCCCTCATCCATGTGGTTTTAGAAAGCTAGGTTCATAATATGCATCCACATTGGTATTCCCCTCGATCTCTTCACCTAATGTAATAAGCATTTTACCACTAAAAGAATTATTTATTCTAATGGAAGGATAATATTCCACTTCACAACTACATAAAATTTACTTCAACCAGTCCACTAAATAATGCATCAATGAAGATTTTTATGCATAAATTTTGGTCTGCATTTTTGATTTGCTTTCATAGGACAGATTCCAGGGGTGGAATTAGCAAGTCAAAGAGAGAATGCATTTTAGGTTTTTGATACCCACTGTCAAATTTTCTCCAGAAAGTTTGTGCCTATATAAATTCCCATAAGTTTGCTAGTCATAAACAACTTTTCAGAAAAAATATCCTTCATTAGCATCATCCTCTCAAAGAAAATTTCTTTTTAAAATGAGAAAGTGTCAAAATTTCACACATCATATGCATAGCAGAGAGGGTGAAAAATAAGTTCTGTGTATGAAAGAGTCATTACAGTTTTTAGACCAAAGCTGCAGTTAAATTACGATCCAGCTTAAGGATTACATATGAGACCGAGTGCACGTTGGGCATCTTGATAGGCAGAGAAGTAGGCATCACTAAATATATGTGGTTGCTAAGAGACTCAACTGGAGACTAAGAATTAAACTGAACACATTCTCCTCAAACTGAGTTATTCCAGGACTAGCCTCTCTTCTTTTTAAATGGTATGACATGGAGACATTTGTGACAAATTGGTGTTTAGCCAGAAGGAAAGAAATATTTAGAACAATGAGATAAGGAGTAGGAAGATGTGGGTTCTAGAACAATTGATTTCTTCCTTACTCCAGGTCAATCCCCTGGCCCTTTGAGTCAAGTAAGGTGGAGTATTTTGCCTGTCTTGTCTCATCTACCTCACAAAGCTTTTGTGAAGATCAAATATGCTAATAAATGGCAAAGTGATTTACAACCTAGGGTGTTATGACCGTAATGAAGCCTCGCTGCTTTGCATACTTCTATATAATGAGGAGCTTTACTTCCTCTCACTGGGTTTGTCTTCTACTCAATTATAGAGGATGCAACAATCTGCTTTGGGGGAAATCCATTCAAAAAGAAAAGAATGGGAATGCAAGTCATGTTCTGAGCCCCTAGTGAGACAGAAATTTCCTAAAGGGTAGGAATTGTATCTCATTCACCCATGTGAATAAGGGTCCCAAAACCCCTGTGTTAGGAGGAAACAGGATTATACACCCCTGTTTTGTCTTGTTTCTTAATGGTGTATTATAGATGAGGGCAAGATGGGGGCCCCTGTAGGAATTTCTTTCTTTCCCACCCTGAGCTGCCAGGCAAGCTACTCATCCCTTGTCTCAGGAAAGTCATGTCTTCTAGCTCTTTCTCTGGCGCCATCATCTAGTCCCACAGCTCTGTTAGCACTCAGTAGACCTTGTTACAACACTGTGGTCTCATGGGATGCCCCTAGGCTCTTCTCCCCAACAGACTGGACAGGCTCCCCAGGCTTGCCCTGCAGTCTTACCTCCTTTGTACACGCTTCAGCACCTGGCACAGGCTCAACGCATGTTCTTTGAACAAAGCGATGGATGAGTTTTCAACGGCCCATGTCACAAAAGGAGGCGAATGCCTCCCTAAAAAAAATGAAACCATTATGTACCTTGGTTCCAGAAACATAGTAATAAACCTTCTCTCTGCATAGATACATTACTATAACTTAAGTATATTTATTCAGACATATAACCAGTATTCTCTTGGTAACACAGAATGTTGAGAATAGTAAGAAGTCGAGGTTGCTGAGGCCTAATACTAATCTTCCTGAGGTCTTCTATTTGAATAGAATTGGAGCATACGCAGAAGAGCAGGGGATTTTTTTTAATCTGGTCCTCCTAAATCCTCCACCAGAAATCTAATTCAGTGGTTCTCAGTCGTCTGATGACTCTACAGCAGTGGAAACTCCAATAAATACTGATGTCTGTGAACCACCCCTAGAGATTCAGATTTAATTCATCTGTGGTAGGATTTGGGTATCTGTACATTGAAAAGCTCCCCAGGGGATTCTAATGTGCAGCCAAGCTGAAAACCACTGCTCCAAAGTGTCTGGGGTTGAGATGACTGATCTCACTAATTAAACCTCAAGGCTGAACACATAGGACTTCCTGGACATCTGCGTAAAGCCTCTTGCTCTCTCTCACGCTCTCACTCTCTCGTTCCCTTGCTCTCTCACTCTTTCTTCTATTTATCCAATAAATTGCTTTGGAATGACTCTGCTGTTTTTCAACCAATCAGGTAAGAACTCAGATCCTGATGGTTCAAGTTGAAGCAACCTGGGATCTTTAAACCTGGGACATAGTGGTGTGAATTGTGGACCATGAAAGGATGAGACAAAGCCATTGGGTTCCCCTTCCTGCTTCAGCTTGTGTTATGTAGGTGGCCTTGTTAGTGGGAGGGGACAGAAGAAGCCTAGAGATAACACTGATATACTGAGATTTGCCAAACCTTCATAAAGTTCACTCTTGGAATCAGGCATAGACCGGGTGGGATACCATCTGACTCCCATGTGGTGGATGCCATGTGGCCAATAAATATGCTAAGATTCTCTGAACCACGCAGTTCCTGCCCTTTTATTATGAGTCCTAGGATCCTAAGGAGCCATGACTCTTGGAGTAGTGGAGGGTGGACTGAAGTGTCTCAGTATCAGTAACACAAAAGCACTCTTTACATAAGACCATCCTTGCAGGAGGTGAGTCCATTGCGGTACTTCTTCAAAAGCCAACCTCTGATTGTAAGTTCCCGGAGGGCTGGCTTCCTGTTTCCCAACTCTCACTGCCTCTCACAGAGAGATGATCACCCAGCAGACACTCAATGAGTATTTATAGAACAAATGCCCTCTAGCTCCTTGATATTTCAATAAACCACTGAAGCCCCATGATTTGCTTATTTGAAACATCAGAAATGGTTAATCTAGAGTCACACAAGCCCTAAGGAGGTTTCTTCCATTGGCCTTCTTCGAGCTGTAAGATATGAATCACAAGAGCGCAAGAGACAGGACTGAAATAACACGGGCGCCTCCTTGGTGCCATGTCGCTCTGGGGAGAGACTGCATTCTCCTGGGGCATATTGATGAGCCAGGAGGTCACAGAAGACTCTGGGCTGCAGGCCCCCAGCATCCCTACACCGATCATCTCCCTGACAACCAGCACGTCAGCAATGATTCTGATGAACATGACTTCTAAAGAGCATGATGAACAGAGCTTCTAAAGCTCTGAGCTCGACAATTCTCCCAGAGTTGCATTATCCTGGGAGCTGATTCAACTGGCACTCCACTCAACTTTGATTGCTGCAATCAGGGCCTCAACCATCATGAGGATGACAGAAGGGAAACTCCAGTCAGATGATGAGACTTTTCAGAAAACGTCAAATAGAAAAATTGTGCTATGCCTTTTATCTCACTGTCTTGGTTCCATTTTTTTCCTGTTATTTCCTTGATCATTGTTACATCATATAACCAAGATTTTTATGCTAAAAGAAAGGGTTACAAGAGAATGCTGTTTCCACTGCCTCTGAAAGTGGAAGAAGCTAATCCTCAGGCTTCTGCTGGAAGGAAGCCCTATTTCTATTTTCATTGGAATTTTCTTGAAGCAAGATAACAAGGACTTCTCAGGGCCATGATGTCCACCTTCTTACCCGCCATATAATCAGCTGATGCATTTCATGTAATTCCATGAAATACGTATACTTCATGCAGCCTTTTCCTACAGCATCATTTCTTGCTAATTCTGGAACATACCATTCCCTGACAGATAACATGAGTTTTAATTACACTGAACAGCCTGGAACACTCAAAGTCACATGCGCCAAGGCTGAGCCACGAGAGCGCCAGTAGAGGCCTCTTGACATCCACACTCATTTCTGAATTTGCTGTTGCACCAACTTTTTAGCTCCCAAATTTTGTTTTTGTGTTGGATTTTTGTTTTAATCGTCTGCCAGAAATAAGCCAGCATTTTTGCAGGGTAGGAGGCTGTCGAGTTTTAGGAAACCCTGTCATGATGAGTTTTAGGAAAACTGTCAGACAGAGCAATGCACTGTTTTCTTTCTGTCTGATACTGAATTCGATTCCTAGATTTTTAGACTATTGAATCAGCCTAAATTAAACAGAGACCTATATAGGTTTGCAGACATTGCTAATTGTGATAATAATGACATTTATCAAACATCTCTTCTTTATGAAGCAGGCATTCATATGCATAAAAATCCCACCCCATGGGCAGGGGCAAGAGCACTGGACAGGGAGTCAAGAGACCCAGGTTCTAGCCTTGACCCTGCCACTCACTAGCTGTGCTAGTAGGGGCAGACACTTTTCTGAACTTCCTTTTCTCTTTCTTCTTCAACCTTTTCTGAACCTCCATTTCTTCACTGTAAAATTACGTGTTGGGCTGTAGGATCTATCTCAATCCCTTCCACCATCTGCAATTCTAGATAGATACACATTTCCCAAAACTCACTTGGCCAAATTTTACAAAATGAAAAAACGAAAAAACAAAAGAAAGAAAAGTAAAGATGAAAAAGAATCAAACAGATAGTTCCAGGCTTCCTTCCTTTTGCTATTCTTTGAATTCTGTGACTATCATTTTTCTCCTTGTCATTAGTGGGAAGGATAGAAGATTCAAAAAAAAGAGGACACAAATGGAAAGCAGAGGCAAAGGACGGGAAGAAGCAGACAGGAAGAGCCAAATAGTGCAGTGACAGAAGCAACAACCCCCGGGCCTGCTGTTCCCCTCTTCTGCCAGTAGCCCTGTGAACTGTGGCAAAGCACAACCAGGTGAGATGGTGTGAGCTGACCCAGCAGCATTTCCCACTCTTATAGGCCATGATATAAGTCACTTCCACAAACATTACAGACTCCCTTCTTTGTATATGAGGAACGACACCCTCAGACCTTAGGAATTTGCAGGGGGATGGGGGAGACAAGATGTTAACAGAGAAAACAATCTCAGGAAGCAGAGAATGGAGTCCAAAGTTGTATGAGATGGGCAGGATGCCCTGGGGGTCGTCAGAGAGCAAGGGGGCCTGTGAGGGCTGATGGGGGTCTGGGGAGGGTACAGGAGAGAGGTGGGACTTGATTGAACTTGATGGTTGGATGGTAGGGATGTGTGCATACAGGAAAGAAAGGGAAGGACCTTCTAGATCCACCCATTCTTTCTCCTGACACTGCTTCATTGCGTGGCAGGGAACTTTGGGGGACTGTGTCCCCACTTTTCTTCAGGTGCTCAGCTATTGTTTTAAATCAACCTGCATATAGGTGCCATTAGTGAAAGAATCAGCACTTTCCTTCAGAAAGGACTATTTGTCTAACACATGGAACATTCTTTTTAAAAAAAAAAAAGATTTTATTTTTCCTTTTCTCCCCAAAGTCCCCCAGTACATAGCTGTGTATTTTCAGTTGTGAGTCCTTCTAGTTGTGGCATGTGGGACACTGCCTCAGCATGGCCTGATAAGTGGCACCATGTCCACGCCCAGGATCTGAACTGGCGAAACCCTGGGCCACTGAAGCGGAGCGCACAAACTTAACCACTTGGCCACGGGGCTGGCCCCTGGAACATTCTTTTTTACTATTAATATGGGGCCAATTTCCTGAAAAAATTTATCATTTTTTTCCATTAAGATCTTATTCTGCAGTGGATTTCACCAGGCTCAACTGATGGACTCATCCTCTCATTTGCGGGCTTACACTGTTATCTGCAAGATGATCCCACTAAAACATGGATGATTTATTACGTCTTTTTCCATTTCTCTGTCTCTGGAAATCTATGTTTAGGTAAAAAGGGTAGGGGGCACAGGAGAGAGAAAACAGACTCTCCTTTTTGTCGTTGGGCCAGGTGTACTCACTACAGGAATCAGACCCTCAGAATCAGACAGGCAAACAAATGGTCTAGCCTCTGCTCTGGAGGCCTGTTTTTCAAAGCTGCTTAATGTCTGGATTTAACACATACACACCAGAAAAGTGTGGTTGGAAACAGACTAAAAGCAAATTTCTAAATACTATAGCTTCTTTTATGTGTAGACTAAAAAAGGTGTCCAAGTGAAGACAGCCCACAGAATAGGAGGAAATACTTGCAAAGCATGTATCTGATGAGAAGAGACTTGGATCCAGAATATATAAAAAACTCTTACAACTCAATAAGAAGATAAATAGTCCAACTGAAAAACTGGGCAAAGGATTTGAATAGACATCTCTTCAAAGAAGATATGCAAATGACCAATAAACAATGAAAGATGTTCAACACCATTAACCATGAAGGAAATGCAAATCAAAACCACAATCAGATACCACTTCACACCCACTAGGATGGCTATAATAAAAAAGATAGACAATAGCAAGATTTGGTGAAGATGTGGAGAAACTGGAACCCTTTACACTGCTGATGGGAATGTAAAATGGTGCAGCCGCTTTGGAAAGCAGCCTGGCAGTTCCTCAGAAAGTTAAACATAGAGTTACCATACCACCCAGCAATTCTACTCCTAGGTATATACCCCAAGAGAAATGCAAACATGTCCACACATAAACGTGTACACAAATGGTGATAGCAGCATTATTCATAACAGCCAAAAACTGGAAACAACCCAAATGTCTGTCAACAAATGAATGGATACGCAAAATGCGGTCTATCTATACAACGGAATATTATGTTGCCATAAAAAGAATGGAATACTGACACATGCTACATCATGGATGAACCTTGAAAACATGCTAAGCGAAAGAAGCCAGTCACAAAAGGTCACATGTTGTATGATTCCAATTATATGAAATGTCCAGAATAGGTGAATCTCCAGAGACAGAAAGTAGATGAATACTTGTCTGGGGTGGGGGAGGCTTGGGCGACAATTGGAAGTGACTGCTATTTGGTCTAGGGTTTTTTTAGAGGTAATGAAAATGTTACAAAATTGATTGTGGTAATGGTTGCTATTAAAAACCACTGAAATTGTACACCAAAAAAAAAAGGTGCACCCAGAAAAAACCCACAAATATTTGTCTCACTTTTGCTTTCTGACAGGTATGAAAAATGAAGAGAGAGAAATCAAATGACAACGACTCAACCGCTGCTGCTTTCTAAGGTAATCCATCAGAACAGTTAACATCGGCGCCCATCTATTTCCGGGAACCAGTTTTGTTGGCATAAATGATGACTGGGGCAATGACCAAGGACACTGTCTTAGAAGACAAGAATCCCAGGTAGGGAGCAGGTGGTCCCTCACAGTAATGTCACCAAGCACCTCCTAGAGCCAGCATCATTCTCATAGGCTGAACCCAGGCCCAGCTGTTCAAGAGACAGGAATGAGGCATTATCGTTCTGTCGTGGAAGCTAGATGAAAGATATTAGATTTCTGTGCTCCCAAAGCATGTTCCCAATTTACGCACACACACACGCACACACACACACACGCAATGTACCACTGATTTCTTAAAATCTGCTTTTTTGAGTGTTTACTACCAAGGACCAGTAATTTCACTTTTGGAAATCCATTCTAAAGAAATAATCTTCAATTTAGAAGAAAGCTCATGTGCACAAAGACATTTGTCACAATATTGCTTAGATTAGTGAAAAATTGCCAAAAATTGGGGAATGGTGAAAGAAACCATTCCACTATCACAAAGCTATTGAAGTAATGACGGTAAAACTGTGGTTTTAAGACAACGTTCAGTGAAAAACCCTTTTAAAAGAATGAACAGTGTGATGTGGATGTACAATGTAGATATGTGGAAATATACACATATAAAAATTGGGGTTACATTAGGATGTTGCGAGGGAGGTGGTATTTTTCTTTTTTTTCTCCATTTTTCTATAATGAGCTTTTATTTTAGGATAAAATAATTTAAAATTTTTAAAATAATTACAAGAATTAAAATGATGCTTTTTCCTTATAGAAAAGAGTTATGACTATGAACCACTGCCTATATTTTCTGGTTGTCTGGAACAGTAGTTCTCAAACGTTAATGTGCATGCAAATCACGTGGGATCTTGGTAAAATGCGGGTTCTGATTCAGCAGGTCTGGGGCAGAGCCTGAGGCTCTGCATTTCTCACAAGCTCAGAGGTGATGCTGGTGATGCTGGTCCACGTACCACACTTTCAGAGGCAAGGGCCTAAGAGTTTCTTGAGAGCAATTATCTAAAAACCAAAACCGAACAAAATCATTGATTGAGGATTGCTAAAGTCATGAAAAGGGTCCTATAAATTGCTACCGTGGAGAGCCAAATAGCCAAACTTCCCCCTGAGATGTTTCTCTTTCCCCAAAGATGGTTTTATTCGTGTACCTAAGCTTGAGAAAATATTAGTTTTCCATATCATTACATATTTCACCACATTTAAATTAAAAAAAAATTATAGTAAGGATCCTTAGCATGAACGGGAAGGCCATTTTTTGTTCCTATGAAGTGGCTTGAGTTCAGTTCAGATATCCCTGGAACCAAGCCGTGATTCCATCTCTTTCCACAATTGCTGCTCAGCTACTGGCCTCCCCGCCCCCACCCCCAGGATAAAGCAATCAAGAGTCAGGAGGCCTTGTCTGTAAAATATACAATAGTTGTTCCCTCTCTCCCACGGGCTTCCATTCGACAGTAACTCCTGGGAGCCTTCCCCCACTCTGTCTCCTAAACTAACGCCTGGAGAAGCTCAGGTTGCTCATGGCCTTTACACATTGCTGCTTGTGGAACTGCCACACTGTGCACAAAAAGGGTATGTTCATTTCCTATCCCTTCCATAGAAAATTGTCACAAATGTAGTGACTTAAAACAGCACAGGTTTATTCTCTTACGGTTCTGGAGGTCAGAAGTCTAAAATTAAGGTCCTGTGTTCCTTCTGGAGGCTTCGGGAAGAATCCTTCCTCCCTTGTCAAAGAGCTTCACTCCAACCTCTGCCTCCGTCCTCACATCACCATTGTCTCACTCTGACCCTCCTGTCAACACAGGCACAGGTTCTGGGAATGAGGATGCGGACATCTTTGGGGGGCGGGGGCATTATTCAGGCTGTCACAGTGGTCTCTTCACGGCCCATAGCTACTTGGCCCTCGCTGAGTTTATTTTTTTTCTTTCTATTAATAGCTTGATTGATGCCCAGGGTTAACAGTAGTCAAAGTTATCGGCCATAGGGTGGTGTTATGTTCCTTCACGTAAGCACACTGTGTTAGTTTTCTATTGCTACATAACAAGTTGCCACAAACTTAATGGCTTAAAACAACGCAAATTTGTTATCTCATAGCTTCCACAGGTCGGGGATCCAGGCCTGGCATGGCTGGATTCTCGGCTCAGGGTCTCACAGGCTGAAATCAAAACATCGGCAGGCCTACATTCCTTTCCAGAGGCTCTGGAAAAGAACATGCTCTCAAGTTCATTCATTCAGCTTGTTGGCCAAATTCAGTTCTTTGTGGTTGTAGGACTGAGGACTAAGGTCCTTATTCCTCACTGGCTGTCAGCCAGGAGCCTCTCTTTCAGCTGCATGGCCCACATTCATTCTCGCATGGCCCCTGTCATCTTCGAGTCAGCAACAGCAAGGTGAGTCCTTCTCAGACTTCCAGTTCGGACTTCCTCTTCTGCCTTCCTCTTCTCTCACCAGCAGGAGAAAGCGCTGCTTTTAGGGTCTCATGTTAGATTAGACTACCCAGATAGTGTCCTTTTTCAAAGTCAGCTGTGCCATACAACATAACACAGTCATGGGAGGAACGGCTTATCGCATTCACAGGTTTGGGAGATTAAGCGACGTGGAATCTTAGGGGCCATTTTTAGAATTCTGCCTATTTCACTCACACACACACACATATGCAGCTCTGCATCCTCCCACCCCTACATTTTGTAAGTGACAAAAGCAAGCCTCGGGGAGGAGGAGTGACTCACTCTAGCAGATGCTGTTGGCACCCCACCTATGTCCCTGGGGGTCTTACCTTTTCAGTGCCCACTGGCCAACTTCCAACTGCCAGTATCTGCATCTCTTTGCCTGAGGCGATATCTTTTCTCCAAAGCCAAGAAAGGTGACTCTGCTGGAAGTTCTGAGGAATTATCACCCCCTGGGAACAGCCCTCAACCAGTGACTGAGTAGCTGGTGGATAAATATCCCAGCTCCCTCAGCCCTCAGGTTAGATGGCCCTGAGGCATGCATTTTACACCAGTGCAGTGTGATCCTGGCACCGGCAACATCAGCATCAGTATCAAGGGAGCTTGTTAGAAATGCACATCCATGTGGCCCCACCCCAGACCCACTGAATCGGAAACTCTGGAAGTGGGGCCAGGAATATGTGTTTCACAAGCTCTCCTAGTAATTCTGATGCTTGCCAAAGTTTGACCAAGAGACTAGGGGATGTGAGGAGGTTCACAGAGTCAAGTTTGGCCTGAACCTGGAAGTGAGGTACACAGCAGTGCTGGTCAGAGCGTGATCTGCAGACCGACGACATCACCCAATCACCCTGAGCTTGTGAGAATACAGATTCATGGGCCCCACGCCAGACCTTCTGAATCAGAAGCCTATGTTTTAACAAGCCCTCCAGGTGATTCTGATGTGCACTACAACCTTGAGAAGCACTGCTCTGATCAGAATAGAAAAGACGCATAGAAGGACCAGCAAAGCCATCCTCTGTGTGGCTTTAGAGTCAGAACGGCTGCCGCACACGGCTCTCCATCACAGATTAGCTGTGTGAGCATGAGGATGTTACTTGTGTGCCCAGTGCCCTGCTTTCCTCATCTGATGGTGTCATGGGGATGATCTAACGGCCCTTACTGCTCACAGGATTGTCCTGAGGGGTCAATAAGACAATCTGTGTACAGCACCTAGAACACTGAAGTGCTCATTCAAAGGGACCCTTGGGGATTCCTCTCACTCACCTTTGGAACTGCATAGGTTAATAGGATGAGTGCAGTCAAGACCCTCAGTAAACACTGGTCCACTGGCTTTCAGGTAGCTCAATTACATAATCACAAGGACCTTTTTAGATACTGCCCGTGGAAGGCTGAATAATGTCCCCCCAGTGATGTCCACATCCTAATCCTTGGAACCTGTGAATGTCACCTTATATGGCAAAAGGGTCTTTGCCGATGTGATTAAGTTAAGGATCTTGAGATGGGAGATGATCCTGGTGAGTTTAATGGAATCATAAGGGTCCTTATACGAAGGAGGCAGGAGGGTCAGAGAGAGAAGGCGATGTGATGTCAAAAGCAGAGACTGAACTGATAGGCTTTGAAGATGGAGCAAGGGGCCACAAGCCAAGACATATACAGGTAGCCCCAAGAAGCTGAAATGGGCAAGGAAATGGATTCTCTCCTGAAGCCTCTAAAAAGAATGCAGCCCTGTGGACGCCTTGACTTTATCTCAACGAAACTGATTTCAGACTTCTAAGCTCCAGAACTGTAGGAGAATAAATCTGTGTTGTTTTAAGCCACTAAGCTTGCGGTAATTTGTTACAGCAGCAAGAGGAAACTAACACACTGCCTTAACCCAGTCCAATGTCAGCAGGCATCAGAATCCCCCAGGCCCCCAGGCCCCACCTTCAGAGTGTCCAATTCAGGAGGTCCAGGATGAGGCTGTGAATTTCTATTCCTAACAAGCTCCCAGGTGAGGCTGACGCTGCCGGTTCCAGGTCCACACTCTGAGTAGCAGGGGCTCAGGAAACTTGTTAAAATCTGTATTTCCTGGCAAATAACTTTTGATTCAGGGGATCAGGAGCCTGCTTTTTCACAAGCACCTCCAGCTGGTTGTACCAAGTGGCTGTCAGTCACACTCAGAAACACAAACTTAACCTTAACGGCTCTGAGAGTGGGAACTCCTTCCTGTCCGGCAGGCCAGTGGCAGAGAGAGGCTTTGAGTCCCCTTCCTACCACCGAATTCATCAATTCATCACACAGAGGGGTCACTCGCTGTGCTGCTTCCAAATCAGTTAACCCGAATGACCTTCAAATAGGTCGCCAGGGCCACCAGGGCTTTGCCCACTGGCTATGCAGAAGAGATGTTCACAGAGAGCATGGACCACCGCTCCTGGGACCAATAGATACATGACATCCCTCGGCCTGGTCCTCCTGAAAAGCAGAAAGGGCTGGGAAGAGCCCACCCAAGGCAGTGCTACCCACTAGCTCCATCCCAGGAAAGAGTCTGAGAGGGTCACCCAGCTCTCTGCAACGTTTGGCCGAGCCTGGTCAGCACAGAGCATGGCAGGAGATAGGAAAACCTGCCTAGTGGTGCATGGCGTCAGCCTTGGGCGGGTGGGAATCAGAGGAGGAAATGGAAGCAAAAAAAAAAATTGAGGAGGTGGAGGAATAAGAAAAAGGAAATCAGAAAAACACAGATTGAGAACAGTCAGTGATTATGAGTAAGATGTGGGAGCGGCAAGAGAGACAACTGCTGTGTAGTCCGAGCCAAGGACAGGGTGGGGGGAGAATGGGTCTGTGCAGCCGGTGGCTTCTGTCAAAGCCACAGGGCTATACCACGGTACTCAGCACCATTTCAGAGTCCCCTCTCTACACATGAGGACATGCCTGCTCCCATGATCTTCAGTGAGGACCAAGGAGCTGCTAGATGGTTTGACCTGGAAGAGATGCCAAGCTCTTCAAAGGAAAACTTCAATTAATACTGGGTTTAGAACTCCGCTCCAGAAATAAAACCCTTTCTCTTGTGATAAAAACTTAATGAAATGAGATGACCAAGAGAAACACCACTGAAGGCTACCGAAAGGGGAGAGGCGTCAACACATGTTTAAGTACCTAGACATACATACAGACATATACAATCTCCACCCATCTACAGATACACCTAGGGAAAGTTGGGAGGTCGCTGTCCAGCGGGAAGGTGTTCTTGGGCCACAGAAACACATGCGCACACACACAGACTAAAATGAATCCATCAGCAAAGCCTTCTGAGGAAGCCGAGCACAAGGGGTGAAGATGAGGTAGGAGTCACCCACAGGCGGTCCCCGCAGGGCTGCTCGGGCTGCTCCGTAGCTGTCGTTCCTATTTGTCGAGCACTTACTGAAAGCGAGGCTTTGCACGACTCTCTTTAAGTGCAGTAACTCACTGCATCTTCAGAACAAATCTTTTAAGGGAGGCATGATTCCTCTCCCATTCTGCAGAGGAGGAAGGCTGCTCAAAGAGGTTCGAGTCACTCGTCTGAAGTCCCCTGAGCTTCTATGAAGCCAGGGGCAGGATTTGAACTCAGGTCCACTTGGCTTCAAACCTGTGCTTTTAGCTGAAGCACCTGGTCACCCCTCTCAGCTGTGTGTATTTTGCTGGGGCAAAGCGCCACCCATCGGGGTTCATCACCGCTTGCCCTTCTTTCTAGGATGTAATCATTAACCTCTCCAAGGAGGATTCCAGGCTCAAGCCAGACGGAGGAGAGGTGAGACAACGCAACAAGGATCAGGAGGAGGTGGGGAGATGCATCCCCAAAGGACCCGGCCCTGAAGACAGACCCAAGACGCCACGCTATGCGCAGGGGAGGCAAAGGAACCCTGTGCACGCTGCTGCGAAGGGGCATCTGTTCCCACAGAGGAAAAGGAGCTGGCTTTTCAAGACGGCCAATCTGCTCCCACCACCCACACAAATCTCCTTAAGAAAGTGGAAGCCAAACGCAGAGAGAGGATTAATCCTACCTCAACAGCCGCACGCCTACATATTTTTTTCCTGGCCCTTTGCTGTGGTACAAAGACATCCACACTCAAAGGTCGATTAGCAAATCAGCTTCCTAAATGGCATCTTGCTTGATAAGTTTAAATCACAAAACCACTGTTTTCAAATGCCTGCGTGGCAGGGAACACACAGGAACTGTGAAGGGTAATGGCTGTGCTATTCAGTG
Organism: Equus caballus; assembly: GCF_041296265.1. Taxonomy (NCBI): domain Eukaryota; kingdom Metazoa; phylum Chordata; class Mammalia; order Perissodactyla; family Equidae; genus Equus; species Equus caballus. Next base: position 10,293,767 of record NC_091715.1, on the reverse strand, counting down.
GAGGAAAATAATGCGGTGCTTTATCACTGCTCCAGAATCAGTCATTTGACAGCACAAAGAAAAAAATTAACTGAGATAAAATTCCCTTTTGGGGATGTAATTATGATTATTCTAAAGCAATCATTATGCGTCTTACGTATTGGGAAATTGCTCCCAAAATATGACCTGTTTGGAGATAGAAAGTGACTTCAATGTAATTCTCTTAAAGGATTTTGATTCTTTATCTCAAATTCAATTGCATTTGAAGAAATCAAAAGAAATGTACCAGTTTTGAGGATTAGAATTACGGTTTTTGATTGCCTTGTAAAAAATAAAGGACATTATGTAGGTGGACTGATTGGCTAATATTTTATCCTGTGTGTGCGATGCTTTTATTTGTGACCCACAAAGCACAAAGGATACTTTTAAGCCCATGACTAGACAAAGGAGGGACAAAGACTGGATGGAAGTGCGGTTTGGGGCAGATCAGATGACAGAGAGAAGTCAGAACTATCTGCCTCCTGGCTTGCTTCTGCCTTTGACAAGGAGCAAAAATTGAAAAGAAAGAACAAAATGTAAAGTGGATACTATTATGAAAAGGGGATCTGAGGGTAAATCGAATGTGAGAAAGGAAAAAACACCTCGTAGCTCTTATTTAAATCCTCCTACCAACCCTGCAGCCAGCCCTGGTGATCTAGTGGTAAAGACTCGGCGCTCTCACCGCCTCGGCCTGGGTTCGTTTCCCAGTCAGGGAACCACACCACCCATCTGTGGGTTGTCATACTGTGGCAGCTGCGTGTTGCTGAAAGCTATGCCTCCGGTATTTCAAGTACCAGCAAGGTCACCCATGGTGGACAGGTTTCAGCAGAGCTTCCAGACCAAGACAGACTAGGAAGAAGGACCTGGCCACTCACTTCAGGAAAAATATTGGCCATGAAAACCCTGTGAATAGCAGCAGAACATTGTCTTATAGAGCGCCAGCAAGGGAGAGGCTGGCACAAAAGGACCCAAAAAGGTGGATTCAACTCTGCCCTGGACACAGCGTCTCTAGAGTCACTAGGAGGCAGAATCAACTCAACGGCACTAACAACAAACCAACCCTGCAAGGAGTCTGTTGTCTTCAGTTCCCACTTTGGAAACCTGAGACTCACCTATAAGGGTCAATGCCCTTTATATTCATTCATTCGACAAACATCAATGAGGGCCTGAGGACATAGGACACAGAGAACAGAGAGAAGAATCTAGCCGGTCCCTAGGGCATCTCCAGGTGAGCTGGGAGTGAGCATCTCCTATTCCAGGATTTCAAGCCTGTCAGTTTACATCCCTGGACTCTGCAGGGCTTTGCGGATATAGTCCCAGACCCTTAATCAGGTGAAGATGCACCAGAATTAAAGCAGGAGTGTCCATCTTGAATAAAGGGAGGAGGAGAGAGAAAGAGACATTGATTCAACAGATCATGGCAATAACAAAAATAGTAAGCCTGGAGGCAGGGCTTTACCTTAAACTATATGTTTTCAAATATTCTCCTCAAAATTCCACAAGGTAGCATGGGCCAGTAGTATTTTTATCTGCCTCTCGAGCATGAGGAAACAGATTCAAAGGAGTTAGGTCACTTGCCCAAAAGAAAACAGCAGGTTGCGTCATCATTGTGTCACACTTCTAACTGGATGCTGACATTGGTAGGTGGGAAGGGAAACTGACAAGGAGTCATTGTGGCTCCAGTCAACAAGTTCTAGTTCTGATCATCCACGAGTCTTATAACCATGGCTAAGGCACTACAAAGCTCCCAGTCTTAATGATCTCTTCTGCAAAGTTTGACAATGCTGAGCCTGCCTGCCTCTATTTCATGAATCCACTGGGGGGAATATTCGGTGACGTGTAGAGTCCACCAACAAAGGTACAGTAGTTATAATTAGGATCTCTGAGCATTTTTAAAAGACAGAGATGACCATAAGGAACCAGCATATATTAGGCACAGCAGTTCGCACCCCCACCCCTACCCTGCCTTCGCCCTTCCCCCCCCCCCATTTCATTGCTTTCCTGGATAAAGTTTCTAGATGGGGGAACAGAGACATGGTGGACATCCTCCCTGGGCTTTGGGAAGAGTTGAAGCAGAGGGATAGCCAGTGACAGGAGAGGAGAGAAGGAGAGTCCTGAAGCCATATCACATGGCCTCGTTAGAGCAGCAGGAACGGTTGCACTGCAGGAGTTCCTTGACCCTGGTTTCACTATGGTACGCAAACTGGTTCCTTCTCCGTGAGGCAGTTTCTGGGCATTCAAATGTGCAGGGGTTGCATAGTTGTTAACATCTGTTCTTCTTTCTGGGGTTTAAATGGGCCTTGTTCACAATGCATTTTGGAAATCACCGTGTTGACAGGTGCCTGCCCCAGCTGAACAGCTGAATCCACCTAGAACTTTGTGTGTGCTAAACAGAGGATGGCCTTTTTCCACAATAGAAGTTGTTATTTCCTTGTGGACAACATACAGAAATGTGTGCTGAGTGTCTACACAATCAAGGATTACCCAGCTGGCTGAAAACAGTCATGCTCAAAGAATGCTGATCAATGAGTTGAGGTCAACCTGGAGGAAGAAAGTCAGAATCAATATTTTTATCCACAAGATGGCTGAAAATTCAGAAGAAGTGTTCACCAAAAGTAGGAGGGGTAGCTAATACATTAGGTAGAAGAATCAAAACTCAGAATGACCCTTTTAAGACGTCATGATATTTTTTATACAAACAATAATTTTAAAGATCCTTAGGTTAAAAATTATATAAGTTCAAATGGAGCAGATATTTATTCATTCAATAAAAACTTGAGCATCTGGTACATTCTGTGCATGGAGGTTACAGCAGTGATCAAGATAAAGAAGGTTTCTGCCCACCTCCAGCATCCAATCTACAGGGTGAAACTGACAATAAGAAATAAACATAGTCGTGACAAGATAAATTTAGGTAGTAGCAAAGAAGACTGAGAAGTTGCAACCAGTGAGGTAGAAGGAAAACCAGAAACGTGTGGGTTCATGGCAGCCGAGAAAAGAAATGTTTCTAGAATGGAGGCCTCCACCGCGAGAGTCCCATCTTGCCTCATGGTGATCACTTGTGTCCTTGACAAGAGTAGTTTCAGCAGAATGATAGGGACACAAGGCTTACTGGAATGGGCTTCAGAGAGTGAGAGGTGAGGAAGTGCAGGCAAGTATGGACGAGTCTTCCAAGAGGTTTTGCTAAAAAAGGGAGCAAGAAAATAAGGCAGTGGCTAGAATGTGTATTAACCAGTGGGAATGATCCAGTTAAAAGGGAGATAGTGATGATACAGGAGAGACCAAAGACTATTATTGTAGGAACAGAGACCTGGGAAGGAGGAGATAGGACATGAATTGGGAACTTCATGTTCAAAAGACTTTCAGATTTCAGTTAGCCACAAGGTCAAAGTCTCACAATGTTCCTCACAAAGTTTTTCATTACTTAATCAGCATACTTTCATTTACTCCCACTACAGTCATGGCTCAACAGAGGAGAAAAACATACATTATATATTCACATGATCTGAAGTAAAATTGCAACTGTGGCACATGCCAGGAGGGGGAACTGGACAATGCAATGAGACTCCCAATTGGGGCATTTGACCCAATGGGGAGATCAGAGAGGGCTTCCTTGAGGAAGTGGTGCTTAGATTGCAAGCCAAAAGATGAGTAGGCTCTAGCCAGGCAAAGAGGCAGTGGGCATGGCATGTGCAAAGGGCCTGCATTGAAGGGAGAGCCTGCTAGAGCAGTGATGCTGGAGCATGGAGAATGGGGGCATGCAGTGGGAGAGTAGGGTCGTCCTAGACAGGGCCTGGGAGGCCATGTCAAGGAACTCTTAAAAAAATAGATTACTTAGGGGCCAGCCTGGTGGCATAGTGGTTAAGTTCGTGCGCCCAGGGTTCACAGGTTCGGATCCCGAGCACGGACCTACACACTGCTCATCAAGCCATGCTGTGGTGGCATCCGACATATAAAATAGAGGAAGATCGGCACAGATGTTAGCTCAGAGCCAACCTTCCTCACCCAAAATAATAATAATAATAATAATGATAATAATAATAATAAATAGATTACTTAGAATACCACTTCACACCCAGTAGGATGGCTATAATTTTAAAAAATGGAAAATAAGTATTGGTGAGGATGTGGAGAAATTGGAACCCTCAGACACTGATGTGGAAATGTAAAATGGTGCAGCCGCTGTGGAAGACAGCCTGGCAGTTCCTCAAAAAATTAAACATAGAATTACCAATGGCCCAGCAATTCCCCTAGATATATATACCCAAAAGAACTTACAGCAAGGGCTCGAACAGACGCTTGTGCACCAATGTTCATAGCAGCATTACTTACAGTAGCCAAAAAGTGGAAACAACTCAAATGTCCAATAGATGGATGGATAAACAAATTGTAGTATATCCACACAACGGAATACTATTTGCCATAAAAAAGGAACAAAGTACGAATATATGCTACAACATTATGCTAAGTGAAAGAAGCCAAGACACAAAGGCCACCTATGGTATGATTCCATTTATGCGAAATGTCCAGAATAGGCAAATTCATAGAGACAGCAAGTAGATGAGTGGTTGCCTGGAGCTGGGGGAAGGGAGGAATGACGCGTAACTGTTTAATGGGTACAGAGTTTCCCTGTGGGCTGGTGAAAATGTTTTGTAACTAGATAGTGATGATGTTTGTACCACACTGTGAATGTACTAAATGCCACTGAATTCTACACTTTAAAATGGTTACTTTTATGTTGTGTGTCTTTTACCTCCATAAAAACAAACAAAAATACATATAACTTCAAGTGTTTCCAACTGAAGGGATGAAAGAGTTCCAACCTAACCAACTGGAGATTTCCATCTTAGTTAGAGCCTCCTACTTGAAGAGGAACTTTACAAAATTAGAGAATGTCCACCAGAGGACAACCAGGATGCTGAGAGATTCTTAAATGGTTATCATGAGGAACAGTCTGAGGAGCTGACCCAGCTCGGAATAAAAGGAGCCTCCCTCGGGAGAGGTGGTGGAGGCTGGGAGGCACACAGTACACTGGGATGGAAAACATTTTAACAGTCACATTTGTTGAGAAAGAATAGTAGTGAGCTCCCTGTTCTGAGAACTATTCAAATACACCTGAAGGGCTAAGAGCCACAGACAGGACACAAGAGATTCCTGAATGTGGATGATTGGACTGGATGAGTTATAAAGTTCCCTTTAACGCAGAGATTCTGTGACACATTTTCAAGAATCACTTGGGAGCAAAGATAGGAAAATTCTAGCCCAAAGCAACTTTATTTTTTCCAAGAGGCTACAAAATTCGTTATTACTAGGCAAATGGGAATTGTGGGAGGGGTAAGAGAAATCATTGTCAGCTAGTGAAAATGATGGGCTAATAATTAAATAATCTTGAACTCTGCACATGGTTTCATTTTAAATTTCATCTGCAAATTCAGGGCCAGGCTGTCAGTTAGCTATATCTTTGGTGTTCATTGTGAGTTTCAGAAGCCCCGCCGTGAACTCTCATCTAGATTAATGTACGTGGATAACTCAGTCACAGTCCCAAAGTACAGTGTGCCGTGAAAGACACAAGCATTAGAGATGGACATAGCCCAGACTTGTGGATTGAAATGCTCAGTACAAATGAAAGAAAAATCACTTGCCAGTTGCTCAGCCTCACAAAAAGACTGCATGAAATGACCTGTGTTTTAAAGGCAGGATCCACTTTCAGCCAGCTTTGAAATCCAGGGTCTCTTGGGCTGCTGCTGTGATTTTGCCTACATCCTCCTCGCTTCTAGCCCGCGACTCTCTAAGACACTCAGCAGCATTGTAGCCATGTCCCCCATTCTCTAAGCCACGGCTGACCCGGAGACTGATTCTGAAAGGGAGCCCCAGAACAGACCCCTGGCTGAGGACGTGCACTTGTTCCTTACAGCCCAGACCAGCAATCTTATAATCAGAAACACTTCCTACAGACAGTAACGTGGTGGAGTGGAGAGAGCTTGGATCAGATAGAGCTGGGCTCAAGTCTAAATCTAGATTTTCCATGCACTCCGTGTGTGGCCTGGAACACATGACCTGATATCTCCAAGACCCAGTTTCCTCATCAAAGGAAACATGAGGAAAGGTCAGGATGCCATAAGATGACCAGGAAAGTCTAAGAGGGAATCTCAGGTCCTCACTCCAGATGCTCAGGAAGGTCCTCAGGGGAGGACCAGGGGTGCTAAGAGTTGGGACACCTCCCTCTGTCACTTGCAGGTGACTGGAAGGGCCACTGAAGAGTCATGAAGACCTCTGTTTTCTCTCACCCTGGGAGACGATTAGCCCCTTAAACATCTGGAGAGCAAGATCGCATCTTCTCTGTTTCCATCCCTAAGTTGATCATGGTGAAACGTAGAAAGCAAAGTTGATCTTCTTGGACCTGTGTTAACCTTTATCTCAACTTCCTCTCCAAGATCCGGACAGCTCTTCCTTGTAGGTCTTCTTGGCTACAGTACATCCCCCTGCAATCCTCGCTGCCCCCAGGCGGGCACGGACTGCCCCTGCCTTGTAGAGCTCTAGGCTTTATACTTTGCTATCCATCTGTCTTGCCTCCACTCAACTTGCCTGCTCTCAGGACGGCTCATAGCATGTAGGCATTTAGAAAACCATCTAGACTCACATTCAAGGTGTGAGTGATCTTTAGTCTTTGGTGGCATTTGCAGTCTTAAAAGGTGCGCACTTGAACTCAAATTTTTTTTTCTAATTAAATGATGAACTGTCTAACTACATAGGAAAGTGATTTTTGTTAATTTCCCATTGCTTCTTGCTACCTTGGGCTACTTTCTATTTGCCTACTCCTCAAGGCCATGTGACCCCCATCCCTCACCAAGAAGTAAACTAACAAACAAATAAAACACAGTATAAGAAAAGAATGGAAATCAACAATTTCCTTCTACCCTGCGTCTTTCACGGATGCAGAGCCGAGTGAGGGACCCTCTGCCTGCCTAAAAGAAACTAAGGCACAATTTTGGATGAGACAATTCCATCCCTTTTTGCACTGCAAAATTGGAATGCCCTCTCCCTAAAGCTGCTTTCTGGCTACCCCAGGAACCCCTCAGACTGCCCACAGTAAAAAGCGCAGATAAAGATAACATCACCAGCAACAACATCACATCAATAGCTACTATTTATTGAGCCCCAAATGGTACGAATATTGTCTCCTTTAATCCCTACAACAACTATATGAGGTAGGAACTATGATTATACCCATTTTACAGATGGTGTATGACTGAAATAAGGTCTCAGGAGCCCAAAAGGCATAGGGCTTAACATCCAATGGACATAGGTGCTTTATTTAAATATATCTATATCTATATCTGTAAATAACACACACACGTGATAACACGTAGAATAGTAGGGCTTGATGAAAACCGGTCTCCCAGCCCTCCTCCTCCAACTGGTGGCCTCACTCCCACAGGCAATCTCTTTTAACTATTTCTTGTTGGAGTTCTTCTGGAGGTACTTCCACAATCTGGACTCGTAGAGGTGAGGCAGTTTGGATACTGGCCTGGGCATTTTTGGTTGTCACCATGATGGGCCCGGGGCACCACTGGCATTTAGTGGGGCTGGGAGGGGGTGACAGGCCTCCTACAATGCGCAGGAGAGTCTCCCACAAGGAAGACATTTCCCCATTCCTTGATTGATTTTTAAATATCCTGTGGACATTTATATAGATGAAAAATCTGCTTCTAGTTATTGGTGCCTAAAAAATAAGTCCATCTTACACATAAACACAACATATTTTGGGGTGGTTTTAAAAAACTTGGAACTTTACCAAGTTGTTCACCATTTTGGAACATCACGACACTGCTGGCAAGGCCGTTCTTGGTATTTGAATGATCAATACAACACATCTCGCTTGGTTGGCATCTTAGTCGTCCCACTCCTGGAAATTCTACAGCTCGGTTGCTTATTGGATGACTTCATTACTTTCCAGTGTAATTGCGCCTGAGTATTTACACATCGAGATAAACACTATTCATTGTGAACTACTTTCAGTTCTCCTTTATATTATAATTGAGGAGTTATATTGATCTTTTCTTTAATTTGGATTTCATTTGTGGAGAGCCAAAGGGGCATGATAAATGTTTATAAATGACACGGGATCTTGGAACAATGGCTCTAATCTTGATAATATGCTTAATTCTCTTTCTTGATTTGTCAACTTTAGACAATATCTACTGACTCCTTGACATGAAAGATGAGGATTCGTGTCACTTACATTATTCTTCCTATCAAGTCTCTATTTCTTCTTCCATCACATCTTGACAGTATCCTCTGACCCCAACTCGAGCAGCCGAGGACGTTAGTGGTGCTGCTTTTTCATTCACAGTCTCCCATGTCCCACTTTGTGTCAGCTACGCTTTTGTGGGCATATTTAAACATTGTCAAGGTTTGCTAACATTTTCATTTCGTTCTGCAAACAGAACTGTCTTTTTCTTTTTTTGCTTTGTCCGTAAGGTGACTATAAAAGTTGAAAACCAATTCATGGACTTTCCCTTAGTTTGAGAAAGCAGCCATCCTTCTGAGAGACAGAAAAAAGGCTATAAGGGATAGAAATTGTGGCTAATGTGCTGGGCAAGTACAAGGGAGAAACTCAAGTAAGAAAGAAGCAGAGGGGAGATTTTAAGAATCAAACATTGAGCCAGGATTCTTCCCATGAGGAGATTTTTGTTGGAGAGGAGAGACTCACGAGTAATTATACAACAGGAAGAAGTGAGGTGCACACGTGTGATCAAATGGCCCCCAAAAGATTGGAGCAGACAAAATGTGTCCTTACAGTTTACAATTAGTTCGTACTCCTAGATGGGGCACTGAGGGTAAGATCTCACTCAAACTGTTAAAAATCAGTTGGAAATACGATTTCATTTATAGCTTAAAATCAGATTATTAGGAGACTATCTCTACTGTGGAATAAGGTGCAACTATATATTTTTTCCTGATTATAAAAGCAATTCTTGCTCATTGTAAAAGTCTGGGAAAACAGAGAAGGGTATAAAAATAAACCTAAAAGTTCCATTAATCGCAGAGACAAACTCTGTTAATATTTTGGTATACGTTAATATAGTGATATATTAGTAAGGGTAGGGCCACTGCTATAACAAAGAAGCACCAAAATATATAATGGCTCAAACATCACAGCAGTTTATTTCTGGTTCACATAAGCGGGCGAGTCAGTTCCAGGCTGTCAGTGTATCAGGGAGGAGTGAGCCTCTGCTCCACACAGTCATTCGGTTACCCAGGCTGGCAGAGGCAATTCCACCTTCAACATGTGGTTTCCAGAAGGCACCCTGGGTGTCAATGTCACTTTCCAGTTGAGAGAAGGGGAAAGCATATAGAAGCACATGTGTTGGACGTTTTATGGGTAAGGCCTGAAAGTGATAGACATCACTTCTAACCTCATTGGCTAGAACTCAATCACTTAGCCCCACCTAACTGCTAAGAAGTCTGGGAAATGCAGTGTGGCTGTGTGGCCAGATAGAAGACATATGTTTGGTGAATAAGTAGTAGTCTCTATCATAGCGTATTTTCTTTCAGTCTTTCTTAATACATGTATATGTACATTCAAGTACAACCAGGGTTATATTGTACATTCAGCTTTTTATTCTGCTTTAAAATAAAAAACCACGGGGAAGAGAGGAGGGTGAAAGGGGTGATCAGACACAAGTGTATGGTGATGGATTGTAATTAGTCTTTGGGCTGTGAACATGATGTAATCTACACAGAAATCGAAATGTAATGTGTACACCTGAAATTTATATAATATTATAAATCAATGTTACTGCAATAAAAAATCTAATCACAAAATAATAAAAATAAATAAATAAATAAAAACCCAAAATCTCTGAGCATTTTCCCATGTCATTCTTTGCAAACAAGTCTGTGTGATATATGATCACGTGGATCAGGGTGTCTCAACTTCAGCACTATTGACATTTGGGGCCGGATTGTTCTTTGTTGTGGTGGGGCCGTCCTGTGCACTGAAGGATGGTGAGCAGCATCCCTAGCCTCGACCAACCAGATGCCAGTAGCAACCCCTCCCCGGGTGTGACAACTAAAACTGTCTCCAGACATTGCCAGATGTCATCCACGGCTGCGAACCACTGAGCTAGGTCAACAATAATCTGTATAACTATTCCCCTTTTAGTGAACAGTTGTTGGTTCCTTTCTTGTTTTTGTTTTGTTTGCTATTACATCTTGCTCTGTGATAACATCTTTTTACATTAATTTTGACTGAAACAGTCGTTATTTACTTAGGAGAGAGTTCCAGAAGTGGAATTATTAGGTCAGGGGCTATGAGTATTTTTAAGTCTCTTGATATATACTGCCAAATAGCTTTCTGAAAAAGCTCTGCCCATTTACTAGTTCACCTGCAAGGTAGTCTTGGTTTGGTTTTTTTTTTGAGGAAGATCAGCCCTGAGCTAACTACTGCCAATCTTCCTCTTTTTGCTGAGGAAGACTGGCCCTGAGCTAACATCCATGCCAATCTTCCTCTACTTTATATGTGGGACGCCTGCCACAGCATGGTGTGCCAAGAGGTGCCATGTCCGCACCTGGGATCCGAAACGGCCAACCCCGGGCCACCGAGAAGCGGAACGTGCAAACTTAACCGCTGCGCCACCAGGCCGGCCCCTTGATTTATTTTTTAAAGATTTTAGTTAGTTAATATGAGAAAAATGTTTTTTTATTTTAAAATAGCATTTCCCTAAGAGTCGAATATGCATATTCGTCGTCTTCTGCACCCTTTCTGTAGTAGCCTTGCTGATTCCGAACTGCTGTTCTGTTTTTCTGAAGAGTTTTAGGGACAGTTGCTGATTGAAATCAGTCTATGACATTCCCAGGGTAAGGAGAAATTTCTATTAAAACGTGGCTTTCCTTTGACATTGTGTACACAATTGCTACAACTTGGTTTTTATCACAGCATCCCATCGTGACTAGCTCCAGTATTTGGACAGCTGTTCTTTCTTTTCTTTGGTTAAAAAAAAACAATCCGAGACTTCTAGGGAATGACAGAAAGTGGACCAAAGGGTTTACTTTCATCTCAGGGCACAAAACCTTAGAGTTCTTGCTTCCAGAGTGGCTGAGTGAGGTCATATCTTGCCAAACTACTATTTCAGATTGACATGCCCAAGTCCCATTCTGTTGTTTTCACTGTCTCCTAGCAGCCTCCCAAGATGTAGGAACCAACCAAAGGAGACGCTCTTCCCTAAACCGGGCCTTCGAATGGATTCCTCATTGCCCTCACCCACTTCCACCTTTCCCTCTCCGCCCTTGGCAGGCAGTCTCAAGTCATTGTCACCTGCCATCGGATTCCTGCACACACGTGCATTGAAGCCTCACTCAAATGGATTACTTTCCTGTAACAGGAAGACAAAAAGTTAAACCTATAAGCTCCCTGCTGTTTTATTACTGCATGAAGATTGGTTAGCAATGACTGTTCCCGTGGGATTGTGAAAATGAGCCAGTGATCCGCCTGGCACAAATCTCTGTCCTTTTATGCAAAATATTATTAGGCTTTCTAGAGCTCTGCCTTGATAAAATCTTTCCTAATCCAATCAATTTCAATAGATGAAATGTTTGCCTCTTCCACCCTTTCTCAGTCCTAAGGCCTCTCTCTTCTGGCTTAAATGTCCCTGAAGTGTACTATCTACAGTTACTGTTTATGTAATCCTCTGTTCAAGTGACACGATGTAGGTATTTTCAAAACAATGGAAAAACACACACATAAACTATCAGGGGGTACTGTTGGGCTCAGATATGTCTCAGAAAGCATCAGCCATAGAAAAACCACAAGGGTCTCGGGGCTTTGCTAACACCTCTGGAGACAGGAAAATTCTTCTCTAAGGTGACAGAAAGACTTTCGGCCTTGGACACCGTTAAACCATTAATTCACTTAGAGGCTCAAGCGCCAGGCCTGAGCAGCCGGAGAAACGGTGACTGGGGCGAATCTGCCAAGTCTCCCCGAGCCTGCCAGGGGTGGGCTTCCGGGCATCAGGCGGGCTGATTACCCACACCACCAAATCGGTTACCACCCTAGATTGGAAAGTGCCGCCTGTGCCTTTCTAAGTCATTTGTTACCCACATGTAACTCAAGCTAGTGCTGGCAACCTAGGATACACGCTGGAATCGCCTGGGGAGCTTTTGAGGCACGATCCCTCGGTCCCACCCGCCAAGGTCCTGGTGAAATCGGGTTTTAAAAGCTCCCCAGCTGATTCTAATGTGCAACCAGGGTTGAGACCCAGTGAACTAAGAAACCGCCCTCAGTCCATACGTGAACAAAAGGAGCAGGGACTGTGGATTGGGGCAACTTTGCCAAACACTGGGTGGCCTTGGGTCACTGTTTTGGGCCTCAGTTTCTTTATCTGCACAATGGGTCAAGACTAAGACTGCAAAGCCCCCTGCAGCGTAACAGTTCTCTTCTGGGACGCGGATCGGCATCTCCGAGATCCTGGAAGCCCGCTCCCCTCTCTCCCCATCCCTCTGTTGGCCTTTCCGGTTTCCGCGCCCCTAGGCGCTTGCTCGGGGGTCCCAGAGGAAGCCGCGAGCTCTGCCGGCCGCCCCGGCGCGCCCGCTGCCCCGCTCGGGCCCTCGCTGCGGGCGCACAAAGCCCCCGGCGCTGACGTCAGGGCCCCTCTCGGCGCGGCCGGCCCCCAGTGCAGGCGGAGCCCGCCGTGCTCCCACCCCGGCCCCGGAGCCAGGAGCGAGGAGCCAGCCGCCAGCCCAGCAGCCCAGCGCAGCCCGCCCGAGCCCGGCCCGCGCACGTGCCCGCCGGACCTGCAAACTTGTGCCCCCGGCTCTGCCCGTCCCCAGGGAGCCCGAGCGCCCGCAGCCCGCGCCCCGCCCGCCCGTCTCCAGCCATGGGTAAGCGAGCGCGCTGGCCCCGCGCCACGGCCACGGCCACGGCCTCGCCCCTCGCCCAGGAGGGGCGCGCCCTGCCCAGGGGCCCAGCCCCGCTCAGGTGGGGCTTCCCGGGGCACCTCCGCGACGGGCCGGGCTCGGGAGGCGGGGGCTGGGGGTGGGAGGGGCGCGGCGCAGGTGTCCGGAACGCCCAGGTGCGCGTCCCTGCCCCGTCCTCGGGGCGTCCCCACCCGGGCGGCGCTCAGCCTGTGCCCCCGCGGCGGGCGGCTTGCGGGAGGGCAAGAGCTGGGTTCCCGGGAGGGGTTGCAGAGAGAGCCGACGGAGCGTCCCGGGCTGCGGGCTCCTGCTTCATTTTAAGGCGGCGGTAGAGAGGAGCTTCTTGCCCATTTCCCGGGACGCTGTGCTGTCGCCCGAGCTCCCGGCTTGGAGTCCGGTCCTGTCCCACTCTGCCGTGGTCCTTTTCGCCTTCAACCCACATTAAACAAACGCCCAGTTCCCCAAGCCTGGGGTCTTCTGAGAGCTCATTTGGGAACCATGACCCTTGAAACCAGGAAGGTGGGAGGGGAGAGGGACAGGATGGGACAGAAGGTGAGTCTCTTTTCTTTGTCCCCTGTTCCAACTATCAAAATGCGGACCTGGGCGCAGGTGGAGACGGTGTGCCAAGCGGGTTCCAAAGCATTTGGGAGATCGACTACTATCGGTGAAAACCCAGCTCTGGAGATGGAAAGTCTCCAACCTGGCTGGGGCGGATGTTAGGCGGCTGTAGGATTCTTTCTGTCACCTCCTAACACCCCTGAAATGCTGCTGTCAGCAACATGTCGTTAAATGGGCACTCTGTTTCGCAAGGCAAACTCGTAAAGAGTGCCGTGGAAATCAACCTAATTCCGCCACAGCCCTGGAAAGGTCTGAGAGCTGTCCTTGGGAAAGGGTTTTCTCTCCCCTGCTCGACTATCCTTCTCTAGTGGCAGACAGCCTCCAGCCACAAGCTCCACAAAAGCCACAAAGACTGTGAAGAGCCCCTCCGAAGCATTCCTAATGAGGAAGTCAGTGGGTTTAACCATTGCCGGCTAATAGTGAGGGCTTGGGAAGTCCCTGCCCTACCCCGATCCCCCAGCCTTGGCCCCTTACCCTCATCCTACATTCCCTCTGCTGTGTGTGTGTGTAGGGGGTAATTTTGTATCGATTAAAATTTTGGTGAGGGATAGTAAGGAGGACACATTATTTTTCATTTACAAGGAAGTGCAAAGAATTTTATAGTTAAATCTTGTTTGAAAAAATTTACGAGGTGATCAAAATATGAAAGGAAATAAAGCCCCTGAATTCAACAGGAAAATTTCTTACCAAAGAGTTAGAGAGCTAGGATAAGATTCTTCTAGAAAGGGCAGAATTGGGTGACCTGTAACTCTGGTGCCTACTTCTCTTGATGCCCCCACAGTGAGTGGTCACATCACTCAATGCCCCCTTTTAAATGAGATTCGTCCGCAAAAATCAGATGGCTGCCGCTCAGCCGGTAACTCTTTTGGCAATGCTTGGCACAAAGATGTTGAGGTTACACAGAAGTGCAGTACTGAGGAAAGCATTAACTACTTTTCCCGAAATAAAGTTATTTCTGGTTTTTTAATGCTAGGCATTGGGATTTGTACGGGTTAGAAATTGAGCGTCGAATTGCCACATGAGGAGCTTCTTCAGAATGGCTTTCATAATACTCTGGGCTTCCTTGGGGGCCGGCCTTATTTTTCAATAGGTGTGGAAGTTAGATGCAGTTCTCATGAAGCAAATGCCCAAACCAGAGGCCTGTTCTCAAGGAAGTACTTTGTGTCTTGGACAATCGTTGGTTCTACACTTGAATTGCCAGTTTGTGTTAATTTGTGCATACCTCACTGGTGCTGGCAGTATCCTTGGTTTTAGTTTTTAGTTTTTACATAAAAAAACCCAGTTCCCTTCATGCCAAAAAGGAAACATACTGATTTCCTTTGGTAGATTCTTAGTAAATACACTACAGGGCCATGAACTGGCTTTATTTTTCCAGATGTATTCAATTACCGAACATACCCTTATGAATATTTTAATTGAAATGATTTAATGTTGGGAAAATTCGAACCATTGGTCCACTGAGATGGGACTTTGGTTCTCATACAAGTTACTTCCTTAACCTGGTATCAGTTAATTTACTGGTAAAATGGGTGAGATTTGTGGAAATAAAAGCCCCTTCAGACTCAAATTTTAAGGTATTCAAATCTTTAAGTTAAAAAATAAAATAATGAGCAATGGCGGTGTGTACAATTTTATCTTTCAATGCATCTTAAAAGAAAACTTTTTTTTATTGTTGTGCCAATTGATTTTTTAAAGATTTTTTTATTGTTTTTATTTTTCCTTTGTCTCCCCAAAGCCCCCCAGTACATGGTTGTATATTTTAGTTGTGGGTCCTTCCACTTGTGGCGTGTGGGATGCCTCCTCAGTATGGCCTGACTATGCGCGGTGCCATGTCCGTGCCCAGGATCCAAACTGGCGAAACCCTGGGCCGCCGAAGTGGAGCATGCAAACTTAACCACTGGGCCACAGGGCCAGCTGCAGCCAGTTGATTTTTTTATGACTTTGTTGAGATATAATTCACATGCCGTACAATTTACACGCTTGTGTACAGTCAGTGATTTTTAGTATATTCAGAGTTATGCAGCTACCACCGCTATCTGTAAAACATCGTTATCCCCCCAAAAGAAACCCTGTACCCATTAGTAGTCACTCCCCATTCCTCCCTCCTCCCAGCCCCTGGCAACCACTAATCTACTTTCTGTCTCATTTCATGTAAATGCAGTGAGCCAATTGATGTTTGAAGTGTGTTTGACTACTGAGTAACTTTGGTGGTTTTGCACAATGGGAAGATGTTGATGTATTGGTTGTATGCAGTACACCACCTAAATGAGTGTGTTGAAACTAATTATTTCACTGGCTGAAGAGTTCCACATTTGGCCATTGTGTGTGGCCTGCATGCGCGCATGCACATTCTCAGTGTTACTCTGGTTTTATCTGATGGAAACTCACATCGCCTAACAGAATTTTGATTCTGTTACCTTATTCATAGACATAGCAACTAAATGGATTCAATGCAATAACCTCTTATAAGGCATTTGTGGAATATCCATCTTGCTTTAATGTGGATCGTGTATCCAGAGAGAAATGCTGATTTTGTTTCATTAGTTGCCTATAATTTTAAATGAAAATTATATGTGAAATGATCAGATACAGCAAAACAGCTAAATAATTGTTTTGATCCATTTTATGGTAAGGAAGTTTTTATAAGGATTATGAATTTAAACACAGTCCATCATTTCACTAAATAGCATTACAAAAACTGATTTAGGGCAGTTCTTAACTGTAATGCGCACACAAATCATCTGGCCATCTTGTGAAAAAAGCGTTTCTGATTCGGTGGGCTTGGGGAGGGCCTGAGTTTCTTCGTTTCTAGCAGGCTCCCAGGTGGTAGTGGTGCTGGTGCTGCTAGTACCCAGGGTCAGGAAATAGAGGAAAAGCAGGGCGAGCCAGAGGCCCAGCTCCCTGCCCCAGCAATTCCACTAACTTGCTATGTGATCTTGCGTCAGTCATTTTCTCTTCCTAATCTCAGTTTACTACAAAATAAAAGGATTGGATGAAATTATTTCTTTGGGCCCTTACAGATCTAAAAGGATGTAATTTTAAAAAAAGAAAGGGTAATGTTATGCTTGAAAAACATGAGAAAACAGCTCCCTAATTGTTTAAACACTACTTGTTTCCATGAAGCCACATCACAGGCATCGTTTGTAGTTGGGTTGAATGCTGGCATCTTGACGTGCCCGACAACAGGACGATTGGCCCTTCTCCAAGAAGACTGGTGGAGGAAGCCATAATGTTCACCCTCTTTAGTACCTCTAGCTTAGGCTTCTCCTGCCCTCTTCTTTTTAGAGCTGCCCGCTCCAGAGAGCCTTTCCTTGCCCCACATGGGGCCCAGGCCACCTTCAGAGGCTAGACTCAGAAGGAAGCACACTGAGGACCCATGCATACAACATTTGGTTCTGGAAGTTTGCTAGGGAATTCAGACGTAACTGGAGACCAAGAATGGTATCCTGATGAAGAGTTGAGCAGGAACTAGCCCCAGAATGCTCTAGCCTCCCTCCCTCTGAGTGTAAACATCTAGTAAGGAGCCCACCCTCCAGTCTTGGAGAGAGAGCTCTCTTCAGGTCTCAGGATACAGACTGAAATTTTGAGTAAACCTCATAGTCCAGATAGCACAGAGTATTGTTTGTGACCAACAGGAAGTAATTAATTATTTAGTATATTTTTGCCCCAGCAAAATTGTTGCCCACACCACGTGGCCCCTCCAAGGGTTTCTTAGAGAAAAGCCTTATCTGCTGCATCTGGGGTCAAGCAGTTAGATGGTGTATTAAAAATGCCAAAGTGGTGAATCATAAAAAGTGCCATCTATGTGTCTTAAACGTTTCATTTAGCTTTAAACATTAATTTGCCAGTATTTTGTTGTAGAGTCAAGGTCTTTGCTTTGAGTGTGAGCCTTGAAGTCTTTCTTATGTATAAATCACAGCCAAAATTCATTGGCTTCTGATTTCCAGTTTCAGATTCTTTTAAAGGAGAATGAGAACTTAAAGGCGTTGGGAACCAATCTGTGTGCAGAATCCTTTTATATTACCTACCCCACCCCCCTTAAACCTTCAAAATTTTCTTGCCCATACTTTTTTTGGCAACTGTTTTCCCAAGTGACTTGTTAAGATTCTTCTTTCCAAAGCAATCAACTTGGTTTTCAAAGAAATAAAACTCTTTTGTTTGGCATTCGTATTTTATTAGTTTGTGTAACATTAAATTAAATTTCATAATTATAGTAACAAGTACAACTGGCATAAACAGGTTTGGGAACAAACACAATGGACTCTTGTTAGGTACACAATTCAACTGGTGGAAGAAGTAGTACATAGATATCCTGGAGAATAGCCTAGAAACCAAGTTCTGTGGACAATGGTCAATGTGGTTTACAAAAAGAGTAGAAAATATGGGGTGGTTGGGTGGGCGCATTAGGTGAACATTGGTAAGAGAGCTTCTACTGTATTTTTGAGCCAATATCATCCATTTAATACTTTTAACATGATTTTTCTAGGTACTATTAGCTGGCTTGTTAGTGTGTTTAATATGCCTTCTTTTCTGTTCAAATACCAAATTCGTCAGAGCAAAGATTGTGTTCTTCATCATTGTATCCCAATGTTCATTCAAATAATTGGCGTATTGTAGGTGCTTCACAAATGTTTGTTGAAAAGATAAGGGTTTTATCATATAAAATTCATTGTATTAAGGTCTGTCTACACTATAAATATATAGATTTCAAGGTATGCAAAATTATGTTCATTATGTGAACCCTGTGATAAAGTGTACTAAATTAAGTAGGGCAAATGGCATTAGTTATTCTTTAATAATATTAATACGTTAGCACAGATTTTCACAGAGTAACGGAATTTCAGAGCTTGAAGTCACTTTAAAAGTAATTCGATTGCTGTAGGCATACACAGACACGAAAACAACTTAAAAAGCAGTTTGAATGTTATTTCATTACTTTTTTTTTGCCTTTAGCTTTTTTCTTTTGATGTTATAAAATAGTTTCCTCTCTCTTGTGAAAAGTACTTCCTTCTTGTCAGATTTTTGAAGTTTAGGAAAGCTTGGAGTGAAACACTTTGTTTCAGTGAAACTCATTAGTGCCCTGAGGATTAAAAGGTAAGAACAGTTTTGTGTTTCCAATCTCACTTTGTGTAATTGGATTAAATGAGCACCTATCACCATGCTGAGCAACTAGCATGTGCCAATCTGTAAGCCTTTGAGTTCCTGTTACGCGCCCATCACGGTGAAGGCTCTCAGAGAAGAATAAGACAGCTGCTCATTCAACAAGCAGTCAGAGTCATGCTCAGATGAGCCAGGTGCTGTGCTGTCTTGAAGCAAACAATAAACAAATAAATAAACAAAACCCAGTCCTGTCCTCAAATCACCACAGTCCTTTCGGAGAGGCAGATAAACACTTATAATAGAAGCAAGTACAAGGTCCTGTAGAATATTTTCCTCTGTCTGAGGCAAAAAGGGGATGGCATTTCAGAAAGGGATTCCCTGGGGAGGCAGTTACCTTTGATCTGAGTCTTGAAGGATGAGTGGGATGACAGGGGTCAGAATGTCTGGGAGAGGACATTCCAGGCCCTGGGTACAGATGAGCAACAGCAGGAGGCATGGCAGAGGCAGCTGCCTGGGCATGTTGAGGAGTTGGGCATGGCCTGAATGTAGGGGATTGAGGAGGCTGAGGCTAGAAGAGAGACCAGGGCAGACAGTGAAAAGCCAGGAAAGAACTTGATCATTACTCTGTTGGTCAGAGAGAATCACAAACGGATTTTAAACAGGGAAGTAAACAGCTGGAAATAATGACAGTCTACTTCAGGGGTAAAAGAATCATTAATGTCTAATTGTAAAATTCTAAGTAAAAATCTAGGAGTTCTAAGAAGGATGAGACCTTGTAGCTTGTATGAAGCTTCTGGTGGAGACTTGGATTTGAGGTGTGTTGAGAAGGGCAGAAAGGATTAGGATACACATGGAAGAGAGGAAAGAGGGAGCAAAGTTTACTGGTTGGAATCCTGAAGAAACTGGCCTGGCCATAGCATAGAATGAGTGTGGGGAAAAGTAGAAAATAAGATGGGGGGAAGAGCACTGAAAGCCAGATGGGGAGTAGCAAATTTGAATTGATTACAGATTGACACATATAAATGAATCTTGCAAAAATGTTTTAAATCTTGACTATTGCCTCTTCTCTTTCAAGGGATAAAGTGGAGAAGAAAGGAAGTATAAGCCTTTTTGGGATGGAAAGGGTGATCTTTGGTGTGACTCCAGAGGGGTTGGGTTGAAATGGAATCCAGTCCTTGTCTATCTATTTATTTGATTATTAATCTTAAAAGTGGCATTATTTCTTCCTTAAATATTTGAAAGAATTTACCAGTGAAGCTATCTGGGTCTGGAGTTTTCTTTGTGGAAATATTTTAAATTATGAACTATATTTCTTTAACAGTTTTGATAAGTTGTGTTTTTCAAGGATTTTTTTCCATCTTATCTAGGTTGATAACTTTACTGGCATAAAGTTATTCATAATATTCTTGCCTTATCTGTTTAATCCTGTTTTCTGTAGGCTCTGTAGTGATGTTCTCAAGTTCATTCCTAGTGATTCAGGTAATTTGTATTCTCTTTATTTTTCTTGATCAATCTTGACCATTTATTTTAAAATTTATTTTAGTAGGTTGATACTTACATCTGATAATTACATCTGATAGATGAGTTTACCACTTAATAAAAAGGAGTACACTTTCTAGTAATCAGAAAATAGGATTTTAAAATCTAGAAGTAAAAATTGCTTACTTGGTTAGAAAAAAAAATCTGCCAAAGGAAAAAGTATTTAAATCTGATCTTTTGAATTTTACTATTCAGCTGTATATAACTCAGTATATTTGAACTTGGTGTGACAAGATCTATTGGAAATCATTTTAGTTAAAGTTGTTGCTTAGTATTTGCTTGTGTATTTATTTGTTTTCTGTAGGACTGTTAAATTCTACTTTCTTCTTTGGAGCAGCTGGAGACAGATACTGAAGTAAAAGAAGTCTCCTTTCCTTCCCTTCCCTTTCAAGGGTACTTTTAGAGCAGGGTTTCTCGACCTCAGCACTATTGACATTTTGCGCTGGGTATTCTTTGTTGTGAGAGGCTGTTCTGTGCACTGTAGGATGTTTAGCAGCATCCCTGGCCTCTACCCACTGCGTTCCAGGAACACTCGCCTGGTTGTGACAACCAAAAAAGTCTCCAGACATTGCCAAATAACAGCCATTGCGGGGCAAAAATGCCTCCTGTTGAGAACAACTACTTTAGAGTAAGAGGGGTTGAGAACCTTTTTGCTTCACAGTATTATAAAATCTGAGTAATGGCATCATTGAGGACTTGGTTTAGCACATCTGCGGACTGGGAAGATCTCTGGTTAAAAAGGTGTTATGCTTCCAAAAGGGAGACTTGAATTTTTCCAGCTGAAGGAAGTTTTGTTTTTTTTACCTTTTTCTAACATCATCAGAGAATCTGGAGATCTAATGGGGAACCTTGCAGAGCAGCTAATTCCCTCTTTCTTTGGAGTAAAATAGTACCTAAACCATTTCAATAATGAGACCAAACACCCCTGGGAATAGAGAGTGTCTGGCTTTCCTTGGGAACTTGTTCTGATGGCCAGTGCACTTTATCCCTGAAAAGGACTGAATCTATACCAAGTTCATTTTGCTTCCTAAAATCATTTTCATCATCTTTTGTTCTCTTCATTAAGTAGAAAGATGTCAAGGATCTAGTTCCACTTCTTAGCATCTTTAATTACCTTGATGGCCTTTCCAAATTTAGAATTCATCTCCTTAGCTATAATCAAATCTACCCAGATTAAGCCTTTAAGGCAGCCTTCCCGCATGTTCTGTTCAGTCCTTAGGGTCTCTGGTCATGACTTCATTATGCCTTTTCATGTGTTTGAGAGATGCTGGAGTTGTAAGAGAAAGGACTGATTTTCCCCTTATTGCTCTGACAACCTTTGATCTCCCCACCCACCCCCACGCCAGCCTTAACTCCTCCCCTCAGATGGAGACCTTAAGTCGGTGTTTTCTGAGAGATCTGAGCACACTTGCTGAATAGTTCTAGCGTAAAAAGAGCAGGAAGGTTAGAAGTGAAGGTTAGAAGGAGCCTAGAAAATCTGCTATTTTGTATGTGCGTCAGGTCACTCTTTTAGGTTTAGGAATGTGGTGTTTCACAGCAATTCCCTGAAAAGAATGTTTAAATGGTGCGTTTGAAAATGGCAGCTTAAATTCAGGCATCTGTTCCTTCACACAAGGAGCAAAGAATGGAGCTGTAATTAGCAAAGAAATTCAAACCCTCAAGATAACTTTATTTGATGTAGCACTTTATATTTTCCTTTAAGTTTTCTCATGTGGCATATTCTGACAATTTCCATGGTAAGTAAAACAGAATTCAGAACATTAAAGAGATGAATTGCCATTCCATGAATCATTACCATTTTGCAAAGCCATGTCCCGGATTACCAAAAATTGGTTTGAGCTCTATTATATAATGATATTTTGTCACAAATATTTTTAGATCTTTTGTAAGTGGCATGAATATTATACAGCCATTTTAAAATTTATTATTGAAGTATAATATTATATCAAAAGTGGGCAAATCATAAGCAAACAGCTTGATAAATTTCACAAACTTAACTAGTACATAGAGTAAGGACCAGAGCATTACCAGCCCCTCAGGACTCCCTTGCAAGGTCCCTTTCAGGCACCCCCCACCGGGGTAATCGCTCCTAATTTCTGCCAAAATAGTTTTGCCTGGTTTTGGAATGGAATCATACAGTATGAGCTCTTATGTCGGACAGCTTTTGAGCAACATTAATAACATTATTTTAAAACTTGGTGATGTTTTCTGTCCAGAAAATAGACCTGTTTCTAAATCACATGGTTAAAAGCATTTATTAAAGCCTTCGTGTCATGCTGTGCTAGGGAGTGCCTAAACCACTGCTTCCTGCCCTCTATTTAGGTGGAAAGTATTGACACAGGAGATCTGAGAAGGACTGTGAGAATAACTGATGAGAGAAGAGATAGGTGCATGGCAAACATGGATACAGCTGAAGAGATTACAAAGATAAGGCATCCCCATTATCCAGCTGGGAAATGGAAAGTACATCATGAGGGGTTGTGAATAAAGAGGGAGTTGTAGATGTCACGTGTTCATTCAGGATATGATCAGTATGAATATTTTCTGGCTTCGGGGTCTAAGGATATAACAGATGTTGAGATCTCCTCCCAATTAGTTTCCTGAAGAAGATAGAGTTTTAGGAATTATCTGAATTAACAGTAATTAGTGAACTGTTGACTAGTGGGTGTTCTGAGTGGAGTGCAGGTTTGGAAAAAGGGTTGAAGGCCTGAGATGATTTCTGGTTTTCATCTTGAAAATTTTTAGAAATAGATATAAAGCTATATTTGCCAAATTAACTTTTCTTCTTGTGTTGTTTGGACTTAGACAATAATAATCTGCCTTCATTCCTTCAATGAGGAATTTTGTCCTCTTGTTGACTGAAGTAATGGAGTCAGCAAAAGGAATACCTTGTCATCACATGGAGCTGGCTTTAAATTGTATAGTGTCACCACTGCTTGCCAAGTAGTGGTATCAATTTATACTCCCACCAGTAGTGTATGAGCACTCTAGTTTCTCTGTACCTTCGCCAGCATTTGGTATTGTTTAATTTTTCAACAATTTGATAGGTATGAAGTGGTATTTCATTGTTTTTTATGTTGAATTTCCCTAAAGAGGTTGAAAGTTTTGGGTAGGTTATTAGCCATTTGGGTTTTCTCTTTCATTTATATCCTTGTTTGCTTTTTTCTTACTGACTTGTAGCAATTCGTTATACATTCTGGATACTAATCCTTAGTTAAATGTGTTGTTGTCAATATCATCTTCCTCTCTGTGGCTTATCTTTTAACTCTGTTAAAAACATCTTTTGTTGTGCTGAATATTTTTTATTGTGATAAAGCCCTAATTATTAATCTTTTCCTCTGTTCTTTTATGATCTGTGCCTTTTATTTTTGCCTTGTTTTCAAATTGTTCCTATCTCCAAGGTCATGAAGATATACTTCTATACTCCTATATTTTCTTTTAAAGTTTTTTTTTTTAAGTATGCTTTTTCTTTTTCAGTATTTATTCCTTTGGGATTTTAGTTGTTTGGTATAGTATGAGGTAAAAATCTATTTTTATTTTATATTTCCTATATAGAAACCACCACATACTTAATCCTTTACCCCCTGATTTTTATATAATACCATCTCTCACATATTAAATTTACATGTGTGTACATCTCTGGCCTCCGTTCTGTTCCTTGGGTCTGTTTTGCCATCCATGTGCTAAGACTGCACTGTCCTAATTACTATAGATTTATAGTAATCCTGGGTATCTCCTAGGAGAAGTTTTCTCTTCTTGCTCTTCTTCAAAAGTATCTGAGATACTCATCATTTTTTCTTTTGGAATCAGCTTTTCATGTTCCACAAACATCTTTGTTAGGATTTTGAGTGGGATTACAGTGAATTTACAGAATAAGTTTTGTGATAGTCAATCTGTTCGCTATTGAACCTTCCATTTTTCTACGTGGTGTATCTCTACATATAATTAGATCTTCTTTTATATCCCCCAATAATGTTTTTGCACACCTTTTAAAACTCTGTTAAAGGTCCCTCATGGTTTCTGTGGCTTTTTTAAAGAGAAAAAAATAAATCAGTTGGGGTCAAATCTGATTCCACGGGATGTCATGGTTTCCTTCCACAGATCTGTGCCTTCTAAAAGTGCGGCTAAAGGGCCAAACTTGTTCAGATTAACATAGAAGCTGTAGGGAGAGCTGAATCTGAGGTATTATGTCCCAGCCCGGTCGCGAGACCTGAAATGAAGTGAGGTATTTTTACTTAAACCAACCTTTGACATGTTATAGTAAGAAAAGAAATAAAACCCTCAATATATTAAAATGTGGATTTCTTCTAAAAGAAAAGTATGACCCGATTTGCTCCATTATGAAGACCAAGTTTACATTCAGGATGCAAATTCCTAGTTGAAAGAGAAAGAAAAAAAGCCAATTTTCCACTAATATCTTAGAGCGATGCCGCCCAGGTAACCCTAGAGCGATCTCAACATGGCTCTTCTGTTGGGCCGGTACCTCCACATTTGATGATGTTACTCATGAAAATGAACTTCTCTCGTTCAATTCAAGATTACCTAGTTTCCCTAAGTGGTTTAATGGAAAATCTTTTCCTGGAATGTTTCTACAGAGCTGCTCACCCTGCGAAGAGGAGGCCAGCATTGGACTGGAGCGTGAGCTTGATTTATTCTGGAAAGTGGTTTATTCAGCCATCAAATGAGATTACGTGTGCGGCTGTTACCCATCACTTCACCGAAATATTCTTATTCCTCCACAAGGCCTCAAACCTTTATTTATTTATTTGGAGGTAACAGAAATCACAAATGTAAATTCTCCTAAGACATATCTTTGGAAATGCAATTTTTAATAGAGTGCTGTTACTCCCTTACTGTTGATGATGGCCAGAACAAAATGAGACTGCTGGACATTTTCTCCACACTGCCTGCTG
Source organism: Equus caballus (assembly GCF_041296265.1). Taxonomy (NCBI): domain Eukaryota; kingdom Metazoa; phylum Chordata; class Mammalia; order Perissodactyla; family Equidae; genus Equus; species Equus caballus. The sequence continues at coordinate 10,268,664 of NC_091715.1, read as the reverse complement.
TCCCTGAACACCATCCTCCACCAACCAACACATACACACACACACGCACACACACTTCGATACATTTAGATTTGAGTAATCCTGAAAGGCCCCGGTCATAAGTAGCCACTCTTAAAATCCACTTCTTTTTGTCATGTGTTTTTGTCTTGGAGTGGTCTCTCAGTGTAGAAACTCTAGGATTTAAAATTGAAGTCCAAATTTGGGCATGGAAGTTAAGTTCTTTTTACTTTTTATCATCTTATTTTAGCGTTTAGAGAATTTAGCAAAAATGGTGGTATTTCTACTTTGTGATTGAATTGCGGTTTCCTCAGCCAAACATGACAAGTGAGAGATCATTAGAAAGAAAAAGAAGACTTCTGACCAAAGTAACGTGACATAGAGTGGGTTGTTGATTAGAAGCCTCTGCTTGGTTGGTGGCTTGACAGTTTTGATGTGCTGCCTGGGCAGGCTCTCTCCTTGGTGCTCAGAGGCAGTATTTGGAAAGTCAGGCACTCATTCTTTCAGGGACTGGTGAGAAATGGAGGCCTCAGATTCTTTAAGAAGCAACAATGAGGTATTTTTTGTTTGAAGAAGAATTTGTCAGTTAGACCGATGGTTCTCCACTGGGGTCGATTTTGCCCCCCAGGAGACAGTTGACAATGTCTGGAGGCATTTTTGGTTATTAGAACCAGGGTGGAGGGGAGTGTGTACTAGCATCTAGTGGGTAGAGGCCAGAGATGCTGCTAAACATCCTACAATGCACAGGACCTGCCCCTCCCCCAACAAAGAGCCCTCTGGGCTGCAATGTCACGAGTGCCAAGGTTGGGAAATGCTGACTTAGACTGAACTTTTGAAGTCATGAAAGACAACCTGCAAACTTTTAAAACATATAGCCCATGGGAAGGTTTGAGATTTGGACTGAAATAGGGCAAGAGATTCTAGACGCAAGGGACCCGGGTGTAGAAGGAGTTGCCCAGTTTAGAAGGTGCCTTTCTGAAGGGGAGCCTTTAGGACAAGCCTCTCCCTGATGTGGACAGACCTAGTCCTGAATGCCACTAATTATTGGTGCTGATATGGACCTACTGGTTTAGTTTAGTTGATTTCCATTGAACTCTTACCACAGACAAGGCATTCTTTATGAGAATAATGAAACAGATGAGGATAGCATATGTTATAAAACTGAGTCATAATTAGCTTTGGAAAATTCTTTTTACCTGAAAGCTTTTATTTATTTATTATCTCAGCCTCTTTCTAGCCAACTCTCAAATATTCGTGTAACAAAAGAACAGAGCATAGAACATTGAAGTGAACCAACTATTTTTTCATACCATTTAATTTCAAGCAACAGGTTTAACCTTTTTATTTTCTTCTGAGAGCTGCTAATGAATAGGCAATGGCTGGTTCAAGTGTCCTGTTTCCCTGGCTTTCCCAATCCTTGGTGAAGACATTGAGATATACGAAATCGACACTATTGGACTATTGTTGGCATACACTATGGCATTTTCATATGGCTCAGGCTAGTACAGCCTAGCTGTCCAACAAGGTCAAAAGAAGGTAGTAGTCTAAATATTCCCTCCCTAGGGCCATTTCCAGCGTAGTATTGCAGTGAGACAGAAGACGTGTGTGTGTACACCTGTCTGGGTAATTGTTCAGTGTGAAGTGGAGGAAGTTCTCTAGGTATGTTCAGTCTGTTATTTCAGTTATATTTAATGAATGCCTCTCGGTGGTTTAATACTGGCATATAGAATTAACTGTAGTCAGTATTTGTAGGAAAGTTTTTCCTCCATGTTTTTAGTTGAAATTGGTAAAAATGTGGTCATTTCCAGATGTGTCAAGTTTTTATGTCCGTACTGTTTAGTTATTCTTAAACATATTTATAGCTCTACCTTACTATGAATTTTCAATGGGTGCATTTTACTTTAACATCTTTGTGAGAAAAATCCAATATAATTTCACATACCGAGACATCTACACAGGTTGTTTGAAAGTCTTATTCTTTTGTATTATTTCAGTAAAACTGCTAAACATTCATGAGCATTACTTGAAATAAATAAATATAAAATTTATTGAGTAAATAAAATATAAAATTGCTCTTTGAGGGTGAAATTAAGAACAGGGAAACCCCTACCGTGGTTTCTAGAATTAGTTCATCCTGATATGAAGCAGCAAGTAGTCAGAACCCTGTTTATTATAGGACTTATCCTTATATTTGAAAGCACGTATTTATTCATGAAAATATCATCAAACAAAAATCATCGAGCCATATATTGGCCAGTCAAGAAACTCTCTTTTTCCTATCCCCAACCCCTACCTCCAGTCCGTTTGCCTAATCCATCTTTGTGATGTTCACCATACTGGCATACTATTATTTGAAATCTCTGTGATCAAAGGTTTGGCTTCTCCTGACTCTTCCCTGAAGCTGAAGAGAGTTTAGATGATATCTCCAAATAAGTAAATAAAGAGAGTTGAGAAGTGAAGCAAGTAAGAGACCATGAAGGAAGGAAAGATTTGCCCTACTGTAGCTCATCAGCCCAGGTAACTGGGAGTTGTCTCTGCTTCCATTCCCATGAGGATATGTCTCTCTAATGCTACAGGAAAGGTCTAACATTTTGTCGTTGTCATAGTCAGCCGCAGAGATGCCTGGGGAGAAAGAAGACTGTTACAGCTAAAGCCAAAGCCCTGAACGTCCACAGTAGTTATTTGCTGTGAGGTTGCTGCTTTTGTTGATACCATCGAAGGCATTATTTGAGACATAGCTTGATTTACCAGCCAGCTTCCCAACTTTCATCATGCACATTCTTTCCTCAAGTGCAGTTGTAACAACTATGGTGGCGAATAAGAGTCCTTGTCCTTGAGAAAGAACCCACGGTCTGGTGGAGAGATGTACCCCTGCAAGCAGAGGAATTGTCATAAGGATTAAAAGCAAAACAACAGAAATGTGTTCAAAAAAGCATTTTCTCCTGGTAATAGAATGATGCCAATATTGGTCTACATTTCTACCACATATATTACCATATAGTAGACGTTTCTCTCTTCTTTTATGTAGTAGCTGACTATTTTAATGACAGTATTAACAAGTTTCAGATTTAGTCATATCTGAATGTTGCTACTTTTGCAAGTGAACGTCCTGTGGAAACATATTCAGTGGGGGAGAATCAGACCTTTGCAAAAGGGCATTTTCTGAATGTAGCAAATTGTCATTGATAGTTTAATGCAGTTAGGAAAATAGAGATGGTTGGTAATAAAACTCATCAAAACCTCAAGTTGTGTCACAGAATAAACTATAAATCATGTCAGTAACTATAACATAATGAAACATCATCATTACATGATACTTCCTTCCTTAGAAGCCTGGTGACACCATGGCAGGAACCTGAACATTAATTAAGGTGTTAGTTGAATGCCTGACAAATTCTAGTCTCTTATATAGTTTAGTCTCCAGTGGAATGCTTCATTTAATTATTTCTATAATTTTATTACCTATGAAAACTTATCTCTAGGGTAGAGGAGATAGGGTATATGTTATTGTTGCCATGGTAACTTTGTACTTGAAATGGCAGGCTGTGCTTACTTGGTTTAAAAATATCTCCAGTTGGATTGCTATAAAAATCTTTACACATAATTTGCTCATGTCCAGTGAGTCACTCCTCATTGAACTGGCATTTCAGCGAATGACTTGATCACATAACTTGTTTTGAGAGATACCAGAGGTTATTACGATAAAGCACTAAAGATATTTTAAGTTTCCATCATTTAAAAATTTGAATATTTAACAAATAGCTTACGTGTATCCTTGCCATGTTTAACGGAGTGATGTAACCTTAACGGGTTGTCTCTCGATACCTGAGGCCTCAGAATGCTTTGGACTTGCGTGTGACCTGGGGCGTCTTCACTTCAGTTACTGAAGCGTTGGGCCCACTTTCCACTTGAGTCGCTACAACAGTGGACTTGAATAGGTCAGTCTATTCCTGTCTCCTCTCTGCTGTCACGGAGGTCCCATTACAGCCAACCTGTGGCCTTGTTTTATTTATTTATTTATTGAAGATGGAACCTCCTTAAACCACACACACACACACAAACAAACACACACGTGCACACACACACATGAATTAATAAATGAATACATGTTCTTCGTAAACAAACGTACGCAGCGTGGAATGCTACATCATTTTCCATGCAATAGCCTGGAGTGGGTGCCCAGGAGCCTCGTGGCCTCCTTTGTGGAGTGGGCCTTGTGGCAGCTATTGACCTCGCAGTCTTTTTATACTTGACTATTTTGCAAATGACTGACTGAGGCTTCCAGAACATTTCAAATTCTGGATAAGTGGGGAATAACAATTTATACAGATCTATCCACACATCAATTGCATCCTGTATCTACGTTGGTGATATGAATATGTCCTGCGTTGGAGACACAGGCAGTGACAACTCTGCCCTTTTTTGGTTTTTCTCCATTTCAGAAAGGCAGGGGCAGTGCAGGGAGGAGCCCTGCTTCGGTCGTGAGCTTCCCTCTTATCCATTTCTGCCTCGATGGAAGTCTTTCACTGGCAACGTGTATCTGTATTTCTGTGTTGGCATCTTTTTTTGATGGCTCGGATAAGCTCCCTTGGTCACTAAGAAAATAAAATCAGAGTTCAAAGCCTCGTGAGGCAGGTCTCGAGGCCGCTGCCTTAGGCGCCCTTCCTGCTTTGTACCCACATGCCGCATCCCCCTCTGGAGGTTGGGCCAGAGCAGCTGAGAATCCTGCTGGGCCTTTCAGAGTCCCTTAGGGGATGTGGGGATGTTTAAGTGGCAGATGCTCTTAATTATTAGGTATATTACAAATGCAGGAGAATAAGCTTTGACAAGGTTTTGAACTTGGGACAGAAGGGCACTTTGTTTTTATGAATCAACTTGGCTTTCACAGAAATGGGAATATATGTGCATATCAGTCAAGAAATGGGGATAAACACACATGCCATATATACATACACATATATACATACTCATTATATGTAAGACAAATATATGTTATATATAACACACATGTATACGGACATGCATATCTATTGTGCACATATATACATGTATATGTATACACATGTGTATGACACACACACATATAAAACATTTACTGAGTCCTTCCTATGTGTAGGCACTGTTCTAAGTGCTTGACCCACATCAACCAACGTCATCCTCACCATTTCACAGATATGACCACTAAGGTCACAGAGCCAGGAAGTGGCAAGGCCAGTATTTGAACCCAAGCCTTCTGGCCCCATCTCTGTGTTCCTCACCTCCTCTTGATGGAGGCGGTGCAGTCAATATTATTTAATGGTATGGTCGATTTGGTTTGTTGGGTGTTGGTGCTAGTAACCACAGGGGACCTTCAGCTAGAGGGATGGGGGAAGATATGGAGAATGCTATTTCTCCTACCCATTTTCTTCTGCCAGTGTAGGGATGAGAATAGGGAAAACTGTAGCTCATTTTTTTGATGGTCTCAGTGGTGGCACACTTTTGATGGTGGGTTAGATTTTGGTAAAGTGGTCACAATCAATTGGGCCAGATTCAATGAGTAAGGTGAGTGACCAACCTGAGGGCTGCCATTTTGGGACCCAGTAGAATAACGTAAATTGTTTATCCTCTCTAAAGATACTTTGGCAGCATCATTGGATTCCAGGTGGCTTGGAAGAACAATTCTTTGTATGTACACTTTAGTAATTATTTTTTAATAGAACAAAACACACAGTTTCATTACTTTATCACACTAATTAGCTGGGATACAGGTTTTTCTACTATAATGGAACCCCTCAAAATGTTAATAGTAACGTCAGCACGTCAGAAGTTTCCATCCCTGTAATGTAAAGGTGCCAGCTGTTATGGTGGCTTTCCTCCGAAAAGGAGTCAGAGACCTAGGCTCTGTCTGTCTTGTTGTTCTGTCATACTCAAGACTTGGCTTCCATTTTATGGTCTAAGATGCCTGCTGCAGCTCCTGCTGTCACCTTTACATTCCTGCTAATAGGAAGAAGAAAAGGTTGGGCAAGCAAGCCCTTCTCATTAGGGCCATTCTGTGGAAGTTGCATATGTCCCTTCTATTCACATCCCAATGGCCAGAACTTGGTCATATGATCACACCTAACTGCAAGTGATTCTGGGAAATGTAATCTTTAGCTGGGCAGTCAGCTAAAAATATTATTACTGAAGAAGAGGGGGGCATAGATATTGGAAAACAGGAAGCAGTGTCTGCCACACTTAGATATTAAAAGAAGTAAAATATATGTAAACGTATGTAAACCTTCAGATATTTTAAAATCTCAAATGTTGGAATATGATTTTTCTTTCAGAATAATGATACGCTTGCAATCCATGTTCCATATTAACATTATGAATATAAAACTTTAAAAAATCCATGTAGCTTGGTTATAACTATTACTAAATCCATGATGGAGAAAAGGAAGGGTTTTTCAAGTAGTTGATAGTGTTAACACATTTTGAATATAAATTCCCTTGCTTTGTGAAATGCTCCAAAATTAAGACTGTAAACAAGATAGAACAAGAAGATACCAGAAGTGTTTATTAACATTTGAACAATATGTTAGAGGGTTGGCTCACCTCCTGCTTTTGAGTCACATTTTGGCAGCATAAATTGAGGAAGGACACATTTTGTAATGTAAAATTATGCTAATTTGAAGTTACATTCAACACTGTGGCAGAAGTCTACCTGAAGATCAAGTGTATGGTCTAAAAAGAGTGGAAGGCCTGGGATGTGCTGTGATTGTCTTGTAATTTTTCTTTAAGGTAATATTTAACATCTCCCAACTTATTAGTTATAAGTATATAGCTTTCAGGCCTACAAACTTTTGATTATAAATATTTAATACTTTTCATCTAAATACAAAGTAACTATGATATACACTATATTTTCCTCTTTCCTCACACTGAGAGAATAAGATGGGTTCAGTGATTTTGCTCATCCCATACGGAATTTTCTTCTGGCCAAGAAGTGGAAACAAAATAAATAGATTAAACTCGAAAATTTTGATCTTCCTCTTACAGTAACCATATGGGGAGACATTTTTAAATAACCAAAACTGGATCAAGGATAGAAAGCGACGATTATCCTAGGGGCGTGCATGAGATGAAGTGACTGTTTCTTACAGTGCCCTATCCTTCCACAGATGAAAGCAGGAATTCTTGCTAAATCTTCTAAGCTAAATACCCCAGAGATTTCTTTCATTGCATAACTTCAGTTCTCTCTTTTTCCTTCACATTATTGGCTCCCCTGTTTAGATGATCGTTCTAATTAAATTTTTATTAAAATTTGAAAAAATACCAACCGTCTCCCTGTTGTATCTATCAAAAGGATTGCTTCAAAAGCATCTTGTTCCCTAGTCTTTTACTGAATTGGTCTGTGCACAAACTTCATATAATCATCAAAATCTTAAGGAATGAGAGCAATGGAGGAGGTCAGATGATTTTGGGGGCTAAAGTGGGTTTCTACAGTTGATTTTAGATGCTAATAAAGCATTCTGTATACAAACTGCCTTAAACAGTGACAACAATGAAATCTTTCATTGGTTCAGCATTACTTTGCTGTCTGAACTATAGAGATATTTTTCAGGAGTGGAACTTATGTCAGTAGAGAAACTGCAGGAAAATTGCATTGTTTTCTTTAATGGAAAACGATGCTTTCCAGAATTCAACGTTAGCAGTAGGAAGCCAGTACTCTGGGTTTTATTCTTGGATTTACTATCAGTTAAGCCTATGACTATTTGGTGAGGTTGTTCACTTTCGTCTTGGCCTCGATTTTCTCAGCTATAAAAATAGCGAGAGGACAAAGGAGATAATGAACACCCTATGTGGTTGATGACTGGGGAAGGGCTTGGGGTGGTGATGTCTTAAATGTCACAGTGTAGGGCGGTATTTCAGGCAGGCCAGGTGATGGGCTGCTGGTCAGTGGAGTTCTCATTTGCCTTATCTTGAAACCTTTTCCAGCTCTTTGGAACCGACTACATCCTCAGTGAGCAAGGAAATGGGGAAGGGCTTTTCTTTGGGAAATATTTTCCTTGACTTTACTCCATTTTGTGAGTCACATATTCCAATTTATAGGTGAGCCTGCTGGGGTGATTTTGCCAGGCAAAAACCCACTGAGGTCATGGAGACTGTGCTTGTATAACCCCCTCGGTGGTCTTTTATTTCAATAGAGCTTGGGATGGACTGATGAGCTGTTAAATGAGCGTGAAAACAGAGCCTGGAAGTAAATTTGGTCTGCAAAGTAATTGTAAAAGGCGAAAATAATAGACCTCTCATGGCCTCTATAGCTGTGTTTCCAATACGATAGTCACTCGCTATTTCAATTTGAGTTAGTTTAAATTAAATTAAATTAAATTCAGTTCTTTAGATGCATCAGCCACATTTGAAATGCTCAGCAGTCACATGTGGCTAGAGGCCACTATATTGGACAGCACAAATCTAGTATATTTCCATCATCGCAGGAGATTCTGTTGGACACTGCTAGTCTATAGATAGGCATCTAAGAAAGAGCCAGTGATGGTTTATCAAGGAGGCGGCTTGGAATGGAAGTCAGGAGATGATTCTGTTCTGATTTGAGCCCTTGAAAGCTCTGTGATCCTATCTCTGAACCACTCTAGGCCTCAGTGGTTGTGTCAATCCCGCAACCACTACTTTTGCATGCTTCTGGATGTTATAAAGCTAATGTGAGGATCAGCTGTAATAGTGTCATTTTATGGGTTAGAGAGTGGACTTTGGAGTCCGACTGCTGGATTTAGATTCTGGTTACCTACAAGGGGACTTCTCTGGGTCTCAATTTTCTAATCTGAAAAACGGGGACAATGAAGTACCCACTTTGTATGATTGAGTGGTAAATGGTTTCATATATGTATATGAGACATATCCCTGGCCCATGGAAAATACTCAGTGTTTAGGCTATTATTATTATTATTACTGTTTATTATTTATTTCAGCTATTGAAGAGTATAAGGTGCTATCGATAGTTTTTGTTACAAATGATGTTTTCAGTTTGCTGGTAATTTCTGTGTTTTTAACCTCTGTAACATGTTGCTAGACATGAATATAAATGTGCCACATTGTAGCTTTTTAATGCTTATATTGTCCTGCATAAAGTAAGCCCCTTTGGAGAACAAATCGCGTACAACTTTAAATGGCATGCTCAAGGTTTGTTCTTTGATGTTGCGGTTGTATAATTGGCTCTTCCCCCCAGAATTAATGAGCTTGATGTCAAGGCTGAGAAATTCTAGAGCAGACTCTGCTTTGGTGATATTTATGTTTATCTCTCTCCACTTCTTTAGATTGTGGCGTGAACTAAATCACAAGGGCCAGTATCTGTTTGTAAAGGTTTTGTCACACCCAACAGGTGGCTAGCATCCTTTGTGGGTGGGGGCAATTTGAATGAAAGAGGAGGGTAACACCAAGATCCAGAACTTGGAGTCCAAACTGTGTTTGACACAGTAACCCCTGGTCTCCTTGTGCATAAAGGGAAAGGTGCACTAGCCCAGTGGTTTTCAACCCGACTCCACTCTGGAATCACTTGAGGAGCTTTCAAAATGCTGATGACTGGGTCTCACCTCCAGAGCTTCTGATGGAATTGTCTGGGCATGGGGACTTTTTAAAGCTCCTCAGGTGATTCTAATGTGCAGCCAGGGTTGAGACCCACTGGGCCAGCCTCTACCTGGTGAGATGGAGTGGACACTTTCTGAAGCATGGTGCAAACATTGCTGGTTAACGGAGCCACGCCATGCTGGCTGGAGGTAGCTGGTGGATTTTCGCAGGGTCCTGTCCAGTTCCTCATTTTTCTCAGAGATACGAACAGCTGCAGTGGTTAGGAGTGTGTGCTTAGAAACTCGTCCTATGTCTGGATCCTGGCTCCACTGCCTCCTCCTGGGTGATCTGGGGCTGGGCTTCAGTCTCCTCCTCCATTTAGTGGGAATAATAAAAGGCACCTACTTAATTCCCTTATTGTGAGAATTAAATGCGGTGATTTATGCAGACTGTGACTACTATGCTTGGCCCATAGTAAGTGCCCAGTAAATTCGTGATTAGCATCAAGTTGATCTTCATCCTCATCCATGTAATGAGCCTGCCCAAAGAGCCAGAGGGGTCAGCTGCTGCCTGAAAAGAAGTATCCAGGGTGGGGCTCGTTATGAATTGTGACAAATACACGATACTAATGTAGAATATAAATAATAGGGGAAACTGGGTGTGGGGTATATGGGAATTCTCTGTACTGTCTTTGCAACAATTCTGGAAATCTAAAACTGTTCTAAAATAAAAAGTTTATTTTAAAAAGTTATTGCCAAAGTAGTACTGCCTTGCGAAATGAGGAGAGATTTATTCACTTTTCAACATATATTTGTGTGCCAACTCTGTGTTCTGTAAATGGGAAGCTTACCCCTTTCATAAAGAACTAAAATGTTTTATTTTAAATATTTCCAGGATGGATATTTCTAAGATATACATTTCCATATGTATGCAAAACCAAATTCAATCCATTTAAAATGTTTATTTGGAAATAATTTTAGAGAAAAGTTGTAAAAATAGTACAAAGTTCCTATAAACCCTTCACCAACGTTCACAACTTGCAAAACCAGAGTACACTTATAAAACCAGGAAATTAACTTGGTACAAGACTGTTAACTAAGCTATAGCCTTTATTTGGATTTCACCAGTTTCTCCTCTACTGTCATTTTTCTGTTGCAGGATCCAGTTCAGGATGCCACATGGCATTTAGTTGTCACATCTCCTTAGCCTCCTCCAATCTGTGACAGTTCTTTAGTCTCTTTCCTCGTCACTCATGACCTCCACTCTTTTGAAGAGTACTCATCAGGTGTTCAGTAGTGTGCCCCTCAATTTGGGTTTGTCTGATGTTTTCTCACAACTAGATTGAGGTTATGCATTTGGGGCAAGAATGCCACAGAATGTCTGACATTGTGCCCTTTGCAGTGTATCAGGGGACACAAGACGTCAATATGTCTTATTACTACTGATATTAACCCTGATCATTTGGTTGAGGGGGTGCCTGTGGATTTTGATCTATTTTTACAAGTATCTTTGATAATGGACACCACTTATGTGCCATGTTACAATATAAGAATAAGATGGGAGCAATTATGCTCAAGCATTAAATGGTTTCAAATAGCTGTGCTTTTGATGTTTTATGCGTAATTTCCATAATTTTCTCTCTTTAATCTCATTTGTACTTTCAATGACAGCTTCTCACCATTTTCAGAGTTCTGCCACCAATAGTGGTTAATAAAGCAGATAATCAAGCTGTTATAATTGTGTGTAAAGTAAAAGTGAACAGGCTATAAATCAAGACCTAAAAGAGTCCTCTGGAAATGAAGTACATGAACTTTAATAGATGTTCTTTGAAGCAATCTTTTTTTGCTAACTTTAAAAATGAAGTGCAATATTTAACAGTCCATTTTAAAGGGAAACAAACCAGGATTTGAATCTAACTCTAAATTTAAATGGTTAAGAGTAATTTTTAAAGTCAGACAAACCTAGATTTAAACCCTGGTCTTGCCCATCTCTAGCAAGTTATTTAGCTTCACGGAGCCACAGTCTCCACGCCCATAAAACCTCCTCTGGGTTGTCATGAAGTGTCGTGAAATGAGAAGATGTAAGGGTGTGCCAGGCACTGGGTCTATACGTGGTAAATGCCCATGAAGCATCAGCTGTGTCTGTGATGTTATTCCCACACAGGGCTCGTGGGGCCTCTTAAGAGTTGACAGAGCACGAAAGGATAAACAATTAGTTTTATGTCCTAATTAATTTGCAATTGGGTTGTAGAGCTAATAGGACACGTAGAAGCAGAAAAAGCATACAGACTCTTTTGTACATTTCTTCCCGCAAATTCAAGTGTGGTTAGATCATCCTCAAGTTAGTGGTCGTGCTTTTATGACCATCATTCCAGAATCTTTCTGCGGATGACTATAAAACACAAAAGAACATTTTTTCCATAGCTACCACATAACTTACTAATAAAAGAATGATGTATGAGATTAGCTTATTAAAATTGTTCTTTGGAATCAGCTTGGGGAATAATCTGCTCATTGAAAAAAGTTTATGAACTTGAGTGGCGATTGCCTTTACCAACAGCTACTTTATTCTTTGAACTACTAGATGTTTCTAATAGATTTGATCCTAAAATGTGAAGGTCATTAGGCTGGACATTTCTAAAAAAACAAAAAAAACAAAAAAAACCCCACCACCATAAACATGCTAGATTTGCTCTATTTCTAGTAAGGTAAGGTCTAGTTAGGTTGTGGTTTGGATTGTGTGCAGTCTGGCCATTGAGTTTAAAATTTCATCTAATCATAAATTGTTTCAAACTAAAAATCTCTATATAGCTTAGTTCTATGAGAAATGGTTTATTTTTGATATGTATCAAATCTTCAAAACATGGTGGCCAACAGAATCAAATCAATTTCTTGCCCACCACCCACCCTACCCCACCCCCCGCAACAGGGAACATGGTGTCCTAGAAACAGCCAGACCTATACTAGGTTCCATTTTAGTCCTGAGACTCCAAAATGGGTCTTTAGAATTAAATTTGGCTATTAGCCCAGATTTACTCAAATTTTTAACAAGCAGTGCTTTGTATTGCAGCATGCCCCCCCAGCCCCCAACTTTGTAACTGGTTAGGGGAGGGGAAGTGGGAGGAGGCGTATGAACAAAAAAACAGAAGCAGCTGCTGGAGAGAAGCCCCAGTGAAACGGAGTGAAGAAAAACAATTCTGCCCCAGTAGCTGCTCCAATTATCAAAGAGGAAGCCCTGGCTGTACATTTGAGCACTCTAAAGTTTGTGAAGGTTTATAGATGTTCTTTATTTAGGGAGAGACGAAGTATGTGTATGAAGCTGGTGAAGTAATGCATAGACGAAACTGATATGAGACCCGTGACTCTTGCTTCATCAACCCAGCCCTTGCTTCATTTTGCAATTCTGAATTGTTGTTTGATATTCAGCATCAAGATGACTTGGGCGGTTTGTTTTGTTTTGTTTTGTGGCGTCCATCGTCTCATGAATGGAGGACATAGCTGTCTCAGGCCAACCTTCTTACATCCGAGATCAAATGGAGGTTTTTAAGCATATAACAGCAGAATGACAAGTACACGTGGTATAAAGCTGGGCAAACTGGGAAGGCAGGTGGCGTGGTAGAACCTTGATTCGTTTTCTGGGATGCTCTTGTTATAGCAAATTGCATATATGACTGGTCTGAGAAATCAGGATTACCCGGGCAACATTAAAAAGGCGGAATGGCTAGCTAGACTTGAAAACTCTTTCTTGGAAATGCTCATTTCCATATTATACAGATGGCTTATGCATATGCAATATTTATATCATTGCATTTCTTAGTCCCATGAGCGAGTTCTGCATTTTACAAGGGAGCCCACTCTGAAAGGTAATTTTCTCATAGTATTTAGGAAGTATTCCATGTCAGCCACTGAGTCTCAGAAACTATAAAGAACTAAAATGAATGCTTAATAGAGCCACATTTGAGTACAGGATGATGTAGTCTACAAAAGGCCATAGCTAGCGCATCCTTGGAGCATCACACAGTTTGATTTTTCTCAAACGCCGAAGCAGGCCTGGGCTGCAGGAAGCCTATTCCATCTCAGGCCCAGAGACAAACTTCTTGTGCAGCGAGCTCCTGCCTTCTTAAGTCTTAGAGAGTTTAGGAGGCCTCCAAGCTGGATGAGGCATTAGGTGCTCATCTGATCAAGCTATAAGGATCTGCTTGGAATCTTCAGCCACCCTCAGAGTGTGAGGCCTGAGCCCCAGCTGGTCCTAGAGGTTTAGAGAATTCCCAGCTCACTGGGTTTGTCTAACGCAGAGGTCAGTGAACTGTTTCTGTGAAGGGCCAGATAGTAAATATCTGCCACAACTGCTCGACCATGCTGTGTCGCCCAAGAGCAGCACTAGACAATAGGTCAATGAATGGGTGTGGTTGTGTTCCAATAAAACTATTTACGAGAACAGGCAGCAGGCTGGATCTGGCCTTTGTCTCATAGCTTGCTGACCCCTGGTCTACTGCAAAGGCTTCTGAAGGGGTCCACACACCTCCAAGGGATCCATGGGGATAGAACTCAGAAAGAACTGGGATAGGAAAGAAATACATCCATATTTTCACCAACCTCCAACAGAAACTCAGCATTCGTTCTCTTATGAATGTGGGCAACACACCAGTCACTTTAGCAAGACCTGTGACTTTGCCATGAATAGAAATCACAGGTCTATCCGTATCTCAATACAGTTGTTGCAGAGATCTCAAAATATCATTATACTCGTCACTACTTTGAAATTGTATATTATACCCTCAGCAGCATTAATAAAGAACATATATATTATACATGTATATATAATTACATGTTATATGATTACATATATTTATTATATTATCTATATTTCAAATTTGTTTATTTTGATAGTTGTGCTTCAGTTTAATTAGTTTTCTTCCAAATCCTATGTCTTTTATTTCATGCATTAAATACATTATTCTGAGAAGGGAGTCCAGAGGGTTCAGCCGTTGGCCAAGGAGGAAGAGGCCCCATCTTACTGCTATGTTGTCTTGGGGAGAACCCAACTTCCTCAGATGATCCTGTGCCTCTCCTCCCAACCACTGAGGGGTGCTCAACTCTAGTTTTGCCTGTGATGCCTCGTTAGCCCAGCCCTCAGAGCCCAACGTGACTCTCTCTGGTCCTGCCTTCCTCCGGCTCTACTACCCCGTGCCATTCACAGACACCCACGCCTGGCCCTGCCTTGTGGTCATGTCGTATTTGTTTATGTCCTGGCCCTCGTGAGAAAGTCAGCTCTGAAATCCAGTGGGTTTGTGATTCCTTGAGGGAAGGAACCACTTCTCCCAGCCCTTGGAGAACTGTACTCAGTCAGAGTAACCCATTGGTGTTAGATGATGGAGACCACGATGTGACCTTGTATCATCCTGACCATGCCAGCGTCTCCCTGCCTGGAGGAGGCTAGCCCTGCACTGGGGAAGACCCAAGGGCCTGCATGGTAAAATGATAACGAACACGAGCCTAGGAGTAGAATGCTCGTGTCTCTATCCTGCTAACTGCCTGCTTTGGGCGAGTGCCTATATTTATTCTCTCTGAGCTTCAATTTCCTCATGATAATTGGGTATTGTACTTACCTGATAGGATGTTGTGAAGAGTAAATAACACATTGACTCTAAGAAAAGTGCCTGGCAAATGTTCAGTAACTGGGAGGTAGTATTTACTGGGCTGCCTGATAACTGGGTACTTGGGGTTAGCCTGGTGTAAATCCAGATTCTGAGGCTGGCCCTGTGAACCCCAGAGATGCCTTGAAATCCTCAATGGGAGATAAAGGGATGGAGATGACTGGGGCCTGGTATTGAGGGGCTTTCACCTGGTAGAGTCACTGTGGGCAGTGGTGGGCCAGGAGAGGACCCCTTGGCCAGAGTGGCTGTGACAAAGAGCATGAGAGCGAGTCTGTCCCACCCAGCTACCCATTAATGAGGTGCCCTTTGGTGAAGCTTTGACCCTGATACCCACATCAGGTTGTGATCATTTCTAGGACCCATTCTCTGGCCCCGGAGAGCCATGGGATGGTTCCAGGATCAGCTGGTGGAGTCAAACTGTGGACATGCCCATTAATATCCAACTGGATATTAATTTTGAGCCTTCTTCCATCTTGATGGAGCCTGATCCTTAGTACCTTCTCTATGGGACTGGGTCACGTGGGCCTCCTGCAGTTCACGCTGTGGTGCTGCAGCTCATGTGTTTGGGGGGCACGGGTAAGTGTTGTTGGGATTGTCAAGGCTGTCAGGATAAAAAGAGACAAGCTTCTCTGTGATTGGATTGGCATTTGGTGGCAAGTGTGGATCACGAGCCCTGACTAGAGTGGGAGACAGAAGCCTGAGGTTCTTCTCCTGGTTTCCTTATGGATTTTCTGCTGGCCTTTGGGCAGCTCCTTAGCGGGGAGCTGTTGTGGCCATGTAGAAAGAGTGCTGGACTGAGGGTCAGAGACCTGGATGGTAGCCCTGTGACTTCCACTAACTGTCTCATGATCTTGAGCAAGCCACTTAACCTCTGTGTGCTTAAGTGACCTCATTGAAAGTGGGGTAATCCCTCCCTGAGGAGTAAATGAGGCAATATCAAGAAATCACTTTATGGGCAAGCCATTTTCGTTAATACAATGGGGGAAGCATGCTATCTCTACAGAGTGGCTGAAATGATCAAGCAAGATAATCAACATAAATCTAAAATAAATTCAATCCACATTTAGGAAATCACCTTCAATAGCAAATTAAGTGAGAGGAAACATTCATTATTTAGGCCTGGAGTATTTCCCACTTGTTTTTGAAGGCATCCATTGTTAGAAAATAATAAACGCCTTATTAAATAGGATCGTATTTGTATTTCTACCATGAAGGATATGCATCAAAGAAGATTCTAACTCAGTGATGGTGGGCTGAGTCTACCAGGGAAACCACACACTTGGACTCCTGTTATACCGTCAGCTAATTGTCTGCATCCACTCATGGCCTAGTGATCATATAGAGATCTGAACTCAGACCAACAATGATGAGTCTTGATGCTAGAAGTGTACACTTCTAATGTAACCTTGTGTTGCCACCCTTTGCTTCTACGTGACACTTAGCAATTCTTTAAAAATAAAATCAGAGGTCATTTCATGAATTTGTAACAGGAAATAAAAGCAACAGGCAGACTTTGGCCTTCAGAGCGTCTCTTTCTTGCTTGGGACAGCTCCCTGGGGTCTAAATTTCAGTCCTGGGTTGAGCAGGGAGTGACGATAAGGAAAAGTCCCTGAGTTCACAGCCTAGTTCTTGTGGTCTTTGTCTGTCTTCAGGTACAAGTGCGTGTTCTCTGCTCCACAAACAGATTTAAATGTGGAGTCTCCAAAACAAGCAAGCAAGAATCTTTGTACTTTGCAGCATGACCTTGTCTGGCTGGCTGGACTTTGGGAACAAGAGGTCCTCGTTCCTGGCAGGGTTAGGGGAAGAACGAAACCACATCAGATGACTCTGGAGTTCCTTCAAATGCCATGACAGGAGAAAAGGATTGAGCAAGAATAATTTTTGTAGACTCAGGAGATTGAATCTTCTTTTTTAGACAAGGAAGTGGGACATTCCAGACTGTAAGACGAGAAACCAGGGAGATGAAAGCTAGTAAAATCTTGATGGAGGAAATGAAATTCTCTCTGGGTTGGTGGAAGCGGCTACTTTCCCCCATGTCTTCCTGTGTCTATAAACTACCTCAGTGTTTGGGATGTTTATTTTCTGTTTTCTCTGCGTTTTTATAGTTACATCAATGACCATTTTATGCCCAGGCAGTAAAATAAAGGATGCTTCTGATATGGTGGATGTTTGC
Source organism: Equus caballus (assembly GCF_041296265.1). Classification (NCBI taxonomy): domain Eukaryota; kingdom Metazoa; phylum Chordata; class Mammalia; order Perissodactyla; family Equidae; genus Equus; species Equus caballus. Next base: position 10,251,298 of record NC_091715.1, on the reverse strand, counting down.
TTCTTAGAAGGGTACGGATTATGTTTCCTCATGATTATGAGTCAACCGTGTCCAGATTTACATTCAGCTGATGTTTTTCAAGCCCCGGCTCGGGTAATTTCAAGATATATTATCTCATCCGATCCTCAAAGCAATCTTAGTGTAGATTTGATAATGGAGCTCAGAGAGGTGAAGGGACGTTGGAAGTCATACAGGCGTTTGCATATAGATTCCTCTCTGTAAGTCTAGAACCCTCTCCACAGCTGCCTCCTGTATTCAGCACATTGTGTTACTTTGGGAATTCTTGAACTCTCTGGAAACTCAGAAATGGTGTGAAATGCTGTTAGTTAGAAGCATTGTCAGAGTGGAGAATGGGCTAGACATCTCTGTTTGGAGGCTTCAGAATATAGTTGATGGATCTGATTCTGAATTAAAATGACCTTCAGAGGGCTGGCCCGGTGGCGCAGTGGTTAAGTGTGCACGTTCCACTTTGGTGGCCCAGGGTTCGCCGGTCCCGATCCCGGGTGCGGACATGGTACCGCTTGGTAAGACATGCTGTGGTAGGCGTCCCACATATAAAGTAGAGGAAAATGGGCATGGATGTTAGCTCAGGGCCAGTCTTCCTCAGCAAAAAGAGGAGGATTGGCAGCAGTTAGCTCAGGGCTAATCTTCCTCAAGAAAAAAATTGTCCTTCAGAAAAAGAATCCCTTCTTTTTACATTACATCCACGATTAAAAAATTAAGCAGTCTTAGAAATACAGTCAGTTCTGCTGTAACTCTTGTTTTGAAACCATGAATGTGTTCCAATGCGATTCATATATTAGGGAACAATAGTAGTCAGAATTTCACGTTGGCTTATGTGCCATTTTCTCCTGGCAAAATAGCAGGTGAAAGCAGAAAACTGTACCCAACTGAACTGAGCAGAGTCGGAACACACAAAGCATACCCATGCACGCAGCTCAGCCCTCTCCGGGCTCCCGCAGTTCACCCCGGGTCTTAGGAGCCACACCATCCACACCTGGACTTCAACCTTCCCTCCGATTTCAGATTGCCCTCTTCCACCCCTTCACGGTAGCTTGTCAGCTGCAGCCCCTCCGACACCCACTCCACAAGCCAACTTCCGGTCTTTATTCAAGGTGAAGTGAAATATTTATAGGTATTTATACGTTTGTTTAATCATTTAACATGTAAAATGGTGCTACCATTTTTATTAGGTTTCTATCTTTTTTTACATATGTGACGGATGAAGTTTTTGAGTGTTGTGTCTCTAACCCCCTTTTTCCCATAAGCCCTGTGCTATTTATTGTGAATTTTTGCAAAGCGTGATGATTTTTTGGACCACCTATGTGGCATTATAGCACGGTGTCTGGATGAGCCCAGTGCTCTAAACCTTCCATCTGACGTGTCCCTGTTGAATCAGTTATTTTCAGGATGAGATCAGAGACTCATCTGTTTAAGTTCTACTTATGATTTACTCAGAATCCAAATAAGAAGGAATAGATTTATTTGCTAAAAAAACCCACCAAAACCCAAATTAATGACATTTAAAACTCTTACAACTGGAGAGGATGATTACTAGGAGAAGAGAAAGCTAACATTTCATGAAAACTTATTTTGCCAGGTAATACCAAATGCCAGGTCGTGTCGGGTGCCAGCACTTCTAGTAATCGTTGCATTTCGTCTTCGGGACAGCCTGCTCACGTGGTCGGGAATGGAGGCTTGCACGCAGAGAGGCAATTGCCCCAGGTTCCTACAGCTTGGAAGTGACCGGGCCGGGATTCGCAGCTGAGGAGCAGCCCCTCTCTCCACAGCAGCGTGATCTCCAGACTGTTCTCTGTCCCCATTGGTCATCATCTTGCCCATTCCAGCTGATGTGTTTCTGTCTCCTGACATAAATGTCGTACGAGTGAGTTCCTGTGCATTGTCGCTGACGATCCATTTCCCCAAGACTACTTAGGAGTCTTAGAAGACTTTGTCTTTTAAGTGATCATATTTTTTATCAGTGTTTCTCAACCTTTTTATTTATTACCCCACATGGAGACTTTTTAGACATTTTTTTCCTAATTGCCTCCCCATGAAATCTTAATACCACAGATACACTGTATATATGTTTGTGTACTGTGTGTATATTTATGCTTTTTACATAAAAAGAGCAAGGTTTTATTTTGCCCCACAAGAGCCAATTTTCATCCTCTTGGGGGTGATATTGCCCATGTTGAAAATGCATATTCTGTATCTTCAATTATTTTAAATACGTGGATCTGATTTTTAAATTAGTGTCAGACTACCTTAGAGCATCATACTTGAGTTTGTGGTTGGGGCTGTGTTTCCTGTCATCTCATGGGTGAGCCTGGGAGGGAAGTTCACTGGGTCACTGACATGGAGCTGATCCCTATGAGATGAGCTCTTGATTCCCGCCCTCCTCAGTTTCTCTATATGTATAAAAAAGGAAAGACTACACACTTACCCAAAACAAGTGGAAAGAAATCAGCAGTTGAATAATAAAGGATTCTGGCATGTCAGCCCATATTTAGCACCTTTAGTTATGAATCATCTTCTTTATAAGAATACCAAATGATAGAGTCCAACAAAAGGTATTCTAGATTGGTGCTTCTCAGACTTTAACGTGCATCAGAATCACCCAAGGATCTTGATAAAATACAGATTCTGATTCAGCAGATCTAGGGTGAGGCCTGAGATTCTGCACTTCTGACAAGCTCTCAGATGCTACAGATGCTGCTTGTCCAGGGGCCACACTTGGAGCAGCAATATCTTAAGAGAACACAAAGGCAGTTTTAAGGGGTCCTCAGACCATTCTCAGAATTTCAGAAAATCTAAAGCAGTGGGTTTCAACCAGGGGTTATTTGGCAATGTCTGCGGACATTTTCGGTTGTCATATCTGGGGATGGTACTAGCATCCACTGGGTAGAGCCCAGGGATGCTGCTGGACATCCTATGGTGCAGAGGACTGCCGCCACCACGAAGAATTATCTGGCCCGAAATGTCACTAGTGCCGAAATTGGAAACCCTTGCCTAAAGGAAATCACACACTTACCCCTAGTAAGGCAGCACAGACTAATACAATCCTCCCTCTCCTTCTTGACAAGAGTGATATTAACACAGTATGGGAGTACCAAATAGTTTGTAGTGGTCAAGCTCTGCAGTTGACATTACTAGATATCTCCAATCAGTTGAAAATGGGGAAGTAAATTAATGGTAATATAAAGAAATGCAGTTAAGCAGATTAAAAGGAAAACTCTTTTGGAATCATGAGATCTATGGGGAGATCTACATGTGCATGTGGCAGGAGACCCTGCGGGTGGAAGGACGAGAATGCCTGCACCCCATGGAGTGCGAATGTGGTGGGCTGACCAGGCTGTGCACGCTTGGCCGGCACTGTTTATTGGAGTGGTATGTGAGTGAGCCCATCTGGACATTTTTGGAACAAACTTGGGACATTCCTTTGGACTCTTGAATGTGACTTGCAGCTGGGTAGGAAAGTGGTGCAATGTTATGATCCACAGACAATAGAAAAATTCACTGTGGAAGATTTTCCCCTCAAGAGAGTAACAAATACAGATTGATGCATAGGGCTAGGTCTGCTTATTAACAAAGCAGGCTTGTTTCATGGGATGTACATGTGGCAGCATCTGGATTTTTCATTGTATTCATATAGTCAGTTTGTGTTTGAGTCACTTAAAACAACAGCAGCAAGAATGAAAGTAGCTCCATCTGAGGATGGATGGTCTGAAAGTTCTTTTCTGTCAAGTGTAGTTTTCCATTTGTGTTAAAAGAATTTTAATATTATGCAATTTGCTCCTGAGAAATGAGCAGATTTGTGAGTTTACTCTAATTATAGTCTTTTTTGGAAGATAACATGACAGTCAGCTAATGTCAATCAAATTATGCCGGTCCATTCATAGAAGGGAGAAAAGATTTGTTGGGTCATTTAAGATGATTTAAAAACTTGTTGACCCTGAAGGAGAGAGGAATCTAAAACACACAATTCTAACAAATCTAAAGCCAGTGGAATTTTATAGGCTGAGCTCAGCTTAGCTGTTGGGCAAGAATTGTTGAGCCTGTGAGTTCTATATACTTAAGACAAGAAAATCCAGACTTTGCCTACAAATAAAAACATGTCTGCTGAATAGTTGACTCCATCATCTGGAATAAATGCTCCTCAAGTTTTTGTTTCCACTAGTAAAATCAAGTCAATTAGCTGAACCGTCACAATTTCTCTTAAATTGAATTTTAAAATTTTTGATTTTTAAAATTGTTTAATTTTTAAAGCTAGACTACCCTATCTACCACCTATCTCTATGTGATTCCTCCATTAGAGCAAACCATATGAAATGGCCAACATGTGACCATTTTTTACCTACAAAATTGGCAATTTCGTATGGTCCAGCTTCTGATTTAGTAAAGTATTTTAATTCTTGTGTAAAAAATAGCTTTTATAAGCATGAGGAGGAATATCTAGGCATAGCATGTGTTTTCCGAATAGCTGGCTCTGTCTGTTGTGTTTTTCAACTCTGTACAGGATATGGTTTCACACCAGTAGGACCTTTCACTTGTGGGGGCGGGGGAGGGGGGCGTATCTGAAACGTCATAATGCCTGAGTCACAGTGGTTCATTCGGTTATTTTCCAGCCATACAGAGGTCTCATTTCTCTTAATTTTTAAAATGATGAACCACCTATCTTCTAGCTATATATGTTTTTTAATTCTTGTGAATACGGACCATATTTAAGATTTTTTTAAAAACCCTAATTGTATTCCAGCATTTCTATCCCATCAACGAGGCACCAATATCTCAGGATATGGACAGATATTCCTTGTGGGAAAATGGGGATTTTTGAGGTCATAGAAGTATCTCGAATACTGAGATTTAAATAATGGTTGCTTTGCTGCTAGTCTTCTAAAGTCCATTACTAATATCCATGGTGGAGATATAAATTGTTAAGATTTTTCAAAGATATTTTAACCGTGGAATACCTCTTAACATCTCATGGAACTAGCAATCCTCAATATACAGTCTGGAAAATCCTGTTCCATGCTAGTCACTTTCCAGAAAGGTTTGTTACTAATTGGCTATGATTTTTTTCCCCAGATGATATCTGTTATTTTTTCCAGCTTTTGGTCCATTCCAAAATACACATGGGCTTGACCTAAGAATTTTGCTAAAAGAATATTATTCCCCTCTAGGGAAATGAAAGCAGCATGTTTCAACACAAGTTTAGAAATCTTAAAACTACTAAAAATGAAAAAAAAGTACCAGATTATTATTATATTCTGCAGAAATTAGATTTGCAGCTTTACTTGTGGCCATTGTCATTGCCTTCCTGTGGGGGCAGGATCATAGCAGGGAGATGCTAAGAAGCTTATTGACCCCTCTGGGCTGCTGCGATTATGTGGGTATATTTAGAAGCTGTAATGAGAGCAGAGCATCAGCCAAGATGCCCCAGTAGACGCTCTCAAGTGAAGATCTCTCCCATTACGAGAAAAATCCCCTAAAGAAAATATTTGCATGGCAAGTAAGGAAGAGCTCTTTTCTCATCAAAATGATGGTGTAACATTTCAGGGAAAACAGTGACAACAACTCACTTATTACTGTCATTTATGTCTCCTCGGGCAGGGCAGTCCTCAGAGAGGGTGACAGAGTGGGAGTCTGGGGAAGGCCTGCTTTGCTTCTATGAACCTCCACGTTTTAGCAAATTTTTTTTTTTAAAGATTCTATTTTTTTCCTTTTTCTCCCCAAAGCCCCCTGGTACATAGTTGTATATTCTTCGTTGTGGGTCCTTCTCGTTGTGGTATGTGGGACACTGCCTCTGTGTGGTTTGACGAGCAGTGCCATGTCCTCGCCCAGGATTCGAACCAACGAAACAGTGGGCCGCCTGCAGCGGAGCGCGCGAACTTAACCACTCGGCCACGGGGCCAGCCCCCGTTTTAGCAAATTTTTATGTTATTTTCTTAAAATAGATTAAAAGCAGCAGAGCCTTTTGTTGAAGACGCAAGATGTAAAATGTCAAGTGGTTCTGTGGCAAATTGCTGTGCAGAAAAGAACCCAGCACTGTGTTTCTAACCAACTGTTTGATCTGCCGTATTATTTCTCCTTCTGTGGTTTTAGGAATTTTTGTTCAACATAAATAATCGGTGGCAAGTAAATGGATGAGGCTGTAATGAAAAGTTACAATAAAATACCTCAGCATATGATTCAACTATGTTAGGATGAATATGCTAAATAGGCATATTAATTTCTAAACCTAAGAGAAATGAAATCTCAAAGATCTCTGGATGAAAAGAACGGCCTTGTCCAGATTCACAGAGAGAGATCGAATTTGGGTGGCAACTGCATGATAAACTTTTACAGTGTAGTTTGTCTGATTAGCTAGATTTCACAGTTTCATAGTTTTTTCCAAGTCTTTTGATGTAAGAGTTGGGGTTTAGTTCGGAGAGGAAGAGTTCTGTCATTCATACGGTGGCTACGATGCACGTTCATTTAATCCGTGGGCTTGCTTAACGGCTTAGTGGCCTGAAATGTTTTTGGGTCACCTGGGGGAGGATCAGAGTGACTAGGCTTTGCTTCTCTGTCTCCCCTATGCACTGTGTTCCCTGAGTGTTCCATGACATGGCCTGGAGAGAGAACCCTTCCCCAAACGACTTTGAGTTTTGGTCTTGGAACCAGCTTTGCTTAACCCTGGGGTGGATCCAGGCCTAGTGCCAGCAAGTTCCGCCCATGAAGTCTCTGAGGACGTGGAGAGACGGAAGCCCTGCAGAGTTGCCGCCTGTTACTCTGAATCTCCAGGCATGTTTAAAACCCTCTGGGAGAAGAGGAGAGAGACCTCTGTCAGCAGTACAACCTCTCTGCACAGAAGGCAAACTCTCTTTTTGCGCAGCACCCTGATGACAAAGGCATGCGTGCACCGTGCTTAGTTACTTTCAGTGAATGAAATAAACCAGCTCTGTGGAAGGCTTCCCTTCACTGACTCGGAGACCTCCAGTTCATGGGTGAAAGTGAAGACACCAGCCAGTAGATGACTTCTGGGATATGAGCCTTTACTCGTGGAGTGTTAAAAACCTTTGGCTCTCCTGGGACCAGCAACCTAGGGGACAGCACTTTGGGATCCTTGTTCACCCTCTCCCTCTGCCTGCCTCCTTGGCCGTTCAGTCAAATGTGACCATTGCTTTGCATTAGTATTGGTGCTCAGACACAGAGCAGAGCAAAGAAGTGAAATTTAGGCTGGCACAGTATACAAATTCTCGGCAACTCCAGTAATATGTTGATCAGAGGGAAGGTGGAAGCCAATATTTGCCAGAAAGACTTGTTTTGTTGTAGATTCAGTGTGGCCACCACGCTGTCTGACTCTAGCAGGTAGCTCAATTTAAGCCAGGGGGAAAATCTGGTCATTTGAGAAGCTAAGCTAATGATGTGCTTTTAATGTGAAATTCTTAGACATGAGATCTTGAGGGTCCCTGAGACCAAGTTTAAGAAATACTACATTTATAGTGAAAATCTTTAACCTGATAGAAGTTATGATAAACACAACTGCCAACTCAAGTATGTAATTTGGGGATCAAACCTGGTTATAAAATAGCTGTTTAGATCAGGAGTTGGCAAACTATGACCCATGGACCGAAGCTGGCCTGCCACCTGTTTTGAATGGCTCACAGGTTAGGAATGCTTTTTATATATCTAAATAGTTGAAAGAAAAATCAAAAGAAGAATAATATTTCATGATATGTGCAAATTATATGAAATTCAAAGTTCAATGTCCATAAATAAAATTTTATTGCAACACAGCCATGCCCATTCATTTTCGTATTATCTGTGGCTGTTTTGAGAAAGTTGAGTCATTGCAACAGACTGCTTGCGGCCGGCAAAGCATAAACATTTACTGTCTGGCTCTTTACCAATAGAGTTTGCTGACCCCTGATTTAAATGATCCAGAATATACTTGTTTGAAGTTTTCTTAGGTAACTGTTCAAGTGAAATTACAATAGTTAAAATTGCTCCTGGAGAACTGGTAGACCCCTGAGGATCTACTAAATGCCTCCTCAGGACAAGGCTGTGTGAAGGCGTGATTGGTGCTTCAGCCTTGAGTTGTTCAAAACCTCTGTCCTACAAGTGAAACCCTCAGGATAACACAGATTGCTCGTTGTGCGTCAGCTGCACCTAACTCCCCTGCAGGAATCATCCCCAGACTCCTGACGAGTAGGAAGACTGACTCAGAAAACTGTGCCTCTGCTTTTGAAAGATTGCAGGCAAGCCCTCTCTGCCCCCAAGTGTCTGTCAGGAGATTAGACACTGGAGGTAACAGGGACCTCCAGGAGAAGACTACCACAGTTTAAATTCTGATCTCTACATCATTCCTTCCCCCTTACTCTGAGCCCACATGCTTTTCATCTTCCTCTTATGGGGCTCACTCTGCTCAACCTTAAACTCTAGTGATTTGAGGGATTATTTCATTCCCTCGGCCACCCTGGGAATTTTGTTAAAGATCTTTTGTTAAAGATTTCTGAAATGAATTTGATCATTGATATAAGGGATATAGATACATTTTTAACAAGTCTTGGTTGGCTTATACCTATATTTCTGGCCCCATTTCCCAACATATTCCCAGGTAGACTTTTTATTTCCATCATGCTAACCCGTTCATGTCTCCCCAAACTTGCCATGATCTTTCTTTCTTTTTTTGGTGAGGAAGATTGGCCCTGAGCTAACATCTGTGCCAATCTTCCTCTATTTTGTATGTGGGATGCCACCACAGCATGGCATGATGAACTGTGTGTAGGTCCATGTCTGGGACCAAAACCCATGAACCCCAGGCTGCCGAAGTGGAGTGTGTGAACTTAACCAATACACCACCAGGCCAGCCCCCCCCAACAATCTTTCATAATACTGTGCCTTTGCATATCCTGTTCCTGCTCCTTCCTCACATTGTCTGCGTAACTAACCCCTACTCTTTCTTCAGTCCTCCTCTTCCCAGAACCCTTTTCTTCCCCCTTTTATAGGCAATTTTGTTATTTCCTCCTTTATGGTACCATTCTGCCTAGGGCATGCCACCCTTACCCATCGGATCACATGGTATTACAGTCATTTGTTTACATTTCTGTTCCTCTCATGAGCCTGTAAGCACTTTGAGGGCAATGACTGTGCCTTGCAAAATTTCGCACCAAGCCTGATACATGTTAAGGTGCTTAATAAACCTTGGTTGAATGGACATATGGTCACATGTGCGTATACTAGTTGTTTCGTTACTTACTTAGGACAGAAGACTAAACGTGTTTCCTGTCTGTAGAGGACCATTCTTGAAACTCCCTTCTCCATAATTAGAGAAGTTAATCCATTCTTTTGAGCTCCTAGAAGTTTTATCCTTAAGGCTATCCTCGGCTTTCTGCTGTAGTGGGAAGACCAAACTTCAGAGGGATGAGAGTGTGAGCCTCTCACCCTCGTGTTCATAATGAGTTCCACGTGGCACAGTAGAGTGCTGTAAGGCAGATGGAACTGGAACCGAACATTCTGTAAAAGAAAGGAAACTCTTGGAAATGCATTTAAGCTTAAAACCAAATTTTCATGACACAAATCAGAGAACAACAGATTCGTATTTTCTCTTTCTCTTCCACTGCTTCAAATTATCATTAGCCAGTGGGACACACTTGAGTAGAATGTGGGAGAAGAGAGCCGCGTTCACCAGACACAGGAAGAAAATACTGACATTTCCATATATAAAAATAAAGAAATTAAACTTATATTTAATATACATAATTCTACTAATTTAAGTATATAATATGTACCTAAATTTACATGTATTGAGAATATGAGCTTTTATTTTTAAATAATAGAGGTCTATCAGTAGGAGATTTTAGAGACTGTCAGGAACCAGGGTCAAAGCATATACTTCCTGACTCCTGTGTACTACATACAAGACTATTCATTTTGGATAGGAGCCTCAGGAAAGAGCCTCAAGTTTTTTGTGAGATCAGTCGGGACCCCACGGAAGATGCCTCAAGTGTGTCTGAGAACTGTGGAAGGAGGGAGGGATAGGGAGAGAATTTACCATAGATGGCTCTTGGCTTTAAGAAAATTGAATGGATCAAATCTCTTCGTTTGAACTGGGAAAGAAAACAGTACTGGAAGGTATATAAATATTCCTTTGTGCGTTCTCCTGAGGAGGTTTCTCATCACAGTTGCGGCATTGCTGGGATCTTTTGAGCTTGTTGTCTCCTCGGAAATCACGTAGTGTAGCCACCGTCCAAGAAGCCACTCTCCCGATGAGGAAACTGAGCTGAGGCGAGGCACGGGTATATGCGCAGTCTTTGACTCAGGCCTGGGTGGGTCTATGATGGAAGAAGATAAGAACTGGTTGTTTGGAAAGAGCTTTACAGAGGAGGGACGGAAATAAAAATTCATCCTCTGTTTATAGGTCAGCATTAATAAAGACCCGTGTTTTTGTCTGAAGAAGTGAGTATTCCTGGACTTCTCAAAATGCTAGTTTGGGGACAGTTTGGGTAGGCACTTGGTACATAATCATACACAGAAATTGATAGCGTGGGTTATATTATCATGATCTACTTGTCAGAACTTACTTATGGAGGACACCGACACGACTTGTCAAGTTAGTTGACAAACAATGACTGAATATACTCAAAAGCAGTATAATTATTCACAGTCTATGCCTGTGAGATGGTTTAGTTAGCAACGAGATCCTTGAAGCCCTTTGGTATGTTAGTAAAGCTAACCAGACAACCAGTGCCGTTTTGAACACTTGCTTTCTCTTAAGAAAACGGTTTCCAGAAAAAGAAATCCAGTCATACTGAAGGACCATGCAGGACAGGAGGTTCAAATGTTCATTTTCCTGGCCCTGAAATGTTTCTTAGGTACACAATCTGCTGCCCAGATCGAGAGCACAGCCTAGAAAGAAAAATGCCTAGTGCATGGTAGGCAAAATTTTCTGCCTGTGGACATTCACAAGGCTGCATTGTGGAAACAGAAGCCGCTCAAATTGTCCATTGTTCTGGGGCTCCTACTTTGGCAGCCAGAAGCGAATTCATTATGCGGTGATTGGCATACTTTTCTTCTGTTTATTTCATGCCATGAGTACAGTAATGCATTCTGTGCTCTCTGCAGCTTCTTGCTTTGCCTCTTGCTGTTCTAGTCTTCCCTTTGCCTTCCGTTCCTTCAGTCCCACCGCTTCGCAAAACCCAGAAACAAGCCAGCTTGTGACTGCTCACCTTCAATCGTATGAAATGGTTAGGTGGATCAATTTTCTGCAACTCTGAGAGAAACACACTTTGTTCTTACATCTGGGCTGGTCAGCCAGCCAACAAATATTTATTAAGCACCCACGGAGCGCATAGCAGTGTGTCCAGCTCCCTTTTGGGAACTGCAAGCTCAGACAAATGTCCACAACGGCAAACACGCCACATTTCTCCCTTGGTGTTTCCACCCCTGAAAGTGTGGCCTCTTGGGTTTAGAGGAGGGAAGTTGAGAAGCAGCTCTTTCAAAATTACCGTTGGCAAGTTTTGGGGAGATTTTATCTGAATTGCTTTGTGCAGCTGGAAAAAGATGATTAGCATAAGTCAAGGTACTATTTTTTAATGAATTCTAGAGCAGCGTTTTTCAAACTTTAACGTGCATTTGAATCACCGGGGGATCTAGTTAAAACGCAGGTCCTGATTCAGTAGGTCTGCAGGAGGGCCTGAGACTCTGCATTTCTGACGATCTTCCAGGTGATGCCAGTGCTGCTGATCTCTGGAGCGCCACGCTTGAGGAGAAGGGGCTGGATCAGTGGTTCTCAGCCTGGCTGTAGGTTGGGATCACCTGGAGAGCTATTCAAACGCCCGATGCCTAAAGCCCCGCCCCCAGAAATTCTGGTTTAACTGGTCTAGGGTGTAGGGCCTGGGCATAGGGAGTTTTAAAATCTCCCTTGTCATTTTAAGATGCGCTCTGGTGGAACTCTGGCAGCTTTGCACGTGTAAGAAGTGGATTTGTTCTCTGGGAAGGGAGGACTTCTTCCTTTTGGGTCCTGAGTCAGACTGAGCCCAGTTCTTCAGCCTTGGAACAGGTGGCACTTGAAGAAAGCATCCTTCTAACTCACTGGTTCTTGACTGGGTGCTTATGTCCCCAGGGGACATCTGGCAATGTCTGGAGACATGTTTGCTTGTCACAACTGGAGAGGGGTGCTAGTGGCATCGAGTAGGTATAGGCCAGGGATGCTGCTACGTATCCTACAATGCACAGGACAGCCCCCAGTGCAGAGGAGGATCCAGCCCAGATATCAATGGCGCCCAGATAGAGAAACCCGGAATAACATTTAACTCCTGCCCTCAACGACCCGGGAAGTTCAACACATTTTTCTTCAGTGACTACTGAGAGTGATTAACTAATAGCATGTAGCTAATAGCTCTGTTTTCGTGTCTAATTCTGTTTTACATCATGCTACTGTGGCAAGGATTCTTACAAGTTCCCAAAGTCCCTTTCTGTAAAAACTTCTATGATTGGGATGGGGAATTATTGTTTAATGGTTACAGAGTTTCTGCTTCTGGTGATGAAAAAGTTCTGGAAATGGATGGTGGTGCTGGTTACATAACATTGTGGATGTGTTTAATGCCACTGAATTATAAAGTTCATGTTATGCATATTTTACCACAAAAAATTCTGTGATCATTGGTTGGACAATAAACCATATGTTTGCCCTTTTTCTAATGTGAAACCACCACCCTGCTCCACGTTCTCATTACACTCAATATTCTTTCCTTGTAGCACTTATGGTGGCTTAAAATCATAAGGATTTGTGTGATTATTTGAGTAACGCCTTTCCCCGCTAAACTGTCAGCTTTATGAGGGTAAAGACCATAACGCTGTTTGAGGCTCCGTGGTGTCCCCAGTGCCCAGCACAGTTTTCCTGGGAGTTAGTAGGCAGTCCACAAATACTCGCTGGATGGATGGATCTACTCCTAGTATATGTGTTAGCCTCCCTGGGAATGGGAGTTAGCTGTTACCCATATATTCAAATTCAATATCTTCTATCTTCTAGCCCTCTGCTACCGGAGGAGTTGTAAGATGGAGAGTTGGTGGCTAAGCACTATTTTTCTGATGTTAGTTTCTGGGCATTGGCTTGGATTAGAATCACCTGGAGTAGTTTAACTATTGATGCCTGAGCTACAGCCCACGGCTTCAGGTTCCATTGATATGCAGTGGGAATGGGGCCTCAGTAGTATTTAAAGCTCTCTAGGTAATTCCAATATGCACCAAGTCTGAGGCGCACCACCTAGGGCCTTGCTTCTCAAACTGTGGTCCTAAAACCAGCAGCATCTTCATCCCCAGGGAGCTTGTTGGAAATCCAGAATCTCAGGCCCCACTCCAGACCTGCAGAATCGGAATCTGCGGTTTCACAAAACCCCCAGGTAATTTGTTTGCGTAGCTAAGTCTGAGGAGCCTTATCAGTTCCTTTCTTGTTAATGTCCCATTATTCTAGTTGGCCTGGAGAGCTGTTGACTCCACCATGAAGGAAAGTGTTGTATATTTCTGGAGGCTGAAGAGAGGTCTACAATGCAAAAATATTCTACAGAGAAAGAGGGATTGTTACCATCAGAATCAGTTGTGATTCTATTTTAGATAATTGGCTTCGGAGACAAAAGACAAAAACCACTTTTTTTCTACTTCATTTCTAGTCTTGGTTTTTAAAACCACCACCAAGCAAAACAGGAAAAAAAGGGGGAGGGAGGAGATGAAGGGGCCAAATGGATGGAAGAAAATAATCTTGCCCCATGTAGAAGAAAAATGAAAGGCAAAAAGTTACATCTTTCTCTTTCAGAGAAAAGAAGGCATTTCCTGTTTGCCCCCGCTGAGAGGGGAGCATACTGCTTCAGTGTGGGCAGGGCTGCTGAACAAAGGTTATAGAAATGGCTGAGAGGACGGGGTTTGAACTGCCAAACATTGGCTTGGTTAGAAACCGGGTGACAAATGCACCTCCTGATTTCATTAACCAGGGCAAAAGAAAAGCATATGTGTTTCTCTGTGTCATTTGAGGCTTCACATGAAAGATAAAGGTAATTAATTTTACCTTTTGTGTGTGCAGTGGAAGATCCATTATGGTTGAAAGCTTTTTTTCAGTATCAAGCTTGTAACCAAATGGCTTTCTGCAAGAAAGTGGACTTCAGAGTAATCCATGGCTGCGTGGAGAAATGTTTCAAAACCGTGATGTTTTCCATTAGTGTTACCGAGTTCCATACGTGATGTGAGACGCTATTAGAATCATAGAAAAATCGACCTTGAGTGCTGAAAGGGGCCTTAGGGATTATCTACTTCAGTGGGTCTCGATCTGTTTTTCTGCCCCCAACCCACCTGTAGAATATACAGCTCTGCAATTAGGAGCATCGGCTACACAAGGCATGAATTTTGAGGGTGTAGAGGTGGTCACTTTGAAACCAAAAATCCTCCATAGTTCTGATATGCCCCATAGACCACTGGTTCTCCAACTTTGCGGTACGCTGGAACCAACTGGGGAGCTTTACAAGCCTCTGCTTGCTGGCTTCCACCCCCAGGATTTGGATTTAATTGTTCTGGGGTAGAGCCTGGTGAGGGGCTGTGCGCCTCTCCCCAGGTGAGTCTCATGTTCAGCCCACCATCCTTCTCCCAGCGTTGTAAATCACTGTTCCTGCCCTAGGCTTGGACAAGGAGGGTCAGGCTAGGGGAGCATGTGGATGGCAGGTCTGTGATGGAAACCAGGTCTGTGGGGTTCTGAGACTTTCCTGTGGAGAGAGGTGACGTCGTTTTGCTACTGGCGTTTCTGGTGCAGTCAGCCTGGTATGAGGAGTCCATGCTACTCACTCCTGCACCCTCATCTGTCTGCCCCCAAGATGGCCCCAGAGCCCTCTTGAAGGAGAAACCCAAAGTGATGAATTAATTCTTTCCACTCTGATCATCATCATTTGAGCTTGACTTACCTGTTTGTCACCCTCGGTGGAGACACCAAGCATTTATCGGTGGACACAGTAGGCGTGGATAGGACTGCAGTTCATGTAGTTGGAAGACAAAGGCCACTGTCAGAGGGGGCATCTGTAGCTTAGTACCCAACCTCATGCATCAACCACTGAGAATAAGGGTTTCTGTATTTTGCTATCGTTGTCTTTGATTCAGCAGTGACTTAAGGTAGAGAGAGGTGGGACCCAGTAGAAGTCATTCTTTTTGGTCCTATGTTGGTGGTCAGTCGTGTTGAGAGCTAGGGAAGTGATGATGTCAGCAGAAGAATGGCTGCTTGGGGTTTCATGGCCTCTCTTCACGGAGGTTAGAGAGGAAGTGTCTTGAAATCTGAGTGCAGAGGCGTGGGTTATATAGGGACTCTATCCCTTCCATGTCCTGTAATGTCAACAGTGCTGGGAACTTATAAATACTGCATATGTGTGGAAGCATTTTTCACATACTCTAGTAAAGCAGCTATATCCTGATACATACAGTACTATAAACATAAAGATGAAGGAATGTGGTGTTGACGGGAATGTTTTAAGATTTCACTGGAGAAAAATGGGGTAGCCTACAAAGATATCAGTTGAGTTCCTAAAGGCATTGGGTTAAATTAATCATTGATTAAACTTCAGGATGAGATTTTGCTTTTTGAGTTCATTGGCTTAATATTTGAATAAATTTGCATCCATGCATATGTAGAATACTAATTTGGTGACATCTTTTTGCAGCACACAAGCAAAAAAAACAAGTGCTTATGAGTTGCAGAATTGGGAGAAGCGGGTAGATAGCAAGGTTAAAATTGCATTTCTGTTGCTATTTAACAAATTACAAGTGTATCACAAAGGCATACAGTGTAAGTTTTTGTGATTTTTAGATATTCTTTTCTGTGTTTTAGCTTAAAAAAAGGTAAGTCAGTTTTTCATTTGGGGCCATTATGCTAAAAGTTGGAATCCCAAACATGAAATATTAGCCAGCTTTCCCGGATAAGGCAAGCCTTGTTTCTCTGCCATGTGCACTTTACTCTGCTCATTCGTTGCTGTCGAATGGCTGCCTCGACTGCACTTCATTCACTCCATCACTCTTGTCTGCATCAGTGATGTAAGGTGGAGGGAGGTGGGACCACGAGAGGTAGTCCTGGCGCTGGGGTTTGTTTACACAGATGTAGGGTTATAAACACCTTTGTACTCTTTTGAGGAGAGTGATGACATCCCGCCCCCATCCATGCATCCCTTGACCTGCCTCTGAAGATTTTGTTGAGAAGGGGTCAGAAATAGGGGTCAGAGTTTGGAAACAAGACTCCTGCACTAACAAGTTACTGGATTCCTCCTTAAGTAAGGTGACATAGGCGAAGTATGCATAGATGCTCAGTAAATGTTACTTTCCTATCCCTTCCACAGGGTTGCAGTTTCCCATCATATAAATTTCAGGGTAGGCCAAATGCTTGTGGGGTCACATCCTCTGGGCCCATCCTCTACGTGGATCCTCCTCTCAGTATTTTGAATACTTATGCAGGCTGGAGGTTTCATATTTCCTTCTGTAACATTTATTTACTTCTTTGTCTCTTTGATCTGGAATCCTTGGTCAGGAACCCAGGCTCAGTTATCTAACGTCTATGGGAAAACTCAGCCCACTTAATGACATGTTGCATTATTTTGTAGCTCTCAAGGGAAAAACCGTGGCAAGAAAATAGAGACTGCTTGTTATTTCTTCTTACAATGGTTCCAGAATCTTTTAATGTGAGTGAATAAAAATGAAGTAAGATCTGCAGAATCTTTAGGGAGTTTGCACTATCGTTGATAGATTCTTAAAAACACTTTCCTTCTATTTCAGAACAGTGCAGAATTGCTTTCTGGCCACTAAATGCACTGCTCTTGAAATAGAAAGATAAAGTGTAGAACATCAAGTTCGTTCATCTTGTGCATTTGGCTAAGTTGAAGGAGGCCTGATGAATTCATCTGACATTCAGAATCTAGAGGAATCTGATACTTGTTTCTAGATAAAAACCTGACTAAGAAAGTACGCATTTCCAACATGGAAAACTATTCTAGATATTTTATCCAATATGAACTATTGTAGAATATTCTAGACCAGTACTGTCTAATGGAAATATGAGTCACATGTAATTTTTAAAGGCTATTGCAAATTACTTAAAAGGTTAAACAGGTGAAATTTAATATTATTTAACCCAATATATCCAAAATATTATTTCAACCTGTAACCAATACAAAAAAAGTGATATTTTACATTTTTTATACTAGGTCTTTGAAGTCCAGTGTGAATTTTACAATTCTAACACTTCTCGGTGGGACTAACCCCAAGCAAGTGCTCAATGGTGACGTGTGGCCAGTGGCTACTGTATTGGACAACACAGCTCTAGCTCTGCCTCCCTAAACCCAGATAGTGAGAGAGTGATAACTAATCAGGATTCTTGCCCTAATTCAGAGAGATGACCTGCACATTGAGAAAAGGAGCTCTTGGAAAAGAAATGTGATAGAAAACTTAAATAGTTGGTATTAGGAACTAAGCCACTTCGCACGTAAAATCTTTGCTTTTGTTCGAAGACCACAATGGGAGACTACTGCTCTCTAAAATGTTTCCGTGTGAGCTGGAAGGGCATCCTCTTTCGGTTTGCACTTCTGAAAAGTCAGATCCCGAGGACCTTGGGAGGCGGATGTACTGTACTCTGGCGGGTTAAGAGCATGGTTTCTGCAGGTCCAGCCCCTGGGTTTGAGTCCCATCTCGACTACTACTAGCTTTGGGATCTTAGGCAAATTCCCTTCATACCTGAGTTTCTTCACCAGAAGGCTCAGGCTAATTATAGTAACTATCTCCTAGGGTTGTGAGGATTAAATAAACTTGTACCCACAGAGGACTTAGCACCGCGCAGTGAGCTACTATAGAATAGCGTTTGCTCTTAAATGATCACCCTTATTGAAAAATTGTTCTGTTGCCCTGTTATGTATTTGTTTGATAACTTTATTGAGTGCTTTGTACATTCCAGTTGGTGGTTTGGTTGCTGGGGCCAGAGTGGTGAATGAGGCAAAGAAGATTCTTGCCCCCTCATCTTACATTTCAGTGAAGGGAAATGGGCAAAGAACAAGCAAGCAGGTAAATGAAGAAGGTGTGAGCAGGTGCTTGGGCGTCTCTAGAACAGGTTAGCAGGACTGTGAGGAGCTGAGGTGGCGATGAGATAAGCAATCAAGGAGAACCTCTCAGCAGAGGTGATGTTTGCGCTGAGCCTTGCATGAGCAGAAGCAGCCGGCTGGTGTGGATCTGGGGCAGGGCGTCAGGCCCGGGGAACTGCAGGTTGTGAAGGCCCCACGGAGAAACTGATGTATCACATTTGAGGAACCCAAAACTGACTCATGTGTTTAGGGTGTAGACAGAAGGGAGTAAAAGTTGGAGATGAAGTCAGGAAGTGGGGAGGGGCTGGACCCTGGAAGACCTTGCAGAGCTTTGTAGCGAGTCTGGAATTTTATTCGAAGAGCAATAAAAGGTGTAGGTCAGGGCATCCGACTTGCCTTTTAAAATTGTCACTCAGGCTTCAGAGGATTTCATGGGAGTGGGGGAGAGAGGGCCAGCAGCACTGTGTACTCTCCCCAGGAACGGGAGATTGGGCACAGCTCTCCATCTCTTCGAGCATAGCTCATCCCACTGCAACCACCTCATCCGCCAGCCCTGGGTTCCGAACAGCATCATCTGCCTGTTGTACAGGTGTGGTGAGGCCTTGACTCTCACGTGGTTGCCACTCCAGACTATGACACAGCCATGTACGTGCTTGCACATTTCTGGGAGAATCAGTGGGTGTGTAAGCAAAGGGTCTTTTGTGTTCTTTGCAAAGGAGGGAGATAAGCCCTGGCAGAAGCTGAAAATTGCCACCAGTGATTCAAATGGCTGTGCTTTGTTCTTCATAAAAGGCTGGCTCTGATCCCCCAAGTGAGGCTAATTTTCAGCTAGTGATGGTAGATTTATATTGGTGGGTCTCAAAATGTGGTCCCGGACAAGCAGCATCAGCATCACCTGGGAACTTGCTGGAGCTTCTCAGACCCCTTCCCAGCAGACCTGCTGACTCAAACTCTGCAGGTGGGCCCAGCAGTCTGTCTTATCAAGCCCTCCATGTGATACACGTCCATTTGGGGAACCACTAGATTTTGCCCATAGTTGCTCAGAGTGAAAAGTGCTGGGTGGCTGAGGAGCAGAGCCCGGTTCTTTTCATTGTCACCCTTGAAAGTCGATGTTGAGCGTTTGGGCAGCCTTTGGAATCAAGCGTTTGAACCTAGCTCTTTGTGTTTGAGGCTGTTTATTTTATTTAGGTTCTTCCCGTCGGATGCTACTGTAGGGTATAATATTTACAAGGTTTCTGAGCTGGCTTCTTATTGGGATTTTCAGAGTTGTAGAACTGATGTAATTATATTGAGTCACATTTAACAGTCTAAATTGGAACAAGCCTCCGGCAGTCGTGATAAAGTTCCTGCTGAGAACCGGCAGAATTGTATTTGGATTTAAAAACTGTATTTTCAGTGGCCCACGGGCAGACTGTCTACACTGCAGCTTCCCTCTGTGAGTCTGTAATGGCTGGGTCATGCTGGCCAGCCAACCTGTTTGTATGTGGATCTTCTCCTTGGTTATGAACTATCTGCTTGTCTTAGTCCATGTGGGCTGCTGTAACAAAATAGCACAGATTGGGTGACTTATAGCTAACAAACTTATTTCTCCGAGTTCTGGAGGCTGAAGTCCAAGACCAAGGCGCCAGCAGATCACGTCTAGTGAGGGCCCGCTTCCTGGTTCATGGACTCTGGCTACTTGCTGTGTCCTCACATGGTGGATGAGGGGAGCGATCTCTTTGGAGACTCTTTTATATGGGCACTAGTCCTATTCACGAGGGTTCTACTTCATGACCTAAGCACCTCCCATAAGGTCCCACCTCCTAATACCATCACCTTGGGGGCTAGGATTTCAGTATATGACTTTGGGGGGTGGGAACACAAACATTCAGACCATAACACTGCTTAAGAGAGCAGACTGATGTTTTAACTTAAGTGTATCATCAAAAGTACATCTGCCTGCCTGAGGGGGTGGGGAGTGGGGAAAGAAACATTCTAAGTGTTGCTGTAAAAGTAAAGGACGCTCTGTTCTGGGGGCTCTTCTTAAATTCCTACTGTATTAGCTTCCTAGGCTGCTGTAACAAATTACCACAAACCTAGTAGCTTCAAACAATATGAATTTGTTAGCTTACAGTCAGAAGTCTGACAGAGGGGCCCGCCCCGCAGCCGAGTGGTGAAGTTCGCTAGCAGCTTCAGCCGCCCAGGGTTTCATGGGTTTGGATCCTGGGTGCGGACATGGCACGGCTCATCAGGCCATGCTGAGGCGGCGTCCCACATAGCACAACCAGAAGGACCTACAACTACTATATACAACTATGTACTGGGGGGCTTTGAGGAGAAGAAAGAAAAATGGAAGATTGGCAACAGATGTTAACTCAGGTGCCAATCTTTAAAAAAAAAAAAAAAAAAGAGGCTGAGAAGGATCTCAGTGGGCTAAAATGCAGTTGTTGGCAGGGCTGTGTTCCCTTCTAGAGGCTCCAGGGGAGACTGTTTCCTTGTGTTTTCCAGCTTCTAGAAGCTGCCCACATTCCTTGGCTTGTGGCCTCCTTCCTCCATTTCAAAGCCAGCAAGAGTGGGTGGAGTCTTTTCTCACGTGACATCTCTCTGACCTCTCTTGCGTCCTCCTCCCACACTGAAGGACCCTGTGATTACACTGGGCCCACTGGATGATCCAGGCTACCCTGTCCCCCCATTTTCAAGTCGGCTGATTAGCCACCTTAATTCCATCTGCAACCCTAAGCCCCCTTTACCTTATAAACTATCATGTTCACAGGTTCCAGGGATTAGCATGGGGACATCTTGGGGTGGGGGGAGGAGAAAAACCATGATTCTGCCTCCACAGCAGGCCATTGAACTTCCTTACAGCCTCAGTTTCTTTGTCCGTGTAATGGGGATAGTAACAAGTTCTTGAAGGAGCACCTTGAGGACTAAATGAGATATTTGTGAAAAGATCTGGCACAGAGCTGCTCTTCGGTAAATGCTGGTGAGGGTCTGAAATCTTCCCACACTTTTTCTGTGTTCCCAAAGTCTCTACATTGGTTCTTTTTTTTTTTTTCTTTTTTTTTTTTTAAAGATTTTATTTTTTCCTTTTTCTCCCCAAAGCCCCCCAGTACATAGTTGTATATTCTTCGTTGTGGGTCCTTCTAGTTGTGGCATATGGGACGCTGCCTCAGCGTGTTTTGATGAGCAGTGCCATGTCCGCGCCCAGGATTCGAACCAACGAAACACTGGGCCGCCTGCAGCAGAGCGCGCGAACTTAACCACTCAACCACGGGGCCAGCCCCTCTACATTGGTTCTTTTAAAAATTAGTTAAATGCTTCCTTCTCACTGCCAGACCCTCTGCTCTGTTCTTGGACACCCCCACTGGTGAGTGGCCCCCTGCCATGCTGATAGGGAGGCTGAGGGATAATCTGAACATTTGCAAGTGGAAGATGGAAAAACCCTTCTTGCCCCAGAAATCTGTTCTATTTTCCCCTCAACTTTAGACCTTGATTAGAAAAATCCACAAAAGTATGGGTGCTCATTTGATTTTTTTTTTTAAATCAGGTTTATGAAGGTATAATTTTCAATTTTTATTTCTCTGCTTTCTAGATTTGCTCCTGACTGTCTCATCCAGGACCTTGTCAAATCCTGGTCCAATAAAACCAACTGTCGATGACATTGCAGGGATGATTAGCAAACTTTGAAAATGGACGGGTCTTGGGTGATACTAAGAAGTCGTCATTAACTCTTGTAGGGGTGATAACGGGGTTGTGATTATGTAGGAAAATATGCTTTTTTTTGATACATACTGAAATACTTAGTTCTGAAATGTGAGAAAAAAGATGAGGTAAACGGTGAAATGATTTTTAAAATACCATGTACAACAAGTGAATCACAGGACCTGAATGGCCAGAAATACAGTTTCTGAAACAATTATTTTTCTTAGTACTGCACTGGAGAAATAACTTGGGTCCTGGGGACTTGACTGATTATAGCCCACCCACTGCCCAACTCTTCTCTGTTTACGTAACTCACGCTTTATCAGGCTCCCTCACTCTACCTCGGCATCCCCGTCAAGTTTACCTGCTCCCGGTGTTCCTTGGTGGAGCGTAATTCACGTTTTATAAAATGTTGAGATCTTGCTACATTTGTTTTGTCCCATGTCACAGTCTGCTCTTCAACTTCTAAAGGACACTCGCTTCTAGATGGAGAGCATCATTTATTTGGACAGAAAGCCAATACAATCATCTACAGTTCTAGCTGGTATATGCATCTGCCTGTTCATCTTCAGCTGTGTGGGTGCAGCAAGGGGCTGTTTTATGGGAGTGTACAGTCAAGGAAGTGTCCTCTCCTGCCCCGTGACCCAGGCCTTGCAGTGACACTGAGACACACAGCTGGAAATTCTGTGACCCAGAAAATGGTCTTGGCTGTGTACTCACATGAACCCCAGACTTGCTTTGCTCCCCAGCTTGGGAGTTGAGATGATGCTCCCAAGTTACCCCAGTGGCTTGTCCATTATTCCAGGAACTGGATGGGGGGTGACACAGCATCATGGTATGTGCATGATGTCACCTCAAAAGTTGCCAGACAACGTGCCCACTCAAGTTGGACATACAGAACTCTGTAACAGAGGCTGGGATCCACTGGGGAACAGCCATTCTCTTGTCCACTGTCCCCCGTGTTTATAGGTCGATGTTCTGTGCTCGACCTTGCGCAGGCTTGCAGAAGGTTCCTTCTGCCTTCAGAGTCAGCAGCAGACCATCTTTACAAGCAGTAGATTATGCCAGACCACCCTTGACCATCTGGCTGGATCCATCCTGCCATCTGCCCTTCACACTGGCATCTCATTCCCTAATGTTTCTGATAAACAGCTTAAAGTTCCCTGTGACATTATCTACTCAGGCAGGGTTTTTGGTACCACTCCTGTGTGACCAGTTATGCTGGGAACGCAAGACCTAGGGGCATTCATCAGAGAACATTTGCATCTAGAAATTTTTCACAAGAAGAGAGACTCTTAAAATTTTGAAGACAGGTGTCTGCATCTCTTGTGTTCACTTGTGTGTGTCTCCCTTGATGAATAACTGATCAACAATTTATCAGTGACCTTCTAAAGATGTATTAATACACTATGAGTGATCCAGAAGTAGTATAGGACCAGTCTATAGTTTCAGGCTGTGTCGGGGCTTGAGGATGGTCATCATTTGTTGCTTACCGCTTTTCCCTTTATCTTTGATTTAAAAATGATTGCCTTAGGTGCTGCACTAAGTTAATCTCATTTCTGTGACAAATGAATTACCCTTAGTTCTCTTCTTTCCACATGACACATCACTTGTCTCACTCACCATGGCTTTTCATTTTTGTTGTGGAATTTTTCCTTCTTTTATTACTTTCATTTAACTTATTTTTATTTTATAGTAAAATACATATAACAATTTACCATCTAACCATTTTAGACTGTACAATTCAGTGGCATTTAGTACATTTACAGTGTTGTGCAAACATCGCCACCATCTAGTTCTAAAACATTTTCATCACCCCAAAAAGAAACCCTATACCCACTCTCCATCTCCCCCTCCCCCAGCTCCTGGCAACCACTGATCCGATTTCTGTCTCTATGAATTTGCCTATTCTGGATATTTCATATAAATGGAATCATACAACATGTGGCCTTTTGTGTCTGGCTTCTTTCACTCAGCGTGTTTTCAGTGTTCATCCGCATTGTAGCGTGTCAGTACTTTATTCCTTCTCTTGGCTGAATGCTATTCCATTGTACAAATAAACCATATTTTGTTCATCCATTCATTGGTGGATGGACATTTGTGGGCGTGAAATTTCTGGGTTGTATGGTTCAACGTTTGACTTACTGAGGAACTGCCCATGGCCTTTTGCTCACACCAGTCTTTCTCTGCCATATATGTCCATTCCCTTTCAAACCGATGTTAGGGCTCACCTCCACCATGATTTCTTTTCCTGCTGGTTCCCTGTAGCGTCTGATGACTCGTGCGTCCTTGACAGTCCCTTGAACACCTCTCACTCAGCTCTGCCTAGGGAAACATGACTTTTGCCTTTTCCTATCTTCATTTGTGTCCGCCCTATTCCTTTTGACTTTGAGGACATTTGTCCCTCTACCTGCACCCAACTGCAGCCTCTCAAGGATGGAGATGGGTACATGTTCTCTGTGCTCGAAGGCACCTGGTACTATTTTTGCCTTTCTATTGTTGGGCTGTTCTAGTAATAACTGGAGATTACAAAAATAGATTTTGAGTCTATTGCTCATGAAGCTCAGGTTTTCCTTGAAATATAAGCATTGTAGATTCTACCATGTCTGAAATACTAAAATGTCAGAGAAGTAAAAAGTAGGCCAAAGAGGAAAAGGGAGATTTGAGAGAGGGATTGTTATGCATATAGGGTAAAAACTAAAAATTTTCAGAATAATGATAATAGCATTAATGCAGCCGCTTTAGACTTTGATCTCATTTAATCTTCATGACAAACATGTGAAGAGGATTCTTTTATTTTCCCCACTTAAAAACAAGGAAACTGAGGCACGAGGAGATTTAATACCTGGCTCAAGCACAGAACTTACATGAGAAGGTCCAAACGTCGGACCTCGAGCCTATGCCTTTGATTCCTCTTCTTTTCAACCTCTCATGGTCCTTGAGGAGGGCATGCCCAAGACGGCATGGGTATTAGTTTCCTAGGGCTGCTGTAACAAAGTACTACAAATAGGGCAGCCTAAACGGCAGAAACTGATCCTCTCGCAGTTCCAGAGGCCAGAAGTACAAAACCGAGGTATCAGCAGGATTGGTTCCCTCTGAGGATTCTGAGGGAGAATCCATCCCATGCCACTCTCCTAGTTTCTGATGTTGCCCGCAATCCTTGGCATCCCTTGGTTTGCGGAAGCATCGTTCCAATTTCTGCCTCTATCTTCACGTTTTCTCTGTGTCTCTCCTCAGTGTCCAAATTTCCCTCTTCTTATAAAGATACCAGTCATTGGATTAGAGCCCACCCGAATCAAGTATGACCTCATCTTGACTTGATTTCATCTGCAGAGACCCTATTTCTAAGGAAGGTCACATTCATAGGTACTGGAGGTTAGGGCCTGAACATGTATTTTTGTTGGAACACAATTTCACTTACAACGGTACATAAGTTAAATTTTCAAGAGTGTACAAGCTCCTGGTCACTGCCACATCTTTGTCATTTCTGAAGTGGACTGCTGTCATCGCTTCCCTGTAACCGGCATTGCAGGTATCACTGATGAGCCTCCAGCTTTAAAAGTTGCTCACCAGTTCTTGTATCCTCCAGCACCTTCCAGAGTGTGAGTATATTCAGTGCTCAATGAATATTTGTTGAATGAAATTACCAAGGAATATGCCATTGATTGTATTAATTTTTGCAGCATCCATTCTTAATGTTTCTCCTTAAGCCCCAGAAAAGTATAAGCTTTCCTTTATGAAATTGTTCCAATTTAGTCCTAGACCAAAGTTTGAATCTTTATTTGCATCTGTTTACAAACTGTTGAAACAAAGCTTTTGACTGCCTCATAATGTCTTTCTTAAACCCATTCTTTTTGGATAAAAATAGTATTAATATATCCATTGTAAGTCGCTGGCAGCTCAATTTGAAATGTGTCTTTTTGCACAATATGTGCTATTAAGTATTCTCCTGTGTTGTTGCTCAGGGTAAGAAAAGATGACACTGTTTTTGGGGGTTTTTTTGTCTTTTAAAGAAGCCTAGTCGTTTTTTTTACATTTTAATGCTGTGTTTAATTTTTAAAAGACAAAGTACAGTTTAATGAAATGGGAACTTGCTATTCAGTGATGGAAAATGTGAAGGACAGCACGCTTCAGATACCTTCTAAGAGGAAATGCATTTTTAAATAGAAATGTTTGCTTTTAGTCATTCATTAGGCAAAAACTGAGACAGTTGATTGGACTGGACCCCTTGAGCACATTTTCATGGTACTTACAGGAAATGAAGCAGCTGGACTATGGTATAATCATAATCAGTATCATTGGCGGGCTTATAGTGTGTCAGATTTGTTCTAATTGCTTCATGTGGATCACTCATTTAATCCCAAGACCACCCTATGAAGTTGGTACAGTCATCCCTGGGTTTTTGTTTTTTTAGATAAAATTCACATAACATAAAATTAACCATTTTAAAGTGTTCAGTGACAATTAGTACGTTCAAAATGTTGTGGCAACGTTGTGCACCACCTCTATGTAGTTCCAAAACATTTTCATCACTCCAGAAGGAAACACTGTCATCCCTTTGAGAATTAGGAAACAGAGACATGGAGATGATAAGCCTCTCGCTTGAGGTTACCCTACCGGTGTAAGTGATGGAACCCATGTTTGAACCTGAGCCCTGGGACTCAAGGCCACTCTGTACCACTGTTGGAAGGTCCATGCTTGAGTCTGAGCTCTGCCTCGCTCCCTGGCTACTGGGGGAACAAAGCACTTAGCCTCTTTACCTTCATGGTCCTCAAATGAGAAGCAGATGAGATACTTGCTAGGTGCTGAGACCTCCAGGCTACTCAAAATTCCTTACATGGTTCCCTTTAAGAATCAGGCCAAACCTTTTCTTCATCTGTCAAGCTCCCAAACCCTATTTCCGCAGAGCGAACAGCAAAGCAGAGGGGAGTTCCCTCTGTTTCTCGATGCTCCACCTCCACGTATGCCTAGGTCGGCACTCATCCACTCATTTCAGAAGATTCCAATGATTCACCAGGGCCAGGACTAGGATGACACAATGGGGGTTGCCCAGGTGCAAAATGTAAGGAGGCATTCACTCCTAGGGTTGTATAAGCTCAGGGTTGGGGCTCTTTTGCCTTACCTAGTCCCCGCCTTCCCTGCACCTTCTCCAAGATCATGTTTAATTAACTTCTTCCCTCTATTGACTTCTAGCATCCTCCTCCCTCCTGACTCTTTGTCCTGTCTCTGATCATTGATTGCAGTCTCTGAGGATCCTCCTGCCCTGCCCACCCCCTTACTGTTGGTAGTCTGTGCTTCATTGTCTTTTCCCTTGTTCTGCATACCCAGATGGGTCATCCCATCCGCTCCATGGTCTCGCATCTGTGTGTTGATGACTCTTACCTACAGTTCTGGCCCCGTTCTCTCCCCATCCTCAGCCTAGGTGACCATACATCCTGGTTGGCCTGAAAAGTCCCAATTTATGCCTGTTGTCTTGGAATCATTATTGGCAGTGCCTCCTGTCACTCTCAAGAGTGACATATGGTCATGTACTGCAACGCTTCTCCCCAAGGCCCTGTTCTAGTAAAATATCCCATAGGCATATGGAATTCAACAGATCAAAATCAGGCTCCTCATTGTCTTGCCTAAAGGCCATGCCACCTTGGTTTTCTCCATCTTGATTAATTATATCTATAAGGAAACCTGTTCTCCAAGGATGAGGGAAGATTGCCACACTTTGAGAAACAGCTGGACCCAATAGCCTCCCCTTCTGTTCCCTGACATTCATCCTCCCTTGGATGTCAAGGGCTACTGCTCATGTAACACTCTAGCTCAGCACTGTCTGATAGAACTTTCTGCCATGATGGAAATGTTCTATGTCTGCACTGCCTAGTGTGGTAGCCATTGGCCACGTGTGGCTATTGAGCACTTGAAATGGGGCTCATGCAACTGAGGAACTGACTTTTTAATTTTAATTTAATTAATTTAAATAACAACATGTAGCTAGTGGCTACTATTTTGTATGGAGCAGCTGTACCTCAGTACCTCTCAAACTTTAACGTGTGTACAAATCACCTGGGAATCTTGTTAAATGGCAGAATCTGCCTCAGTAGGTCTGCGACAAGACCTGAGATTCTGCATTTCTAATAGGCTCCCAGGTGATACCAACGCTGCTGGTCTGAGGACCACACTTTGAGGAGCAAGGCTCTAGTCTAACCCACTGATTCTCAGCCCTGGCTCACGTTAGCACACCTGGGAAGGTTTAAAAATCTCCCAGATGCCCAAGTCCTGCCCCAAACCAGTTAAACCAGGATGCCAGGGAGCAGGCTGGGCACTGGTATGTTTTTCAGCCTGGAGTCCTAGTTGGGGGGCCCCTGCCGCCTTCTTCCCCAAATCTTCTGACACTACCAGAGGTTGGAACAGCTCTAACTTCTTTAAACAGATTTGGAAGCTGCCAAACAGACTTAGCCTTACAGTTGTAAAGGATTTCCCTTTTTGCAAATGACAATGTGGCTTTTCTGACAAAATGCACGCAGACCCCATGAATTACTTTGTACTTTGCACACATATCTTCATCGTACAGTTTTAAAGAAGTAAATCCAGAGACCAGAGCTGGTTAATAGTCTGGTGCCTCCAGTTGGACTCTCCCTGAAGCAGTGTCATGGTCTCTGTTCTCTGGGCTCATACAGCCCTAAGTCCGTACCTTGTTAGAATGGTTATCATCACTTCATAATTGATCTATGTGCTCGTCTTCCTTCTAGACTGAGAGCCCCTCCAAAGGAGGGCCACTGTCCTATTTCTGTCTGCCTCTCCATCCAGGCCACTGTCCGAATCTCCTGGGAAACCTCCCTCAGACCTACTACTGGTTCAGAATCTTGAGAGGCTTAGTCTAGGAATGTGTATGTTGAAAAGGCTTCATAGACGATCTTGATTTGCAGATAGGAATGAGCATCACTACCCTAGAGCCTATCGTTATCTCTGGCACATGGCAAGCATTGAATAAATATTTTTTGAATGTATGGAAATAAGTTTTAAGTTGTAAATGTCAGTGGAGAATCTTGGCAGACCCACCCCAGCCAAGGGGTCAAGGTTAACACTGAGTAATATGTATCAATACCATTGGCCCCCTGATAACAATGCATTGCAAAGGACACAGCATCACTTCTCTGGTCT
Organism: Equus caballus; assembly: GCF_041296265.1. Taxonomy (NCBI): domain Eukaryota; kingdom Metazoa; phylum Chordata; class Mammalia; order Perissodactyla; family Equidae; genus Equus; species Equus caballus. The sequence goes on along the minus strand of NC_091715.1, from coordinate 10,222,394 downwards.
CCTTCCCAGCAATGCGTAACCTCAACCGAATCATGAGGAAACATCGGACAAATTCAAATTGAGGGACATTCTACAAAATACATGATGAATACTCTTCAAAAAAGTCAAGGTCATGAAAAACAAAGTCTGAGGAACTGTCACTGATTGAAGGAGACTAAGGAGATGTGACAGCTAAATGCCATGTGAGATCCTGGCTTGGATCCTGGACCAGAAAAAGAGCACTAGTGAGAAAACTAGCAAAATCCAAATAAGTTCTGTACTTTAGTTCATAACATTGTAAGGAGGTTAATTTTTTAGTTTTGATAAGTGTTCTGTAAGATGTTAAGGAGAAGCTGGGTGAAGGATATACGGAAACTCTGAAATATTTTTGCCACACTTCTGAAAGCCTAAAATTATCTCAATCCCATCCCCCCCAAAGAAAGTAGTTAAAAATAAATTATGAACGGATGGAAAATAATGGAAATGTCACCAAACGGGGTGTTCTGAAAGGAGAGTAAAGAAGCCCAAGGGGAGACAATTGGTTCAACATAGAAACTAAACTGGATAACCACAGACAACGAATTCATGGCCCCCATTTTTATCAGGACTCCCTAATTTTTTTAACAGCTTTATTGATATATAATTCACACACAATTCACCCATTTCAAGTGAACAATTCACTGTGTTTTAGAATATTCGCAGGGTTGTGCAGCCGCACCACAATCTAATTTTAGAACATTTCTGACCCCCTATACAAAACCTATACCCATTAGCTGTCACTCAACATTCCCCCCAACTCACTTCTACAGCTCTGAGCGACCACCAATCTACTTTCTCTCTCTATGGATTAACCTATTCTGGACATTTCACATAAATGGAATCACACAGTATGTGACCTTTTATGTCTGGCTTCTTTCACTTAGCATAATGTCTTTGAGGTTCATCTGTGTTGTAGCATGTATCAATGCTTCACTCCTTTTTACGGCCTGATAATATTCCATTGTATGGATTTGTACCACATTTAGTTTATCCATTCGGCAGTTGATGGACAGCCAATATCTTTTGGATTGTTTCTCTGATGGCTTTTGGTCAAATCCTAGGGTAGAATACTCCCCCAGCCTCCCACATTCTATGCATCTGTTGCTCCAGAAGATAGACTCTTGGGATAAAGTGTCTACACCATCTCCAAGTGTCCCATGCAGTCTTGTTTACTTATGTACCTGATTAACCACTTTGGAACATCTTTAGAATTAAGGCAAGAAGTGAGCCCAGGGTCCTAGAATGGGAAAAAAATGTGGCTTATGTTAGGTCCAAATCAATAACCACCACTTCAGGGAGCGCTTCAGTGAATCACTTTATTGAATAAGTGTGAGAAAGGAAAGATATTAGCTGTCCAAGAATGCTATTGCCAAACTTTGTGGAAACAAAATCTTTTCTGTGGAAACAGCATACATTTCATTCTGTGCCATGGAATTTCCCCTCATTTGACCCAAGGGGTAAAGGAAAACTCTTATGCAACCATCACATTTTAAAAGTTATTCTTTTATATGTAGGCTGGTTAATAACCAACAATAGACAATTTTATCTAAGAAAAGATGACTAAGATCCTGCATTTCACTTTTAGTGAGCTGATTTAAATATCTAATTCATGTTCTATGAGCAAAAGTTATGGGAAGTAAGGAAATGCAAGGAAAACCCAAGACTGGGTTTGGATCTGATTTAAAAATCCTGTAGTTATATTCAGTTATGAAGATTACCTTCAAAACTAAGAAACCAAGTAAACTGTCATCTTACTCTTTGCTGAGGTGTTAACCTTTTATTTTTGAAATCTAGCAGTTTTTAGTTATTGCTATCTAAAAGTTATTTTTTTTTCATTTAAGCACCCATTATCTGGCCTTACATGCTTTTTTTTTTTTTTTTTTAAAGATTCTATTTTTTTCTTTTTTCTCCCCAAAACCCCCTGGTACATAGTTGTATATTCTTCATTGTGGGTCCTTCTAGTTGGGGTGTGTGGGACGCTGCCTCAGCCTGGTTTGATGAGCGGTGCCATGTATGCGCCCAGGATTTGAACCAACGAAACACTGGGCTGCCAGCAGCGGAGCGCGCGAACTTAACCACTCGGCCATGGGGCCAGCCCCTCTAAAAGTTATTTTTAATACAAAACATTTCCTCCCAGCATTTAAGTAACTCTTTTCCAGGGTTACCTTTACACACACACTATTTCAACGTCTATAAAGGAATTTTCACTTTCTGGAAAATCCTTTGCCCAACTCAAATCTTCCTCAGTATTCTGATGTCATACCTAGATGAGAAATGGAGACATTTCACAGAATCTACGAGTTCAGAATGAGGCACTGTGCTAGGTACTTCAGTACATGATTTCTAATCTTCCCACCAGCCCTTCTGCCCAGTTGCTGGACCCCTTGTAGTTATTCTAGAAGTACAGCATCTAGAACTGAACGCCAAACAACAGATAGCATCTTGATTCCGTGTTTTTACTCATTTAGTGTAAGCTCTAATTGGCCTTTGTGGGTGAACATATTATTGGGCTCAAGTTGTTGTTTATGTCAACTAAGCCTTTCAGTCTTTCTCGATGTGTTGCTGGTGAGCCAGTCCCACCACCACTCCTCTTGCCTCCATCCTGAAATCATGCATTTGGTTCCTAAGACCTGAATTTAAGATATGACATTTGTCTCCATGACCTTTAACTTTTTCCAATTCTCCTCATTTTGTCAAGTTCCTTTTGGCATCTGATGATTTTGTCATCAAGTGGGTTGGCCTCACTTCCGAGTTTCATGTCACCTACAGACTTAAGAAGGTGTCAGTGACTTTGCCAGAGCCATTGATAGGCATGCTTCAATAGGGAAGGGCCAGCCCCCGACCACTCCAATCACTGGAGACTGCCCGGCAGCTTAATACTTTATCACCACTTCTGGACACAGCCTTGAGATCTGTTGGGAATCACCATCACTAAAGGTCACCTCTTTCACATTCCATTGTGAACAGGGTGGTTTGAAAGACCTCCACAAGTGCCTTGCCATATCCAGATAGTTTGTCTGGAAAATTCCCTCAGCCTAACAATCTAATTACCTTCTCAGAAAAAAAGAAAAGCAAGAGAGGCTAATCTTCTTACATCTAATAATCACTGCATCCTCTCCTAAGTGTTCATAAGATATCTATACTCTTGACTAGGATGTATATGAAATTCACCAATGCATAGTTTTTGAGGCATATATCTTCATTTTCCCTTTTGAAAATTGCAAATGCATTTCCCTGACTTCATCTGTATTACAGGGGAGGATTTAGCTATTTAATTTTTCAGTTCTCCAAGTACCTGGGGTATAATTTGTCTTCACTGTAATGCTTAAATTCCTTTAGAATATCTGCTAATCAATTTGGGACCTCAGTTCTCTCTTCCTAGTGTTTTTTCTACTCTTTCCTGGCTGATGGTCATGGTTTCTGTCCAAGAAGTCAGAAGCAGACTGACGAGAAGACAATCAGCTTTTCTTTTACCTGTTGGAACTGAAGCGTCAGCCCACAAACTTAGCCCATGACCTCTTCACTCTTTCTGCTTGTGATTTCATGAACTGCTTTACGGTTTACAAAGTGTTCTCATGTGCATTTGATCTTTACAACCACCCTGTAAGCCAGTGACTTTACTGCTTTTTACAAATATGGAAACAGAATTGAGCTTACATTTAGTGACAAGGTCAAGTGACTTTTCCAGGTCTTTGCGAAGCCTGTTGATGGCGGAGCTAGGTGCCTCCTGGCCTTTTCCCCACATAGCCTATACTGCATTTATCACACGCACTTAAATACTCTGGAAGCTCACCTTTCTGACTTTATCCTCCAAATTTTTTGTTTGTCCTTTAATACACGCCCTTCTCTCTGACTTTCGTATGTGCTGTGTCAGGAAGGGGGAATTTCCTTCCCTACCCCTCTTGGTTCTTTCAGGTAATGTAATAATTGACACAAAACAGATTAACAGGAGGGAAAAAAACCAGATTTAATTTGTATGTACAGAGGTCTGATAGAAATGAGATGCAAATAAATGACCAAAGCAAGCAACTTTTATACTTTCTAAACAAATAAATTTGTGAGAAATGGACAAGACAAAGAAACCTAGGCTTTGGGTTCTTAATCAGAGGAGACTCTAAGCCGAGTTTGTTTACACAGCCTTCTTGGCCCTGAATTCCTTATCTCTGGTGATAAGAATCTCTCTCTACCTTCTGGTACAGGGAGGGTACCTTTTACCTGGGAGATTTATTTCCTACTTTCAGGGGGACATAGAGGAGGGTCAGAGTGTCCTTTTTGCACTGGCTGTTTCTTAAGTAACTTTAATTCAAAATAATAAAAATAATTCAAAATAATTTACATCGTAGAGTAGCCAGCCCTGAGCCCCCCAGTAGCTGCATGGGAAGGGGAATTCCCGTAAACCATTCTAACTTCCTTCTGTTTCTCTTTCACTTCTTTTGGGGCTTGTTGATGAGTATGCTACCGGAATATCATTTCTGAGACCATTCCAATCCTCAAAAGTCATCTTCCTTTAAAAACTCTGATTCTGGAATAAAATTTGCCGTTTTCTGAACCTTTGGAAGGCCTGAAAGCTGGAATTACTCCCTTTTCTGTGCCCTGTGTTCCCTGGCATCAGTCCCTTGCCCCATCACCCAGTGTGAGAAGACAGCTGCTTCCTTCCAAGGTCCCCTTCACTTCACCAACTTAGTTTCCAAGGGGGTCAGCTTTTGGTCTAGTATAGCAGCCCCCCTTGTCTGCTTTCTATAGGAGGGAACCGGCAGTACTGCCAGGCATGGCGATTCAGAATTTATCAGGCACTCTGCTTTTTTGCTGAATAAGACACTCCACAGATCTGCTTCACTGATTTACTTATATTACCATGCATGTCCTTGGGGAGATGGGCAGAAGGTTAAGGGTCAGCATCGATTCTTTCAGATTTGTTAAGTCTCTTGCTGATTTCCTATGTTCTTTGATACAGTGTTGCTTAATGATGGGGATATGTTCTGAGAAATGCATCGTTAAGTGATGTCGTTCTTGTGCGAACATCATAGAGTGTACTTATGCAAAACTAGATGGTACAGCCTGCTACACGCCTAAGCTATATGACACTAATCTTATGGAACCACCGTCGCATGTGCAGTCTGTTGTCGATGGAAACATTATGTGGCACGTACTACAAAGTAGAAAAGTAACAGATGACCTTTTTAATATAACGCGATTGATACAATTTATAGTAACTTTTTCTCTTGCCTTCACTAACCTTTCAGTGCTTTCCAGAAATAAATGGGCCACATCCTACTGTCATTTGTTATCAATTCTGGATATAATCAAACAAGATACCATAAAGAATCGCTTGAGGAAAAATACTGATTTGGTTATCACGTGTGATACAAAATATGAAAGTGCAATATGAGTATTTCTTTCTGGCTTCTTTCACCATTTCACTGCAAACTTAAGGGTCAAGGATGGACCAGAGGGAAATTATTTCTCTGTTGTTTTGCCAAAAACTGCGTCTCTTTACTTTCAAAACGCCACACATCCTGGAGTTTTGAAAACCATTATAATTGTCACAAGGCAGCTCTTTCTCTAGGAAGAAAGTGAGTTTCCCATTAGGAGATCATGGTTAAAATAATCTGTCGGCGCTGGGACCAAATGTAACCAGAAGAGTGTGTTCAAAAGCTGCATTCATTCGGGAGAGAAAGAACAACCTTTCTCATAATGAACCCTGGGAAGCGGCCAACATGGAAAGAGGTCGCACAATTGACAGTTTGGCATCTCAATAACTACTACTAGCTTATTTTTGCTTGTGGTGTTAGAGCTTTTGTGGTTTTCTCTGGGGCTGAATCCCTGGTGTCTTCAAACAAAGTTTCCACTGGGTCTGCCTGTCTTCTTTTAAACGACTCTCCATTGTGAAATCGTACTCTACCATTTTCATAGGAGATGGAAACAGTTACTATGGCATGAGTGAACAAAATGGGGTTCAGTAAATTTTTATTTCAAATGGATGTAGCAGGTGAATAGGACATTTGTTCTTATCCAGAAATGAGATGTGCTAAGACTGTGTGAAATTATCTATGTCTTTTGCTGTTCATTTTCAAAGATTGCCCCTGGAGGATGGTTTGATGAAATTATTCATGTAATATGTAAAACTGTGCAAATCCCTTACCATCCGAGCAGAACTGAGGACACTGTTCCCAAGGATTCTGCTTGCTGCCTGTTCAAGATGCGAAATATTGGAGTTGAGGGTGGGGTAGAGGGGAGATTAAGGCTATATGGCTTTCTATGGTTAGACTAATTTTTAAACTATTTCCACAAATGAAGTCAGAAGCGAAAGAGACAGCTCTTTGGGGGGTCATAGTCAAAATACTTTTCTCATTGGGCATTTTCCAGAAGCTCTAAAATGTACATTGATTTATTGCTACTGCTTCATCTGACTTAGATTATACCTACCTGCCGTGTTGTACTTATCATTTAATGTTACGAAAATGGTCTTTGGGACTCAAAGCAGAAACCATGGGATGGTTTTTAAGAAGTCACAGAAGCTCAAACTGCTGAGGGTTCTGTTGTCTTCATCAGAGGAAACATTCGCTGACTCCACTGGCTCCTGTGACGTGTGCAGTTAACTCACACAAACTCAGGCAGGTGACTTGAGCAAAAGAGAGAGGCGCCAGTGTTTTCCCCATTGTCGCTGCCTCCTTTCAACCTGGATCTTGACTCCCCTTCCCCCAGGAAGGGGAGGCCACAGCTAAAGGCAAACAAAAGTTTATTTTTGGCTTTTATGCTTCTCAGGACCAAGATCCACTTGATAGACTTTATGGTTTTAACTTTGTGGCATTTTTGCCTTATCCACTGACTTGAGAACTTAATCCATGACTCTGCCACTCTACCCACCACACATACTCCAACCCTCCCTACCCCCACGACACACACACACCAAGATTTGACCCCATTGAGCTGTATAAAGCCAGATGAACCAGACTGTTAGTTCTCACCATTTCTGGGTAATGGACCACTGAAAAATCTGTTGAGAACATATAAACTCCCTCCTCTGAAAAGCATCTGTACAAATGTATACAGATTTTGCCTACAATTTTTCAGGGATTCATAACTTCCATGAAGCCCATGCTGAGGGATTTAGTTTTACTGTATATCCTTTATTTCTGTTTTGAGCTTTGTGTTGCCATCTACATATATTTCTTTTGTTAATTGAGACAGATTCGATTAACAAATTAATTAGAAGACCAAGAGCCTGAAACAGATTTTTCTTATTTGATTAAGTACAATATTGAGTCCTGAGAGTCAATTTGAAAGCAGTGTTCATTACTGACTTTTTCAATACCAAGATATATCATCATGATTGCCAAAAAACAATGTTGAGAATAAAAATAACAGAAAAAAATGATCAACAGTTGAATTTTTATGAGTTATTTTTGACAAAGAATATGAAAACAATTCCTCATTTGAAAGCAGATATAAATATGTTCAGGGTTTGACTGTGTTAATGGTCTCATATTCACATGGGGAAGAGCTCCTTACTGTTGCTGAAAGGTCGCTTGATGGCATCAAAAGTAAGAGTGGGTAAGTGCCACGGGGAGAACAAAGATGTTCAGACACCCCTCTCTGGGCTTTTCACCAGAGCTGACCTTATGTCTCTTTATTTAAAAAGCATCTTCTGGAATTGTCGTGAGTGCTTTGCCTTCACTGGGCTCCACGTGGAGTCATCTTTCATACTAAATCTTTCGCTAGACCAGAGTGTTAGAAGATTCCTGTATATTTTAAACGACTGTCATATTTTACTCTTCCCAAAAAGATTTATGTGGCATTTTTGTGCTCTATTCTTAAAATCCTTAAAACTGAAATAACTGAAGGGAGGAAAAAAGATTAATGTTTTGTTTTTTTTTTAGAGAAGAAGCAAACCTCTAGTGAGGATTCTCTTGTCTTCTAAAATTCCTTCCTGTATGAAAACCACCTGGCCAACTAGTACAGTTTTTCTTTCTTTTCCTTTCAACTCCCTGTGAAGTATTTGTCTTAGTGCATGTGTCAGTACCGAATGATCTTTCTCTGGTTGCTATGGTGTGATATCAGTTGCTGAGGTGATAAAACATGGATTTCTTTTGCAACCTGGGACTGGAATAGAGGATGGGGAAGAAAAGAGAGGTGAGCCAAGTAGAGGGACAATGCAACCAACAGGCATCCGCTGGGGAGGTGCATTGTTCATTTACTCAGTAGTTGCACAGCCTTACTTTGAAACACAACAGAATACTCCGTAGGAGGTAGGATCGTGTGTGGGAAAGAGCATAGCTATAATAGCTAACATTTATTGAACACTTACTATTCTAAGCACTTTTTATATATTGACTCATCTAATCCCTATGACAACCATATGGGCTAGCAGGGTTCAGATCCTAACTCCTCCACATCCTAGCCGTGTAAACGTGTGCCATGTACTTCATTTTTTTTAGGTGAACTAAAACTACCCATCCCTTGGGGTTGCTGTTAGCATTAAATGAGAAGGTAGGTATAATACATTTATAATTGTGCCTGATACACAAAAGAACTCAGTAAAGATGTAAAAACTTAGCAATAAAAATGAAAGCTGTTTACACAAAGACTTACAAGTGAGTGTTCATAGCAGCATTATTCATAATAGCCCCAAACTGGAAACAACTCAAATGTCCTTCAAATGGTAAAGGAAATTAAAAAAAAAAAACCTGATATATCCACCCTGTGGAATACTATTCAGCAATGAAAAGGAAAAACGTATGCATCTATAGAACAATATGGAAAAATCTCAAACATTATGCCAAGTGAAACAAGACAAATGCAAACATACTGTATGATTTCATTTATATGACATTCTAGAAAAGCCAGACTATAGCAACAAAAAGTAGATGAGTGATTGCCAGTGGCTGGAGAAGGAGATAGCTACAGAAACGCACTAGGACACTTTGTGAAGTGGGGGACCTGTGCTGTCTTGATTGTGGTGATTACACAACTGCATATAATTTACTAAATTCCATCAAACTGTACGCTTAAAAATGGGTGGAGTTTAATGTATATAAATTATCCTTAAAGCTAAAAAAATGCTGCAAATAATATGGCTGTATGATATTAGATTTTTCTTATTTTAGGACAGGGGTGAATGGTTTTTGCACACATGCTGTTTTTGGGACCATCTAGATTATTTCAAAGGAGAATTAATACAGGTGCTATCGAGCAATTGCCATTTGCCTATCCATTGTGATAGATATAAAGGAGGATGCCAAAGGGACCTATGCTAGTCTTTATTCTTGCAGGAATTGTAGGGAGGTTGCAGACAGTTCATGTACACTAAACCATCAAGAAATCCTGTGAGCAAAAGGAATTCAAGGTGTGTGGTGCAGATAAGTATTGGGGTGGATCAGAAAGAGGGGAGAGAATTTAGTGGGGATAGGAGTAGCCAGGGAAGGCTTCTGACAGAGGTAAGACTTGAAAGCGTTGGATAGACTATCTTGGAAATAATTTGAGCGGAGGCGTGGAGGTCACAATTCATGCTGGAAACTGTCCCGACTGGAGCATGTTGGGAAGACTCTGATTGTGGAGGACTCTGAGGTGTGTCAGCTTCACAGATCTGGTTGCAGAGGGTTCCTAATTGTCCAGTTGTCTGCTGGAGTGGTGCAGCCGGGCTCTTGTTCCAATTATGGGTGTCTCCTCCCAACTCCAAGTTCAGTGACGTCACATTGGTAGCTTAAGATGGGCCGTGCTGGGAGTATTTACACCGTGGAAAAGGACAAACGCTACAGATCCGGGTCCCCCCACCCTCACCCCACCGTACCCGAGAGCCAGTTGTTAACCATTTACCAGCATACTGTTGATTGTAATCTTACATAATTATGAACTTGAGAGCAGGGAGCAAACAGAATGATCTAGAGGTGGCTTGGGAGGTGTTGAAAGAGCGAAAAAAAAAAAACAACACTACTCTTAAGGGGGATGAAAAGGCACAAATATGTAGTGCTGAAAAAGAAGTAGGATGGCTTTTGTGCAGTTTCCGGGAGATCTGAAGAAGTAGTGTGGCTTTCCACAAGCGTAGATGTAATAAGCACCTCTTATGCAAAATGGGGTGTTTTCAGACCTTCAGTAAATGGGGCTCCCTCTTGCCTCAACTTCTTTGAGAGCTACACAGCACTCGAATTGTCAGTGCATGCAGTGCCAAATTGGGTCCTCCCTTCTCTGAGTCTCCTGGCACTCTTTAGGTTTCTGGTACATGAAAGGCAGTCATCACAGTGGAATGAGTGAGCTCATACTGTATGCTTACAATCCAATCTTGCTTCCTTGTTTACCTAATAGTGCGAACTCCAGAAGAGCGAGGAATTTTGTATCTTGGTGTATCCTAGCACCTGCCGCTGCACAGGAGAGTGCTCAAGAAATGCTTATTGAAGTAATGAATGAATGTACGCAACTTCAGTTTTAGATAATATGCAGTTATCAAAAGATCAGTTAGCATTCTGTTCAATAAAACCAACTTAAACCTTTCTGAAAACATTAAAAAGAGGTAGCGTTGGGTTGTGTAAAACATGAGCTCAAATCCTGGTCTCTATGGAGGGCGCTAGTCGGCCAACATCTCAGTTTCTTTGTACAATATGGAAATTGAAGCAATTTACTATCAAGATTTCTTCCAAGTCTAAGATGCTATGATTCTAAGAGAGAGGAAAATTCAGACTTTGTGGGCTTAAAACCATGGATCCTTGAACTATTGCTGCATGTTAAAGTGCAAAGTTATATGGTACATAGAAATTTTCTATATTTTTGTTTGACTTCTTTGCATCAAATTCTCTACCTATATAAGTGATCATTGATAAGTCATGTTGGCTAATAATTACTGCCTCATTCTATCCTGTTTCTCTTCCTCTTCATCTGTGGTAGGCTGATTATTCCCACCCACCCACCTCTATGTCTGGATCATAATCCTTAGAACCTATGAATATGTTATCTTATATGGCAAAAGAGACTTTGCAGACATAATTAAGGATCTTGAGATGGGGAGGTTATCCAGGCGGGCCCGATGTAATCACAGTGGTCCTTGCCAGAGGGAGGCAGGAGAGTCAGAAGATGTGAGGATGGAAGCCGAGATGAGAGGAACAGAGATTCGAAGATGGAGTAAGGGGCCACAACCCAAGAATACAAGTGGCCACTAAGAAGCTGAAAAAGGCCAGGAAATTCTCCCCGAGAGCCTTCAGAAGGAACAGCCCTTTCTATACCTGGACTTTAGCCCACTAAAACTGCTTCTGGACTTCTGGCCTCCAGAACTGTAAGAGAATAAGTTTGTATTGTTTTAAGCCATTAAGTCTGTGGTCATCTGTTGCAGCAGCAGTAGAAACTAGTAAACCACTTTTCTCAAGATTTACTTTTAAATATAGCATCCTTTGCATTCCAAACTTCAGCGTACATAGGGATCACCTGGGTGTCTCGTTGCACTGCAGATTTGCTTCAGAGGGTCTGGGGAAGAGCGTGAACAGGTTCAGTTGTCCTGAGATCCCAGGCGGTGGCTGCGGCTGCTGCTGGTTTCCGCCCGCGCTTTGAATAGGAAGGCTCTGGAGGAGAGATGCATTGTCTGGGCCTCTCTCTCCTTAATCGCCTTTGGTCAACATTACTAAAATATTATATCCTCTTGGGGCTCCCAGTTTCTAGAGGCATGTAGAGAATTAGAAAATCTTCCAAGGCAAGCCACATAAGACTTGGAGTAGGGCCAATATGGGAAAAATAAAAGAGCTGCAATTCAACCTGAGGAAAAGGCGGAGGGATGATTTCATAATGATATGTAAGCAACTGGAGAGTTAATAAGTGGGAAGTGGTGATTAACTGCTCCTCATCTTCGCTGAGCCAACTCCAAGATAAAATAGCAGCAAAAAGAATTTGGGTTAGGAACGAGGGCCTGGCAGGGAAGGTTGTGGTTTTCTTTGACGTGTAGACTTTGGCAGCTGCGAAGGGCCCTGGGAGCCATCTAGCTTCACCCCCTCACTTGCAGATGGTGAAACAGAGGCTGAGAGTGACCTTTATAAGGTCACAAGCAGATGATGGAGCCTGGAGTAGAACGTGTGGCTTGACCACATTCCCTGCGCTACCTAATGGAGGGTTCGCAGTGGGTTTAAAAATTGGCAGGTGCTCATCTTTTTGAAGTGATTTAAAATTGAGACGGTCTCAGGGAGCCTTCTGGGGTGATGGAAGTGTTCTAGGTCCTGCTCTTGGGTTTGGTTCCACAAGTGTGTGTGTAAAATTCATCAAGTTGTATACTTAGGATTTGTGTACCTGACAGTATGTCTATTATTCATCAATTTTAAAAAATTTTACTAGCATTTTGAAAATGAACGTGCTGAACTCTTTATAACAGCTCCAAACTGGAAGCAAGCCAATGTCCTTCAAATAAACTATGGAATATTCGTGCAGTGGATTTCTATACAGCAATGAGAGTAAAGAAAGTACTGTAACGTACAGCAACGATGATGAATCTCACAAGTAAGTCGTTGAACGAAAGAAACCAGACACACAAGAGAACATTCCATACAATTCCATTTATATAAAAGTCAAAACTGAACAAACCTGTCAGTGATGTTTAAAAGGGTAATGGCTACCTTTGAGGGGGATGGTTGGGGCACAAGGGGGAGGGGGTCTTGGGTGCTAGTGATATTTTTTTTAAATCTGGGATCTGGTTACACAGGTATATCCATTTTGTGAAAATGAGGTAAGGTGCATGCTTCTCATTTATGCACTTTCTGTCTGCTATATTCAATTAAAAACTAAAATGAGACGATTAGAAGCTTTAGAGAGGAACCTCTTAAAAAGCTTTCTACTATTAAGCTATGAAGAATTTTATGATTTATTTTAAAGGTGCTCAGGTGGATTGCATTAGAAAATATTTACTTTCATAGAATCACCAGACAATACATGCTACAGAGAGAACTCTCTTGTTAAGGAATTTGTATATTTAAATCTCAGTTGTAAACCAAAAGAAATCTATTCTAGTCTGCTTGCTCCCTGAGCTAGTACAGTCTGTCTTTCATGAAAATCTATGAAGCCAGCACCAGCTCTCAGTTCCTTTTTGGCTCTTTGTAGTTCTATAGAATGAAAGAAAGGGGTCATTTTTTTTTTAAAAGAAGCAGCTTGAAATACATAGTAATTTTGTTAGGAGACTGTTTTGTCATGCCGGGCACATCTGCCTGCAGCAGCGCCTGGAGTGCTCCAGTTGGGTTCAGGTGGTGTGAAGCGGTTCAAGGCAGGCAGCCGAGTAATCCGAACTCATCCCTCTGAGCCAGAGTTCGCCAAAAGCCACATCTACTTCCTGCCCCTGGCTGTACCGTTTCAAACTAGCTCGTTAGTTTCCCTGAAACAATTTAATCCTATGAGATTGTGCAGAAATTGTTGACGTGGCAGTCCTGAGGCTGCTCTCCTTAACAAGGACTGCTTGCAAGGCTGGCCCTTGGCTGGCGTTCTGGGAACTTGGCTGGTCAACAGTTCCCTACATGGGTATGAAACTTTCGCTAACTGATAAGGCTGGTTCAGGGTGCCTAGACTGTACAGAGGTTATGGTTTACACTGAACAACGGCTTTCCTTCCTGGAGTCTATAATTTTGATGTGTCTAGGCAGAGGGTGCCTATGTGACCAGCCTGAGTCTTTCTGATGGCTTCCCTGGGCAGAAACATTGCATATGTGTTGTAGCATTTTCGTTGCTGAGGGCCGAGTGCACCCTGTGTGACCCTTCGTGGGAGGGAGAGAGCATAAGGAAGCCTGTGCATGGATTCCTCCAGCCTCCACGTGTGTCTTCTTCCCTTGTGATCTGTCTATATTGCTGTGATAAATCTTAGCCACGAGTACAACTATAAGCTGAGTCCATGAGTCCTTCTAGCAAATCTCTGATCATAGATGTGGTCCTCGGGATACAGATACTTAAGTGAATATTGAAAGTAGTTTTTCTGCTTTTTTCCAATGAAAACGAGGTTGGAAGGCACTCCCGTGTGCTGCTGGTGCGAGTGCACGCGTGGAACCTCCTTTGCTGAGGACATGTTGTCAGTTTCTATCAAAATCATAAATTTATCAACCCTTTGATCCTGGAATCTCACTTCTGGAAATTTATCCTATAGCTATACAAATACCTGTACAAAATGATGTACATAAAAGTTTTTCATTGTACTCTTCCCTCAGCATGCACTTATAATACAGAAGACCAGAAACCAGTGTCTACCTGTAGTGGGCCGGCTAAATTTCCCAGGGTACATTCATGCTAGGAGTTACTATGCAGTGGGGGGAAAAAAAGGATGAGGAAGGTTTACATTGATATATAGAAAGATTTCTTGTGTATATTAAATAAAAAAACGATGCAGAATGGTAAATATAGTGTGCTGTTTTTTTGCGTAGGAAGGGTGGGAAGTGTGTGTGTTTGTGCTTTAACTGTTGAAAGAGGTGACCTGTAGGGGACCCGTAAGACAGTGAATAGAGGCTGGAGAGTGAGAATCCTCAATGTATGGTTCCTTGTATTGTTCTGATTTTTCAATTGTGTCACCGTATTACCTACTAAAATTCTTTTAATTAAAGAATGCAAAGCGAGATGAAGCGGCACAGGTGAAGCGTATTGAAATCGTGCTATTATAAGTGACAGTAAGAAAAATTTTACATTCTTCGAATTTGCTTTTTCCTTTGCTTACATCAACTATGGCCCATAAGTCAGCCGCCTGATTTTGTAAATAAAATTTTAGAACACAGCCCCCCCATCCTTTTACATACTGTCTGTGGCTGCTACAACTATGGAGTTGAGGAGGTAGGCCGGGGACCATATGGTAGAAAAAGCCTGAAATATTTACTGTCTGGCCCTTTACAGGAAAAGTTTGATGACCCTGCACCCTTAGTGTTGTTTAGTAATGGCTTATATCATAATTAACTTATTTGCTTTTTATAAAATACTATATTTATATGAAAAGCATTAGATGACAAGATAAAAAATCTGGTCACTACTCTGTGGATTCGTACCAGATTCATTTTCCAGTAGCATAACTCACTTCTGAGCAGTGATTGGCACTTTTGAAGGTTCTAACCCTCATCTTGATGTATGTTTTTCTGGGGCTTCCTTTAAATAATCTAAGCAATGGATCAGGAGCAGATGCTGTGGGGCCCTCCCCAGATCCCTTCCCCTTACCACTTTGGTGAACTCTGGTCTGAATTCCAAGTGCCAGCACCTGCGATTCTTTGCCTGTGGGCTTTGGCCTCCAGAAATGGCCTTGCTCATCTGTTGGCAGGCCAGAAGTGTCTGAGGGCTCCAGGAGCAGCCCTCAACCAGTGGCTGATGGGAGTTGGTGTATAAATACCCCAGCTCCCCCATTCCTTGGTGGGATCAACTCTGAAGCACATATTCTATACTGTCTCTCTGAATTCTCCAGTGGGACTAAGACCCAGTCACCTACAGTGTTAACTTATTAACCTATCTTCATTGGCTGCCTTCTCTTCCCTTCTCTAATGTCCCGTTCCCCTACCCATGTTTCCTGGGATCAACTCCCAAGTGGACTACTTGCAACCAGCCCTGTTTCAGGCTCAGCTCTTAGAGGAACTCAAACTAAGATGGAGATAGGATCCTTATGAACCATCTTTTTTGTTATCTTTAGGCCTATATATGAAATGTTTAGAATACCCCAATTCTTTCTGTATTTCATTAATGAATATGATACAACAGAGGAATTTTCCATGTACTTAGTTATCTTCCTAAAAAATTATTATTCTATAGACCAAAATACATTAGGCTGTATGAAGGGAAATCGCTTCACATTCTCGTGGAACATATCATAGATTTGGTCCATGGTAACTTTAAAAGTGGTTTCCATTTCTTGATCAAAGTTGATGCCCTACCTAAGGACATCAGGATGCATTTTAATTTGATTTGGTCATTCATTTGTAATAGGCAAGGCAAATGGCAATCATTTGAAAGAGGCCACTTTTTATAAACTTTGAACAAATCTCCATGGAATCTGGTATTTGCTATGTGGGCTACATGATCGCTTGGGGTCAGAGGGAGGGGAGGAGTTCTTCTCTACAAAGACGCATTATTAGTTCATTGGTAAAATTTTAACAAGCAAAGCAACGAGTGATCTCTTTTCTAAAAATATGTATGCCTCTGAGATAAGGAAGAGTCTACCTTCCTGACAATGATACCCTGGCTGGATGTTGTCTTTAAAGGTTCACTTCATTAGAAATTGTGGAAACTGGCCTTCTCTCGGGGAAACCGCGGTCTGCAGTGTGCAGGATGGGATAATTTTCCCTCCATTTCAATTGTTTATTTCGTTGCACGTTGGAGATGACTTCATCTTTCCAGAATAAAATGCTTTATTCTTTGAGCCATCTGGTGATTAGTGAAAACTTGGTGTAGAACCGTAAGCAAGTCATGTTTTAAATAATCGTGATTTTATATGAATAATAATGGTAGCTACTGCTCATCAAGGACGTCAAGGGCACTGTCCCAGGCAGTGTATAAGCTGCTTTATGTGTATTAGATCTGTTTAACCCTCCCATCAACCTTAAGGGATTATTATCCTCGCTTTACAGGTGAGGAAACCGAGGCTTAGAGAGTTTGTTATTGACCATGGTCATCCGGCTGGTAAGTAGCAGAGCTGAAATTAGAACCTAGCTCTGACTCAAAATCTATATGCTGTTTCCTGTACTTCAATGACTTGGAACAGAAATTCGTTACTAGGTAGAACTCTCCTCAAATGAACGTTTAAGTTTTTTTCAAGTAAGTTCAGTATAACTTTAATGCATTCATAAAATGGATCACTACAAATATTTTAACTAATAACTGAAATAAAAGCAATAATACTCTTATTCATTGCATGTCCTAGAGGCTGCACATAGTTTCATTGATGTCTTCCATCAAGTTTGCAAAAGATGTTTAGTGTTCTTGTGTTTTTTCAAGGAAGCTGGATGTTAAAGAGCTTAAGTATATTGCCCAAGCTCACATAAGTAGTTCAACCAAGGTCCAGACTCCTATATCCTGGACCCTGTTCTGCCCACTGCACTACATGGGCTTGAGACTTGAATTAGTAAACGGAGAGACTCTTAATCAGGAAGAGAAACATATTCTTCAAAGTAATCCTATATTTTTTTATCCCAAAATATATGTGTTGCAAATGTTGCTTTTGGCTGACTCCCTGATTCTGTTTTCCCTTTTTTTTGCTATCAGTTGTGGTGGTTATTTTCTAACAAATTGATTTTTACTCTCTATTGTGTTGATGACTTTAGCAACTCCTATGTGACAGTAATTGCTAGTCTTATTGTCTGAACATTATGATGACTTACTATAATCCAGAATAATCAATGATATTCAGCCTGGGGTTGAATATGTTCAATTGTTTCACCATTCATGTGTTCGTGAGCATTTATGGTGCACCCGTGAACACATCTGGCCCCCAGGCAATGACAGTATATACAAAACAATCAGCTGCTGATGTAAGGCAGCATGGGATTATGTCAAAATGAATGGGGTAGATCAGTGGTGCCATAGGAGTTCACAAAGTGCCAAAGTGGATGAGGAAAGACATTGTGGAAATCCTGATAGTTCTGTCTTCTCAGCTTCTTTTGAATCAGTCCACCTTTCTCTAATTTCCTTCCTACCTGGTCCAGGCCACCATCAGCTCTGACCTGAATTACTGTGTACCTGTTTCCTGGCTATTTCTCCTATGTCTACTTTTTTAAACAATTATGTTGAGGTTTAATTTACATACCATAAAGTCAGCCAGTTTTAAAGACAATTAAATGATTTTATGAAATTGACTGAGTTGCACAACCATCACCACAATGCAGTTTTAGAACATTTCCATCAGCCAATGAGATCCCTTGAGCTTATTTATAGTTAATCCCTGTTGCCATCCCCAGTCCCAGGTTCCCTGGGGAACCAGGACGCAACTTTTTGTCTTTACTATTTGCCTTTTCGTGACATTTTATATTAGCGGACTTATATAATATGTATTCTTTTGTGTCTGGCTTTTTTCACTGAGCATAGTGTGTTTGTGGTTCATCCACGTTGTAGCATGTATCAGTACTTTGTTTTTATTGCCAAATAGTTTTCCACTGTATGGATGGGCCACATTTTGTTTATCCATTTACCAATTGATGGACACTTGGGTTGTTTGTGCTTTTTGGTTATTATGACTAATGCTGCTATGAACGTTCATGTATAGGTTTTTATGTGGACATATGTTTTCATTTCTCTTGGATGTATACCTATGAGAGGAATTGTCATATGGTAACTCTGTTTAACTTTTTGAGAAACTTCTACATTGTTTCCCAAAGTGGCTGTACCATTTTTCACTCCTGCCAGCCAATGCTTGAGGGTTCCAGTTTCTCCATATCCTCACCAACATTTACTGTTTTTTTGGATTATGTCCATTCCAGGTTGTGTGAAGTGGTATCTCATTCTCACATTTCATTTTGCCAAGGGAAGAACATTTGTGATGTGGGGCAGTTGTCTGAGTAAACAGGAAAAGTGTTTGAAATTCTTAGTTTATTTTTTGGTAGCTCTTTGAATATCTTTGTAACAGCCATTGAATATTCATGTAGTTCCAGGCTTAGACTAGAAAGAAAATGTAGGTATTTATTTTGTACTTCACCTTTTTATATCTTGAAACAAATATAATTAGAGAAATTTAGAGAACATTAAAAATCAGTATTTAAATCAGAGTATTTGTAAAGCTTCTTGAAAAAGAACCTTCTTATTAAGCTAATGTGAAAGCTGTAATTTGGAGGTCCTTTCAGGCTTTATTATAAAGTCCAATATTGGAATTACTCATTTGACATGATATATAGGAGCTATTTTCTAATGCGCCAGCATTAATCCACTTATAGCTAAGTGGCTAACAGATTAGCAAACACTTCCATTTTCTAAAAGAAATGGATATTGTGAGGGCCTGAAGGAGACTGAATGAAATCATAATTCATGTATTCAAACTATGCAAAAATATAGGTGGTATTAATGTTGCGTTAGAGTTTAGATAGGGTATTTATGCATTGCATTTAGAAATAATATACTAAAATCCATGAAGAGCAAGAAGCCTTATTTGTTTAAAGTAGACTTTGAGAGAGACACTCATTGTTAAAATTTGATCTCTGAATATTTAATTACATTAAAAATTGTTTGGATTTTTTTTAAATCACCTTATTGCCCTCGTAACTGATTTTCTGCCAGATTTTTCCGTTCAACACTCCGAACTTTGGCAGCAACTCGTGTGTAAAGATGTTTGCAGACGTATGAGATGTTATTTTCCCTTATCTCAAATAGTTTCATAAGGTCTCATCCTTATATTATTACTGATTTGGGGATTTTGGATTTATAGTACCATGTTTATATATTTAACTTATGGAAACATGACAAGTGCCTGGGGAAATGCTCAATGGAAATAGACATATTGACAGAATGCCCAAGCCATCTGTTTGTCTTTGTCCATTAGTAGTAGTCTTGTCGATGAGTTCATAGAAAGCACTCACCCTTATTGGATATGCATCAGATGAAGCCAAGAAATGAGCGATTGCTGCACAGGTTCACGACCCACCACAGTACTGACATTTGCCTAAAAGGTATCAGTCGGTACTGGGAAAGATGATTAGCCAAAGAAGAAAAAGTTAGTTGAGGGGGAAAAAAAGTTGGAGTGAGGGAGGAAAGTCGTCCCTATTTGCTCTGGTCCTTAAAGTAGGTTTCTTTACGCTTTGCTGTATGGAACAAGAAAACAGTGAGTGTGAGGCAGCCTTTTCATGAGCAGTGGATTTTGAAAGAGTCGGTATGTTTGGTTGAAGGAGGGCCTGGGAACATGGATGGTAGTGCCCAGGAACACAGATCAGAATTAGACTAAAGAGTGTAGAAATTCTGGGAGATTCCATAGAGGAAATGCAAGTATGGGAAAGGAACCGTGCTCAGGTGGACAAACCATGTTTTGATGATACAGGGACTCAGCCAAATGGCAGAGGAAGGGAAAGATGGAAAATGAGAGCAAGGAATGGAGGATGGAGAGCAGGATTTTGGGGGTTCTTTTTTGTGGACTAGGACCCCCAACCCGTTCTCCAGGAAACAAAGAACCCACCACTTTAGACACAGTTGCCCCTTCATGGCCTGGTGGGGAAAGTTTTGGAGAAAATGCATGAGGAGGGTCGTTGATTTGGAGATTGCCCAGGTTCTGTGTGAGTGTAGAGCCCTTACAGAACACATAATGGAAAATTCCACACCTGCTAATAGAGTTTCCTTACAAAGTGGCTGGCTGTCCCTAGTCTTGAGCAACTAAAACATACCATAGAATTGGCAGAATGCTAAAAATTTAAACAAAACCCTAAAATTGATTTATGAATATATAACCAGTGGTAAGCTGAAAGCTGAATAACTTTTAGTTGAATGTAAATACAAAAAATATGTATTAGAGGAGAGAGGATTTTTACCTTCAACTCACTCTTACATGGAAAAATAAAATCTGTCTTTTCTGTATGTCAGAAGCCTTTTGTTTTTGGAATAGATTTTTGGAAAGGTTGGATAGAACATTTCATACAAATGAACAAAAATTCTGTGAGATGGAAAATGGCAGTCTATCCTAAATAAATACTGAAAGAACTGGAAGCTTTTCAGGTGCTTAAATCTTCACTGTAGTAAAGAAAACATTCTGGCAAATGTTAGAAGATACCCGAGTAAGTGAGACAGATATATCCCAGCTTTCTTGGTCTTACTTCATATTAAAGACAATGAGTTGTCTGTCTTGTTTTTCTTATTTTTGTTCAGAGTATAGTCAGGAATAAAGAATGATTCAACAATTCTAAGCCATGGATAGCTGAGACACTAAGAAATATGCTGGTAGGTTCTGTGGGGGATTCACCTGTGGCCAGAGACAACTGGAAAATGCTGTGGACCACACCATGAAATATTTTTGTCTCACCCAAGTTTGAAGATCCTTCTAGATCCCAGCATTGACCTTGGAGAATGCATTCTCCAGTTCCTTGGGCTCCAAGTCTCTTTGTGTCCAAGGCCTGGCAATCATCTTCTTGTATCCAGCTGGAATAATAGTTTTGATGCTATTTGTTCAAATAGTTCTGAGTGTTCTAAAGTGGGGTGTTTGACTTTCATAGGATATGTAGATGATTAAAGCATCTTTTATCTGTCAGAAGATTAAGGCACTAAAAGTTTTTGCTATCTAATGAGCCTCGGTCACATGTGAAATTAGGTTTTTCCAGTCACTCTTAATATAACCAAGATTTATGTTAAAATAGAGTTCTATCAAAATGGAATTTTAGAACCCCCAAATAGCTGAAACTACAAAGCTACGGTAATCAAGGCAGTGTGATATAGGTGTAAGAATAGATATATCGACCAGTAGAATAGAATTGAGAGTCCAGAAATTAGTGCTTACATTTATGATCAATTGATTTTCAGCAAGGATACTGCTATAGAGCCAGCCCTGGTGGTCTAGTGGTTAAGATTCAGCACTCTCACCACCGCAGCCTGGGTTCATTTCCCCATCAGGGAACCACACCACCCATTTGTCAGTTGTCATACTGTGGCAGCTGGGTGTTGCTATGATGCTGAAAGCTACGCCATCTGTATTTCAACCACCAGCAGGATCACCCATGGTGGACAGGTGTCAGTGGAGCTGACAGACTAAGAAGGAGGACCTGGCTACCCACTTCCAAAAAAAATGGCCATGAAAACCCTACAAATAGCAGCAGAGCATTGTCTGATAGAGCACCAGAAGGTGAGAGGATGCCGCAAAAACATGGGGCAGGGTTCCGCTCTACACAGGGTCACTAGGAGTTGGAATTGACTTGACAGCACTAACAACAAACTGCTATAGACTGAATGTTTGTGTCCCACCACCCCCTGCAAAAAAAAAAAAATTCATATGTTGAAACCTAATCCCCAGTGTGATGGTATTTGGAGGTGGGGCCTTTGGAAGGTGATTAGGTCATGAGAATGGAGCCTTCATGAAAGAATTAGTGTCCTTGTAAAAAGAGACCCCAGAGAACCCTCTCACGCATTCCACCATGTAAGGACACAGGGAGAAGTTGGCTGTCTATGAACCAGGAAGTGGAACCTCACCAGACATAGAATCTGCTGGCAACTTGATGTTGGACTTCTCAGCCTCCAGAACTGTGAGAAATAAATGTTTGTTGTTTAAGCCACCTGGTCTCTGGTAATTTGTTGTAGCAGCCCAAATGGACTAAGGTAGGTACTAAGACAATTAAATGGGAAAAGAATATTCTTTTCAGCACGTAGTACTGGGATAACTGGATATCCACATGCAAAAGAGTGAGGCTGGACCCCTACCTCACACTATTTACAAAAATTAACTCAAAATAGATCATAGACCTAAATGTAAAAGCTAAAACTATAAATCTGTTAGAAGAAAACCTAGGAGTAAATCTTCATGACCTTGGGTTAGACAATGGTTTCCTTAGAAGGAACACCAAAAGTACAAGCAACATAGGAAAAAATAGATAAATTGGACTGTATCAAAATTAAAAACTTTTGTGTTGCGAAGTACACCATCAAGAAAGTGAAAAGACAACTGAGAGTGGAAGAAGATATTTGAAAGTCATATATCTAAGGCACTTGTATCCAGAATATCTTTTAAGTCTTATAACTCAATAATAAAAAAAAAAAGTCTTAAAACCCAAAATAAAAATAGCTAAAGGATTTAATCGGCATTCTCCAAAAAAGATGTGCAAATGGCCAATAAACAAATGAGAAGATGTCAACATCATTAGTCATTAGGGAAATGCAAATCAAAGCCACAGTGATGTACTACTTCACACCCACTAGGATGGCTAGAATCAAAAAGACAAGAGCAATTGTTGGTGAGGATATGGAGAAATTGAAGCCCTCATACACTGCTGGTGGGAATGTAAAATGGTACAGCTGCTTGGCAGTTCCTCAAATGGCTAAAGATAGAGTTACCATTTGACCCCCAGCAATTTTACTCTTAAGTTTATTTCTCTTGGGTATATACCTATGTCTACACAAAAATTTGTATACGGATGTTCATAGCAACATTATTCATAATAGCCAAAAAGTGGAAACAACCCAGATGTCCCTAAGCTGATCAATGGATAAACAAAATGTGATCTGTCATACCATACGATATTATTCATCAATTTTTTTAAAAAAAGGAAATACTGATGCATGCTACAACATGGATGACCCTTGAAAACATTATGCTAAGTGAAAGAAGCCAGTTAGAAAGGACCACATATTATAGGTTCAGAACAGGCAAATTTATAAGAAGAGAAAGTAGATTAGTGGTTGCTTAGAAATCAGAGTTGGGGGTAAGGTAGGGTAGGGAGGAATGGGGATTGACTGCTAATGGGATCAGAGTTTCTTTTAGGGGCGACTAACATGTTCAAAATTGGATTTTGGTGACGGTTGCAGCCATACAACTTGAACAAATGGAAAGGGAGGAATAAACTAAAAATTATTGAATTGTACACTTTAAATGGATGAATTATATGGTATGTCAATAGTATTTCAATAAAGCTGTTTTTTTTTAAAAAAATGGATTTTGGCTTAATCATACATCATAACCAGTGAAAGACATATGTTGAGTAAATGTTAATAATACATTATCTTATGTTCTACCCATGGCCTTGTATTTTAGTTAGGGAAATATGCATCTCTAATTACTGCCATTGTGTGCCTAAGGCTCATGTGTTTGGATAGATCTTTTTGACCATGGAAATAGTTGTTCTTTAATCTGGTCAATAAAACAATTACTGCTGGCAGATGGATGTGCCTCATGTTGTACATCGAGGTCATTTTTGGCCCCTGGGCCTCACAAAGTGTAGGTGGAAAATTAAAACCACTTAGTGTTTCTGTCTATATATTGAGTCCTATCAATGTGATATATTAAATACGTAAATTTACACTTTATGATATACTTGGCCAAATTTTCCCTTGCTGGTAATAAAGTGCTATTACCAGTTTCTTAAAAGAGATGGTCCTGTGTGGTCCATTTTTATTTCTTTAAGATAGAAAAATTATACTTATTTTAGAAGCCACAGGACGTAAACGTTACATAAGTTCTGGTAATTATCGCTGGAAAAGTCAATGAGTTCTCATTGATATGTGATGACATGTTTCTAAACCTAGGCTAGGTGTTTTGGCATGGCACCAGAGAAGTAACATATGTGGTCCCTGTCCCACCATAGGTCTTTTGGAATATAAGACTCAAACACATGGACGCTTTGGAGGAAAAGATAGAATGTCATAATGTGGTAAATTGCGGAGGCCATAGACCTGAGGTGTGAGAACCGAATCATGGGAGGGTTTCCTGCATGCTGTAGCCCTTGAGTTGTGCCTTGAAAATGAGTAGAATTAAAACAAGTGGAAGAAGAGAGGGAAGAGTGAGAAGGAAACTGGTCCAAGAAGCAGAGGCAAGAAGGTACATGTGGGTAACTGAGAGGAGCATGGCACGTGAGTATGGATGACTTGATTTGGAGGAAAGTGGGATCCACGTTGGTCTGTGAAAGCCAACCTGATCTAGTAGGCAGGGGTTCCGTTGTAGACTGTGGGAACAACACAGTGAAAGTGTTAAATTTGGACAGATAAGCCTTGGTCTGGGATTTGAGATGGGAGATTGTAGAGGTTGATAACCCTCTAGACAGTCCTTGTCACCAACCAAGCCTGAGGCCAGGAGAGAGTGGATAAAGAGGCAAGGATGGATTTGAACTATTGACAAACACACACGCATACACATCTGGTAACTAATTCAACGTGTAGAAGTCATAGCCAACTGATATGTATTTTAGAGAGAGTGTGTGTGGTGTATACAGAGGAATTTTGTAGAATTTAAATGACTGTTCCAAATGATGTGGGGATGTGGGAATATGTTGTGCCCATTATACAGATGTAGACATGGATATCCGGAGAGGTGGAAGTTAAATAACTTCCCAAAGTGACTTAGCTGGTCAGCGGTAGAGCTGGAGTTATGAATGCCTGAAAACTAACTATAAGTGGTTGGGATGACAGTGATAATTTTGTCAGAAAGGAAAGCATCGGGAAGGATGATGGAGCTGGGGATGGAGAAAATGAATTCAACTTAGACATTTTAAGTTTAGAAGGATGTGAAATATTTAGGTAAAAGTATGTATATAAATATATGTGCACGTGTGAGCATGTGTGTCTGTGTAGACACATGCATCCATGTGTATATGTGTATAGATCTGTAGGTGTATATGCAGTGTGTGAACATGTATATGTGTATTCATGCATGTTTGTGTTCATATGTATATATGTGCACATGTATTTTCGCATGTATGTGTGTGCATTCATGTATCTGTATAAGTTATGTATGTATGCGTATATACATCTACATACTTTCACTTAAATATTTTATATCCTTCTAAATTTAAAATATTCTAGGGGCCCGCCCCGTGGCCAAGTGGTTAAGTTCACGCTCTCCACTGCAGCGGCCCAGGGTTTCACCAGTTTGGATTCTGGGCACAGACATGGCACTGCTCATCAAGCCATGCTGAGGCGGCATCCCACATGCCACAACTAGAAGGACCCATAACTAAAAATATACAACTATGTACCAGGGAGCTTTAGGGAGAAAAAGGAAAAATTAAAAAAATAAAAATATTCTAAGCTGAATTTGTCTTTCCCATCCCCATCAAAGCTTCCTTCATATATGCATATATATGTGTGTGTGAATATATATACACCTATATCCATATATATACATGTGTGTTTGTGTGTGTTGTAAATGAGCCACTGAAACTTAGAAAAGAAATTGTGGCCTAAAATTTAGAATTGAGGGGTTTTGACCTGGAGGAACCATTTGAATCTATTAGAAAGGATGACTTTGTGAGAGAGACTGGGCGCCTGACTGAGCCTCTGAAGCATTCACAGATGGATCATGAGGAGAATAGGAGGTACAGCCAGAACAATGGAAGAGAGCACGGGGTCGGGGTGGGCGGGCAGAGGGGATTCCTTCCTATATGGGCAAGTGTTCTAGGCAGTGTTTGGAAATAGGAGTCCAATAAATGTCATGTGAATGTTTGTCAGTGTTTTGGGTTTTTTTAAGTATTTATTGTGCACATACTATTCACCAGGCACCAAGTGAGGGCATGGGGGACCCAGAAAATCTCAGACATGGCGCCAGCCCTCACAGAATCCTCAGGCAGGTGGGGTGATCTTGCTTAAGCCACTAGCATAACACATGTTGGCGGCGAGCGAGAGGAACTGCTGGGGCTTCGGAGAGCAGGACAGCTCAGGTTGCTGCGGGTCAAGGAGGAGGAAGGGTCAGTGCTGAGCCTGAGGGGTGTGTGGTGTCATGATCAGCCAGGTGTATGTCCCACCCTCCCAGGACTGGGCACTGACCCTGCTATGACATCATCTAGAATAAGCTCTTTCACAGAAATTCGTTAGCTAGACGAAGCAGATGTCTTTAAAAACTTGTAAACCAACAATGACATGGTTTTGTAAGCTGTAGTCATGGTTGAGTCTACCTTGGCAGTTGTTTCCTTTGGGGATCGTGTTTTTGGTGTTGTATCTAAACTAATGATGGCCTAACCCAAGATCACACAGCATTTTCTCCTGTATTTTCCTCTAGGAGTTTTCTATTTTACATTTTCGTCTAGGATCCATTTTGAGTTAACTTTTGTGTGAGGTGTGGATCGAGGTTCATGTTTTGCATATGGACACCCAATTGTTCAGCACCGTTTGTTGAAAAGAATATCCTTTCTCCATCAAATTACCTTTGTCAAAAGTCAGTTGACTACGTTTGTCTGGATCTATTTCTGAGCTCTGTATTCTGTCCCACTGATCTGTGTGTCTGTCCTTTTGTCAAAATCACACTGCCTTGATTAATGTAGCTTTATAGCAAGTCTTGAAATCAGGTAATGTGAGTCCTCTCACTTTGTTCTTTTTCAGAATGATTTTGGCTGTTCTAGTTCTTTGCCTTTCCATAAGAACTTTAGAATTAGTTTGTTGATAGCTACAGAAAGCTTGTCAGGATTTTGACTTGATTGCATTGTAGATCAAATTAGAATTAAACTATCATTTTGAACATCCGTTTTTAAATTGGGCTTTAATCCCTAGAACACCTGGAATTAGGAGATGCCTAAACTGAGGGGCAGTCCAGACCAGTGACACATCAATTGACATAGAAAAAGGGGTGGGGCATGTGCTGTAAATGAGAAAGCAAGATGGAGGTCAGAGCCAAGGTTTTGGGAGTAAATTTGAGAAAACAGACGGAGAGAGGCTGAGTCAGGATCAGGGACTGGAGACTCCATCACACACACAAAGGTGGACTTTGATCCCAGTGTGGGGGGGGGGCAATGTCTGGGTGTCTAGTAAAGGCAGGAGGCTGTGATAGCTCTGCTGGGAGCATGGTTTAGGCACAGCAGATGGTCCTGATGTCATTGTCAGCGGCCGCCTCCTCCCTTTGGGAAGGGAGAAGGCAGGAGCATGTGGGCCACCTTCCGGAGCCTAGTTAGCCTGAGCTGGTGCCTGTCTCCATCTCGGCCCTTGGGAGAGCTCAGACCCTCACAATCTCCTGGGCCTTCCTTTCCTGGGGGCCTTGGAAACCAATGAGCCTGGGCCATAATGAAGGTCCTGGAGCTTGCATGGAGAAGGGCATCATTTTAAGTATCCCTGATGGGTTCGAGTTACTGTTAAAGGGCAGAGCCCAGTTAAAGAATTTATTCTGAGCCAGGGAAATCTTCATTTCTTCCCCTCCAATTGAGACTCAATCTTTTGGAGAATTACTATTTAGTGGCATGGAACACAAATCCTTTCTTTTGCCGGCCTCTTAGAGATTTACTAGATAGATGTTGTTTTTATGACCTTTCAAATGTTCCAGTCTGGTGTGCCAGGCGTGCCTGTAGCAGCTTTAGGACTCTCCTTTAGCAAAGACAAAGGTGACAGGGACAGCCTCTGAGGAAGGTTGACATGAAGTGATTGCTCACACCCCAAAGTCAAGTCTCTGGGTAATCAGGGCATCCGTGTTGCCTTCCAGTCTTCTTTCCCCCCTTTTATTACTGGCGATTGGAGATGTACAAGTAAACATGGCAGGGTGTCCCCTCTGAGGTATTCCCCTTAATAAGTATTTGCAATCACTGAAGTTCTTCATTTTCTCCATTTCTTCCGGAGGAAGGGAGATGTTACACTCCATAGCAGGATTGGAGAAAGAGTTTACGGTTCGAAATTATTTTTTTTTCAGCAAAGAGTTTAATTGCAATCAAATGACAAGAGGGAAGATGTTTATTACACAGTGACCCAATAAATATTTTCTAATAAGGTTTTAAGCCTTTCGAGAGGACGCTGGCTTTAAGAAAATTGAAAAACATGCAGGCCCCTTTGAGGGAGGCAAATCATTAAATTTCAGACACTGTTGCTAAGAGCAGCCTAGCTTTTCCCCTCCTCCTCTCTCTCCCCTGCTTTTAAAAAGCAAAAGCTTAAAAGCCTCTATTGTGCGGAGGGGAGAAATATGCTAATTTGAGGCGCGTTTCCCCTCGGAGCCTTTTGGCGGCCTGTCATAGCTGAGATATGAATGATGATAAAGAGAGGGGAAGGCGGCATTCGGAGAGCTGGCGGCTCCTCATTGTGCAGGGGGAAAGGGGCTGAATGGGGGGCGACTCCGGTCACCCGTGAAGCCCCTCAGGTCTGCGGGCTGCCCAGAGTTGAGTGGGTTCTCATGGGTTTGCCTGCCCTCCCCCCAGGCGCCGCCTCTTGTCATCTTTGCTAGACAGCCGCATTCTACAAGGACTCAGGCCGCCCCCCTCGCAGGAAGGCTGTGTGCTTGAAATTACTCAGTGCAGCAGAGTGGGGAAGTTATGCAAGGGACTGGGGAGGGGAGGGGGGCGCCTTCCACCTCCTAGACAAGGCACAGCCAAGGAAAAAAGAAATCGGTGTTTTGAAATGGCAGCAAGAACTTGATTAAGCCAAGGCCGTGACTGAAGGGTTATTGCAATACTTGTGCTTTCCAAGCCAGTCTTACCACGGTTTAATACCATTGGGGTTGTGTTTATTTTTGTCAAGTCTTCAGCTTACTCACTTGGCTCTTCCTTGGGTAACGAGATGTGTAGCTAAATTGTTATGCGTTAAACTTGATTTTTATGTCGCCAATTTAGCCAGGATTTCTGTACAGTGAGATGACAGTATTGGATAAGGAACCCTACGTTCAACAATAGGAAAAACATGTTTTTCTTCCTGCTCTGACTGGCTGATTTTTATGCAGGAAAGTGCATTGATTTAATTCCTTGTGGGCACGTTTTAGCTCAGTTAGTTTTTTAAATGTGTGAATTTTATAACTGAAGAATAATGCATGCATTACCAAACAGCCATTGAGACCTGCGGAAGTGCTTCCCAATTGAAATTTCACATGACTCATTGGAGGTGGTGTATATATATTCGATATCGTTCATGAAAGTGAATTTTATGCCATCGTTTGAAGCTAGAAAATGAATGTTAATTGAATTCCAGGTTTGTGTTGAGTACTTAGTAGATGGATATAGGATGACTTTGTTGCAGTGGTCTCTGATGTGCTTTTTATGAAAATTAAACGTTGCATCTTTGTTTCTCTTCATGATAAATTCAGAAGAGCTAAAACATGATCCCTTTTTGCTCTGTAAAAATGAGAACTTACTTCCGGGGAACTTACTTCCCGGGGAACTTCAGTTAGAGCTCATTCATTCGCCACTACAAACAAGCAGCTCACGTACCTGGATGCAGGCATTAAATGACGGAGACCGTGTGGATTTGTTTCTTTCTTAAATTAAGGTCTGGGTTCTGTTTGCTGGTTTGGTAAGCACACTCTTGCATTAAAATCTCAGGCTGTAAACAGTTACCATTAATCTATTTTTCTGATTAAAATCAGCAGGTCAAGAGTATCATAGTGAAGAAGCAGATTAGCCACCTATTTTAGTGACTTCGTGTGCCAACACTGCTGGTTGCAAGCCCAGGACTTGTCTGTTTCAGACTCGCACAGATCGCAGAGCAATGGTTTAACATGTGTTTTGTTTGTTCGTTTGCTCAGCCTCAACAGGTGGCATCAGATCAGTGTTTAAGAGCCACGTTATTCAGAGTAACATCTTGCTTGTGTTTCTGAGTCAGCTTTGGCACGCCTGGAAGCTGCTGCTCTGTTCTTATCTCCAGGAGCTGGAAGCTAATATGTAATCTTTCAGAGCATTTTTCACATGTAGCTGAGATCATGTACTTATACATTTCACTGAAAAGATGTAAAAGTTGAATGAAACTGGGAGTTAAGCAGACCCCTGAAAGCACGACTTCTTGCCCCTGATTTGAAACTCAGTGATGCACAAAACCCTCGTAGAGTTCTTGATGGTTCAGGCAGACCACTGATAGTGGTGCTGTGACTTGGAAAAAGTCTTGTATAATGACAGCTTTTAAAAAGGCCACATAAATGACTAGCTTTTATCTACACTACCATATATTTAATACTTAACAGAGTAGCCAGGAACTGTTCTCATCACTTTGCTACATTCTCATTTAATCTTCCCAGTCACTTTAAGGTGGGTAGACTGAATATTATCCTGCTCTATAGGTGAGGATCTGAGACACAGAGGAGCAGAGTAACTTGCTTGCCTGGCAGAGCTGGGAAATCTTAAATGCCTAGTTTTTACAGGGGGCGTCTAGGAATCATGAAGAAACTGTGAAATGCCTAACTTTATCACAGGGAGACAACTCCTGCTCCTCAACCCTCCAGTAGCCGTCCAGAAAGTGTTTCCGCTACAAAGCCTTCCTTGCCACCTGTACCCCCCAGCCCCTATCTGCCCTTCTCCCTCTGAATTCAGCTTGGCTCCATCCCTGCCCCGTGCTCCCCCCATCCTCTCTCCTCCTGTGGGTTGTGGGTTGAGTGAGTTCAGGGAGGCTATGAACCAGATCCCGCCTGGTGGCCACGCAGCAACACCTATAACAGTTGCCCTGGGCCAGATGCTGGGTCTGCGTTAGGGAATGAGTCAGGGAGCCCACACTCATGGACTGTCCAGTGTGGTGAGATAGCTACTCTGCAATTGCAGCTGCCATGACAGCGCCCTCCACATGAATGGGCAGGTAAATATTTGCTGAATAAGAAGTGAGTGTGTCCCTCTGCTCCCAAGAGCCCCTTAGCTCCTTGAATGAGAAAGCATCTCCCCTCTTTCTAGCTCCACAGTGCCTGGCAGGATCCCTGGCAGGATCCCTGGCACCTGGCTGGCGCTTGATAATTATGTGTCAAGTAAACAAATGAGTTAAGAGGTAATAGGTTCAGAACTGGTTTTAGGTGTTGCTAGCAGTAAATTGCAGGTTTTTAAAAAGGAAAGAATTGGTCTTCATCACCTTCTTTATATTTCTGATTGTGAGCCTTAATATGTTTTTAATCCAGAAATAATGGGAGATCTGGATTTTTGATCAATGAGGACAAGGAGGGCAAAGAGAAGAGAATGGAAATGTTCTGGTGAAAAAGTTCAAGAGTTACAATTTTAGGCAGAGGTTTTAGATTGAGAACGGTTAGGGCTGCCTAACTAAAAGGCATTAGAGCAAATATATGAATTGTCTGCTTTTTATTCATAATTGATAAAGATACTCATTTGTTAATGATAATAGTTTATGAAATAATTTGTCTTTGCCCCCACCGAATGTATTAAAACAAGCATGGGATTAACAGGTTGGAAATTCATATCTCATTTCTTTTGAATACTTCTACTAGGGTTAGCAGTAATTAGTGAAAAATAATCAAACTACTTTTTACTGGATAATTAACATATTGACTATCAACCATTTGGTGTGAATGTGACAAATTACCTGTTACTTTCACCCGTGAAACTGACAAGCAGCAGCAAAGGTTACACAGCAAATCCCTCGAATAAGGTTTTTGACATTTTAAACAAGCTAATTATCAGGATGGCCAATTAGAAATAAAAATGTTTACATTTTCTAAATACATTTGCGTTTCACAGTGCCATGTTCAGTTTATCCTTTGTATGCGGATCGGGCACTTAAAAAAAGCCACAAACTCATATTTACTTTTGGGATTTGAAGAAAGCCCAAATCGAGAATTTGCCTACTTTTCTCTGTTACTGCAAACATTAGTGAGCAGTTCTTCTTTGGCAATATAACAACAACAGCTTGGATTCTTTTATTGCTTTATCATTTAAAATGTTTAGAGGCATTTCCTATTCCCCCAAAGCAGCCATTCTCAGCTGTGGAACGTAGCACACTTGTGTGTTACGGTTATTGGTGAGGTGTTCCAATTTGTTCCTAATAATAAAACATTGAGATATGCACTGATTTCCTTTTTATTTTTGTAAATGTATGTATTCTAGTCTTACCATACACCACTGTCACTCCCTTGCACTTTGATCTGCTTTCCTGAATGGGCCAGAATGAGTGAGATCTCAGCCCGGGAGCTGGGAGTTGCCCGTCATCCTAGGTTCGCCCCTGAGAGTGGGTGGAGCAGGGGACCACTATCCATCCATTCTGCTCTGGCCTGGGCTGGTTGACAAGCTCCATCCTGGATCTTTATTGCCTTCGTGAAAAAGCATTTCAAACTCCGCTCCAGTCTTGCCTATTAATCACAACAGCTACTTTTTATTGAGTGTTCCTAGCTCTTGTGCAAAGCCCAGGGCGTGCATTAGCTCACTTAATTCAATGGCATGGTTTATCAGTAGCTTTTCATTAAAAAGATAAATTGACATTAACAAGCATTGATTTCCAAAGATTTATGTTGTCTTCTCTCTTTTTACTCTGTGTTGGCCCGATACGATTTTACTTTTAAAAGGTATTTTGTAAAATACGTGAATGTGTTTTTGCAAAGACGTAATGTATATTTTAGGAAGAATTGTCTCTGTCTGGTGTGTGCATTGCAGATCTGGCACTTGGGCCTCATCCTAGCAGAGTATTTCCTTTGATAACCATGCATCAGGCAAAAAGAAGAGCATGTTTGGCTGTGATTCAAGAGACCTGTATCATTAGTCCTGTCTTTCCCGATTACAGACTGGAAAAGAGAAGAGAGCTAGACAGTTTTAAAATTTTCCTCCTACTTTAGAATTCTGTGTGCACATAACATTTATTTTAAGCAGGGCCAGAAAATCAGGGAAGAATTGAACAAAATTCTTATTGTAGTTTCTGTGAAGAAATTCTAGGTTGTTTGACTCCAGCGACTTCATCCTAAATGCCTAGATGGTAAAATGAAGGGCAGTGGCCTGCCCTCTCAGGGCCCTAGGTGACATCACCATCTCTCTGGCATAAAGCAAGGACAAAGCCCAATGGCGTAACATTAGACACTTTCCTCTCTGAAGTGACATCCATCATTTAGTAACCACTTTGAAAGCACATGAGCCCATTCTGATTCCACTTGAGGGTGTGATTAAGTGACCTCAAATTGTTGATTGAAAGCACAGAATGAATACAATGTTTTAAAGTGTGCTGGCATGTTGCCAACATTACACTATCTTATTCCCGAAACTATGGGAAGAGTTTCATCAAATGGTTTGTGACGCCAGCGTAGAAGATGGCATTCATCTGATCTAGTAATCCTATCTAAAACAGATTTGTTTTAGCAATACCATATGCCATTGATATGAAGATTATGAATATACAATTTAGGAGAAAGTATAACTACCCGACCCGTCTAAAGTCAGGAGTTCTATAAGTGGGTACTTATCATCCACTGGGCGAATCTCAGCAGCACACAGATTTTCCTAAGTGCTGAGCGTCAGACAGCTCGGAAGGAAGTAAAGATAACGGGCTCTGGGAAACTGTTAGGTAACTCCAAATGGCTCTCTAGCAATGACAAAGATTCTGACTGGTTGAATAAACAATGTTGAAGATGCGGGAGGAGAGTCTGAATAAAATTTATTCATAAAATGTTCATGGGAAAACGCAATTTTTTCTAATTTACTATTTGAATACGTTAAGATCACAAATTAAATACTTAAATAGAAAAAGAAATCAGATTGGCTTGGTGTAACTTGTTCCTCAAGAACCTAGGCTGGCTTCTAGAAAGAACAGTTTCCTGTTAGGAGTGTTCGTGAGTCATCTGTTGAAAAATCTCTTCTAGAGTTTTTTTAAGTGATTGGACAGAATCCTGTTCTCTCTGCCTTAGAAATGTAGGACAGTTTTTAGATGCAGTTCGGAGCATCTCTCTGGCTTCACAGTGATTATCTATAGCAGGGGTGCGGTCACACCCAAAAGTTCTTTCAGGATCCTGCTATACGTTGTTTGGGCCTAGAGACAAACTTTTACGTTTCAGCAAAATCATAAACTTTCACATTTAGTCATGGTGAACACAACTCAAGTCACAGATATGGCTGTGGATACCCAGCAGGTGGTTGGCCTCATTTCTCATGTCCATTTCTGAGGTCGTAGACTATACAGAGGCTGTTCCTTAGATTTTTACCTTGTCCTCCGAGATGCTCTGAATCTGTAGATTCCCCAATATGAAGACATCATGTTGAGAGTAAATGATGTAAAATATTATTGGTAGATTTCAGTGAGATCACTAAGATTTGCTCTTCATTCGTTGCCTTTTCTACACGCTCAGATATTTTATGTCTGACCTGGCAGAGGTGGTTATTTCAAGTTGCCCCAGCGGTTGCCAACTTTCAAGGCCTGCTGACTATTTTAGTGGAGTAAAGGACCTAAACGACTTCATCCTACTTCTCCTAATTTCCATCCCAGAAAATTGCCCAGAAGAGGCAATTTATAAAATACTGTATTTGAATAAATGTGAATATATTTAAAAGTATATAGTTTTTTGTCTTTTTTAGTGTAGATTCTCATCAGCAGCAGACCAAATGAAATAGCTCACATTTTTGTGCAATTCTTATCTTATACCGACCCTGGACCACCCAGCAACTGACCCAGCAAGGCACTGGTTTTCTGTAGACTTTCACCTGAGGGCTTTTGAATTATGTATTTCCAAGTCCTGGGTGTTTCCCTGAACTAACAAAAACAGGCACTCTATGTCAGAAAGTAAATTTCAAATAGTCGGTCAAGCTGTGTATTGATAAATCTCAAATCTTCTGTCAAGCTACATGTTGGATAATCATACTCGTCTGTAAATCAGTGGTTTTCAGACTTTGATGTGTTTAATAGAATCCCTCGGTGTGAGACTCCTTGTCTGAGATCCTCGTCCTTCATCTGAGTAGGTAGTTTCAGGAAGGTCACATCTAGAGTAGAGGGAGAGGAAGGTGACAGCCATGTGCTCACCCAGATTGTCTCAATCGACCCTGACAGTTCAAGAGCGGACAAATATCATAGTCCTCCTCTCCTAGCCTATCAATAGCTTATTTTTTAACTGTAAAAGGTACATGAATATATTTTTTCAATTGTCCTAAAAATTGTAATCCCCAATCTGTGAAAAGATCTTAACCAATCTTAAATTAAAACTCTCTTTCTACCAGATTTCTGTTAGGAAAACACAACAAAACATGAGAAGGTGAAATTCAATTTTTATATGTTCTATTGAATAGAACTAAGCTGTATCCATTTTGTTTCTAAAATATATTTCCAAATGGGTAACAGGGTCTAAATTTTATTATAAAATATCTTTGTAATGGTTTTACTGGTTTCTATTTTCTTTGTGTTCTTAGCACATGAAGATAAGTTTAGTGTGATTGCTTTGAGAGGTTAAAGGACATAGGTTAGTAAGATCAAAGCTGAGAAAAACTTAATTGCACCACATACATCCAAAGAAAGAGTTTCTGGCATCTTGCTGCAGAGAATGCCAGGAGCCCAGTGGAGTCCATCCCAGGCTGTTCAGACGTCAGTTAGAGCGGGTGGAAACTCATTTAACCTGCACAGTAGGAACGGTGATGGAGATGATGGTTGTAGGGCTCTTACATGATGCTCTTTCATTGTAACCATCCTGCCGAACTGGTCACTTAAGGCCCAGTGGACCTTGGAGCCAGGACAGGCTTCACAAAGCGTCTCGTCCCAGTCATGTTATAGATGAGGAAATGAAGGCTCAGGCATGAGTTGCCCAAGTCCTCATGACTGGCAAGTGACAGAGTCAGTGCTTGCTCAGTGGTAGACATTGCATGCTTACCTTGTGCTGACTTTGAATCTCACTGAACTTCCCATGCCTCGTGGATCCACCCCTGAATTCTGGGGGACACGGGGCATCGTGAATGCCGTATACAAATAGGGTGGCAAGGAGCTCATAGCTCCTCTGCTCGCACACATGCTCCATTGTTCTGTCGGGCTTCACTTGCAAAACGCAAATTCAAAGATCAAAGTATTAAGAATTTCAGGACAATGACATCAGAGTATTAAATCAAGCTTGAGACCCTTCTGAGGGTGGGGCTCTGTGTGTGTGTGTGTGTGTTTAAATAAAAGTCAGAGGCAACTCTAATTTGGTCTTGAGTACCTAGGTGTTAGCAACATCCTCCAGATTCCAGAAACCAATTTTGACAATTTGTTAAAGAGTGTCCTTCAAGGCACATCTTTTTAAATGCTATTGCTTTATTCTTCTTAGTTCCATTTATTTATTTCTAGCTTAATTGCAGGCATTTCATCTAAGCGGTACCTCCTCAGAGAGGTCTGGGGGAGATGTGCGGGTTGGGGTGGGGAGTGCCCTTAGAAACCCAGTCAGGCCAGACAAGGGCTCAGAAGTGAACCAACCCTTCAGGGACAGGGAGCGACTGGGAAGGATGTAGAATCACCAGCTTTTCCTTCTCTACCTCCTACCCGGACCTGAAGGATGGTGGTGAGAGCATGAAGAACTTACGAGCTAGAAATAACATTTCATAAGTTTCACAGAGGAGGCATTGCACTGTGGCTCTGGAGGGTCCAGTTCCCCCAAGAGCTATGTGGGGGTCTGTGTGCCTGCCTGTTACAACACCGTTACCCAACAGATAGAAACCCATTAATCCACAGTTGACTGCATTTCAGGGAAAGGTGACAGTGACTCCTGCATCTAGGCCAGAATAAGGCCTTCTTGATGCACCTTGAATTCTCAGAGTTCAAAGGAGTCACGTCATCTTTATCCCTACCCTGACGGGATCATCCCATAATTTTCCAACTTCTGTTGAGAATTTTCACAGCCCAGATGTCTTGTGATTTAAAATATCATGAATTTGAATATGTCTGGCTTCCTTCATAAAACAGGCCAAAGGTATTGAGACTCGCCTTCCTTGGGGGTCCAACGTTGAGGGTTAGGGTTCCTGCAGGTTGACAAAAGTCTTTGTCTCCCATGTGTGTGGGGGGCAGGTAAAGGCAGATAAGTGTCTTTTCAGTGTAAATAGCTGCCATAGAGAGAGGTTTGCATTTATAACTGAGAGACAGAGGGGTGGTTAGAGAGAATGCTGAGAAGAGCAAAGTGGGTGAGTTAACCAGGAGGCCTCCTAAAGGAGGTGGGCTCTGGCCTGTGCCTTGCAGGAAGGGAAGAGGAGCTGGGGTGGCCAAGTGGGCTGGAGTTTTGGCAGATGATGTAAGGAAAATCCCCTGCAGAGCGACTTTCAGATTGAGCCACCATCTCTCCTTGGGTAAGAGAATACTCTAGCCCCTGTGGTTTCTGGCCAGCCCAGTAGGAACTGCTCTGAAGACATGACTAGGATCCCAATAGCTGCAGTTCAGCAGCTTCCAGAGAGGTTTGGAGGACCTGCCCTTGTTCATGTCGGCTGGTACATGCGTGGTGGGCGACTTAATTGGGAACCCTCATAGGGAGAGCTCATGATGGTGTGCCACCCTTAGTGAGGAATCTGAGCTCCCCACAGGACACGATAATTAATCAGGAAGCACGTTGTCAGTGGATTGGCTGTCTGTCTCCTGATGTACACCTTGCATACACAGGAAGAAGTAGAAACTTTCCGTTTTTAATCAAAACCAGTTTAAAAACCCATCATCTGGTCCTTGTTTCTGTTTTGGCTTTAAGTGTGGTTCCATCGTGTTGAGATCCACTTCCCCACAATTGATGAGACACACAGTGAGGATATTGTTTACCTCCCTCGCTCTCCCTCTAGTCTCTGATCCCCTAGAGACTCAGCCTCACTCAAGTCCCAAAGCAATCTGGACTCAGGGCAAGCTGCCTGCTTTACTAAGACCAAAACCACCGTACTTTCCGTTATGCCACCTATAAAATGGAGCAGATGATACCTCCCTCATAGGACTGTGAATGTGGACTAAATCAAGTAACAAATGTACCCTTCTTGGTGCTGGGCATGTTGCCTTATAACCTCCCTCTCACCTTTAACCACCTGTTCTAAGATGAAATTCCTTAAATCTTAAATAAACTTCTCCTTTTCCCTCCATTTCTTCTGCCCCCCCATTTCAGAAGGAGAAGTGTTCCATCCTCCTAGCCACAGTTGGCCCTCTGCCTCTCCTGTGATCCCGATTCATCATTTATCCACCTTCACTTGCATCTTCTTAACCTCTCTCTTTCAACCGCCACCTTCCTTTTAGCATAAAACATTTTGGGATTCTCTTCCTTATTGTATTTTCCTCCTTAACCTGCCTGCATCTTTCTCTCGCCTTCCCTTCACTGTC
Source organism: Equus caballus (assembly GCF_041296265.1). Lineage (NCBI taxonomy): Eukaryota > Metazoa > Chordata > Mammalia > Perissodactyla > Equidae > Equus > Equus caballus. The sequence goes on along the minus strand of NC_091715.1, from coordinate 10,183,935 downwards.
AAATTTCTTTAGAAAGTAGGCTGCCCTTGTTTCCCGTTCTTCACTTCCCAGTCCTTCAGTAGCCCCTCTACAAACTGGTTTCCATTCTGATCTTTCTACTGATGCTGGTAAGGAAATTGGGATTTTCCATCTGAGTGGCCTTTGCCGAGTCCTCGCCTTCTGGCTGCCTTGACTGGACCTCCTCCTCCTCCTCAGAGTTCCCTCCTCCTCTGTGACAAGGACCTGTCCTGAATCTCCTCCAACGTCCTATGCATCCTTTGAGAGTAATTCTTCCCCTAGAGACCCTCGAATTGGGTGGCACCTGCAAGACTTTCTCCTCTGTACCATCTCCCGTGGCGTCTCACCCACTCCTGTGACAATTAATTCCTCTCTGCTGATAATGCCCAAGTCGTCATTTCCGAACTCTTTCTAGTCTGAGCAATCGTGCAGACATGGCTCACGTGGTTTCCAAACTTGATAGTTTTTCTCCCTTATCTGCTCACCCATTGTGGGTTGAATTATGTGCCCCAGAAATCTATGTTGAGGCCCTAACCCCTGGTACCTGGGAATGGGCCCTTATTTGGAAATAGGGCCTTTGTAGATGTAATCGAGTTAAGATGATGTCATACTCCATTGGGGTGGCCCCTAGTCCAATATGACTAGTGTCCTTAGAAGAAGAGGCACAGACACACAGGGAGAATGTCGTGTGATGACAAAGGCAGAGGTTAGAATGATGTATCTAATAGCCAAGGATTGCCAGTAACCACCAGAAGCTAGAAGAGGCAAGGAAGGATGCTCCCCTAGGGCCTTCAGAGAGAGCGTGGGCCTGCCGACACCTTGATTTTGGATTTCTAGCTTCCAGAACTGTGAGAGAATAATTTCTGTTGTTTAAAACCACCCGGTTTGCACTCCTTTGTTATGGCAGCCCTAGGAAACCAAGGCATCACCTCATTTTCCCATGTGTTTCCTGCGGCACTCAGCATCCTTTTAGGGATCCAAGCTGAAGTCTCGGAATCAATCCTGAACCCCCGTCTCCCTCACCTTGATACCCAGGTCATCATTTCTGCCTCGACTAGGTGGAGAGTCTCCACCTCTTCCCCAGGTGAGTGTGGTTGCCCTGACACTGGCCTGCCCGGTCTCCTAACCATCCATCCAACTGCCTTCTGTATAGCTTTCATAGAACAGCTCTGATTATGTCACCATCATTGTAGCACACATTTTGTGTGTCCCCACTGCCTACAGCTGTTGGCTGCATATTGGAATTACCTGGGGAGAGTTTAAAGCTCTTGTGCCCATCGCATAGCTCTGACTAGCAGATCAGAATCTCTGGGAGTGGGGCCCGGGCATCAGTCTCTTCAAAGCTTCCCACTTGGTTCCAGTGTTTTAGGGAAAAAAAAATAGATTCAAGGCAGTGGTTTGCAACCAAGGTTGATTTTGCCCTCCAGGAGACATTTGGCAATGTCTGCAGACATTTTTGGGTTGTCAAAACTAGGGTGGAGCTACTGGCATCTAGTGACTGGAGACCAGGGATGCGGCTGAACATCCTCCAGTGCACAGGACAGCCCCACACCCAGGAATTACCTAGCCCCAGATGACAGATGTGGTCCACACCAGTGAGGCAAATGCACACGCTGCCTCATGCCGCAGTAATGCCCGTGCTGTGTGCCCATTCGCCAGCCCTGTATATTCAAACTTTTCATGCCCCACCTGTTTCCATCATGCGAAGCCTCAGCCTGCTCCTGCCAAACTCATTCTCTTGCTCTCCTTTTGAAAATGAGGTTCAGTGGCATTTTTGCCAGAAGAGAGAGGCTTGTCACCCACTCAAGTTGCTTTTGCCAAACTCAACAATCACTGTTTTGGCAGCTCCTGCAGCTCCTAATGAGGACACTGCCTGTCGTTAAACAAACTGCTGATCCAATTGGCTAAGAGAGGCTCCTGTGTGCTCATCGTTATTGACATTAGCCAGTTTTGTGGCAGTGGCCTGCCTGGGAACCACCTCTGCCACTAAAGAGAAACACTAAGGATGATGGTTTGTACTTACGGAGCTTTATAATTGACAAGAGTTTTCACATACGTCATCCAATTTGATTTGTCATCTCAGCTCTCAGCTTTATATGGTGTCATTTCCTGTAAAGGAAAGTGTAACAGGTGTAGAGGAGGGGCTGAGGAAATACACCAGGAAAGAGAGTGAGAATAAGGAATCAGGAAAGAGAGCGAGAATAAGGAATCAGGAAAGAGAGCGAGAATAAGGAATCAGGAAAGAGAGCGAGAATAAGGAATCAGGAAAGAGAGCGAGAATAAGGAATCAGGAAAGAGAGCGAGAATAAGGAATCAAAGGGTTTTTAAAACCCACCTTGGATGTAAAATCAGAAATTTCATTCTGGTAATGGGAGACAAAAGCTTTGCCAAATTGGTAAAGCTTCGGGAAGGTCTATTTATGGAAAGGACCCAATGTTAGACGATCATAAATTTCTGGCTCTATACTATATTACTAGTTCCTGTGTTTTTTAATGTATGCAACATTTTGAGCACAGCACAGAAGTGTTAATAGTTTGAATGTTATTGCTACTTTACATAAAGAGTATCTTTTCTGCTTTCAGTGTAAGATTTAAGAATTCTTGCTGTCTTTATAATTCTGTTCTCTCCAAAGGCTCACACGTTTGCCTCCAGAACATATCTTTGATTTTATCATGGTGGGTAATTTGAAACTAGGAGTCATTTAGCAAAAATTTCTTTTAAAACACAATTATTTAAAATTCATCCATTCAAGCACACTGGACTGTGACGTGAGGTTGTCTTTGGCTCTGGGTTGTTGCTCTGGGTGTTGATTTTCTTCGAGGGGCAAAGAGGAAGGATTACGCCGGGGCGTGTGAGTTACACATGGCATGGGTATGCCTTCTAGGCCCCAGAAACCGTGCAGAAAGCATAGGTCTTGGGGAGACCCACTGGCTCTGAGTCGCCTGTCTTTGTCAGAGGTGGTCACTGTGATGTCTTCCACAAAATACAGTCTTAACTCCTTACTCAGGAGAGAGGTGAAGGGACTTGAGGAATCGGGAGGACACACTGGCTCATTGGAAAGGAGGGAGCGTCTATCACCAGGAGGAAAGAAACGATCCATAAAGAAAACAGTCAATGCCAAGAATGGAAACCAAGATGAATGGTAAAGAGATGAATGAGCCTGTGTCTCTGGAGCTGCATGACCACTAGGAGGCTCTGTCCTCGGGTACTGAGGTGAGGCTGGACTTTGGGGGAAAAAAGTTCCATGAAATGTGAAAATTTCAGAGGAATTAGTAGTTTGAAGGAATACTATGGAAACATCCCTTCTTGGTGATTAATGACTCCCCACTGAAGAGTCATTCTGAGACCAGAAGAAATCTATAACATAGTTCCAGAAAGTTGGAAGAAGTAGGCATTTGACCAGCTTTATGGGTAGCCATGTGACTATGATAAGGACATGTAGGTAGATTATCATACAGTCCCATGCATTCATCCCATTCTCCGTGAATTCCCAGTTAACTGAACAATCATAGCCATAGAACATAGAATAGTGACTCAATTTCTGGCATTTAGTAGGTACTTAATGGACCTTGGTTGAATGAATGAATGGATGAAAGAACCAGTCGACTGGTGATGTCCATAGTGGCCTACACAGAATTCTCTCACCTTGGTCTTGTTGTATTGAACACTTCCATCAATTATTTGGATCACAGGCATGTGAGATACATAAAGCAAATTTACTGTACTTGGAGACTGATATTGTGATTTATAATGAGAAATATATATTTGCTCTTCTGTTTCTGGCACAAAGCTCCTAAAACCCTCGGAATTTCCTGTAATGGAGAGCCATAAAGGTGTCTTTTATTATGTTAATAAGGTGACTTTGAAACCTAAGGATCGGGGCAGGTTGCCAGTGGAACCAACCATGTGATTAGAGGGTTGGAACTTTCAGTCGTCCCCGCCCCATGTACACACACACCTCCACCTCCAGGGAGGGGAGAGGGCCTGGAGACTGAGTTCAGTCACCAAAGGCCGATGATTTAGTCAATTGTATCTATGTAATGAAGTCACCATAAAAACCCAAAAGGACTGGGTTCAGAGAGCTTCCTGGTTGGTGAACACGTGGAGATTTGGGGAGTTGCACGCTGTGAGAGAGCGTGGATTTCCCTGTACCTTGTCTTGTGCTTTCCTCATCTAGCCGTTGATTCATATCCCTTCATATCCTTTATACTAAACCAGTAATCTAGTAAGTAAAATGTTTCTCTGAGTTCTGTGAGCCACTCTAGCAAATCGATGGAACCCGGGGTGGAGGTCGTTGGAACCTCTGATCTCTAACTGGTCAGTCAGAAGCACAGATGACAACCTGGACTTGAGATTGGCATCTGAAGTGGGGGTATGGAGGAGGACAGTCTTGTAGGAGGATCTGATGCTATCTCCAGATAGATAGTGTCAGAATTGAGTTGAAGTGCAGGACACCCTGCTGGTATCGGAGAATTACTTGGGGGGTGTGAGGAAACTCCTCCACCACACACACACACACACACACACGCACACACACACACGAATTGGTGACCAGAATCGTTAGAGACAAAATAAACCTGGGAAGATTATTAATGGAATAGATCATAGAAGAAAAATCCAAATTATCTTGACAAGTTGGAAACTGGACCAAGATGTATAGGCCTGGGCATGAAGCCCTATGTATGAGATTAAAATTTCAGTTGAACCACAGGAGCCTCCTATTTTGAGAGTAATGATTGTGAAAAAGACTTGGGAGTCTTGCCCCTGTCCCCATCATTCAACCCAAACCCTTCTCATGGAAGTTCCAATGACTATTTGGTGGGACAAGGTACTTTCTGCTTGTCAATCGTCATCCTTTTTTCTCCTTCTACAGTTTTTGACACTGTTTGACACTGTTAACTTCCTGCCCTTCATGGAACCTTTTTCTAATTCCAAAAATCCCACTTTGGCCTTGTTCTCTGCTTTTCTGATTTTTCCTTCTTAATCTCTTTTACCTTCCCTTTAAAGTTTTTCCTTTACCTTTATATTTAAAAGTCAATGTTCCTTACATTCCCATCTCCATGTATTTGTAGTCTGTATCTCTCCCTGATCATTTGTTCACCATTCATTTAACATCTATTTGTTGAGGACCTACTATGTGCCAGGAACTGTTCTAGAAGCTGGTAATACAGCAGAGAACAAAACAGACAAAAATTTCTGCCCATAACGGGCTTATATTCTAGCGGAAAGAGAGTCAATACATAAGTAAGTGAATAGATCAATCAGTGTTGGGCCATGGTTAAAACAATAATGAAAATCAAAGCCAAGTAAAGAGATTGGGCATGACAGGGCTACTATTTTAGGCAAGAAAGTCAAGGAGGGTGCCCTGAGAAGGTGGCATTTGCAAGGCTGCTTCTACACCAAGGACTCCCAGATCCTGGTCTCTGGTCGGGCCCTCTCCTTTGGGGCCATAGTCCTGAATGCCTCTTGGACAGCGCCTGCAGGATGCTCCAGGGCCCTGAAAACCCTACATGCTCATCTCCTCTACCAAACTTCCTCCTCCTCTTTGGTTCCCCATTTTGGTTCATAGCGTGACCATTTCCTCACTCAGCCGAGCTAGAAGCTCCACACTCCCCTTGGCATCCTTTTCCACCCCCACGCATAGGTATCCAATCAGATGTCATCCAGGTTCCCTTGCTCCCCCTGCCATAGTTGAGGCCTTCCCTGTCTTGCTTGTGCTATTTCCAGACTCCTAATTCCTTTGCCAGCCTCTAGTCTCACCCTGCCCCGCTCTGTCTTTCACATTACCAACAGAATGACCTTCATGAAGCACAGATTAGAACTCCTTTCAAACCTTCCATCTCCTCCCACTGCCTCCAGGATTAGCAAGGCATTGAACCTCCCTGGTTCCCACCCTACTGGTTCAGCCATCTCCCTTCACTTCCCTCTCACCACACGCACCCTGTGCTCTGAACCCTCTGTCAGAAAAATCATCTCCCCAACACTTTGACGATACCCTTTTTTTCTTTTTGTATACTGTTCAGTTTTTCCTGAAACATTCTTTCCCTTCCCTACTCTTCTCCCCCCTGCTCTTCCCTACTCTTCTCCCTTCTCTGCCCTTCCATACCCTTTCCTACCCAGCAAGTTTCTAACCATACTGCGGTAAGCGGCTCAACTCTGCAAAGCTGTGCTTCCCCTCCTCCCATCTTTGTGGTGATCGCATAGTGCTTGCAGCAGGTGGGATCACCCTGGTTTTAGGAGGGTTCTCTGGGTCCCATTAACCTGTGGGTTACCTGGAGACAGGCACTGTCTCTTGTGCATGTCTGTGTTGCTTGTAGATGAGAACACTTGAAAGGTTATTCTGTGCATGTTTGCTGAACTGGCTGGAATTCTACAGAAGACTTATATAAGTTGAACCACGTGAAACTACTGTTCTTTTTGGTCAACATCAGCAATTTTGTATGGTTCAATAAATACATCCATCTTGTATCAATATTCGTTATTCTTATTTTGGCTCTCAGAAGTATTCTTACCTTCAACCAGACTGCCTTAAAGCATGGGGTTTAAAGAATTCTTTTCAGCTGTGGGAGACATTTCCCATCTTACATGTTCTACATATCCAATTTTTCTGGCCAAAAATGGATACATACCTCAGAAATGTTATAAAAGTACACTCTGTTTTCTTTCTTGCTATTACCATTTTTTCTATCACGTTTTCTCTGATTCAAATGATTTATCATAAACATCTGTGAGTTTTGAAGTTGTTTATAAAGTGATACAATGGTAACTTCTAGAATTGTCACACATTATCAGCCTAATGAAAAGAAAGCCAAGTTGTAAACAAGATAAAAGTGATGAATTGTCCACTTGCATGTGGTTTTCAGGGTGAAAGTAGGTCAAGGTATCAACTGGAGAAATTGTCAATGTTTTGTCCACTGGTTTTGATGTCCCCGACTATGATACAGAACTGGAGTTGTCCTTAAATTTAGAACAGCTTCCATATTCTGCCTTCCCACTTTGTCAACATTTAAAAATAATATTCTTAAGTAATAGCCAAAAAAATTATTCTATTCTGCCAGTTCTATAATTAAATGACTTTGCTAGATATTTTTTAAATAAAAACCAATAACATAGCTAGACAGAATTATCCCCTTTTGTGCTGAATTGAATTTTGTTTGGGTTTTAGTTCTCACTTGAACTGCTAAGGAAGAATGAGCCTGTCACAAAGCAATAATTGCCATCTTTCTGTCTGAATGCGCCTGAGTAATCTTTGCAAAAATGTTTAAGACCATCCTGCTTGGACACGTCATCGGGTTTTCCCATGAGCTAGTTACATCACAGATGAATCGCTCTTCAAAAGACTGACATTTTAGCTGCCATGCTTCTCAATCCCCTCGTCCTGAGACAGCGAAATTGGCTGGGGCCCTAACTTAAGGGAATAGTTGATCGTGGGTGTGGTCTTCTAGTGCCATGATTAAAGTGAAAAATGAGATGTAAAATTAAAAGAAAATGTTGAAACAGGCTAAACTGGTTTTCAAAATCTTTTCTGGTTTAGCAGGGCCAGAGGTATTGAATGCAGAAGGCTTTGGGGATTATCTCAAACTAAGGCCTTAAAAGATCAGGTTGTTGGAGGATTTTGATTCAGGATCTTACACATTTTTTTAAAGTGTTGAATAACAAACCCTCAAAACCTGGGAGAGATTTTTTAGGAGAGGGTGGTCTCTGATTTGTCTTTATGTTTGCCCTTAAGACAGATGTTCAACCCAGCCAGCTAGCAAACTCTGTTCTTGGTCAGGGTACCCTTCACCCTGTGGTTATCAATGGTCATCCCTGTATTTGACTTGAGTTTCTATAAATTTTTTGATAGGGACAATGAAGGTAAGTGGGGCAAGTAAATGCTTAAAAAATGGTGCACAAATTAGTGATGCTTGGAAACATGGCCCATAACCATGATAAAGGCTTATATGCTTGGATGGGTTGAGAATGTTTGTTCAATAATATCGGCGTATGCAAGAAGGCTTGTGAAACCAGTGATCAAAATTATTATTGGTACACTAGCCTTTATGCTGAACATTTAGAATAAGTTTGAAAACACTCTTTTGACTTTGAGGGAGGTTTTAATGAATAAGGCTCCATATAGAAATAACCATGTCCAATAAGAAAAATCACTGTATTTTGATTTTCATTCCAAAAAAATACCAAAATGTCAACTAGATATATATGTAGCATATTATGATTATTTTTACACAAGAAAGGGTGCTTTCTTCTGAATTGGGCTCGAGCTAAAGTTTCTCTTACTATCACATATGTTAGGTATCATCAAGGAATGGATTCTAATACTGAATTGCTACACGGCTATTGTTAAATCCATATTTGGGTTTTCTTCCCGCTTAATGTATTTTTTCCCCTCTTTGATATATATATTTTCAAATCAGTCAATCTAGCTAGCTAGAGATTGTATAAAAGACACATATTAAAGCAAATAAAATAGAGACTTTGATTGCTTTGATTATATTCTGCCAGGTCAGGGATAAATGAAATAAATCAAACTGTGCTGCCCCATTAAGGAGTCCCACGGGAAAGAAAGAGTTTGCTTATGGAGAGATATGCGCTCTCCTGAGAGAAGATACACTGTGGCTGACCAGCTGAGTCACGTGGTGGGAGGGGGCTCTTTTCTTTCTCCTCCACATCCCGTCCTCTGATGTCACAAATCTATTCTTTCCTGGGAGAATTAATTAGCATTCACTGGGTGCAGTTGGCTAGGAGAAAGGGGAGCCAGAGCGCGTGTGTGGGAGAGCAAGAAGGAAGAGCCCGGTGGGGGCGCGGGTTCTTCCCCCCTTGGAGCCGCATTGAGACTTGAGGCACACTCGGGCACAGAACGGCTGTTTTATAACTGGGATCCTCGGTGACGTATGGCTGCCTGCTCCTTGGCAGCTGTCTTTATGGACCAGTAGGCAGAGGGAAAATTGACGCTGACGAGACTTTTGCATCTTGGAAGGGACTGTAATCTACTGTAGTGAAGAACAGAACCTCTCAATCACGCGGGTGTAAATAAGAGACGGAGGGGAGTCCAAAAGAAAAGGAAGAGGAGGGGAAGAGTGTGTGTTGGGGGGAGCGGGGAAAAGCATTTTTGGTGGATGGTATGAAGCCAGCCATGGAAACTGCAGCCGAGGAAAATACTGAACAAAGCCAAGAGAGAAAAGGTACCCAGTGCTCTGACAATAGCCTGTTTAAAGCTTTTCACTGGGGGTGCTTAAAAAGGGGTAGCCCGGTTTTGTGTCTCTTGTAAAATAGCTCTGAAACAATCCCTATGGCATGGGCTTGCTTTAGGGTGGTGGGTTTTTTTGTTTTCTGTTTTTGTTTTTTTTTTTCCTGTAGGCTGGTGTTAAATTAATAGAGCAGCCTTTCTTCAATCCATTCCTGTTCCAAATCTTCCTACTGAACATGGTATTTCGTAGAAGGATGTCCGCAGTTTGTCACCTTGGGTGGCTGGATTGGGGAAACTGTCTTTTTTAAATTAATGTAATGAGTCACAACTTAGGTCATAGGCTCTGCATGTTATATTCCAGGGACGTGGGGTGCATTGTTTTCTGCTGATGCCAAGGAGGAACTGGAGAGGCACATATATTAAATATGCTTTGGTTCCACTAACGCTGTAGTGATTTGGATATTTTCTAATTTTCTTATTGAATACGATTGCTATTTCCATGTATCAGGCCCTGAGTATGACATAGAATAACCATTTACAGTTGGAGCTTGAGAGGGGGTCTGTCAGCTCTGTCGCCAGTGCTGATGGAAAGGCAGGGAGGTCTTCCACTATTTATGACTAGAGAATTGGGGGAGGAAAATTGATAAAGGTCCTGTTCCTTAAAGAGAATCTTAGAACATATCACGGTTCTGACATATGGGATTGCTTTTTTTGGAGAAATAAGCGTTTTGCGGTAAGAAAATGGCAGAAAATAGAGGCTAAAATTAATCTGTCTTTTCCTAGGTAATGACTGATTTCGTGTTTGATACCCCGTAGAATCAGCTCGGCCACTGTTAGGTTAACGGCGTCTCACTGCATTGCAATTTATCTCCCTCACCCAAAGTTAGAAACTGTCAGAAAGGCACAAAAACGGATTCTGTACCCGCAGTGGCTCTCATCAAAAGCTGTCGTGCTGAGGTTATTTCTCATGGCCCTAGCATCCACTGACAGTCACTAAATAATAGTAATTCTCCAGGATAGAGGTACAACTACGTTTTACTTAAGAATATGTAGGTTGAACTGTCCAAAATTGCTGATGGTCAACCATTTTACACCTACAAAACCATCAATTTCGTGTAAATTTCACCTTAACAGCAGGCTTCCTAGAGGCTGTTTGTTTTTATGTGGAATTTCTTCTGTACACAATACTTTAATAACATTTTATCCTAAACAATTTCATTTTTAAAATTATTTTTTGAAGTATGTTAAAATATACGTAATGTAAAATTTGCCATTTTAACCATTTTTAGGTGTATTAAGTGGCATTAAGTACATAGCACTTAAATTTTAAAATCGGTAGTTTAGTCAATCCCTGGATCGAACCTACTGTCCCCCAACGAAAATACAAAGCAAACTGCCAAAAAAAACCCCTGCCTTTTCTTGCATGTATAAATTTTTAATTTACACGAATGACCAAATAGCAATAAGAGAAGCTCTTGGGAATATTTATGAAGCTGAGGAACTGAGATAAAAGTTTAGGGATTCATTTCCGTGACGATTAGAGACGAAGTTTGCGGGATGATAGAATCATGTAATAGCATTGTTGTGAAGCCTATCGCATTTTATAGCAATTTTTTCCTAAACTAGATGACCTTGTTTAGTACTCACTTTTTATTAACATGGTGTTGGCCAGCAGCAGGTAAAACCATTCTGGTCTCTGCAGAAACTTCCCTTTCGTTTTTCTCCCCAAGAGCTAGCAAGGGGCATAAAACTGTATAAAATCCTTACTGTACAATTGTGTATCTCATTGTCATTTAGTCTCATGGACTGCTATTATTTTATGTCAATTAAATATTATTTAATACCAAAGCTACAGGCTGCCACTACATCCATTGACCATCTGTATATGAAAACTCGTTAGCTGTGGTTTTAGAGATGAAATTAGAAGTAAAAGATAATTCCTGGAGGAACTTTAAAAAGTGCCAAATTGGTAAACATTAGCTGTTTGTTAAGTAATTCAGAAATACCAAGTTAACACAAGAGATCGTCACATGTATATAGTACATGCTTAAGTAAGAATCCAGGCCGGGGAATGTATTTACTGCAGCAACAAGGGTGGTGATGGCTCTGCGACCCACCCAGCATAAATGTTGCTCTGCAGGGTGACTTACATACTAATCTTCATTTAGACCAACAAGTTCACATGCCAGCTGCACAAGGTCAAAACTCACGCAAGTATCATCTCTGTAGTGTCCCCAGTTTGCTCGCCCGTTGTCATTCAAGGCACACACACAGGCATACGACAGTAATCACAAATGTTTGTGCATGCTTGTCGCTCCAGTATTCCTTCAGATTTAACTTTAAATTTGTAAAATAAATGTTTACTTCATTGAAACTAACATTTAAAATTTCGACATAATTAGAGAATGCGTTATATAATTCTTAAGCTGGTGGATCTGATTTTTTTTTTCTTTTAAGCCTTTTAGCAAGGGATCTAATTTACTAAATTTAATCCTACACATTTTGTCACTTCCCACAGAGATTTTAATGCACATATATTTTTCCTCCCCTGTTCCCCCTTTCCCATTTGTTTTCAATAGTTGGTGCTCAGGGAAATACCTGTCTCTGAATTCGGGGTATTAATGTCCAACGGCTAGTACCCAGTAGCTTGTGAATTAACAGCTTTGGATAATTATTACAGTGTTTATTGAGAATATAAATTAAACTTAGCTTTACAAATTGATTTCAACTTTTCTAGTTTGTGCCACTTCCTGAGAGTTTCAGCAGGACAAAGAGAGTTGTTTCTTTAAACTAAATCAGAATGATTTTGTTCCTATTTTAAACAAAAATAATCCAAGTCCTTAAAAGAAAAAAAGCAAGCATATGTGTTTTTGAAACAGTCTCATAGCTTTTGTCACGGAACACTACTGGATGATCAAAATTCACAGAGAATATTTAGTGTTATTCAGGAATTTTTAAGGAAAGCAATTAGGTTTTCTCAGATGGATGTAAGAAATGCCAAATTATTATAAATGATGGTCTTTAAATTGGAAGCATTAAATTAGATCAAAGTGTGAGGATTGAGTAAGCAGCTTCACTGAAATGGAATAAGTGGAGGAAATGAATAAGACAGAATCAAAGGAAACAGATTATGGGACTCAATAATGAAGAGATGGACAGTTAGGTTTCTATTTATTTCTGTGGAGTATTACTTGATCTCAATTCATTTGTGAAAACCAATGCTTCTGGAATTGCTGGGAGTGCGTAATCAGGGGGTAGGAAAACAACTGAATCAATTGCCCTATTGTGTGAAAAAAACCTAAGTATCTGTGATGAAAATTATTTTTATTATATGTAGGAAATTGGAATCTATGGAAACAATTACACTCAGGCTAGTTAAGCTCCTACGAATCGTTGCTGAAATAAATTCCAGAATTCCTGGCATCAAATTGAGTTCCTAACCACATAGGAAGAAAAATGTAGTAAATTGGAAATAATGTATAATTTAAATTATAGGACGTAGGCAAGGTAAGAAGTGAATTCAAATTGTTGACTCGATTAAAAAATTAACATCCATTTAAATCTTTTTAATCAAGTGAATATAATTTCTTGCATGTTTGGGGTTTTTTAATTTAGCAAAATGTGTGTACTTTTGGCCCCCTCTTCTTTTTTGTTTAGGAAGAAAAGCACTCCTCTAGAATATATGACCTATATGCTAAAAACCCAGAGGGACACATTTAACGTGTTACACTATTCCTGGTGCTCTATGAATTATTCAATTTTGAGATTTTTTACTGATGTTTTCCTACTTGATTATATGAATATGGTACAGAGAAAGTTTCAAATACAGTTTTTCCCTGTGAGAATCTGCCAAGGAGGACATTTGAAGAGAGGGTGTCTGGGGACTAGGCTTAGAGGAAAGCATGGCCGGCCAGATGGTGCTGGACATATGTGGTAGGTAGGATACAGTTCGCTTTTATTTTATGTTGTTTTTTTAGAATATGTAAGTGTGGAGAAGATGTCAACGAGTCATTTGGTGCATCTCCTACTTTTATATTACTGTTTCTATTAGCATACTTTTTAAGACTTGGCCTTGTTATTTCATTAGACAAAGAATTCTGACCCATTTTTGGAAATTTAGATTTGACTTCCTTGAAATTGAGTGGAAATTTTGAATTCAGATTGTAATTTTAAACATCATGTTTCTCTGTTATTTGGAGGTACAGGTTAATTTAGAGTAAATAATCTTAATCAAAGGACTCATTAGCCTTATGTATTGGAGAACGTGTGAAATAGCCAGTTGTCCCCATGACGTAAATTTCCCCTCACTGGGACTGGTGATTAACTGGATTGTTTCAAAGACACTCTCTTGCTTTTTTCTTCTTGAGAGCAAACGTACATCCATGTAAGATGGTTGACTGGGACTAGGGATGGCTATGGGATGGTGGAGGAAGGTGACACCCACTGACTTTTGAGAGAGGGAAGCTGCAATCCTAGCTTCACGATGTACCTGGTGGTTCATTCACTTCTTCATTTTTTTATTCATTTAATAATGTTTTCCTTTGAACCCTCATCCGTCCTCTGAGCTCACATCATGGGCATAGAAGGGTGCTATCTCTTCTTGGGGACCATTATGTCTAGTATAATCTTGGTTTTCACCATAATTTTGCTGACTGGTGGCAGATTAAATAGCAGACGACAATGCCAGAGAGGAGAATTTTGATCCTTAGCCATCACACTGATATTTCTCTTCAGAGAACATGTAATAAAGGAAAAGAAAATAATGTCCTATTTTGTAGGCTGATTTGATTAATTGCATTAACTTCTTTGTATAGTCAAGCCTTACTAGCTATATTCTGTATCAAAGGTCAGCACACTTCCTCCGTAAGGGGCCAGAGAGTAAATATTTTAGCTTTCGTGGGCCGCACAGTCTCTCCAGTAACTACTCAAATCTACCATTGTAGCATGAACCAGCCATAGATAGTGTCTAAACAAATGGATGTGGCTGTGTTCCAATAAAACTTTACTTACAAACACAGGTGGCCATTGTTTGCTGATCCCTGCTGTATTCTATAGTGTTGTTATAACTTTCCTTTAATATTTTAAATAATAGCTGAAAATGAAGGATGGCAGACACAGCTTTCGAAGACCTTGCCCAGGGAATATGGTCTTTCTAGGAAGCTTAGTCTTTGTCACTTATTTGCTTCCGGTGATAATTTCCTAGATGCTAGAAAGTATAGCAGGCTGCAGCTAGTTATTCAGGCTTGTCACTAAATCACATTATCTAAGTAAATGAAAAAAGTATACAAGGCATTGTTTTATTTTCCTTTCCCCATTTTCCATCATTTGTTTCATATCCACCTTTGGTGATGACCACTCACAGTTGTGTCTATCACCATCAGCCACCACCGCTCACCTCAGCCCCAACCAGAAATAGTATCTCAGATGTCACAGTTTTTTTGTGCTTCTTCAAGAATATGGATTGGTCTCCTGCCCATCCCTGTCTTCTACTCTCTAAGGTGAACATTTGCAGTCTTCCCTCTGTAGGGCATAAACCAGGATTTTCCTGGGTGTGCACATTTTCCCATTTCTTGCCAGTTGCCCAGAATCGACAGTGTTTTAATATACCATTCAAGCTGAGGCTTCTCCTTGGAATCATGTGACTCCCTTCTAAGTGTTAGAACCCTGTTCCTTTAAACAAAATATATGCTGTATTCTTTGAAATTTTAGAAGTAATTTTATATTTAATGTCTTTAGTTAGGTTTGGCTCAAAAATATAAAACAGACATGATTTTCTTTTCTTTCATAGCTAAAGATTTACTGTTGCAAAAAGGCCTTCCCAGAAGTATTGGAAAATGTCCCTCCACTTGCCGATCCCATCTCCAGATCTACTGGAGTTGGTAGTATTATGCTGAATTAAGCGTCTCAGGCATGGCCACCATGTTTTTCTCAGAAAACACGTTAGCATTGGGCAGTCCGTGGTTTTTCATTGTCATTGCCTAGAAGCCTTCGTTGCCCAAATGTCTGCAGACTTCCCCATCTACGGAAGGAGATGAGGACAGAGAATGGATATACCCTATGCACAGATTCCCTGAAGTGCATGGCCTGGCTTGGGTGAGGTCAGTGTGGTGGGGGACCTGGAGAGCCGTTTCTTGGTCCAGAGTCCCAGGGTGCTCCCTTGCATTCAACCAAGTATTTATTCAACCAAACATTTCTTGGGCACCTACTGTGGGAGGTAAGGGGGCATGGAGAGAGAAATTTTTTTAAAGGACGATGAAATTTTTCAGATCAGAAGTGGTTGAGCTACTTGGAATCCTCTTGCTTGAGGTCGATGCCAAGGGCTCACAGCCATTTTACTAAGAGATCAGATCATATCGTGAGGCGACTTGACCTTCTTCTGGTTCTTTCTACCAGCCGCACTGGGTTGTTTTGCTTTCAGAGAATGTGGTACAACCCATATCTGAGAAAGAATCTCCTGGACAGTAAAGCAAAAGTCTAAATCCAGGGAAGGCTGAGAGTTAAGAGGTTTTTAGAACCCTGAAACAGCATTAGTAGCTTGAGACCTGAAACATTTCTTGAGGAGCCACAGAAGCACAGCTCACCTCAAATGGACCTCAGAAAAACTCTTGTTGCGCTAAGCATGGCTTCAGCAAAAGAGGGGATGATTGCAGCAAATGCACAGTCTGTGGTAGGGTATTGTGGTGCCTTCAAAACTGTGCCCTCTGGAGCCAAGTTGCCCAGGTTTCTACCCAGGCTTCTCTACCCCCTGGCTGCATGATCAGGGGCAAGGGACTCACCTTCTCATTGCCCTCGGCTCTTCATTTGTAAAGATAGAATAATAATAGTACCTATTTCCTAAGATGGTGGTGACAAATGAGGAACGGGTGCAGTGTGCTTTGAATGATGACTAGCGCATCATAAGCACTCCGTAAATTACGGCTGTCATCATCCTCATCATCATCGTCACCACCATCATCAACATCACTGTCATCATCACAACAGAAACAGCAGGAGCAAAAATACTGTCATTGGGCAGTATTGTCCTAGCATCTTTTTTTTCCCTTAAATGACTTAAAGTAAAAATGTCTTTTAATCTTGAAGCCAAAAAGGTGTTTCTTTAAAACACCACCTAGAAAAGTATGTCTCTGTTTCCCAGTTGGAAATACCCTGAATGTTTTCAGAGATGGTGGAGAGTGGAGTTGGGATTTCGTGAAGGCTTTGCGAGGTTTCCAGCGTACCTGGTCAGGGCATTTGGGGTTTGCCCCGCAATGTGCTTGTCTGCTTGGTCCTTATCTCCAGCGATCTGAGGTGCCACATGGAGCATTGTAACCTCATCTTCTGGTGGAGTAATTACCCACGTCAATGTCAGAGTTTCTTTTTTTTAATATCTGTGGCATCCTAGAAGACGTAACCCTTTATTAGGTTTTATGGGACTCTCAAATATAAACTGATCATAGTGACCTTGTGACCTCTTATGGATTTCAAGATTGTAATTCGACTAATAGTTACCAGCAGCCTACTCTGTATCAGGCAAATTGGGAGATATTTTTCTCTCTAATTCCCTAAGAAGTGAGAAATACAGTCATATTACCAGATAGGGACCTGAGTCCCAGGAGGCCATTTGTCACCTTGTCTGTGAGTAAGCAGTGGTTCCAGCCCAAGACCAGCAGCCCTTTCTCTTTAAAACACTGAGAGATGATTGATTGGAACAGGATTTAATCCAGAACTTTCTAGACTCTGAAGTACTGAGCTTAAGATGAGGTGACAGAGAATACCACAGATGTCAGTGGGAGGACAGGAGTTTCATCCAAGATTCAGCAGACCATGGGGTTAATTGATAGATTTTCAAGCTGGGACTGGGTACCATTATGGAGAATGAGCCTGGATTCTGTAGCTGCAGTAATTATGGCGCTCTGTGGGTCTGAAAGTGAAATAGAAAAGTATTATTTGAGAGGCCAGATTTTCATTATAGTGTCTGCCCAAAATGAGCATTCTAAGGGGGGAAAGGGGAGATGGAGAAAATAAGGAAAGAAAAGAAAATTTTGGTGATTTCTATAAACTTACATTCAAAAATGGAGAAGGAGACTCCAACATTCTCAATTTATTATGCTGAGTTGATTAGATGGTACCGTCAGGTTGCATTTCAATAGCAAATTTTTAACCTCCCCATTTCCTTTAACTTTATGGTAAAAGAATAAATTAAAATGCTGATATAGAATCTTTGCTGGAGATAGAGACACTGACTCTTTGCCACCTGAAATTGGCAGTGAACAGCAGAGCTGAAATGGAAATTGGCAGGTACCACTGGATGTACCCAGGCTCAAAGAACCACCAGTACCATCCTGTGCCAACCCTGGGGGACAGGGCTAGCCCCTTGAGCAGTCCAGGTAAATACAGCCTCGGGGTGAATTCTAATAGCAAGTCAACTGTTATCTTTAATATTATTTGTCATGGATATTTCAGTTTGGTGATATTTTCTGTTTTGCTTGATGCATTAATTTGTTCACAAGGGCGTGGGTGGAATTGGCCCTTTAGAATTTTTTAAATCATCTTTCTTTTTCTCTCCTCCTCTCCATTCCACCCCATCTTTCACCTCTTTCTTCTCCCTGCTCCCCTTTTTGCTCACCCTCACCTCTTCTTCTCGAAAGGAGCGGTATACAATGAGATATGTCTTTGGGTTAACCATGGAATTTCCAATGTCTGAACCAGTAATGCGGGGGAGAGGTGTCATACCTGTCCTCCATGGGACCAAGAACTGGTCCAGGACACTCAAGGAGCCTTGACTCCAAGAGTACCATGAGTGTCCCCAAGTGACTTCCCAGCCCCACTGCTTTGCACCACTCTGACTTAACATCAGTCATTGCCTTTGAGAAGGAAAAATCAAAGCCCATGAAATGAGGATCAGATAAGTGTGTACTCGATCCCATCAGGTAGGTCCACTGGGTCTGGTTTCCAGTTTCCTTGCTCACGAGGAACACTTAGCTCTTAGAACTGCTAGGTGCTGGGTCTGGGTGAAATGCGCATCAGCCTATCTGGGGACCCAGAAGGGGGAGAATGCTGAGCAATATGAACATCCACCCTCCATAGTCCCAAAGTCTATACGTGTCTTCATACTCAGTTCAGTTAGCTGAAGCTCAATGACCTCAAGTTACTTAAAACGTATATTTAAAGGGATGGTGGGGGCGTCAAACAAACGCAACAGGCTTAAAGTATTGCTATGATTTTGAGTGAACCCATAGCATCATTTTCCCAAATAGTTGCTTACTTTTTCACGAATAAATCAAAAATGATAGTGTAGAACCTACAACTCCAGAAAGCAATCCTGAGGTACGACATAAGGCACTCATTGAATTATAGTCATAACACCTGTAATTAATTTAACAAAACCTTTTCTTTTCAAACCTAAATTGAGGCTTTAGGTTAATTAACGTGAAATCTAATTTTGGATTTAGTTCTACATCTTGAATTATGCACTCCTTCATTTGACGTCTGGCTATTAGGCAGCAGCTCTGCGTGTGCCTGTGTGGTGCTGGTGAGAAAAAATGAGCAAGATGTGACATCAGACATTTGTCCTCATAGATCCTTTAAAGAATGAAGAGTTGCATTAGACATGATATATCCGTTACAATGGAATACTACTCAGCAATAAAAAGGAAGGAAATGCTGATGTATACTACAACATGGATGAATCTCGAAAACATTATGCTGAGTAAAAGAAGCCAGACATAAGAGACCAAATATTGTATGATTCCATTATATTAAATTTCCAGAATTGACAAATCCATAGAGACTGAAAGTAGATTAGTGTTTGCCAGAGGCTGAGAGAAGGTGGGGAGGGATGGGGAGTGACTGCTAATGGATTCAAGGGATCTTTGTTGGAGTGATGGAAATGTTTTAAAATTAGATTGTGGCAATGGTTACACAACTCCATAAATTTACTCAAAACCATTGAATTGTATGCTTAAAACAGATGAATTTTATATGTAAACTATATCTCAATAAAGCTGTTTTTAAAAAGCTTCCCCACCGAAAAGCAAAAGCACCATTAGATGTGAACAATTCAATGGCGGAGAACGAGAGAGAAGGGTATTTGTTAACATGACGAGAAGGTCCCCAAGTTATCAGAAACTACTACTTGAGAGAGAATGGCCTTCATTTTAAGAATGTGTTGGAAGATACTAGGCCAGTTGGAAATGGAGAAAAAGATTAAGTATCCTTCCTGGATTGTGATAAAGAGTACACATCAATATCTTATTAGGGGAAAACCCTCTATCAATTGCTCCTGATGAGTTTTGCCCGCCGGTTGAGCAGTTGCCTGTACAAGCATTGGAATAAGACTTCTGTGCTTTGATGAATGCCGGAATACAGGCATTCTAAGCAGCAGTGGCAGCTGAGAAGAAAAATGCAAAGCTCCAATTTCTTTTCCGCAACTTTTGGGGCCAAATTTGTTTCAGAATTTAGATGAGTTTGGGTTTTTGAAAAGCAACATGGCACACACACTGCGTGCTTCTCAATACCACCAGCAAGGTCAGTGGGCTCCCACAAATCCATCATGTTAATCTTGGTGGAGAGCCCAAGTTGGGGCAATGAAACCTGTAAACAGCCTCTTGTCCATTCAGGTCAGGTTTTGGCACCAGGTAGTTTCAGATCAGAACAGGTTTTGCTCCAGATGAGCTAGACAAAAAAAAAATGACTTTGCTTTTAGAGTTTTTGGAATTTTGGTATGTGAGAAATTGTAGAATTCTAATAGTATCAGGTTGCTGGTGATATCTCATGTGAGAATTACATGATCAAGCAGGTTCTTGTCTGAGGGGGAGAAATGAAATCACTGAACTTGATTAATAGAATCATCTTCCTGGATCCTGAAACAGTCGCCAACCACACGTAGTTTGAACTTTTTGTGTTCATTGACTGAAATCATTGGAAGAAATATGCTTCCGTGGCACACACATTGGGACCATTTGTGTCTGGAGCCAGCCCCAGGGACCTTGCGTAGGATAGTTTAAAGAATACAGCGCAGGCCCTGGAGTGAGGGCACCAGACCCCGCCGTGTTACTGCCTTCCTAGTTGCTTGGAGATTTTGTTGGCTCCTAAATCAATGCAGTTGCCATTCTGTACTTAGATCCCAAACCAGATGGTGTGAAGGAAAAAATAGAGAATTCCATATGGCTCTTATGTCTTTTTTTTTTTTTTTTTTTTGCAGAGTTCTCAATTTCTTTCCAGTGGGGGAAGGTAGAAAAGAGGTTTTGATACAGGCTGACCAGCAGATCTTTGCCGAAGGAAAATGCCTTTCCCACTCAGTTGTGATAGCAGAGACCACCTCCTCTCACCCCCCTGCCCCCTACTTCCTTATTCCCCACTGGAAAAGTCGAGGTGGTTCCAGTTTCCTTTGCTTTGACTTTTTCATGTTTTTCTCTTTGGTGTGACTGCCCAGTGGATATTTAGCATTTGGATAGTTAAACCTTCACCATCTGTTTCTTTTTCTTTTCTTATTTTTTCATTTTTTAACTTCTTCGGCCAGGTAATATCCACCTCTTCTCTAGGCTTACAGGAAATCGAAGGATGGATGGCCACACGGGCAACCCCACGTGATGCTGCCTTGGGGGCCTAGACCTGAGATGGAGGTCTGAGATGGTGACACAATTGAAAGGCGGAATAGTTAATGCTGCCTCTGTGTTTGATGGAATATTGTGCTTAACATGTTGGGCGTGCTTCAGGCAGCTGTAGATTGTGTTACACAGGCTTCAGAGTATAGTCTGAGAGAATTTAGATCCTCTGTTCCAAGTGGGGTCTGGGTACATGCAGAGTCTCAGGTCCCACCCCAGACCTGCTCAATCAGAATCTGCATTTTTAACAAGATTTCCAGATGGTTCCTATGCACATGAAAGTTTGAGAAGCACTAATTTAGAGAAAGGTCCAAGAGCAAGAAGGGAGAAGACAGAAGGAATTAAAGAAGCAGACTTACCCTCAAGAGATCTAGAAATCTCTGATCTCTGGAAAAGACAGGGAATTGCTTAAGGTATTCATTCTTCTTTCCCTCTCTCTTTACGGAGAGGCATGTATAAGAATTGCCAGTCAGTAATGAATTGCCAGTCATTAATGCACCGTGTCTGGTTAGCCTGAAGGACAGTGACTTTTGATTCTCTTATCTACCTGTCCAAAGTGTGCTTCCTCTGATTCCTTTGTTTAAAATCTTGGTGAAGGAAAGTGGGGGAGGGGCAGTGAAAGTGGGAAAGGTTTGTTCCCTTGTAGCAAAGAGAGAGCAAGGAGGAAGTCGTTGATGGGAGCTTGGGAGAAATTCTTAATTGTCCCTCATCACATTTTTTGATACAATCCAGTGACATGCAAGATGCTGTTACTTAGTATAGGCCATAAGCTAATGGACCAGGAAGGACTATTCCTACACTGGTAAGTCTGTAGTTCAGCCTTCAGTCTGACAGAAGAGTAGAAAAACTACCCCCTTCACCAATCACCAGTTTCCCCTCTGCCCATCTCGCAAATCCAAATTACTCTGATGCTTCGGTTTAGATGGGCATAGGCAATTCAAGAAGTTCGGAGAGACTTCTCACATACAGACTACAATGGAGGGCGTGGGGAAAGCATGGGGGAACCTTGGTGTTGAGCTGAGAGTTTAGCAGGAAGCCCTTATGTTGGGATTTCCATTACCAAGAATTGATTCCTCAGCAGCCATGGAGGGGCATGGACCTGGAGGGAGGGACGAGCAAGCATATCTCGCCTGTTCACTGCTGTCACTCAGGTCACACTGTTTGGTTCTGTGTATCTGCGCAGGTGTGACCTGAGAAGGCAGGCCCCCTGAGATCTCCAGCCTTTATCCCTCTGGCCCCCACTAGGCTGAACTTAGGACTTCTCTCTCATGGATCTGCTTTATAGAGTGACACCTGTGGATATAAGGGTCCTGGGAAATGCCATTGGATTTTTGTTATTGTTCTTCAGTGTCACTCTTTCCTAACCTAAGGTTGTAAGGCCACTAAGTTTGAGGTCTTTTCTGAAAACACTTGAAATGTATTTAATTAATTAATTAACTTAATTAATCTTTGTGTGTGCGTCATTGAGCCTCCATCTGTGGTTGGGTGTCGATTACAACCCATGGTCTGATCTTGTGTGGAGTTCTGATGGTGGGGCCTCTCTCTTCCCCGGAGTCTGGTTGGAAAAGCTTTCTTTGTTTGCACAGCTTAAGCCAGGGGAAGCTCTGAGTCAGTCTGATGGCTTCCAGTTACTCAAGGTGTTTCAGGTTAAATGGAGGTGAACATGGACACGTTGCAAGCATTTTGTAGCTCAGGTTGATGCTATAACGTTTCTGAGGTGTTTTTTTTTTTGTTTTTTTTTTTTTTAGAGTTCTTTGCATTTTGTTTTCCACTGTGGATCAACTTTCTCAAGTCACCTGCAGTTTCCACAAAAAATGTGCCATATAGAGTCGTTAACTATTTTAAAGCTTATTTACCAAAGACTATTATATCAGCCATATATATATATATAGTTCCTTGATTGTTTACAAATGTTCAGGTTTTTTTTTTATCAGCTGTACTGTTAGTATGTGATTCGCACTTGATTTTGGAACCAGGGCTGACTGTGTCTGTGACATACAGACCTCCCTTTGCCTCTTGGTCTTGGGTCTGTTCCTCAGCTCAGATCAGGCAAACAAAGAAAGCCATAAAAGCAAATCGATCAGTATTGAGTGTTGATCTGGAACTTTCTATCAGGCACAACATCTGGTTTTAGGGACACAACTGGGATTATTCGAAGAGGTGATTCTCAGTCTTTTAGAAATAGTGACATCTGGTCTTCGCTTCCTTTATGATAACTCACGTGTCATATGTTTTCAGTTAGAGTGAATTAAAATTAATTTTGTTTTGAATCTTTTGTCACCCTTAGAGCTAACTGACGATACTGTGAAGTAGTTGGGAAGCGACTGAAGCCTGCTGCGAGAGGCTAGGATCTTCCCACCTCCCAAGGCTGCATCCTTTTGGGTGGCTCTCTTCACTCACCAATAAGCCACACACACACACACCCGTGTGTTTCCATGTCTATCAAAACTTATATAAAATGGCTTTTGTACTGAACAGAAGGCTCTGGGTGTCAGAGAGTCATTTAGGTGGGATGAGACTTTCTCTCAAGATCATCATGCTTGCATTTTATCTGGGAACTTCCACAGAGAATGCTTTCACCCCAAGGAGTAACTCTAGTGGTGAAATGTCAGGCTGCTAGGAGAAGTAATTGAGCCTTTCCCTGGTCTTAAAACAACCCCGTTTACATTCATGTGCTCTTTCCCAATGGCAACAAATGGAGATCATAGACTCCTGTGAGGACTTGACTGACCAGGCTGGTGATGCCAGCCACTGCTGTTTTGTAAATAAAGTTTTATTAGAACCAGCCACACCCATTCATTTACGGATTGTCTGTGGCTGCTTTCCTACCACAACAACAGAATTGAGTGGTTGCAACTCTATGCCCTACAAAGCAAAAATATTTGCTGTCTGGCCCTTTACAGAAAAAAATTGTCAACCCCTAACTTAGAGCAATTGCATTTTTAGCACACGTTGCAAATTCAGTCTACTTACGGTAGGCAACATCTACAACTTCGCTAGCCACTCAGTTTCCTAAAATCTCCATCCAAGATCCCTCACCTTCTCTCCAGGCTCCACAATCCTTGCTCCCATCGTTCACAGGCTTTAGACTAAAGCTCAGCCCTTCTTCAGAGGGTCCCTTGGCTCTTTCTGGAAGCTCAGCCCTCTGGCCTCTTTCAGGTCCTTCTCTGAGTGTTCCCATAATAAACCGAGTTCTGTTAAATGGATGTCATGGAGCTGTTTTCTTCTGTTATTCCATTCGGTGTACTTTAGCAAGTTTTATTTTCTGTGATATGTAAAAGATCATCGATATTTTATCAAGTGTAATATTGAGGATCATTTCTTTAAGTGATTTTTCAAAGTATTGGCCTCCGATGACCTGAATCAGAATCACCAAGGATGCTGGTTAAACATTCAGATTCCCAAGCCCCACCCACCCTCACTGGGGTGGGTCCCAGGAATTTGTTATGTTTTAATAAGCTCCCTAGGCGATTCGGATGCACACTAAAGTTTGACCACCACTACTATATACATAAAGGATCATAACCTTAGTTAAGAAAATAGCACTTCATTATAACATCTTCAGTAAGGTATCGTTTCAGTTCAAATATCTTTCTGAAGAACAACATAAACTTGAAATTCAAAGGCAATGTGTATACATGTTTATATTGTAACATGTTGTATACATGTTTACTATCAAGATGCCCAAAACCAAATTACCACATCCTTAGCAGACAGTGCTTTTGAATTTGAAGCAGACTCCTCTTGATGTTTTTATATTGTCATTGCATCTTTGTGTGTGAAAAAAATGCAAAAAGATTCTGTTGTAGAGCTGTAGGCAAACGCCAGAGCTGAGGCTGTGAAATAGTTATTTCTTGCTGCATAACAAATTAATCTTAAACTTAGTGGCTAGAAACAACAACATGTATTAGTTTCTGTAGGTTGGGAGTCTGGGCTCTAATGAGGCTGCAGCGAAAGTGTTGGCCGAGGTTGCAGTCTCATCTGAAGGCCCAACTGTGGGAGAATCCACTTCCCAGCTCACTCCTGTGGTTGTTGGCAGGACTCAGTTCCTTGCAGGCTGTTGTACTGAGGGCCTCGGTCCCTCACTAGCTGTTGGCCCAGAACTTCCCTTGATTCTTTCCCATGTGGGCTTTCTCATAGCTCCCTCATGGCATGACAGCTGGCTTCATCAGAGACAGCAAGTGAGTGGGTAAGAGAGTATGCTAGCAAGAGAGAGAGTGCTAACAAGACAGAAGTCATAGTCTTTTGAAACCAAATCAGGAAAGCGAGTGATTAGATCCAGCCCATCAATGAAGATAACAAGGGTCTGAATATCGGGAGGTGGGGATCCTTGGGGGCATCTTAGGAGGCTGCCTACCACAGGCTGTATAAACATTTCAAAATGGAAATGCATCCTTTGTCTCCTTACAGCACTTGTCTTCTCTCCTTAGTGACGATAACCCCTTTACTTTCCTATCACCAAGTAGGGGGAGCCGGAAGGTTCTGCAGCCACAAGGCTATGTCCCCCCAGCCCACCCCACCCAGGTTGTTGTGGCTTCTGCCTTTTGCTTGCCAATCTTTAGTTTTCAAAAAGGATTTGCAACCTTTTAAAATTACTAATGTCTTTTGTAAAAATCAAACTTAAGAAGTAGAGGGGTTTTTTAAAACATTTTTGAGGTATAATTAACATGCATGAACTGCATATATTTAAAGTGGCCTATTTGATAAGCTTTGACATATGCATGTGCCCGTGAAACCAGCACCACAAGCAAGATGGTAACGTGTCCAGTCCCAGAGTTTCCCTGTCCCTTTGTAAGCCCTCCCTCTCACCTACTTCTGATTTGCTTTCTGTCTCTCTGGATTAGTTTAAATTTTCTAGAATGGCCCTTATGAAGATTTGTTCACATTAATTCTCCCACTGTTTCTCGCTAAGCCATTTCTGTAAAATGTTGTGTGACGTTTACTGCTTAATAGCTCCAAGCTTTGTCTGATTTTCATCCTTCCTGCCTTCATTGAATATGCCCTGTGCCCTTTGAATAAAACTCAGAAAGATCCATTCTGCTACCACCTACAGTAGAAGAGTTTGGTTTGCACCCACTCCAATCCAGCCTACACAGCAGCGCCAGATTAATCTCTTAAAAGCATACCTCGGATCATGTCACTCGCCTGCTCGCAAGCCTTCCCTCTCTCCCCACTGCCTGCAAAATGAAGCTCACGAGGCTTCAGGCTGGCGTGGAGGCCTCCCACAGCGGGGTCCCACCTGCCTCTCCAGCTTCTCCCCAGCTACTGCCCTGGTGTCCTCCATAAACTCAGCCACACCTTGAGCTCTCCCCACATTGGGCCCGCTCGCCTTCCCTCATGCTTTTCCATCTGTCCTAACCATGGGATTCTTCTGTTTGACACTACAGACAGGCAAGGCCTGTCTACACTACTGTCACCCACACAGCCTTTCTGTAGCTCCCCACACTAGACCAAGGAGACTTGTCCTTACCTCACTCCCTGTGTCCCTGAGTCACCTCTCTTTTTATTCTACTTCAATGATTTCTTAGGTGTTTCTCTCCCTCACCCCACTCCAAAGTGTCAATGCGGGCAGGGCCAACCAAGCCCCTGCTGCCCCCTGCACGGTGCCTGGCATACAGCAGCAATTTAACAGGCACTCATTGAATTCAGTGGAATCCAGGAAAGCACAGACGCTGTCGCCCAGATGGTTAAGGAGATTGAGTGCTGCTAAAGCTTAATATTGCAGGTAGTTCTCAGATTTCTTGAACACCCTACAGATCTCCATGCTCTTAAAATCAGTGCCATCTGAACTTAGAGCCAGCTTCCCCTACTCACCATCGGTTTCCCTGATTCTTGGCTCCCCCACTTTCCTAGGCTAAGAGCGCATACATGGTCTATAGGAAAACCCAAGCCGGTTCCCACAAAACGCAAAGGAAGACCCTAGCAAGTGTCTGTTTCTTGAATTTGTTTATTCTCACCATGGGAACATATCTTTACTTTTGCATAATTGCTTATCTTCTATTGCTCATGCCCTATTGCAAATATTAGAGGCTAATCTATTTTAAGATTTTTCACAATATGCCACAAGAATGAAAATTTCTTATTTAATAGATTTTAGGACAGGCGTTTAAAAGGATCTGCTGAAAAGCAGTTCCCTTTATATCATTAAAAATAGTTTCAGCATTCTTAGCGTTATATAGTTGAACTTTTATGTCAACGACTTTGAGAAGGTCAAGAGAGAACTGAGAACCCACTTATCTGTCATTTGAGTGATTTCTCACTTAGCTTTTTAATAGGAAGCCCTCTTGCCGCTTGGCTTCCTGATGCCTTCTTAATTTAGCCTCGTAACGGTGGTTCACAGACTTCTGGGTGTTGGGTCCCTCTACATTCTTACAAATATTGAAGGCCCTAAAAAGCTTTTGCTCATGTGGGTTATATCTATAAATATTTTCTATGTCAGAAATTATAACCGAGAAACTTATTATTAAATAATAAACTTATTTATTTAAAATAACAATAATAAACCCATTACATGTTAACATAAATAATGTTTAGGAAAGATAACTATTTTCCAAAACAAAATAAATCTTTAGTGAGAAGAGTAATACTGTTTTACATCTTTGCAAATCTCCTTAATATCTGGCTTAATATTAGACAGCTGGATTCTTACGTCCGCCTCTACGTTCATTCAGAGCCATCTTGGGCTATCTAGTTTGGGTTGAAGTACATAAAGAGAACTCGGTCTCTCACAGAGTTGGAGTTGGAGAAGGGAGGAGTGTTGCAATGGGCTTTTCATATATTTGTGGAACTCTTCCTTGATTATACACCAAAATTCAACAAGTGGTGGTTTCTTAAAGATTGTTTGTAATGTAGAATCTGAAACCATATCGATGAACTTTCTGTGCTGTGATCCGTTAAAGTCGGTTGCTCTTTCTTCCGCTTTGATTGGCTCTCTATTCAAGAATGGTTTTGTAAACATCACACATTGGTCATTTGGAAAAGATTGGTTGAGTTGTGCAGATCTTCCAAATATTGACACATCTCATTGTACCTATCAAAAAAAGTCACATTTGTTAATATCACCACCAATTTCATCAAGAAGTCTTGTAAGTAGTGGGAGGCTGGTACTTTTACTGTGGCAGGTGCAAGTTTTCCAAAATTGATTGGCAACAAATACTATCAATTGTTTTCTTCGAAATGACAAGCTCACTTTGATTTTTTTTTTTTTTTTTTTTTGAGGAAGATTAGCCCTGAGCTAACTTCTGCCGCCAGTCCTCCTCTTTTCGTTGAGGAAGACTGGCCCTGAGCTAACATCTGTGCCCATCTTCCTCTACTTTATATGTGGGACGCCTGCCACAGCATGGCTTGACAGGTGGTGCGTAGGTCCACACCCAGGATCTGAACCGGTGAACCCTGGACCGCTGAAGCGGAACGTGCGAACTTAACCACTGCACCACCGGGCCGGCCCCTCACTTGGATCATTTTTGAGAGAATTTCTGCCAGATACCCAAGTCTTAATAACTACAGCTTGCCAGTTATTCTTTCAAGAAAAAATGGGGTTCCACGAAAGAAGGCGCTAGTTCAGCTTGTAACTCAATTACCCAAGAACTGTTCTCTAGACAGCCGTCTGACTGGTACATGGCACAAGGACTTCATGCGCCCTTCCCATTTCAGAATCTCCAAACGGTCGAGGGGTTGAGATTTCATCAAATTAATAACTTTTTCCTGGGTCGAGGCCATTTCTCAGTGAATTGTTTTATTTTGATTTCTGTTTGTGACTGTGAGGGCAGGGTGGGGAGAACGCTCTGCTGATCAGTACTCTTTGCTGCCACTGCCTGATTCGTGCTGAGCCATCAGCAGTTTTCCTGTGCAAATGTCAGCACAGTGGAAAAAGTCAATGACATCTGAGTGCCATTACAAAAAGAGTTTTGGCCTCTCAGACCTCCTGAAAGAGTCGCAGGTCTCCCAGGGCTGCACAGACCCTCCTTTGAGGACCCCTGTTTTCTGCCCTTGTGGCTCAATGTGGGGCCGGTGGACTCGCAAAACAGAATCACCTGGGAGCCACTAAGAAATGCAGAAGCTCAGGCCTCTCTGGAGCTCTGCCTAAACAGGTGACTCTGCATTTGAAGGAGATCCCCAGGGGCTTGATCTGCACATTAAAGTTTGAGAACCACTGCTCTTTTAATAGCGATCTGCCAGTTTTTCCTGTAAAGGGCCAGATGGTAAATATCTGTGGCAACTACTCAACTCTGCCTTTGTAGCTTGAAAATAGCCACACACACTACATAAACGAACCAGAGTGGCTGGGTGCCAATAAAACTTTATTTATGGACACAGAAATTTGAATTTCATATACTTTTCATGTGTCATGAAATATTATTATTCTTTGAGGTTTATTGTTTTTAATCATTTATAAATGTAAAAAAGCATTCTTAGTTCACAGACCAGATGGAGAACTGAGTTTGGCCATGGGCCAGAGTTTGCTGACCCCTTGCTCTCTAACGCTGTTCTCCAACTTAGGTGCTCATTGAAATCGCCTGGGGAGCTTTTTTTTTTTTTTTTTAAAGCAAAATCTCTAATTGCTGAGTCCCACCCCCAGAAATTCTGACTTAATTGGTCTGGGATGAAGTCTGGGCATCAGCTTTCAAATGCCCTCCAGATAATCTAATGTGTGACAAAATTTGAGAACCTCTCTATAATATTAAACAAAGTCAAGTTTATGTTAAGTTCTTTTTGTTGTTAATTGTAGAATTTAGCAGTAACACCAGGTGTCTCAGACTGGCATTGTACGTTGTAACCTTAGAACGGGTTTCTCCCCTTTGGCACCACTGACATTCGCGCCTCATCGCACTTGGTGGGCCGTCCTGTCCACTGGAGGGGTTAGCAGCATGCCTGGCTTCCAGCTACCACATGCTAGGAGCGCCCTCCAAGTTGTGATGACTGACAATGTCTCCACACATGCCCAGTGTCCTCTGGGGGGCAGAACTGTCCCCAGCTGAAAACCACTGATGTAAACAATGTATAGTCTTTTTGTTTATGCTACCTCGGGGATTCTTCACCTTGGCACTACTGACATTTGGGGTCGGATCATTGTTGTGGGGCTGTCCTGTGCACTGTAGGATATTTAGCATCCCTGGTCTCTACCCACAAGAGCCAGTAGACCCCCTCCCCTAGTTGTGACAACCCACCATGTCCCAGACATTGCTGGATGTCCCCTGGGGGCCACAGTCACCCCTGCTGAGAAGCGCAGCCCCGGCCATCTCAGACTCAGGGAGCCCTCTCTTGGCTCACATTCACTTTTGCTTCTCTTAGATAAGATTCTGTTCACCTCCGTTTTCCTGCTGCTGGTTGTTTGAAAGTTGTAAACCGTGGTCACTTCTCCTTTTCTCTTTAATTTCGTGGCTCATTAGGAATTGGTAAAGTAGCAAAGAAGCCCGTGCGTAGAGGGCGGGGGTGTGTGTGTGTGAGTGTGTGTGTGTGACATTCATTCCCTGGGGAAGAATCCGAGCCCTTGTTCCCGCTGGCCCTTCTTCTGAGGCAGCATTAAATCTGCAGCCAGGATCACAGACAACTTGGGGCAAATCACTGGGCCGTTATGAACTCACAGCCATGGCAACGGCCATCCACAGGCCTGAGGACAAAACGTGTTTTATTCTGTTGTTCTGCACAAAAGGTTCTAGAGATGCTAGAGACAAATGGCTATTGAGAGTTAGAGACATAGCTGCGTATTTTTTCTCCCTACTATGTGGTTTATATTTAAACTGTTTTAACGCACACTGGAGTTTTTGTGTGACTCAAAACCTAAAATTCTCTTTAGCCACAGAGACCGGCTAAATGAAGGCTTAAGACATTGTTAAACTAACAGAGGTTTTGGGGCTTGGTGAGAGGTGTTGAGAATTACTAGTAAATGTGCCAGAAGGCCTAGCGTGGATTTTTTTTTTTTTACATGAGTAGATCACAGGCATCAAAAAAAAAACGATTGCCTTGCCTTGCCCTTTCTGGTTCATGTTAACCAACGTTGTCATTGCTGGTTCGAAGCTTGGGAAAACTCAGCTGTGGCTTTATAGGAGTATCCAAGAAAAGTATTGATCTTCCTTAGCTAGCATAAGCTTGTAACGGTGTGGTGCTCTGCTGGGCCCTGGCATATTTAAAAGCATCAGCCTTGCCTGTGACTTCTCATACTGGGGACAGCCTGAGTCACAGATCTGCTTCCTTTGTCTGTAAGGCACACTCATCGCCATGGGTTGGGGCAGGGATAAGTCCGCTTTCTTGAATGACTACATCCCGGGGTTCTCAGACCCCTCAATGGCACGAAAGCATCTTTGTGAAAAATTCTGAGGTTACCAGTACTCACTTGACTCAGGAAAAGCACTCTAATTGTATTCGTTTCAAGACTGCTGAACAACTTGGGAACATTTTGTTTTTCTTCGTTGCGGCCCGTGAAATGTGTCATTTGATTTGCAAGTGGCTAGAGTGTTATGGCCAAGCCCAGTGGCCACCTTATAGGGAGAAAACACCAATCACAGTTGAACACAAAAGCAGGCACTTCAAATGCACTGAGAACGCCACACCTGAGACTGGGAAGATGGGACTGTTGACTAGAAATGGGCTTCTCAGACTTTCATGTGCACACAAATCACTTTGTTGGGGCTTGTTAAAATGCAGATTCTGACTCAGTCGGTTGGGAGTGGGGCTCAAGAATCTACATTTCTCCCAAGCTCCCTGCTGAAGCTGCTTGTCCAAGGACCACACTTCGCAAAGCAAAGGGTCTAAAGCACTTTCCACTGAGAAATCGTCTATCTTTTCTTGACTTCTGAAAGTTTTTATTGCTGTCCAATAGAAACTGACAGCACCCAACTTTAGCTCTTCTGACCAACAGACTCACGTAGCCAATCACCTACCAGAAATCCTCCCTTAAGATGACATCCAATCACCTCAAACTCAGCCTGTCTAAAACTGAATTCAACATTCTTTGTCCTCAAAGTCTGGCCTCCTTCCAGTCAGCCGTGGCTCAGGGTACAACACAACACCCATCTGGTTATACATGCCAGACATTTAGGATCCATCCCCAACTCCACCGTCAAATTCACACCAAGTTGTACCCAGTTAACATCTTAAACATCTCCCAGACTCATCCATTTCTTCCACTTCCATTGCCTTTGCCTTGGTCCAAGCTCCTGTCACCTTTTGCCTGAAGCACTGCAATGAGCTCCTCCTCCTCCACATCTGCTTTATTCCCAGCGCATCAGCTAGAGTGATCTTTTACAACCCCAGTCTGTTCCCCAGGGTTACAAATGCTGAGTGGCTTCACGTGCTTCTGACGATAAAGTCTAGAATCCTTAAGACAGCCTGGCAAGCCCTCGGTGATCCAGCTCTGAGAGAGCCCTCCTGCCTCCTTTGCCCCACCCTCACTGTGTACTCTCTGTTCTGGCTTCTTTCAAGCCCCAGAAAGTGCCCTGATCTTTTCCACCCCAGAGCTTTTGTTGATGCTGTTCCTGTTTCCTGGAACACCCTCCTTAGCTCATCCTTCTCTCGCTTTACCTAATTAACTCAAGTTCATTCTTCATATTTAAGCTCCAGAAGCTGTCCCAGCCACCCCCTAGAAGCCTAAATCAGTCCCCATTGTGTGCACTTCTAGCACTTCTGAGCTTAAAACCATTTGGTTAATGTCCATCTCCCCCGTAAGCATAAACTCTGTTAGAGTGTAGACCACGCATGTCTTAGCTCCTCATCGAGTCCCCATTGCCCAGCCCAGTGCTTGGGGCATCAAAGACACTTGGTGAGCATTGAGTAGTCACTAACTGAATCAAATGGAATGAGTGAATGGACAGATGCTCCTTCCCTCTCAATTCTGTCATCCTCACCCATGTCTGTTACTCTGGCTAACTGACAGCTTCAATTAAATGAGGCCTTCAAGAGACCCCAGTACCCCAGATGATGACAACCACAGGGTTATGGGGAAGAGTTTCTCCTGTTTGAGTGAGGGCTGAGCTTGGCCTTCAGATGAACCTATGCTGACTGCTTCTTCGAAATGAGTTACAGGTCGTCTAACGTTGGTTCTTTGGTTCTGTTGAGTATTTATTTTAGTAATTAACTCAGCCATGGTTAATGGTTCTTCATAGCGTGATGTCTCATATCTTGAAAACCATTGTTTCATATGTTTTGTCCTGTTGTTTAGTTGTTTCAGGCAGGAGAATAAATTAGGTCCCTGTTACTCCATCTTGGCCAGAAACCATGAATCATTTTGTGGAGTTAGATTTTTATTGTAGTGGAATTTGGCTGGTAATAAAAGAAAGCAGGTGGAATTGACACAGTGAAGAGCTTGCATGGTTCTGTAGGATAGCAGTTCTCAAATTTGAGTCTGTGTGAGAATCACCCAAAGGGCTTGATAAAACACAGATTACTGAGTCCGTCCCCTGATCCCACCGACTCTGAGTTTCTGATTCAGTTGTTCTGGGGTGGGACCCAAGAACTTGCATTTTTAATATGTTCATAGATGATGCTGATGCTGCTGGTCCTGGGACCACACTCTGAATGTCAGTATGCCTGGATGTGGGTCTGCAAACTTTTTCTGTAAATAGTAAATATTTCAGGCTTTGTAAGCCACACGCTCTCTGTCACAGCTACTCAACTCTGCCATTGTAGGGCAAAAATTGTCACAATTTGTAAATGAACAGGTGTAAACTGTGTTTCAATAAAATTTTATTTGCAAAATCACAGGCTCTAGTTTGCCTATCTCTGGTTTAGGAGAACTTTGAGCGTTGACTCTGTGATGGGTGCTATAGTAGGTAATTGCTATTCCCTTTCGGAGTGAAGAGGAAGTTGTAATTCTAGCACATGCCTAGTCCCTTTACATAGAGTTTGATGGTCGCTGTACTCAGGATGATACGGTAGGCAAGGTGATGTCTGCCTTTCTAGGTTGTATTTCTATCTAACACTATGAAATGAAACAGAATGCACTATGGACATATAAAGTAAAAAGAACCCCTCCTTCCTCCTCCCACATAAATACACTCAGGACTGGCTCCATAATTTGCAAGCCCAGTGCAAAATGAAAATTCAGAAATTGTTCAAAAATTATTAAGAATTTCAAGATGGCGATAGCAGAGCATTAAACCAAGCACAGAGCCCCATGAGACTGCACAGGTTGCACACCTATGAGGCCAGCCTGAACACACATCGTCACATGGCCTCCACCACCACCTCTGCCACATACCTACCTACGTGTTTTTCGAGTCAGGAATGCTATTAATGTGAGGGCACTAACAGTACTGATATCCATACTTAGAAAATATCTTTAGATTTTTGTTACTTTTTGTAGCAGCTTTGTTTTCTCTGGGACAAGTGTGTGGCATATGACCAAAGTACCCAGTGTTCAAAGATATCTTACACAGTGTGAATAGAGAGAGCTTCTAGACTGACATAGAAGGTACCATGGGGAACGATCCATAAATAGATGGTCGAATATCCACCGCACATACAATTTGAGCCCTGCAGATAACTGGTCAACCAAGCTAGACTAAGCTCTGTATCCAACTGTATTGGTTCCTATAAATTTTTCCCATGTTGTATTCCACAAGCTTCTGTTCACAATGGCCGGCAGGGTCTGTAAGAGTTTTATCTGTTTGTGTGGACCAACAATAGCCAATATGGTGCCTTCTGTTCTACAGGAGCCAGAGTTCCTATAGCCACAAGTAAAATCATCTGCTGAAAACGTGAGAGCATTGGCATCTGCTGAGAGAGTCTAATTCATTGAAGGGATCCCCAAAATCCTTGAGTCCTTCCTTTTCCCTGCTGTTATAAAACTAGACCC
Source organism: Equus caballus (assembly GCF_041296265.1). NCBI lineage: Eukaryota > Metazoa > Chordata > Mammalia > Perissodactyla > Equidae > Equus > Equus caballus. The sequence goes on along the minus strand of NC_091715.1, from coordinate 10,149,374 downwards.
ACAGCATGGGACATATGGAGTCCTTGAAAGATACAAATAGCAGGGGAACTTGAGCCTTGATCTCATGGTGGATTTGGGCCTGAACGGCATCATTCTTCTAACCCCACTGGTCTTTTTGAGTCAGGGAGCAGCTGTGATACTTCCTTTGAAAGGAGCAGAATGCTATAACCCTTTGGATGAAAGACTGTTTTGAAGTGGCAACTGTGGATTTGGAAGGATGAGTTCTGTTGTTGAAGGGCAAGTGCACTACACCCTATCACCGAACCCTAACTCCAGATGATGAGAAGGCATGTGGGTTTATTAAAATATATACATAACAAAAATATTCCGAAATGAGCATTTTATCAGATTATATATCAATATTCCCATGTCAGCTGTTTGTGTATTCTGCGTACTAGGTCTTTCTGTGGAAAGCCTTTCCTTTCCCCTCTCCAATGTGAATTATATTCCCTCCTGTCCTCCTCTCTCCCCTTCTTCCCCACCCGCCATCCACTGACTCTATAGCAGTCTATATCTTGGCCCTCATCACGCTGTACTATAATAATTATGTTACTTGTCTGCCTGCAGCATTAGATTGATCTCCTTGAAGGCAAAGAAGATGTCTTATTTCATATTTGTATCCCTAGTGCCAAGCATAGTGCTTAGCACCCAGTAGGTCTTCAAAAAGTACTGAATTAATGAACTCTAAAGTAAAACTCAGAACCCAGCTCGTGTTAAAGAAAATCAAATATGTGGCAAGTCAAAATATATCTCTCAAAGTAGTGTTCTGAGATGAGAGAATGTTCTATAGCCATTAGCACAGGTGGCTATTGAGCATGTGAAATGTGGCTAGTGCAACTGAGGAACTGAATTTTTGTTTAACTTTAAATAATTTAAATAGCCCCATGTGCTAGTGGCTATCATATTGGACAGCCCAGTCTCAAGGCCACACATCTCTGTCCAGTAAGGACCAGGTATAACTTTGTTAGCCAAGGAAGCAGGCAATCATCTTGTTCCTAACATCATCACAGAGACTGAGAATGGGGGAGATTGTGAATGATACAACACACACAGGTCTATTTTCTCTTTATATAATGGGATACAACGAGGCTGGGGATTTTGGTTTTTCTTGGTTTGGGAGCCTGGAGAGAATATGGATTTTTAGTTGAATTCTTCTCACCTCAGCCTCCAGAAAGTCATATGACAAAATAAGATTGAACTCTATCATCCTTGTTCACATGTCTCAAGTGTCCAATGCTCTGTAAGGTACTGACTTGCTAGGGAACTTCAGCTGTATTGTGCACGGATTCCCATTTTATGTAGTTTCATAAATCCATTTCAGGGAGGTTGGTCTTCATGAAAACAGCTGGTCATCTATTGAAATAAAAGGAAGGAAACTTTCTTATGAAGCTTTGACATTTTTTATTTTCCAGGGAACTAAAGAGAAATCTGGTAGTGAGGGTTTGCAGTCACCTTTTGTGGTAGGTTTAAGCAAATGCTCGTTTAGAATGGGATGCTCGTCAAAATGGGAAAGGCTATCTCTAGTGTTTTATGCTGGGTACTCATTCCCTGTCTACTGTAAAGACCATTTAGGGGAGAGAAATTTAGCTGGCTTAATGTGCTTGCCTCAAAGTAATGAACTGCTCTTGATTGCAGCTAAACACCATAATGCATTCAGAGTTCAATTTCCCTGACGAGCCATTTACTTAAGGGTCTGGATACTATAAACAGGGATGGGAGGTCAGGAGAGGTACTGACATTATCCCGAGGCCAGCACTGTTCTACTGAAACATGAGTGTCTCCGAACTGAAAATGTCACCCAGCTCTGCCCCTTGGGAAGTTCTTTATGGATATCTCAAGTAAAAGATTATTTTAAAAAAATGAATACAACTCTTATTCTTCTCAAGATGAAGAGTGAATTGTGGCTCTCTCTCCTTCATTTCACTTCATGGATGCTCATTTTGTCTTTTTTTTTTCTTCTGTTCCTTTTCCCTCTTCAAGTACTTAAATGTCACCCACCAGTTCTGGGTCCTTACTCTGAACATGTGTGTCGGGAAAGAGGGCAGATGGAAGCCGGGGAGCAGGAGGAGGACTATGAATAAACTGCTCGTGCTGGCTGAACTGGGAGTACATTGTTATTAAAAAGTTGAGGGGTAATTTCTGGTATTGAATGAAACTTGAGTGGACCCACTTGAGTGGATCTTGGTGACTTTGTACTTTTAGGGCCCAAAATACCCATCACCTTTCCAAAATGATCATGTTGATTTTTTTCTGATCGCAGCAGCAGTATAATTACTGTATTTGATTCTTCTGGTTGCCCAGGAGGTCAAAGGCTCGGGGAAAGCCATTGGCTGCTGCAGAAATAGAGGTACTTGAAACCCCAGAAGGCTGAGGTTGGGGGAACTTGACGGTCGCTTTTTTTCATGGAACTGCGGCTTCACTGCTGTCCTCTCTTTTGACTTTGTTAGTGGAATGATTGCTCCTTATCATGACTTGAGCGGGGGTCCCCTTTCCCCACCCCGGGTCAATCAGGAAGCTCTAGAATTGTGACTTACTCTGTAACTATTTGTCAGTCGGCTGCTCTGCCACTCACCCAGAGCAAATTAAGCTATGTTCCCTCTCGGAGCCCCAGCATCCTCACCCACAGAATGCGCGATGATGACAGCTACCCCACTGGCCCTTGGGATGTTGCGCTATTAACCATAGAGCATGAGAGGGAAGATGGAAAAGTAGAGCCTTCTCTGCTGATGTGTGGTGGTGGTGGAGACCAGAGGCGTCTTGCTTCTAACAGCTGCGTTTTCTCTCCTTTGGGTCCAGGCTGCTTTGAATGCTGCATCAAGTGTCTGGGAGGAGTTCCCTATGCCTCTCTGGTGGCCACCATCCTCTGCTTCTCCGGGGTCGCCTTGTTCTGTGGCTGTGGGCATGTGGCTCTCGCTGGGACCGTGGCGATTCTCGAGCAACACTTCTCCACCAACACAAGTGACCATGCCTTGCTGAGCGAGGTGTAAGTACCTGCTTCCCTTTAAAAATGTATTTAAAGTGCAACCATCCCATGACGTTTTCAAAAAGACTACAGTGTGCTCTGCTGGCAGAAAACTGTTGCTTTTCGTTAAAGCTCACTGTATGCAGATAGAAACAGGTCCACGAGAGAAGGAAAAAGAACGGGCCAAGAATGCAGTGGGTGTTTGGCCCCCGGGGGTGGGATCTCACCTGGGAACGGCAAGATGCACACATAGGACCCTCCGCACACGGTAGCCATGGGTGTGGGGGACTGTGGCAAGATGATAGGTTGATGTTGCCAGTCATCACACCAGAGCGAGTTATCATGGTTCCCAAGTAACAGATGCCCTCCACAGTTCTCACGGGAAATGACCATCCCTGGAATGACAGGAGCCCTGTTGAGGACTTACCCCAACTCTAAGTCTACAGGAGCAGCACTTGGACATTAATTCATCAGGCGGAAGAACAAATCCCAGGGTATCCTCCGATGTAGAAAAGGGAAAGTTTTGGGGATTTAGCCCAAAATCTCTGCTCTCCCATTCTGGAATGGTCCTCAGTGGAGCCTCAACACCTCCCATGCATAGATTCTCATAACTGTGCAAGCTCAGCAGCAATGTATTCATTTCCTTTATATATTTCCCCCTTTCTCTATTTCTTTCAGTGTTTTCTGATTCTTTCCTTGACTCCCAAAGTTTCACAGTGTTTAGGTATCTTGTGATTGTAAGAAATTTTTCTATCAGACTGAAAAAGGCATGAATGAATTTTTACGGAACAATAATAGAATCATGTGGAAAGAGTCCTTCAGGAGTTTTATTCTTTTTTATCTGTTCATAAATGACATCCAAAGAAATGAGCAAGGGTGGGGGAGGTTGTAAGGAGGATCAAGAAGGACAAGGCACTCATTGAGTGCCAGCTATGTACAAAGAAGACCAAGAAATATTTGCCACCACTGAACCTGGGAAAGGTGTGTTGGTTTAATTAGCTACTGATCTTGATAAGTGGCTCTCAGCTTCCCGGAATCTTGAAAAAATTCTCATGCCCGTGTTTGACCCAAGGCTGATTAAGTCACAGTCTCCGGGGATAGGACCCAGGTACTAGTATTCTCTAAAGCTCCCCATGTGGTTCCAATGGGCAGCCAAAGGTTGAGGAACAGTCATCTGGGTCTGTCGGCCTTCAGAAGACAAAGTTAGTTCTGAATTAACTTTTTGTATCTTAAACCTACTTCACATATTATCACTTGTATAGTGAGAATCTCAATGCAAAAAACATCTGCCCAAGTCACTCCTTGAAGAAGGCCCGAGTGCTTACTTAGGGTTTCTCTCAGAGTAACAGGAACCACTAGGCCTGCTTGGGAGGCATTTTGACATGGCGGAAGGAACATGTCCATTGGAGCAGAGGTCAAATGCTGGCTCTATCACTAACTGTGTATCCTTGGACAAGTAACTTAACTCCTCAAAGCGTGTGTTTACTTATATGCAAAATGAAGATTCTAGCCCTCGCAGCACAGAACTTGAGTAAGTATTAAAAGCTTACAACTGGGCCCCTGCCCTTGACCTTGTCAAGGAAGGAAAGGAAACTTCTGCCTTGTCAGGGAAGGTTGTCCACCTCCACAGTGGGCCCACCTCGGAAGAAAGGCCTAGGCTGCGGTGGTGTGGGCAGGAATGCCTGCCTGGAATGCCCCATGAGCCCACCGGAGCCATCAGCTGGGTGGGAGATGTCACAGGAACATCACCCTCACGTCCTCCCTCCAGAGGCTGAAAACGTTGTCTGTTTACCACGCAGTGAATTTAACTTTTCAGGATCTCTTCTTCCTTTTCCTAGGATACAGCTGATGCAGTATGTCATCTATGGAATTGCCTCCTTCTTCTTCTTGTACGGGATCATTCTGTTGGCAGAAGGCTTTTACACCACAAGTGCAGTGAAAGAACTGCACGGGGAGTTTAAAACCACCGCCTGTGGCCGATGCATCAGTGGCATGGTGAGTGCGAATCTGATTGTCTGATATACAACCTCTCTGTATTCCTTTATATTTGGTAGAAGCTACGAGCTAACTGAGAGTGGATGGGGTCCATGACACAAATATTGTTCTTACCGATTTAGATTAGGAATATGAAAAAATCTTCAACATATTATTGATAAGAGATTAAAATATATGGCTTGTAGTATTAAATCAAACATTTCCCTTATCAACGTACAGGTAACAGGGGTATTGAAGATTTTTCAACTGGGAAAGGCCACTTTCATATTGTCTCAATGCTCCCCTTCATTTGTCTTTGAATATGGATCGTAGCCATAAAGACTTACATGTACTGTGTACTATGAAAATCCTTCTGGAAGTATTTACCAAGCACTTTTTCTACTAAGCACATACGTGGAGACTTTGCTAGTCACTGGGGGTACAAAGATTAAAACACAGGCTCCTGTCCTCCAGAATCTGGTAGTCTAAAGACAGGGGTTAGCAAACTCCAGCTCTTGGGCCAAATCAGGCCCACGACCTGTTTCTGGACGGCTAATAAGCTGAGAATGGCTTTATAGCTTTAAATTGTTAGGGGAAAGAAACAAATGAATAACATCTTATGATACATGAAAATTATATGAAACTCAAGTTTTGATGACCATAAGTAGTTTTATTGCACCCTGCCACATCCACTCGGTGACGTGTTGTCGGTGGCTGCTTTCACGCTGTAACGGCACAGCTATGTGGTTGCAAGAGACCGTATGTGGCCCGCAGAGCCTAAACTGTTCCCTGTCTGGCCTTTTGCAGGCGTTTGCTGACCTCTGGTCACAGGAGGACAAAGCTTTAAAAAGAGCTCATTGAGAGACAGGGTTAGGAGGTGCTGCATCACAAAAGGAAACTCAGTGTGAGCTGAGAGGCTAGGAGGAGAGAGGCATTTATGAGCTTGATTTGGGGCAGGTTGAATTGGAGTTGTAATGGCATATTCACGTCAAAATGCCTCCCAGGCAGCTGGCTGTGTTGGTCTGGCGTTGAAAGAGAGGTCAGGCGTAAAGGCAAGAGTTTGGGAGCCGGGGAAGCACCCGCACTGAGGCAGAGCCCCGGCTGGCTGCTGAAAGCATTGGCACGCCCTGAGCAGGCCAGCCGCCCTCGCTGCAGGCCGGGCACTGACAGAGCCTTCTGCTCCTGGTGGAGAGAGGACGTAGAGTCTGCCTTCAAACACCCGGAGAGCCTAGTGTTCATAAAAATCCTCCAAGATGGCACGCAGAGTGTGGCGACCAGCTGCGAGCCTGCTCCGGAGGGTCTGTGACGCAGGGTGCATTGAAGTAGGTGCAATCCTTCCCTGGGTAGACTCATCGCTGGTAGCTGCTCACCCCAGGAGGGACCCTCTGGTCCTAGGGAAACTGCTGAAATGCGCTGCCTCTGCTGCTTCTCTGTCTGGCCCTTAGTTCCTGCTAAGTTTCTGAGTCCTTCGTTAATAGCCTGGAAACTGCAGTCAGAAATCTGTGCAAAAGGCGGTGGGCACGGGGAGGGTAGCAGAATCAGGGAGGGCTTGGCCGCAGGCTGGAGGGGAGGAAATTGCCCCACGCGCGATTGGGGAAGAGGACCCAGCATGAGCAGGGCAGAGGGGCCCAGAAAAGAGGGAGGCACTCCAGGGAAGCAGTGGTGTGCGCCGGCTGGAAGGGAAGGGTCTAGCGAAGGAGGATGGAAATGACGCTGCTTGGGGCGGGAGGCGGCGGGTGACAGGGACCAGATCAGGAAAGACCTTGAGTCCCAGGCTAGGAGTAAAATCAGAAGACAAAGCTGAGCAGGAGTGATATGATCATGCACGTGGGAGAGTGATCTCCGAGTGGTGTGGAGCATGGATTGGAGGGAAGGAGGAGAGGTTAGCTAGAGGTGATCGCAAGGCTCCTGGTGAGCGATGGCAGAGCTCTGAACTAGGCTCCGGCAGTGGAGTAGAGAAGAGGGGACAGATTCAAAGACTGCGGGCCAGGTGGCCTCCTGGATTGGCATATGAGAGTGAGCACAAGAGGAGGGAGTGAGTGCCTAGTCTCTGGCTCGCTGTGTGTGAAGGCTGCCTGCCATTTGGGTGGGTGGGGGAGGATGGAGATCCCGCTCCCATGTTAGTATCGGGGCTGGATGTGCCCGCCGCTAGCCAGGTGGGGTTATCGGGAGCGTCGCTGAGAGGCTTGGGCTGGGGTTTCTGGGAACACTGGGCTGGGGGTGCCTGAGAGTTGTCCATGGAAGAGTGGCGGGCATGAATAAGTTCACGCCGAGGTTTGGGGAGGGAGAGAGCCCTGGGCCACACCACTGTCTACTGGGTAGGCCAAAGGAAAGGAGCCTTCGTGAGGACCTAAGGGAGGAACAGCCAGACAGGTAAGGAATGTCAGGGGGTGCAAGGAAGAAGAAAGTGGCCAAGGAGATGCCCCTAAAGGGTCCGGAGAATTTGATGGAAGCTTGAGTCTTATCTCTGTCGTTGTTCCCATGAATGCCCACCTCACAGTCAGCTGAGCCTGACATCCTACAGGCTACAGCAAGTGGTGCCTAGGGCTTAAGTCTCTCCCGCTGTGATCTCTGGAAATTTCTTGTTCAGTCCAACACATTGCCCTGATCCTGCAGAGGGACCTGCCCCGCAGCCAGCCCTGCTGGTTCTGCCCAGCCTCTGCTCTCCACCAGGCTGCTTCCCACCAACCTGAGCTACTGTGCCCTCAGGCCGATGCTCCCTCCTGTATCACACCCAGGCTGGGCCAGTCCCACAGCATGGCTAAGACGAGGCTGTAAATGTAACAGAGTGTTACTGAGGCCAGGGGGCTGCGACAAGGAGATGCCAATGCAGAAACCACTCCTGCTGGAGTTGACAGGGCTGGCCCCACCTAGGGTCCTGCTCCTCTGTCCCTCCTGGGCCCTGCCTGTGCCCTGTTGTTCTTTCACCTCAGCGGTGCCTTTCAGCATGTCTGACCCCAACTTTGTGTTCCACCCAGATCCACCCCGCCCAGGAGACCCTCCATCCCCAGGGAGAGGTCCATCCAAACATGATAAACTAGGAGGGGCCCTGTACCAACATTTAAGTTCAGTGCAGTGACAGCGTTTGTGGGACTTCAGAACAGGAACGCGTGCACACACAGTCTCCAGGGACAAACAGTCTCCTGGGGACAAAGAGTCTCCCTGAGACAAATAGTCTCCTCAGCGAGTGTTATTCAGAAAACCACATTCCTGAAAGAAACTGCCGCCAGCGATGGAAGCCGCCACTCACCTGCTGAGCCATCCCATTCTTTGTTGATTCGAACCTCTCCAATTCCAAATCCCAAATAGGATTCTCCTTTCACTTTGGCTTTTTAAGGTGAAGTTCACAGAACAAGGGAGTAAATGAATTTAAAACTCTCTGGAGTAAATTCTATCCTGATAAAGGTGTTGTTTAGAAAAAATATGAAGTAACTACTATACAAGTCAGGGAAATGGTTACTTTTGGGGGGAAGGAGGCAACTGTAAAAAAAACAAAAAAAAGAGGAAATGACATGATTGTAGGGAGCTGAGAGAAAATAGCAACAAAAAGTGGGGAAAAACCCTACCTAAACTCCTGGCAGCTTTAAAATGGCAGCTTTCCCCCCTCACTTCTACCCCTCAGGTTTTTGGGGTTTTTTGTTTAGGAAGATTAGCCCTGAGCTCACATCCGTGCCCATCTTCCTCTACTTTATATGTGGGATGCCTGCCACAGCATGGCTTGATAAGTGGTGCCATGTCCACACCCGGGATCCAAACCGGCGAACCCCAGGCAGCGGAAGCAGAATGTGCGAACTTGACCACTGTGCCAGTTTCTGCCAGGGCGTAGTATTAAATTGGCAACTGCCTGATGTTTAACATTCTGGATACTGAAAGTATTCATTTGACCTTTGACGAGTTCAAGTCATTACACAGGGAGGCCGTGGCTGGAGGTGGCTCTCAGGCCTTGGCAGCCTACCTAAGCAAACCGAAACCTGAGCCAGAGCCCATGCGCTGGAATCTGAGAACATGAAACCTGAGCACTCCCCCCTCACCGAAAGCCAACCAGTCTCTCAGATAAGGCAACTGCGTAAGCTACAGCCAATCCAATCATCGCCTTGCTTTGCTTCTGTGTCTGCTCTATAAAAACCTCTCCCCAGCCCCTGTCGCTGGAGCCTCCTATCCGCGTTCCCATTCAGATGGATGTATGCTCAGACACATCTTCACATTTCTCAGAAATTTTAATGTGCCTCAGTTTACTTCCTAACAAGCGTTAACATACCAGGGACAGTAGAGAGTATAAGGAGCTTGTGCTGGAGGCTGTGCGTCTTCGCCCAGAGAGGTATGGGTGACCACGTGGGCCTGTGTTTGGAGCTGTTCTCAGGGAGGAGGGTGCTGGTGCGCGTGGGGGCTTTTGTACCACCATGCCAAGCAGGAAGAACTGCCCCCAACCAGCACAGCCCACGTTTATCTGCGTATATGTTGGACTTTGAGAAAAGATCTGTTCTAATCCGTTGAAAAGCCACTTATGCAGAGGACCTGGGCTGTCTTCATTCCTCTTCCTGGTGCCCGTGCCTTGAACACTATGGTTTTGTTGATACATTCCAGGGGATCATTGAAGGGACCTACCTTGGAGCATGTTAGGAAGATCTAGGTGACAGGGGAAGGCTGATGACAGCTGAAGCACCATGCTCACGACAGGAAGTTGTATGAGGCGAGGAAGACAAATGAGCTCTGCCCACCAGGGATGGCGAAGCTGCTCCTCGTTCACAGGAAGGCCTTGCCGTCACTGGTCCTTCAGAGGAAGCACCTGCCCGAGTGCTGAGGCAGCAATTCTGAATGCTCGAGGCCTCCATGATAGGAATGGCCCCCAACTGGGCTCTCTCCACTGCGCACTTTGGAGAAGTGGAGCCCTTACCACTGCAGGAAGGGAAGGCTCACCAAGCAAAGAACCACCAGCCCATTTTCAAGTCTTTGTGGTATTATTAGAAAGTAAAGTTTTCTTTTGAAGGGTAAGAAAAAGAAACCTTAGTCTGGAGCAGCCCATCCATAAGCACTGGAAGAGGAAGAGGGCGTGAAACTGCTCAAATCTGCTGCTTTGAATATTTTTAGAAATGCAAATACTTCCGAAAGTTTAAATATCCTTGAAATAAAAGAAAAAATAACTTGTTTCTGCAGTTTCCTGGGTCGACCAACAGGAGACAGCCTGTCTGAGCCTGACCCCCAGGCCGACCTCGTCCAACTGCAGTGTGGAAAGTCAGATTGAATCTCCAGGTCTTCAGGATCAGCTTAAAAAAATAAAAGCCAAACGAGAATTCCAAACCCTCGCCCACACACTCTGTGGGTGCACATTCTGAAAATAGAAATACCACAAAGTTTTTGAAGCAGCCTTTCAAAGTGAAAATTGGTAGTCAAGGCAGAAGGTTATGAAGAAAGTAAAGCAATATGATTATATTCTTCCTGAGATCGCCTATGGCAACGTGTGGGTGAAGGCGATGAAGATTTTTCCCTAAGCCATTGCTTTGCTTGCAGAGCTGCTGTGAATCTTAAAGACAAAAAAACCAAGAGGGAAATGAGAATTTTATCTGATACACTGTTCATTAAGCTTATGTTCAAGGCTATTTTAAACTTGTAATCAAGTTTCAAACATCTAATGCTTTTAGTAATTTCACAGGATCACAAAACTAGGGAAGTTCCTTTTGAGAAAGGGCTTCCTGTAGCAATTGCTATTATACTACCTATTATGTAAAATAAAGGTAATTTTTGATAAATATGCAGTTATAATTCAGTGGCCTATAAAAGCATCCAGACACTATCCCATGGTACCATGCTCTGAGTTCTTAGAACTAATGTTTAGAAAGAGCACCACGTGGGAGGCCCTGTCACTAATTAGCTCTGTGACTTTGGACAAGGGAGATCACCTCTTGGGGTTTCATGTCCTTGTTAGTTAAGAGAGGGACCTGAAAAGTCCCGGAAGTGACTTCACTACTCTACCCCAGATACCAGCCCTCAGTTCTCCCCTCCCTTGGCACTACTGTGGCCCAGGCAGTGCTCTAAATGCATCCCACAAGTTCGGTATCGGGCCAGAAACACATAATCATTCTTCCCAGGGGATGCGCCTTGCCTGTTTCAGTGACGATTCTCTCTTCCTCTCGTCTTGCGCTTAGTTCGTCTTCCTCACCTACGTACTGGGAGTGGCCTGGCTGGGCGTGTTTGGTTTCTCTGCGGTGCCTGTGTTTATGTTCTACAACATATGGTCAACTTGTGAAGTCATCAAGTCACCCCAGACCAACGGGACAGCTGGTGTGGAGCAGATCTGCGTGGATATCCGGCAATACGGTACTTCCTTTTAATTCCCCCCGATTAACTTCTAACCTCTTGTGCCTACCTCTGGACCTTAAGTATTACGTGGGCATCTTTTTAATTGTCATGATCTGCTTCATACATTCTTCTATTGGAATAATATGTACTCTTTCCCTCAATATGCTCCATGTTCTGGAAACATCACTCAGGCTCTTAGTTGCTAAAAGGCATCATTCAAAATTGTTATATTTTGGGGCTGGCCCCGTGGCCGAGTGGTTAAATTCAGGCGCTTTGCTTCGGCGGCCCAGGGTTTCACCAGTTCGGATCCTGGGCGCTGACATGGCACCGCTCATTAGGCCATGCTGAGGCGGCATCCCACACAGCACAACCAGAGGCACTCACAACTAGAATATACAACTATGTACTGGGGGGCTTTGGAGAGAAGAAGGGAAAAAAAAAAAGGAAGATTGGCAACAGATGTTAGCTCAGGTACCAATCTCAAAAAAAAAAAGTTAACTTGAAAATATAAGTATGTAGTGAAAAAGACTTTTTATAATTCAAAGCTACTTTATAATACAATTCAATCAAAAAAAACTTCTGGATATCCACTATAAAATGATTACATATGTTTTCTTTAATTTCTTTTCAGTTTTGAACTATCAAACTTTCTGTCCAAAATATTGCATGCACTGTACAATCCAATTAATTTGCTCATCCAACTCTTCAAATCAGGTCTCTTTTAAACGACCAGTTGCTTAAATTTCATCTATACTGAAAAACAACATAGAATCTAGACATAAAGCCATCAGAATGTACTCTATAGGAGCCGGCTGTTGGAAACCTGGTCAAACATTTTCTAATGAATGGGATCCTCACAGTAGGCAGCTAAGGTTGGTTCATGTTGACAAACCACAGCAGGGGCCATTGCTCCCCCTGTCAATTAATTTGAGACTCGCCTTCCCTGCTGCACGAGAGAAGGCAGCATCCTAAGCAAGGAGTTTAATTAGTGCTTTTAGCCGGGATAGCAGGAAATCCTGTTCTTGGCAGAAACAACAAGGTTGGGGGGGAGACCCTTTCATTAAAATTGAAGAGGAAATTACTGTTCTTTCAGAGCTTTTCTGGAGAGAGATGACTATTTCATTTTTCTTCTTGTTTTTCCTGTGTGGCTTATCCTTAACATCTTATCTTACAACATAATACGAAATGCACCTAAATCTGCCCATGGGACCAATCGCTGCTCATAAAGACCAAGGCTCAACCACACTGTTCTTTATGATGGATTGAAAAACAGCCTGAAGTTGATTTTTAAAGTATCTGTAAATATATGTCTAAATGTACATCACTTCCCTATTTTTAAATATTTTCACTACTTTTTAAGTTCTGATTTGAAACCACTAGGTTTCACTGACAATTTGGGGACTTGTCATTTCCCATTTTTCTGAAGCATAAAGATTTACTCTTGGCCCATGACAAGGATGGAAGGAATAAGGAATTTTTTTTAATCCTCCTTCCTTACCTCCTGAGAGAAATGTAATTTGAGCTGTGTTTAATTTTTTTTCTTTTTTTAAAGATTTTATTTTTTTCCTCTTTCTCCTCAAAGACCCCCGTACACAGTTGTATATTCTTCGTTGTAGGTCCTTCTATAGTTGTGGCACGTGGGACGCCGCCTCAGCGTGGCTTGATGAGCAGCGCCATGTCTGTGCCCAGGATTCAAACCAACAAAACACTGGGCCGCCTGCAGCCGAGCGCACAAACTTAACCAGTCGGCCACGGGGCCAGCCCCGAGCTGTGTTTAATTTTTAAGCACACACCTACGCATTAGTGGGGAAAAGATCAGCAGCCCAATGGACGATGTCACTGGAGAAAGGGGGTCAGGGTTACAGTGAGACACCACAGACCATGCTGGCACTACGGTCTGTGGTGAAGGACGGAGTTCTTCTTCTTTTTCAGATTTCCAATTGGATTTTCAATCTAAAAGTATTTCCAATAGATTTGTAAAACACAACAAAAATGAATATAAAAGCAAAGACATAAAAAATCCAAATTACATAAACAAATTTCTCTGTCAAATTGCCATGAAACTTTCTGAGTGTAGACTTTCAATTTCGGAACTTATCTCATGGCAGACCCACTAACAAAAAGCTTGGGTAGCAAGGCCACGGACCATGAAATTCATGGAGAAATGGATTTGACCTCAGCACGGGGCAGGGGTCATCTTGTAGTTTACGGTTCAAGGCTAGGTCCTCCCTACAGTGAGTTTATGAAGAAGATCAATTTTCACAAATATCAGCTCAACTAAACGAAGCATAATTTTTAGTGAAAAAATGTCCATTAGGTTGTGGACTAGTTGACTTGGCTCTTGCCCTACTGTCCACATAGGGCTTACTATTTATTCAAACAATTTTGTTGTGCCAAGGGCAGATAGGGCAATTGTTGATGAAGACTGCAGTGTATGATGGCACTGTAATCGACATCTAAAGTGGTGAGGACAGTTGAGAGCACGAGTCACTGTAGTCTCTACTAGAAACTGACATTCTACTGGGATTCACTTGGCAGGTATCATTCCTTGGAATGCCTTCCCAGGAAAAATCTGTGGCTCCGCCCTGGAGAACATCTGCAACACCAATGAGGTAAAACCCCTCAGGTCCGAGGGCCAGAGGATCACTTCCCAAATTAGGCTGAGAAAAAGGGTTCTCCTGGGTAGAAAGAGCAGGAGAAAGGGCTAAAATGCTAGTAAGGAAAGCTCTTTTTTGCACATTCTTTAAGATTGAACTGTACATAATCACCAATATGCAGCTGTTTTTGACCTAGAAAATGGCTATTTCACATGGTCCAGGCATTTAGAGAGCTTTCTCTTTTGGCAATAATTTGTAGTGATCCCAATCCTGCAATTTTGAAAATATATGTAGATTCTTCTCTTTCTCAAAGTAGAACATCTGTCACAGAACAAATGTAAATTTTCATAGAAAAGATTTCCCTGAATTTGTATTTAAACCAAGTTACTCGTTTATATTTCCAGAGTGATTCACTTATTTGTTGTTCACCCTTAATTGGCAATAAATCCTAACGCTTCAGCTTAAAATCTCTCAGCCCTAGAATATTCTTCAGGCATTGGTTTATAACTGTTCATAAAAGAAAATTAAATGCACTAGTGGGAGCTTGCGTATTTAAGAAAATCCTAACATGCTTTTGGAAAGCAATGAGTTATAGTAATAATATAATAATCATATAATAATTAGCCCCTACCTTCCTGGCTAGTCAATTTATATATCCATAAGATGGATTGGCTCAAATCAGGGGCTCCCAGCCTTGGCTGCACATTGCCGTCACTGAGGAGCATTATAATATACTGATGGCTGAGGCCAAGCCCCCAGATACTCAGATTTAATTGGTCTGGGATACAGCCTGGGCATCAGAAAGTTTTGAAAGCCCCCAGATGATTCCAGTATGCAGCCAGGGTTGTGAACTGGGCTTTGAAGGGAATATGTGCAAGCACCCAGAAACAGGTGTAGGCCATTTCATTCCACATAAAATGCTTATGTCGGTGCCTGTTCTTTCCTAGTTCTACATGTCCTATCACCTGTTCATTGTGGCCTGTGCGGGAGCTGGTGCCACCGTCATTGCCCTGGTGAGTAACGGCCCCAGGACTGGCCTAGGCTAGCTCCCGCCCCCTGCTGTCTCTATAATGACAGGTTTCCCTTCCAGCTTTTGCCAGCCTACTGAAGCAAACAATTCTGGGACTCAACCTTGGTTAAATTTCACCTCTGTGAACTTACCACTTGTCTAAATTGCAGGAAATACTAGTTGGCTGTCTTGGCACCGATTGTAGGTAATGTAATTTGGATTCTGTGGAAAGAAGAGAGGGTACCAACACCCGGAACACCTGTTAACTAGGACTGGCATATTGCATTGTTGCATATTTAGCACTTACTTTCATGACTTCAATCATGGACAGATGCTCATGTGAGGCATTACCCATTTCTTTGCCAAGAAATCTTCACTTCCAAATGGAAATATGCATATATACATACATACATGTACAGTTGCCCTTGTTAGGCACAGTAGTGATGTTCTATAAAGTCTCCTCGAATAGAGGTAGCAAATACCAAGCCACTGCCCTTGGGAGATAGAGCTAGATTTCTGTGAGCCTGTGGTCACAACATTTTAGTCAGACAGATCAATAGATAACCTTCTTTTGTGCGTTTCTGTTTAAACCCATCTTATTTAGTGTATATTGCTGATTCATTGCCATTGAACTCACGGTTAACAACACTGTACCTCAAACCTCAGTGAAGCTCATTGAGCACCTATATTTTCTCCGTGAGGCACCTCGTAGCCTTCTTGTGCTTAGAAACACTAGACAGCACTTCAGCACTATGATTAAGGAACATTTAAAGAATTAAATCACAAAAATGCAAAAAAGGTGGCACTAAATAAATTGCAAAAAGGATACTTGCTTACAGTCTGAGAGCTGAAATAGGAAGGCAGAGGGTCACCGTGGTTGGCCTCAGCCGGGAACATGCGCATTAGGCAACTCAACTTTTTCCCCACTCAGCATGGCCATGAATGACAGTGAAAGTGCCAGGAGTGTTATTTTGGGGGTTACAGAGGAATTTTAGCATGTAGACAAATTCACCAATATGGAATCTGCAAATAATGAGGATCAACTGTATAAACACACACAAGTATCTGTATGTTCGTATGTATGTGTATATATGTAATTTGGGAGGGCTTGGTTTGTGATTTCAAGAAATCTAAGATTGGAAGAGCAAGGGGGAATCTCAGCTGCTCGGAAATGAGTCATTCCCAGTTTTTCCAACCATTAAGTCATTCCTTCCCATTACAGCCCATGAACAGAACAACCTGTTAAATCCCAGTGGTGACCTGTTCTCTGGGCTCCTGCCTGTTCTCTTGGCTTAGCAACAGGCAGGAAGAGGACTAATTGCTGCTGAATAGGCAGTTTGGGGAAGCTGAAGGGAAATAGGGCACTTAGCTTCGTCTTTCTCATGCTGCTGACCCAGCTTGCTCTCTTGTTATTCTTTAAACACACCCGTCTTTTTAAACGTACCAAGGCCAGAGCCGAGGACTTGTGTTGTATATGTGAAAGGAGAAAAAGTGTGTGTGTGTGCTAGATGTGAAAATCTAAATCTGTAAATGGGAAAAAAGAAACATTGGCTCTGAGCTGGCACCCCTCCCCGCCCAAGTGTAGAAGTGTCGCGGCCCTAGCCGTCACTGCCTGTATCTTACTGTCCTGTTTTGTTCTCTTCCACCAGCTGATCTACATGATGGCTACTACATATAACTATGCGGTTTTGAAGTTTAAGAGTCGGGAAGATTGCTGCACTAAATTCTAAATTGCATAAGGCCAATAAGGAGCTTTAGAGAGCTATATGACGTAGCGTGAAATATCACTGACACCTCAGACTAAAGCAGTCTCGGTTCCTGCAGTTTCGTTACAGTAATTTGTAAATAGCTTTAGTCAACTCATTTCGCATGGTAGATTAATAAGCTGACTTACCGTACATGAATTACAAAATAATGAGATCTGGCTATTTCCACATTTTGAAAAGGATTCAGTTATTTACTGACATTGGTGAGCATCCAATAAAAAATCACTTTGAGCAGTATCTCTAAATGAAGTAGTAAAACTTTGGAATACCTGTATTTTCCATTATTTTTGCTTGCTTGATGACCAATTTCAATGATGAAAATGAAAACAAGTGCTGAAGATGAAATGGAAGAGAACCTTTTTAATCTGGATTTTGTTTTGTCAGACTCTTTCTAGAAAATATTTTACAAATATATTTTAAATTTGATTAAAGCATTTTTTACTATTACATGGTTCACTACCAAATAAATGCCCCTCAAATAAGCCAGATGAAAATCTGAAGAAAAATAAAGGCCACCCATTGGTTTCCTCTAAAATCTTTCTCTAAAAATTTTTTTTTAACACAATGCCATCATTCCTTTCAGAGCCCACAAAATTGATAACCTTAAATTGTTGTGTTGTGGTAAGTAGTAACTGAGTCCTTGTAGCCAGTTCTCAAACTGCATGTGCGATTTTAACGGGAAGAGAAGTTGTGCCTGGATCTGAAAGTCTCAAATATGTTGAGAAGGCAATATGAAATATAAGGAACTTGAGATGGAGATTTTGCAGGAAAGATGAGGAAAATAAATGGGAAAGACGTGTTCGCCACATCAGCTGTAAAGAATGACAATAAGGATTTTTATATTTTGTGAAATGAAATATTGGCAGTTATAAGATGAAAAATGTAGTTTCACAACTAAAAATTTGTTAACAGAGACTGCATGCTTTGCTTAGAGTTCTTAATTTTGGTTTTGACATTCACTTAATTCTTCCATGTTAAATATATGTAGTTTTTATTATTTACTCAAAGTAAACGCTGTTCATCCTTTTAGGCCTTTGGGGGAATTGATTTTATCCACAGATGAGAAAGATCTTTCCACTACGTTTATTTTAAAATAACCACACAACGTGTTTCTGAACTTCTGCATTAGTCTTTAAAAGTCCTCTCAAAATGGTAAAAAGTACCCTCTCGTATTTCATTTTTGCTTATTTTTAACAATAACTTTGGCCATTTTTTTTCAAGTTCATTGTGTTTGTATACTAACTTTTCTTCAGCCTTTTCATATTAAGCACACTAGTAGAGCATGCTTTCAGTATCTGACGCCTCTCCTAGCAGACTGAGTGTTACTACAGAATAACCCTCTCCTCCCTTTTTACAGTACAGACCGTCTAATCTGCCTAGCGGCTCGCTTTGCCTTCTGACATGCTCACTAGCCATCATGCTCACCCTTCTTTTCCAGATCCACTTCCTCATGATACTGTCTTCTAACTGGGCTTACTTAAAGGATGCAAGCAAAATGCAGGCTTACCAGGATATCAAAGCAAAGGAAGAACAGGAACTGCAAGATATCCAGTCTCGGTCAAAAGAACAACTCAATTCTTACACATAAATGTTTGCCAGAGTGTTTCAGCCGACGAATTGACAGCTCTGACAAATCACCAGACAGCTGCTCTGCAGTACAGATGTGTATCCCACCAAACAAACTAATGTAGAAGTACAAACCCTTCACTGTCTGTCTCAAGCTGCTGGGATGTATTTCTAGGAAAACCTTCCAGTAGGTAAATCTTTTTCTTTAGAACAGATATTGGAGGTTTCATGTTAGCCATTTTAAAAGGCAACACTTTGACAAAATGATTGTTCATCCTTTTGAAATTTGATAGGGACCCATGATGTGCCAGCATCAAGGGATGTGACCATAAATTCACGTATGCCATCTGTCCTCAAATAAATATATCTAAATAGGGAATAAAATGGAATTGGCGTGAAGTTCCATTTCTGACAACTGACATTTATTAAACTGTGGCTCATCAAAGATAAAAAAAAAAAAAAGGCTAGTTGTAAGGATCATATTAATTAGCTGACTCCCCACCGCCACTAAGTCCAGGACACATTAATTTCCTGATCCAATCAGAAATCTTTTCTTCAATAATGCTGAAATGAGCTGCTATACATTCGGCTACGCCTACCATTGAAGAAGCTGCATTCTGACTCATTGACAAGCTTTCCAGAATCAATTTTATGATAGATTTCATTTTAATAAAATGACCCAGTTGTCATCCTTCGTCTTGGGAAATAAATGTCAGCTCTGCCTTAATGAGTATTTGCTTTAAATTTCTAAGAACTTATATTACAACGGGAGACCCAAAATCCTTCATAGAATTTTGTTCCACAAATGTTTTTCTTAATTAAGAAGTGTTACCTTATTAAAATGACCACCATTCTAAACCATTTCTATGTGGTCTGAATAGTGAGTTTACAGTTTCATACCAACTATCTAAAACCTAATTACAAATAGACCACAGACCTCCTACTTTTATAGACTTGAATACTTAAGTAATTTAAATTAGGGTTGGTATTTATTTCACTTTTTCTTATCTAAATCTTAGTTTCCTGGAATAATCAAGTTCGATGTTCAGCAAGAAAACTGCTTGAGTTTAAGCCATTTTCAAAAGAAACTTGCCTTCTAAATCATTGTGTTCCAGAACATTAAGTGACTATAGGTATTGGGTATTAGTGATGGTAAACTTTGTGTTGTTCTTTATGAAATGATACATATAACTGTTGGATGCATCAGTGCTTTTTAAAAGGGGCTGCATAATATAGGGTTAACTATGTATATTCATGTTAAGAATTAACTTGTGGTTTGGCTGTTTCCTGGATTTAAAAACATATACATGTGCAGAAATGTATTAAAATGAAAGGAAGCATACCTTTATCAAGATGCTATTAAAATTGTACATCAAGTATAATATTTCATTTGGATTCTTTTTGTTGTTGTTGTTAATGCCTAAAAATGCCTATTTGGATCTTGACTATTTTTTTTTTAATTGGGAGAAGCTCTCTTCTGTGTAGAACAGTTGTTCCAGAATAGCTTGGTGTTTGTTTTCCTGTTGCATGACAGACTTAACTATCTTTTCCAGCAGTGGAGGTGCTGTTCGAGTCCAGTGTTCTAGAAAAGGCAGTGTCCAAAGCCTAATTTTACTTTTCTAATTCTGGTAGCTACTACCAGGAATTTTTGAAAGTTTTGTTTAAGTAGTCTAATATTTTTTATGTAAAGAGCATTAAATTTTGCTATGTATAAATTTTTGTAACCTAACAGTGAATCAATATTTTCTATCAGTGCCAAGGGCTTCCTGTAGTTCTATTCAAGTGTTACAATAAATATTTGTAGATAATAGTCAATACTTGTGTATGCTTATTTTAAAGATCTATTTAGGTGGAAACAGTTGTGGATGTACTAAGAGAAATGAAATAAAATTATAGCTTCATTCACTTGCCTTTTTACCCTACATAAATACTCTCTCTCTCTGTCCTCAGTATGGTGTCATTTTTAAATAGTATGCATAATCAAGTTTAGAAGAGAGTGCTACATGTTTCATTTCTGACAAAAATCTCTTAAGTGAGAGCAATTTGAAAATATATCGTAACCCACTGGGCTATATTTTATATAAAGTGCCACTGACATTTTATAGTTGTCTATGAAAAGTATAGAATTTTTCTGACTAGCTTCAACAAATGAAAGCACTATGCCTATGGGATTAAGACGCTTCATAAGGGTCCATGTACCACTGGCTGGTTTACAAACCAAGGTATAAAAAGGCTCCTGAAGGGGCCAGTCTGGTGGTGTAATGGTTAAGTTTGGGTAATGGTTAAGTTTGGGTGCTCCACTTCAGTGTCCCGGGGTTCACAGCTTCAGATCCCTGGCAGGGACCTACACACTGCTCATCAAGCCATGCTGTGGCAGTGTCCCACGTACAACAAATAGAGGAAGATTGGCACAGATGTTAGCTCAGGGCCAGTCTTCCTTACCAAAAAAAAAAAAAAAACACTCTCCTGAAAAAAGATTCAGGAATATGAAAAAAATACGTAGATCTAACAGTTATTCCCTAAAGTAGCAGAGCTAAATTTGTTACTTAGGATTTCATTTTATAATCTGTTTAAACTACTTATCTGTCAGCATGATTATAAATTCGGATTTTCTACATCTGACCTTTCTTAGGACCAGCTTTTGCTGTTATTGACACATTGACATTTCTAAATGAGGTGCTGCCTCTGGATTATCACCCTTCATCACCCTTCATTCATGCTCAGCAGGAGAACAATCGGGAGCCCAATTAGTATACTGTTTGTCACGCTACTTAATACTTTCTATTAATGCTATGATAGTCTTAAGATTTAAAAGAGGCAATCCACTTTGTTATTAGTATCTTTTCCTAAATGATGGCATCTGTCTGTAGCTAGTGCATGGCTAATTTGTTCTCAGATGTTTGAAAAATTAGATTTTACTTAAGGCAACTTTTTAAAAATGAATATTAAGATGAATAAAACTACAGAAAGTTTTAAGGAAACAAAAATACAAATAGAGGTAAGTCAAGTTTGGCAAAGAACATTCTTTTTTCTAAACTGCCCCCCAATCTTCCTCAGTGTTTTGATATTTAAACTTCATTATACCTACCTGGGGAAGATTTAAACAGACTCAGTCAGGGGGGTCTTGTGGAGATGGGAGCAGGAGAGCCTGCAGGGGAGGGTCTCGCACCTTGTGATCTGGACGCACAGGCATTCTAGATGATGCGGCCATCTGAAATGCTACAAAAGAAATGACTGACTTTTCTTTACATGGACTCTGCCCTGATATGGAGTATTAAGAATACTGCTTAGAATTTATGTTGACTGAAAAAAAAAAAAGGAAAGTGAAGCTGTCAAATCCTAAGCTAGAACACAAAGTAGCTATTGAGTTACTCAGACAAGGGCTTTGAAAATACAAGGTGGGGAAAAAACTGGGTAATAGTGGTGTTAAGAAGTTATCTGAGGGTTCTGGTCCCCTCCTCCCACTATACACGGAGCAATTCCCTCTGAAAGAAATCCAAACTCCAGCTGAGCTATCTTACATCTTGGGCAAAGGAGAAAGATAGCCCCGTTGAAATGGGTAGGAAAGGCTGAGACACTCTCTCACCCTAAACCCCACCTCCAGCACAGTGCCATACCATTGGGAGGGAACTTCCAACTCCCAGGTTCTCCCTCAAGAGCAAAGGGTTGCGACCCCACATCTAGTGCCCCAACGTTTAAGACACTCACCTGAGGGAAGGGCCTCCAAAACACCTAGCTCTTAAGACCAACAGGGCTTGCGTCCATGAGACCCACAAGACTACAACAAAGAAACAGTTCTTAATCAGTTCTGGAGGACTCACCAACTCCCAGTTTTCCCTGAAAAGGGTCTATTTGCATAGATTAGAAGCTGCTGCCTGACAGTTAGACTTCTAATTTAGCACACATCTAGGGGCTAACCGCCATTCTCCTTGGAGACTGAGGAAACCAGCAGACACCTTCTCTGCCTACAACTGTAGTCTGCTCCCTCTAGCCTACTCCAAATCACCAGTATCTCCCAGGAAGGAACTTATACACTCTGTGCCCTGCTTTTGAAGCTGCCAACCAAGGGAGGGGTCCTCGGATTGCCTGGCTCTGATAGCCAATGGGGCTTGCATTCTTGAGTCCCACGGACTGTAGCAAAGAAGCAGTTCTTAACTGGCTAGCTTCCCAGGGCTCAGAACAGAGGGAGCAAACACCCCTCTCCCAGTCTTTCCCTGAATGGGGTCTGGTGCATACGTTAAAAACTGCTTCCTGAGGGTTAAGCTTCTAACTTAGCATGCATCTAAGGCTGACTGATATCATCCTCTGAGACCAGGAAAGTCTGTGGACACCTCCCCTGCCCTCTCCCTCTAGTCTGCTCCAAGTCCCCAGTATCTCCCTAGAAGAAGCTTGTACACATGTCTGGCATCCCAGCTTTTGCAGCTGCTCCCAAGAGATGGGCCCCTGGACCACCTGATTCTGAAAGCCAACAGGGCTTGCATTCACAAGTCCCACAGGACTGCAGCAAACAAGCAGTTCTTAATAAGTGCAGGAACAAACCCCACAGCTATACACCCAAGCCAAGTGCAGAGGGAACAGGAAAAAATACCCATCTCCCAGTTTATCCTGGGAAGGGGCCTAACTACATACTTTCCCAGGTGCTTAGGGTCCAGCTTCCAGTCACAACCTGCATCTAGGTGCTGACTATGATCCTCCCCATTGGGACACTGACCAGTCTTGACATATTCTCAGCTATTGGGAAGCACCAAGGACAAAGAAGGTGGCTTGGACAATCACAAAGGTTTGATAGGCAACCAAGAGTTTAGGCGGGGCTGACTGAAGTTCATCTCCTACATGAGACCACTCTGTCAAGACTGGGCAAGGTGGCTGTTTTATCTAATACACAGAAACCAACACAGAGAGTCAAGGAAAATGAAGAAACATGTTCCAAACAAAAGAAATAGACAAAACTCCAGAAATAGACCTTAATGAAATGGAAATAAGTGACTTACCTGAGAGTTCTAAATACAGAGAGGTCATACAGATGCTCACCAAGGTCAGAACAATGCATGAACAAAGTGAGAATTTCAACAAAGAGAAAATATTAAAAAGTACCAAACAGAAATCACAGAGCTGAAGAATGACTGAACTGAAAAATTCAATAGAAGGGTTCAAAAGCAGATTAGGTCAAGCAGAAGAAAGGATCAGCAAACTTGAAGACAGGCCAGTGGAATTCATCCAGTCAGAAGAGCAAAAAGAAAAATGAATGAAAAAGAGTGAAGATAACTTAAGGGACTTAGTGGGACACCATCAAGTGAACCAATATACACACCATAGCAGCCCAGGAAGAAGAGAAAGAGGCAGAAAATTTATTCAAAAAAGTAATGGCTGAAAACTTCCCTAACATAGGGAAAGAAATAGACACCCAGATCCAGGAAGCCCAGGGTTCTCGTCAAGATGGCGCTGTGAGCAGACGTTGAACTCGCCTCCTCCCACAAACACAACCACATAAAGTAGAGGAAGATTGACACAGATGTTAGCTGAGGGCCAACCTTCCTCACACACACACACACACAAAATAGACTTTACGCCAAAGACTGTAACAAGAGACAAAGAAGGTCATTATATAATGATAAAGGGGTCAATTCATCAAAAGGATATAACATTTGTAAATATTTATGCACTCGACATAAGAGCACCTAAATATATAAAGCAAATATTAACAGACCTGAAGGGAGAAATAGGCAACAATACAATAACAGTAGGGTACTTCAATACCTCACTTTCAACAATGGATAGACCATCCACACAGAAAATCAATAAGGAAACACTGGACTTAAACAACACCTTGGTCCAGATGGTCTTAACATTTACAGAACATTCCATCTAACAAGAGCAGAATACACATTCTTCTCAAGCACACATGGAACATTCTTCAGCATAGATCATATGTTAGGCCACAAAACAAGTCTTAAGATTAAAATCATATCAAGCATCTTTTCCCACCACAATGGTATGAAATTAGAAATCAATTACAAGAAGAAAACTGGAAAACTCACAAATACATGGAGATTAAAAACATGCTCCTGAACAACAAATAGGTCAAAGAAGAAAAGCAAGAGAGGTCAAAAACATCAAGACAAATGAAAATGGAAACAACATACCAAAACTTATGGGATGCAGCAAAAGCAGTTCTAAGAGGGACGTTTACAGCAATAAATGCCTACACTAAGAAATAAGAAAGATCTCACATACACAACCTAGGGGCTGGCCCGGTGGCGCAGTTGTTAAGTGCACATGTGCCGCTTTGGTGGCCCAGGATCTGCCAGTTTGGATCCCAGGTACAGACAGGGCACCACTTGGCAAGCCATGCTGTGGCAGGTGTCCCACATATAAAGTAGAGAAAGATGGGCACGGATGTTAGCTCAGGGCCAGTCTTCCTCAGCGAAAAGAGGAGGATTGGCAGCAGATGTTAGCTCAGGGCTGATTTCCCCCCCCCCCCAAAAAATGTTCAAATACACAACCTAACTTCACACCTCAAGGAACTAAGAAAAGAATAATTAAGCCCAAAGTTAGCAGAAAGAAGGAAATAACAAAGATCAGAGCAGAAATAAAGACTAAAATAAAATAGAAAAGATGAGTGAAACCAGGAGCTGTTTTGTTTTTTTTTTAAAGACAAAACTGACAAAACCTTGGCTAGATTAACCAAGAAAAAAAGAGAGAAGATTCAAAATTATAAATGAAAGAGAAGACATTACAACTGATACCACACAGATACACATGATCATAAGGGACTACTATTAATGATTACACACCAACAAACTGGACAACCTACCAGAAATGGATAAATTCCTAGAAACATACAACCTTTAAAGACTAAATCATGAAGAAACAGAAAATCTGAAGTGACCAATTACTAGTAAGGAGATTTAATCAGTAATCAAAAATCTCCTAACAACAAAAGTCCAGGACCAGATGGCTTTAATGGTGAATTCTACTAAACATTTAAAGAGTTAACGCCAATTTTCAAAATTTTCCAAAAACAGACAAGGGAACACTTCCAAACTCATTTTACGAGGCCAGCACTAACCTGATACCAAAATCAGACAAGGACACTATAAGAAAAGAAAACTACAGGCCAATATCCCTGATGAACATAGATGCAAAAACCCTCAAAATATTAGCAAACCAAATTCAACAGTACATTAAAAGGATCACACACCATGATGAAGTGGGATTTATTCTAGAGATGCAAGGATGGTTCAACATCTGCAAATCAATCAATGTGATACACTACAATAATAAAATGAAACAAAAATCATATGACCATCCCATCAGATGTAGAAAACGCATTTGACAAAATTCAACATCCTTTCATAATAAAAACTCTCAACAAACTGGGTATAGAGGGAACATGCCTCAACACAATAAAGGCCATATATGAAAAGCCCACAGTTAATATCATACTCAATGGTGAAAAGCTGAAAGTTTTTCCTCTAAGATCAGTAACAAGACAAGGATGCACACTCTGGCCACTTTTATTCAACATGGTACTTGAAGACCTAGCCAGAGCAATTAGGCAAGAAAAAGAAATAAAAGCCAACCAAATCAGAAAGAAGTAAAATTGTCTTTATTTGCAGATTAAATGATATACATAGAAAACACTAAAGACTCTGCCAAAAAACTGTTACAACCAATAAACAAATTCAGTGAAGTTGCAGGATAGAAAATCAATACACAGAAATCAGCTACATTTCTATAGACTAACAACAACCTGTCAAAGAGAAATTAAGACAAGAATCCCATTTACAATACCATCAAAAAGAATAAAATACTTAGGAATAAATTTCACCAAGGAGATGAAAGATCTGTACACTGTACACTCTAAGACACTGATGAAAGAAACTGAAAAAGACACAAATAAATGGAAAGATATTCCATGCTCATGGATTGGTAGAATATTGTTAAAATGTCCATACTCCCCAAAGCAATCTACAGATTCAATGCAATCTCTATCAAAATTCCAAAGGCATTTTTCACAGAAATAGAAAAAAAAATCCTAAAATTGGTATGGAACCACAAAATAAATAAAATAAATAAAACCCTGAATAGCTAAAGTGATTTTAAGAAAGAAGAACATGGAAGTATCACACTTCCTGGTTTGAAACTATATTACAAAACTACAGTAATCAAAACAGTATGGTATTGGCATAAAAACAGACACATAGATCAATGGAATATAATAGAGAGCCCAGAAATAAATCCATGCATATATGGCCAATTAGTTTACTACAAAGGAGCCAAGAATATACAATGGGGAAAGGATAGTCTCTTCAATAAATGATGTTGGAAAAATTGAATAGGCGCAGGCAAAACAATGAAACTGGACTCCTCTCTTACTCCATACATAAAAATCAATTCGAAATGGATTAAAGACTTGAACATAGACCTGAAACCGTAAAATTCCTAGAAGAAAACAAAGGGGTTAAGCTCTCTCACATTGGTCTTGGTGATGATTTTTTGGGGTTTGACAACAAAAGCAAACGCAACAAAAGCAAAAATAAACAAGTAGGACTACATCAAACTAAAAAGCTTCTGCACAGCAAAAGAAACCATCGACAAAATGAAAAGGCACCTACCAAATGGGAGGAAATATTTGCAAACCACTATCTGATAAGGTGTTAATATCCAAAACACATAAAGAACTCATACAACTCAATAGCAAAAAAACAAACAATCCAATTAAAAAATGGGCAGAGGAACTGAATAGACATTTTTCCAAAGACAACATACAAATGGCTAACAGGTACATGAAAAGGTGCTCAACATCACTAGTCATCAGGGAAATGCAAATCAAAACCACAATGGGCTATCACCTCACACCTGTTAGGATGGCCATCATCAAAACGACAAGAGGTAAGAAGTGTTTGAGAGGCTGTGGAGAAAAGGGAATCCTTGTGTACTGTTGGTTGGAATGTAAACTGGTGCAGCCACTATGGAAAACAGTATGGAGGTTTCCCAAAAAATCAGAAATAGAACTACCATGTGATCCAGCAATCCCACTTCTGGGTATTTATCCAAAGAAAATGAAAATAGGATCTCGAAGAGATGCCTGCACTGCCACGTTCACTGCAGCATTATCCACAATAGCCAAGATATGGAAACAACCTAAGTGTCCATCAAGAATGAAGATGTGTATATATACAAAATGGAATATCGTTCAGCCATGAGAAAGAAGGAAATTCTGCCATTTGCAACAACACGGACAGACCTTGAGAGCATAATACTAAGTGAAATAAGGCAGAGAACGACAAACACTATTATCTCACTCATATGTGGAATCTTAAAAAGCCATCTCATAGAAACAGACTAAAATGGTGGTGAGTGGGGGAAAGAGATGTTGGTCAAAGAGCACAAACTTCCAGTTAGAAGATGAGCAAGTTCAGGGGATCTGATGTACGCCATAGTAATTATAGTTAGTAACACTGTATCATATACTTGAAAGTTGCCAAGAGAGTAGATCTTAAATGTTCTCACCACAAATAAGTGGCAATTATGTGACAGGATGCAGGCGTAGCTAACACTGGTGGTAATCGTTTTGTAATATATAAAGGTATCAAATCCACACGTTCTATACCTTAAGCTCACACAATGTTATATGTCAGTTATATCTCAACAAAGCTGGAGAAAAAAAAAGTTATGTGAGGTGATGTTGAAAGAGAAGATGCCAAGTTCCGGGTGGCAAGATAACTCAATGTTTGCTATGCTAAGTGTGATAATGAATGGTGTCTGGACAACTTGTTTCTTTCAATTACTTTCAAAGGTGTACGTCAATGAAAAATTCCTTAGAAGCCTAAGGAATAATAAACACCAAAAAATCTCCTTCCCACTTTGTTATGGAACTCAATGGCCAAACAAATATCACCAGCAAAAACAATTCAGCCCAGTCTGTATTTGTAAAGGGAAATGATCTCCTCTAGGATTTTACTGGAAAGACAGACCCGACAAACTCTTCCTCTGTTCGGAGAAGGGTGACCATCGGTTAGCACTGGAAGTCTCACATCCCGAGAACCCCCAGTCCATGCAAACCAGGATGGTTGTTCACCCTCCGAGCAGTTGTGTGCGCGCTCGTTGGTGACTATACTGGCAGTGTCGTTAAAGAACTTTCCCAAGATGCTCCCACACAGAAAACGCTGGACTGAGCGCTGCAGGGGTACAAAGATGAAGAAAGGGGAGCAAGAACAAATGAGCCTCCTCTTCCCACTCTGGAAGTTCTGTTGGTGCTGCATTCGAGTGCTCTTACTTTGATGTGGTCAATGTGTAGTTTCTAAAGGTCATTCTGGAGAGGGACATCCAATGGGTAACCAATTGCAAGTTCTGGGATGTCTTCCACTAGAGCAGCTCCAGAATAGCCCAGGTTAGAGGCAGTACTGGCCTTGACACCTGGCTATGTGTCCTGGCTCTACGACTTGAGGGTCACGAGACCCTGGTCGAGTCACTAACCTCTCTGGTGCCTCGTGTTTCCTAATCTGTAAAATGTGGAGAGTCATGGTACCTACACTTCACATGGCTGCTATGAGCACTGAGTGAGTTAATACATGTCAAGGTCTAAAATTGTACCTGGCATGCAGTAAATGCTCAATAAATGTTACCTCTATCACCATCCAAGAAGGGTTTGTGTTGATTCTCAAGAAAAGGATGTCAAAGTAAAGACCAGAGGGATACTGTACCATTTCTAGAGCCTAGAATGGAAAACCCTGTGTCTTTATTTTCAGGGACAAATCAGAAGAAGAGTGTTGGGGACAATGGTCTCCTATTTGACAGGCGGTAGCCCAGCTCTGGAGAGGAACAGAGCTGAAAGTTCCAAAAATGCAGGCCTGGAATTTGACCAGTAAGACAGATTTTTCAAATAAATATAACCTAAGACAAAAATAGCCTGGGGCCAGCCCGGTGGCACAGCGGCTAAGTGCACATGTTCCACTTCTCGGCAGCCCAGGGTTCGCCAGTTCAGATCCCGGGTGTGGACATGGCACCGTTTGGCACACCATGCTGTGGTAGGTGTCCCACGTATAAAGTAGAGGAAGATGGACATGGATGTTAGCTCAGGACCAGTCTTCCTCAGCAAAAAGAGGAGGATTGGCAGTAGTTAGCTCAGAGCTAACCTTCCTCCAAAAAAAAAAAAAAAATTAGAAAAAAGGAAAAAAATAGCCTATTCTGGTGTAATGAAAGGCCTAAGAAGGAGAAATTCTGAAGAGGTGTTACTTGACTAAATTATTTTATACACTATAGTACCAAATACAATTATGAAAACAAAATCACACTGGATTACACATGAAATTTTTATTGAGAACTGTGTCTTATTACAGAGAACTCAAAGGCCTTTCGTTACGTTATCTGAGTAAGAAGCTGGAGAGCAGACGTGGTTACCAAAAGTCATCAGGTTCTTCAGGAGAAAGGCCTGGGAAACTAAATTAGGGAAAGACAAAAAGGTTTGAAATTTGTTAAGTTTGTGTCAAGTTGGTTTGGGGATCTTTATAATGTTCTCATTCCTTCCCTGTGGGGTTTCTGCCCTTGCTTATGATTTGTATCAGCAGCAATTTCATCAGTTAAAAAACACAATTGACTTTGTTTTAAAGTCA
Source organism: Equus caballus (assembly GCF_041296265.1). NCBI lineage: Eukaryota > Metazoa > Chordata > Mammalia > Perissodactyla > Equidae > Equus > Equus caballus. The sequence continues at coordinate 10,119,585 of NC_091715.1, read as the reverse complement.
GTAATTTTTATTGATTCAATAATTTCTTATAGGCCGACTCAAATATCTGAATGTCTCCCTTGGCTGACAAAACCAGCAATGCAATAATTGTTTGCCTAGGAACACAAAGTTGAAGATACCATACCTTTCATCTTTATCACTAGATGGCAGTGTGTCCACTTGTGAGCCTTCCCTGACCATGTTTTTTGAGCTCTGATACAAAGGGCAGGAAGGAAGAATTTTGAAATTAGATATGCATCAATTTTATTAAACATTTTGATTTTGCTAAGTTTTTTTGTTTTTGTTTTTGTTTTGCTGAGGAAGATTCACCCCAAGCTAACATCTGTTGCCAATCTTCCTCTATTTTGTATGTGGATCACCGCCACAGCATGGCCACCAACGAGTGGTGTTGGTCCGAGCCTGGGAACCAAACCCAGGCCACCAAAGTGGAGTGTGCCAAACTTAACCACTAGGCCACAGGGCTGGCCCCTAAGAACTAATCTTAAAATATATACGTAATTTAAGAATCTAAAAAAAAAAGTGACGTTTAAACATGAAATTTTGCCAGCAATCAAAATAAACTATCCGGCATGCATTCTCAATACCCATAGTACTTCAGACTTACAGAAAATATTAATGTCTCAGACAGTACTAATACACTCAGATTCACTGATAGGACTTTCATTATATTTCTTTCTTGTTCTTAAAATAATAAGAACCATCTCAACTTTTACAAAGTTTGACACATCAAAATCTCTTCCATCTTTTACCCAAGCAAAAGTGATGAAATTTTGTCAAGAGTATATAAAATGAAAAGACTTGAGGTTCCATTTGAACTTTATGTTTTTATCTTTCTGTCTCCAATGGAGAAGACAGATTCCTGTCCCAAGGTTTTCAAATAAACCACAGAAGTCCACAGAGCCCCCGCCCACAGACAGCCTGTCCACAGCATCGGCACCTTATCTGCCATCTCCTGGTCTTGATCCTGCTGAATGATTTTCATGTATTTCTCTAAAGGATTTGCATCATAAGCAGGTTCGTCTTTCATTTCTTGAACACTCTTTTCTAATTCTTTTTCCATTTCAATCTTCAATGATTCTTCAATCATTCTCTGCAAAACAGATGGGCACCAAAAGAGGAAATACACAAATACATTTAAAGAACTTAGGTGTTTACCAACACATAGTAATATAATCCTGACCCTCTAAGTACAACCTGCATGCCAGGGAACTACAGATAGATATATATAGGTATATATGTATTTTTTTAATTGAAGTCATTGCTACTATCAAAGGGAGATAAACACGCCATCTCACTGAGGGAAGGGATTAATTTGCCCAAAGTGTCTTGTGCTTTAGGCCAAATTAACAAGGACTCCAAGGAACATCCATGCGGAAGATTAATTCACGAAAGACTCAGCAGGCGTGTGAAGCGTGGCCAGAGTAATCCATCTGTCTGGGACCAGAATCAGGACATGGAAGGCTAGAAGAGAACGAGAGGAAGGAGGAAGACAGGGGAGTCCCTGGAAGCAATCATGGACTGGCAGTCACCTCCTCTGGGTGCCTCTAGTCCCAGCTAGCTGACCCTGGGAATCTCTTCTTTAAACTCCATTTACAAAGGGACGATCTATAGCAAAGCAGAGTCCAGCCAGCTCCTTTATGGGCTTATTTTCAAGACCAGATGAGAATGCTTGTGAAAGCTAGCATTTACTGAAACTCCTAAGGCATGTGCACGCACCCTTTCTCACTGCTCTCAAGCACAGGAGAGGGTTGGGATGTCTACAGCAAGCTTTTCAAAAGTTACCTGCCACTCCTATGACTTCCGGACACATAAGGGCTCACCTCCCCAAGAGCAAGGTACTTACTGAAGGTGTACCAGGGAGAAACTAGTACAGAGAATCCAGTTGGACATATCATCATTACCCATTCTTGATCCAGTTTTTCTAGTTCTCTTCGTTCCCTTTCTAAAGCTTCTTGTCGTGCACCGTGCCTCCTGTCTTCTCTCTGGCTTTGTTCTTTCACGTGCTGTTCCCATATGTTTTCTTCTTCATTCTGTTCTCCAATTTGTGTCAGATCTATGCCTAACATGACAGAAAATAAAGGGCAAGCAGCTTCCAGCATCCGATTTTTCAAACAAATGCTGGCCCAATTTGCAAGGGCCCTTGCCAAGCCTCAGGGAGCCTCTGCGTGATTCTTAAATGACTCTGATGAGCTGCTTCAAGCTACTGGTCCATCTCCATGGTCTTCAAGCCCCCAGACCCCCTCCTAGCACCACACCCTGCCTTTGACTTTACTGAGATGAATACAAGTCACCCTTACCATGAACAATTTCACCTCTCCTGCCCTCCCTATGACATTTTCTCACCCTCTTCACCCATCTCCTCCCTCCTTCATCCTATCCAAGGCAAGCCCTGCATTTCTGCCTCTGCATTTGGATACGATCCCTCCCCTCGCTTTAGGATTCGGACTTCATCATTAGTCCCTATCTGTTTACACAGCGGTTTTATAACTCTCCCCCTATTCCCACAAAGGTGCTCAAGTCTCTCCTGCCCAGAAGAGAAGGGAACAGAACCACCACCCTCCTCACTGCTCTTGCCATCATTCCCCACGTCCTCCGGGCTGATCCCTTCCTGGGGGGTTAGCTCTTGCCACTGTCCCAATCATGCCCACATCTTTTCCTCTAGTCCTAATCTCTCTCCCCAGCCTCACAACCATGTTTCCAACGGATTCCCTGCCATCAACACATGGAAATCCCACGGCACCGGCTTCATACCTGAAGTTATCATTTCTGTCCCTTTACTTGAGCTCTGTCTACACTATGTCCACTCGGCCAACAGGGCTTACAGGTTCTACCTCCTTCTGCTTCTCCTGCTGCAATTAGCGTCCCTATCACCATTTACCTGCACAGCTGAAATGACCTAGTCAACACTCTCCCTGACATCAGTCTTGGCCTTCAAGCAACCCATCTTCATCAGCACCAGTCATTTCCTGAAGAGAAGACCCGCATTTGCTGTGCACTGCCTCTGCTGTGGTAGAGTCCAAACCCACGGCAGTCTAGGCTCTCACGATCTGCCTTTTTCTTTCCAGATTGATTCGTCTTTGCTTTCACTGTCTCCTTAACCTGATGTGCTCCCCTCCTCCCACAAAACCCCATCTATTATGCAAGCCCCCACTTAAATGCCACCTCCTCTGTGAGGTCCTTCCTATTCCAGCACCATATTCACACAGTATTTTGTACCTGCCTTGCCAAAAAACATGTGTTATCTGTTTCTCTTACTTCTATTCCTTCCAGGGAGGTCCATCCTTTCATTATTTGTCTATTCCCTACAGTTTGCACACGAGTCCCTACACCTCTCAGGTTTAATTAAATCTCCATCCCACAGGAGATTTCTCAAAAAATTAAAAATAGAAATACCATATGACCAGCCATCCCACTACTGGGTATCTATCCAAAGAACTTGAAATCAGCAATTCCAAAAGTCCCATGCACCCCTATGTTCACTGCAGCATTATTTACAATAGCAAAGATGTGGAAGCAACCTAAGTGCCCATCAACTGATGAATGGATAAAGAAGATATGGTGTATATATATACAAAGGAATACTACTCAGCCATAAAAAAGGATAAAATCGTCCCATTCACAACAACATGGATGGACCTTGAAGGTATTATGTTAAGTGAAATAAGGCAGACAGAGAAAGATGAACTCTGTATGACTCCACTCATATGTGGAAGTTAAACATAGAGACAAAGAGAATTGATTGGTGGTTACCAGGGGAAAGGGGGGGGCACAAAGGGTGAAGTGGTACACCTACAACATGACTAACAATAATGTACAACTGAAATTTCACAAGGCTGTAAACTATCATAATCTTAATAAAAAGTTAAAAAATAAATAAATAAAAATAAAATCTCCATCCCACAGATAGCTGTGCTGACCCTTTTCTTCCAGCTCTGGCCTAGAACCTAAATTTTTCTTCCCAAGCAACACTAAGAAACAAATTCACAGGTTCACCACACGACTGGGAAGCTTTTTGCTGTGCCCTGTTTTAAGTCACCAGCAGGAAGTGAGTGAGTTTTACTATGAGGAGAGAGGTAACACAGTCTTCTCTCTCGCTTGATTCTGGTCATAAATTCAAATACCAGAGGAGGCAGGCAGTCATCATCACAGGCAGAGGCAGCCTGCTCCTTGCTGGGGGAAGAACGTTACTCTGAAGCAGTACCGTTTCTCACAGGGAACAGCCACCTCAAAATAGGAATGGCATGGTGCCAATCACAAAAGAGAAAGAAGAAGAGGGCTATTTCTTTGCTGTGGGGGGGCGCATACTTTGTAGCTGCAGAGTGGCCTACAGAAACCTCTTTAGACATTAAGAGCAAAGAAAAGAAGCATTTCCACTGGGCACCTCAAAGATACCAAGTTTCAGCCTTTTCCATTTCCCTTTGCACCCAAAGAGGGGGAATGAAGAATATAAGAGAACTCGTCAATGATCAAAATGAAACCACACTATTTAATAATTTTAAAAGCCATTATTATAATCGACGTTACATCTCAGAGACAGAAAACCCATCTACTCAGTTGGTTTCTCTTATTCTAGTACATTCTTTTTATTACCTACTCACTCAGGACTCTGCCAAATGGCTGCCTATCAGATCCGCTCTCAGGTGGCCACTGTCCCGACTCAGTACCTATCCCAATGGAGGTCCTCAGGGATGGCTTGCTGACCAGCCAACCCCACCCCTACCCCTACCACCCCAAGGGGCTAGGGTTTGGGGAAGCAGGGGTTTGGGTTGGCTCACTGCTGTACGCCCAGCCCCAGGAAAGAGCCCCACTCTTGATCAAGTCTCGGTGAATTAGTGCTTTCCAAAGCAGATTTACTCAGGAATCAGCAAAATCAACCCTCTCAAAATCTCTTGCTTCTTCCCCCAATTCCTCCTATTCCTGAGTATGGTGACTTAAACCAGGAAACTGCTCACAAGAGGTTGTGCATAGGTTCTGGGGGTGATGTTTTCCCAGTGTTTGAAAGGAACTAAGAGATGCTTTTACTTGAGGAATGTCTTTTCAAGTTGGAGGCTTAAGTCCTTTGATCCAAGGAGAAAAGGACCTGGCTGTTGGCCTGAGCCCTGGAACGAAGTTCAGATCTCCCCCTACAGCTTGCCCCTCTTCCCTCCACACTGGTGAGGGAAGTGGGTAATCTGGAGAAGAGAAGAGGAAAGAGAGAGGGGGCCGGACAAGAGAAGTCTGACGACCGGTTTTCCTCCAGCGTCATCAGCTTTTCCGAAGATCAAAATGTAAAGGTTTTTCTGTCCTAAGTTTTTAAGACATAAAGGAAGCAAACAGATAGAAACAGAAATAACATTAAAATGTTACCATCACATTAAGAATGTATAATGGGTGTTAACCATTATTTCAATTTTCCACCATGATTTCCCAAGACGCGAAAGCCCTCGTGAAGCGGTTTTTGCATTAAGTGTCTTAAGCAAAAGGGTAACTGCTCTGCCAGACTCTGGACAAGAAAAACGTTCTAAAGCAACTGGCCTGGGAAGGCTACAGGAGAAGCCTTTCCTGCCCAGTTTTCTCCTCAGCACTGTCTTCACACGTTCAAATAGGGACTTACTTCAGAAATGTCATTACCAGCGACAACCCCAACCCCAAGACTCTGAATAATCTATGCTTACAAAAAGTCCTTCAGAGATACAGAAAGAACTTACAGAGCAAAGACTGGCATTCAGGGTGCGGCCATGCTATTTGTTACTTAAAACAAAGGAAAACTTACTTGGGTAGTGATAGGAGGCAGGTCTGGTGGGCACAGCAGCTGCAGCAGCATCCACGTGAGGCATGTCACCAGCAGGACGGAAGCCATCCACTTCAAACTGCCATGGTATGTTCCCTGCATCTACACAAGGTGCAGACAATCGTCCCATGAGTTCTCAGTAACAACAGCAAGAGAAGGAGTGCCGTGCAGGGTGGGGATAGCTAACTGCGAGCACTTCAGGTTCAGCCAAAGCAACCGGGCCAACCCTTTCGTTACAGGATTCTAAGACATTTCCAACAAGGCTATTTGCCAATGTATTCACTTCTCAAAGTGTTCTTAGGCTTTGAAGAATGAGATTCATGTACAAAATTCAATTCATTACCCAATAGGAAAATCAATCCAGTGACAGAGAAGAATTCACTCGATTTGCTGATAAGCATTTGAATTCTATTTAAATATCAATGATTTAACCAAGTTAATTACAAAGAATCTGCAAAATTTATTAAGTCTTTTCATTTAATTGTTCAAAATATTATACTTTCAGACTTGGCAATGAAGCTCATGAGGCTAAATGATAGGTTATACACAAATATAAAGACGTCCCAAGCTGGGAAGACCGTGAGAGATGATCAACTCTCCACCCCTATTCTATACTTAAGCAGCAGGCTCCCAGGTGAGGCAATCTAAGGCAGGGCCATAGCTGGGACACCAGTTTCTAGACAATTTAGCTAATATTCTTTCACCTCCATTTTTTCTTTTTAAGATTTTATTTTTTTTCCTTTTTCTCCCCAAAGGCTCCCGGTACATAGTTGTATATTCTTAGTTGTGGGTCTTCCTAGTTGTGGCATGTGGGATGCTGCCTCAGCATGGCCTGATGAGCAGTGCCATGTCCACGCCCAGGATTTGAACCGACGAAACCCTGGGCCGCTGCAGCGGAGCGCACAAACTTAACCACTCGCCCACGGGGCCAGCCCCTGACCTCCATTCTTTCATTTGGTTTCCCAAATCTGAGGCAGCTGACAGAATCAGTATAATTTAAAGAAAAATAACTTAGCATCTTCATATTCCATAAAAAGGGGAAAAACACAAATTAGAAAATCACTTATTTTAAATCTGAGGCAATCCCAAACTTGGTAAATTAAGTTAAGGTTTACTTGTGGGCTTAGCTCCAATTTTGAAATTATTGGTTACCCTAAAATTTTTTAAAAGTAGAACTGAAATGCACCCCTGAAAATCTGTGATATAGAAATGAGGCGATATATCCATATTTGTGGCTTTATCACAAAATACAAATGTCGTAATTTCTAACTCTTTTGCTTTTCATAACAACGGAGGTATTTCACCAAAACTAAGATTTCTACATTTTCAACTTATAAAAACCAATACTCATATTTGAACTTACATTGAAAAGATGATTCAAATTCCTCAATATCCTTACAAGCTAGCTTGTCCAGATTTGAAAATGCACTTTTGTCTTGGAGTTCAGTTTGTCTTTGATAAAGACTGGATTGGAAGAATAAAATTCATGAATGTGAAGCTTTAATAACGTAAAACCCAAGAACACAGGGTGATAAGGAGCCTTGTGTGACTTGAGAAAATGCTTTAGAGAATTCATTTTTCTTCAGCTCATTGAGAATAAGAGCTGCACTGCACTGGGCACTCGGCACGCATCGCTCTAAACAGTTCATACACGCTAACTCAGTTACTCCTTATAACCACCTCAGGCTGTGAGGCAGGTACCACCCAAAGAATGATGTTGCACCCTCAATGCTTGTCCTAGGAGGAGTTTATTTTTTCAAGAACCATAAAACATTTAGGAAAAAAACAAATTCTGTACGCCATCAGCACAAGCCAGCTGCGACGCAATACTGTAAGCCTGATGTACATCCGAGTGCCCTAACCCAGCACGTGTGTCTTGTCTCTTTGGCTTTATCACAAGAAAGAGCAATGTAAGAAAACATTATATGCTTTAGGACCACATGTGGCAGTTTTCAATTCTGTACAGTACAACTGATTTACCTTGCACATGCCCAGGATCGAACCTAGAACGAAGGGGTCAGAATCTCCCACCATGGGGACCAGGCACAGGCAGGAGTCCCACGTGTAACCCGAATGCCACCCTGAGGGACCCACCATTGAGCTTCTAAACACATCCACCTCATCTTGCTTCAGCAATCATACCCGAGGACCCATCATCCCTGTAGAATTTATTTCAATGATAGACAAATTGGAACCTTATTTGTTTATATTTAAATGCCAAAATATTTTTAAATGACTTTTTAATGATGTATAAAACTGTTTCAAGTTTAAAAATAAACTGAATTTATTTGCTTTCACAGATTTTGTACGTTGGTTTTTTTTTTTTATCTTTATAAGCCAAGTCTATTCAGGGAACTATGAGGATGCTTATTGATACCATAGTGCATATTCTATATATAAGTTTAGCAAACAAGTGGAAATTACCTATTTGCTAAAAGGTATCTTTTCCCCCCAGGTAATTCAGATGATTCTCAAAGATCATACATCATCTTACAACCTGACAAATTCTACAGCAAATTCTGTACTGCCACATGGTCTTTAATATCACCTAAAAACCCCAAACAAGTCAAGGCGGAGACCCCAGGCAGCTAAGCAGCCTCAGCTGCGGCTGAGCAGAAGGCAGTATTTACCTGGCCTTCTGCTCCAGAGGGCTGCAGACAGAATGGATGGAAAGGCTGTGCCTAGAATCAGCAGGTGAAGGCTGGGGTGTTCTGTCAGGACAAGGACTGGGAACAGCAACGTGGGATCGGCCCAGACCTAAGGGGCAGAGGGACCAGGGCAAGAATATCACAAATTGTTTGGAGAAGACAGCAATGTGGTTTCTAACGAGTTTATTACTTTGAAAATAAATTCTATTATGCTTGCAAACAGCTGAGTATGATGCATAAGTGAGCCACAAAATTAACAATTGAAGCAACTAAGTGAAACTGCAATGATCACAATAAAGTGTATAAAAGCAACCAGCAGTAAAGGAAAAGCCATTATCCCTCTCTGAACACCTCTGCATGCCAAGCAAAATGCTGGAACCTGACCCTCTATCCCACTGCCTCCCACATCAAGCCTGCTAAGCAGGAAACCACAGGCTCAGAGAGAGGACACTGAGCCAGACTTTCCTAGGCCCGGCTCCCGCCTGCTCTTTCCACTGGTGGCCAGGGCTGCACTCATTCACACAGGAGTCCACTGAGGACCAGATCCATCGACAGCCAGGGCATCCTGCGAACCTTTTTGCGGTAGCTTACCTTCCAGATACATTTCACCATCCAGGCTTCTTTTAGCTTTTGGAAGGGGAGTGGAGGAGAGGCGCCTGGAGGAAGAGCCTCTGCGTAGCCGTGAGGCCGCACTGCCCGTCAGCACTTCCGACGCGTCGCTCTTGTCCTCTATAAGCGTGCCCACTGGAAGCCGCTCAGAGACAACTCTGTCCTCTGCAAACACACATCCTTCGGAGGCGACTGAAGTCATGTTCTTGAGAGCAGCTAGCAAGTTCAGGGGTGGCGGTGGGCTGGGGGCCGGCAGCGGGCTCTTCACAGAGTGCTGACTCAACTTGTGGTGGTAATCTCGGAAAGCCCGTTCCAGGCGCTCCGCCTCCTGCTCTAGCTCCTTCACCCTTGCCTTGGTATTGGCCACAAACTCAAGGTCAGAGTCCGGGGAACTACCGTCCATGCTAGCAGTGGGATAACTTGGGATCCTTGGTGTAACTGTGCCTGCCATCAGCTTTTCCTGTTGGAGAGGATTTTTCAAGAAATCCCCATTTATATCATCGCCATGAGGCAACATTAGTCCACCAATGGAATGACGGATCAGAGACGGCTTCAGGTTGCGGTACACTTCATTCTCTAGGGCTGCAGGTTACAGAAAGGTAATGTGAGAAAGGAGGGGAAGAGGTGGAGAGCAAAATTAAAATATGCTCAAGAATATTTTTTTTGAAAAATGACAGAGAGAAAGAATAAAGACAAACTTGCACATTAAACACTTTCTGAAGCCACGGTAATTATAATTATTAACATTTATTGAGAGCTTATATGTCCCAGCTTCTTTCGTAATGCATACTACTGCATAATCCATTATGCACAATCTTGAAATCCAAAAAGCTCTGAGAATTGAAAATTTATTCATAATTTATTGGGGTGGCAAAGCCTAACCAGACCTGAACTCATTTGATTGAAAAACTTGACCTGAACTTACATAAATCCATTTATCATCTTTATTTATTCCATCTAGCATGAATATGCATACATCTGACTGCAAAATAATTCATGTGTCAGGGCTGGCCCGGTGGCACAGCGGTTAAGTTCGCATGTTCCACTTCGGCGGCCTGGAGTTCACCGGTTTGGATCCCAGGTGCGGACATGGCACCACTTGGCAAAAGCCATGCTGTGGTAGGTGTCCCACATATCAAGTAGAGGAAGATGGGCACAGATGTTAGCTCAGCGCCAGTCTTCCTCAGCAAAAAGAGGAGGACTGGCAGCAGATGTGAGCTCAGGGCTAATCTTCCTCAAAAAAAAAAAATAATAATAATTAATGTGTCTCACTATAGGATGCTGCCCCAGAAATCCAGTGTTTGGCCCAAGTTTCAGATAAAGGAATGAAGACCTGCAGTCACAATGCTGTGGGCTAAGAACTCTCACTGCTCCCATTTTACAGATGAGGGGACTGCGGCTGGTCACACAGTTAGCAAGGCGGAGAGCCGCTGGGATCTCCCAAAGCCAGGCCAGGATGTGTGACGGCTCCTCTCCTGCAATGGCTCCTCACTGGTGCTCTGGGACAGACGCTTGCAATGGGCCACACATGTGCTTGAAAAGTTTCCATCTTCATTCAACTATTGTTCATGATACGAGATCGCTATGATTTCAGCTGGGGGCGGTTTGGCAAACAGAATTGTTGACAGAAAATGAAGAATAGGAAAGAGTAGAAATGAGGAAAGAGATTAAAATAAAACTAGTGCAGGGAGTCAGGAACAAGGGACTGCCAAGGAAAGAGAGCAAATGGGAACTGAAGAAGCTCAGAACCAGGAAGCAGGAGAAACCAGTTCAACTGGTAACACACAGAAACCTCCTTTGAGCTGGAAAGCAGGTGGAGAAAATCTCTAAGCTGCAGCATACTTGTTATGAAGTAGGAAGGGGCAGACATCACGCATCCACAGTGAAGACACAGTAGTAACATGACAGCAATAACCAAGTCCTGAGTATGTTATACGTGCCAGGCACTGTACTGGAACCCATCGCATTGCTTCTTCATTCACCATGGCATGGTAGGTATTAGTATCCCCATTACAAAAAGGAAATGCACGTCCAAGGAAGTCAAAGGGACGTGCCCAAGGTCAAAGAACTAACTTCAAAATTGGGGTCAGAAAATAAAAACTGTTTCCTGGTATTGGGAGCAATGCTCTTTTTGCTAGGCCACCCTGCTTCTCCCAGAATTTACACATCTGTCAAGGAATACATAAAACCACTGAAGAGTTGATTGGCCTTATTATCAGGGGAATAAATAAAGGAAAGCCTAGGCCCAGGATGAATTTGGGGACTTCTGTGTCACCACCACACATTTCCTATTTGGGGTTATGAGGCTCCCCCAAGCCATGGCACACCTGTGAAAGCAAGTCACTTTAGCTGCCGACCCAGCCGGCATTTCTGAGATGGACAGGGAGTTTTACTTCTAAGATAGCATATTTCTATGGCTTTTCCCCTACTATGAGAATTACTACAAGTTCAACAAGTAATGATCATTACATTTCCACAAACGTCAGAAGCTTCACACACACAGGTTAAAAATGTCTCTAACCTGTCTGAGTTTGTTTCAGTTGCAATTTTAACTCGGCAACCTGCGTAGTTAGCCTCCTCACAGTGGCATCATAATCTAGTATTTGGGCCTTTAGCCGTGTAGAGTGCTCAATCTGAAAAGATGGAAAGAAGAAAAAGAAATCCATGCAAAACAAATCACAGATCACTTGAAAAGAAACAATTCTCTGATCAGGCTTATTCTCGTTTTCTGTTTTGCCAATTCTGAGCAGCTTTACACCCTATAACACAACTGTGACAGAACACACAAGCAAGTTTTTCACCTCCGTTTTCACTCATTCATCTCAAAGAACAGCTACTCTAGGGCACGAGGCAGACATCAGAAAGAGACCATCAATGTGTATAAGTCGCAGGGTGAGAATCAAGAGACAGTTTAACAGCAGGCACCATTAGGACTTGGAAAATTTCATGTTTACGTTTATTTGCTTTCCTCTGGATTTTATTACTATTATGAATATAAAGTCATATAATCACTTGAGAATTTTCTCAGATGAGAAAGGATACCCTTAGCATATTGGGAGAGTAATTTTTGATGTTAAAATAAATCTGATTTACGCTGGTGCGATGTAAGCCCAGTTTACATGTCTCCAAAGTGGACTGGCCTAACACCTGGACAAGCGAAGAGCAATACTTACTTCACTGTGCAGCTGTCTCTGCAGAGTTTGCTTGTGGCTTTCAAACTCCTTATGCTCAAACGCGATAGCATTTTCTACCTTCTTTAATTCTTTCTGAAAAATCACCAGCTCAGGAGATGGCTGAGCTATGCCTACAAACGTAAAAAAGAAAAAAGAACCCCAGTCATTACCAACCTGAAGTGTTCTCATTTCACTTGACAAAAGCAGCTAAAGACATTTTAAATTGTTCTTCCTCTTCTTTGTACACATGCAATTAATATTTATATTATTAATATAATTAATATTTATATTATATTATATATAATTAATATTTATATTATATATATTAATATTATATTAATTCTATTAAATGGGCTAGGAACAATGCTGATTCACAAATTTCAGAACAAAAGAATTTAATGCACGTAAATGCAAACTTTACTACTGTTCAGAGTCCTACTCCAAGTAAAATAATTCTTTCAAATCCTCAAATTAACTTGAAAACCCACCCTCTCTACCACGAACAGAAGGCATGGAAGAAGCACTCTATCAAACCAGTGGATGAGTGCCCCCAGGGCCAATCCAATCTATGCATCTGGCAGTGGCACTCAGGGTCCAGGCAAAAAGCAGACGGCATCTCCAGTTCGGGTCACTGGAGGACCCTTTAATAAAGAGTGACTTATGTAGGGTAGCCACAAAGGATAGTGTAGTTCCCTGGGCTAGCACCGGGCCCCACTGTTACCTACTTCTTGGGCCTGGAGGGGAGGGGAGGGAGGAATTCCCAGAACTGGAGAGCGCGAGCTGGCACAGGCGCAGAGTGCTGGTAAGAGGCCATTCCGCAAGCATGGGGATCTTGCTTGGCTAAGAGGCGCAGGGCCACCACAGGGCCACTGTCATGGAGGTAGGGGGATAATAACCACCTCGACCTCACTCTCCTCCCTCCCTCGAAGCGAGTGAGGGTGTCCCCATTGGCCAAACCCAACCAGTGGTCAGAGGGTGCGGGGAGCCTAGTACCATCCAGAGGCAAATGTGTACAGTTTAAAAATATTTCTTCTTAGTGACACTATTAATTATGCAGTAGCAAGCAAAGAGGGAGTAACCTCAATCCAAGAATCTTGATTTTATAAAATCTCCCCAACTGAAGCCTCCCTTACAGGTAAAAAGCAGTTTCATAATACGGAGCTAATATGAATTACAAAAACATGCAAATCAGAAAAAAAGACATACGGTTTAGGAGATGCAAGTTTTCATTTCTACTCTCTTCCAGTTGCTGTTTAAGTAATTTATTTTGTGCCTGAAGCTCCAGTTTCTCTTCTTTGAGTAGTGAATAGTCACTCATCTCTTTAACTTTTTCATTCAGCAGGTGGTTTTGCTTTGTTATTGCCAAAGACTGGGCTTTCATAGACTCTAACGCAAGCTGGAGTGGAAAAGGGAGAACATATTTGAACAATGACTTTGCAATACTGTTTAAGTAAAAGCTGGCGGGCTGCTTTCAGCTGGGTGTCACATTTAATTAAGGTCACTTGACTGAAGTACGGGTCTTTGCAATGACAAGACCCTAACCACAACAATGGAATCATCTTCTTCCCTAGAGTTGGGGCAGAGGGAAGTTCACACAGCTTGAATTATACAGAACCCTGTCCTACAAAACAGGGGCTTCTGTTTGTCACCCCATTTTCCAGATGTAACCAAGGACCCAAGAACAATCACAGATTGTAGCAATATATTTTTTTAAATAAGAAAAGATGAGATAGATATCACTAACATGCTATGGGGTACTTTCCTTTTCTTAATATAATATATCTCATGTTTGGATACAGAAGTCTACAAAGTTCTCAAATAAGTCAGTCATCACTATTGCAAAAATAAATTTTATATACAGAGCGTATTTTAAGTACTTAAAGTTCCAGCTGTCTTTCAGATGGCAAGCTCATGAATGAACAGAAATAAAGTCCCAGTGGCATGTGAAAAATGCATCTCATTTTGTTTTCACCTGCAAGCTCCCAATGGAGTGACAGGAATTTTTCCTTGCTGCTGATGGGAAAGCAGAGAGGCTGAGGTAGAAACTAAGATGAAGTGGCCACCAGCTATGGGCCAGGCACATAAATCAGCTCGCTGAAGTCCCTCAACAACCACAGGATGTGGGCAATAGCCCCAAGTTTACAGATAAGGAATCCAAGGGCATGGAACTTGCCCAAAGACACCCAAGCAGCAGGGGAGAGAGAGGATTCAAGCAGGACTCCAGGCCCCAGAGGACATTCTTTCTATGCTTCCCCAGGAGACTACAATTGAAATGAAGACTGCCTGAACTAAAGTTCAGCCATCACCTTCTTAGTCACATAATAAACAGTCCCAACATATCAAGAGGATAACTTAAGATAAATTACGTATGACTAAAACTAAAAGTTCAGATATTGTCTAACATCTAGTTCAAAAAAAACAAGAGGCTTAACAATTACCTCAAGTTCTTTCACACGATTTACAGAATGATTGAGTTCTTCCTTTTTTGAATTAACAGCTATGAGCTCCTCTTGCAAATGCAGAGCTTTTTCTGAAAGAAAGAACCCACCAATTAAATATCATCATGTTTTTCCTAGTGAATACAAAAGCCATTTAATAATTTATGGCCAGTATGTCAGACCTAATAACCATTATTTCATAATCTAAAATAGCAGATGTTGGAGTTAAAAAATCAGCAGGCAAGTAAGAAACAGAGGCCTGTTACCCAACAGGTGATGGGCAGCTAGTTATAACGGTCACATGTGTGGGGAACTTCCTCCTGCTACACACACTAACCAGAGTTACACCATCTGCTCAGAGCCCTCATGCTGACAGATCTGAATTTCCTTAAATACAAAGGTTTGTCTGTTACCATTTTAGTCACTATTTTGTTGTTTTCACTTCATCTAACACAAGTCTGTGTAGATATATCATAAAAAGCAATTTACTGAATACGTGATGGTACTAATTCCTCAAGAACTATTAGTCTCTGCAAGACAGTTGCAAAGGAGCAGCCAGCCACATACTGGGTGACCTTACAGGTCAGTATCAAGTACCCAGCTCTGGTTTACTCCCAAGAATTAATTTGAAATTTCCACCAAAAGTTCAACTTCTTGTCACAGGCAAGTTCCTACAAACATATTGAAATGTAAAATATCTGAAGATTGAAAAATTCGCCAACTTTCCTAGTCCTGGGCTAATGTATACAGCAGTTTAGGAGAGTATATGTCAAGTGAAAATATCATGAAGCACAAAAATATATTAGAAGTAAAAGAAATAATAAACTAGGTCACAGGGGACAAAGTTAAAATAAAATTTTCCTTAAGTAAAAAATGAAGTCTCTCATGGTTAAGAGTAATATTTACTGGGTGGCAATAAGTTGCTGCCACCTTCTTGACAATCACAGATTTATCAAAATATATTGAAATAAAGTTGGATAACATCTTACCGATATATTACCAACCTTTGTGAATAAATAAAAGGTTAAACATGAAGGTTTGCAAAAACGTAGTGAAAGACAATTAGTTTTTTAATTTTGTAAAATTAAAAGGATAAAAAAATGTGCAATTCTGTAGTAACAATGACGGGTAAGCTACATATTTTTAGGATATAGAACAGACCTGATTTAGGAAGCTAATAACCTACATCGGAACTGAAAAACACAGCTTTCTTCCCCCAAGAATCACCTTTGTTCTTCCTTTCATCTTCAATCAGTCTATTAGTTCTACTGATGTAGTCGTCCTTTAATTCAAGTTGATACCTGCAAAGCAGAATGACTAAAAATGAGTTCCTTGTCATTTTCCTGGACAGACTTCTATTGACGCATGAGCTTATCTATGGCACCGGGGCACCTAAGGGCACTGACCATGGCAATGCAGAAACTGCAGGTCTCTCAGTGCTAAGGCCAGGGATCTGAATTCTGAACATAAAAGGGCTGGTAAAACCCTGCTGCGATCCTGTAAATTGGGTCCCAAAAACTCAACCACACAATGAAGGGTCCTGTTGTTGTGAGGTTACTGAGAGCAAGTGCATCTCAGTTGGTCTGGACTGACACAAAGGAGTACATTAAGTTAAACTTACACTGTACACAACAGACTCTAAATCCCAAATGATAACAAGTCGGTCACTTCCAATCCACCTGTGCTGCCTCCCCACTCCCAACCAGGATAAGAACTTTCGCCTGAGGGAGCTGAGCACAGTATTGAGGGCTGATTACCAATAGGATTATATCTGGATTAGTGATATCAAGAGGCACATTTTCCCAGAGTTTTACTTATCTCCACCAGCTTTTCCCAGCTGACTTTCTGGTTCAGAAATGGGAGAAAGGAAAGAGAAGCCCTCTTGTGGTGAATATCCTCCAAATTCCAACATTTGCCATGAGGATACTCAAAGCCAGACAATGATACCAAACAGTTTACTATCTCCATAGCTATGTAAAGTTAACCTACACACTCTTACTCCTCTATTTCTAGAAGTTTAACGACTACAGATACTTCAGTGTTTACTACCATATTAACAAGGGGAACTGACATTAAACATGTAGATAAAATCCAATATTTCAAAACTGATACATGGAAAAGGTGCTCTATTTCTTTTTTAATAGAATTCTTTTAAAGAACAACCTCAAGGAACTTTTGCAAGTACCACATAATGGAACATCAATGACAAATTATGGGAAAGGCAGTAAAAAGAGGTCACTGATTAAGAAAGACCCAGAGCAGCAATGCTGAGTCATCTCTTCACTAGGATTTCATTTATTCAGTAAGTACTAACTGAACTTATTACGTGCCAGACGCTATACTGAGCACCAGAGAAAGAAGTTACCATATGTGCTGAATGTCTTTGAACTGAGGTACTATTCACTTGCACACAAAACTCAGACAATAGGAAAGCCACAGTAACCCTAGTTGTCCATATTTTCCTTTCTCTATGCCATTTTTTGCTTCATATAGTTAACTTTATTTCTTTTGATTCTGGCTTTGCAGAATCTTGAAGGAATAAGATTCCTTATTCCTTGACCAATAAGATTCACTGACCAATACTATAACCACTGAGTTGAATAATTTAAAAACTGTTAGATATCCCCATCTAGAGGCAGTATGAGTGGGGTAGAGGAAAAGATAACTAAAAGTGATTATAATTCCAATTTTACACTCTATCAGCTGTGCAAGCTGAGCTAGTCACATGGCGCCCTAAAAATTAAAGCAAATCACAGGCCCTCAATAAATGTTAGAGAAGCTACAAATAAGAATGAGCAGAGGACACTATTTTCTATACTCTTTTTAAAACTATCAACTCAAATACTCAAGGGAAAGGCTTGACTGTCAATGAAAACATGTATTTTTTTAAACATTAAATGCTGTCATAAAATGTTAGTCTCATCTACTTCATTGGTGTTGCCATGTTTCCACCAACTTAATTCAAACATGTTACTTCTTTTAAAACACCAACAATTACTTGAGAAGTTCACTCTTGAGCTTTTGGTCATAGGTCTCCTCAATACTCTTTATATTCAGCTCCCGTCTCCTAAGAGCATCAGTCACGCTTTTATTCTTTTCTTCTTGTAGCCTCTGGGCCCTGAAATTAGCAAAAATAGATAAAGCAAACAAGAAAACTATAGTATCTGAAATAGAGAATTTAGGGGGAAAAAATAACGTGTTTTTAGCTCCACAGACTAAAACTGTGATGTGACTGTCACTGCTGGGAAGTAAACGAAAAGAGCCAGAAGTCCTCCATCTATTTTATGAACTGACCTAGTGACGATGGATCCAAACTAGGAGATGGAGCTATATGGTGGCACCTGGCTGCAGGGTGTGTGAAAGTGTCAAGACCAAAGTGGTTTCTCACAGAAGAGGATTCACACTTAACAAATGAATTACAAGTGATAAATGGCCATAATCAACTCAGAGGTCCAAGAATGGTGTTATTAATTACAAAGCTACAAGCAAAAAGTCAGCATACTTAAGGGCTTATTTCTTCTATAATACTGTTTCCAACTGTGAGATTTAATTGATTAGCCCATAGATATTAAAGGTAGAAGGTTCGATTTTGGCCTTTAATAATCTATCAATCAAATACTGAAGAGTGCCTAAAGAGATAGCCAAAGATAGATGGATTAATCAGAAGTTCCAAATACACATGAATGGAATGGTCTTCATAGTGAGACCTTCAATCAACCAGAAAACCAATTCCAGAGCCAGAGAACTGGGTTCTCAGGTACTTAGATCAAGCCATAACGAGAAGTGGTGCAGAACGCTGACCGTTCCAAGCGGAGGCTAAAGCTGTGTGTTAGCTCCCTCCGCTGGCTAATCTGTAAAGCTAAGGAGCAGTAAACTACATCAAAGCTTATATACCTAGAAGGGAGAAGTAGGGGAAGTAGAGGTAAAGAAGTGATTACATAATCATGAATCATGTCTGCCCAAACTTGGTTCCTTTTCTTTTCTCTCTCGTAATCAATTTACCTCTTCACTACTGCCAAAAAGAGAGTGAGGTAGGCAGAGAGAAGAAATCAAACAAATCAAGCCTACATATAAACGAGAAAACAACATTAATGAAGATGGAGACAAATTCTTTAATGAAATAAGACTGCTGGAGTATCTGTGTCAATTAATGGCAGATCCCAAATGGGAAAGAAGGTTTATTCCACAAACTACAGACTGGTGGGCTTGCTATTAATCCCAGGTAAGATTTGAAGGATGAAACATTTGTGAGCACTCACAAAAAAGTAAGTAACACACACACCATGAGAAATAGCTTCACCTAGTACAAGTCAGAGCCACCGTATTTCCTTTTTTGACAGCAGAGCAGGTAAATGTGGCAGGTCTGGATATCTGGAATCCAGTTACTATATGCACATGAAACTGTTAGATCTGAATGATCGAAAGTAAATGTGAAACATATGATTTGCTAAAGCATTATTAATTTCTTTCCTTTTTCTCCCAAAGCCTCCTGGTACACAGTTGTGTATTTTTTAGTTGTGGGTCCTTCTAGTTGTGGCATGTGGGACGCTGCCTCAGTGTGGCTTGATGAGCAGTGCCATGTCTGTGCCCAGGATTCGAACTGGTGAAACCCTGGGCCACTGAAGTGAAGCGCACAAACTTAACCACTCAGCCACCGGGCCAGCCCCAAGCATTATTAATTTCTTCAAACTATTTGTCTGGTCTTACTGTAGCCTGATGATAGCGTCTCATTCTGCTTTTTATCCCAATGTCTAATTTTCCAAAAGTGAAACCCTAGTCTTTATTTCTCTTAACCTGTGCCTTTTAAACTAGGCAATGTCACCTTTACAGCCAAGAACTCTGCTTGGCAATTAACATCAGAATATTAAGACATATATTCAGTAGTTCTTTTTAATTTCATTCATTATGAATACCCAAAATGAACATGTTACTTACAATTCAAAAGCTTCAATTCTCTGCTTCAGCTCTGCTTCTCTGCCTCTTAGCAAATCTATATCTTTTAGCAGAAGCTGCCTTTGAGCATAAATTTCTCTTGTTTCAGTCTGTAGAGGAAAGCATTAATTTTTAGCAAGGAAGCTCGACAAAATAAAATAGATTTGAACTAATAGACTGCTTCCTAAATTCTAGGAAACAAAGTACAGACATTTAGAGTAACAATTTCACTTTCAAGAGGTTCCAACTGAAGGTATGCTTTTTGCCTATTCTACTTACACAAAAAACTTACTCCCTCCCCCAATGACTGTTAAACTACATTACCCTATATTCCTAACATCCCTTGTCTAATTATTCTACATAGTTAATTAACATCTCTCAGACACTTACTTAAAATTTTGATAAGTTTTTCAGGAAGAAGAAAGGAAACAAAACGTACAGTCAGCAATAAAACTTAATAGAATTCCCATGGTTCTGTTGTCATTTGAATCTTTCAGTTCATAGGTCACTCTGACTCAGCATTTGCAAGCTCATATGAACTCCCAAATGAACAGGCCACACTTCCATTTATGTGTTCACTGAGCAAGGATTTACTGAATATCTGTCATATGACAAAGAGCATACTAGGAGCTGGATATAAAAAGATGAACAGATCTAGTCCCCATCTTTAAAAAATTCACAGTTGAGTCAGGGAGAGAGAAACAAACAATCACACTGCGATGAGATGATTTTACAACCAAAGTGCAAAAGGACTCCATGGCAAGAACAATGCCTGAATGAGTCTGTCAGTGGGAGCCAGGGAAGGTGTCATAAGGAGGTGACAACTTAAGCTGGATTTTGAAGGACAGGACAGTTTTATCAGGGAGAGAAGGGGAAGGGCATTCCAGGTGGTGGAATAAAGGCCAAGAGGACAGAGCCGCAGGTTGAGGTTTCAGGGGAAGATTGGAAACAAAATGCAGTGTGCTGCTATTGGAGCAAAGGTGAAGGTCCCTGGAGTAGAGGAGTCCAGGGCTTTCTATGAGGATAGCAACCTTCTCCATAGCCTTCAGAGAATCAGTTAACTAAATGGGGATTTGGGTCTGTTAACTGGCTGATCTGCTCTAGTCGGTCACCTACTAGATGAAGTTGCTAGTCTAAACACAACTCAATCATCTCAAGGACTGTGCTTCCAACATTTATCTTTATAGCTAAAACAAGCCCAATTCCCAGAAATGCTATACAAAATCGTAGAGGGGTGCAATTACCATTAAATAACTGGGTCTTACTCAGAAGCCCTGAGCAAGGGTGGGCGCTGGGAGGAAGGCCCCTCCTTTCAACGTCTCCTGACATCAGTCGTTCTGGTTCTACATAAGAAACAGTGCCCCTGTTTCTGCTCTGAAACACACCCCTAGGAAAGGAACCTGTTTTTCCTAAAGGAGTGGATCCAATGCCTCCAGCTGACACACACTCCCTGCCACTCCTCAACCTCTCTACCACCTGTCCAGTCACTTTCCTGGGTAACGAGATCAAATGGCCACGTAGATGACCCTCGCAGCCCTAGACTCCTCTACTCCAGGGACCTTCGACCTGTGTTCCAATAGCAGCACACTGCATTTTGTTTCCAATCTTCCCCTGAAACCTCAACCTGCAACTCTGTCCTCTTGGCCCATCTTTAATCTTCCACCTGTCAGTATCCCCAGACCTATTCCTTAATGTCTTTAAGACTGCCACATAGCACCTCCTTCTCCCCTAGGTTAGTAGCCACCCAACCCCTCTCCTCTGGTTCCCTTCACGACCCAGCCAAACCCCAATGTCTTCAATTAAATAGGCTGCCTACCTCAAGTCAAATAAATTCAGCTCTACAAAGCTCCACTCCCCAAGCACCTCTATCTTTCCACCCTCAGTGACCTTACAAGTCCTCCCAAGAGCTATAACAGAACGGTCACCTACAAGCACTTTGTTTGGTCTTCAGTTCCATGCTGTCCATCTCAGTTGGGCCCTCAAGGCAGTTTGATCAGTCCTGTCTGCTTCAGAGAGCTGCTCTTCCTTTACCCCCAGGCAGCCACTCCACACCTCTGATCCTCTCCTCGAAGCTGCTACCTAACCTCAAATTTGCCACTTACTTAGTGTGAGTTTCTCACATTCCAAATGTGGATGTCCACCTCCACAGTCTGTCATTCCAGCAGTCTCAGCAGAAAGGAGTCTGCGTGTCCTTTTCAAGGCCAATCCTGCCACTTATGCTCTTGACCCCAGTCCCTACTGCTCCTCTAGGGCCTTGTTCATCCATTGTTCCAGCCATTGTCCCACCTTGTACCTGGACCATGAGCCAATCTACTAACAGCTGCAGGAAACAGCCACCCAGTAAAGGATTTTAAAATGTTACCTCCTGGTGCTGTTGAATTCTCTCAAGGGTCATCTTTTCCCGAGAAATCAGGGCTTCAGATTTTGCTTGACAAGCTCTGTCAAATTTGTTCCAGAACTCGGCTACTTCCTTCTTAGACTTTCTTTTCTCTTCCATTTTAACTTTTGCTATTTCAGTATCTTTAAAATACTTCAACTGCCAATTGATGACAAATCATTGTAAATACCAATAACTGTACTAAAGAAATAGTAACTAATTCTCTCTCCATGGCTAGGTTTAATATTAACGTTCTGTGTAAATATATTTAGTTTACTTCACCTTTAGTTTCATCTTCACTGTACCTGTATGACTCATTCAAAAGGCATAAAGAAATGACATCAATTGGAAAGGAAAATAACATGCACAACAGTATAGTAATGCACTCATTAATAAAGATTCTAGAGTTCTCGTCAAGATGACGCCGTGAGCAGATGTTGAACTCGCCTCCTCCCACGAACACAACCAGGTTACAATAATTTTAGGAAGAATCACCCTGGATTGAAAACTGAAAACTGGATAAAAAGAACCCCCACAACAAGGGACAGTCCTGACGAAAGCAGAAGAGGCAGTAACTCTGGCTGGAGAGGAAAAAAGCCACCTTTGGGAGCAGCAGAGCTTCTCAACTGGCCAGGCAGGAGCCAACCTAAGGTACGAGCCTTCCCTGGAGGAGTGAGGTCCGGAGTGGGGGCAATACTGCTATAACCATCCTTCGCACTCAGCCCAACTGAGACAGGGGTCTTCCTGTCTGGCTTTGCTGACTATTAACTGCAGCGAGGA
This sequence comes from Equus caballus, assembly GCF_041296265.1. Classification (NCBI taxonomy): domain Eukaryota; kingdom Metazoa; phylum Chordata; class Mammalia; order Perissodactyla; family Equidae; genus Equus; species Equus caballus. Next base: position 10,096,858 of record NC_091715.1, on the reverse strand, counting down.
CACCCTAGAAAAGCTATCGGCCGAAAGCCGAAAAGATCCGGGTCTTAAAGGGCCCACGCACAAACTCACTCATTGCAGCAACCTAAAATCACCAGAGAGAAGGCTGACTGTCCTTTGGTGAAACAAGACTCACCTGGTGGGCTCTGGGGGCATCTTGGTGAGAGGAGGATCCTCTCCAGAGACTGAGACATTGGTGGGGGCCGTTGTTCTGAGCTGGTCCAGGCGTGCCGATACAGACACTGGTGGGGGCCACTGAGGTGCGTCCCTTGGGCTATTAGCCCAGGGGTCTGCCACACCCACTAGAGCACAGATTTAATCCAGTTCAGCCAGGGCAGGCAACCCACCCCAGGGACTGGCCCCACCTAACAGCAAGCCCTCAGGCTACTTTTCAGCCTGCATTGACTGAGTGCCTTGATCCTCTACAGGCAGGCAAAGGTGTCTGCCTGTGTGGGGCAGGGCTTGTGTGAGGACCAGGTGAACTGTGGGGGGCATTGGGGTAGAGGTGGGGGCCTCTGCAGTGTGGTGGTGGGGCATGCTCCAGGGCGTTGAGGAGTGTGTACGGACCAGGACTGTGCTGACAGTGTATGTGGTCCTGTGGGGGGTGAGGCTTGTCAGCTGCAGAAGACTTGTGTTTCACAAATAGCCATAAAAAGGATCAGCCCCACCTTCCAAAGCCTGAAACAACTGACTGCCCCCATGCCAAGGGCTAGCCCCACTCAGCTGCACTCCTAAGAGAACTGACATCAGCCTTGTTGGCCTCAGGCCTATCACAACTGTACGCCCCTGAGCCTAGCAACCAGCTACACTGGGTACCAACCCAATTAAGAGGACAACTGCAATAAGAGTGTGCTAATAGACTTTGTAGCCAGCAGTGCTGAGGCCCCTCCAAACCGGATTTACAAACAGCTGGCCAGGGAAGGAAAGATCAGACTCCCTGGGTACCTGCAGTGGGAGCAACCCTGCCACAGCAGAAGAACACAAGTAGCCCACAAAGGGGTCACTCCTGGTTCTTATGGTCTGGTGACGAGAGAGAAGCACACTGCTGGGCCTCATAAGGCATCTCATACATAAGGCCACTTCTCCAAGATCAGGAGACATAGCCAACTCACCTAGCACAAAGAAAATAGCACAGAGAAACAGGCATAATGAGGCAAAGGAATACTTTCCAAGCAAGGGAACACCACAAAACACCAGAAAAAGAACTAAGTGAAACAGAATCTAGCGACCTCCTTGACAAAGAATTCAAACAAAATAGAATGAGGATGCTCACCGATATGCAGAGAAGAATGGATGAACACAGTGAGCACATCAGCAAAGAATTGGAAGATATAAAAAAGAACCAATCAGAAATGAAGAATACAATACTTGAAATGAGAAATTCACTAGAGGGACTCAATAGCAGAGTAGAGGAAGCAGAAGAACAGATCAGCGAGCTAGATGAAAGACTAGAGGAAATCACCCAAGCAGAACAGAAAAGAGAAAAAAGAATTAGACAGAAGGAGAACAGTGTAAGGGAACTCTGGGACAATATCAAGTGTGCTAACATTCGGATTATAGGGGTCCCAGAAGGAGAAGAGAGAGACAAAGGGGCAGAAAATTTATTTGTTGAAATAATAGAGGAAAATTTTCCTCACCTGAGGAAGGAAACAGACATCCAGGTTCAGGAAGCACAGAGAGCTCCAAACAAGAAAAGCCCAAAGAGGCCCACACCAAGACATATTATAATCAAAATGTCTAAAATTAAAGACAAAGAGAGAATCCTAAAAGCAGCAAGAGAAAGGCCACAAGTGACATATAAAGGGAAGCCCATCAGGCTGTCAGCAGACTTCTCAGTCGAGACCCTACAGGCGAGAAGAGAATGGCACAACATATTTAAAGTGCTAAAAGGAAAAAACCTACAACCAAGAATACTATATCCATCAAGGCTGTCATTCAGAATGGAAGGAGAGATAAAGAGCTTCCCAGACAAGCAAAAATTAAAGGAGTTTATCACCAAGAAACCAGTTCTACAAGAAATGCTGAAGGGACTTATTTAAGTGGGAAAGCAATGACCACAAATAGAGATAAAAGAAAAAAATTATCAAAAAAACCCAAAACAAGAAGGAAAAACAGGCAATAAAATCACTTGTCAGGTAAAAGTATAGTAAAGGCAGCAGATCAACTACCTGTGAAGGTAATATGAAGGTTAAAAGACAAATGTACTAAAATTACCTATTTCAATGATAAGAGGGTAATGGATATACACACACTAAACAAAAGACTATATATGATGTGAAAAACATATAATGTGGGAGGAGGGGAGTGAAAAAGTAGAGCTTTTAGAAAGAGGTCAATAGACTGTTATATGCATAGTATATTAAATAGGATCCTCATGGTAACCACAAACCAGAAACCTATAACAAGCAGGAAAAAAAGTAAGACAAAAGAAATCAAACATATTACTAAAGATAGCCATCAAACCACAAGGGAAGAGAGCAAGAGAAAAAGAAAGGAACTGAGAAGAACTACTAAAACACCCCAAAAAAAGAAAAAGTGACAAAATGGCAATAAATACATATTTATCAATAGCTACTTTAAATGTCAATGGACTAAATGCTCCAATCAAATGCCATAGGGTGGCCAACTGGATAAAAAAACAAGATCCATGTATATGCTCCATACAAGAGACACACTTCAGACCTACAGACACTCACAAACTGAAAGTGAAAGGATGGAAAAAGATATTCCATGCAAATGGCAAAGAAAAGAAAGCAGGGGTAGCGATACTTATATCAGACAAGATAGACTTTAAAACAAAAACTGTAATAAGAGACAAAGAAGGGCACTACATAATGATAAAGGGAACAATCCAACAAGAAAATATAACACTTGTAAATATCTATGCACCCAACATAGGCGCACCTAAATATATAAAGCAATTATTAACAGACATAAGAGGAGAAATAGACAGTAACACAATAATAGTAGAGGACTTGAACACTCCACTTACACCAACAGATAGATCATCCAAACAGAAGATCAATAAGGAAACACTCGCCTTAAAGGACACATTAGACCAGATGGACTTAGTAGATATATACAGAACATTCCATCCAAAAACCACAGAATACACATTCTTTTCAAATGCCCATGGAACATTCTCCAGGATTGATCACATATTAGGCCACAAAACAAGTCTCAATAAATTTAAGAAGATCAAAATAATACCATGCAACTTTTCTGACCACAAAGGTATGAAACTGGAAATCAACTACAGAAAGAAAACCAGAAAAGCCATAAAAATACAGAGATTGAACAAAATGCTACTGAACGATGATTGGGTCAATGAAGAAATCAAAGAATAAAAAAATTCCTGGAGACAAATGAAAATGAAAACACGACATGCCAAAATCAGTGGGATACAGCAAAAGCGGTTCTACGAGGGAAGTTTATAGCAATTCAGGCCTACCTCAACAAAGAAGAAAAATCCCAAATTGACAATCTAAAAGTGCACCTAAAGGTACTGGAAAAAGAACAACAAACAAAGCCCAAAATCAGCAGAAGGAAGGAAATAATAAAAATCAGAGCAGAAATAAACAAAATAGAGACTAAAAAAAAATAGAAAAAATTAATGAAACCAAGAGCTGGTTCTTCGAAAAGATAAACAAAATTGACAAACCCTTAGCTAGACTCACCAAGAAAAAAAGAGAGAAGTCTCAAATAAATAAAATCAGAAACGAAAGAGGAGAGATTACAATGGACACCTAGAAATACAAAAGGTACTAAGAGAATACTATGAAAAGCTATACGCCAACAAATTGGATAATCTAGAGGAAATGGATAAATTCTTAGAAACATACAACCTTCCAAAACTGGACCAAGAAGATGTAGAAAATTTGAATAGACCGATCACCAGTAAGGAGATCGAAACAGCAATTAAAAACCTCCCAAAAAATAAAAGTCCAGGACCAGATGGCTTCCCTGGTGAATTCTACCAAACATTCAAAGAAGACCTAATACCTACCCTTCTCAAACTCTTCCAAAAAATTGAAGAGGAGGGGAGGCTTCCTAACTCCTTCTACGAAGCTAACATTATCCTGATACCAAAACCAGACAAGGACAACACAAAAAAAGAAAATTACAGGCCAATATCACTGATGAACATTGATACAAAAATCCTCAACAAAATACTAGCAAATCGAATACAATACATTAAAAAGATCATACATCATGATCAAGTGGGTTTCATTCCGGGCATGCAGGGATGGCTCAACATCCGCAAATCTATCAACGTGATACACCACATTAACAAAATGAAGAATAAAAATCACATGATCATCTCAATAGATGCAGAGAAAGCATTTGACAAGATACAGCATCCATTTATGATAAAAACTCTAAATAAAATGGGTATAGAAGGAAAATACCTCAACATAATAAAGGCCATATATGACAAACCCACAGCAAATATCATTCTCAATGGAGAAAAACTGAAAGCTATCCCTCTAAGAACAGGAACCAGACAAGGATGCCCACTGTCACCACTCTTATTTAACATAGTATTGGAAGTCCTAGCCAGAGCAGTGAGGCAAGAAAAAGAAATAAAAGGGATCCACGTTGGAAAAGAAGTGAAACTATCACTCTTTGCAGACGACATGATTTTATATCTAGAAAACCCTAAAGAGTCCACTAAAAAACGTTTAGAAATAATAAAGGAAGACAGTCAAGTTGTGGGATACAAAATCAATGTACAAAAATCGGTTGTGTTTCTATACACTAACAACGAAGTAGCAGAAAGAGAAATTAAGAATACAATCCCATTTACAATTGCAACAAAAAGAATAAAATACCTAGGAATATACTTAACAAAAGACGTGAAAGACCTGTACACTGAAAACTATAAGACATTGTTGAAAGAAATCGAAGAAGACACAAAGAAATGGAAAGATATTCCGTGCTCTTGGATTGGAAGAATTAACATTGTTAAAATGTCCATACTTCCTAAAGCAATCTATAGATTCAACGCACTCCCTATCAAAATTCCAACAACATTTTTTACAGAAATAGAACAAAGAATCCTAAAATTTATATGGAACAACAAAAGACCCCGAACAGCCAAAGGATTCCTGAGAAAAAAGAACAAAGCTGGAGGTATCACACTCCCCGATTTCAAATTATACTACAAAGCCATAGTAACCAAAACAGCATGGTAGTGGCACAAAAATAGACACACAGATCAGTGGAACAAAATTGAGAGCCCAGAAGTAAACCCACACGTTTATGGACAGCTAATATTTGACAAGGGAGCCAAGAGCATACGATGGAGAAAGGAGAGTCTCTTCAATAAATGGTGTTGGGAAAAGTGGACAGCCACATGCAAAAGAATGAAAGTAGACCATTCCCTTACACCATGCACAAAAATCAACATTGGTCTGAGCAGCATATTTTCAAGTGCCATGTCCGACAGGGCAAGGGAAACAAAAGAAAAAATGAACAAATGGGACTACATCAAACTAAAAAGTTTCTGCACAGCAAAGGAAACCATCAACAAAACGAAAAGACAACCTAACAATTGGGAGAAGTTATTTGCAAACCACATATCAGATAAGGGATTAATATCCAAAATATACAAAGAACTCATACAGCTCAACAACAAAAAAACCAACAATCCAATTAGAAAATGGGCAAAACATCTGAACAGAGATTTCTCCAAAGAAGATATACAGATGGCCAACAGGCATATGAAAACATGCTCAACGTCATTAGCTATCAGGGAAATGCAAATCAAAACTACAATGAGGTATCACCTCACTCCAGTCAGAATGGCTATAATTAACATGACAGGAGACAACAAATGTTGGAGAGGATGTGGAGAGAAGGGAACCCTTGTTCACTGCTGGTGGCAGTGCAAACTGGTGCAGCCACTATGGAAAGCAGTTTAGAGTATCCTCAGAAAATTAAGGATAGATCTACCATATGATCCAGCTATTCCACTGCTGGGTCTCTATCCAAAGAACTTGAAAACACAAAGGCATAAAGATACTTGCACCCCTATGTTCATTGCGGCATTATACACAATAGCCAAGACTTGGAAGCAACCTAGGTGGCCCATCAAGGGACGAATGGATAAAGAAGATGTGGTATTTATACACGATGGACTACTACTCAGCCATAAGAAATAACGAAATCCGGCCATTTGTGACAACATGGATGGACCTTGAGGGTATTATGCTGAGTGAAATAAGTCAGAGGGAAAAAGTCAAATAGCATATGATCTCACTCATAAGTAGAAGATAAAAACGACAAAAAAAATACCACATAGCATTGGAGATTAGACTGGTGGTTACCATTGGGGAAGGGGGAGGGGGGAGGGCAAAAGAGGCGATTAGGCTCACATGTGAGGGGATGCACTATAATTAGTGTTCGGGTGGTGAACATGATGTAATGTATACAGAATTTGAAATATGATGTACATCCAAAAAAAATAAAAATTTTTAAAAAAGTAAATGAAAAAAAAAGATTCTAGATATTTTCCCATACACCTAAGACATTAAAAGACAAGTAAAAATATCACTTTTGTTAATTGCAACAAGATAAAGCTTACCTTTTGACACATTTCTGCCCGAAGCTGCTGTTCTATTTCTCTCTTATATTCATTTAATTTTATTTCTAAACATTCTAACGTTGGACGCTGAGGGTAAGCATCTGCAAACTGATCATCAATAACCTGAAGCTTCTCAGCTATTCAAAAACAACACAGGAAATTAGGATAGAGAAAAGTGGTCAGGTGAGCAAGAGGCCAGAGCTCTGTTCAAAAGCAGAGAGCACATTTAGGGGAAAGCGTAGGGATGTCTGCAATTTACTTTGAAACATCAAAAAATAAAGATGGATTATGGATGGAGAGATAAGTGATCAAGCAAGTATAACACAAATTTACTGGTGGAATCCAGGTATACAAGTGTTCACTGTAAAACTGTTCCAACTTTTCTGTATGTTTGAAAATTTTGATCATAAAATGTTAGGGGAAAAGAAAGCAAAGAGTACAGTTTAAGTCAGAGAACACTAGCATCTCTTTCCAGTCTCTAAGTGCCAAGGCAGAGAGCACTCTTTTATTGGACTTGGGTTAAAGTTGACTCACATATTCAAAACACTGACCTTAAAATGAATCAGAAGCCATGTGTTTCAAGTCTTCCACTTTACAGAGAAGGAAACAGGTGCCCATACGGTTTAATTGACTCCTAGAGGGCTAAGCAACTATTTAATGGCATAACTGGGACTAAAGCCAGGTCTACTGATTGTCTCTCATTCTGGAGCTCTTTCCAGGAGACCCACGGGCCTCAAACCAACTGTGGATCGGAGTCAACCAAAGAGCAGAGTCCAAACCTGGACCTAGAGTACACCCTCAATCATGCAGAACACCAACACCCACCAGAAAGGATGCACAGGAAAAAGGCTGGCCGAAGTAGACTAAGAGACTGGCAGTGTTCATCTCTGGTCAGCTTAACTTTAGACATGATTTCCATCTACTTTTCTGTATTTTCGACCCGCTCTGTAACTGTGCTGTCCAATACAGGACTCCTAGCCACATGTGGTCATTGAGTACTTGGAATGTGACCAGTCCAAATTGAGATGTGCTCCTCAAATATAAATGACATATCAGATTTCAAAGACTGAGTACAAAAAATAAATGGAAAATATCTCATTAACATTTTTTATATTGACTACATGTTAGAATAATACTTTGGACATACTGGGTTAACTAAAATATTACGAAACCAAATTTCACTTCTTTTTTTCCCTGCGGCTGATAGAAATTTAAAACTATGCCCGTGGGTCATATGATTGGACAGCACTGCCCTATAATAAGCATGTACTATCGTCCTAATGGAATAAAACCCAGATCTAAATAAGATAAAGGCCTAGTCATACAATACAGTTTTTATGAATTATGAACCTATCTTCTTACAAGTTAAAGGCGCTATTGCTCTTTAGGAATAAGGAAGGGCCAAGAAATCAACTGATCACATCATTTTAGGCAGCTGTTTCCTTTTCTCTCCTGAGCATAGAACTAACTAAAGGGCAGGGTGGTATTGTAGAAAGGTTGGATGGTGGAAAACGCTCTGGTTCATGGACCAGAAAACTTGGACTGGAATATCAGTTCTGACGCAGACTGAGTTTCCTTCCAAGTTGCTCTTCCTCTAGCAACCTTGGCTTCCTCAACTACAAAATGAAGTGATGGGTTACTGACTTCTCCAGTTTTCTGCACTGCAAATAGTCTAGGATCTTCTCATTTAGTGGCTGTAAAATAAAATTAGATGAGACATAGGGAAGAACCTCCCAGTTAAGAAAGGTTCAACCAGCAAACAAGGAAGCACACGGCCCTTTGGATCCCTGCTCGATTTGGAAAGTGTAGTCCGGGGTCATGAGGGGAGGCAGCAGCCCTGGAGAGCAGTTCCCAGTCCCTTACAGCAACATGATCCCAGAGGAGATGAGCGCCCCTGAGGCCTGCAGGTTGCATCCCTCCCCGTTCAAGCAACAAACACATAAAACAGTAAAGATCAGGTCATTTCCTTCGTTCAAAGGGAAAATAGAAGAACTGAAATTATGAAAGAGCTATAATTACCAAGAGAGTCTTTGCTAGGAAACGTGGAACTTGTCTGAGTTCCTGCATCACAGCTCTCTTTAGCCTGATGATATTCTGCCAATTCTTTTAAAAACTGCATGAGAAAACCTAAAAAACACAATGTATATAGTTTCATTTCACAACTTTGTTTCATTCAACCATCCAGTCACTGTTTACACAACCTTGGCTGTATTAACATTAGCCTTTTTTATATTATATCTCTTTGAAGAATACTTTCTGAGCAAAGGCCTTTCCAAGCATGACACACAATCTACAAGCAATAAGGAGAAATACTTATCAACCAACAACATAAAAATTAAAAACTTATATACGGCATGAAATAAAGTCAAATGATATACTTGAAAAAAATACTTGCAATAATGTGGAGATTGATGTGAAAATTAGTCTTCTAAGAACTCTTACAAATCAGTGAGAAAACAGAAAAATGGGGCAAGACATGGACAAAGAGTTTACAGAAAAAAATCTTTAAATGTCAAATAAACACGAAAATTTTTAAATGTCAAATAAACACGAACAAAATCATAAATGCAAATGAATACAACAGAGAGAATACATTTTCCCAATGAGACTGCTAAGATTAAAACGTTGATACTGTCAGTTTTGACAAGGGTTAGTGGGGAAACAGGCATGCTCATTCACTTGGGAGGGAAATTTGTCGAGGTTTATGCATATTCAAAATGCACATGCCCTTTGACCTAGTCATTCTGTTTCTATGAATTTACACAGCTATACTTTCACAGGGGCACAAAGGGCACATACTACACACTGATTACCTCTAACGGCAAAAAAACAATGAAACAGCTCAATCTCCATCAACAAGGGGTTAATACACTCTTTAAAAATAGTCTAAATGTACAACTACAGAAAGATACATCAGTGGAGAAAGAAAGCCAATTGCAAAACAGTATCTATAACATGATCCCATTTATGAGCACATGCATGTTTTAATTATATTTACATAGACTTTTATATTCACAAACTAAATTCTGGTAGGACAAACAAGAAACTATTCACTCTAGTTATCAGTGGAAAGTGAGATTAGAGAATATGGGCAGAAATTACTATTTTTCTTTCACTTTATACCCTTCTGAATGTTTGAAACATTTTTAAAACCGTAAGTTATTTTCAAAGTTTTCAGTTTCATAAAACAAAGTTGAGGGACCAGCCCCGTGGCCGAGTGGTTAAGTTCACGCACTCCGCTTCGATGGCCCAGGGTTTCGCCAGGTTGGATCCTGGGTGCGGACATGGCACCATTCATCAGGCCACGCTGAGGCGGCGTCCCACATGCCACAACTAGAAGGACCCACAACTAAAAATACACAACTATGTACCAGGGAACTTTGGGGAGAAAAAGGAAAAATAAATTCTTAAAAAAAACAAAGTTGAAAGTACCCCTGCTTCTGCATCAGCTGAGTTAAGGGACTTTTCTGCTGAAGATTTTCAAATATACTTTTTGCTTCCCCTAATGTGGATATAAACTCTGTTCTTTCACATCCATTTTCCTGCAATTCTTTGTCTCATCCATCTATCTTCTCACGACCTCTCCCAGTCAGCCTGTTCCGTCCTCACACCTTTCTGCAACTGTTCTGCTGAGGCCTTGTCCTGGCTACCTCTATGAAAAAGGCAGACATTCTGAAGAAGTTTCTTCAAGATCTGCAGTGGCAAATCGTCAGAGATGTGCTCTTCCAGCTCAGTATGTCTAATGCTGTTACCTTTACTCAGCTCTGCAGTACTTTCTGCAGGCCCCAATTAGTTCCACTTCCCCTCTGCCCCACCGCCCCCACACACACACCCTCTTGTCTAGTCTCTTCATTTATTTACCCATTTATTTACATCAGCATAGACTCATGGATATTTATTTTACACTTTGGGTTATAATTCATATATTATAGAATTATTCTATAACTCATTATTTCTGTAATCCAGTATTTTATTTCGTTGCTCCAATTGTTTCAGCTTTGGGCTTTGGGAGCTCTTTCATTGTGGATTTTTGTCTTAAGCACTTCCTTCTGTTCTGCCACTGTAAGAGGCCCCAGGCTCATCCTGCATATTCTCTACTCTAATCGTGGAAACAGCCATCATTTCAAAGAGCCCTGGCGCCTATTATTATGAAGTGGTATTAGAAACCAAATCTTAGTGCTTCAAACTGGGCACTAGGTGTGCTCACTGCTACTGGGGTGTCATTGCTTCTAGTCCCTCTCAGCCCACAGAGCAAGGAAATATATGAGTGTATACTAACTTGTGTATATAAACATATCTATACTCTTTCTATATTATCTATCTATATTAAGCTAAACATGAGTTCATTCAGATGTCTCCAACTAATCCATTACCACATGGATCATTCTAGCCTCTTCCCCTTGTTTATCTGTAAATTCCACTCGAACAACGGAAAATCCGGCTCCTGCCACCTACTATCCATTGACTTAATTGCTCAATTCCAGCATACATGTATAATGGTTTCAGAATTGTTGACCAGTGGCCCCCTTGAGGAAACTTTACCACCTCGAATACAGTGCCTATGTAGAGCTCCTTCTGCCTTTGGTCTTACAGTCTCCACTCATCTCCAAAGTTAGTTAGCTCAGCATCTTTCTTCCCCACCCCCTTCAGTGAGGTTAGTAGGCTGTTTTGTCACAGTCTGCATTCCACCCTGGAAATTTGCATACGTTAAGGTTCACTCTTTGTAAAGTTCTATAGGTTTTGACAAACGTCTAGTGCCACGTATCCTACCATTACAGTATCATACAGAATACTTCCGCCACTCTAAAAAACATCCCCTGTGCTTCACCTATTCAACCTCCTACCCTTTCCCTCCAAGTCCCTGGCAACCACTGATGTGTTTACCATCTCTATAGTTTTGCCTTTTCCAGAATGCCACATAAATGGAATCATAAGGTGTAGCCTTTTCAAATAGGCTTCTTCCATTAATATGCATTTAAGATTCATTTATATTTTTGCACAGCTTGAGAGCCCATTACTTTTAGCTGAACAGTATTCCATTGTCTAGATGTACCACAGCTTATTTATCCATTCACCTACTGAAGGACATCTTGGTTGCATCCAATTTCTGACAATTACAAATAAAGTTGCTACAAACATTCATGCACAGGTGTCTGTGTGGACATAAGTTTTCAAATCAGTTGGGTAAATATCTAGGAGCATGACTATCAGATTGTATTGTAAGATTATGTTTAGCTTTGTATGAAACTACCAAACTGTCTCCCAAAATGGTTGTACCATTTGGCAATCCCAGCAGCAATGAAAGAGTTCCTGTTGCTCCACATCCTCACCAGCATTTAGTGTTGTCAGTGTTGTGCATTTTAACCATTCTAATAGATGTGTAGTGGTATCTCACTGTTGTTTTAGTTTGCAATTCCCTAATAACAAATGATGTTGAGCATCTTTTCATATGCCTATTTGCCATCTGTGTATCTTCTTTGGTGAGATGTCCGTTCAGATCCTTTGTCCATTTTTCAATTGTGTTGTCTCTTCAACCCAGTTTTGAGTTTTTTGGATATTTGATACAAGTCCTTTATCAGATGTGTCCTTTGCAAATATTTTCTCCCAGTCTGTAACCTGGCTTTTCATTCAACACTGTCTTTGATGGAGCAGACATTTTTAATTTTAATAAAGACTAGTTGGTCTTTTTCTTTCACATATTATGCTTTTGGTGTTATATCTCATTACCAAACCCAAGGTCACGTAAACCTTCTCTTATGTTTTCTTCCAGAAGTTTTATAGTTTTGCATTTTACATTTAGATCTATGGTTCATTTTTTTTTTTAAAGATTTTATTTTTTCCTTTTTCTCCCCAAAGCCCCCCAGTACATAGTTGTATATTCTTCGTTGTGGGTCCTTCTAGTTGTGGCATGTGGGATGCTGCCTCAGCGCGGTTTGATGAGCAGTGCCATGTCCGCGCCCAGGATTCAAACCAGCAAAACACTGGGAGCGCGTGAACTTAACCACTCGGCCACGGGGCCAGCCCCTCATGTTATTTTTTAAGATTTTATTTTTTTCCTTTTTCTCCCCAAAGCCCCCAGGTACATAGTTGTGTATTCTTAGTTGTGAGTCCTTCTAGTTTTGGTATGTGGGACGCCACCTCAGTGTGGCTCCATGAGCAGTGCCATGTCCATGCCCAGGATTCGAACCACGAAACCCTGGGCCGCCTGCAGTGGAGCATGCAAACTTAACCACTCAGCCACAGGGCCGGCCCCCACGTTAATTTTTGTATAAGTGTAAGATCTGTGTTTAGGTTCACTTGTGTGAATATGAACGTCCAATTGTTTCAGCACCATTTGTTGAAGAGACTATCCTTCCTCCATTGAATTGCCTTTGCCCTTTGTCAAAAACCAGTTGACTATACAGATGGTCCCCGACTTACGACGGTTCGACTTACTATTTTTCGACTTCATAATAAAGTGATACGCATTCAGTAGAAATCGTACTTTGAATTTTGCTCTTTCCTGGGCGAGCGATATGTGGTATGATACTCTCTTGTGATGCTGGGTGGCGGCAGTGAGCCACAGCTCCCAGTCAGCCCCATGATCAGAAGGGTAAACAACCGACCTGCTTACAACCATTGCGTATCCATACAACCATTCTGTTTTCACTTTCAGTAAAGTATTCAATTACATGAGTTATTCAACATTTTATTAAAAAATAGGCTTTGTGTTAAATTAGCCTACAGACTGGCAAAATCATCTAAGCGTTCTGAGGATGTTTAAGGTAGGCTAGGCTATCATGTTTGGTAGGTTTGGTGTATTAAATGCCTTTCCAACTTAGAATATTTTCAACTTATAATGGGTTTATTGGGATGTAACCCCATCATAAGTTGAGGAAGATCTATACTTGTGTAGCTCTATTTCTGGGCTCTCTGTTTTGTCCCATTGATCTATGCATCTATTCTTTTGCCAAACCCAGGTAAGGATATTAATTTCTAGAAAGCAAAGAGCCAGTGTCCAAATCTTCTGCCCAGCTATTTTCTGGGCATCATTATCTCTGAAAGGAAAAATTAGGGGTGGGAAGGATGGGGGGTGGAATCTAGGGGAAAAGTACTATGGCCATTCAACAGATCAGTACCCTTGGAGTAGAGACATAGTAAAATAAGCCCATAGGTCTCTGTCAGGGGATAGACAACAGTTGGGAACAAAACATCTTCCTACTTGTTTTCTGATGGTCTCAATCTCTTAATGGGAAGCCATCAATTTTAAAAAAATAATTTCATTTTAACAGTAGCTGTTTTACTGTTAGTGAATTTTAACCAAATTTTGACACTAGGCTGCCTAACATGTCTACTACTCATAGTTTTTCTGAATTTCAGAAATTTTATTAGGATGCTGGGTGAAGCTGGTAAGAGCTATTAGCCAGATGTCTTTCTGAGCCAGAAGTATTTTTTTTATTGAGTTAATGATAGGTTACAATCTTGTGAAATTTCAGTTGTACATTAATGTTTGTCAGTCGTGTTGTAGGTGCCACCCCACTTCACCCTTTGGGCCCACCCCCCACCCCACCTTTCTCCTGGTAGACACTAATCTGTTCTTTGTCTACATTTTTAAATTCCTCATATGAGTGGAGTCATACACAGATTATCCTTCTCTAACTGGCTTACTTCACTTAACATAATTCCCTCAAGGTCCATCCATGTTATTGCAAATGGAATGATTTTGTTCTGTTTTACAGCTAAGTAGTATTCCATTGTATATATATATCACATCTTCTTTATCCATTCATCTGCTGATGGGCATTTAGGTTGCTTCCATGTCTTGGCTATTGTAAATAATGCTGCAATAAACACTGGGGTGCATGGGACTTTTGGAATTGCTGACTTCAAGCTCTTTGGATAGATACCCAGTAGTGGAAGAGCTGGGTCGTATGGTAGTTCTATTTTTAATTTTTTGAGAAATCTCCATACTGTTTTCTATAGTGGCTGCACCAGTTTGCATTCCCACCAGCAGTGTATGAGGGTTCCTTTTTCTCCACAACCTCTCCAACATTTGTTACTATTAGTTTTAGATATTTTTGTCATTCTAATGGGTATAAGGTGATATCTTAGTGTAGTTTTGATTTGCATTTCCCTGATGATCAGCAATGATGAACAGCTTTTCATGTGCCTATTGGCCATCCGTATATCTTCTTTGGAGAAATGTCTGTTCATGTCTCCAGCCCATTTTTTGATCGGGTTGTTTGATTTTTTGTTGTTGAGTTGTGAGAGTTCTTTATATATTATGGATATTAAGCCTTTGTCAGATATATGACTTGCAAATATTTTTTCCCAGTTAGTGGGTTTGTTTTTTGTTTCAATCCTGTTTTCATTTGCCTTGAAGAAGCTCTTTAGTCTAATGAAGTCCCATTTGTTTATTCTTTCTATTGTTTCCCTTCTCTGAGAAGACATGGTGTCCAAAAAGATCCTTTTAATACTGATGTCAAAGAGTGTACTGCCTACGTTTTCTTCTAGAAGCCTTATGGTTTCAGGTTTCACCTTTAGGTCTTTGATTCATTTTGAGTTTATTTTGGTGAACGGTGAGAAAGAATGGTCAATTTTCATTCTTTTACATATGGTCTGAGCCAGAAGCATTTAAAGAGAGTGTATAAAGGTGAAAAGCTATTTTTAAGGATGATATAAATACATACAATAAGTGGATTATTTCTTAACGTCCCTTCAAGCCCTAAATTTCTTTCTGAAATGGTAATTAAGATACAGACACGAGCTATATACCTTAGACCTGTGTTGTTCAATATGATAGCCACGATTCACGCATAGCTATTTAAATTTAAATTAAAATCTCAGTTCTTCAGTAACACTAGCCACATTTCCAACGTTCAGTAGCCATGTGTGTCTAGCAGCTACCAGAACAGACAACATAGATACAGACATGCCCACCATCACAGAGTTACACTAGACAGCACTGCCTTAGAATACAGAATAGAGGATCACTTACCATACTGAACTTCAGTATGGATGACCTACTTTGCAGGCAATCCAGAACATCTTGTGATCCAATTCACTCATCCTCTAACATTACTCCCAAGAGACCAGGCAATTAGGTCACAGACTAACGGCTGGCAGAAAGTAGGTACTCAAATGTGCGCCAAATGGTATGTTCTGAATGAATGTCCAAGTGGGGATGGATGGTAGCAATGCTGACAACAGACAAAATCCAGGAGCGCACCAAGACAAAAGGACCATTACATAATGTTACAGATTATTTAAAGAGACCTAAAGAATAAATATGCATTCAGGCAAGTTACCAGCTCATGTTCATGCTACAAAGCCCACTGTCAAGTGTAGCCATGGTCTGGCACCTGCAGCAGTTGTAAAGGAAAAAAAAGCCTCACTTTTCCTCCTGTATAGAGAAAAACCCAGTTCTTCCCTATTATGTCTCTCTTCCATGTAAGTCTCCTTTACTTTTATACAGAACACTACATTACACTTCACTTCTGACCACCAAAACTGACTTCACTTCTGGTCACCAAATGTGTGAGGGTTCTGTGACATCAGCTGGGTGTCCTACAATTTAACTCAATTATGACACGATCTCCTGGGAGATAGCATCAGACCCCACAGGTTGAGGGCTCAGTCCCACAAGACTGTCCCCACCACCACATACATACACACTCTTCAGATGCCAGTCACAAGCCCAGGTTATCACCTGTGCTTCTGACCAACTGCCTACAGTTCAGAGGTTCCCACCATCTCCTCCTCAGGTTCAATTAATTTGCTAGAGCAACTCACAGAACTCAGGGAAACCCTTACCTTTATCAGTTTGTTAAAGGATAGAGATGAACAGCCAGATGGAAGAGTGCATAGGGCAAGGTATGTCGGAAAGGGCACCGAGCTTCCATGCCGTCTGGGTGCACCACTCTCCCGGCACCTCCACATGTTCACCAGCCCAGAAGCTCTCCAAACCCCTACCTTGGGGATTTTATGGAGGTTTCATCACGTACACATGATCAATCATTAACTCCATTTTCAGCCCTTCTCCCTTCTCCAGAGAATGGGGGGTGGGGCTGAAAATTCCAAGCTTCTACTCATGGCTTGGTCTTTCCAGTGACCAGCCCTCATCCAGGAGCCATCCAGGATCCCACCCAGAGATGCCTCATTAGAGCAAAAGACACTCCTATCACCCAGGAAATTACAAGGGTTTCAGGAGACCTGGGTCAGCAACAGAGGTCAAAGACTGATATCAGAACAAGAGATGCTCCTAGTGTTCTTGTCATTGGAAATTACAAAGGTTTTAGGAGCTCTGTGCCAAGAACTGGGGGCAGAGACCAATAGATATATTTTCTATTATTTCATAGCAGTTATGGACTCTACGAAGGTTATTATGAAGGCAAAAGTTAAAGCAATTTATCAGGCCTATATAAACACTTAAGAATTAACATATATATACATATAACACTTAGTACTGAACAGATACTTCATTCTTTAAGCAATCATTAATAAAAACTCCATAAATTGTACTTCAGGGGGACATCTAGGATACAAAGATACTTGGCCTAAACATTATGAGTTTTTGTTGTTTGTGGAAATGTTCAAAACAGTGGGTATCTTTACAAAGAGGATCTTTCAATCCATTTGTAGGGCTCTTGATACTGTATGCAGTTTTCTCACTGGAGTATCTAAGAGCTATTAAAAGGACTGAAATTTGGGGGAAATGATCTGTATTTATCAAAACAGATGAATTTGTTCTATTTAAAGGGTAATGTATTTTCAGCAAGGAAAAAAAATCAAATGATTTAATCCAAATTAAATTGCCTACTCTTCCCCCTAAAAATTATTAGTTTCACACTTTTATAGGAAAAGATACATGACAAAAATGTTGCTATTCTCTCCAAAGATGAAGGCTCTTACCTTTTTGGTTTTCTTTATCAAATCCTGAAATCTGTTAAAAGAAAATATTTTACCTTTATTCAACTATTCAGTTATAATTAACAAACCAAAGCATGTTAAAAAAACTGAACAATCCTACCAGTGATTTGTAGAGACTGGATTCAGGGTTGATATTAATGAGTTGTAATAGATCCTGCATAGTAAATATCTTAAAGAAAAAAAAAGATTAAGTAGACATAGTTTTACATCAATGTTTAAATGATAAATTAGGATGTTTCTAAATATAAGACTAAGAAACATGCTTCAGATTAAATAAAAAGATTGTAACTATGCTAAAAATGTAAAATTGAAGCTCTTTCTTATACTATTAAATAAATTATGATAAACATATTGAGGTTAAAAGGATAAAATATTTTTCTTGATCATGTTCATTAACCTCCAAATACTTCACACTGAAGATGATATGGTCTAACAGAAATGACAGAAATGGTAAATGCCTTACAAATGACAAACACTCAAATATCTATGAACCAATGAATACGTGAGTGAATTCCAGGGTCTTTCAATTGCAAAAGTACTATTGCTTCAAAATGTAAGTAAAGTAAATTTTTACTGTCTTAACAACTATGAATGACTAAAGAGTACCTAAAATAGTTTTAAACAACCATTTTGGGTAGCTAGTCTTAATATATATATTTCTACTACAATATGTATGATTTACTATGTCCACCCTGAGAACAATCATATATTTTCAATTGGTTTTCCTTTAAAGAAAATATTCTGCATGGCATTTGATAGTCACATGCGAGCTGGATTAATTACTGCTATAAAAACTATATAACTGACTATTACTCATGCAAAAAGAAAAATTGTGAAATGTAATTAGAAACTTAAGCGATTGATGGACTCTCAAAAAATTCCTAATGTTGATAAATAAAATCTGGTTATTAATGAAGAAATACAGCATATTTAAATTTTAAGTTTTTCAAATACTCACATTGTTCTTGTTTTCTTAAAACTTCTGCATATGAAACTTTTGGACAATTATAGACAAGATAAAGAGAGTGAAAACAGGGAAAACACCAAGCATGAACCCTAATGTAAACTATGAACTTCAGGTGATAATGAGGTGACAATGTAGGTTCATCGATTGTAAAAATGTACATAGTAAAAAATGTTGATAGTGAGGGAGGCTGCACAGGCGTCGGGGCACGGAATATATGGGAAGTCTCCCCTTCTGCTCAGTTTTGCTGTGAACCTAAACTGCTCTAAAAAAAAAAATAAGTATTAAAAGAGAGAAAGTTTGCTATTATCTGCCTATAATGAAATATGACTAATATGTTCAGTGGTAATGGTGGCAAAATATAGTTAAAATAATTAGAAAAGTGGTAAAACATGTTTTAATATTGGAGAACTCCACAGATTTTTAAAAATTATGTATTCCTCCCTTCTCTTAAGTGATCACAGAGAAGAGAAATATCTGAAGAGACTGTTGCATAGTAAAAAGAGCACATTTTAGAGATCTAGAGTTACTGCCCTGCATTGTCACAAATCATGTGACCTTGAGCAACTCAAGCAATGTCTTGGAGCTAGAATTGCTCTTACATTCCACGCAGTCTACTAAGACTTAGAACTGCCATTTACGTTGAATGTAATGCCTCCTCATCTGTATTACAGATGACGCCTGCAGTGTGGCTGCACAGCGCCAGGCTCACAACAGACATTCAACGTAAATAGCAGTTCTAAGTCTTAGTAGACTGCGTGGAATGTAAGAGCAATTCTAGCTCCAAGAAACTTAGTGATTCTACACATCACAATTTTACAAAAGACTAATCAAGATTCCAAGAAATTGATAACAATATCAAATTTAGTACTCCTTTGTTACATTATATAACAAATATATGATGTGAATTCAAAGATGAACCAGAAATGGACCTAGCTAGTGAAGGAGCACTCAGCTATTATGCAGTACTTTATTATCTGAGGAAGATGCCATTAATAGAAAATTCAGAAAGAGAAAAGGAAAGACTTTACCTGTTCTTTTGCCAAACCACTTTCCGGAAAGAAAACAGAAAGTGAATACTCATAGCCACATCTCCGTAAGTGATCTACCACTAGAGAGTTAGAAGCACCTACTAAGAGGGTGCTCCCTTCCACTGAAATGGACTGGGGCTTCAGTTCTCCACTCAGTACAGGGTGCATCAATTCGTGAATGAGCTGGTTTCTGAGTTGCGTCTAGCTCAAAAACAAAGAAAAATGAAACAAGAGGGAAAAAATTTTCAGCAGGATTGTTTCACTGGAGATACACAGATCTGTCACATGAATTATAATCCTTCCTTTAATTTCCAGAATGGTTCTAGATTCATGGCCAAAAGTAAGGAATCTTCCCCTGCACACTTTGTCTTACCCTGTGAGACAAACAGACCAGTGAGTTCTGGACAAAGCAGCCTGCTTTCACCAGCTTCGAAGTGAACTAGTGGTTAGCCAGAACACATGCAGACTCTAACTTGACTTCCCTAGGAGCCCACTTCAGCAGTTTTTGATTAGAATATTAAGTATAGGAGAAAATTCTACTTCATCACCTCTCTGTGGATTGTTGGAGGATACGAAAATAATACAGGGTTAAACCAGTTTATTGGGCATATTGATCAAAATAAAACTGGGTTCCCAAAAGGAAATAACATATGCAAGAGAGAAATCGGTAAACCCAAAGCAGGCTCATTAAGATGCACTTTCACATATAGTGTTTACATCTCAAGACACTGTGAAATACAATAATTTTCTCACATTTTATAAATGAGGAAATTTAGGTTCTAGATGGGTAATTTTCTCAAGGTTATAATACTAACATTATTATTCACTTGGATTTTAAGAAAATCCCCTAAATTAATCAGACTACTGGATATTTGTTCTAATCTATTTTGCATATTATCTGGAAACATACAATTGGGCTGAGCGGAAGAGCACACTGCCTAGATTCACAGGGCTCAGCAGTAAAAACTATCTACTGAATTCGTACCTAATAGAATACAAGCAAGAAACAAATGGTGTTCTTGCTATACCTCTTCCTTCTATCCTTTAGCTAGAGAGTAGAACAGTATATAATCACTAGTATAGAACAGGACTTATTCTACATCTAAAATCCTATAGTAAAAAAGGCATTTACACTGAACAGAACACACATCCTCTGCCTCATCTAATACAGTTCAGTAACTAAAATAATAAAACAAGAAAAGAGAAACTACAGCATTCTCCACCAGTAAAATTTAGAGGCGGTTTCATTAGATTTGTAATATACTAAAGAAGGAGATCCAGCTTAATTAATAAAAGGATTGATGGTGTCTTACAAACAAGTACTGAAAGAGGATAACATTTAAATGAATGATACAAGCAGGGTGAAAGAAAAGTAAGAGTAGAAAAAAAAATGAAACACAGATAAATTCCCAATTTGACAAACCAAAAAGCATGCCATCTAGCACTTGCTAGAAGGAACTACAAAACTGGCTGGGGGCTTTCCAGCAGCCAATGTAAAGAGGGAAATCCATTCAGAATTAAAGTTTGCAATGTCCCTAAGAATGAAATAAATACAATGACTGTGCAGGAAGGGGAAGTAGAAGAGAACAGACTTGTGGATCCTCAGCACATCTCTTTAAGAAATAGACAGATTGAACAGATGCAAAATAAGGAAAAAGAAGATCTGATAAACTTCATTATAGACATCTATATGAATTTGTACTTAACCATGAATACAAATTCTTTTTAAACACCCGAATAGAATGTGAATTAGGCCACTAAAAAACTCAGTGAATTTTAAAAATTAGAACTCACCCAGGCCACAGTCATTGGACCAAGAAAGTAAAACTTAGCTGTGATTGAGAAAGCAAAAATCTGCCTTGCCATTGATCAGGCTGGAATAACAGAAACTGAATAGCCAGCTGTAAGCAGGAAACACTCTCCTGAGGAGACACCGCATCTGTAGAGTGAACGACTAGCATAATGCTAATACTCAAGCCAAACAAGGATAGCTCAAAAGGATAATGATTAGTGGATATCAATTGTGACTACAGATATGAAGTAAAACATTATCAAATCTAATTCAGAAGCACAGGGGGAAAAAAAATGCCATGACCAAGAATTCAAGGACCATTCCACATGACAAAGTATATTAATGTGTTACACACTACAATTAATTCCAGGTGGGTTAAAGAGTTAACTGTAAAAAAAAAATGAAGCCTTTTAAAAAACAATGAAAAGTGAATATTCATGCTTTTAGTGAAAAAGACTTTACTGAGAATAATCACCAAAAAAATAATCAATAGATTTGACCATATAAAAATGTAACATCATATTTTTAAAGCCAAATTAAAGGTAAACACTGAGATAAAGTATTGCCACAAAAATGGAAAAAAGATTAATAGTTTCTATTTGAAGAGTTCTTATACATTAATAAGAAAACACTAACACCCTAGAAAAAAATGGGCAAGGAACAAGAACTGCCAATCCACAGATAACATACAAATGGCCAGAAAATATGTGCGACCTCATTAATAATCAAAGGAATGAATACTAATATAAGGGTTTTCCAATTTTAGAGTGGTTTTAAGAATGTCATGACAATAATATTGGAGTGAGACAAGCATTCTCAAACTGCTGGTGGAATATAAACTCTTACAGTCTTTCTAGAACAAAACACATACACCAAGAGCCTTAAAAATGCTTATGCCCTTTGATTCAGTAATGCCACTTAACCTATCCTAGGCAAAAGAAGGAGAACCACAATGGAAGGAATGTGTAGACCAGGGTATAAATACTCAACAAGAGGGGACTGCTACCTAAATCACCCATACATCCAAACATGAGCCTGGTGCCGCTGAATATGAGGATTTCAAGAAACTTTTAAGGACATAAGAAAATTCCCACAATATTAAGAAGGATACATACATACACACACACACATTATGCCAATTAGTGGTTGTACTAGAGATGACTTTTCTCCTCTATGCTTTTCCACATTTTTCAGATGAGTCTGAAGTGGTTTTTTTTAAGTTACAAAAACAATGGGGGAGAGAGAAGAAAATCATCAAGCTCACTTTTCCTTAATATCTCATTTTTAAGTGTAAAATATACTTTTGAAATGTATATAGTAATGCAAACACGTTAGAACTAATCCTACTCCTTGCTGTTAGTTCATATAGAAAGGGTACTAATAAATACTTGCTGCCAAAATTAAATATTCATACCTTTCAATCTATTTTAAAGAAGAAAGCTCTCATTCCCCAAACTATTCTATGGTAAGCAGCACACTGAATGTTTTCTATATGGTGTCAATGTCCTTCATTCCAACGTATTACAAAAGCACTTACTAATTCAGGAACCTGTAAACCAGACTTATAAAACAAATCTAACCTTACTAAAAGGTGTTCATTTTATAAAGTCACCCGCTCCTATCTTAATGTCGGCTCAATAAAATCTACATTGGAATATGCTCTCTTAAGAGAGCCCAAACTCTAAACCACTTGAGACTACTGTTCCAGGATAGAGTTATACATGAACACAAACATGTAATTCACCAATACAATTTATGTATCATACTATTTTTAAAACCCAAAACCTGGATGGATTTAAAACGTGGACTACCTGTTACAGGTTATTACAGGTAACACTTATAAAAGTTATATAACAGATAAGCCTAAAACTGATACCTTGAGTGTGTCCAGTATACCCCGATCCTTAAATGTCTGGTACAGCTTTTTGCGCAGCTCATCTTGACTCAACACGTCAGATTTGGGGTGCATGATGGACTGGAAAAGAAAACGGTTACGGGTTAACTGGCGGGCCGAGGGGACGCGAGCTTCTGAAAACAGACCAGTGGCCTCCAGGGAAGCCCCAACGGTCGCAGCGGGGAAACGAGCTTTAATGAAAACAAACAAGAGGCTCCATTTCCGCCCGTCGCCGAGGGGGCGCGGTGTATACACCTGAGCCACCAGGTGTGTCTGTTCCTCCTGCCTCCCCAGCCCGCCCCGCCCGGCCCGAGGTAACGAGCCAGCCGGGGCCCGAGGTAACGAGCCAGCCGGGGCCGCAGGCCCAGGACGGGTGAAGCCCTGCCTCTGTCCCGGAGGATCGGGAGGGACAAGGGGGCTGAACGCTCCGTCTTTGCTCTCCGAACTAGGAACTCTGGCAGAGATACGCACTTCCTTTCTCGGCGGTTCTGAGGGGTGGGCAGGGTAGTGGTCCACGCACGACTCTCCCCGGCGGCTGGAGGGCGGAGACAGAGAAATGGGAGGCATCACTCCGAATTCACACGGCTCCCAGCCGATCCCGCCCCTTCGCGAGGCCTACCAAACCAAGCCGCCCAACGTTGGAGAGCTACTGCGCATGCGCCAGGCTGCGGCTCCCTCCTGCCGGAAGCTCCGCCCACGTATCGCGAGAGTGCAACCGCAGAGTCTCGCGAGGACTGCTCCGGGTGTCCCGACTGAAGCCGCGGAGCGCGGGACTGTGCAGTGGGAACTGGTGGGGCGTTTCCGTTGTCGGCGTCTGGCTGGAGGTAGGGGATGGAGCGAGGGAGGGGCGGGCGCTCCGGGATTCTGGGGCTCTAGGGGACGTCCCGCGCCCTGTGTGACCAGGTGTTGGCCCTCTCTCCACCATGCCCCAACCTGGGGCAGCCGGGCCGGACCTAGCCAGCCTACACCCCGACCAATCCCCACCGTGTTTCAACCTGCAAACGTCCGTCAGCTCGGGGGCTTTGCTTCCTTTGCCTTTGATGGGTCTTTCACCTAACCTCGGGGTTCTTAACCGCAGCACTATTGCCATTTGGAGCCGGAAAATTCTTCGTTGTGGGCGCTGTCGTATACACTGTAGGATGTTTAGCAGCATCCCTGGTCTCTTACCCACTAAATGCCAGTAGCGCCTTCCCACCAATTCGGACAACCATGAATGTCTCCAGACATTGCTAAATGTCCTCTGGGAGGCAGAATCGCCCCCTGGTTGAAAACAAATGAGCTAAACTTTGAGCACCCACCGTTGTGCGTGCTCTGAGGAAGGGAAAGGTGGGCCAGCTCCCCAAGCTGCTTAAATCTAACTAAAAAGAAATGGAATCAGTCTCTCGAGAAGCAATAACGGAAATATTATAGCCAGAGAATTGGATAGGAATTAAGATGCATTGTAGACTGGGTAGAGTTCAGAAAAAGAGGTGGTTGAAGATGGAAGTTTGCAGGGACATCTCTGTGGAAAAAGTGTGACTTCATCAGGACCTTAATGGGTAGGATTTGGATGGTGGGCAAAAAGAGCATGGGAGGAAGGGGGAGATTTCGCAGAGAAATCAATCAGGACCCTCTCAAGAGCAGTGAGGAATCTGGCCTGACTCCAGAGTCCCGTGCTGTGGATATAAGGTATCTAAGTCGTATGAGGACGGAATTGGGTCAGTGTAAGTTTTGTGCACAGCACTGAAGAGTACAATGAATTTCGACCTCTGACTGAGAAAGGTGTTAATGTATTTAAGAGGCAGCAAGAGTGACAGAACTTCATAGGAGGTGGAGCGCCTGTAGGTTGGTGTTGGGAAATAATTTTTGAGGAGGGGGGAACTTGATTGGACTTTGAAAGATGGGCAAGGTTTGCATGCACAATCAGGGAAGGCATTCCAGGCACGAAGAGAGAAATAACTCTGGGGTGGACACAGTTGGAGTGAGTTGGGGAGAAAAAATAAGTAGACCATCCAACTCTGGCAGAGGTGGAACAATAAGGTTGAGAAAAGACATGCAGAGCAACGTGGGAATAGGTTTTGAATACCTGTACTCCATCCTGTAGATGAGAATCATTACGGCTTTTGAGCAGAATAGTGAAATGATGATGTTAATATGTCGTAAATACTGTTAAATAAAAACCATCTGTGCCTGAAGACCCTCTTACCCCCACCTTTGGTCCCAAAGTTGAATAGAATTAGATAAATGTTCTGCAAAAGCCAGCATAATGTCGCTTAGAGGTGGAGGAATTGCTTATATTAATATGAAAATGTCACGTTAAAGATCAATAATATTCATCCTCCTCCTCATCATTGCAGTAGACACGTCCTGTGCCACACCAGGTTAGTCTTGCAGCCCCAGGTCTATGAAACTGAAGCCACTGCTGTCAGAAGCACAAGGAAATTTTCTAGAAGCTCCTCTGTAGAGGCTGTAAAGAGGTTTGCTATAAAAATGGATAGCTTTGTAACTGGAGTCCATGAAATTTGTCTGCAACTTAAAATTCTTAAGAGTTAGAAAGGACTTCTCAGTTCATTGAGTTCATCCTCCCAGTCTGGCACTAATGGTCTTCCAGCCTCCCCTTATGCACTTCTGGTGACAGGTTGAGGGGAGGGTTAGTCATCTCACGAGGCAACCTGGTGGTTCTTTGTTAGGAAGTTCTCTGTTGCATTGACCCAAATGTCTTTCCTTTGAGACATTCCTTTGAGGTTATGTCATAACCTCAAAGGAGCAGTCCTAGGGCTTGGCCTCTGGAGCAGTTTGGAATAAGTGTCTTATCCAGAGTTGACAAATACTTGGCCGTCACGTAGGCACTGGCCTCTCCTAAACCCATAGCAGACGTGGATAACTGATCACAGTGATCTTTCCCACTGACTGCACTTAGTCTGAGTCTCTCAGAAGCACCAGTTCCTGGTAGTACCAGTTGATTAGAACTGGCTCACAAGAGGAAACCCCTTTTCCATTAGACAGCATATCTTATTTAAAGATAAGATTGTGCTGTCTCTGCTCCCCCACCCCCAAAATATCTTTTCCTCCCTCAGTTTAAACATCCTCAGTTCCTTCAATAGCTCATGTCTTGTTTCCAGAGCATCCCCTAGCCTTTATCCCACCCTCCTCCCAACACACACAGTTCAGTTATTGATCCTTTTAAAATGCGATTCCCAGAACTGAGTTCATTCCCCAGAGGTGATATTAGTGAAGAGGATATCGTCTTCTCTTACTGCAGCCTAGAATTGCATTAGCTTTTCTGACTGCTACATCAGACTGCTGCCTCTTATTGAGCTCGCAGTAAATGATAACTTTGGGGTTCTTGTAGACGAACTGCTTCTTAAACTAGGTCTCCCTCATCCTGTTGTGCAGTTGATTTTTTAAGCACAAGTACAGGACTTTTTTTCACGTCCTCTTGAATTCCGTCTTGTTAATTTCACCTGCTTCCCCTAGCTGGGGAGATCTTTTTGAATCCCGACTTTTGCCTTCCGGTATTAGGTGTTATCTTTGAATGTGCTAAGTTGTCTTCATCACAGTTTTTGATTTAAATGTTGAATTGGATTAGGTTAAGCTAAATCTCAAAGGCTCCCTAGAGACCCCATGCAGTCAGCTGACCTGGAGCACTTTGCTAGTGTTCTTCAGGCAGTGACATTCAAGTCAGCTGTGAGTGTTCCTCTCTGGGAATACCACAGATTCTGTTATCATCCAGGCTGCAGGTCTCCAAGTTTGTTCTTAGATACTAAATTACTTCATAAAGTGACTTAGTCTCCTGTATTTCCCTTTGAAAACGGGAAATGTAGTTTTGGCATGACTTGTTCTCAGTATAACCAGGAGTTCAATGAATGAATAATAACCCACACTATTTTTGTCTAGGGATTCTCATTAAATGAGTTAACGTATAATAAAAGCTTCTAGCATGATGTCTGACCAAAGACAGGCATTTGATACATATTTCTGTTGGCGTTTTAATCTCTTTGAAAGTACCCAGTTATAGACTAGGAGATAAGCCTTTTTGTTTCTAAAAATAGGAATAATGCTTTCCTTTCTCAGATGGTATGGCACTTCTGTTCCTGCGATTTCTCAAATGTCACTGATCAGCAGCTATGCAGTCGCATTTGTTAATCCAAGATGTATGTAATTTGCTGAGACCTAAAGACTTGTATTTATTGAAGTGTCTAGATTTTCTTTTAATAGCCCCATCTTGAAGTTCACAGCCTGCCTACCTTGTTTCTTCCACACTTCCTGTTTGAAAATCCTTCTGAGAAAATTGAAGTTCAGCAGATCTGCGTCCTCTTATTTATGTACCAGGCACTTGAAGCAGTTGACCTTTCTCCCTTGCTTTTTCCTGATTGCAGCCTGAAAAGGCGTTTTTTTCTCTTACTATATTCTCCACATTTCAGCTCATTGGAGGCTTTTACCCTTCTGATGCTGGCCTCACAGATTTCTGGTCCCGTTTTTATGTTCAGTACTAGTTAGCACCCTGCTTCTTACATCACGTACACATCCTCTTTGAGTTCAAGGTAGTCCAAAGCTCCTTGCATCACCACGGTGACTTCTTTGGTTGTCTCTCTCTCAAAAACTGCTCAAGTCACCCTAGCCACCAGAGTCAGCTGCTGTTTTCACCACAGGTGAGAGTCCTGTTCCTTGTCATGGAGAATTTCTTCATAGGTATCTTCATAACTTACAGCAGCTTCTCCTAAAGGTGCTGTTAATCACTTGAACACAGACATTGTCAGTCACTCAGGCCCGAGACCCTCAGTGCTGAAGCTTGCAGAAGGTTCTTTTCCAGGCTGAGGCTAGTTAATCCCGCCATGCCTCTCATTCCAGCAATATCCCACACTGTCCAAACCACAGCCCCCTCCTGGCAGTTCGTTCTGCAAGCGCTGAGCACTTACCATATTCTTGGCTCTGTGTCAGGTGTTGGGGATCCATGCTGGAAAACCCACAGCCCCTGTTCTTTTCCCTGCTGTCATCCCTGTATCAGTCCAAGTAGCTTCACCTTCGTGCACCATTGCCCACCCCTCCACCCCCGCCTCTTTTCCACGTGCTTTGAAACCCCTGTCCCATGGCAAATGAACTCCCTTTGTCCCCAGTCTCTTTATAGGCTGTACCCTCTTCCTTTCTGCTGACACTTCCTTGAGTATTTCCTTTTTTCTTATACCTGCAGGTTTTTCAGCTTTGATGTGTGTTAGTTTCCTACTGCTGCTATAACAAGTTACCAGAAGTTTAGTGGCTTAAAACAACACAGATTTATTATCTTACAGTTCTGTAGCAGAGAAGTCCAGCACTGGTCTCACTGGGCTGAAATCCAGGCATCAGCAGGCCTGCATTCCCTTCTGGAGGCTCTTGGGAAGATTCTGTTTCTTTGTCCTTTCCAGCTTCTAGAGGCTGCCCACTTTTCATTGGCTCGGGGCCCCTTCCTCCAACTTCAGACCCAGCAACATTGCAACTCTGTGACTATCCTTCCATAGTCACAATCCCCCCTTGACTTTCCTCTTGTGCCGCCCTCTTCCACTTTTAAAGACCCTCGTAATTACATTGGGCCCACCTGGGTAGTCCGGGATCATCTCCCCATCTTAAGGTCAGCTGATGAGCAACCTTCGTTCCATCTGCAGCCTTAATGTCCCTTTGCCATGTAAATTAACATTCACAGATTCCAGAGATTCACAGAGATTAGGATGTGGACATCTTGGTGGGGAGCACGGGGGCCATTCTCGCTACCACCACATGTTCAAAATTGACGTGTTCATTTTCATCCCTCTTCCTTCCCTTTCTTACTTCCTTTCTTGGTGAATAGCATCATCATCTTGATAGTCTCCTTGATCACCTCAGTCAGACATTTGGAAACATCCTCGATTCTTCCTCAGTTCCCCAGTTTAATCCATTACTAAATTCTGTGTAGCTACCTCCTCTACACCTTGAAATCTAGTCTTCCTTGGAGATGCTTAAAGGGCCCCTATTTCAGGTGGTGGGAAAATTGAGCAGGCACATACACACGGACATAAACACAGCAGTTGTTTTATTTGTATTATTTATATTACATATTGGAGTTCTAAGTAATACTTGCTTTGTGGGTGGAGGGAAGATGGAAGAGGTCATAGAACTTAAAAAAAAAAGTTTGGAATCATTGATCTAGAGCTGCACTGTCCAGTACAGTAGCCGCTAACCACATGTGGCTATTTGAATTTGAATTAATTAAAATTAAGTAAAAAAATCAGTTCTGCAGACGCACTAGCCACATTTCAAATGCTCATTAGCCACCAGAGGCTACCACATCGGACAGCGAAGGTGTAAAACATTTCCATCCTGGCAGAAAGTTCAGTCTGTCGGACAGCACAGAATTCTAGAGTGCGTCTCACTTCTACCCACCACCTAGGTATGGTAAGCCCTCAACTATTGAATGATTGTAGACATCCCCTTCCTGAGACAATGTGGTTATATTCTCCCAAGGTTCCTTTTCTTCCATTTCACCTTTTCCTTGTCAGAACTGAGTCGAGTTATATCCCTTCTTCAGCTGTTTGTGAAATCAGATTATTGGCAGCTCGAGTTCTGCCCAGCTGGCTAGTTTGTGATGTAACTTTTAGGCGGTGTTTCCTTCAGCTCCCTTTCTGTTTATCCTCATGCTGTACTTGCTTAGCACTGTGCTTCTCTGCCAGTCATGGATTTCCACAGAGGGGCGAGCGTGTTGAGGGGGAATGGAGGTTATCTTCCTTGTCCATGTATTGTCTTCTGCAGCTTCTTAAAAGTGTGTGTGGGGAGAAGTAGCTTCCTTAAATTTTTTTCCTGCTGCTGTTTCTTGAATGTAGAAAGTAAGCCCTTCCCTTGGCAAACTCGGGCTATGAAACCCATTCCAACAAGAATTAATGACGTCATTGTTGACTTTGTTAACATTTCAAGCTCCCCTCCCTCTTCCCCTCACTTTCTCTTGAAAATTATTGCCAGTTCTAGTTTTGCTAGCTTTTGTAACATTCCTGCTCGTCTTTATGTAGTTTTACTAGTTGTGCCTTTTTCTCATCTTTCTCCTAAAACAGGGACCATTTTTTTCTGTGAAGGGTCAGATGGTCTCTGTGGCAGTTGCTCATCTCTACTGTTGTTGGGCAGGAGCAACCTTAGACTATGGTTAAAGGATGGATGAGGCCAGATCTGGCCTGCAGGCTGTGGTGTGCCAACCTCTGCCCCAAATAACATTTTACATCCTACTTACTTCATCAGGCCAAAAGAGTCTGCGATCTGCCTTTTCTTCCAGTCATGGCCTTCCAAGTCCAGAGGTAAAAGTGCCAGCTGGGCCCTGATTTCCTTTATGGAACGCTGTGTTCATTAGGAAATCCATTTCAGATTCTGTCCAATTTCGTTGTACGTTCCATGTGAATGAGCAGAAGTCCCAGTGAGGCTCGATGAGCCCTGGGCTCTGACTCGCTTCAGCTGGATGTTCCCTGAGACTGTACACTCCCAGTTCACCAGATTCCCTCCCTCCCCACCTGGAGGCCTTACTGGTCACTGCGTCACTGTGTACACATGCTCTTCCATGTTGTTCTAGATAACATTTACTGAGCACCTCCTGGGGGCCAGACACGGTGCTGGGTGCTCCACACGCATTAGGTTGAGTAATCCTCAGGCTCACCGTAAGGCAGCTGTGTTTGTGATCTCTCTTTCACTGAGGAGGGCACAGACGTGGGGAGATTAAGGACCGTGCCCACCTGTGGTCACGTTGCTAGTAAGTAGCAGAGCTAGACTTGAACCTAGCTTTGTCTAATGCCAAAGACCCTGTGCTAAAAATACATAAATCCATCCGCCCATCTGTCTGTCTCTCCATCCATCCGGATTTTGGTTGTCTGTGCTAAAAACCACAGAATCACTGATTCCACCCCTCCCACTTTCACTTAGTTTTATTACTTTAGCAGACCTATTAACCCTAGTTCCAAGACCTCTTAATGCCTCAGAATGTCTTCCTTTTTGGATTATGATTTCTTCCATCTTTCCTAGAATACAAAACTGTTTCTTCTTTTCTTATCGATGGTGTTTGCAGAGGCCTGTCATAGGCTCTTTGATTTGCAGGGCCTTATTTGTAGCATATATACTTCAGGTAGGGAGAAGACAAATACAGCATGCAGTCTGTAGATAAATGGTATCATAGCTCTCCTTTGTGTCAGCAACAGGAGGGAGAGTTGTTTTTAGCTTCCTCAGAAGCATCTCTCCTGAAAATTTCTAAGGCAAGCCAATTATTTCCTAGTTAGCTCCTTTATTAATCTTTCCTGGTGTTAGTGCTAATGCTAACTGGTCCAATCCAAGTTTAGCCTGGCTTGCTCTAAATGTTCCAAATTTTCGGATCATGAGAATGTTGTTTTTATGATTTCATATTAGAGGTCTTCCAATTTCCCTATGTAAATATAGTACTGGATTCTACAGGACATATCACAGATATATAATTTGTGTAGTCCAAAAGCCATACATATGGTAGTATCTATCTCTGGTAATATACTGGAAAGCATGCAAGCTTAGTGGCCTCCTCCTCTACAATGTCAACTTTAAGTCAAACATTGAATTCTAGACTTCCTGTTAACTATTTTTGGTTTTCAGTATTGAGTACTAAAAATATGTATTGTTTTCATTTAATTAGGAGCTGTATACTGAAGACAATGTCTGGAAGCTTCTACTTTGTAATTGTTGGCCACCATGATAATCCAGTTTTTGAAATGGAGTTTTTGCCAGCTGGAAAAGCAGAATCCAAAGTGCGTATGAAACCTTAAAAAATTCTGTAGGGATTGTTATGCTGTGGTAATGATAATGGTGAATTGGATTTTAGAACTGGAAGAGATCTGGGCAGATAAGGGAACTAGAATCCACCACAATTAAATGAGGCTTGCCCTGCAGTCCCACAGGGTGATAGAAGCCGGCCTCGGAACGTCGTTTAAATTGTTGATTCATCCTTTAATTCAGCAGACCCTTAACACATACAATCTGATGCTCTATGTCTCTTTCCCCTGATCTTCAGTTCACTGTGTCACCCACTATGAAAAGCTGCTCCTTAAGCACATAAAAACATAGTCCACCTCTAGCGTGTCTGGAATAATAGTCATCACTGCCTTGAAATGTCATGAAAGCCCATTCTGTCCCAGTGAATCACATTTTTCATCAGGACATACAGAGTAGATCCATTGACACCTGGGAGGGTTAAAGGAAACCCTTACACATCCTCTTGCTGCCCCTGAGACTATGGCAGTTTTCAGTGACCTTCTACGGTACCTACCGGCTTGGTGGTGCCCACGTGCTGTCCTCCCCACTGACACCACCCAACTTTCTTGTTGTCAAGAATGGTTCCAGAAAAACAAGCTTGGTTCAAGAACATGTTGCCATTCACAGTAAACAGAGCCATAGGGTCTTGAGATGAGAATGGCTGGGTTTCTTCCCTCTTTCTGTACTAGTCCACATTCCTAATAAATTGCTGACAAGTTATGCTGTGTTTCTCCCAACCTCCAAAAATAAATTTTAATGTCCTTTAAGACAGGAATTGGTTTTTGAAATTAATTGTAATGTGTAATGTCCAGTGTATGATGCTTTTCACCTATTCAGATCTTTCCACTAAAATATCATAGAAATTTAAGGTATTACCCTACCAGGTGTTGTTGCTACATTATTTTCCCACATTCACATGAGCACGCTGCTCATTACAACTTTGATTTGAGGCAGGTCTGTAGCAATAGTTGCTTTGTGGTATATGGCTACTTACGTATAGTTTCTGTGCACTCCAGTGGCCTTGTGGTAGGCAAAGCAGTGCATATAAAAAATGTGTCGCATGACTTGATCTTAGTTCTTTCTCCTGCTGCCACTCACCTTCTTAAAGCATTTCTACAGTTTTCTCCTAATCTCTCAAGATTCCCCATCAGTGTAAAGTAATGGAAAACGCTGCCGTGAGCCAGACACAAAATATATCCATAAGGATTAAATTAGCTTTGTCATGGTGACGTGAGTGAAGTAAACATGCTTTCGCTGTGTGAGGGATTCCAGGGCAACTGGCAGCCCTCCTCCAGCCCAGTCGCGGGAATGGCCTCCTCAGCAAGGAGGGTGTATTAGTCTCCAAGGGCTGCCGTAACAGTCTACCAAAATATAGGGGGCTTAGAACCTCAGAAATGTATTGTCTCCCAGTCTGGAGGCCGGAAGCCTGAGATCAGGGTGTCAGCAGGGCCGTGCCTTCTCTGAGTGCCCTGGGGAAGGGTCTGTTCCAGGCCATTCTCCTAGCTTGTGGTAGTTTCTTGGCTTCACATGGCGTTCTCCTTGTGTGTGTGTCTGTCTCCAGATTCGCCCTTTTTGTAAATATATCAGTCATATTGGATTAGGGGCCCACTCTAGCATGACCTCATGTTAACGAATTATATCTGCAACGACCCTCTTTCTAAATAAGGCCACATTCTAAGGTACTCGGGGTTAGGACTTCAACACAGGAATTTGGGGGGACATAGTTCAACCCATAACAGAGGTGTTCTTTGAAAAATGCATTTTGAAAGTAAGAATTCCAGAGGAGTAAGACTGCATCCAGGTTGTAAATTCCCTCGCCACATTATGATGGGACATTCCCGCCTTCTCCAGTTAAGTCATTTCAGCCCATAAAAAGGACACTCCCAGTTCTGACAGGACTGTCTCCTGCTGTTGGCACAGGTGACTGCTCACAGCTGGGGCTGAGCATGGCCTCCTGCCACTCCCAGGTCCCCTTGCCATGTAAGTCCATCACACCTGAGAGAGACCTATGCCAAGCCTTGAGAAGTGCCACCTCAGCTGTCTCCGCTGCTCACCAGGTGTCACTGCACTTGAAGCCCCTCTCCTGTCCCTCCCTTGAGGCCTGTGCCAACAGCACCTCTCTGTAGCTCTCCTTCTCCACCCCCTTAACCGCAAACTACCTAAATTACTGTCCTTTATCCATAACCACTTACATATTTTTTCCTGTCTTCTTCTTCTAAAAACATAGGAGCTTCTTGAAAGCAGGATCTACTTTTTTTTCTTTTAACATAGTATTCTTTTTTCACATGCTTACGTGGTTACAGAATTTGGTAACTTCCTTCTTGCAAAATCAAAAAAAAGTCTATATAGTTTCTTGAACACATGTCATTTATTAAGTAATTCGCTATTTCTATTTGTTGAATTTTTAGATACCAAATTAAAAAATAGAATATGATATGAAAACACTGAAGATCTTTTGTAAGTCTCATGACAATAATAAACAAAGTAAAAGCAGAAAGTGTTTCTCCCCCCCCCCAAGAAAACTGTATAGAGTTTACAGAATGAAATGTTGGCGTTCTTGAAGCTGTACGGAAATGTTAATCTGGTGCTGCTCACACTGTCATCTAGGACGATCATCGTCACCTGAACCAGTTCATAGCTCACGCTGCTCTCGACCTCGTAGATGAGAATATGTGGCTGTCGAACAACATGTACTTGAAAACTGTGGACAAGTTCAATGAGTGGTTTGTTTCAGCATTTGTTACTGCAGGTCATATCCTTACCTTTTTAATAAGATACCTAACTAAAGGTTGGGGTAACAAACTAGAACAACATGGGACATAGATGCTAGGCTCTAAGTTTGTGGATTTCAAAGTGTCAGGTAAAAATTGCCATTTACAGGGCTACTTTTATTCTTTTAGGGGGGAAAAAAACACATTTGTTTGACAGATAATTTTAAAACCAAGTCATATATAAAACTAATGTTTATCTGAGTTTACTTTCTTTTGTAGTTATTTTCTAACTTAAAAAGATTACGTTCTCTTTAAAACTAACCTAACTTTGAACCCAGTTTATGTATTCAACTTTTCACTGCATGTGACTCATTGCAACAATATTGTATCAACTGATTGCTTTTCGTTTTTCATTTCTAAGAAGGCTTATACCTTAATTGTTTCACATATGAGATTTATTATGCTTCATGACATAAGGCAAGAAGATGGAATAAAGAACTTCTTTACCGATGTCTATGATTTATACATAAAGGTATGGTATGTTCTATTACTTTTAAAATCTGATTATAAAAAGGGATTCAAACTTTGATAAGAAACTGGCCTGTTTAAGTAACTCCCTTATACTGCACAGTTTCCATCTCAGACTAGCTCCCCACCCCCCATCAGAACTATCCCTGGCAGCTCCCTCAGCAGGCACGTCTTCACCACCAGGGTGACATGTATTTAGGAAAACAGCTCATGGTAGTTATTTTTAAATCAGTTTCATTCTCCCCCTTGTGCATATAGTTGATTTTATTAGGGAACCCTAAAGAGAGAGAAGGGAGCAGTCTACCTAAGGGAAACTGCCTCGTAATTTTAATCTAAAATGTTTTCTACTTTACAAATAAGTTACAATGCAATGAATATAGATCATAAACCAGCAGGAAGTGACTCATATATTATCAAATAGTCACTCAAGGGGAATGGTGCCACCCACATTTCTTGATAATTAGAAAAAAAAATAACAGGACGTCAGCAGTTAAACACCAGTATGTTAGCAGTGCTAACAGCACTATCTTCTTAATAATTTAAATGTTCTGTATCTGGACAAGATTTTTTGCATATCAGCACAGTTAACAATCAGTATTCCTAGTCGGAAGTAGCAAATAAGCATATTTAGCCCTCTGTGATAAGGTGTAAAAATTGGTAACTACTTTCCCCATTAGTGATCCCACTTAATATCAATAATTTTCTCTCACATATGTTATGATACACTCATTACATTACCTGAGAAACTCATCGTTAGCCTTGTGTTAGAGGAAAGTATTAAAAAATTACCACACAACAGTAACTTGCAGTGTGGTATAACTGTTTCTTAACTCTGAGCATAGGGCAGATTTTTAGTTTGTTTTATGTAGCCAAAGGGCCTTACAAATTAATCCATTTATTTATAATGAATATGAGTAGATTAGTATTTCCCACAGGGTGAATCCTGAAAGTTAATTTACCTTACTACATGGGCAACACTTATCATACCCCCAGTAGTTTTGCCACCAGTACTTCTCAAAGCTAAAACACTAAGACAAAAACTTCCTTAAAGGAATGTTACTATTCAACAATGGAACATCCTTCTTGAAACTTAAATGTGGTCTTCAGACTTCTGTTTTGAATGTCTTTGATGATTTCTTTTAATTTAAAACTTCAATTTCCTTTTAGAGACCTATGATTTGTCAACCTTTTTACTTGACAAGCTCACTAATACTTTCTTCTTTCCTAGTTTGCAATGAATCCATTTTATGAACCCAATTCTCCCATTCGATCAAGCGCATTTGACAGAAAAGTTCAGTTTCTTGGGAAGAAGCACCTTTTAAG
Organism: Equus caballus; assembly: GCF_041296265.1. Taxonomy (NCBI): domain Eukaryota; kingdom Metazoa; phylum Chordata; class Mammalia; order Perissodactyla; family Equidae; genus Equus; species Equus caballus. Next base: position 10,060,388 of record NC_091715.1, on the reverse strand, counting down.
CTGAATGCAGAAAAATTCAGAAATAAACAATGTCACTGCAATGGGGTATACTCAGGAATGTGTACATTGTAAGTAACTTGATTAAATAGCCTGGAAAAGTTTTACTTGTAGTCTCAGTTTGTCAACCTAATGAAATTCCTTTTATATTTAAACCTAGTACACTCAGTTTCTTACGATTATCAACAGATCAATATTTGCTTGTAAACAGTATTATTTATAAAGAGCTCTTTATAAATAATCTTGAAATATCTTTATTTAAAAATTGAGAGTAAGCTTTTGACTTTCCTCATTCCGATAGCTTGATCTTGATGTAACAATCCAGAACCAAATGTCATTGTCAAGATTTGGTAGGTTTAAGACTAATAGCTTCTGCAGTAGGGAATGAAGTTGATAGCACATCCATGGGCTTATCTATACATCTAGAGATGTTATTATAAAAATGTATAGGCATGGGGCCAGCCCAGTGGCGCAGCGGTTAAGTGTGCACATTCCGCTTCTCAGCGGCTCGGGGTTCGCCGGTTCGGATCCCAGGTGCAGACATGGCACCACTTGGCAAAAAGCCATGCTGTGGTAGGCATCCCATGGATAAGGTAGAGGAGGATGGGCATGGATGTTAGCTCAGGGCCAGTCTTCCTCAGCAAAAAGAGGAGGATTGGCAGTAGTTAGCTCAGGGCTAATCTTCCTCAAAAAAAAAAAAAGTATAGGCAGTAGACATGGCACTACCCAAGAAGCCGAAGCAAAACAGCTTTTGCAGCGCCAAATGCCACATGCCTACCCCTGTTAGAGACTGGGAACAGTGATCCTGTAATTCTAGAATTCTGGATCCATGTTTGCAAAGTGGGAGGCCTGGACCAAAGTGACAGGTTCTTATATTTCCTTTCCCTCAGACAGTAAACTAAAGATTAAGTGAACCTGTTGGTAGCTGTACTAGTGAAGTCATAAGGCAATTTTAGAATCATAAAGAACAGCTGGCGTTACGTTAACCTTTGCACTCTTAGCTGTTTGGGCTGTACACCAGAGGGGGTGGGGAGTGGTCTCTTTTGTACTGTTAACAAGTGGAGGGATCTTACTGTAAACTAGGAAATGGCCATTGAAAAGCACGCAATATAACCAGATATTTTCTGCACTAATTGTGAGCACTTGAGGAATTGTGTTCCATTCTGAATAACTTGAGCAAGTAATTCTAAGTTTGGTCTTGTACCCTTGTGTGAAGTTTTTCACCCTATTTATTTGATTTCTTAAATAAAGATGTTTGTCCAAGATTGTGGAAGTTTAATATCGAATTTTTTAAGTGCTGCCCATCCCACCATCACTACTATTTTAGTCCTATTTCCCCTATTGAAAGTCTGCAAGCTAATAGAGCTCTCAACCCATTTTGCAGAACTCAGATCGCCTCAAACTAGGGACCAGAGCTTTAGGAGCAGAAAAAGATGCTCAGCTAGAAATCTAGGAGTAATTTCAGCCATGCCCATTGGAGAGACCCAAACGTATTTATTGTATATAGTTTGCTCCGCCCTCAATGAGCATGTAATGCACAGGGCTGTTTTGCAAGCCAGCCAGGAGCAGCAGCGTGCTGTTTCAGCACGAAGTTGTAGCGGGGAGATGGTTTGGGTCCTGGCTCAGTCCAACAACAGAGGTGCCCTGCAAATAGCAATCCTTTTCTCCAGGCTTGTGAGGGTGAGATGGGAACAAGTAACATAAGCCCTGTGTGAGTATATTACTGTAGTTAAGTACCAAATTACGTGTAGGACTGCATCTCTGAAGGAGCTTGAGGGAAGCCCAGTGATGAGTGTAGGAGTGGGTGGGATCTGAGGTGGGCAGCCCTGGGAAAGCACCAGACACGAAGGTGTGGAACAAAGCAGCACTGAGCGAGCACATGGGTAGGACAGCTGAGAGACAGACCCAGGCCTGGTGTAAGGGGAACACCAGGGGCTGATAAGTAGGAAAGCTCAAGAGCCGGCAAGCTTGCTTAGATCTGGAGGTAGGTGGTGGCACTGGAGGTTCTGCAACACAAGAGCGATGAGGGGCATCACTAGCACCTGGGCGTCAGGCTCCAGGGAGCACACGTATGTCAGCACTCCCAATGTGATCCAACTAAAATGCACGAATCTGGGTTGTCCTCGTTCATTTCCTAGGATGCTTCATTGGTGCCCATGTGTCCGTGTTTGTAGCGACCCTCGATCTCTGCTCTGCCCGTGCTACACTCATGTTCTTTCACTTTTCGGTCACCTCAGCACTTCGTGGCTGACAGTCCAGTGGTGACTTTTCAGAATCCACTGACTGTACACAGGTCTGTTTTCCTACTTAACACTTCACTGCCCCACAAGCCACTAGTACTGTGCAAGAACTGGCGCAACAGTGTCATGATATTAAAGTGATAGCTTATACAAGTTTTCATAGAAATGTAAAACACAAGGTTTTCTTCTAAGATGAGGAACACCTAGGATGTTTTAACCTCAACTAGGGAATTTTTCACAAGTGAGAGGAGGGTGACAAAAACATTAAGTAATCTATTGATGGAACTGTACTTTACCATCTTCCACACAGCACATTGGAACTGCTACGTTGGCTGTCAAATGAACATTTGTCTGTTCTCCGAAGTTCAGTAGTTCGCCTTTTTCTTAACGCTGAACTCTGTCTCAAAGGCTTTACATTCACGCCGACCTGGAAGCACACACGATCACAGAGCCAGCCCCACGCCCTGTGGTGAGGAACAGTACTGTTAACCCTGGGGCCCCTCCTCCCTGAGCTGGGGAGCGCGCACTCAGTACTTCCCTTCACTTGCTTCCTTGGGGCTCTGCAGCTGCTTCTACCACTCCTGCCACCTGCTTTGTTCCCCAACTCTCATTTTTTCCATGTTTCTCACCTTTGTATAAGTAACACTGGCCAATCAAAGCACCTTGTACTTTCTTCAAACAGAAGAATGAGATTTTCAGCTACCTTTTGTTGCTGGCTGAAGAGCTTTTCCATCAGTCAGCTGTAGTTTCTTTGAAGGCTGAAGCTACTTAGGTTCTGTCCCATTTCAGTACCATGTTTGGTCAGTTAGCCCTGTTCACTGGGTCCCTTTAAGTCACAGTGTGAAGCTGGATTACTCTCCCTTCCGTCAGCTTGTCTTTACACACATGAAGACCCGTCCCATTGACCATTTTTTGCTGCCCAGCTCTAGACCTCTTGAATGCCAACTAATCTAATCCCTGAATATTTAGCTGAAAACAGGTTACTGATAAAAAAAAGTTTTAAAAAGCCACTAAGGTATTGTCTATACAAGTATCAAAATTATACATTTTGTAAATACCTACACACATAAATGTTATAGGAGGAAATCTGGACACAGACACAGGGCGGGGGGGGGGGGGCGGGCATGAAGAGGAAAGGTCATCTGCAAGCCATGGAGAGAGGCATCAGGAAAAACTAAACCTTCCAACACCTTGATCTGGGACTTCAAGACTTCAGAACTGTGAGAATGCATGCTCCGCTTCAGCAGCCCAGGGTTTTGCCAGTTCGGATCCTGGGCGCAGACATGGCACCGCTCATTAGGCCATGTTGAGGCGGTGTCCCACATGCCACAACTAGAAGGACCCACAAATAAAATATACAACTATGTACTGGGGGGATTTGGGGAGAAAAAATCAGAAAAAAAAATTCCCATTGCTTAAGCCACCCAGTCTGCATTTTGTTATGGCAGCCCTAGTGAACTAACATACTATGCTTTCCTTATGTACTAAATATTTAGATGGATACCCAAGAAACACACATGGCTGTCTCCAGGAAGAGGAACTGGGTGGCAAGGGTAGAGATATTTGTCCCTGTGCCTTATGATTTTGAACCCCATGACTTTATCATCTATTCAAAAAATGAACAAAAAATTTACTCCTAATACCTATTGCTGACCAAGGTGTGGAAAACACTTTCATAAACTACTGCTAGATGTCTATCAACAGAAAATGGTTTGAATAAATTGTTAGACGTCCATACAGCTGATAAATGAGGTAGGTCTACTATAATGGAAATACGTCCAGATATTTAAGAGAAAAGGGCACGTCAAAAAACAATGGGCACACTTTTGACTTAAAAAGACAAAGCAAGTCCCCTAGAGAAAAAACAAAAGAAAGAATATACAATATACACCCATTTGTTAACGATGGATTCCTATTTGTTTTCTGAATGGAGGATTAGCTTTTCTGGGGGGATGATGATTATAAATAATAAAAACTACATCTCTTTCTAACCTGCGACTATGAAGAGATTTAATGTCCCCAAATTCAAAAGGTTAAAATGTTTTGCTTATAGCCAAATTGTCTGTTACGTTAGGAAACTAGACTTTCGAAGTTTAGCTTACTGTAATGATATTCTTTTCCAGTGGTTCCCAATAAGGGGCCAGGGAGAGAAATATATCAATCTAGCTTTTCAAAATATACCCCTCCCACATAACCCCCCAAGCATGTCCTCTGATCACCCACCGCTCCACAGTCGAGGGGCCTGTCCTGTCCTAACACACGGTCAAGTTGGTTTGCCTCTATAGGATGGATCAGCGAGAGTGGCCCAGCACATGAACTCTACCCATGGAAGACTGGAATTTGCTTTATCAGCAAGTCTGGTCATTGCAGGATGACAAAACTCTCTTTGACAGCAAATCACTAAACAATGTTCAGTGGTCGAAAAGACACTAAATACATGACCAAATACACGTCTTCATTAGTCCTCACACAAAGTACAGTCCTCAGTATTTCCTCCAAGAATGATAAAGCTGGCTGCTGGGGGGGGGGGGGGGCACACGTGTGGCACACAAATGACAAGTGATGACCAGTGAGTTCAACTCTGACATGTAGAATGAAAGCGTGAACATGTAAATAATTTTAAAGAAAATGAAGTAATCAAAGAACTGCAGTGCAAAGCATTAGATTTTAATCTTTAATATCTAACATTATTGCTTTAGGTAATTTTTTCCCTGGCCCAGGAATAGAATGCTAATTACATAAAAATATACACATATAAAAAGTAGTTCTCCATTTTCCCGGGAAAAAGACAATAACTTTTGCAATCTTCAAGTGTTCTGTTTTAATTATAATTAAAGTCTTGGTCATGTCATTAGCTCTGTAACTTACATTTTAAATTAAACGTTATTAGACAACCGTTACAAATTATAAATGTAAGGTGCCATTATTGAGTAAATAGAATCTTCCGTGAGTGGATGCGTCCCTTCTCCCACCCGCTAATGAAGCAGCAATATGGTTAGTTTAATGTTATGAGTACAGGAGCCATTGCTGCAAACACTAACTCTCTTGTCCACCCTGTGTTTATTTGTGTATATGTGTGAGTTGGTGAGGACGCATGGGCAACCTCTCTAATGATCAACAGCAAGATGAGCTAGGCTTGGGCTTCCGGTGCAGGCTGACCGTGTCTGTCTGAATCAAGTGATCTGACCTATCCTCAGTAGCAAGCACTCTTCGGACCGCTTCCTCAAAGGCCGCTGCGACATTCGTGGCATCTTTTGCACTTGTTTCAAAGTAAGGATAGTCGCCGTTGTCCCTGCACCAGGCTTGGGCTTCTTCTGTAGACACTTGCCGTTCACTTATGTCAATCTTGTTCCCCAAAATCACAAAAGGAAAGCTTTCGGGCTCTTTCACATCTGCATAATATATGAATTCTTTCTTCCAGTTACTTAAGTTCTGGAAGCTTTGAGAATCATCGACACTAAAAGTAAGCAGGCAACAGTCAGAGCCTCTGTAAAATGGCGTCCTCAGGCTTCTGAATCGCTCTTGACCTGCAGTGTCCCAAATCTGCATGGTAACAAAATGTCCATCCACCTCCAAATCTTTATTTAAAAACTCCACACCTATTGTATGGAAGAGCTGGGTATCAAACTTATTAGTCACATATCTGTTCATTAGAGAACTCTTCCCAACTCCACCATCTCCAAGGAGGATTACTTTAAAAAGCGATGATTTCCCTGCCATTATTAATCTCAAGATCTTTGACTTCAGAACCCTGTAAAATAAAAAGGTACCGTTACATTCCTTTGGACCTGTACATCGCTCTACGTGATTCTGTGAATATCAGCGTTTAAGAGAAATAAAACACAGAGCCCCAATTCCTTTCTGCACAGGGAATACCTAATAGCAAGAGCTACTGTGCTCACTTACTGAGCACTCAACCGTGCGCCAGGCACTACCCTACTGTTACTCCCTAAGACAGCTGGTAAGGGCTCACTCTTCTCCTTCCTCGGGTCACAGCTGACTGAAGCTGGCATTCAAGCCCAAGTCTGACCCCGAACACCCTGCTCTCAAACGTTCCTCTCTATTCACAATAAGCCCTGCCACCATTTGTTAGAGATGCAGTAGAAGACCAAAGTAGGCCAGTTTCTGTAACAACTTCAAACAGCCCTTTGGTGGCACAGCGACCGTGTTTACTGATGGCTTTCCTCTCATGCCAGGGGTTTTCTCCATGATCCCCACTTTCTCTCCTCCAAAGCTATCACCATAGGAGCTGGTAACCAGGAAACCAGATACAGAAGCTGACTGATCTGGCTGTAAACAAAAAGAAGCCAACCACTGAATAAATGGACTGTATTCTCTTCATTAGGAACACTATTTTGAGCATGTAAAATTAATGTCAGCAGCAATGGCATTTTTAATATAATAACATAATCTAGCATGTTCTACCCACAAGACTCACTTGGGCAGCTCAAACTCTTTAACAAATCTGAGCTTGTGCTGTTACTTGTGTGTTTTGAGGGGGAATGAAATAAACCTTAAACAAACATGGGGTTTTTGAGGGGAAGCAGGATTTAAAACTTGTCTACACTACAGGCAACGCCTGTGCGGGGTGGGATTTCAGATGCCTGGTTACAGACGGCTACTTCTAAGTGCTAGGGGCAGCAGTGTTTCCATTTAAGGCTTCTATTTTAATTCTTTATTATGGAAAATTTCAAACATACACAAAATTTCTGAATGATGAGAGTAATACAATGAAACCACATGGACCCTAAACCTAGCTTCCCCAATTACAAACTTACGGAAAATCTGGTTTCCTCTCTAACTCCCCATTTTCCTTCTCCCCAGTTATTTTCATTTAATCTGTAAATATTTCGGTATTAAATGGCTTTTAAGTATAGTGACATTTATAAAAGAAGACAACCTTTAAAGTAGCAGTCTAACAGAATTTCCTACAACGATGGAGATGTCCTCCATCTGTACTCACCAGCCACATTTGGTTATTGAGCACTTAACGTGTACTGGAGGAAGTGAGGAACTGAATTTTAAATTTTATTTAACTAATTTAAATAGCCACATTTAAAGAGCCCATAGCCGTATTAGACAGCACAGCTCTAGAGCAAAATGGTAATTAACGTGAAGGCAGATACTGTGAATCCCTCACTGGGAAGGTAATAAAGACATGAAAAAATAATTGTGCTGACTAGGATGAATTGCAAAATCACTGCAGCAAACATCAGCTGGCTATCTCCTGGTTATATGCAAAACTGACCCAGTATACTGTAATTGAACACTTCCTGTCATGTGTAGGAATTCTGCATTTCCAACTACATGCTACACTATTCTGGTAAAACCTGTAGCAACTTGTCCGTAACTCTTACTGGCTCTTTTAAATTACTACCAAAGTAATTACTGCCATAATTAATATAATTTAAATTGTCCAACAAAAGTGTGAGGCAATCAAAGGACACACCTCTTGGAGACTTTTTTGACTTCCAATGGATCACTCTTCCCCATACCCAGACTAAATTAATCTTAGAGAGGAAACTGAAACAATCTCAAGCCCCTTAATTTCCTCACAGAGGTAACAATGTGCTAAATCAGTTGCTTTAATTTTTTGCTATCTTGCTTAAACAACTTCAAATTATAGAAAAAAGAGTAACAAAACCAAAAAAGCACACCAACTATTCTGACACAGGGGAAGCATCTGTCTAATGCTCCCTCCTGACCATTCCTCAGTGGTTCTCTAGAGTCAGGTCTAAGCCCAACTCCTAAGGCAGAATACCCGGCCCCGCTGCCCATTCTCGGCTTTCGTCCTTTGGAAATGCAGTCAGGTGGAAGTGAAATTCAATTCTACTTGCTCAGCTCACGCCTCCTCCCTTGCCTTTGCCCTGGCACACGCTGCTGCCTCTGCTGGTGATGCCACCCGCCTTCACCTAACTCACTGCTGGGCCCTCAGGACGGCTCAGCTCGCTCATCACCAGCACTGGGAACCTTCCCCAGCAGCCCCCAGCCCAAGGTTGCTCCTCTCACAGAATTTTTAAGATACATAAACACAAAAGTTCCGTGCTGTGTCATGAGGGTGTAACAGATGTGCCTAATTCCAGTCTATCATATATCCCAGTATTTTGATAAGTCTCTAACTGCCTTAACTGGACAAAGCTGTATTGGACAGCACTGAATTGTCAGGTTCTTTATATCAAATTATAAAGCAGATTACGCTGTCTAACAACCTCCACCCAGATGACTGGTTGCACACATCTACCAAATTAAGTTTTAGAAATTCCTCAGGATTTGTCACATAATCTTATCAGGACACTTTGATAGTTCCTTTCTTCTTTCATAGTAATGTGGAATATCCTAATTTGTGCCATTATTCTGATCAAACAAATTTGAGGTATGCTAGACCCATACACCAGGAAACAGGGTACAATATTTTACATTTCACATCTATAATTCGGGGCCTCTGAGACATCCTATTTGGGAGTATGTTGGCATTTGCTAAAAACTAATAAACACACAAACATTTCTTTGATTCTAACTGCAGAGTTGGCTATAAACCTATATGGTGATATGGGTAATTATACAAACCATCTTATTTCCCACTGAATCTAACAAAAGCTAGCTTCATGCAATCTAAACACTAACATAACCATAATTAGCTTATGGATATTAAAAATGTTTCCTTTTTCTTATCTCAAAACGGCAAAACCCTTTGAAACTTCTTTAGTGTAAGCTGAATGAATAAAGGTATCCTACCATGTTATTTTCAGAACTTACCTTCAAATGCAATGTGAAGTCTTTTATACTCTGCAGTCTGCAATGACTGCCCAAAGGCAAAAATGTTCACCAAGGTTAAAATATGACTTTAGCAATTCAGCTAAATTCTACAAAGAAATCTGTGTAAGAAAAGCACACTCCATAGGTCATAAATCTTACCTTAATTATTCAGTTCAAGCATCATCATTATCTGGAAAGAAAAAATTAGAAAGCTCACCTTAGCCAATGTATATTGAATTTGTTTTTATAATTTTAATAGTAAAAACAAGAATTAAAAGGTGAAAGAAATATCTGACTTCTATTAGCAGCTAGATTCTTAATTTAAAAGGAAAACTATACCTGAAAGCTGTCCATGACCTTTCTCAGCCTAAAAAAAGTTCTAGAATCAAACAGTACACTTTAATCCTAGTTTTTTCAGTTTCTCACCTGCCCATCCTTCTTTTGTAAGTTTCACAATCAGACAGCTGTAAAATTTTGTTAAGATGAAATGTAAAATGTTTCATTCATTCTTCAAAATTTGCCCCAATTTTTTTTTTTAAAGATTGGCACCTGAGCTAACAACTGTTGCCAATCTTCTTTTTTTCTTCTTCTTTTCCCCAAAGCCCCCCAGGTACATAGTTGTATATTCTAGTTGTAGGTCCTTCTAGTTGTGCTATGTGGGGCGCCACCTCAGCGTGGCCTGATGAGCGGTGCCATGTCCACGCCCAGGATCCAAATTGGCAAAACCCTGGGCCTCCAAAGCGGAGTGAACAAACCCAACCACTCAGCCACGGGGCCGGCCCCCAAATTTTGAGTGGCTTAGAATAATCACATCCTATAGAATAAAATGCAGCTAAGACAAACAAGGAAAAAGACGAGCCACGTGGAGGAGGGACACCAGCACGACACAGGAAGAGTTGGGCTAAGGCCAAGGCAGGACATAGAGTGGGGAAGCTTTTGGGCAGCCAAGGCAGAGGGGAAAACTTTCTCGTGACCAAATAGAAGCTGCTCTTGCCAAGGGCCAGGAACGTAGACCCTGGGCAAGCTACTTGACATCCTGAAGCTCCCGGGACAACGAGGACAACAGTACGCATCTCTAGGGCAGTTGGGAAGATTCACTGGGATGTGGACAACACTCACCACAGTGCCACGCTCATTACAGGAGCGCAGAAAGTTTCTGTGGAATGAATGCATGAAGAAGGCTTCACTGGCAGTTTTATGGAAAGGTTTCTTTTATGTCTATTTCTTAAGTCACATTTCACTGAGAGTCTTGAGCAGAACAAAGGAGAGAATTATGCAGGAGACACTAGGCAGCCAAGGATCCTAGCCCTAAGGATAAATTCAACGTGAAGGCTTCCCAGTGGCGACCGTGCGGAGCTGTGCTAGCCTCTCTCTGGCTAAACCAAAGAGGTCTTCCCAACTCCCCTCCCTTGCTTTTGTAAAGCACAGGGCATTTTTGTGGGACTTAGAAATTTTGCGGGACTTAACTTATAAATTCAACCAATCCAAAAAAGAGACTCTTCAAAATCGTGACATTTGGGGTTAAAGATAAAATAACAATAACAACGACAACTGCAACAGCTAACACTGACTGAGTCCTGTAAGCCATTTACTCTGCTCCGCTGCATTCACTGCTCACAACAAGTCTCTCATTAGCCCTACACTACAAATGAGGACACTGACTCAGAGAGGTTACACACCTTGCTCGAGGTCACAGAGCTAGTAAAAGGTGGGAGTGAGATGTGAATGCAGCCGACTGACTGCTCTAAAGCCCAGCACCTAACCCACTAGGCTCAGCTGCCTTCACAGTGATTTCTGAGGGTTTTCCTGTTGCCCCTGCAGGTATAACGAAAATAAGTAGTTGCAATGGTAAGTCTTTCAACTGCTTGCTTTGTTTCAAGATCTGCACAAAAATGAGTTAACCTGACGGAACTAATAGTATTCAATCCATTGGCAGGTCGTATAAAGCACATCTGAGTGTGCCTAAGTTTTATTAGAGTTTTGATAGTTTAAAGATGTTTGAAATGAACTGTAAATCAAATGTCTGCAGAACTCTGAAGCATCTCCCCAGAGACCTAGCGTTCCATGGAGCGGGCAGGAAAGCAGTTTTTCAACAAGCACCTAGTGAGCGTCTCCTGTGTGCCAGACACTGAGGGTGCAAGCCACACCCAGTCCCTGCCTTGTGGAGCTTGTAGTTGGGGGAGGTGACAAGCCGCACAAAACCCACGTGCCTTACAACTGTGGCAAGGCCTACAAATGAGAGGTATATGGTACAGAGAACAACAATTCACACTCAATCCAAAACCAAAGAACAGCTTAAATAGTGCAGGGTAGCGTGCCCCGAGTCTCCCTCAGCGACAGAGAGATCGATGTGTAAGCCTGCGGCTCCCTCAGTCGGGCCCAGGCCCCACGTAAGCATCTCATGGAGCAGCTCAGGGAGCTGCGTGAGTCCAGCCATCAGGGGGACTTCATTTTCATACAACACGATCCTCTAATACAGCCAGCAACTTCACTGGCCACTCAGTTAAAGAAAAAGTGGTCACTTCCAGCCCCCAGGAAAGCTGGGCTGCATTCCACTGTGTTAGTGAGAGTCCTCACACCAGTTTCCAGTGTGCGCTGCTCCAAAGCAATGTCTCAAGGATCATATCAGCTGCATGCTGTCCTTAGAACGCAGCCTCACCAAGGTCAGATTCCACTGCAGGGAGGTAACTCTGACCCAAGGCAAGCTCAGCAGCAGGAGGAGAAAACTGTGGGAAGAGGGGAGGGAGCTGGAACCAGGAAGTGGGACCAGGCCAGGCCAAGGCCCTGCCAAGGTAGTGTGGCCCATACTGGGAGAGCCCAAGGTAGGCCCAAGCACCTGGAGCCTGGAGAAAAAGAAGAGTGCTGTGCGGATGGCACTGGAGGCAGACGCCCGGAGTGGGCAAGGCCTTAGAAGCCACGAGAAGGATTTGTGCCTATCCCCTCACAGTAATGGGAAGCCTGAAATAGCTTCAGCATCGGGCAACCTGATCAGATATGGAGTCCTTCTGTAACTGGCTGCTGTCAGGGGAAGAGGAAGGTGTCAGGCAGAGCTTCCAAGGATGCCCTTACCATCCCTCTCAACTACCTCAGGTGTCAGCTGGCTTTGGGACTGAAAATCACAGCTCTCAGGCCTCATACTTGATCCTGCAGTAAGACATTCTGTGGCTCCATGCTTCACCTCGCTCCCTTTGAACCCCTCCTCTTGCTACCTGGCTAACTGCTGCTCGCCCTTGTAGATGCAGCCAGACCTCGTCTCCCACTGAAGCTCCTGCCCCTGTGCCCCTAACACGTCCTGCACCTGCACGTACCTCTATGCACAGAGGTAATACTGAAATCAGCACACTATGTCTAATAAAAACGAAACATGCTCTCTAAAAAGATACAGCTACATGGAAACGTATTATACCATTATAAAAATGCCCATACTTGGGGGCCAGCCCCGTGGCCAAGGGGTGAAGTTCAAGCACTCTGCTTCAGCGGCCCAGGGTTTTGCCAATTCGAATCCTGGGCGCAGATGTGGCACCACTCATCAGGCCATGTTGAGGCGGCATCCCACATGCCACAACTAGAAGGACCCAGGACTAAAAATGCACAACTATGTACCGGGGGGCTTTGGGAGAAAAAGGAAAAAATAATTTTTAAAAAAATGCCCATACTTTTCCCCCAGTTGTCAATTTTCTAGGCTATACCAAAAAATACATCCCCATACTATTCTAAAACCATCTTTTCTCAAAAAGAAAGAAAATGAAAATTCGCGAGATTGTTCACAGTAGGGAGAATGGAAATGACCTGAATGCCTAATTGGGGGATGCTGTGCACACCTTCAGGAGACACAGAGACGTGGGACTGTAGAAATACACTGTTGAGTGGTAAACCCAAATAGTATGCACACCATGATCACACCAGGTAAAAGTTTACAATTTTATATTAAAGTGTACAAGAAAACTTAAAATGATCAATACCAAGTTCAATCTTCAAAGTTCTGATTTGGTTGCAAAGTCATAATATCTTTTTAATATCAAAAGCATTTTTTAAAGTTTCATTTTCATTTAAAGCCTAGCTTGATTGACTGCTGCAATTAAAATGAAATGGAAACGATTTTCTTTTAAATTTTCTTCAAATACTGCTGTCCACCAGACCTCAAGGATAATCACTTCCTAAATTTTTCTGTAAGTCAGATTACATTAAAAAAAAACTCAGTATGACACTAAAAACACAAGCAACGAATGAAAAAATAGATAAACTGAACTTCATCAAAGTAAAAAACTTTTTTTTTAAAGATTGGCACCTGGGCTAACAACTGTTGCCAATCTTCTTTTTTTTTAATAGCATGGCACCTGGGCTAACAACTGTTGCCAATCTTCTTTTTTTTTAATGGCATGGCACCTGGGCTAACAACTGTTGCCAATCTTTTTTTTTTTTTTCCTGCTTTATCTCCCCAAACCCCCCCTGTACACAGTTGTATATCTTAGTTGCATGTCCTTCTAGTTGTGGGATGTGGGACGCCGCCTCAACGTGGCCTGACGAGCGGTGCCATGTCCGCGCCCAGGATCCGAACCCTGGGCTGCCGCAGCAGAGTGCGCGAACTTATCCACTCAGCCACGGAGCCGGCCCCAAAGTAAAAATCTTTTGTGCTTCAAAGGACACTGTCAAGAAAGTGAAAAGACAACCCACAGAATGGGAGAAAATACTTGCAAACCATACATCTGATAAAGGACTTATATCGAGAATATATAAAGAACTCTTACAACTCATCAATAAAATAAACAACCCAATTTAAAAATGGGCAAAAATGGTCAACATCATTAGCCAGTAGGGAAATGCAAATCAAAACTACAATGAGATACCTCTTCACACCCACTAGGATGGCTATAACCAAAAAGACAAACAAGTGTTGATGAAGATGTGGAGAAACTGGCACCCTCATTCACTGTTGGTGGGTAAAATGGGGCAATGATAATGGAAAACAACCTGGCAGTTCCTCAAAAAGTTAGCACAACCAGAAGGACCTACAACTAGAATATACAACTACGTACTGGGGGGGCTTTGGGGAGAAGAAGGAAAATAAAAAAGACTGGCAACAGCTGTTAGCTCAGGTGCCAATCTAAAATAAAAAGAAAAGTTAAACATAGAGTTACCATATGACCCAGCAATTCCTCTGTTAGGTATATACCTAAGAGAAATGAAAACATATGTCCACACAAAAACTTGTCCATGAATATGCATAGCAGCATTATTGATAATAGCCAAAAAGTGGAAACAACTCAAATGTCCATCAACTGGTGAACAGATAAACAAAATGTGCCATATCCACACAAGGGAAGATCAATCAGCCATAAAAAGGAGTGAAGCACTGATAGAGCACAGATGAACATCAAAAACATTCTAAGCAAGAGCCACATACAAAAGCTCGCATATTATATGATTCCATTTATATGAAATGTTCAGAATAGGCAAATCCGTAGACAGAAAGTAGATTCGTGGTTCCAGAGAAGGGGCAGGGAGAGGTAAATGGGGAGTGACTGCTAATGGGTACTGGGTTTCTCTGGGGGTGGGGGAAGTGATAAAAATATTCTGGAATTAGTAGTGCACAACTTTGTGAATATACTAAAAACCACTGAACTGTATAGATCTGAAAGAGTGAATTTTATGGTATGTGAGTTACATCTAAAGAATTCAGATATTTATAGATACACACACACACATAAATATATATAGCCTAAGAATTAGCAGTAAGACCCCAAAATTAGATTTACATAGAACCACAAATGATCTCCTTGTGCCTTCAGCAGTGTCCCTTTAAATAAACCAGGTACAGCCCAGTAGATCCTACCTGAGGATTACAGTACCATGTGCTGGCACCCACGCATGTTGTCTATGGCACACACTAACCTGAATGGGCAGTTGGATAAGTAGTCACCGGCAGGAAAGAAAATGAACCATGTTTTCAGCAGATACCTCAAAACTAAAGAGAAAAGAGAACACTGCGTATCAACGCTTTCCTGTTCCTAACACTATCTGCCAGCTTTTCTACTGTATACTTTCATTGCACCACCAATTGTTTAGGGACAGTTTATCAGCAGTACCCTTTTCTCTGGCCCTCTCCAAGCCCCTGCTGGCTTCCAAAGCCGACCACTACAATAAACCATGGGGAAGGCACAGCCAAGCATGGAAAATATAAATCTCTAACAGGAATGTTTGTATGGATTAAAGGTAGACATTTTTTATTGATGATGGATCTAATTGCCTCCATGCTTACAGATAACTAAACTGTTTATTTCTTCATTATATAAGGTTTTATTATATAAGGTTTTGAGCATGGCATTCAAAAAGATATCCAACCCTACTTTACAAGCCTGTCCCAATTATATCCCTACGACTCACCATGCCCACACCCATCAAAGGCATTTACTGTCCAGCATTTGCTCAGGCCCTTATGGTGGCCTGAGAGGCTCCTCCCTACACCTCAACAGCTAAGAAAAGCCTAGCTATCCAAAGGCCTAGTTCCCATCACCTCACCCAAGAAGCCTTCTATGGCCACCCCCAGAAACCTAACCTTCCTCTCTTTTTCACTCTCATAATCATTTCCACGTCTATTACAGCTCTCACTCACCTAGGCTCTCACCACCGTCAGCTGCGTAGGTGTCTATTTCCTAACTACAATGTCAGCTCCCTGGGAGGGGCACACAACACCTAATTCGATCCATTCATTTGTCCTTTTTTGTTCTATAATATCTTGTACCAAACTTGACAAATGGTGAGGAACCAAATAAATCCTAAACTAAGAACAAAGAGTAAATTACTTCCCCCTTTAGTCTTGTTATTCTATTCTTATTTTTCTGTTTGTATTTTAGGCACTTACAATGCTTTGTTTCTCTATTCAATCAGCTCTTCCCCCATTCTATTTTTGGGGTCTATTACAATGTGTGGGAAGGGACAAAAAAATTGATTCTTACTTGCAAGTCTAAGGAGAAAACCACTTTAAAATAAGTACTATGGACTACCACAGGGAGCTGGGAAATGGTGAAAACAACATTCCTCTAATAAGCCACCACAGGGAGAGTGGGCTGCGTTTCTAAACTGCTTTTCTCAAAATTTCAAATTTTGAAACACTTACTCTGTAACCCCCTGACTATAGTTCTCACTTCCAAAACCTCAAATTGAATTTATCACTCCTGGTTTAAATTTAGGAACAGATTTTTTTTTTCAAAATCACACGGTCCTTTTGCATTTACCCCAAGTATCCTAACTAGAGACATACCACTTAACTGCATTTCATTTCATAGCTTGAGAAACTGAGACTCAAAGACACTAACCAAGGGAAAAAAAGCATGGATAATCTTTAAATTATTTCTATTTTCGCTTGAGCTGTATTTATTTCCTTATATCTTAATATCAGCGTGTCTCACTTAGCCTAATTAGTTCCACTCTGTTTCCAGTCTTCCTGGTTGTCTCGCTGAAATGTATGAGTAAAAAGCAAGTCAAGGAAGTCATTAAGTCTCATGGGTGCTATTTCTACAAGAAGTCAACAACAAAAAAAGAAAGAATTAAGCAAAGTACCATAGGAAGAGACCAGCTTGGAAGCACAACTTGTCAGGTGAAATAAATTATCTAGTTGAGCACTGTCCCACAGAAAGACAACTAGAGATGGAGAACACTGTCAATGAAACTACACTGTCACGATGTCAGAGCAGCTCGCCCTATTTAAAGAACCCATTTCAATAAGTATACTTTTTTGAAGATGAGTCATCTAATTAAACTTTTAAGAAATATATACTCTCAGTTTTGCTTAAAACAGGGCACCTCTGTAGTTAAGTACACTAGTTAATCATTAATAGTGGTGGAGAGAGTGGGAAAGGAGAGAGGAGAAAAAACAGATTTGGTTAAGGAACTAAACCTTCTTAAACCACTCTGAAAGTACAGAGCAGCATGACCCAACAGAACTTTCTGCAATGATGGAAATGTTTTCCATCTGTGCTGTCCAATACACTAGTTACTAAGCACATGTGGCTACTGAGTACTTGAAATGTGGCTGGT
This sequence comes from Equus caballus, assembly GCF_041296265.1. Lineage (NCBI taxonomy): Eukaryota > Metazoa > Chordata > Mammalia > Perissodactyla > Equidae > Equus > Equus caballus. The sequence continues at coordinate 10,043,358 of NC_091715.1, read as the reverse complement.
CCAAGTAAGGAACTGAATTTTTAACTTTAATTCGTTTAAATTTCAACTGCTACATGAGTACTGTACTGGGCAGTGCAGGTATAGAGCGCGCTTAATTGGGAGGCCATGAAGGAGCTGCAGGGGGAAAATGCACCTCCTAGAATCTCAGGTACAATAAGGATGAGTGTATGGGTGGAAGCGTGTGGGCTTCAGCTGTTCTCTGGAAGGAGTAAAAAAGGTTTCACCAGATTCTTAAAGGAATCTGGACCTCAAGAAATGGTCGATACATGTCCACATCATTCATATGTTACGGGTGATCCCTTTGTGTGGTTCATGACACCCTCGAGACTTTCATCTTTACGTGGCAGCACTATTTCCCTTCTCTCCCTCACCTGTGAGACTTCATTAATATTACACTTTGACCACAAACTGTGAGGGTTCAGTGAACACATTTACTCACGGGAAACTGCTAATCCTGGAAGTGAGGATAACATTTTGTTCTTTCTTTTGTTTTATGAGGCCCTTAAAAGGAACAAGCATAAATCTACCTGTAATAAGAAACTCACCTGTAAAAGGCACTTAAAATGCATGACAATAATAAAAAGAAGGGGGACAGTTTAAGGTTGCACTTTGGGGGACAGAATTAAAATGCAAAACGGATAAAGGTCACAAGATAGGAATCCTGGGAATTACAGCTAGGTATTTTAGGAAGAAGAATGCATTGTGAAAGAAATGAATTTGAATATACATGTTAGAAAAATATACTGAAGCAGCAAAACACAAATTAAATATGACCTGCAACGATCTGCTGTAACTTAAGGGAGCATTGGTCTGACCCCTCTCTTCAAGTTCGGTAAGAAACCAGGCGTCTTTTATTTGGAGCAGAAAAGGGTAAGGGCTGGAGAACTCACACAGAACTCAGGGGAGAGCTAGTATGCAAACATGGCCCAGGAGGCATGGAGCCACAGCAAAGGAGAACTTCTTGGCTACTAGAGAAAGTAAGAGGAGTGGGGATTTCCCAAAACGATATATTTCAAGAAGACAGCTCTATGTTTGGTATATAGGACTCAACTAGATTAGAAGCTCCCATTCTGCAGGGAAGTTGTCACCAGGTCAAAATGAGAAGAAATGTAAGAGAACTGCAGGTAGCTTTCCAGAAAGTTCACCTCATCCCACTTTTCCATCAACAATGCCCCAGTTTGCCCCCACCAAGGTACTGAAACTGACTGCTTACAAAAAGCGTTCCAAGCTCAAACTTACTCTGCCATCACTACCCATTTCACCTCTATGTCTGATCAACTCTCCATGCCGCCCACTACACCCAGGCTCCAAACCCCTCCATCCTCATGAAGGTCAGCAGAAGTCACCAAAGACCTCCTAATAGCCAATCCAAGGGCTTCTCCTCAGCCCTCGTCTAAATGCCCTAAGGTACACGCAACCCTCAAGTAAATAAAGACAAGACTGCTTCTCTTAGGACTTCACTGTGTATGCTTCTAGAAAACACCCTCATGGCTGACCAATGTCCACACTGGAGGCCCACCCAGTAGAGAGTGAATTCTCTCAGATACAGCCATTTGCCTGGATGTACAGGACATAAAATCTCAGAAGGGTACTCAAGGCATTTTTTTTAAACAAATAAAGTAATGGAGGCCCAACTGGGAAAGGGTCTTGCAAAGTATCACACCTCTAGCTGGAGGCAGAGGTGGGACCTTCAAGTCTTAGTCCGGACTTGGCCACCATTACTGCCTCTACTAGGTCTAAACAGCCAGGCAGTGACCGTGAAAATGCCTCCTACTTAATCGTCCATAAAACAACTCTGACAATAGGTTCCACTTCCTCTCTCCCTCACTCTTAGCTTTCTGCAACCTAGATGGCTCCCTTTTCTAACAAGCTCTTAAAGTAGGTATATCACAAGGCTGAAGCCCTTAGCTCTTGCCAAACCATATCTTTCTGAGATAAAACCCAGTGATTGCTAAACTAAAGTCCACCACTGCCCTGCCACTCCTTGGGGGCCAGACAAGAATTCCAATCCCTTTTATAATATGTTCATCTGGCATCCTGATGGCAGTTCAAATTCAACATATCTCAACCCAAGCTATTTTCCTCATTTCCAAAAGCTGTCTCCTGTCTTCCCCACTTTATTCACCCACACAAGAAACGTGTTCACTTCCCTCCCTACCTATTGCCATTGTCTTGTTTGTTCAAATAACAAATGCTATGACCATAGTAACATTAGCCACTGCTGCTTACTAAATATCTACTAAGTATCTGGCACAAGGCACCTTCAAATCACCTGCAAGTTGGACACTATCATCCATATTTTATAGATCAATAAATACAAGTTTACAAAGATTAAATAACTTCCCCCGGTCCAACTAAACAGGGCAGGTCAAACCTGTTTCCTTTACTCCCACCAAAGGACAGAAAAGGTATAAGAAATCTACAAAGCCAAAAAGTACAAGAGAGAACAACTCTTGATGGTAGATGAGAAGTGGCAACAATATTGAAAAGATGGAAAGCAAATGGTCCAGCAGTGACAAACTGAAGGGACAAGAAACCTAACTCGGGAGAAGTGGCTCACAATGAGAAAGCCAATTCCCACCACAGACCTGGAGAGGCACAGGCCCTAGAGAGCACACAGGCACTGGATGCTTACTGAGCCAGGCCAGCCCAGGCTGAGAGCACAAGGGTTTCTCCAAAAGACCCCATGACCACCGCCCCTGCACCCGGTGGCCCCTTCCTCCACCAGCAGACTGACTTCCTAAAGCGTGTGCAGCAGAAAATGGGGATGAAATACTACAGACAACAGGGAGGAGGGGGGTCATGGGAAAGTCTGCACAGGAAACAGAGGCAGGGCAGGCTTTTTTAAATTTCTGAGGGAACCACACAGATACTGGACGTTTACAGGACACCGGGCAAACTGGCGCTCGAGGGAGTTCACAGTTTCAACATTAGATCGCACCACATTCCTTTCGATGACATCCTATCTTTGCGAAGCTGGCTTTTCCAGGCCTGATGTAATAAAAGTCAAGGACTGTGCAAACATTAATGTGGAACAGGATGAGGGTGGCAGCTGTTTGCTCCAATGGAACTCATTCCAGAAAATGCTCTGCATTCCCCAACGTGTGGTCCTCAAGCGGTTCTTTGTTCTGTTCTAACTTCCAACTAAACCATGTATGTTTTCAGGTGTGTTTATCTAATCACTGCTCTGACTGAATACGCGAGCATGAAACCGCACAGACTCGAGCAGTCACTTAGCTATATACTGTAGCCCAGTGAGTTCTCACGTTTTGAACTTGTTCAATCATTTAAACACTCTACTTGTTAGGGTTCTCCAGAGCAAATTCTACAAATAGAAATCTGTAAGGCTTTTTTCAGGCTTATCTAACACTGATAACACAACCACTCTTATGAGAACTAATCTTCTGCAAGCTATCAGCCTCTGCACCCAAAAACCTAATCCAATTCACAAGAACTTGGAATTAAAACAGTGCTGTTTACACTGAACTAACAGTTCAGTTCGTTAGTTTACGCTGCTCTGCTATCCTCCACACTTGGGTAATGAATGTAGCCATAGAATGAATGTATCAAGTTGTTCCATACTGTTTCTCCATTCCCCTCAAACAACAGCATACATTTGCAAGGCGTCAGGCCTCCGACAAAAGTCGAGTCTGCGTCCAGGTTTCCGGCTATGAAATGAGCCGGGTTCGGTGAAGCCGAATGTGAAGCCTCCACTGCCTGCTTCACTTTTATATTTCTTCCAAAATACGTAACTCTCTTTCTCTTGACCCCATGCTGACCTAGCTGTTACCTTGCTTACATTCCTTTACATCTAGTCCTCCTCTCTGCGTTCATGATAAGCAACGGCATTCTAAACCCTGTACCCACCATGGTCAAAAACTAACAAAAAGGGAAGGAGGAGGGTGAAAGGGGTGATTAGGCACATGTGTGTGGTGATGGATTGTACTTAGTCTTTGGGTGGTGAACATGATGTAATCTACACAGAAAACAAAATATATAACGATGTAGACCTGAAATTTATATAATGTTATAAACCAAAGCTACTGCAATAAAAACAAATTAACAGAAAGTAGTCCAGAATGTGGAAATACCCAGAGCTCAACTTCACAACATGTACAATATCAAGATTCACCTTGGGAAACAGAGATTTCTCCTCCAAGTTATCCACGGAGCCCAGGCAGCCCCAGGCTTCCTGGCACGCTCCCTGGGGACTGCCTCCAGCCCAGACAGCCAGGCCTCCCTCCACCTACACACCTGGGTCCCCCAGGTCTCCTCCCTCAGGTCTCCTGACCTTTTAGTTGCATCACAGCTTTCCAAACTCCCTGAGGCATTTTGTGAATTCACCCCCCACCAGAAAAATCCTTATTAAACGCTCTCTGTGATGACCTACTTAGTCACAAGCCCTATTTTCTTGTCCTTGGTTTTGACTAACCAATTTATTACCTAGTTAGCTTTCAAGTGAGACGTGTTTCATTCTAACACACACTCACTCACACTCACTCACACACACACACTGCTATTTGGCTTATTTCCTCCTGCTGCTTAACCAGCAAATTGCCTGGGGCAGAACTACTTGGAAGCCAATAATTTGATGTCTCTACTTAGTGTCGTATAATCTCATAGATTTTAAAGTACAACCGTCTTATTATACAAAGAAAGAAATGTGGTGACCTAACTTGGCCAGAGTAGCAAGCCAACTACAGACTGAGCAAGACTCCTTGAGGCCAGTGGATGTTCTTCCTGCATCAATTCTTCTTGACGCTTCCCAGAATAAAACCCCTCCAGTAAGGAAAGAACACACATCCCTTTGTTAGATCTCATGCGACAGCAATCCTTTTTAGGTGTACAATTTAGCACCCTATACCCTCTAGCAGACAACTCCTGATAAGAGGCAGAGAAATCCACTCGTTAAAAAAGAACACGACGTGGGGCTGGCCCCGTGGCCGAGTGGTTAAGTTCGCGCACACCGCTGCAGGTGGCCCAGTGTTTTGTTGGTTCGAATCCTGGGCGCGGACATGGCACTGCTCATCAAACCACGCTGAGGCAGCGTCCCACATGCCACAACTGGAAGGACCCACAACGAAGAATATACAACTATGTACGAGGGGGCTTTGGGGAGAAAAAGGAAAAATAAAAAAAAAAATCTTTAAAAAAAAAAAAAAAGAACACAGCGTCCATCAGGATAAGTCAAAAAGCCAAGCTACCCACAAAAGGTGCCATGTTGACGGCATGAATAACACTTTCAGGGCAATTCCTAAAGAGAGCCAACCCTTTTTGATTCCTCCTCTCAATCACTCCCTCCCAAAGTTCACCCAATAGTTACATCTGCCACCAGAATGAAGCAGTACATATACTGAAGGGCCTAGTCTTTGGCATGGTGAAAACAGGCCGGAAAATGCCAGAAAGACAAGAAAATGATGCAAAAGTCATTAAAAAAATTTCATCATTTATTTCTTTTCTTTTTTTTTTTTTAAAGATTTTATTTTTTTCCCTTTTTCTCCCCAAAGCCCCCCAGTACATAGTTGTATATTCTTCGTTGTGGGTCCTTCTAGTTGTGGCACGTGGGACGCCGCCTCAGCGTGGCTTGGATGAGCAATGTCATGTCCGCACCCAGGATTCGAACCAACGAAACACTGGGCCGCCTGCAGCGGAGCGTGCGATCCTAACCGCTCGGCCACGGGGCCAGCCCCTCTTTTTTGTTTTTTTAAAAGATTTTACTTTTCCTTTTTCTCCCCAAGAGCCCCGGTACATGGCTGTGTAATTCCAGTTGTGGGTCCTTCCAGTTGTGGCATGTGGGACACCACCTCAGCGTGGCCTGACAAGTGGTGCCACGTCCGCACCCAGGATTCCAACCAGCGAAACCCTGGGCCACCGAAGTGGAGCACACGAACTTAACCACTCGGCCACAGGGCCAGCCCTCATCATTTATTTCTTGATTTCAATAATAAAACGTATGCATAACTATTTTCTATTGAAGCTAAATTTAAGGAAGAATTTTATGCTTAACAAGAATGGCTTCTCGATTTGATTCTTGTAGAGTCACATGTGGTCAACCTACAAAGCTATCACAAACACACCAACTTTTCCCTACTTCACTTACATCTGCCCACAGTAAATGCCATGATACAGGTCCCAGTGTGTGGGTGTGGAGCTGTTTTGTTTTTTTAATGACACCTGGCCCCTGATTTTGAGTAGCCAGGATGATAAATTTTGTTCTAGGACAAAGTGGGAACCTGATCTTATGATTATGATTAGACTACAAGCTTCGGGGAGGTGGGGGCTCCCTCCTGCCCTTCCTATCACCAGCACCTTCATATCAGTGCCTGACAGGCTCCTCAGAAAATGCGGTTGACAACTGGAATAATACAGAAATCAAACTCCCAAAGTCTACTTCAACGGCTCTGAATGACTCTCAAGTACTCTCTGACACTTTTGCCTTAAAAAAAAAAAAAAAGAAAGAAAAAAGATTCTGTAATCAGAAATTATTTGCTCATTTCTTCGTCTTTCAAATGAACGAATATGCGTCTTTGTCAAGGGAGATCTCTTCAAGTTCTCAAAGTGACCCGTCCCCACCCCCCCCACCCCCCCCCACCCTCCCCGCTCTTTCTTAAAATGACAAGGAGGTATCCTAAATGGGAAGACGACCTCGCATTTGAAGAACTACAGAGGAGCTGAAACAGACTGCTGTAAAGCAGGGTTTCTCAACCCCGGCACCAGCGACAGTTTGGGCCAGACAACTCTGTCGTGTGGGACTTGTCCTGTATGTGGTAGAAATGTTGAGCAGCTTCTCTGGCCTCTACCCACCAGATGCCAGCCGCACTCCCTCTCAGGTGTGAACCAATGCCTGCAGACATTGTCAAACGTTCCCCAGTTGAGAACTACCACTCTCAACTCACACAGGCCTCGTGGAATCCTGGCGGCCCTCTCGCCACCTGTTTGATCATGGGCAACATCTAACTCTCCTACGCCCCAGCAAATTCCTCATCTGTAAAATGGAGCTAATACCACAGAAATGCTGTGAGAATTCAACGAAATGATACATGTACAGGATTTACATGCACACAACATCCAGTGCCAGAGCGGCTGCCCAAGAATTGGTAAGAAATGACAGGAGGCTAAAAATTAAGCTCTACAACCAAAGGAAACTATCTTCAGGCCCCCAGAGTACCGCAGTCTAGACGGAAGAAGCAGCTGAGATAGAAAGAAACGAAGAGTAGACACAGGTTGGAAAAGAGGGACTAGCACTGAAGTATTTCCCAAGTATTTCTCCAAGAACCCAGCTCGGAGTCAAGGCCAATGATGTTCAACTTCGTTTTCCTCGGGTTACTCTAACCTCACAAATGAGAGACCAAAAATATTCCCAAATCACAAAACTCTCCAAAATAAATAAGTCAACATGCCAGAAACTTCTTAATATAAACAAGGGGAATTTACTACAATGTCTACACAAAAATAAAAAAGCAACAGACTGCCAAACCATTGTCCTAGATTTGGGAATCTCAATAAGTTACTGAGAGTCCTAGACAAATAGTGATGATGACCTCAACATTAGCTTTAAAAGACAAACTAAGAACAGACTTCTTAAAAGTCCCTGACTGAACAGTTCTGAATTTCCTTCATCTCTACAGCCTTGTCTAACGAACAGCTTTTGAGATTACAGGAAATTTAGGGATTTTTCTATTACAATGGTGCCAGAGACAGAAAGACAAACATGTAAAAAAAAATTTCAGTTTTTAAAAAGCAAACTCTGTCTATTATCAGGACGCTGAAATTCTACAAAAAGATATAGTCACGTGACAATTTGGAAACTAGCAGAAAAATCATTCCTCAAAAGAACCGTGGTCACGGGATGTGTCATCACTTAAAAAGAAAAAACAGCAACAAAACCAACTAATACCTCCACAGCCCTTTGGTCTGCACTTTAAATTCTCATCTTGCCTCTACGTACTAAGTTGGAAGAAAGAAAGGAACACGATTCTGAAACCTTAGCCAGAGTTGGAATCAGATAATGCCCCAAACCGCCTCCAGTCCCTAGGAGTGGCTTTACATTCCAAACTCCTCACCCGAGTGGTCACAACATAGTGGCAAATGCTCACCTGGGCAGCAGGTCAGAGGTCGCCAAAATCAAACTGCGTGAGCGCCTTCGCCTTCTCGACATTAACCATTCGAGGCTAGGGTTTGGTTTGGGTGGGCTGGGGCGTGCCGGTGTGCCCCCGGGTGACGGGTGTTTCTCCGTGTGCATTTCTCCGTGTGCGTGTGTGTTTCCCGGGGTGTTTGTGTGTATGTGTCTCTCTCCCCGGGTGTTTGGGTGTGTGTGGGTCCCCAGGTGTTCTTGGATCTCTTTCCCAGGGGGGTCGCGTGCCCCGGGGTGTTTGTGGATCTCCCTTTCTCCAGGTGTGTGTGTGTGTCTGTCCCCGTGTGTGTATCCCCAGGATGTCTGGGCGTCTCTCGCGTATTTGGGTGTGTGTGTACCCCTCCCCGGGTGTGTGGATGCGGGAACCCCTCTTTCCTCCTGCGTCAGTCAATACGAGGCAGCGAACAACAAGCTGTTCCCCCTCCCGCGCAGGCCTCGTGCCCCCCGCCCCAGCTGCTGGAGGCCCAGCCGCCCTCGGGGCCCACACGCCTCCCTCCAGGCCCTGACGCCCGCGCCCCCAGCCCTGGTCCCCGGCCGACTCCGACGGGAGTCCGCGCCCCGCTCACCTCGCGGCCACACGGAAGACGCCGGGGAGCTCCGGGCCAGCCCGGACGGGTGCAGGGAGGAAAGAGAGAGGGTTGAGGACTCGGCGGGCAGAAGACGGCGGCGGCAGCAACGCAGCGCTGCCAGGGCGCGACTCCACTTGCTGCCGTCCAGCACCGAGGAAACAACATGGCGACGGGCCGGGGCGGGGCCCGGGGCAGCGGGGCGGGGCCTGGGCGGTGGAGCCCAGGGCGGCGGGGCGGGGCCCTTGGGAGGCGGAGCCTCGAGGTCGCGGTCCGCCGCGCCCTCACCCGCTCCCTGACCCCCTGTCCGCCTTCAATAAAGCACGGTATTTCTTGGGGTTGGCGATTCCTGCTGTCCTCTGCCTTCGTTCCGGAGAGAGACAGCACGAAATAATAGTTTTCCTTAAAAGTTTACGTAAAGTGGAAATAAACAGGTCGCATAAGCACAATCACAGATTGTCGTGATGACGATGAGAAAACGAATGTGCAAAGGACAAACGGGTAAACGAAAAATGAAAACAGCTGTGATATTGTGAAATAACAGGAATTTCTTATAATTTAAATTTTCTCCTTAATCTTGCTAAATACTGCCTCTGTCATCTCTAAATATGAAGCAATAGCGGGAAAAGGCGGTATTGAGGAAGCTCTTCTTAATTCCTCTCTGTATATGGGGTCCAGCGCATGGGTCTTACAAGATACAGGCCCCTGGAGACGGGAGGGACTTTTAGTGACCTCTCAATATATTTTGTGGGTTAGATTTAGTTTTATTTTCCAAGAGAAGCATCTCAGTGTTATGATTTGCTGGGACCGCAATCACTAAATAATCTCCTGCTCTTTAGGGAGTCATTTTCAGGTAAAGCATCTAATGTAGTCTTTTCATTCCGCTCTAGAAAGGTTATATTTGAAAGAGTTTCTCACAAGTGTAAGAGACAATTTTAGAACACTAGTGAAAATGAGGCATAAATGAGTAATAAAGAGTGAGTTCTAGTCTGAGCTTCAATGAATTTTTCTTTTATAGAAAAAAACCTATTTTTTATCCATGCAGGATACTTCTCCTGGGAAATATGAGTAAAGGTTTATGAAATACAAATCTGTTGAAAATAGGGAGGGGGAGAAATATTCATTCCTTTATTTTAAAACACATAATAATTAAAATTCTGCAATAAAACATATAAGAACATTAGTTAATTTGCCAAAAGAAAAAAATACATAAAGTGTCATGTACTAAATTGCCACAAGCAATCCACAGAGTCACTAAGGAAATGCTACCTAAAAATCGTATGTCGTAATCATAGTCAAGGAGTGATGGAATAGGAATTTATCTCTGCAACTGCTAATACCAGCCAGTTATTAACGAGTGCTCTTATGGAATTATTCTATCTTGACTTAAAGTGGTAAGCCTTAAGAAATCCAAAAGTTTTCGAAAAAGTGTTCTCAGAAGATCCTACAATTGATTCTTAGGCTGTTCCAAAACATAAATGAGGCAGACAAACATATCAGAGTGTAGCTTATAGTCAGCACTTGAAGAAAGAATGAGGAAAGGTACTTTTTCTGAAATAACTATTACTTGGACACTAGCCAACTGACACACGAATATTTGTATATTCTGGTCCCTTCCACTATTCACTTCTTTACCTAATTGATTTGACAATGCAAGAGGAGTGTGGGTCACAAGATTTTTCCCTGGAAGGGGAGTTTGGGGAGATTTTTGTTGTTGGATGTGTGTGGTTAGCAAGCTGACACAAGTTAGATAGATGGTCTCTCTCTCTCTCTTGCTCCACGAACTTGTTTACTGACAAAAAACATTGAAGAACTGACCTAGTTTGACTCCCTTCAACTAATTAGAATTTTCGTCTTTATATTCTATAAACTTGTATTGCATCACTCATGGAGGAAAAAGAGGTCAAAGTTGCTAGATATTAAAGATTCTGTTACCAGAAACCAGGCAAGGAAAGGGTTAATGAAAATCTGATCCATAACTAAACATAGTCTGTCAAATGTTTTCCAGACAAGAAGAAAACTAAATGTGCTATTTTTCGGAAGTTGATGTCCTCAGTTTTGCAGATGTTGCCATCCTACCAACACGGTTGCAGCAGGACCCTTGTAAACTGCTCCAGCTCTAAGTGTCCAAAAGTTCCCCTGCACCTGTTATGTAATGGCATGTTGCATTGAGTCCCTTATGTAATGGCATTGAACTCGTTATGTAAGGCCTGCACATGCACCCTGATTAGGCCCAGTTGTTACACAGTTGTAACATATCCTCTGCAAAGTCTCCAGCTGCAGTAAGCTGGGGGGCACTGCTTTGGGAGCGATCCCCAGTGCTCTCCATTGCTTGTGCAAGCAATAAACCTTTTTTCTTCACCCACTTCAGCCTTGGTTGTGCTTTTCAGCTCTGCACACACCAACAGGTGGACCTGTTGAGTTCAATTACAATTCCTTCCCTTAAATGACACCAACTTATTACTATGAGCACTGGGAGTTAATACCCCATTTCGAGTTGGAGTCTGAAAGAAATCACCTCTGGTATCTCTGAAGAAACTACAAGTAACAGAGCCCCAGATGCAGGTGTAATAAATACTGATTATAATTAAATTGATTATACTTTTCACATACAAGGAAAAACACAGAACTCAGTGGTAGGCAATTTGACCATTAAATAACATCTAAACAATCAGAAATTTGGTATTTTTCCCAAGTCATTGGCCAAAATAAGAGATTTGTTCACAATATTGCATAGATGTTCTTATATAGCTGTGCTAAGAAAGGAGAAAAGCATAAAAAGTAATTCAAAATCCATTATATTTGGCTTTAAAGTCAGAGTGAAAATAGATAATAAATAATGTTAAGTGAAAAAGAACATTAACAAATAGTATATGGAGGAAAATCCCAATTTGGTGAAGGAAATACTTTTTATAATATATAACTTTTCAATATGAATTGAAATATTTATTTAATATATTTATTTATATGTGTTTATATATTTATATAATATATACATTTTCAATATTTCAAGCCAATGTCACACTCTTCCAGTTTGTCTTGAAACTAAATTCAGCATGTTTCCTACACTAATACAGAAATTTTTTTTCTTTTTGCTGAGGAAGATTCACCCTGAGCTAAGATCTGTTGTCAATCTTCCTTTTACTTTTTTGCTTGAGGAAGATTAGCCCTGAGCTAACATCTGTGCCAATCTTTCTCTATTTTGTATGTAATTTGCCAACACAGCATGGCTAACAAGTGGTGTAGGTCTGCGCCCAGGATCTGAACCCACGAACGTAGGCCACCGAAGCAGAGCATATCAAACTTAGCCGCTACGCCATGGGGCCAGCCCCCCAGAACTTTTGATCCTGATCCTTAAGTCAGATAAAATCTCAATATATGAGGAAATACCAGAAATCTGATTTCTTCACTGCTTATCTTAAAAAGTAGTGAATCAAGAAAAAGGAATAGTAGCATCACCCTTAATCTATATATCGTCAGTGAGAAAATTTCAGAATTTGTAATCTTCAGGTTGATGTGATCAAATGGAAAGTCTGACCCACAATCATGATAGAACATATATTCTTTCATGGGTCCCATGAATTCTGTCCAGTGGCTGATATTGAATGAGCACCTGGATGTCATAAGCCACCGACATGCTTCCTTCTATCAGCCTGCCCACTGTCAGAAGAGATAGAGCATGGGAGGCAGGAGTCAACACACCTGGCACCTCCCCAGTTAGTGAGTAACCACCACACCAGCCCAAACCCTTCCAATGCCTGCAGCATAGACACACATCTACTCTCTCCCTCCCCTTGAGTGGTTTTAAGATTTGCAGAAAAGGAAAAGTCATTTCATACTTATACTTATACAAATACATACAAATATATAGTGTATTTGTTAATACAAATAAATACATAGTGAGTACGCACACTATGCCAGGAACTGAGAATACAGAGATAGACAAGACGCAGGAGAAATTCAGGGGGTGTCCCCAGGCACCTTCCCTACATTTTTGCTCCCATCCACCAGCTGTGTTTATATCATGACCTTACCTTGTTGAATAAAATCAATTCAGTCCCTTTCCTAGGACAGCTCAGAAGAGTGGAGGAGACATTCAATAAGCAACTAAACAAATGTACAGTTACAAGTTGGATTAAGGGGCTGGAAGGAAATAAACAAGAAGCAGTTGGTGGGAATACAAGGTAATGGTACCGGAGAAGGCAAGAATGAGGAGGTGACTCATGCTGAGCCCTAAAGATGATTAAGCAGGGGCCAGCCTGGTGGCGCAGCGGTAAAGTTCGCATGTTCCGCTTCTTGGCGGTCCAGGGTTCGCTGGTTCGGATCCCGAGTGCGGACATGGCACAACTTGGCAAGCCATGCTTGGTAGGCGTCCCACATAGAAAGTAGAGGAAGATGGGCATGGATGTTAGCTCAGGGCATAGAAAGTAGAGGAAGATGGGCATGGATGTTAGCTCAGGGCCAGTCTTCCTCGGCAAAAAGAGGAGGATTGGCAGCAGTTAGCTCAGGGCTAATCTTCCTCAAAAAAAAAAAAAAAACAGATGAGCAAGGAGCAGTGGGAAGGGCTGTGGGAAAGCAGTTCACCAAGAACCTCACACATAGCAGCATTCAACAAAATTCTGAATAAAGAAAAGATGCAAACTATTATAAAATCATCGTAATTGATGAAAAAACTGAAATTATAATTGTTTCCCTAGCCAAAATTAGATGTAATGTATTCTCTTAAAATAATAAGCGCATGTTGAATATGCTGCTCACACTCTCAACATAGCTTAACTCGAGTAATTACAGATGGCAGAATTAACAGGCATTAGAATTCAGGAATGAAGTGGGGAATTTGATACATTTGCTGATTTCCTGATGAATGTGACTCATAAACTGAATTTCACCTTTAAAGGCAGCAGAAGGAAAATTCCAGGCATGCCATGGTTACATTACATAAAAAGGTATATTTGTGTGTGTTTGTGTAGGTGTTTGTGCATATGAGTGTTTATTAAAAAAAGAATGAAAAGCAATCAAGAAAATCAAGACAGTTGAACTGTTAGGGCAGCAAGATTCTGGGAATTTTGATTTAAATTTTGAATTCCATGTTACAATATTCTTTTAAGCAATAAGTGGAAATTTTTTAATGAAGCGATTTTAAGCAACCTTTAGAAATACTTTGTATGGCATCCGAATGTAATCCTTGCCTTAGGCTATAATGGTTAGGGCAAGACAAAAATCTAGTTATTTCAGCAACTCCTTCTTTCAGACAGAAACTCTCCAAATCCACACAGACACATCTAAAACTTTGTGCTGCTCCTAGAACTCAGGACAGTAATGCTGAAGTGTTGCTCTTCCTGCCTCCCTGTTGCCATGTGTCTGAGTACACAATGCCCATTAACAGCTTTCTTGAACTTTTCGGTGTAAGAGCTGAGACCACTATTGCGCTCACATAACCAGCTTCTTATCCTCTCATCTCCTCCCATCATCCTCATCCATGCAGGCATAAATAATCCAAGCTGGTGCAGGCTCCAGGCCACAGCACTAGCGAGGCTCAGCCTAAACTCAATCTCTGATTGGATGAAAGTGATAAATCCCTGATACCTATCTGCCTAACAGAGGACAGAGAGAACCCCCAGTGGTGGAAGACATTATCTGAAGCATTTATGTTTCATTTATACACAATGTCCAGCATGCAACAAAAAATATGAGACATGCGAAGAGGCAGCAAAAAGCGACTACTAATCAAGAGAAAACAAAATGATAGAATTTAATGTCATGACAATTTGGATGTATCTCAGGAATGCAAGAATAGTTTAACATCAACAGTTTAAAGGGAAAAAAACATACAATCAACTTAATAGATGAAGAAAAAAACGCATTCAATAAAATTCAACACCCATCCGTGATAAACAATCTCAGCAAACCAGGAACAGAAGGGAAATTCCTTAACCTCTTAAAGAATATCTACTAAAATCCTCTACCAAGAGTCATTCTTTTGTTGTTTTTTTTTTTTTTTTTGAGGAAGATTAGCCCTGAGCTAACATCTGCTCCCAATCCTCCTCTTTTTGCTGAGGAAGACTGGTCCTGAGCTAACATCCATGCCCATCTTCCTCTACTTTCTATGTGGGATGCCTACCACAGCATGGCTTGCTAAGCAGTGCCATGTCCAGACCCGGGATCTGAACCGGTGAACTCCGGGCCGCCAAAGCAGAACATGTGCACTTCACCGCTGCGCCACTGGGCTGGGTCCCCAGACATCATTCTTAATAGTTACAATCTATAAGCATGCCCTTTAAAACAGGAAAAAGATAAGGATGTCTTCTGCAACCCCTCTCTTCAACATTGCACTGGAGGTCCTAGCACACAGAAGTGAAAGAAAACAAGTATGAGGAATGCCAAGGGAGAAACAAAACTGTATTAAACACAGACGATATGCTTAGAAAATCCAAAGGACTCTACAGAAAACTTATCATTCAAAGAGCTTAACAAGGTGGCTTGCTGTAGACTGAATGTATGTGTCCCCTCAAAATCCTAACCCCCAATGTGATGGTATCAGGAGGCGGGGCCTTTGGGAGGGGATTAAGTGATGAGGGCAGAGCCTTCATGATAGGATTAGTGCTCTTATAAAAGAGATCTCACAGAGTTCCTTTACCCCTTCTACCACCTGAAGACTCAGTGAAAAGAGGACCATCCATGAACCTGGGAGTGGGCTCTCCCCAGACAGTGAATCTGCTCGCGCCTTGATCTTGGACTTCCAGCCTCCAGAACAGTGAGAAATTTCTGTTGTTTACAAGCCACCCAGTCTATGATATTTTGTTATAGCAACCCAAATGGACTAAGACAGTAGCTAGATAAAAAAATGGTTAACAAAAATAAATTTCATTTATACAACCAACAAACATAGGATATATAAATCAAAAAAAGATACCAGTTTCAATAACAAAGTTATAAAATATTAGGAATAAATCTAACAAGAGAAATGTGAAGACCTTCATGGAGAAAATTAAATGTGGTGCCTGAAAGGACTAAAACTGTGCTGTCTAATATAGTAGCCACTAGCTACATGTGGTTTCTTAAATTGAAATATAAATCAATTAAATTAAATAGCATTCAGGATTCAGTTCCCTAATCAGAGTAGCCTCATTTTCAGTGCTCAATAGCCAACCCACTAGACAGTGTAGATATAGAATATTTCCATCATCACAGAAAATTCTATTGGACATCACTGGACTAGAATATGTCCATTCGTCTCATAAATTCTTAATTGGAATACAATTATGTATACTACACTGCTTATGTTCTACCCCCATAAAGGGAAGCATGACTTACTGAGAAATACACATTAGGAGTTGTAAGGTTTTCTTATCTTCTGAGAGTTCTGGGGATTATTTGCCTTTTTGGGGGGGCGGGGGAATGGGTTTTGCTTAGCATCTGAAGGCCGTTCTGATAGTTAGGTAGCCAACTATTTTGTGAGTCTTTTCATTATAAAAGCCCCAAAGGCCAGATACTTATAGATACTTGCTCTTACAAAATCCTGGCAACAAGGATACAGGCATGACACACAAGACTGGCCAATCAGATACTCTCTTTGAAGATCTGAGTCTTTGGCAAGCAACACAGAGATGCTGGAAGAGCTCAGAGTTCATTCTGGCAGGAGTAGTGGTGGCCTCTGGTATCTAGTGACCACAAATGTGCCAGTGGGGATGAGGCCAGTGGCAGTATCTAATACCTAGTAGTGACAGCACCTTAAGCAGGCCATTCATGTTCTCAATTCCTGCTGTTCCTGCCCACTGTTCAAACTCAGTACTCTACCCTTGCCTCTAAGAGCTACCCAACATCTTCCCAAGAAATTCTTTTTTTTTTTTTTTGAGGAAGACCAGCCCTGAGCTAACATCTGTACCCATCTTCCTCTACTTTATATGTGGGATGCCTGCCACAGCATGGCTTGCCAAGCAGTGCCATGTCCGCACCTGGGATCTGAACTGGCGAACCCAGGGCCACCAAAGTGGAACATGTGAACCTGACTGCTGCACCACCAGGCCAGCCCCAGAAATTCCTTTTCTAAGTTAGAAGCAGTTGATGTCTTTATCTGCAACTACAAACACTGAATGGTACAAAGTTAGAATGTGTCTTATAGATCATCTAGTGCAAGCTTACTGTGATTCATAATATAAATGCAGGTAAATGGAATTACACTTCTCAACACTTTTGTATTAGTCAGCTTAGGCTAAGCTGTGCTGTGGTAAAAAAAAAAAAAAAAAAAAAAAAAAAGAGCCCTCAAAATCTCAGTGGCTTACAAAAATAAAGATTTCTCACCTTAATGTCTCTTATGAGTCAGCTGTAGTTCCATTCCATGTCACCTTCCCTCTGGGCGCAAGCTGATGAACCTGAGCTCACGAAACAGCCCCTGTCTACTATATTGCAGGTCTCGTTGGTTGAGAGAAAAGAGACCAAAATAATACCCCTGCTGGCTCTTAAAGCTTCCTCCAAGGAGTGACAGTCATCATTTCCTCCCATGTGTCATTGGCTAAAACAAATCACACATTGGGATGTACAGTCCTTCTAAAGAGGGGCCCTGTAAGTCACATGGCAAATCTGATTTGAGTGGTGTGGTGTTCTAGAATTGTCCTACTGGTTGGGTCATCAAATATTTGAACAATAATACAATCTGACACAACTTTTATGACTCAGGGCTTTGTTTCATTAATTTGGTAAGTTTCAAATTCCATAACATGAATGAAATAAATTTATTTGGAATAAATTATTTTTCTGGAGATTGGGTTTGAAACATTAACGATAGTAACATTTGATCAAGTTTATTAAAGTCAGATGCAGTGCTTCCAAAGTGTGGGGTGGAATATGCAGAACAGAAACATGTATGGATTTATATTGAAATTCCACTCTAACTTTAAGTACAAATCTATTTTACAAAATTGCATTAAGCATTTCTTATGCCCAAAGTTAACCTTGGGGCTTTGAGGGATACAAACATAACTAAGATGTGCACAGGGAACTTGATGGACAATTAAAGGGGAAAAAAAACATCCACAAACAATATAAAGCAGTGATAAAATAGAGGAGAGATAAATTAGAGAAAATTCATGGGATGAGCTAAGCGTGAAATCCCCCCAGCCTAGAGAGAAAATGGAATTGCGTGAGGAAGGGACTACTTTACAACAAGCCATACAACTCAAATGCACAATAATTTTATACCATAGGGTATGTGTATTAGCGAGGAGACATGCGGGGGAGGAAAAACTGACCTAACATGTTGCTAAGAATTCCTAATTTTAGTCCTTACTAAAGATGCTGGCTATCAGTCTTCACTAAAGGCAATGGTTACAGTGATGAAATTTGATTGAACTCATCTTTGCCAACTAAATTAAGAAACTAGGGGAAAATATCCATATTTCCTTTTTCTTAAAGAAAAAAAATCTTATGACCTTTATCTTGTAGGTAAGAGTAGGGGCTTTTTGCTTTCAAAATGTCAAGTTTTGCATGTGGTTGATCAAAAATAATTACTGACACAAAAGTCTGAAGAAGTGTAATTGTGATAGATGTAAATGTTAAATTATTTATGTAAATTCAGTTAAAGCTGCCCTTTAAATAAAGGTCGGGACAGTGTCTTTGGTTAGTAAAATATGGTTTACTTCTCGAGTTTTAAAAAAACAATGCATGTGAAAGAAGCCAGACACAAAAGGCCACATACTGCATGATTCCACTTCTATGAAATGTCCAGGATAGGCAAATCCACAGAGACAGAAAGTAGACGAGTGGTTGCCAGGGGCTGGGGGGAGGGGAAATGGGGACTGACTACCAGTGGATACCGGGTTCCTTTTTGGGGCAATGAAATGTTCTGAAATTAGATAATGGTGATGGTAGCACGACTCTGTGAATACACTAAAAACCACTGAATGGTAATGAAAATAAAGAAATGCACATGAGCTTAAAAAAACTCCTAAGTTGCAAATAGTGTTTATATATGTGATTTAGGGATGATTATTTTTGAAGAGCCACTTTTAGAATTACTGACATACAGCCAAGTACAGTCGGTAACGCATAGATAATTAAGTCAACAACAACCACAAAATTACCCAACTCTTTCAACTCTATTCCTTATTAAATACTTGCAGGGTCTTCTGGCAAGTAAACCAATGAACAAATCGACTTTTATTTTTAATCTCCTTTTCCTTATTTATTTCTACTGACAATGCCATTGAACACTAAAATACAAAACAGCACACAAGAAAGGGAAAGGTTATAAGACAACCAGACAATTATCTATAACTAGAGTCTGAGCATATATGACCTAAAACTTTATAGTATATACAAAACTCACTCAGTGGTACTACATGGGGAAGAAAAACTCAAAAATATTCTGGGGGAAAATATGTTCTCTCTTATCCAGTTCTCCATTCTTTCCACTCTCAAATTATTTTGCCTGTTGTAAACTACGATCACTCCCTCTAAACTTGTTTTTAATCCTTTACATAAATGTACCTATGTACTGATATGTCATATTCTTGGATCTTCTGGTTTTCTTAAATGTGTTAATTCAATAAATATCTGTTGAAGGCTTTCTATGTGCTAGGAACTGTTCTAGGGGTTCTGGATGAGCCGTGAACTAAAAAGACAAAAATCCCTGACCCTATGGAGTTTACAATTTAGTGTGGGGGGTGGGAAACTGACAATAAACAATATAAATAAGCAAAGCATTGTATTTAAATGGTGAATAAGCTCTACGAAGACAAAATCCGAAAGGGTGCCAGAGGATGTCAGAAACAGCCAGAGAAAGCCTCCCTGCCTGAGTTGGTATTTGAGCTAGGGCTTGAGGGAGGTAAGTTATCGGGACTCTGGGGTAAGAGCATTCCAGACAGAAGCACCAGCCAGTGTAAAGGTCCTGGCACAGTGTGCCTGGCACACTCAAGGACCAGCAAGGATGCCAGTGTGAATGAGTGCAGGATACAGCAAGGGGGAAAGCAGCAGGCAAGGAGCTGGGAAAGGTAGCAGAGGGGCCAGATAGGGAAGGCTTAAAGACCACTGTAAGAACTTTGCCTTTCTCTTAGAAACAGGAGCCCACTGAGAATTTTGAGCATGAGGTGGGAGACATGATCTGATTTGCATATTTCCCAGGATCACTCTGGCGGTTGTGTTGGAAGTATATTTAGGAGACAAGAGAGGAAGTCAGGCAACCTGTTAGCAAGGTATTGTGGTCATCCAGATGGGGGATGATGCTGGCTGAGACCCAGGATGGCGGCAAAGAACATAATGTGGTCAAAATTTCTGGATATTTTTAACAGCTTTATTGAGGTATAATTTACATACAATAAAATTCACTCATTTTAAGTGCATAATTCAATGATTTTTAGAGCGTTTGTGCAGAGTTTTACAGAGCTGTGCTGCCATCGCGACAATCCAACTTTAGAACATTTCCATCACCCCAATAGGATCCCTTGTGCCTATTAGCAGTCACTCCTCATTTCCCAACCCAAGCCCCAGGCAACCACTCATCTACTTTCTAGCTCTATGGATTTGCCTATTCTGGACATTTCATATAAATGGAGTCACAGAAAGTGTGGTCTTTTGTGACCGGCTTCTTTCACTTAGCAAATGTTTCCAAAGTTCATCCATGCTATAGCATATATCAGTACTTCATTCCTTTATATTATTGAATAGTATTTCTTTGAATGGATAGACCGTATTTTGTTTATCCATTCACAAGTTGATGGACACTTGGGTTGCTTCCACTTATTAACTATTAAGAATAATGCTTCTATGAACATTCACATACAAGTCTTTGTGTGCACCTATGTTTTCATTTCTCTTGGGTATGTACTAAGGTGCGGAATTGCTGGGTTGTATAGTGAATTATTGCTTAACTTCTTAAGAAACTGCCAAACTGTTTTCCAAAGTGGCTGCACCATTTTACATTCTCACCAGCAACATACCAGGGTTCCAACTTCTCCACATCCTACCCAACACTTGTTATTTTCCAGTTTTTTGATTATAGCCATCCTACTGGGTGTGAAATGGTATCTCACGGTAGTTTTGATTTGCATTTCCCTAATTACTAACAATGTGCTTATTGGCCATCCCTGTATCTTCTTTGATCTTCTTTGGTGAAGTGTCTATTCAAATCTTTTGCCCATTTTTAAGTTGGGCTTCTGGATATATTTTTGGAATAGAGCCAAAAGGATTTGCTGATTGACTGGAAGTTCGATGTAAGAGAAAGAGAGAAGTCAATCATGCCTCCAAGGTTTTTAGCTCAAGTTATGTAAGTATGGAGTTGCCATTAAGTGGGGAAGCAGAGTTGGAAGGAAGATCAGAAGCTTGCTTTCTTTTAATTTTTTTAATTTTTAATTTTTTTAAAGATCTTATTTTTCCTTTTTCTCCCCAAAGCCCCCTGGTACATAGTTGTATATTTTTAGTTGTGGGTCCTTCTAGTTGTGGCATGCGGGATGCCACCTCAGCATGGCTTGATGAGCAGTGTCATGTCCATGCCCAAGATCTGAACCGGCGAAACCCTGGGCCACCGAAGCAGAGCGTGCGAACTTAACCACTCAGCCATGGGGCCGGCCTCAGAAGCTTGCTTTTAAACATTTTAAGTTTGAGATGCTTATTAGACATCCAAGTAGAGTTCTCCATTAGGCTGTCAGATTTATGGGCCTGGAATTCAGAAGAGAGATGCAAGCCTGAAGATAAAGAGAGTGAGGGGCCAGCCCAGTGGCATAGTGGTTAAGTTCATGTGCTCCACTTTGGCAGCCTGGGGTTCACGGGTTCGGATGCCAGGCGTGGACCTACAACACTGCTCCTCAAGCCATGCTGTGATGGCGTCCCACATACAAAATAGAGGAAGATTGGCACAAATGTTAGCTCAGTGGCAATCTTCCTCACCAAAAAAAATTTTTTAAATAAAAAGATAAAGAGGGGGAATCATCAGCATATAGATGGTATAGAAAGCCATGGAACTAGATAAATCAACAAAGGAGTGAGTGTAGACAGAGAAGGTGTCCAAGGACTAAATTCTGGACACTCCAAAGTTAAGAGGTCAGGAAAATAATGAAGAAGCAGCACATAATATTGAAACAGAGTGGCCAGTAGGAGGGAAAACCAGAGAGAGCATAACCTACTGCAAGCCACGTGAAAAAAGTGTTCTCAAGAAGAAGGCAGGCGTGTCAAATGTTGCTGATAGGTTTCAGGGCTGGGAATTATCCCTTGGATTTAGCAACACGAAAGGTGGAGTTGGTTGGTGACCGAGACAAGTGGAGAGACCAGTGTTAGCTAGGAGCTTGGGCATTCCCTCCAAAGGTAGAAGCGGGAAGGCAGAGTTCATAGGCCCCGTTGCTGTGGACAGGACAGTATTTCGCAAACTGCAATATGCGAAGGCATCACTGCGGGCTTTGTGGAAATGGAGATTTGAATTCAACAGGTCTAGGATGGAGCCCCTGTTTCTGTATTTACTCCCAGATGCTGCTGCTGCTGGTGCTGCTGCTGCTGATCCCAGGGCCACGCTGTGAGGAGCGAGAGTGTAGGGCTGATTTTATCAGCAGTTATTAACTGTTTCTTTTCTGAGTACGGATCTAACCAGGAACGTAAATGTCAACTGCTGAGTTGATTCTAGAGGATTTTCTATGTTCCAGGGACTTGATATTATTGATAGTGCAGCTCAGATCTGTGGCTTGAGAAATGGAGAAGAAACATAAGGGGCCACGATTGGGGATTGCTGCTTTAGCCTGTTTGCTGGCGGACTGAAAGACGGAGGGGCCTTCTATGCAGTAATGCAAAGGCCAGGGCCCAGCCAACTGCCTGGACAGAGGCCACTGGATGACTCACTTTTATCTGCCAGTGGGAACTGGCGGGGGCGACTCCTGGAAGGCCACTTTGACGAAGACTGCCATTATTTCTGCATTATATGTATGAATTAATTGGGACACTAACAGTTCAGAGTGACTCACTGACATAAAGATCCGATACAGCTCCTGTCTCCAATTCCTTCCCTCACTTCATCTGCCTTTTTAAATAACAGCTTTATTGAGATATAATTCACAGAACACACAATTTGCCCATTTAAAGTGTACACTTCAATGGTGTTTAGCACGTTCTCAGAGCTGTGCACCCATTACCACAATTTTTGAATATTTTCCTCAGCCCAAAAGAACCCCCGTGCTCTTTAGTCATTGTCTCATTTTTAAATGATATTGAAATCCACGAAAATGTCTGGCAGCTTTCTGCTCAGCAATTTGTGAGATTTCGCAAAGCTGGGAGTAAGGTCCATCTGTTGCAAGAAGACGAAACTGCAGAGACGGAAGTCCTCAGTCTGAGAAGACACTAAAGATGAGACGACGCGGCCTGGTGCACTCAGAGATGCTGACACAGTCCACTTAAACCTGGCAGTTCTTTTCTGTCAAACATGGGGGAACGTCCACTTCAGCTTGCCCCGCCAGAGGTGTGCACGGTTCCCCACCGTGGGCCAGAGCTAAGCCGAACACTGACTGGCCGAGCCCTGGCTCTGCTGTGGGTGGAGAAAGAAAATGGAAACTGGTTTGCAGCTCTGTGTCATTCACAGACAGGCACATTAGGTGGCATCCAGCCAGATGACCCGGGCCTCACTGGGCACCCTTGGAAATGTCTTAATTTTTCGTTTCCATCCACAAAGATAAATTTAGCAAATTATGATATCATTTTGATGATTTGAAAGCAGCTGCTGGGGAACTCTCTCTATTTTATATACATTTTGAAAGTGAATATAGTCCAAAAATAGGTTTTCAATGAGCAACATTTTAGTTTGCTTATTAATTAGATCTGTAACTTTTCCATGGCTGTCTTAGATTTTAAAAAAATATGTGTCATCACTGGCAAAAGATTAATGACTACTTGGGACCTACTCTTATTTGTACCTTGTTTATATTTGAAAAGAAAGCAAGAATACGTCTGATAAATTTATTTTAATTCTATTTTTTTTTTTACTTTTCTGTAGGACGCTTGCAATAATTTAACAACGGATGCAAAACAGCTTGGCTATTTGGACATAATTTATTGCTATCTGTGTTATATAGTTTCCCTAGGTCACACATACAGAGAATGAAGATATAAAGGCCACTATATTTTATAGGAAATGGTATTTGAAACTGCATTTATATATCTACAGTCTTTAAATTTATTTAAAAAAATCAACATATAAATGTCCCTTAAAAAGCTGTATGTTTTTATATTTTAAAATTTAAGTATTTTAAAAATCACTTACTTTTCAGAAAACCAAATAAACCACATGGGTGCCACAAGAAGGTTTGGGAAGGTTCCACTGTGTCAGGAGAGCTGGCAACCCATGTCAGGTGTTCCTGACTGATTTCTCCATCAGAGGGAGAAGCGCACAGCACCAGGCCAAGGTGGAGTCTATAAACCACATGCTCCTGTCGTTGCAAAAACAAACCACAACTTAAAAACAGTTGTACCTTGCGTGGAATTAACAGGAAGCCTGGAGGTTTCTGGAAGCAAACTGGTATGCAATAAACCCCCCACCTGTTTTATTATGAGATGGTCTTGGCTTTGTCTCTGTGTATCCTTGGGCAGGTCACTTAATCTCTCTCAGCCTCAGTTTCCTCACCTCTAAAATGCTGGCAGGGTAGTTGTGAAGTTTAAATGAGATGCTGTATATAAAGTGCCAGGAATCTAGCAAATATGGTGATGGGACATCCTTGCCCTCTTCCTCTGCTTGGCCAACTTCATCTCAAGACTTACCCTAAGGGTCACAGCCTCTGTGAAGCCCTCCCAGACTCTCCCAGGTCCCCTGCACCCCTGCCTCTTCAGTTGGTGTCTCTCTCAAAGCTCTTAAAATGTAAAATGATTGCTAGCTACCTCGCATTGGTGCTTTCCCTGCATTTTGTGGGTCCCGAGGCCTGGGACGGTGTCTTTTCTTTTTTTTAAGGAAGATTAGCCCTGAGCTAACTGCTGCCAATCCTCCTCATTTTGCTGAGGAAGGCTGGCCTTGAGCTAACATCCATGCCCATCTTCCTCTACTTTCTATGTGGGACGCCTACCACAGCATGGCTTTTGCCAAGCAGTGCCACGTCCGCACCTGGGATCCGAACCAGGGAACCCCTGGCCGCCGAGAAGCGGAATGTGCACACTTAACCACTGCGCCACCAGGCCGGCCCCTGGGACGGTGTCTTGATCATCTCTTTGCCCCCAGCACCTGGCAAAGCGTAAAGCAATGTGCAATCACTACTGCATAGAATTTCTGACAACACATAATCAAACATCTCTGGAAATCTAATTTTAAATAATAATGCAAATAGGATTATATGAAGTTGTCCTCGGTTCTCCCTTCGGATTGTGGGCTCCTCTGAAAGCAAGAAGGCACCTTCTATAATCTAGGTACTTACAGTAAATACCTCTGAGAGAGATAAACATATTTTAGTAAAATCTTTTGCATTTACTGGGAAGTTATAAATAACAAAGCAATCTGACCTAAAAGATGAAGGCCCAGCCTTGCAAGGCAGTGGAGCGATACCAGCTGCAGGCTTCCTGACTGGTATTTAGAAAGGGTAATTGGGAATGAAAAGAGCCTCTCATCACAGGAAGTGCTCCGCGAAGAGACAGAGCTGCAATTGTATCCAACTTTTTATCTAAAAAAAAAGTAACAGGGACAAAAGGAGAGTGATGTGGGAAAAGCCACGAAGAGAGCGCTGCTACAGTCAGGTATAACAACTGACGCTTCTGTCCTATGCAGTTACTCCCCGTGACCATGGCAACCAGGATCCAGGCTATACCGTGTTGTGCTGAATTTCTGTGCCGTTTGTTATTTTTTACTATGGACCACAGGTAGGGAATTTAAGGTTGGTTGTATTTTATGAAACATTCATTTGCAAAATTGCCAATGTAGGGAAGGAAAACAATCTGCTTTCTCCTCTCCATCTAGGTTCTCGGCTAGGGCTCTGTAACAAAAGACAGAGTAACAAGAGGAAAGCATACACATTTAGTTAATTTAAGTTTTATGTGGCATGGGAGCCTTCACAAGGAAATGAAGACCCAAAGAAACAGTTAAACCTGAGTGTTTTTATACTAGGTTTGGTGAAGAGTGGAAATTCGTGGGAAACTGTGACAGGACAAAAGGGTATGAGCTAAGGGGAGCAAACTGGGGGAAACGGAGCAGGGCCTCTTCCTTGAGTCCTCTCGGTGTCCCTCCACCTGCGGAGACAAGGGTGCTCCTTTCCTCGGAGATGGGGGGGGGGTACCTCTCATGTGAGACTCTTATGACCTGTCTCAGGGGAGAAGGTCGAGGTCAGAGAATCCTTCCTGCACACGCCATTTCTCAAATTCCTTCAGCTAAAAATATTCAATATGCCAAGGTGCCAGATTTTGGGTAGTGTGTCCTAAACCCCATCACCAAGCACTTCAACTATTAGGATACAGGGAGACCAGTGTTTGTGCACTCTTGTTTGAAACCAGTTATATGACATTTGGACCATTGCTATGGCCACCTAACGGGTGTCCCTGCATCCGTCCTTGCTTTCCTCCCATGTAACTTAACACAGCAGCCAAAGGGAGCCTTCCTAAAAGTCAGTCAAATCTTATCACTACCAACTCCCTAGTTTCAATGGCTTCCCATCAGGCTTGGAAAAAACCCCAAAGTCCTTCTCATGACCAACCAGGGCCCTCGGGAAACCGATGGCTCTTTGGCTTCACCTCTCATCCTTCTTCTTCCCCTTGCTACTGCGCTTCTGCTCTGGTGGCCTCTTGCTGTACCTTGTCTGTATCAGGCACCCTCCCCTCTTGAGGCCTTTGCACTTGCTGTTCCCGTAAAAATGATTTTAAATTAAATGAAAGATCCTTTACCCCATGAGCAATTTTAAAGAAAAATCCTTTCTTCTTAGGGGATAAGAGATAGGATGTGCAAGAATTATTATCTATAGTTAGAAAATGTAATGCTGTCTCATTGACCAAAAGAAAAAACCCCACTCTTTTCTTATCTCCAGATGCAAAAGTCACAAAATTGATATGAAGTGAGAAAGACTACCCAAATTTTTATATCTTGGAGAGTAAAGGAATTTCCATTTCAACTTTTATTTGTCTGCAAATTTAGTTTGCAAAATTCCAGTACAAATAAAAACTACCAAAAACCCCCCCAGCTAAAAAATACCCCAAACCAAAAAATAAACACTGTCATGAACTAATCACACTTGGTTTTCACGTGCTGCGCTCTTTTATAACCACTGAATAGTTTTTAAGATCATTCCAAGTCACATGAAACCACATTTCGTGAAACTGGAAGTTTTAGGTGACTTGGCAAGTTTCTCTTTAAAAGACTAAGATGTTATATCGCAATAAGCAGCCCTGGGAAGCCACAGGGAGAAAGATGTCAAAACAGAATTCACACTTGATGGCCTCAAACCGATTTCTTCAAAACCACTTGAAAATACAAACACGTTTTAGTGTTCTGCACCTTTTGGAGAATTCTGTCACGAGGCAAGTTAGGTATACATACGGTTAGGCCTTAAGAGCACCGACAGAAGAAGTTAGGAGAGTTAGGAGAAAAGAACTGGTGAAAATGTGTAGCTTTGTAGATAACTCAGAAGTAAACTTGTTAAAACTATAACAACCATTAACATTCTATGAATTTTTTAAAGAGGATGAGTCAGCTATAATCACACAGAAGGCTTGTTGTGTTTAAACAATTATACAGACTGGTTAAACACTGTTTGCAAAGGCCTCGAAGTCATTTCCTCTTTATTTATTAGAGAAATGTTGGTAGATTCAAAGGCTGAAGCGATCGACTTCCGCTGAGCGATTAATACCTGTTTTTACATAAGCAGAATTGGGACTTCAGACCTAAAGGGGTTCAGGGTATGCCACTCCAAAATACGCCATTCTGGCATAAGGATCATTTTGAGCTGAAAGCAACTGAGAAACAGCAGACACAGGATCAGCTCTCTGCACTCCCCCACCTGCCTGAAATTCCCCTTGTGAATTCCCTACCAGGAAGAGGGTGGCAACCTTATCACTGGAGACAAGATGGCAGCGAGAAGAGCCTACACAAACAAACCTTACTAAACAACCATCATCTTCCATTAGGCTCCCCCATATATCTACCTTCCCCCAGTTTGCTGCCCCTAAAAGCCTAAAGCTCTTTTCCTTTGTCTTCTTACTTCTCTACAAATTTATTTTTCTTTGTTAAGATGCTATATAAGCCCAAGTTCTAACCACCCCTTCGAGTTACTCATCCCTGAGTTTCTCCTGGATGTATCATGCTGCACATGTTAATAAACTATTTTTCTCTTGTTAATCTGTCTTTTGTCAGTCTAATTTGCAGAGTCCCAGCCAGAGAGCCTAGGAGGGTTTTTTTCTTCCCCTATAGACCTAAACACACGCCCTTGAGAACATGAAGACTCCTCAACATCAGAAACCAAATGTTAAAGAGTTTCTATACCCTGGAGAACTTGTGCGAAGAAAAAAACCACAAGACTCCTTTGACTAAGCACAAGGACTTGAAACAAAATTCTAACCGTGGGGTGAGTTATAGGGTAACTTTCGTGGTTCAAGGGAGATCTGTAAAGTGAGAAGAGAAAAGAGAGGGGAAACTAACAAAGCTCTAGTTACTCAATGTTAGAGCCTCAAGACGCTATTCATTTAGTCCCACATCTCCAGGAATACATTTCTCAGAAGTCAATATTGAGGCGGTCTCAGACAGTGAATTTGGAGGAAGAAAATCTGGGAGCAGCTCAAGTTGAGCCACTTATTGTTGTGTAGCTTGGGCAAGTCATGGCACCTCTCTGAATCTGTTTCCTCATCTGTAAAGTGTACAGAATAAAATGCTTTTCTTAGAGCTGTGAAAAGGATCGAGAGCCTATCTGTGAGTAGTTCTCAACCCTGACTGCATCTTAAAATAACTTGAGGAATCGGGGCTGGCCCCGTGGCCGAGTGGTTAAGTTCGCGCGCTCCGCTGCAGGCGGCCCAGTGTTTCGTTGGTTCGAATCCTGGGCGCGGACATGGCACTGCTCATCAGACCACGCTGAGGCAGCGTCCCACATGCCACAACTAGAAGAACCCACAACGAAGAATACACAACTATGTACCGGGGGGCGTTGGGGAGAAAAAGGAAAAAAAAAAAAATAACTTGAGGAATTAAGAAATGTTGATGCCTGGGTTTCATCCCATAGTTTCAGATTTAATTGTTCTAGGGTGGGCCCTCACCATCAGTAGGTTTTCAAAGCTCCCCAGATGATTCTAACAGGCAGCCACTACTGAGAGCTACAGGCCTATTGCTAAAGCAGCACTTCTCAAGCTGTCTTGAACAGGATCACATGGGGGTCCTGCCAAGATGCAGATACAGATTCCGATTCAGTGGCATGGGGCCTGAAAGTCTGCATTTCTAACAGCCTCCTAGGTTATGCTGAGCTGCTCTCAACCATACTCTGAGTATAGCAAAGTACTACGCGGCCACAAAGCACAATACAAATCATCATCCACTCTCCCTCCGCAAACTATCGACTTTCAGTGATAGTGGTGTGAACTTCGGCAAATGACTTTCTTTCCTTCTTCTTCGGGTTAAGAACAGTGTGCAGAGGGACCCGACCTGTGGCCAAGTGGTTAAGTTCACGCACTCCGCTTTAGTGGGCCAGGGTGTCACCAGTTCAGATCCTGAGCACAGACCTAGCACCACTCATCAAGCCATGTTGAGGCAGTGTCCCACATAGCAAAGCCAGAAGGACCAACAACTAGAATATACAACCATGTACTGGGGGGCTTTGGGGAGAAGAAAAAGGAAAAAATAGGAAGATTGGCAACAGATGTTAGCTCAGGTGCCAATCTTTAAGAGAAAGTGTGTATAAGATTTTTAAAGTGAGCATAAAGGGGTTGTACAAATAAAAGGTATCACTCCAGGGGGTTAGGGGGTGGGCAAAATGGGTGAAGTTGGTCAAAAGGTGTAAACTTCCAGTTATAAATAAGTCCTAGGGAGGTAATGTACAGCATGGTGACTGTAGTTAATAATACTGTATTACATATTTGAAAATTGCTAAGAAAGTAGAGGTGATGGATGTTGACTAGACTAATTGTGGTAATCATATTGCAAGATATACAAATATTGAGACATTATGTTGTATGCCTGAAACTAATATGTCAATATCGCAATCAAAAAAACCAACCAAACCAGTAAGACCTCAGCACCCACGTCCCCTCAAAAAATGCATCACTCATTATCTGTTGTTAAGAGAACATATATTTACAATTATAAGCACACCCACTTGCTATGGTACCACTGCTCCCCACATTCATTACAAATTACATAGGTCATCATTTCTTCATCTGGGTTTGAATTCCGCACCCAACTTGGAAGGAAAAGTGTTCCTCTGGCGATTACAGTGACTTGGCAGTTGAATTTCTCACAACGCCTGCATTTTATTTTCTTGGTCTGTGAGCCCTCCATCACTTGGGGAAGGTGATGTTCCTGTATGCAAGATTCTGTGTAGCAGGCTCTCAACTGCTTCAGTTCCTTGCTTGCCATTTCCATGACACTCATTTCAGCAAATTCTCTTGGAGACAGGGCCCCAGACAGCAAGTTTTCTTGTAAGTGAGAATTTTTGGGGTTCTTCAGATTGGCAACTTTGCTTCTGATACAAGTTTTATATTTTTTGAGGTTCTTTGAATAAAGGGCAAAAACGTGCTCTTCAATTTCTCTTGCGAAGTTTTGCCATAAATCAGCTTTAGGCTGATGTGTGGAAGAACTAGTTAAAGCTTCATAAAGAAGCTGTGTGCATTTAGTTCTCACGGGCACTGCGGGATCCAGCAACTCACTGGATCTACTGTCAGTGGATTCAGGGTCACCACCCCTGAAATGCCCTTCCTTAGGTTCCACTGGACTGGAGCTATTTTCAGGCACAATCATTTCAGTGGCTTTGGCCATAACATCTTGGGATGATAGCAGAGAATCAGAACTGGAGACGCCCAATATCTCATCCTGACTGGGGTCATGAGAAAGGCCTGAATTTTCTTCTTTATTTCCACCCAGAGGGAATAATTGAGGGCTGTCCCTTGGTTTGAAGTGAATATCCTTATACAGAGCTTTCCAATCCTTCAGCAAACACTTGGCTTTCTTTTTCAAAGCCACCGTGGGGCAGTTTTTGAGGACTCTGTACACAGCCCTGACCACATCTGTCTCCTGGAGATGCTTCTTAGTCACACACAGAGTTTCTAGCTCAGTAAGGTGGTTGCCAAGATCCTCAAAATTCCTTTTAGCCATCAGTTGCTCAATAAGGGAAGCTCTGGCAGCTATCTGGTTCTTGTCAGACATCTTGACAGCTGCAAAGAAAAGAGAAAAGAGGTTTCCATTTTCTGAAGCTTGCACTTGCCAGTCACAGTTTCCTGACAGTAGCATAGCACTTCCTGCCAGTTACCTCCGCGGTGTTTTCTGAAAGAGTTATGTAATATAAACGGGTACAACGTGTTAGAAAATGGAATCTGCGATGTGTGTGATTTAGTTTCAAAAGTTTGAGCCTCAGCAGTTAAAGCAAAAGCAGCACTGCAAATGGCTTCTGCACGAACAGGTGCTTAGAAGCCTGCTGGAGGGTCTGCTGTAGCTTTTTGCATCTCTCATTTCACAAACCAATGATCTTTCCAGATGAAGATTAGTCAATTCCTTTGGATGGAATTTGGTGATCATGCTGGGAGCGAAATCATGCCAGTGTCAACAACAACCGGGTCAGGCTGAGCGAGGCCGGACTATTTCCCGCCCTTGTGCAGCTATACAACTGCACTCCTTGCTGATTTTATAATCTTCAAGTGAATATAAAAGAATGAGAACCAGGGCAAAAAGAGGATGCTAATGTCTCAAGGAATCTAAAGAAATCGTGAGATAGCACAGGTTGGGAGGCAGCCGGAGCCAGGTCTGACGGGCCCCAAAAGTCAAGAGGCCACACTGTGCTGACATCTGAGTCGTCTGAACAATGGGGTAAAGGTTGAGACTAAGCGATCCAGATGATTTACGACTTTGGACTAACTGGTCCCTAGGCCAGAGTTCGGTTCCATTAACTCTTTCTTTTTTTAGCTTTTAGGTGTAAAAAGTTGCTTGATGATTATGTCTGTGTGAATCTCAGCCTGGGCAGGCAAATGTTTCCTTTATCTATTTCTATTTCTCTGCATAATGTACATAATCTTGCCTACCTAAGCCCTTGGATCTATAGCTGCCTGTCTGGTCTAAATGGGAACATAAACATCTTGATGGCAGGGGCCCTGTCTTTTCAAAAATCCATAGCCTCGGGGCTGGCCCCGTGGCCGAGTGGTTAAGTTCGTGTGCTCCGCTGCTGGCGGCCCAGTGTTTCATTGGTTCGAATCCTGGGTGTGGACATGGCACTGCTCATCAAACCACGCTGAGGCAGCGTCTCACATACCACAACTAGAAGGACCCACAACGAAGAATATACAACTATGTACCGGGGGGCTTTGGGGAGAAAAAGGAAAAAAAAAAAATCTTAAAAAGAAAAAATCCATAGTCTCCCATTTTATAGCACTTGATATTAAATAATCATTCCTGCACATACACAGGCTAACAACACTGAAGCGATCACAGAATTAATGCAGTGTTCCTAGAAGCCATATGATAAGTGCCGTAAAACATAACGTCCTTTTAGTCAGGAATTCTACTTCTATAAACTTACTTTAAGGAAATAAGAGATGTGGGAGCTGTAGATGTAAGAATTTTCTTCAAACTTAGAAGAGACTGGAAGGTCTCAAATAGTTAAAAACTTATAGTACACTCCCAGGATGATGTAATAATACAACCATTTAAAATCATGTTTTTGGAGAATATTCAATGGCATGGGAAAGTAGTCATAACATAATGTTAGGTGAAAAAATCAGGATATAAAACTATGTAGATGAAAGATTAAACAGAAAGTTATCATATGATTCAGCAGATCTACCCAAGAGAAATGAAAACATATGTCTACACAGAAACTTGCACACAAATGTTCATAGAAGCTTTATTCATAATAGCCAAAAAGTGGAAACAACCCAAGTGTTCATCAACTGATGAATAAAAAAATCTAGTATATCCATACAACGGAATGTCATTCGGCAATAAAAAGAAATGAAATTCTGATACATGGAGGAGCCTTGAAAACACTATGCTAAGTTAAAGAAGCCAGACACAGAAAATCATATATTGTATGATTCCATTTATATGAAATGTCCAGAATAGGCAAGTCCACAGAGACAGAAAATACATTAGTGGTTGACTAGGGCTCGGGTGGAGCGAGCGAAATGAAAAAGGGGAGTGGCTGCTAATGGGGGCAGAGTTGTTCTTGGGGGGAGGTGAAACTCTTCTACAGCTGACTGTGGTGATGAGCTGCACGACTGCGAAGGGACAAAAAACCACCGAGGGGTCCACTTTAAACAGGAGAATTGTATGGTATGTAAATTATATCTGAATAAAGCTGCTATTTAAAAACAACATATAGAGTCTGATCCAAAGTTTATTTAAAAATCATACAAGAAGAGAAAAGGCTGAAAATAGACACACAGAATTCTAAACAGTGGCATTTTCTTTTTCTTTTTTTTTTTTTGCTGAGGAAGATTCGCCCTGAGCTAATATCTGTTGTGTTCCCAATCTTCCTCTTTTTTTAGCTTGAGGACAATTAGCCCTGAGCTAACATCTGTGCCAATCTTCCTCTATTCTGCATGTGGGTCGTCACCACAGCGTGGCTGACATGTGCTGTAGGTCTGCGCCCGGGATCTGTACCTGCAAACACAGGCTGCCAAAGCAGAGCATGCCAAACTTAACTACTACCCCATGGGGCCAGCCCCCTGGTATTTTCTGAATGGCAAG
Organism: Equus caballus; assembly: GCF_041296265.1. NCBI lineage: Eukaryota > Metazoa > Chordata > Mammalia > Perissodactyla > Equidae > Equus > Equus caballus. The sequence goes on along the minus strand of NC_091715.1, from coordinate 10,009,853 downwards.
ATTTTAGTTGATTTTTGTTTGTTCTTTTACTCTTCTCTGTATTTTCTATGATGAGTGTGTATTATTTTCATAATCAGAAAAGTTACTAGTCTAATATAATTTCATGATAAACCATATACATTTAACATATTTGCTATTGAAAAACAGTATGGTAAATGGATCGGTCAACTTCTACCTTCCCTCTGGAACCAGAATATCGTCTCTAAAAGGTGCTACATCACCTGTGGCTTTGCATTCAGATTAGCTTTCACAATTTCCTCTGAATCTAAAACAGCTGAATCTCCCCTCATTCTATCCCAGAACATGAAGCGTTATGTACCCTTGGCCACAACTATGAGATTCCTACTGGTTTCCTGCTGGGACAGCTCAAAGATGGCCAAGATTCTGAGTCTCGCATTTTTACCACCAGAGGGTGCTGGAATGTAGAAACCTGGATAGTCATTTTTCTTTTGTTAAGTCAGTTAACAGTCTCCTAGTGGGCCATCAATTCAGGATCTTAAGAGGCTATTTATCTAATTATCAAGAGTCAGTACTTCAAAATCATTATTTTTCCTTTCTAAAATTCCATCTTTAAAGACTGAAAACAGTAAAAGAGATCTTCCTAAAAATCAAAGGCTCTGTAAACAAAGAACAGGCAAGACAGCACAGAAAAAGAAAAAATACACGCCCTGAATTGCTAAACATTTCTCTCGGAATTGTCTGCCCGAGATCTTGGGACCTGGAGGAAGTCAAGCTGCAATGTCACAATAAGGCCTCAGGCTGCTTAAGACCCTTGAGCCCTCTCCCACTTGTTGGAAAGTTTCCTAACAAAAAAGAAATATTCACCCTGCCTGCATTCTATATTCATTCTATATGCATCACTACCCAGAAATCAAGATTGAACTTTGCTGGATGTTGGCAAAGTAGTTAATAAGAGACTGGTCTAGTGAGCCCGCAGGGAGGTTAGGCAATATTTAACTCCGGTCAGAATTTCTCATGGAAGGGTCAGAGTTTCAAGGGGATTCTGAAGGGGAACTGAACTGTAGCTCCAGGGCCTCAGTGCGATGGAGCAGCAATTTGTCTCACCAGCAAAACTTTTTCTTTACTCATGTAAATCTAAAGAACTCGATGTATTCATGTGTAAGCACTTTGCACTTCATTTCCTAGCTCCTTTTATTTACCTCTCCTCCATATTTATTGTTAATTTTTAAGTGTGGTAAAATACACATACCATAAAATTTACCACCTGAGCCGTTTTTAAGTGTATGGTTCAGTGGTGTTAGGCACGTGCACATTGTTGTGCAACCAACCTCCAGAACTCTTTTCATCTTGCAAAACAAACTTTGTACTCATTAAACAACTCCCCATTCCTCTCTCCTCTCTCCCAGCCCCCCCGCAACCACCATTCTACTTTCTATCTCTATGGTCTGACTACCCTAAACACAGTCCAAGCCCTTCTGCAACTGGCTGATTTCACTTAGCAGAATGTCCTCAATGTTCATCCACGTTGTAGCATGTGTCAGAATTTCCTTCCTTTTTAAGGCTGAATAATATTCCATTATATGGATAGACCACATTTTCTTTTTCCACTCATCTGTCGATGGACGCTTGGGTTGCTTCTGCCTTTTGGCTATTGTGAATAACGCTGCTATGAATTTGGGGGTACAAACACCTCTTCGAGATCCTGCTTCCAATTCTTTTGGGTATATACCCAGAAGCGGGATTGCTGGATCATGTGGTAATTCTATTTTTAATTTTTTGAGGAAGTGCCATGCTGTCTTCCATTCTCCATATTTTAAACAGCATTTAAATCCTGTCCAACTTTCTATTCCCCCTGTGGGACAATCATGTGGATACACAGCATTTATGCCCCTAGGAGGGTATAATGTGGAAGCAACTGGGATACAAAATTTTGAGAACTGCCATAAAAAGACAAAGTAAGCTGTGTGTCCAGTTTAGCATTCCACATAGTTCATTTGATAAATATTACAGATCTGGTACACGAAAGTCTCTCTCTTGAAGTGGTCGACAGCCCAGTGGAAGGAATATAGACAAGAAACTGGCCAATTACAACACTCATGGTGTCTCTACAAGGGTAGACACTGGCCTGCTAGGGCACACAGATGGGAGGAATACTGAAACTGAATCTAGGCTTTCCAGCATCTGGCCAGCTCTAATTGCTTCTTCACTGCCCTCAATCCAATTCACACCACTCTGTTAGAACATCCTCTAGCACAGATCTCAGCAAGATATTCCCTCATTTTCCCACGTAAAGCCCTTCAGAGGCTCCCCTCTGCTCTCAGGATGGAGCCCAAGGTCCTCGGCCAGGTGATGACAAGCACCCTTGCAGCCTCCTCCGTGGCCCCTCTGAACCACAGACAGGCACTGCTCATTTCACAGCTCTGTGCCTTTGCTCCAGCAGCTCCCTGAGCCTGGCCCATCTCTCAACATGAGGGTCAATCCTGGTGCAAATCCGAATCAGCTGGAGGAACTACACAGCAAATACAAAAACAAACAATGCCGGGGCTCATCCCAGATAGAATGAATTCGAATCTCTGAGGGTGAGCCTGGGTATTTTTTCAGCTCTCCAGATGATTCGGATTTCAACTGGAGCTGCCACCACTGCTCTGTGCACACAGGCCTAACTCCCCTCCCGCAGCAGGCCCGTCCCAGTTATGCTGCCGGCAGCCCACAGACAGCTCCCATCCAGCTCCTAGACTGAACACACCGAATCTCTCCGACTTCAGATTTTGCCAGATGAGGCCCATTAAATCAGGAAATATTAAAAACACCTGCTTGCACAACTCACCTGAGACCCTTCTCTACAAACGGCAACTGGTAATTGCAATGTTTTAAGTGTCATGACGCACCCAATTCCCCATTCCCTCATTCCCTCACTTACCTCTGAACAGCAGAAGGCGGCGTACATTTATTGAGCAACTCTACATGCCAGACATACTCACGTCATCTCAATCCTCACAGTAACCCTGAGACAAGTATACGGCTTATCTCCATCTGACAGGCGAGGAAACCTGTTAAAAACATCAAATATTTGCAGTGTTTTTTCATGGTGCTTATATTTAAAAATTTTTTTATTGTCCACCTTCCCCACAAGACCGTAAGAATGTTTCATTCCCTGACGCACACCTGGCCAGGGCCTACTGTTGCTCAACAACGAGTTTTTGTTAAATGAGGGAAGAGCATCCAGGATGCTCTCTCCCCTCTCTGCTTGTGAGCTTCCTTTCTTTTCACTACAGACCAGCTTGCTTGTACCCACTGCACCTATGCCCAGTGCCCCTCAGCTTCTTGCACAGGAGACCAAACTCATCTCAATCCCAGTTCAGAAAATCATTTAAGGGGCTGGGCCCGTGGCCAAGTGGTTAAGTTCGCGTGCTCTGCTGCAGGCAGCCCAGTGTTTCGTTGGTTCAAATCCTGGGCGTAGACATGGCACTGCTCATCAAGCCACGCTGAGGCAGCATCCCACATGCCACAACTAGAAGGACCCACAACGAAGAATATACAACTATGTACCAGGGGGCTTTGGGGAGAAAAAGGAAAAATAATTTTAAAAATCTTTAAAAAACATCATTTAAAAAATTGTAGTTCAAAAAAAAAAAAAAAGCATGGTGCCTACTGTGGGCTAATCCAGTGGGCTCCAGGAGTCAAGCAATTTGGGGATAAGGAGGGTCAAGAAGGTACATGGGGGCTGGCCCCGTGGCCGAGTGGTTAAGTTAGCGCGCTCCGCCTCAGGCGGCCCAGTGTTTTGTGGGTTTGAATCCTGGGCGCGGACATGGAACTGCTCATCTAAGCCATGCTGAGGCAGCGTCCCACATGCCGCAACTAGAAGGACCCACAACGAAGAATATACAACTATGTACTGGGGTCGGGGGGGGTTTTGGGGAGAAAAAGGAAAAAAAATCTTAAAAAAAAAAAAGAAGGTACAGTTCTGGGGCTGGCCTGGTGGCATAGTGGTTAAGTTGATGTGCTCCACTTCAGTGGCCCGAGGTTTGCAGGTTTGGATCCCAGGTGCGGACCTAGCACCGCTCATCAAGCCACACTGTGGCCGGCATCCCACATAAAATAGAGGAAGATTGGCACAGATGTTAGCTCAGGGGCAATCTTCCTCACATATACACAAAAATAAATAAAAGAAGGTACAATTCTTAAAAATAAGGGGTATTGAGCACGTTGGGTAAGTTTCTTGACCATTCTGTGCCTCAAATTTCCTTATCTACAAAACAGGAGAAATCCAACATCCTATAATTAACATGAGCATTAAATGAGAGTCCTTACAATGTCCTTAGAACTATACCTGTCACACAGTAAGACTGCCTGACAATTACACAGGCCTACAATGACATATATCTACAATACCAGGAATTGTTCTACAGCGGGAGTTGGCAAACTTTTTCTGTAAAAGGCCAGACAGTAAATATTTTAGGCTTTGCAGGCCATCCAATCTCTGTATGGACGACTCAACTTTGCTGCTCTTGTAGCAGGAAAACCAGCCACAGATACTACATAAATGAGTGGGTATGGCTTTGCTCCAGTGAATCTTTTCTCCAAAGACTGGCAGGCTGGATTTGGTTGCAGGCCATAGTTTGCTGACCCCTTTCTAGAGCAATGCTGTCCAGTGAAAATATAACGCAAGCCACAGATATAATTAAAAATTTTCTAGTCGCCACATTAAAAAATAAACAGGCAAAATTCATTACATTTTATTTAACCTAGTGTATCCAAAATACAGCCATTTCAACATGTACTTGATATAAACAAATTATTGATATTTCACATTCTTTTTCATGCTAATTCTCCAAAAGTCACTGTGTTTTACACTTACTGCACATTTCAATTCGGACTAGCCACACCTATGTAGCCAGTGGCTACCATATTGAACACCACAGCACTAGAGCATATGCTAATCTAGGTAATGCTAAGATACACATCTATATCCCTAGCTTCTGAACACATAGCAAAAACAGTTTATGCAGGGCCAGCAAGAGTAGGCCCTAAATATCTGTTGACTGAATGCACATAAAAGCTTGTAAATATTAACCAATACTACAGTATAGGCAAGTTGCACAGATCTAACTTAAACCCTGAGAAGGAAAGAAATTTCCAAAAGGTGGTAACAAATCAGCGCTAACCTAGATCTGTTTAGATCTTCAGATCTAAGATCTAAAGAGAAATGTTAAGTGTCTAGCCTTAACCCACATACACCTCTCCGGTTACACAGAAAGCCCCTTCCTCTATGGAGAGAAATGATACCAAATGTTGGGAGGGGCGTCGCAGTTTCTGAACAGCCACTCGAAACTGCGCTGGGGCCCGTTCACGTTATAATGATCCCTAGCAAAGGTGCAGCGAGGGGAAGGGACCAGCCCAAGGGCCCACTCTGGCCCGGGTTCGGGTTCCAGTGGGTGGGGCGGAGTGACAAGAAACGCGTGCTGCAAGCCGGCCCGGGGTGACAGCCTAGCACCAAGCACAGAAGCAGCGGCGGCTCCGAGGGATCTGCCCACCCCGGCGACCTTGGCTGGAGGAGGGGCGAGGGGAGGGCACGTTTCGGCCTACCCGGCCCAGGGCGCCCCGAGAGCCTCCCCGAGCAGGGGTGGGCTTTCACTGGAGACAAGGGCCCGCCGTTCAGCCGAGGCAGAGACTCCGGCGAACCCGGAGCGAGGCTCACCAACAAAGGCAGGCGAAACCCGGTAGCCCTCGGCAGCCCCCGTGCCAAGAGAGGACTTCCGGGCCTCCGGGCGGGACCACGAAAGCTCAACCAATCCAAGCTCGCAGACTAGAGAACACGGGCCTGGGAACCAGCGCATGCGTGTGAGGGAAATGGCGCCTGCGCAGAGCGATCAGCGGCCGTGGGGACGCCTCGCTGCAGTTCCCAGGGGGAGGGCGTAGGGCGTGGGGCCGACAGTCCGGCGCAAGGGCCTGAATTCAAAGAAACGAACTCCCTTATGTTTTTGAGCAGCAAAGGTAGTTGAACTACTCTACAACGTACCCTTTCTGCTTCCAGTCAAGCAGCGCTCAGCTAAATATAGACCAAAAAAAAGTGAATTATCTATTTATTAAACGCAGTAGTTAATCCAACAAGTGTTTATTTCACGGCTAACATGTATCAGTTGATATGAAAGTAATAGACATTCATTAAGTAGCCACGTGCATCCTGCACTTCTGACCTGTACACATTCTCTCCCTGCTGGGGCCAATAAAAACGAAACGATGGTAGAACTAAGAGAATGTGGCAGCCTTCTGTGCTGATCCCCTGCTATAAGGTAACTTGGAAGAAGGTTCAAGAAAGCAGAGCTTTGCTCTGGATTGGATGCTGCTAGGAAGCAGGGTGATTCTGTGACTCAACAATGTAATAAACCTTACCTAGAAGGAAGGAAGACAAGACCAAGACTAAAGCTGTAATTAGTAAAGAAGCAGCAGCAACTCAGTGTTAAAAATTTGAAATACTGCAGGTCTATGCTGAATATAATCTAAGAGACTTTAGTTTCAAAAGCCTGTGGCTAAAGGATTGTTTCTATCACAAGAACAAAGTAGGACGTCTGTGAATCAAATTTATTGAAAAAGGCTGGGCTCTGTGTGATAAGTAAGAAGAAAGGTTTTTTCCCTCACCATTCCCTTGAAACAAGCCCTGTTGGCTCTCTTCCCTGCCCTTTGGCTGCTCTGGGTCTGGTACTTGAGGCTTGAGCAAATCCCACAGCTTTTCCAGTCACTTTCAGGTATAAATAAACAATTTTAGGTCGTTAAAAAGCCCATCTAATCTAATAAGAAAACTTCAACTACTCAGCCAATTCAAAGCTCTGACCCTCCCTCAGCTCAGGTGTGATCTGTAACTCCGGAACAGCAAAGGCAAAGACATGTGGATCAGTTTCTTCACTCGCCTTATTGCATCCTTTCTCCGTTTCCTCCACTATTTTCTGGTCTCTCCAGGGTGAGGGCAGGGGGAGGAAGAAGTGATGAAAAGGCCTTTTTTGATTAGTGTTGTGGGTTGAATGGTGGCCCCCTCAAAAGATGGATATGTTCACTTCCTAACTTCTAGAACCTGTGAATGTGACCTTATTCAGGAAAAAAGGGTCTTTGTAGATATAATGAAGGATTTGGAGATGAGAGCATCCTGGATTACCCCAGTGGGCCCTAAATCTGATGACAAGTGTCCTTATGAGAGGCAGAAGAGAAGACACAGAGACAGAGGTGAAGGCCATGTGAAGACAAAGGTGGACATTGAAATTATGCAGCCACAAGCCAAGGAACTCCTGGAGTCACGAGAAGCTGGAAGTAAGGCAAGATTCTCCCCTAGAGCTTGTGGAGGGAGTATAGTCCTGCCAACCCCTCGAGGTTGGACTTCATGCTCCAAAACTGTGAGAGAATCAATTTCTGTGGTTTTAAGCCACCCAGGTTGTTATGGCAACCACAGGACACTAATACAATTAATGATATTACCTCGTATTGCTGCTCTCTGCGTGCTCATGTCCAAATGCTGCCTGTTTAATTCTTTTTGTGGGCTCACTTTTGGGATTTTTTTGGAGACCGCCCCTTGCTGGGGGCCCCTACTCATCCATCCTCTGGTTCAGATGATACACTGTCTGGTTGACCACCAGCTCCTGCTTTTGGTGGCATGTGTCACTGAGCCTTTTTCTGTTGGGTCACTTCACCTGCAGACAGGCCTCTTGGGCGAGGTCCTTCCAGAACAACATAAGCCCAGCCACTTGCTTGATGTGCACTTAGCGCATGGGAAAACCCCAGCGGCTCTGCCCCCCACCAAGTCCTAGAAGCAGAGACTGCTCCCGCTGCAGCCGCTTTCTTTGCCGTCATGGGTAATCTTAGGCAGCCGGAGCTGGCTTCCACCCGTTGAGTTTTTTTGGTGAGTCAAGCACCATTTCTTGTGCCCTTTCATGACAGGAGCACCTGTCAGTCTCTCTGAATGATTCTCTCAAAGTCCCCCTCCACTTGCCTGGAAGGCAGAAGGAAGCTTCCAGAATTCTAATAGCTCTCTTCCACTCTTGCCTTCTCCTGTACATAAGCTGAAGAGGGGTGAGGGGCCCTGGGTGGCAGAAGTAGTGTGGGGTTCTCCACATAGCCCTGTGTAGATGGTCTAGCATGTCTCTTTAGAACCAGTGGGCACCTAACACTGTGCTCAGCTTTGGGGCCCTGGGTGAAACTGAGTCAGGAGAAGTCCCATTTGACATCCTTTTGTACCTGTAGTAATCTTTAGATCATTTCCATACCTCTTGTTCTCCTTTCCCACACGATTAGTCCATTTTGTCATTTCTCTAGAATATAAATTATTCTACAATAGATTATGGCAACAGATTAGCAGGGAAATGAAGGACCAGCAAGTCTGGCTTCAATTACGTTTTTTGTGCATATCACAGGATGGAAATTCAGAGGCAATGAAACAACATTTATATTACTTGGTTACTGAGAATGCCTCAAAATTCCATTTAATCAGAAAAATATAGAAAAAGTACCCCAAAAATGGATGAAAGGATGCCAACTCTATTCAAAGACCTCTGCCTGCCTACTCAATTGCCTTTTGCATTGCTGTTAAGAAATCTGAGCCGAAGCCCACCATCTGGGATTTCATTTTGTCAGAGTGGCTTGTTAGCAGGAGGAATATAGCCTGCCAGTGATCTTGAGGTGTGGACTGCTCCATGAAATGCTTCACTTCGTTTTGGTTCTCAGGTTTTTCTTTTAAAGGGAGGTCATTTTGTAAGAGCATTTGTAAGGTCATTTTTGTAAAAATCATCGGTCTGTGTGCTTCCTTTGTTTTAGGTTTCCAGGCTCGTTCTCATGGAGTGACACTGTATGCACCATCCACAGGCCTCCTTTCATCATATGACCTGCGCAAGCTGCCAGAAGGGGCCGTTCATCAAAAACCACAATATAAAGGATAACCATGTTCATTCCAGGTTTTCTAAGTCTTCATGGGGAGACACATTTGGCCAGAAGTGTACTGTTCTGATTTATGGTACCCAGGAGAAGCATTTTTCCATTTTGGCCTCATTTTTTTTCCATAACAATCTAACACATTGTGTGTGCTGCATCATTTGGCTCATATAATAGTTTTTATTGGTTGTTCTTCATTTCAAACCTGACCCAAACATCACCTAGTTTTCTAGTTGCTGAGGAGAATGAAGATGTCAACTCCTTTGTCATGACAAGAGTAAGTCATTTAGATTGGTTTGTTAGCTGGGACAATTACATATACTCAATCCCAGCTTTTACATGATGGGGTCCACGTGGTGGACTTTGGTAGGTTTGGGCCACCCAGCTTTCAGCCCACCTTCTGAACAGCCAGTCAGGTGCCCAGATCTGCCCCGGCCAAGGGGCAGCCACATGACCGAAGCTGAGCCAAATGCACACCCCTCCTGAAATGTGAATTTTGAGCAGAGTAATGTGGAGACTAACATGGTGAGAGGTCATTCTGGCAGTGGTGGTGTCCTGATCAGCAATGGCTTTTTCCCATAGTTCTGCTTCTAGCCCTGCAGCTCCTTTCCAAGGCTGGATCACCGGTCTTTCCATCTGCCTGCCCACTCCTGCTTCTTTACTGTAACTTCCCTTTGCTGTCAGTTAGCTGAGGTCTGTTTCTGTTGCTTGCTACTGTCAAACACTAACTAACACAGCCCCCATCTTGATGTAACTGTATGACTTGAGGGCCGTCAGAAGAGAAGCCCTTATCTTACCACGGTGCTGAAATTGCCTTCCTACTTGTTCCTTTGTATTAAGGCATTGGAAGCTGCTATTATAAAAGAGCGAATATTACTTGGGGAAGGTTACACTTGCATTCTTTATTCCCCATGCCTGAGTTATCTTATAAGGGTAGTCTCCCTTCACTTGTCAGAGACCAGCGGAATGGGACATAGGACCAGTAAAGGTTGATAGGGGTGAACTGGGAAAGAATGAAAAGTCTACAAGACTGGATTCTTCAAGATCTCAGGGGTGACCGAATTGGGAGGTTCAGGGTACCTAGAAAGAAACATGAGTTCACAAGACACTGGGGAGGGGAGAAAGGTAGCAAAGAGAGGGCAGGAGATGTGGAAGACGGCCCTCTGCTGTTTGCCTGGTGGCAGCAACACACACACACTCATTTAGGCTGCCACCAGGGGGCACTCCTAGAACTCTGAGAAAGAATCTGAGACATGAAGGACACCCGTGGAAAGCATCGCACATTCAGCAGGAGAGCTGTGTGACTGCAGCTTGGACTCATGAGTGAAAAACATTTTTAACAGGGCAGTGACAGGGATAGGGAATGGGGCTGTGGAAACTTCTATCACTGTCCAGAAAGACCAATAGATGTGGAGAAGGTGAGGGTTCCAGGCTCCTGAGCAGCAGGAATATTTCCTCAGGCCTCAGCCTCTGGGCCTGTTGAACCCCCCCCTCAAGATTCCAATGCTATTCACCTCCAGCAGCCAGCTGATGTCCAGGGGCCATTGGTATCCTGGATGGTAGGCTAGAGGACATCCCTAATGTAAGAGTAATTGGTGGCTGGATTATACATGAGTCTGTGTAACTTCACTCACCATCTGCCTGGTATTGAGAGGTGAATTCACTCTAGGTGTCCCAAGTCAATTGGCACAAAGTCAGATAGATGAGGTTCATCTTAAAGGGGGGTAGTACTTTTACTTTTTAAAGTAAATTTCTATTGAAATAGAACACAGGTAGGGGGCCGGCCCCATGGCTGAGTGGTTAAGTTCGCGTGCTCGGCTTTGGAGGCCCAGGGTTTCGTCAGTTTGAATCCTGGGCGTGGACATGGCACCGCTCGTCAAGCCATGCTGAGGCGGCATCCCACATGCCACAACTAGAAGGGCCTACAACTAAAAATACACAACTATGTACCTGGGGGCTTTGGGAGAAAAAGGAAAAATTAAAAAAAAAGGAAATATAACACAGGTAGAAAAGCCAGTGCATAAATCATAAGTGTGCTGCCCAATGATTTTCACAAGTCAACATGCCCATTCAAAAAGCATCAAGAAACAGAATGAGCTTCCCTCTAGAAGTCCGTCCTTCGGTTCCCTTCTAGCACCCCCTCCAAGGGTAAACACCATCCCAACTTCTCCATCATAGATTGTGTGCCTGATTTTGAAACTTTTATAAGTAGAACAAGACAGTATGTACTTTCTGGCTTGTTTTGATCAACACCACATAATTAAAATTCATCTGTGTTGCTGTGAGTAGCATTCATTTGTTCATTGTCATTTCTTGGTAGTATTTCACTGAATGAATAGACCACAGTTTATTTATCCATTCTACTCACAACGAACATTATGGATATTTGAGTTGTTCCCTTGAGACTATTACAAATAGTGCTACTATGAATTTCTATTGAGTATATACCTAGGAGTGGAATTCTGGGTTAGTAATTGTGGTTTTGGTTATAAATGACACATGACCATAAGTTGATAAACACCGACTCTCTTGTATGAGTTTTATACCTGAAAAAGGCAATACCAAATGTGTTTTGAGCAACATGACTCAGTGACAAGAATACATAGGCTCTCAAAGAAATTTCTGAGAAGGAAAGGGTAACTAGTTTGTACCTAATTTCACTTAATCCAGCACTCTTCATGCTGCAGAAAGCAGCCACAGAGTGAGGGAAACCACAACAAACAACTAAAATGACAACATAAAAATGGAAAAAATTTATATTACACTCCCAAATTGATTAGAGATATACATGGGATAATTTTTTACTCAAAAGTATACATATGTAACCTTTCTCTTATAAGCCCACTTCGGGGCAGCCCTTCACAGCTGCAGGCCAGATTCTCACCATCACCCTGCACTACTGCCCCTAAGACATAAGTCTAGGGGCTGGCCCCATGGCCGAGTGGTTAAGTTTGCGCGCTCCGCTGCAGGTGGCCCAGTGTTTCGTTGGTTCGAATCCTGGGTGTGGACATGGCACTGCTCCTCAAACCACGCTGAGGCAGCGTCCCACATGCCACAACTGGAAGGACCTACAACGAAGAATATACAACTATGTACCAGGGGGCTTTGGGGAGAAAAAGGAAAAAAATAAAATCTTTAAAAAAGACATAAGTCTACTTATAAATCGTCTTACAGAACTTTTTCACGTGCATGTTGATGATAGAATTTTTGTGAAGCAGAGATATGATGTTTAAAGACGTAAGAATTCCAAAAAGGTCGTAAATAACTACTCCGACCCACAACCCATTCTCCACATAAAAAAAGAACCCTTATTTGTACACATTTACAACCCCCCCCCCAGTACATGTTATCCTCCCACTCCCTGACCAAACAGAAGGAAGCCGCGTCCACACAATGCCCGGACAGTCTTTGAATGGAGACAGAACACAGCCATTTGGCATTTGTAGTCACTGTCTCACTGAATTAAAGAGAAAACAAGTTGAATTCATTTACATTGGCTTTTTACATGTTGACCCAGTCTAGGCCTTCTTGAAGGCCTCAGACTTGTCAAAGGAGTTAAAAAAAATCTCCCTTAAAATCAATGTACCAACATTCAATAAAAGTCAGTTTTTAAAATACAAACATATGTCTAACCACTCCCCCTGCCCTTATTCCCGCTTGGGGAGAAACTGTCAGTGCTTTGGACTGTCAGTCTGATAGCTTTTCACCTTCCAAAAGAACTGCATTTACTTGAAATGATGCTAAATAGTCATTATCCAATTCGCTCTGTCAGATTTGCAAAACACTTTAAATGTTCTAAAAGGCAAGAATATTTGAGTCAAAAACAAATAACCGCTATCGGAGGAGAGTATCAAATTATACCATTTTCTAAAACGTTTATGGTTCTCCCTTAAAATGTGGAATGATTTTACTCCATATTTGTTTATTTTACAGAAATTAAATCACCTAACTGATACCTTGTGGTCAGATTGGAACAAGATTTAAATAGCAGTCCTGGAAAAGTAAGTTCCAGAAAGCAGTAGCATCTGCGTGAGAATGTTATCTGCAGTGTTTTGGACTTATAAGGAAGCCGATTCCTATCCAGTCTTCTCACCGTCATCCCCTCGTCTCACTGACCCGAGAGGTAAGAGTCTGATGTTGGGAGGATATTTTCCATGGGTTTTGTGTTTCCGCCCATCTTCTGCACAAAGGCAGTGGCAGCTTTTGTTCTGCACCATCTTATCGAGGATGTTTATAGAGCACACAACCTGGGAGAATAGAAATAGTGTCTTGCGGGCTGGCCTGGTGGCGCAGCGGTTAAGTGCACACATTCTACTTCAGAGGCCCGGGGTTTGCCGGTTCGGATCCCGGGTGCAGAGATGGTACCGCTTGGCAAACCATGCTGTGGTAGGCATCCCACATAGAAAGTAGAGGAAGATGGGCATGGATGTTAGCTCAGGGCCAGCCTTCCTCAGCAAAAAGAGGATTGGCAGTAGTTAGCTCAGGGCTAATCTTCCTCAAAAAAAAAAAAAAAAGAAATAGTGTCTTCCTTCCTGAGGGCAGATTTGTATCCTCACAAAGATAAAAATGTTGTCTCTTTCTGGGGCAAGGCTGGGCAGTTTGCTATTTTCCTTATAAGACTGGAGGTCTCCTAAGCTCAGGGTTCCTTAACTATGGCACAAACTCACTGTGTGCTGGCCTCCACCTGGACCCGCCTCTGCATTGCCTCATCCCCTGTGAGACTTGGGGGGCTGGAGCACGGGGCAGTGATGTGAACACAAGGCACATGCTGCCTGTTGTCCCTAAGTAATAAAGTCTGTCTCTGATCCAGAAGTCTCGTGTTTTCTACCAATTTCTGTGAAACTGTGACAGGCCAACTTGTTAGCTTGCAAGTAGGGTAAGGATTCTTGATATTTGAAAACATCTTCAGGTAAAAATATTCCTTAGTTATTCAACAAGTATTCTGTGCCTCCAAGAAAAAAAGTAGAGTACAAAAAGTGCAGGCTCCTTCCGGCCAGGCTGGAGATCAGTGCAGTCTTAGGGAGGGATCGAGCGCCAGAGCAGAAGGGGTCAAGGTGTTGCCCAAGTCCCACCTGTCATCATAGAGATGAAGAAAGAAACACATCCTCCACTCAGGATCTGAGGGCTCCTGAGGTCTATAAGGGAGGGACAAGAGAGGCCTTCATGGCAAGGAGGCTTTTCTCAACCCATGAAGCAGAGAACTCCAAACAGTGTCATTCAGTACCCCTCCTTGCTTATGACAAAGGCCTAGAGGTGGTCTCAAAATCTTCAACTCAGCACTTTAGTCAGCTGCTGACATTCAGCCTCAGAGGGAGGCAAAAATGGGGGTTCACACCATGTTATTTCAACATGTTAATATAAACCTATGAGGCTGGAGGATGCGGGACATCCTGGTGAAAGTTATCTAGTCTATACAAGCAAACAGGCAAGCACTATTTGGTGGTAAGTAATTTGGGCAGCATTCAGGGTCTGTGGAAGGTTGAAGGACAAGTTTGTATGGTGTGTCATTTTCTCTAACTAGTGCTCTGCAGCCTGGAGACAGCATAGAGAAGGCAGTTGGGTTGATCCAGACTGGGGCTCTGCCTGGTGGCTGTGGTGGAAGGACATAAGAGCATGGGCCTTGAGGGGCATTGGCAAGAGTGTCTTTGAAGGGATGGTGGGCCTTGGAATCTAGGTTATGTTTTATTAGAGGAGGGCCAAGCCAGGAGGAAGCCCAAGATGGCAAGAAAATGATGTCAAGGGAACGGGGGTTTCAAAAAGTTCAAAGGGTAAGTGTAGGGAGATTAAGAAGAGAAAGCCAGATAAATGACTTTGATGTTGCAGTTCAAGAGTTTAGAGGTGATGATCAAGTCCAAGGGGTGGCCACGGTGCAGTGACTGAGGATGAGGTGATGGTAAAAGGAATAGAGATCAAAGAACTGGGAGGCCAGGATATTGGGTGAGTCATTTGCATAGATGTCACCTGTTGGTTGGGATGACAATGGCTAGGAAGGACAGAGGGCTGTAATTTAACTGTTATCTCTAAGGAACAGTGACTTTTACATGGAAGTCAAGAAATAGAGATTGTGGACAAGGGTGGAGCAAGGAGGCTGCCACTCTCAACTCCAGCCCCTGACATGTATGCAGTGAGGGAGGATGAGCAGTTTCCATTCGGTAAGGCTGCAGGGGGAGAGGCGTCCCTGGGAGACAGCTCCGTTCAGCTAAGGGTGAGAGATGGAAGAAGACATCTTTGGCATGAATTAAGATGGAGGGAAGTTTGTCTACCAGACAATGGAGTATGTGTGATGGGGGAGGGGGCAGAAACAGTGAGAGTTAGTGTCCAGAGGAGGGAGCCCATAACAGTGTGGGGATAAGAATGGGAGAGGACGGATGACAAGAGGTGTTTGCATGTTGGGTGGTGGCCAGGGACAACAGATATGGAAGTCATATCTGAATTAGCTGACCTTAGCTTCCCTAGGAAACCCAAGTATGATTCAGTGCTGGTGCAGGCCGCTCCTTAACACTATAGGAGGTTGACTGGAATTCAAAACAATATGTTGGTATTTAAGGGTCTAAGAAGTTAATTCCCAAGACTATGGTCTTGTGATGGAAATGGCAGGAGCAGCCCCTGGGCTCAGGGAGAGGGGTCACCTGAGTCTGGATTGTGCTTCATTTGAAATCCTAGATAGGCCAAGAGAGGATTTATTTTTCTCTCACTTAATAAAATGTCAAGCAGTGACCAGTTGGGACAGAAGTAGAGATGCCACAATGTCATCAGGGACTCAGGCTTCCTCTAGCTAGGCACTCCTCCATAGGGTGTGGTCCTTGCCCTCATAATCACAAGGTAGCTCATGGAGTTCCTGCCTTTACAACCACATTGCAGGCATGAAAGAGGAAGAGAACTGGCAAAAGGGGGCTGCCAGCTGAGAGCCCTCTTTAATGATCCTTCCTGGAAGCCCCACCAATGACTTCAGTGGGCTCCCCCATCTGAAAGGTTGAGTAATCCTGTTTTTCAGTTGAGCCCATTGCCTCCCCTGACAAAAAAAAATATTTATATATGGTTATACTAGTAAGGAAAAAGGTGAAAATAGATATTAGGTAGGCAACTAGAAGTCTCTGCTACAGATATTAGAGAAACATGAAATATGATTATTCAACTTAACTCAGCTTCCTGCATGGATTTTTCTATCCATACATAACATGATTCCCAGGCCTCCCTATTTCACTTCTGGTTCAACATCTCTTCCTTTAACCTGGATCCCTGTCCTTCATTGTAAGTTCTCCCCTCTCTCTTCCTTTATTCTAAGCCACAACTATGCTCTCAAATGTCCTTGGTCACTGAAGAAACAGGGGGTCTTTTTCAGGTTCCACCACAGTATTAGAAACTACCTGTATCAGTTAGCTTTTGCTGTGTAACAAACCACCCCAGATTTTAGAGTCTTAAAACAACCATTTTGGGGCTGGCCCCATGGCTGAGTGGTTAAGTTTTTGTGCTCAAAAAAAACCCCCCATTTTATTATCTCTTACAATTCCATGGGCTGATTTGACTTAGCTGGGCAGTTCTTCATCTGGGCTCACTAGAAACACTATTTTTGAGGTTTCTGTAACTAGTAATTATTCTAACAGATACAACTACAGTTGTGCGTAGACTTTGTATGTCAAAAGTAGTTCACACTAAAGGAGAACAATGTGTTTTTTCCCACCATCTTCAAAGGCTGTATGTGCTGGTTGTATTAGAGAAAACACTGTTGAAGAAGGATCGCTAAGAGTTTCAGTATAAAAACCCGTTAAGAGCGAGGCTCCAAATTTTAAAGATTAGGAAGTGAACCACCTGCTCTCTTTCCTCCCTCCGACGGCTCAATGCCTTCTTCGCTTTAGGGGACGGCAGGCAAGTATCTGGGGACCTTCTGTTTGGGAGCTGTCTTGGACCTCTGTTTCTGCCTCAGGATCTTTAAACAGAATATGCTTTCATCCTCATGGAATACATTCAGGATTCAGGATCACTCAAAGCTCTTCTTGAATTTGGAAGAAAAGAAGGCATTGGTATTTTTTTGAGTCCTGCTACCTGCTATTTAGTTTTAGGTAGTGCTCTAAGGCCTTGAATTCAACAACTTAAGCTAATTTGCATTGCAGTTATGAGGCGTAATAAAGCAGTCATGTGTTTCCACATGAAGTCATTTTAAGAACTTCTAAGAATATAAAGTATTTCCATAGAGAAAAGAATTTTAAAACCCACATTTTCCAGAAAAGCCAATAACCATACACATAATTAAACATAGAATCAACAACACGTTTTGGTAGAAAAATTTAAACCATGACACAAGGTGATTATCTGGATATTATTATTACAAAGAAGTTAAATATGCAAGCTTGGCTGTAAAAGATCAGGCTAAGCCACTTAGGTAAAAATCTATCTGTGATGTCATCGTTTCCAAGAAGTGCCATAGAAGTCAAAGAGTTAAACATTGCTCTGTGCCTTTTTTTTCCTTGTAATTCTAGAAATGTTGTATAGAGAAGTTCATCAACTCATGTAGACAAATCACACCAGGGGGCAAAAACTGAACTGGCATTTCCACATTTTATAAATTCAGAAATGAATGAGAAATCATAGTGGTACTATATTTAAAGCAAATATCAGCGCATCTTATACAAGAAAGGTGTCTTACAATAATGTTTCCATTGGTACATTATAATTTTTCAGTTTGTATTTCTAAAATGGGGGGGTCTATGATGTAATATCAAAAAACAGAGAACTGACATAAAAAGCCAAATATAAAGATATAAAAGACAACAGTAACATTCAACAGTCCACAGATACAAGGCCATCTGGACAGGAACCTGAAACCAGCAAGACGCCGTCCACCGCAATCTCTCCGGTTTTGCCCTTGCCACGTTCTGCTTCAAAAATGATCTAATAATGGAGAGGGAATAAAAAATGACTTCAAAATATTCAAAACAATGATAGAATCAAACTATTTAATAGCTATTCAAGAGGACTAAACTTGTGTCCCTATTGTATAGAAACAGGCTTTGACATTGAATTTATAGTAATACATTGTATTTTCCCAATGCCAGGTATCCACACTGAGTGAACTGTGTTCAGAGAAAATAGAGTCACTGCAACATCTAAAAGAATCTGGAAAGCCCCATAAAGCCAAGAAGGGTAAGGTTTAAGAGGAAATTTTGGAATTCCCATTTAAAGAAAAAAAAAAAAGCAAAAATAAAAGGATATGGTTTTCTTTTCAAAAACTAGGCTAGAAGAAATTTAATATTCCTCGTGAACATCTAACGCAAAACTATATAATTGAAAGGGAATTATTTTGATATATTCAGATTTTAGTAGTTTGTAGTAGTATAGTTACTTTTCTTAAAATATTGGTTTATATATTCAGAAATTATCTGGAATGTCATTGTCTTCTGTTTTATACTAGGCTATAATTATTTTTATCTAAGACATTTAGTAATAATCAAAAGAGAAGCAAACTTCTTTATATTTTAGAAATTTCTAATATAGAGAGAAGAGAGGATGAATACTAAAAAAATTGATCTTCAAATTGGACGCAAAACAGGGGTGACTCATTTAACAAAATTAAGGACATACAATGACTCTTTTATATGCGTCCATTCATCCAAAAATATTTCCGAAGAAACATTATTAAAATAAATATTTGCTGAATGAATGTTTCTAAGTTTCTTCAATATTGTAATGTTTTAATAAAACTAACATGAACTATTTTTTTATCAGGAAAAAACACCAACATACTTTAAATTCAATAATTATGAGAAAAAATTATAGCTACAATTTATGGAGCACCTATTAAATACCATTCACCATAAGGAGAAGTAATAAAGAGGGGAATACGCCTAGTGGGCTCTTTAATTCTCAATATCAGAGAGAAGCAGATTGAAAGCACAGCAAAAGGATTCTGATTCAAAGAGGACTGAGGTTACCCTGGAACAAAAAGTTTAGAGAGAAAAGAATAACATGACACACACACACATATTCTATCAAAATGAATTCAACAGTATCATCTGCATACTGTGGTCATAAATAGATTAAAATATATATTCATGTGGCAAGTAAAATGCAAAATATGGAAGCACTCATGTTATGGGGGGCAATGATTATCAATCTGTACTTCTTTTCAATAAAGTGATTTCCCTTTGTCTTTTCTAAACTTTTTTTTAAAGTAAATTCAAACTTACAACAAATTGGTCTTTTAAAGAAAGATCCTTAAGAATCATGTGTACAACAATGCCATCACACAACTATTCACCATCCCCCAAAGCATCTTTTTTTTTTTTTGAGAAAGATTAGCCCTGAGCTAACATCCGCTGCCAATCCTCCTCTTTTTGCTGAGGAAGACTGGCCCTGAGCTAACATCCATGCCCATCTTCCTCTATTTTTTATACGTGGGACGTCTGCCACAGCATGGCTTGACAAACGGTGCGTATGTCTGCACCCGGGATCTGAACTGGCGAACCCTGGGCCACAGAAGCTGAACGTGCAAACTTAACTGCTGCGCTACCAGGCTGGCCCCACAAAGCACTTCTTTTCTGCTTCATAAATAATCACAGAGGAGTTTTCAATGTGGCAGAAATGAAGCGATTTTAGACTTGCTATCACCACTGTGTCCCACTTTCCCCGGCTCTTCAAAGAGACGAGGGGAAGCCTCAGAGGGACAAATGGGGGCAAAGAGAGACAGTGACTGTCCACTGCCTGGGCTGTTCTCTGTTGCTTTTAAGCTCCCTGGCTTCATTTTCTTGAGAAGCACTGGAGACAAGCCACCACTGAGCAACAAGTGATAGCACAACTGGGTATAGAAATTTCTTCCTCCCCTAGTCTCTTCTCAGGAAGCAACTGCTTTCAGGAAGATGTTCCTTTTAGGTAACTTTAAACAGTAGTGAGCCAAAGAGCAGACCCCTCACAGCAGCTGCAATGGGTGGGATAATGCAGGTGGGCATGTCTAGATCTTGGGCTATGGTGGCTCCTCCATCACCAAAATCCCTGACTGATACTCTCAGATAGCTAAAAGTCAGGGTAATTAATTGACATTCTAACTTGCATTTGTTTTTCACTGCATTTTTGCCTACCGTGGTACCAAAAAATTAGGCAGGCTTCTTATCCTCTCTTTTCTCAAGGATATTTTGGCATATAACAATCGAAAGCAGACTTTTCTACGAGACAATCCCCTTCCTGATGTTTCGTCCCCACAAGCTTAACCTCCATGAGGAGACTATGCCAGTAGAAGGTGGAGGAAGTGCCTGTGAGGGATACAAGCAGAAGCAGTGAGGGGGGAAAAGCGAGATTCTCCAGCCTAGGAAGCGACCCCACTGTCTCTCCCTGGCAGAACTCTAGATGGAAAATGGTTGCCTTAACTTCCTCTGGAGGATGGATTCTCAGCAACAAGACTCCAGCCTCAGTGAAGGTTTCTGTGTCCTGGCCTGGCACGGAAGTTGAAGAGATGAGTGACTTGAAGAGCCACAAGGGTGCAGAAAATGTGCGCATCCATGGATGAAGTGAAGATGTTCCACCCTCTCTTAATATCTGTGCTACTTTTAGCCTTTCAGAAGCTCAGGCACCCTAGGGAGGGGGGCTCTCCCTCAACCCTGCATGAGCAAATAGCTGAGACTGAACTTTCCACCCAGCCTAATGGCATGAGGCTTTGGATTCAGATATAATTTGATTTAGAGAAAGCAATGTGACTTATTTTATATACCTGAGTTTATGGAGTTAAGAGTCACACCTACTACAAATATCCACGGTCAATATGACATTGATAAACTGGAATGCATGCCTCAGCCTGGATTATTCAGCTTCCCTACCCTCCAATATGCCCCACCAAGGTTTGCCCTAGTATTGAAAAAGTCCAGGGCACAGGCACGTGCCTTAGGCCCCTGCTGGGCCCGAGCATCCCTCTAACAGAGCAGTGATGTGGTACAGTGTCATTGCTGGGCAGGTTCTTTGGGGGCATGTTTTCAAAAATGAGCATTTAAAAAAAATCACTGTTTTGATGGCATACACCCCCCTCAAGCCACCATGTTAAATAAAATATTTCTCCGTATATAAATTCAGTAAATATGGAGGTAATTATAAATGCTGTGTAGAGGCATATTTCAACTCTCCAACAGGAATGTCAACCATATATAGCACAACTCAACATCACAATCCCTAAACCATGCTACAAATACAACAATGTAAATATGTGGATTGGATTTGTATTGATTCAAATAAATTGCAATGAGGATAAACTAGAATTAATGTGCTTGTCAGCACTAAACAAGCCCTGGAAGAAGGAAAAACGGTTAGGAAGTTCATTAACTACGGCCCAACATACACTTTTATCTATAGTCATGTCTTAGGATGTATTTTAAATAAGATGTTCTGCTTTGATTCAAGTGTGATAAGTGAATAGAAAGATGTTGAATTTAACATCTGACTAGGGATCAGGGTTTTTGGTCTGACGCCTATTACCAAGAAAGAGGATTTTACTTATGTTAAGTAATATATTATCTTTCACAAACAAAGTATAAATGGAATCTCAATTCATGGCTCTACTAATTGTTCGTCCTCTTGTCACCAGTGGTTGGTATTCAGCTCTTCATGTACCTCCTTCTAGCTTTCACTCTATCTTTTCCCTTCCCACCTTGAACAAACTTTTCACAAGGGCCCATAGTAGCTGCCTCCAGGGCTCTGCTCCCTTCCCTCCTCATTGCTCCATAGTGTGGCCTTTCCCCTCTCCTCCAAAGAAACAACTCCTGCAGAAGTCACTAGCCACCTCCTGATGGTCAAACTTGATAGACTCTTTGCTATTTTTATCCTATTTGTTCTTTCTGAGCATTTCATCCCATAGATCAACTTCCTCTTAAAACTCTTTTCCCTCTTCCTTTATTAAACCCACTGTGCAGTAAAGGATGAAGTCAGCAGGTCTGAGTTGTCCAAACCCTGCACATTCCAAAGAAACGTTTGGCCCTTACTGGTCCCTGGAAGATACCTGCTAAGTCCTTGGATTATCCTACCTCTAAAGAGTGTCTTTAACTTGGTATATATTTTTCCATTTAGTCATGTCCCATCCACAAGGCATCTGTGATCTTATAAGGAAAATAAAGCTTGTATACAAATAGCTATGATGTAAGATAAGAAAAATGGAAAGTACAAATTGTAACACGTGAAATTGAGGGAGAGAGAATACTCTAGAGAGTGAGAGGTGACCAGTGTAGGATTTGACACACCTGAAATGGAGGAGGGGAAAGGTTAAAGAAGACGGGCGCCTGGGAGAAAGGAAGCTCAGCCAGGGCACAGGAAAAAAAAAAAAAAGAGTGTCTTTGGCCATGTCAGATCATTTATGCTAACCATGTGACTTATGGTGGGGGCTTTAGGTCACACAGTATCAGCCTGACCTCTGGAGAAGCAAGAGATTGAGTAACTAAGGTCATCCATGTGGGCAATCATGCAGGCAGACTGACCCCCAATAAAAACCCTGAACACCAAGGCTTGGGTGAGCTTCCCTGGTGGGCAATCCTCTGTGCGTGTTGTCACTCATAATTGCTGAGAGAATTAAGAGCTGTTTATATGACTCTACAGGGAGAGGAAACTATAAGCTTGTGCCCAGGCTCTCCTGGACTCTGCCCTATGTGCCTTTTCCCTCGGCTGATCTTAATCTCTATCCTTTCACTGTAACAAACTGTAATCATGAATATAACAGCTTTTCTGAATTCTTTGAATCCTTCTAGGGAATCATGGAACCTGAGGGTGGTCTTGAGGATCCCAGACAACAGCCACTCTCAGTTCAGTTCAAAAAGCATTTAAAAAATGACCTTCTAGCTTCCTTTCATTGTGGTAAGTGCTGGGCATAGAACAAATGAGCAAGATGTTCTTTTACACGTTATGGAATTTATCTCCTGGTTCAGAAGGAAGTTGGTGAGAGGAGCCTGCCACACCACAGACCATTTCCATAGAATGTGATATGCTTACACCTGACAAATATTATCATTAATTGTGCTGATTAATTGCCTCACCTATTTTGCTCCAGAATGTAAGTGTTTTAAGTATGGGGGAATAGTCTTATTCATCTTTGTAGCTCCAGTGCCTAGGTACTTCAGTAAGTGTTTTGTTTTGTTTGTTAAATCACTGAAAATGCAAGTATCTAGTTTAACACTGTTTTTCCACTTACAGTTTTGGTAGCATCGATCCCTTGATACAACTGAATTTTCCCCATCTTCCACTTTTCATCCTCACTCCTGGTCTCCTCCCATGCCAGGGCATTGTTACTGTTTTTCACAAACACTCGAAGTTTCCCTACTTTGTCTCCAGCCAGCCGGTAATGAAAAAGCAAACAGAAGTTGCTTTGGGGCTGCAGGTCGGGGAGGAGAAGTTTCAACCGGCCAACGTCCTTCTTATGGCCTGCCAGGGCTGGAACTGCCATATAGTAGCCAACAGCTTTAAGAGAAGAAAAACGCACAGTCAATGAGGCCACTGTAAAGGGTTTGGCTATAGTGTATAAAATAACTATAAAAAATGAATGATAGTCTCATACAGGGAAAGCTGATGTCCTTTTCATTTTGAACATAGGAACAAAATTTTCATGCTAAAATGTATTTTAGGGATCACAAAGCTGAAATCCTTTGTTGTATAGAGAAGGAAACTGAGGGTCAGAGATGCTGAGGAATTTGTCCACATTCACAAAGCTTGGTAGCAGCAGATATGGGGTAAGAATCTATTAAATGGTCTTTTAGCACTGCAGGTAATTTGCAGCTGATGGAGAACTGGTGCTCCAGAATTTTCCACCTTGGTTGTTTGAACTTTGGAATGAGTTAATGATGTGTATGACAGCCAGCTCCTTAGGTATGTCTACAGTGTGGTATTTAATTCACAACATGCATGAATTTGTACTAATGGTTTCATGGAGTTCAACCACCATGTGTAACATATCACTCCCAGTTCTGATTTAGGACGCAGGAACACATCTCCTTCTATTTCTAAGTACCCATCTTCTAAGTATCTTTTAACCATTGGAGACAACATTTGCTCATCTCCAATCTTCTGGTTGTGCCTTTGATTAACTTGGGCAAAAACTCTCGTGCAGTGGGGTCTGAAGAAGTTGATGAGAAGGAGGAACTCCTGTAGAAGCTGGGAGGAAGACACCGGGGGTGAGGTGGCATCTTCTGCTGGTGTAATTCCTGGACATGCTTGCAGGACGCAGGTTGACAATGCCTTAATTTTCTACTGGACCCAGAGACTTCCCAGTCTTCTTCCCCCAGTCTTTTAACATTATTAGTCAGCTGATAATGTTGTCAGATTCAGCAAATAAAAATCCAGGATGCCCAGTGGAGTTTGAATTTCACATAAGCAGTGTGTTTGAGATATACTAAAAACCATTCATTGCTCATCTGAAATTTAGACAGCCTAGACTTTATCTGGCAACTCTACCAGCTACAATCTCTCTTCTGTGACCCACTGTGGCAGGTTCCCCTTCTCTCTCAGCTAAAGCCCACTGTAATCTGTCCTTGGGATTTGATCCTTCTAATAATGCTGATTCATCCCATGTTTCTTTTTTATATTTAATGCTGTAGGGAAAGATAAGCCCACCAAGAAATCTCATGGAGGTGCAGGAGGGGAGGGAGTATGATTTGAGTGATGCAAAAGCTGAGAACCCCAGAGTCATTTGTGAAGTGGGCGTTTGTAAATAGGGGACTTCCCATTGGTGGAAAACTCAACTAAAGACATTGCTGACTGTGGGAGAGGTCGAGATCCTGGGATAACCTATGGGCTCCCAGTGTGAGATAGCTCTGGTAGACATACATCTGGAGATGCTATGATGGAAGAAAGGAGAAACTCAGGTTAGTTATCAACAAGATAGCTTCTCCAAAGATGTACTGTCTCTGGTCTGGTTAAACTTGCCACGTGCTTGCTCTGAATCTTTAGCAAGAGTCCCATTCATACAACTTTGCTGTGTGGGATGTACCCCTCCACCCTAATCCCAAGTTCTAAAAGGAATTTTTATTAGGGGATATCCAGGTTTCCTGATTGCAGGTGAGGGTTTGAAAGAAAAGATCTTGGGCCAGCCTGGTGGCACAGTGGTTAAGTTCGCACATTGTGCTTCAGCGGTCCGGGGTTCAACAGTTCGGATCCCAGGTGCGGACATGGCACTGCTTGGCAAGCTATGCTGTGGTAGGCGTCCCACATATAAAGTAGAGGAAGATGGGCACGGATGTTAGCTCAGGGCCAGTCTTCCTCAGCAAAAAGGGGAGGATTGGCAGCAGATGTTAGCTCAGGGCTAATCTTCCTCAAAAAAAGGTAAAAGAAAAGATCTCAGGGAGGAATTAGTCTAGAGGAAGGATCTAGAAGAAGGATCTTTTAACTGAGGGCTGAGCCTATATATCCCCAAATAAATAATTTGATTGGTAAGGAACTGGAGTCCCTGAAGGTGTAACAGTTGTCTCTAATTATATAGTCAGCCTTGGGAGACAGGGATTCAATTTATGCTCCAAATGGGATCTGCCAGCTAAACGCTCTGCCCAAAAGGAAAGCTAGGGTCCATCAATAGTGTTTAAGTAGGCAGCTCAGAGCTGAGGGTGAGAAAAATCCAAAGTTAAGTGGAAAGAAATCCTCAAGCAACAGAAGGGAAAGTCCAGTCCAGGAGTCCAGGTTGCTGATTTGATGCTCATTATGGTTTTTTTTTGAAGAAGATTAGCCTTGAACTAACTATTGCCAATCCTCCTCTTTTTGCTGAGGAAGACTGGCCCTGAGCTAACATCCACGCCCATCTTCCTCTACTTTATACATGAGACGCCTACCACAGCATGGCTTTTGCCAAGCGGTGCCATGTCCGCACCCGGGATCCGAACCGGCAAACCCCGGGGCTGCTGAGAAGCGGAACGTGCAAACTTAACTGATGCGCCACTGGGCCAGCCCCAACTCATTATGGTTTTGATGCTTTGAGGGGTGACTCCACTAAAACTCCAGGTTTAGATAGAAGTCATATTTCCTTTCAAGATTTATCCCCCCCCAAACAAAACAAAAACTACAGAGCACCATTGCTAGGAAATAGGGGAAAAGGATCAACTTCTTTCTACCTTCTCCCCAATACTCTTAAACCTTATATGATTTCCAACATCTCTCTCTCAGCAGCAGGAGAGTGAATATAGATGAGGTCTGCTGGAGCATCCTTGTGGGGGTAGGTGGGTGGGAGTGGGATTAAGGAGGAGAATATATGCTGAACCAAATTAGTCATTCATCAGGGGAGACTTCGGAAGGTCTAAAAGTTTCCAACCATGACAAACAACCCTGACCTAACAAGCGATAGGAATAACAACCCTCCCACCGTTGGAGAGCTTTCTTTACCTGTGCCGTATCACGGAACATGAGATAGTGAAATCTAAATACCATTATCTCGATCAGCAGGATTCCAGTCAAAATCATCTTCTACATCCTGTTTCCAGTCACAGACCCCATGGTCAAAGCTGCAGTCAACTGAGACATTTAAATCTGCTAAGAAAAAGAGTGCATTTCATAATCGTTAAGAGCATTAGAAAAACGTCTAACCTTTGGAGCTTTGGAAGGCAATGCCATGTTTTCAGTAGCTGTTGAGAGTTTAGCTAAGCTACTCCATGGTATTGGTGCATCCATTGTGTTCAGCCGAGCAGCTGAGAGACCTCATAGTAGCGCCTGCAGAGTCACAAGTAAATGTAAGTTCCTGCTATGACTTCTCCAACAGCCCTTGTAATAAACAGTCTCCCCTGCTTCCGAGGGCCTTCCCTTGTGTGCTCCTTAGATATAAGACCCGCCTCTAGGCTTCCCCAAACCCCGATCCTTTTTGGTTTGAATTAACAATCCAGCCTAGCCAGGGAACCCCAAAGTGCTCCACAAACAGACCCTAATAAAAGTGTGGGCCCCAGGTCCTGCCTCTTTCTGTGTAAGCACCCTGCCATGCCCTCTCCATGTGGCCCCTCAAGGCACGCCATGTACTTCCTCCAGGACTCTGAGTAATAAACTTCTCTATTTCAATTCCTTCTGTGGTCTTTTGTTGAACCACCCAGTACTCGGCTGGCTCTACTTAACAAACGTTAATTTAATAAAATCCTCACAATCGTATGGAGTAAGGGCCAGCTAGTACGAGTTTTGAACCAGTGCCTCTGGTTACTTTTATGGAGATCAGGGGTCAGCAAACTAACATCCTGGCCGCTGTTTTTGTAAATAAAGTTTTATTGAAACACTTCACACCCATTCATTTACATATTGCCTACGGCTGCTTTTAAGCTACAATGACAGAGTTGAGGAGTTACAACAGACACTGTATGGGTTTGCAAAGCTTAAAATATTTATGATCTGGTCTTTCACAGAAAAAAGTTTTCTTTTTTAAAGATTGGCACCTGAGCTAACATCTGTTGCCAAGCTTCTTTTTTGTTCTGTTTTTTCTTCTTCTCCCCAAAGCACCCCAGTACATAGTTGTATATTCTAGCTGTAGGTACTTCCGGTTGTACTATGTGGGACGCTGCCTCATCATGGCTTGATGAGCAGTGCTAGGTCCGTGCCCAGGATCCAAACTGGTGAAACCCTGGGCTGTCGAAGCGGAGCGTGTGAACTCAACCACTCAGCACAGGGCCGGCCCCCAGAAAAAAGTCTTTTGACCCCTGATGTAGATAACAGAAACTACCACTGGGAAAGAGGGGGAAGTTTGAGATACTCCTGTTTATAACCAATGCCAGCTTCTGGCTCTGATTTTGGAGCTTTGGCAGTTCATGCTGAGGAATAAAGGAACGGCAAAAAAGGGGAAAAAAAGCTCAAGAGAGAAGCAGGAGCAGCTGGTTGTTGACTTGTTACAATTTGCAAAATATTTTCACATACATTACATCACTTGATTTGATTATCACAAAAATTCTACAGTCAGACCCATTTTCAGGAAAGTAAAACTGAGGGTCATAAGTGATTTGTCCAAGTCCTGCAGACACTGAGTGCTGGAACTGGACCTGAATCCTAAATCAGACTGACATCCGGGGCTGTCCATGCTGCCCAGTTCCTAAGCCAGCACTGACACCCTGCCTCTTTCCTCACTTTCCTTCCATCTTAACCCCTATTCTTCCCTATTGCAGTGAAGATATTTTATTTCTAGTCTCAGTTTTAAAATTAAAAGATGCCAAGTAATACTTGCTTCCAGTCTTCAGTATTCTTCAATGAGTGCTATTGCTAGTTGGAGAAGTTGAGGTTACCAGCCCACAAACAGTGCAACATAAACTTTTCAGTTGGTTTTAACTGTGGTGGCACATTTGTCCCAACCCCTGCCCCCCTTTCCTCAACATGCAGGATACTGGGAATGTCAACTGGGACAATGGAATAGCATACAGCTAATGACTCCTTAAGGAGATAAAACTCAAGGCTTTGGGCTCATGAGCACCATACTTCATTTGTATAGAACTTTATGGTTTGCAAAGTGTTTTCAAATACATCCTCTGATTGAATGCATACAACCCCTGAAACAGATGCTGTTGGGGCTGCACCAATATCTGTCAGCACTTATATTCCCTAGCAGACACATGGCTTTCCACTGCAAACACCCACCACTCTCTGCATGAGGGTATTCTCTGGCTGGAGCATGCTTGGCCTAAGCCAGGCAGAGCAGAATACCAGGGAGCTCTGTCCCTGGGAGAGCCCTCCACCAGTGACGGACAGGAGTTGGTGGATGGAGACCTCCTTTTCTTTGCCTATGGGTAGGAACACTAAGTACTGGAATTGGACACGGACCTGAAGTCAGATTGGAATCCAGGTTCTCTTCAGTCTTGCAGGGTGTCCAACTGGGATGGAAGTCCAGCTGCCACAGTGGTGCCCCTCCCTGCTTTTACGGCAGGCCAGGAGCGCCAGGGAATTAGCACCCTCCTGGGAGCAGCCTTCAACCAATGTCAGATGGGAGTTAGCGTAGAAATACCTTAACTCCCTTGCCCCTCCATGAGGGCAATCCTGAGCCGCGTGTTCACCACTGGCTCCCAGAGTTCCCCAATGGGATCGAGCTCCAGTTGCCCACAGTGGAAACTTGCTTGATACCACACCCGTTATGGCCTCCTTCTCTTCGTCGTCTCACTTCCCGACTCCCCAACCACTGTTTCCTGGGATAAACCACATAAATCACTTGCACTCAAATTCTTGTCTCAGGGTCTGGTTCTGAGGAACCCAGCCTAAGACAGCACCTTAGAGAGGAGTGTTGGTCTTATTCCAACTTTACACATGAAAGCAATGAGGCATCACGAGTCTATTGACTTGCCCAAGGCAAACAGCAAGTGGCAGAGTCGGGGTGCCCACCTGAGTCTTCTAATTGAGACTGAGTGCTCCAGGACAACTTATTCAAGGACCTTTGAAATCACAGAGTCATATGTTCTTAGGCAAAATTGTCAACTTTCTGTGTTTCACTAAGGATCATGGAAGAAAATAAAGTAAGAGACCTGGTCAGTTTGGGGATCCAAAGAGGAGTCAAATAATTTATTAATGTCACTTAGCAAGTGTAAAGCAGAGCTGGGGCAGAAGTTCTGAGCACTTGGAGAATGTAGCTTATCCCCTGAGCTATGAAACATCTTCTTCCTAACCAGGAAAATGGGCAATAAGATGTTTGATGCAGAGAAATAAAAATAGACCACTTAGGAGAAATATGGAGGAAAACAAGATGCCTGTAGGAGCTGGGTCATAGGTCACTAGCCTTTGGAGAGTTTTTAGTACAAGCTTCTCAGATTAAATTTGGAGAACTGAACTAGAGAGGTATTTTCTTGATGGTGGAGATTGTCCTATAAACCAAAGGGATAGAATTGGAGAATGTACTCATGGTGTAAACACAAAAGGGAATTAAATTAGCACAAGCTTAGAACATGTATAGTGGTAAGTGAAAGAGAGTTTGAAAAGGAAAGAGAAGATCAAGCCATTCATATGTACACCAAGTGAAAGGGATAAATATTTAAGTGGGCTTTTCCCTGATGCCTGTGTAGAGCTGCCACATACAATTTGTCATGGGTAGTGAAAGTGCTAAATGAACTCAGAGGAACTAGGGATCATGCCTAAGACGTTCCAGGTTATGAGACTTTGATAGATTGATCACAAAAATGGTCCCAATTTTTACCCCTCCCTGTATTCATGTTCTTCACAACATAACTTTGCAGCGCCTTCCCTAACTCTTAAATCTGGGCAGGCCTTGTGACTTGCCTTGGCCAATAGAATATGGCAGAAGTAATGTGCCAGTTCTGGGCCTAGACCTCAAAAGGCCCATGTGTCTATGCTCTCTTTTTTGGAACCCTGCCACCGCATCATGAGAATAAGCTTGGCTAGCCTGTTGGAGGATGAAAGACCACATGAGTCAGCCCACTTGTCCCAACGGAGGCCCCAGGCCTGTGAGAGAGCACAGCAAAGATCAGCAAAGTCACCAAACAGGCCCACAGCTGACTGCAGACACATGAGTGAGCCCCACCCAGACCAGCTCAGATCAGCAGACCTGGCCAGCCAACCCATAGACTCATAAGCAAAGATAAATATTTATTGCTGTAGGTCATTGAGGGTCTATGATTATTTATTACACAGCATTATTGCAGCAATAAGTAACTGACACAGGCACTTTGGGCCAGATTTTAGTACATGGTGATTTTCAGGTTGTAGGCTCTCGGGTATTGGAGTTGAAGCAAACAAGCCATTTTCTCCCATCTCCATACATACAAGCAGCCTCAACTCTTTACTCTAGGTGTCAGGTGAGAGTTGTGGAGAGAAGACAATAGCCTTACTATATTGTAATCCATTGGTACTAATCACATAAAGACCTACTATTTTCATACTGGCACTGTGTGTCATGATGTAATGATTGTTCCCTTGGTCTTTAGGAATGAAGCAATGACTCATAAACAATCATCTCATCCTATGAAGAAATGAAAACAACATGGGACTCTGTGAGAGAGCATAAACTTAGCAGAAAGCGTTGTTTACCTTTATGTTCCAATCTGGATGTTACAGCTTTTCCTTGGGTCAGAACCAGACCAAATTCACCAGCTTCATTCACCTTAGGGGCTAATAAAGAACACTTGGTCAGTTAAGAAAAACCCAAAAATCTCACATGCTAAGAAGGAATGAGTGGGGGCTGGCCCTGTGGCCGAGTGGTTAAGTTCGCGCACTCCGCTGCTGGCGGCCCAGTGTTTCGTTAGTTCGAATCCTGGGCGCGGACATGGCACTGCTCATCAGACCACGCTGAGGCAGCGTCCCACATGCCACAACTAGAAGAACCCACAACGAAGAATACACAACTATGTACCGGGGGGCGTTGGGGAGAAAAAGGAAAAAATAAAATCTTTAAAAGAAAAAAAAAAAAAAAAAAAAAGAAGGAATGAGTGACAGACTGAGCAAAGAGGGTTTGAGCATGTATTCTACTTACAGAACGTTAGAGCAGTTTCCCTACCTTTTGCGAAGCATTCATGTTGGTTCCAGTTTCCTCATCTAGAGCATGTTTGTCCAAAGGTTCCCCCAGCTGACCTAAGCAGCTACACTAGGAACACGTCCCTTCTAAGCAGGTTTTGGAAACATACTTTCTTAAGATTTTTCATCCTCTATTAAGGGAGATGTCATTGGTATGCTAGTTCTTGGATAGGTGGGCCTGTGTCTATTCTCATTTGGCTAAATCCAACAAGCATGGAGCCAAGAACAGACAAGGCAAAATACAGAAGGAGCAGCAGATGATTTTGGTCTGGTTCTGGAGAGAATGAAATGGAAAGTCTCAGAGTGGGGGGATCCAGGGTGGGTTAATAGGGAAACTGTCCTGGAGAGGCTGAGACTTACGGTGGCTTCTGCACAGCAACCACTGAAAAGGGCAGTTCTCTGGTTCATGTAGAAAACTTAAGCTTAAGCGCTACTATAGAATTTTCCTCCCTACAATTGTCCATTTTGGCGTTTTTAATCATAACCACACAACTGTGAAATCCTCTTTTCATTGAGTGGGACTGTAAAAAGTGCCTTCAAGAAGTCAAAAGGTAGACCTTGGCAGATCCACCTGGGGAGGGTCTCTCTGGTTTGGGGGCGCACTTCATGGAAAGCTGGCAAGCCAGACAACTGTGCTTGCAGGACAGGCAGGCTTACTTGGCTGGGAGTGGAAAGAGTGTCTGTCTGCATCAAACAGGAAACCTCCCAGGTAAGGGGAAAGGACTTGCCCTCCTTGTTTCCCACAGCAGCAAATTTGATTTCGTATCTGCAGAAGATGTAAGTTTCTAGACCTTATGGAGAACCCTGCTTCTTATGACTTAGAGCCGAACCCATCTACTTAAGGCACAAAACCTCTTTTCTTATTCTTTCATTTGCCAGGAGAAACCACAATTCATTTTTCATAAAATGTATTAAAAAACAAAAGTGATACTCACAAAACACATCTCCTCGAAGGCTTTGCTCCTGCTCCACATGGTTCTTCAGGGCTTTCTCATCTCTTTTCTCTTCCTCCAGCTCTTCTTTCTTTCTCTCTTCATTCTTTTCTTTATCTCCATCAGGGTTCCCATCTCTGGAAACACTCTCTTCAGAGTTGAAGGGCTGCAAGTTAACCTTAGGGGTGGGAGTCCCAGAAGGTTCTGTGATGCCATTTTTAATTTTTACCTTCTTTTTCATGCTGTTTTTGTGAGCAAGCAACTTCTTGATTCTGTCTTTGATGGTACCAGGTGCTCTGAGGACTTCCTTCACAGAATTTTCAGGGATAACTGAAACAAACAATAACGGGCGAGAAGTTCCACATTGGCTGATGATTAGATCACTCACAAAAAATGGAGCATGTAGAGTGTTAAAGTGCAGTAAACGAATGCTTTCAGAACCAACTCAGATGAAGCTCTCCCACTTGATATTTTAGGAAGAACTATTTTTGCATCTGTTTTAAGCAGTTCCAAGGTTCCGGTAGTATCTTAATTACCTAGTGCGAGAGGACACACTTTTGTTTTGCTTCAGGGACTACTATAATGCAGTACCTGCTCCTACCAAGTTGGGCTACAGATCCCAAAGTGCTGGATTTTCCAGAGTCCTCTAACATTTCTGCTTCCATGCTGGTATTCTCCAAAGCTAATATTGTCCAGGTACTCCTATAGATTTGTCCAAATTTGATGTTCAAAGACTACAGCTATAGCATTAGCCTGAACCATATAAATTGCCAATAATGGGCCATTGTGACCTACAAAAATGATGATTTATGGTTCAATGTATACCTATCTAATTTTTCTTCCCTGTTCTCTCTCCCCTTTGAATTTCTTCACCTCAATCAACTACCTAAAGCTAAATGATTGTATTTATTCAATATTTATAGAGAGGCTTCTATATTTACTGTTTTATTCATGTCCTATTTCTCACTACTGGATTAAATCGCTTTTAAAAATGTACCTCTGGGTTGATTCCTCATACCCCACAATGGATCAGTGACCCTTGGGGGAAAATGTTAGTGTAGAAGAATTCAAGAGATGGAAAAAATGTTATTTAGCCCAACATCTGTGTTTTGTAGATGAGGGAACTGCGTGATGTTAAGTGAGGTGCCCAAAGTCACTCAGCTTGGCAGGGGCAGAGCTAGGATTTCAGGGTAAAGCAGATGAATGACTCTTTTTCCAGTCCTATTTCCATGACAGGTTTATTTCTGCTTTAGGGTTAAGGGTTACTTTTCTAGAGACTGGTTCAAATTCCTTGAGCACTAGAATCCAAAGATGCATGCGCCCTTTCTAGAGATCTACTCACGATAATTAAGAATATCAAATTGATGCAAAAAAGTAATTAAAAAAATTAAAAACACTGATCTTTAAAATCAAATATATATATATTTTTAATAAAATATGTAGGCATGTGCTAGTCTAAGACTAAGCAAGAAAGGGTCTAATAACATCTGAACCAATTCACTCAATTCTACTACTTGGATATACTTTAGAGGGAAATGAAATAAGGGAGGAGACATCAATTTCAGTGCCTAAAAAGAATACTATAAAAAGAAATTGGATTGGGATTTTTATTAGAATATTTTCCTTGGCAATGTTTCCATCTTTTCTCCTGCTCAGTTCCTTCTCCATCATTTGGCTGATTCAATCTGTACCAAAGTGGTAGAAAAATAAACAAGTCCATGATATTTTGTAATCAAAAGGAGATAGAAAAATGCTTTGAAAATATATATGCTCTTAATCAATACATTGCTTTTACTTTGAAATCAATCTAAGGCTGTTATGACAAGAGCTACATGTCCCTTTTCAACGAAATGTTCTAGCTATTTATCAATGTGACAGCCTGTAGTTATAGGTTCAAAACCAACCACTACTAATACGAGTAATGCATCATTCCTCATTTTCCCGACCTTCAGATGGGCTGTTTCAGCTTCTTTGCCAGAGGTTGCACGTTAAGTTTTGATTGTAACATGCTGATCATATAAAGATCTTCCTCTGGGGGCCCCACTGCGTAATCCTGTCCACAGCTCCCTGAATCTTTTCCCAGGATCCAGCATGAAAAAAAAAGTGAACAGGAAACCACCATTCCCTGGAAATTTCCTTTATGCAATCAGTAACATAAAACTAAGGACCTTTAATAGATAATGAGGAGTGGGTTTCAACCCACACCAGGTAAACCTAAACATCTGCTTTCAGTTTCTGCCTTGAAGTTTCGATTTTTCCTATTAAAAGAAAAAAAAAAATCAAAGCATCACAACCTTTGTGGTGTCAACAAGTTCACTCCCTTAGTACGTAAAGAGAGACCTGGGGCAAGGATAAAAAAAGCTATGCATATGCATGACTACAAATGGATAGATTTGGCTTTATCTAGTAGGTATTGCTGTTGCAAATCTGACATAACTGATGATTGTTTCTCTTAAACATTTCTTGATTATTCCAACATCATTTTGAGAATATAAAAATGTGGGAGGAAGTGGCTGTAGGAGGGTCTTTGGCATGTTTGGGGATCTCAGACATAAAAACAGGGAATTTCAGAGTTTTCAGATTCACAGGCCAGTCTTTTGTAAATGAAGTTGACAATTTCTCTTGGGAGAGATTTGAGATTTCTCTAAATATCCACTTCGTCAAAAGATTCTACCTACCTGAAAATCCCAACTTTACTTAGAGAAGATCACTATGTGTGAACATTTTCCCCAGGAGAAATATGACGTTGACATCCATTCACCTGTGCTTAGTTCACCAGATGATCTCTTACCATTTGGCAGGAGAAACACTCCTCTTACCTGAGCTTTGGACAGTCCTGGGAGGAGAGGCTTAATCGTGGGTGAGGAATGTACTGCTCCATGGGACCCAGGAAATGGGAAGGAGCGAGGATGGCAGAAAAGCTGAGCCAGGAGAGTTTGCTGGAAAGGGCCCAGGAGAGATCTCTATCCCAGGGGGAGTAGCCATCAGTCATGGACACACCTATCCTGTGTTTAAGCACACAGCCCTGGACCCCAGTTGCCTAGATTTGACTTTTAGCTCCCATGTCTTCTGGTCATATGTCCTCAAACCAATACTTAACTTCCGTTTGCCTCAGTCTCCCCATATATAAAGTTGGGATAAGAATAGGGTTTTTGTGAGGTTTAAATGAGCAAATACATGTCAATTACTAAGATTAGTGCCTGACATATATTCAGCCTCTGTTTGCTATTATTTTTAGAATTCATCACCAGAACATTTAAAATCTTTTACTGTGTTAAAAAAATTTTTTCCAGAGCCAGCTCTGATGGCCTAGTGGTTAAATTTCCACACTTTCCACTTCAGTGGTCCAGGTTCATTTTCTGGTTGTGGAACCACACCACCCACCTGTCAGTTGCTGTGCTGTGGCAGCGGCTCACACAGAAGAACTAGAAGGACTGACAACTAGGATATACAACCATGCTTGGGGCTTTGGAGAGAAGAAAAAAAAAAAAGGAAAGATTGGCAACAGCTGTAGCTCAGGGGGAACCTTTCCCTGCAAAATAAATAAATAAAATAAATGTCCAGACCACAGCTCCACACTTCTAATGTTTGTGATAATTGAAAGAAAGAAAAATTTGGAATGGCCTGGTTGTAGCAACACCTGCATTCTTGAATATGCTTTATATAAACTGAATCAAATCAGAAGCATATCTCCAAGGACTAAGAAAGCTGCTTTTCAATGGGAATAATTGTTGAATTTTGACCCACTGCCACTATTACTCCTACTATTAGTGCAAGATTATTGAGCATGTAATATATTCTGGGCTGGAACTAAGCCTTTTATATGGACATTTATTGAGTAAGGATTATTTCATATAATTGTCAAAACAATATTAAGGGCCAGATACTATTATCTCTATTTTGCAGATATGGAAACTGAGGCACTGAATGGCTAAATAACTTGTTCTCAGTCCACAGGTAGTAGGCTGGGGAGCCAGGAATCAAGCCAAGGTAATTTGATTCGGGAAGCTTTGCTCCTGGTAACTAAATGACATAGCGTCCTTTCCTAAATTGACCGTTACTACCCAAGTCAAGTAATGTCAAAGTTTTGATTTTCTTAGAATGAGGTAAGGCTATTGTCATATGAAGACTAAATTATCTAACAGTGTATTATTAATACTCATATACATCAGAACAGTAAAAGTTAACCACACACATCTCCATTTAGGGTGTTTTTTTCTCTGGGTACAGATGGTGTGTAAGGATAATTTGCTAACTCCTCTTCTGCACTGCAACGTAGAGTCTGGATTTTTGCAAAAACAAGGAACCCATAATAAAAGTTGCTATATCAATGCTCTATATTCTATAATAGCAATTCATGTGCATACAAATGTTATTTTACAACACAGTCATGCATTGCTCAACGACAGGGACACGTTCTGAGAATGCATTGTTAGGTGATTTCGTCATTGTGAGAGCATCACAGAGTGTACTTACACAAATCTAGATGGTATAGTCTAGTACACACCTAGGCTATGTGGTACCAGTCTTATGCAATCCCTTATTATGTGACACATGACTGTTTAACATTTTACAATGCAGGATGCTAATTGCATGTGATTCTCTCATTTTTGTTTGTATAACTTTTCTATGCACAAACGGGTAGATTTCTGGCCATCCTTTAAGCAATGCATGTCAAGACTTTGTTGAGATCAATTTTCAACAGAGCCATGGCTGTTTATTTTATAGAGAATCAAGGCAAAATGGTAGCACTAGGCAAGTAATAGAGCGAATGACCCAAAGACAGTTCTCTCTTTTAAACAAACATTCTGGGGCCGGTCCAGTGGCCCAGCGGCTAAGTTTGTACGTTCCGCTTCTGTGGCCCGGGGTTCACCAGTTCGGATCCCGGGTGTGGACATGGCACCACTTGGCAAGTCATGCTGTGGTAGGCATTCCACATATAAAGTAGAGGAAGATGGGCATGGACGTTAGCTCAGGGCCAGTCTTCCCCAGTGAAAAGAGGAGGACTGGCAGCAGTTAGCTCAGGGCTTATCTTCCTCAAAATAAATAAATAAATAAATAAATAAATAAATAAATAAATAAATAAAACATTCTGGTGAAAGACTAAAGAATTCAGCTGCAGAATGGATGGTAATAAAATGAATTATTTTTAGATATTAAACAGAACATTGTGATGAGTTCAAAGTTTCAAAGTATAAAGAAAAATTTGTGGGGGCCGGCCCCATGACCAAGTGGGTAAGATCGTGCGCTCCGCTTCCCGCAGCCCAGGGTTTCGCTGCTTCGTATCCTGGGCACAGACATGGCACCACTCGTCAGGCCACGTTGAGGCAGCATCCCATGTGCCGCAACTAGAAGGACCTACAACTAAAAGTACACAACTATGTGCTGGGGGGATTTGGGGAGAAAAAAAGCAGGAAAAAAAAAAAGAATGGCAGCAGTTGTTAGCTGAGGTGCTAATCTTGAAAAAACAAGAAAAAGAAAAATTTGTTTTACTCCAAAATACACTTAAAAGTTAGATGGTGAAAGAGAAACAGAAGTTTTCTTGACATAAGAAATGTTTGTGTTGACGTGGGGTTTATAATTTCAAAGCACTGGGTTACAATATATAGAAAACACAGGCCGCAAACAGCTGCCCAAATGCATGCTTCAGGATGCTGCCTTCATTGGACATTAATAACACATTGTAGTTTCAAGGGGATTCCACGACCAGGAAGGAAGATGCCTCCGGGTTTTCTCTGGGCAGTTCTTCCTAATCTCTTCAATTCTTAGGCCTGGGGGCAGGGGTGGGTCTGTGGAGGTGAGTTGCCCACAAGTGTTTTCCTGAGGCATCTTTTTTTGTATGCACGACATTTTTCTATCTACTTGTACAGAATTTTGGAGTAAAGAGTAGCTGGCCCTTAATAAATAGCTGTTTAAAATGGTGCTAGTAACAGTAACGACCACAGCTAACTCTACTGAGCATCTAGCGTGCCCAGCGGAACTAAGCTCTCTACCTATATTTACCTTGTTCCAATCTCACACTGAACAGAGGAGGGAGGTACTTGTCCCAGTGAGGGTTCCCCCAACAGAACCTGAGACAAGCATCTGGGTGCAGGTGGTTTATACGGGAGGTGATTCCAGGAGGCAGAAGTGGGGCAGAGGGGACAGTGAGACAAGAAGGGAGAAAAGCTGGAAAATGGTGCCTCAGTGGCAGGTAATCAGTGTGGGAAACTGGGGCTCAGTCCTGCTGGGGACATCTGGGAACCAATGGAGAACATACCTCAGCTTTGTCCCAACCTGCGAAGCGGAAGCTGGGGTATTTCTCCAGAGTCCTGTCCCCCACTAGATGAGGGCAGTCCTCGGGGGTTAACTCCCCCCATCCCTGGGTTGTACCTACAGGGGTGAGAGGAGCCTTCTAGAGAAAGCTGCAAGGCCACAATGCAGACAGTCCACTGCACTGGGGCTAGAGATATGCACGGAACTGCCCACCCGCCTCTTGAAATTAGTGAGCTCCAGGGACTGTGGCCTGGCCCATTACGAGCACCCACCACAGGACGACCATAAGCACCATTTTGGACAGGAGGAAACTGAGTTAGAGAGGTTAAGAAACTTGCTGGGTCGCAGCCAGTATGGAGCAGAAGTCAGATTTTGATTCAGGTCTTCCTAGCTCCTGAGCCTGAGCGACTGTCGACCATTACACCACACGGCCCGAGAGCAGTGAGGCTGGGATGCACATGTCAGATTTGGTGGGGTGAAGGAGCCCTCGACCACTCATCCAATATGGAAACCACTTTATTCAGTCTCCTCTCTGGGGGCCTCTCAAGTTTATAGCATCTCTCCGCCCAACCCACCCATGCACAGCCCTACACAGGCAGCCATCTCTCTCTCTCTCTTTGAATAAAGTTCTAGAAGCACATCAAGGGCACATCCATACAGAGGGAGAAACTACAGCAAGGAGTTGCTGGAGACCGCATGGCCATTTAATCTCATTTCCAGCCCACTTTTTTTTTAATTGAAGTATAGTTGACATACAATATTATGTATTTAGTGACTCACGGAAGCCACTTTTATTTCACACGCCTTAAAATATTTACGTGGTACCACAGTGAGTGAAAACAACATTGCTATGAAAGCAATCACATTGTGGATTAAGTCTTTTTCAAAGTAAATGATATTTAGTCTTTGGGAAATAAAATGCAGTCCTTGTCAAAAAAAAAATTTACGGTCATAATTTATGCTTTTCCACACTATATTTTCTTCCAGACTTAATGTAGCCTGGTTCTTTTGGCGGTTCTTCATAGAATTGGATTTCCAGACTCATTTTCTTTGGTTCTCTTTTTTTTTTTTCTTAAAGATTGGCACCTGAGCTAACAACTGTTGCCGATCTTTTTTTTTTTCTTCAGCTTTTTCTCCCCAAATCCCCCCCAGTACATAGTTGTATATTTTAGTTATGGGTCCTTCTAGTTGTGGCATGTGGGACGCCACCTCAGCATGGCCTGACGAGCGGTGCCATGTCCGCGCCCAGGATCCGAACCAGCGAAACCCTGGGCTGCCGAAGCAGAGCGCCCCAACTCAACCACTTGGCTGCAGGGCCGGCCCCTCTTTGATTCTATTCTTTTGCACACACTCCTGTCCAGTGGTGCTCACCCACAGCCCACTGTGGTACTGTGAACCTTATACGGGGTGCTGCTCAATGTCCATCCAGAGTTGACTTTTGCCATCACTGAGTGGCTGCTCTATTGTGTCATCAGGAGCATTGGCCAGATGGGGGCATGGGATGTGCTGCAGGTCAAGGTACAATTGGCAGCCATATTTATTGGAACTTGTGGGAACTCTGCTAAGGGGTATATAAGAGAGTAGAGTCAGGGCAGTAAATGAATCTAGACAGACAAGGAGCCAGTGCACACAGGGACGTGACCAGAGGGATCAACCTGGATGACCTGAAACACGGTGACATGTTGTTTGCCAGGGGAGTGACTGTACCATAACCATTGCTGGCAGGCCTTGGTAGACATTCTGGGTGCTCATCAGGATTTCCAGTTTTCTTCTCTTTGGGGACACACAGCAGGATTATATTTTTTGCCTGTACTTCTAAGCTGAATTAATTAAGAGCTGGTGCGTGATCGTCCATGCTTCTCTCTCTGCTGTGACAAACCCTAAAGCCTCTGATTGATACCGTGCTACGGCAAGATGCGGGGCCTCCGTCAGCCTGGTCCCTAAGTGACTACATGGAGAACTCCCCTGACAACTCTCTTCGGACATAGGTCAAGCCAGAAAGAAACCATTATTGTTGTTGTTGCTGTTAACGGCAGTGACATTTTATTGTTATACATCTGGTCTATAAATTTAAGATTTTACCACCTAAGCATTCAGAAATTCACCAGCAAGAACAATGGGTCTCTTTGCTATACATTAAAAATGTGAATCCAGGTTTGAGGATGACGGATAAAATGACGTCAGCTTCATCATACTTTGTTTCGACTGTGCTTCTGTAAAAAGTCCTGATTCACACGGTTAAAAAACTTTAATGGTTCTAAGCCAGTGACATCTTAGGGATGCTTGTTATTGCACCATAACCTAGCCAACCCCGACAGGTACATCTGCTCAGTGTCATTTTACCTTAAAGCTTATTTTCAGTATTTGAAAATATGTTGTGACCAGAAAAATATCCAGAACCCTTGCTGTTCTTTAAGCTTAGTGCCTACAACTTCAGAGAATATTGGAGATGTGGTCCGATTAGCAGAGAAGGCAAGGCTGAGGCAGAGTTAAGTTTTCAAACATGCACACACACTCAGAGAGAGAGATGAGGGGAGGAAGGAGACGTGGACAGCATGCTTTATTGGGAATAGCTGAGACGCCATGACTAAATGCTACTTACCAGAACACTGAAGCCCATTGCCTTTATATCCCTGCTTGCACCTACACTTGAAAGACCCTTGGGTATTGAGGCAATTGGCGTAGAGGCTGCACGTATGGGTATTCACAGCACATTCATTTACATCTGAAAATGTGAACAATCCCGTGAACAACCTTGTGGTAACAGGGCTTGCTGAAAGACTATCCCTTAAACCTGAGCAACCCCAGGGCCAAGCACCCAACCCTGCCAACAAACCAAGTGTGGCCTGAGAGTTGAGCGGTGTTTCAAGCTCCCAGCTCCTTGGCCCAGAGCCCTGGAGATGCCCGCCCGCCCAGTATGAAGGGAGTGAGTCTGCAGCTCGCCTCCCCTACAGCAATCCATCTGCTTATCAACACCAGTGAAATCTGGAGGGTGTTCTGGTTTTTTCCTTAACTTTGGCATCTAATTTAGAACTCAACAACAGTATCAGAAAATAAATTCTATACATGGAAGGACTTGGAGCCCCTAATCAACAAAGATCGAGGTGGGCTAGGAACCATTGATGTCATCTGAATTTACAGGCATTTTGCTCAGACTGCCAGGAGCGAGGTCAGGCTGGTCTGAGCGTGTCTGCTGGCTTTCGACTAGGAAACTTCGCCCAATTCCACCCAAGTGAGAGGTTTATGAGCCCTCTTCTTCACCTCACTTTCTAGCTTCGCTTTGGTAGACATATGCACACAAAAGAGCCTATTGTTTTCAACTTAGCTACAAAGGGAACTTGGATGCTAGTCTAAATCACTTTAAAAATCACAAAGACTTGTTTCCTTTGGCAGCTCTCCATGTGCATTCGCACCCTGTCCTGTGGGACCTCCCTCTGGGTATCAGGGAACTACTCTGTGACACGGCATCACTGGATTACAGAGCTGGATAGGTCTGCAGCAGGGCATTGGGTCCAAGCCCAGGAGAAATGGGGATTTTACAAGCTTGTTTAGGACGCAATTTGTGTTTGTGAAGATTTGAGGGAAGAGCTGTGGACACTTTACAAGACGGTTCAAAACCAAGTGTTGCCCCAAGACAATTACACAGGACGTGTCCTGGAAAGCTCTGAGTGTAGGGTTGAAAGAAATCCTACTTTTTTTCCCAACTGTTAGCTTTCCACGTCAGGCACACACGTTTGTGACACATGTTATATGAATAAGAATCTACAGGGAGCCCAAATTTCCCTTCACCGTAGGACAGGCCCCATCCCATGTTACATCAAGGGCAATGGGAATGCGTCCAAGGGCTCCCCAAATACCCCACTGCACTTGCTCATTGAGACTTGGAATGCCTTCACTGAGGGATAAGTCATTTTATTTCACACAGATCAGGCCAATGCTGAGTGATGCCAGAATTTTATCAGAGAGTGGTTTTGGTGACCCTGGACAGGCAACATTTTAGGGGATGTGGACCTTGAACCATGAAAGGGCTGAAAGACGAGAGAGGAGAGAGCATGTGCCTTCATCTCCTTCATACATTTCTCTATAGCCACCCCTGATGGAAACTGTCCTGGACA
This sequence comes from Equus caballus, assembly GCF_041296265.1. Lineage (NCBI taxonomy): Eukaryota > Metazoa > Chordata > Mammalia > Perissodactyla > Equidae > Equus > Equus caballus. The sequence continues at coordinate 9,967,267 of NC_091715.1, read as the reverse complement.
GATCACTGAGATCAGGATGAAACAGGCCTTGTTATTCTTCCATTTATCAAACATAAAAACTGCTTTATTGCTCCCATTTTCACATATGTACCTGGAGATAGAACGAAAAATATAAACAAAACAAAACCAGTCAAATTTGTAAAAAACCCACAAAAGATCATCTAGAGATGATTTCACGTAATTCATGTCACTGGAGTTCCCTAAATGCCGGAAACTTTAAAAAATCTACCTTTTTCTGTGTTGTTAAGCTGATCAGTACAGTAGATTGTTGAAACAGACTGAATTGACATCAAAATACCTGTAGAGAAAGCCTACAAGTTTGGTAGGGAGAGGAAAAAAGGAAAAAGTGCCACCAAATCTTACCTACACAGTCATATCGGCCACTGATATATTTCAGTTTGAAACCAACATGACATTTGCAGTAGTAGCTTCCAAATGTGTTCACACATCTTCGATTGTAGGGGCAGACAGCTTTACCAGAGGCACATTCATCAATATCTAGGATTTAGAACCAGGTGTCAGTGATAGCAAAACAAGCACCCTCCCTCAGAAACACACGTGCACACATACTCGAGTACACATCCATGATGCAAGCATGCACACAACACATGTGTACACATGCAGTTTCTTTGTTGGAAAACTGATGATTCTGATGCCAACATCTCACCCTCTGAGAAGTGTTCTAGATTCCCCAGGCACACTCACAGCTCTTCTCTTTATGTATTTATGTCACTTTGTCCATCTTGTTTTAGAGACGTTATCTTACTGTAATGTCACTACTTACATTCATATCTTTCCTGTTAGGCCCTGGCTCTTCTGGGGCAGGGAGCATATGTCTGGTACTTGGGATATATACATTACACGTTTGGTGAGCGAATGGTGAGCGAATTAATATTTTTCCAGCTATGTATATTGTATAGCATATACAATTTTTGAAAATAGAGTCAGATAGCTACATTTTAAGCAAACCAAATACACATTTAAATCTTGCATTCTATGAAAGAATTATTTCATTAGCAAGCTCCTCCAAGTCCTGCAATATTGACCCAAATCGCAGACATGGGGTTTCCTAAGGATGCACTTAAACATACATTGTGGATCAAGCAGAATGATGTGACAATACGACTTCAGCACACAAGAGGCCTCCTTCCCCTTCCGCCATTGCGAGTCTCATCACAGAGGGGCTGACAGCTATGCTCACCAAACCATCAAGACTCAGGCTTTGCCTTCACTTTCAGATGTCAAATCAAATAGATATTATGTTGTTATTTTGGATCTGTAGTTAGACATGAAGGTTCGTGCTGGCTTATTGTTCCCTCTGCGTTCTTAAAATAACTAATAAATCAGTGTTGGATTGACCAAAATTATTGTTAAGTGATCAGTTCCCCTTCTAATAAAAATGGCACCCAACAGCTTAAAGAGGTGGGTGAAAATTTGGATTTTGTTTGGTCAGGAATTAACCTTGTTATATAAATCTCATTTTACTGAAGAGTACTAAGCCCTGTGAATCTCACTGAATCTTTGATTACTTTCAAAGAGCAGAGCCAAAGTTTTAATTTACATGGATTCTTTTAAGTGTTTAACTGATTTAGGACTTATCTGGCTGAGCTTTCTAAATGTAGTTTATTGAGTTATGTACATTTAGGATAAATAAACACCTAGTACCTTGACTGAAAAATATTTCTATTGCAGTAAAGAAGTAAGAATATTTTTATTTAAATCAAAAAAGATTAAGAACTCTTTCAACATTCTGATTTGGTTTGACATCCCATATTAATGCTCACTTGCTCTAAATATTACATATATTTAGTGCAATATTGTTAAGCACAGTACTATGAGTATATGCAATTTGGTAGTTGAAGGAAAACGTGCAGGGTAAATATACTAAGATAAAATTAATTTTCTCTTTTTACACTATGGCATTAGGCAATCCAAAAATAAGAGAGAAGTGTTTTTTCCAGCATCCCAAAGTGTGTCTTGAGCACATGTGGCTAAAAACGTCATCTCAGAAATGGACGTAAATCTGTACTTTTAGGAGCTTTCAGTGTGTGGTCAACAAGCAGATCATGATGACTGGAGGAGGAGGAATTCAGGAAAGGGAGGAGGAGGAGTGGAGGCGGTTTCTGCTGCTCTACCTATGCAAGCTCTTCCATCCGGGGCCAGGCGGAGGCCCGAGGACGGACACACACACCGCGGCCCTTCCTCCGTGTCTTCACAGCGGTACTGGCAGTTTGTCATGGCACACGTCCTAGAGTCTGAAAAAGTAGGCAAGGATTAGCCTTTTCCTCCGAGATGATAAAAACTCTTCCTGAGAAACCATCTCTGAACTCTGAGACATTAACTGTAAAACGTAGAAAGGTATTATAGGATAAGCTTCATGGTCTGAGTCCCAAATGGAAGAGTCAAATGGAATCTGCGCAGGGGTGGTGCCTTGGTGGCCCCATGGTCTGCTTTGCTGGCCAGTGTATTAAATTTGACTTCTTTAGGTATTTAGGTAGGGCATGCATTCCTCACTTACCAAAGACTGCATCTCTTTATTCTCTTGTATGTTCTCTAATCACTCCTTTATGGCACTCGACTGTTCTCCACAGGCTCAAATGCAACCTCAGGTGTACAGTCATGCGCCACATAACGTCATTTTGGTCAACGATGGTCATCATATATGATGGTGGTCCCATAAGATTAGTCCCATACAGCCTAGGTGTATAGTAGGCCATACCATCTAGATTTGTATAAGTACACGCTATGATGTTCGCACAATGACGAAACTGCCTAAGGGTGCATTTCTGAGAACATATCCCCGTTGTTAAGTGACGCATGACTGCAGATGATCAATCTGAGTAGAGTGAAAGAATCCATTCTAAAGATCTTTCCATGCATATCTAGCCTTAATGAGAGTCACTCGAGTCATGGGACTTGGTCTTTTAGGGGCCTATATTAAAACACGTGGCAGATACAACTAATCAGCTGCCTGAAAGCCATTCTGAACCCCCTTTGCTCTTGCCATTCCCATCACTGAGGCTGGAAAACCTGATGTTTGTCTCTTTCCCAGCTTTTCCTACAGCAACAAGGAGTGGCCATGTGACTTAGTTGTGGTCAAAGAGATATAAAGATAAGTCTATTGAAGGGAGTGGAACTTCTGGAAAAGATGTGCTACATGATAAAAGGGACAGGCATGAAAGAGGTGTCCATTCACTGGCATCACTCCTTTCCCCTTTGTCTTGCCTATCTCAAATGTATGTGTGATATCTGGAGCTGGGGCAGCCATATTGTGACTATGAGGCCACAGGCATGAGAATGAATCAATACCCTGAGGATGGCAGAGACTGAGTCCTTGCTAAGCTGTTCTGGAACTGCCTGCCTCCAGCTTTTTTAGTTAAGTGAGATAATTTAGTTGGATTTTTCTGTTACTTGTTGCTAAACATAACTTATCTCACGAAAATGCATTTCCTCAGCAGCGGTCCAGTATATGTGGATCATTAGTGTCCACAACAGGGGAGCATGGTGAATATACTCCCCTCATCTACCCCCATCCAGAACATGCCAATCACCCAGCTGGACAAAAGAGACTGCAAGGAGCCAGGAGAAATAAAATTGGCACCCAGGAGAGAGGCCCAGGGCTACCTGGACACTCTGGGCTGTAAGCAGAGACACCTCTCCCATCTCCAGAAAGAGACAGAGAGGGTACAGGACTAGATACACAGGCCAAGGTCATGTAAGAAACACCTACTGATAGTTACATTTCCATATTTCTTTCTTCTCTTTAGTTGTCTTCTTTTAAAACTAATCTTCAAAATTTACCAAATTCTATCTTTCCATTTGGGGAAAGATATCTTTTTTGGCACTGAGTCGGCTTTCATGGAATGTTTCAGAAACATCTATTAGCATATATCTTTTTAAAAATGTTAAGTGATTACTATAAAAGCCTGGATAGCGGTTCCCGTGTTGGGGGAGAGTTTCTGGCAAAGTTCTATTTGGTAGTGGTTACATGGCTGCTCACTTTATAAGAATTCATTAAGCTATGTATTTGTCTCTTGTGGGCTTCTGTTTAATTTATAATAATAAGGATTTTTTTAAAAAGACTCTGAATGCCTGCTTTATCTCTTAAACTTGCTTGCTAACAGAGGGTCTGGCTGACTGGTGGTGTTGGGCACTTTGTCAAGGAGGGACAGCACAAGGACGAGCCAGGGGAGCAGGGAGCTGAGCTGTGTACTGGCCAGGATTTCATAACCGCGGGAAAGCCCAGGATGGGCAGGGGAGTCCGAGAGACGCCTTAACCACAGGAAGCTAGCAGAAGGCACGGGCTCTAGGTTTGCTGGGGGCTGCAGGGCAGAGGAAAGAGAGATGAGGAGGGAGGAGGGGAAGGGGGCGGGAGGGGAGGCAGGCAGGGAGGATGGGTTTGCCTTTCAGCTGCAACATAAAACCTGAAAAGCCTTCCTTCTCAATAATGAATGGATGTAGACTCTGACCCTCCCACAGGACACGGGTTCCTCTTTATCACAGAGGGCTTTTCTTTTCAGGAATGTGAATCGGAATGTACTTCCAACAAGAGTCACTAATCTTTGAGCACGGGGCAAGGGGCGTGAGAAAGGTACTTGGTGGGAAGAATTGATGTCCCAAGATGGAATTCAAATGTATCGCCTCCCGAAAAACAATATGCTTATTTTCGTGAAGAAACCCAATACATCCTTGCATATATAGAGATGATTTCCTTTTCTCCCCAGCTAGTCTTTTTATTTGAAGAGTAAGTGTCCAGAATAGGCAAACCTATAGAGACAGCAAGCAGATTAATCGTTGCCAGGGGCAACGGGGAGGCATGGGGAGTGACTGCTGAGGCATCAGGGTTTCCTTTTGGGGTGATGAAGATGTTCTGGAACTAGATAGTGGTGATAGTTGTACAATATAGTGAGTGTACTAAATGCCACTGAATTGTACAGTTTAAAATGGTTAAAATGGCAATTTTCACATTACATGTATTTTACCACAATTTAAAAAAAAAAGTGCTCAAAGATGTTTTAGCCTGGGGTGATGTTAGAGTTTGTGTTTTTTAAATCACTCAAGTCAACTTTTTGCCAAGCATCAAACAGCAAAAGCTAAGCCTCCAAGGTTGACTGAGAGCAGCCTAGCTGGTGAAACTTACTCGCACATGTGGCATCTGGCATGAGCATGTAGCCGTTGAGGCAAAAGCACTTGTAGCTACCGTGTGTATTCACACATCTGTGTTGGCACGGCCGGGGTTTTACTCCACATTCGTTCACATCTGCAGGGGACAGTTAGAAAACGAAGAAAGGTTAGCAGAACCAGGAAACATCCAGATGGGCAACTGGGCTGGCTTCCCTGGACTCCACTCACGGGGTGGGTACACGGGGCAATGACTTGCCTCTTCTCTGACCATCATTAAAGGGTGGGTGAGGACGTGGAGCAAACAGAATGATCGTATCCCATTGGAGGGAATGTAAATGGGTCCAACCACTTTGGAAAACCGGCAGAATCTACGAAAGTTAGATACAGACATACTCGTGACCTAACAATTCCACTCCTAGGTATATATCCAACAGAAACATGGATATGTGCTCACCAAAAAACACGTACAAAAATGATCATAGTAGCACTATTCTTAACAGCCCCAAAGTGGAAAGAATCAAAATATCTCCCAAGAGAAGGAAGGATAAATGACTTGTATACTCATGCAATGGAATACTCTACAGCAATGAGATTGAACGAAGTACAACCACAAGCAACAATGGTGAAGCTCACAAATCGGATACCGAGTGGAAGAAGCTGGATGCAAACAAGTACATTAAAAAACAGGCACAATGAGAAAACAAAGAAACAAACCAGGCACAAGTACTCTGTGGTGTAAGTGGTCAAGATATGGTTCCTCGTCGGGGGTGCCACGGCAAGTGACTACAGGGGAGCATGAGGGGTCTTCAGGTAGGCTGTTAAGTTTGTTTCTTGATCTGGATACCAGTTACATGGGTGTTTTTGCAAATTCATTGAGCTGTACACTTTTGATATGTGCACAGTTCTGTGTATATACTACTTGAATAAAAAGTTGGAAATATACAATTTAGATACTTCTGCCTTTAATGCTGTCCCAGGCAGCCAATGACAGATGGCGACAGCGCAGCTTCCTTTCAGTTATTATTATTTTGGGTGGCCCCGAACTGGCCAAATTGTCTTGGTTCCTGCCCTTCTAGAGGGAATCCTGCCAGGCAGCTATTGGTGGCGAGGTCGTAGGACGATGTTTAATCCTATGTAAAGATGTTCGGAGGATGTTGTTAAATAAGAAGCTTGCAAAACTATCTATACAGATCGATACCAAATTTGTTAAAAACAACGCATAGAAAAAAAGCCAGGGAGGAAATGCTCTAAATGCTCATTATAGTTATCTCCAGGTGGTGAGATAGAGGGTGACTTTTCTCCTCTGTGCTTTTCACCGTTTTCTAAAAAAAAGTGTAAACATTAAGAATGAATAACTTTTTTATTAAAATAAAAAATGGTACAGAAGGAAAATAAAACTTCAAAAGCAACCATGGGTAGAGGATCTTGTCCTTGGAAATGTTGTCATGAAGGGGCCTCATGCCTTAACTTCCTCAAGGAAGATACAGAAAGGAGAAAAGAACCAATTCCACGTAAGACAAAAATTCAGCATGGCGACAGGCAAAGCGTATCCTTGAAAATAAAGAAGTGGCTGCTTTCACCTCTGAAAAGATCCCTATGTGGGGATTTTCCGACGCCCTAGCTGGATGCTTGAAACCCCCTTCTCCATTGCTTATCCCCTCCACTCGACCACCTTCCCCATGGATCCTAACTGCTTCAAAAGGGAGAATTGAAAGATGCTGATTGGACGTAATGGGAAAGCCAGGAATACCCCATCAGTTGGCCCTAACTCAGAGGTGACTCACTTGTCTCTTGGAAGAAGCATTTTTGGGAAAGACATCAGTTGAGGGTTGAGGCCTGTGGCCACTAATGCATATATATGGACTTTCATTGGGTTGTCCCGGGGCAGGGCGGCTGCGGGGCGAAGACAGACAGTCCCAAACCTGAGCCAACTGGACCGCTCCCTCAACGTTAATATTTTATTGGGACTTGAAAACCAGCATGAAAAATGTCTTCTCTATTCCAAATCTCGGTACAGAATCCAAGACATATGGAAAAACAGGTTTTCTGGTGTGAAACCCCTGCTAAGGGATACAGCTGAATTATTATTTATAAGAGCACGATTCTTTTTTTTTTTTTTTTTTTCCTTTTTCTCCCCAAAGCCCCCTGGTACATAGTTGTATATTCTTCGTTGTGGGTCCTTCTAGTTGTGGCATGTGGGACGCTGCCTCAGCGTGGTTTGATGAGCAGTGCCATGTCCGCGCCCAGGATTCGAACCAACGAAACACTGGGCTGCCTGCAGCGGAGCGCGCGAACTTAACCACTCGGCCACGGGGCCAGCCCCTATAAGAGCACGATTCTTGACATGCCTCTCTCAAGCAGTTGGACGCGGTTCTGGCGCTGGTGGTAGGACAGAAGGGATTCAGAGATTCCTCTCTGAGGCTGCAAGGCTGGCAGCTTCAGTCTGCAGCTAACCTCTGGGCTTGGCAGCTAGGGCTAGGGATGATGGCGTGGAATGGGTGCCCGCCCTTCCCTGAAACTTCTAGAACCCTGGCAGCCTTTCTTAAGGGCAGTTGAACTTGATTTGCTGCTCTTTGCTCAACTGCATTATAGGACTGGGGACACTTTCTTTTTTTTTTTTTTTTAAAGATTTTTTTTTTTCCCTTTTTCTCCCCAAAGCCACCAGGTACACAGTTGTATATTCTTAGTTGTGGATCCTTCTAGCTGTGGCATGTGGGATGCTGCCTCAACGTGGCTCGATGTGCGGTGCCATGTCCACGCCCAGGATCTGAACCGACGAAATCCCAGGCCGCGTGCAGCAGAGCACGCGAACTTAACCACTCAGCCACGGGGCCAGCCCCTGGGGACACTTTCTTAATTATTGCAGGTTTCTTCATGCCAAGGTTTCTTAGCCTCAGTACTGATGACATTTGGGGCCAGGTCATTCTTTGCTGTGGGGGTGGCCCTGTGCATTGTAGTTTAGCAGCATCCCTGGTCTCTGCCCACTAGATGCCAGTAGTCACCCCTCCAAATGTCTTCAGACATTATCAGATGTCCCCTGGGGTAAGGTTTCCAGATATAGCAAATACAAATACAGGACGCCCAGTTAAACATGAACTGCGGATAAATGACTAATACTTTTTTAGTATACATATGTCTCATACAATATTTGGAACATACAAACACTATAAAATTGCTTACTTTTTACCTGAAATTTAACTCTAACTGGGGATCTGTATTTTATCTGGCAACTCTTCCTGGGGGACAAAATTGTCCAGGGTGAGAACTTCCATTCTTGATATTATAAACAATCTCTTTAATATCTTCAGATAAACAGCCTATGACAAGAGTCATAAATGGCCTTTTAAAATATGTCAATGACAATAAAAAATATGCCTGTTGTTCAACCCAACAATTCCATTTTTAGATATTTATCCCATGAAAATACTCAGGGTTCCGAGGACATACATAGAATGATGTCTGATTTAGCATTGTTTGTAATGGCGAAAAAGTGGGGACAAGTTAAATGATAGTGGTTAAATAAAGTATTTTTTACATAAATGATAAAAACATTTGTACTGGGGACTAGGATACAGCCATAAAAAGTATGAGACAGCTCTGTACATGCTGACATGCACAGACGCCCACGAGAAATACTGCTGTCTGTGCTATGATAGAAAGGGACGGTGGGGATCGAGGACAAACCATTACCTCTGCTTACAGTAGTGGTTACAGTGGAGATGGACACGCTCACTTTTTAATTTATAATCCTTTACATTGTTGGATTTTTTTAGTTAAAAATTATGCATTACTTTGGTAGCTTAAAAACACCATAAAAAGTATTTGTTTAGAGGAAAACAGCCCTTTCATCTGGCATCTTAAAAAAACAGAATGCCTTTGACATTTTTCTAGAAGAGATTGAAAAATCTAGCTCTGAAACCACTTTCGTTTGAAGAAGCGAGCTAAAATCTATGAAATCCTGGGCACTGCACTGTGCCACAAACCCCACTGTAACGATTGAATAGCTCCTGAGAGCTCCGGCGTCGCTTGTATTACGAGCCTGCTCTGTGGTACTGACCTTGACTGCAGCTTTTCCCGGTGTAGCCTGGAAAGCACCTACATTTGTTTGGTCCCACACACTCACCGAATTTGCATCCAGGTTCACACATAGCTGCGGAAAGAAAAGATGTTTTGAAGATAAAAGAATAGGAGTAGTTAACACAGTGAAATGCATACCTGTCAAACTCAGCGCCATCTCTATGGCAGAGAAGTCCTTGGGGACATGCAGAGGACCACCTACTTCCTCTCTAGTCTGTTTTCACCTTTAAGACAGCAGAAAGTGTTTTGCTTGTGAACTAGATTACCCTCCACCATCCCTCCACCCCAACCAGTGCCAGTTTACTGTAACTCTGCTTAGCACGGCCATGCCTCCAGTGGCATTCAAAGAAAAATAAGGTCTTCCAGACCACATTCAGCCAGTTTTGCACAGACACAAAAGCTTTAATGAAAGAAGTAGAATGTGTAAGCCGGAAGAGACTCCAAGGTCCCTCTCCTTCTTTCTGTTGCTTGCCTCTTTTTTCTCTTCCATATTTTCTCTCCTATTTTTCTTTTGAATGATGAAAACCTTTTTAATGCCGAGCGTTATCAGTCAAAATGAACAACCCACAGATTGGAGGCAGGGAGGCACTACCTCCAGCCTTAAGGATGGGGACTAAAAGCAAGATGATGATGATGATGATGATGATGATGATGATGATGATGATGGCAGCACAACAAAGGTAAGATTTATTTTGCTGTTGTATTCACTTCTGTATCCAGACACCTGACACAAATTAGACACTCAATAAATATTTGTTTGATGAAGGAAGGGGCAGGAAAAACAACAAGGATAGGACGTTCAACGGATTGAGTTGGGGGCAAGAAAAAATAGTCAAAGATGATGGAAAGTTTGAGTCCAGCTCATAGGGAGGAGGTAGGGGGAAAAAGCAGTAGATAGGAAAAAAGGAAAATGGGAAAACCCAAAGAGAAGAAAGGGAGAGAGAAAAAAAATAATGAATGAGAGAGAAAGGAGGTCTGTAGGCAATCAAGGGCCCTCAGCATGTTCGGGAGCTAGCAGGAGCTCAGGAAATGGCCCCAGTATGAAAGGATGACTCAGCAATTACCCAGGAATGCTGCCTACTTCTCTCCCCATTGACTCCCTGGCTCATAGTAGGTCTACCTCTAAGCAAGCCTGTTCCGAAAGGCCTCAGCATCTTCCACTTCAACCTCAACCCTATTTTTTGTTAATGTCACCATTCATTTCCCAGTTACCTGGACCCAAATTTCAGACATGTCTATTTTTTTCTTATCCCTAATCAGTTACAACATCCTGCTTCTACCATCAATTCACTCACTGAACAAATATTTATCTAGCTAATGGGAACCACTTTGCCCACAGATATCCGGGAGATTACACGAACCCCTCTCTCTCCTCGCTTTCCCCATCACAGCCTGTGACCAGTGCTTGACTGATGTAGGGGTTCAACAGCCTAGCCCCTGGTTTCTGGGCAGGACAAACTCTGTGGTGCAATTAACACCCCAGAGCTCCTTGCGGGATCAGGTTGAAGCTAGACTTCTCTCGAAACCACATCTTTGCCTAGCTTCTTGCTCTGCTCCCTCACTTCCTCACAGATTCCTCCTGAGAGCACCCCTGAATAGAATCTTTATTTACACAAGAATCCCCTTTACAGCTCTGTTCCTAGGAAATCTGATGTCAGACACGACATTAACCGATATTCCAAAAGGAAAGCTCTGATCATGCCACGCCTTGCACAGAAGTCACCAAATAATCTTTACTACCTCTTGAATACAGTACAGTTATCGTAGCCATGATTTGGCCTCCATCTTCTTCTGCAGCCTTAGCTTACTCTGTTTTCCCTAGACATAGGCAACGCTGTGGTCAAACTAGATTGCCGTTCTCTAGACCTACCCTGCCCCTTCTGCTCCTTCCTATCTATTGTTACCCCCCCACCCCCCACAATGGTTAATATCCTCTCCATCCTTCAGGGACTACCTTGCACGGGCCCTCCTGCCAGACCTCCTCACAGATTTCTCCAGCCACATGTGAACTTCCGTTCAACTTTGAGAAATCCACAGCACTTTGGCGGGCTTTTCCCTTGAAATTGATCAGTTTCCATCTTATTAAATAATTAGACATATATTTGGCTTCTATCCTCGACTTCTATTTACCACCTGATTCTAAGTGCCTTCAGAACAGGGACTTAAACATTCATCTTTGTTTCTCCTGCGGTGTTTAATAGTGTCGTGAGCATGTTAGACACTCAAATAGTTTTGAACAGTAAATAAAGTAATAGGTGGAGAACTTTTAAGAAGGAAACATTTTATGGCTCTGAATAAATTATAAGTGAGGAGGTTGGGGAAACACTTCCCAGCAAAAGTCTTCCACTTCTGGAGACAAAAGACACAGAATTTGATTTCCAGCATTTATTTTCTTATGAATATGTACTTGGAGATGCTTTAAGTTCAGATGTTAGAAAAATAAATCGTTTACTTTTTAAGTCTGAAGACCTCTGATTGTTCCCTGGAAAGTTATTTTCAATGCAGTCCAGATAGGAAAGCCCAGGACAAATGCCAAATAGAACATAAGAGAAATGGTGAATAATACCCTTGCTGCTATAAGGTCAAAGCTCCAGAAAGATGTTTTCAATTTACAGTCACTTTGGATCTGTGATTTGAACAGGCAATCCACAGCACAGGGAACTACAGTTTATGTCCAAAACGGTCTGAGGTTTAAGTGTGCTTTAGATAAAGTAAAGCTCTTTCATTCAATTCTGCCTGAAACGCTTCCATCTGCAGCTTTTCACTGGGCATTTGTTCATGTACAACTCCATCCCATCTCGCTAAGTGACATACATTGGAGGGTTAATGATATCGAGGTGAGCAGACCCTTCCTAGGGAGCAGATTTAGGCAGGGCAGAGGCTAAGATCTAGAAAGTGCCGGCATCGAGGCAGGGCCTCTCAAAGAATGAAAGGTGGATAGACGGATGGAGGTGAAGGCCTGGGAGGCCTGGGACCTGAGAGGCCGGGGTCTGACTCTGCTTGTTCAGGCAGGTTGACATGCGTTCTTGTCTCATTACCATGCAGCCCACACTCTGATTTAGAAATCAGAGACCTGGCAAGCAGGGACTAACCACCCTGTTATTTTGTGCTTCAAAGAGCATGTGACTTTACTGTCAACAAGGACCATGCAAACTGGATATAATACGATACAGATTTTAGATATAAAAATCAATGCAATGGTATTAACCTGAACATTTGACTGGGGCGGTGGGGGTGCGGACAATCTCTTCAGCTTGCCAAACGTGCATAGTGAGCATGTTGCTTGAACCCTCTTGCACTTGCTCTTTAAACATCTTGCTTTAAATGCTTTCATGCCTATGGTATTATATCATCCACCAAAGCATTGAGAATGTGACTGGCTGTGTGTCCCGTGGCCAAACCGCTCTGATCTAGTTACAGAACAGCCTTCCAGAAAGCCAAAGCTCACCCTCATTTATTCACCAGAGACGTGCAAGTTTTATGGCAGCAGGTGCTGAGATTCGTGCAACTGTAAGAGAGATTCCAAATCACGTGTGCCACGTGGTTTTTGCCCCTTTCCACCTGACTGACTTCAAATAAAAATGTGTCATGTTGTGTCTAGAAAAAGAATACAGTAACATTTAATTTCCCCATCACCTGGTGCTTTAACAGACAGAAGTCTGCAATGAGAGTTATTGGTCCTTTCTGAAGCCAGGGTAATTTATGAGGTATTTTCAGTGTGTGCCAAGTACTATGCACACCCTTTAATGCTCACACTCCTTTCCCTCTGAAGCAGGGATTACTCTCTCCATGTTGCAGAGGAGGAAAAGGAGCCTCAAGGAGCTTACCTATCCTGCCCAAGGTCACCCACATCATTCTGGTGCTCAAGACAATGCCCTTGATCATGACACTATAAATCCAATCAGTGTGAGGACCCACCCTTCTAATTGACAAAGTCCCAGTGGATGTTCTAACTTTCTTTATCTAGGTGGGCAATGAGGATCTTCAAATATTTTTTCTAGTATCTTCACACTCTTATCTCGTCATAAGGAAACTGCGACGGTGGAAGGTTTTGCATAATATTGAGCATGTAGGAGCAATATCAATGTCTTCCAATGTTTTGTGGATTTTGGATAGTATCAATTTCGGCCCTCACCCACGGTCTGTCCAGACATTTTTGAACCAGCTAGAGAGGAGGAGGTTGGGGCAGGGACAGACCAGCAAAAAGAAGGTAGCATTGTTATTCCTAAAAATAGCTAACATTTTTGTGCTTTACAGTTTACAAGCCAACATGATCCACACCAGCGCCTAAAGTGTATGGGACATGCAGTTGTGTGCTTATCCCGTTTAACAGATAAGGTGTTCGGGTTCAGGCATATGTCACCTACAAGGGACACAGGGACAGTAAGACCAGATTTCTGCCCTGAAAGAATGCACCCCGGGTCAGACAGGCAGCTAGGAGGAACGTGGATTTGACTCCTCTATGCTGCAAGTGTTGGTTATTATAGAAAGTCATATAAAAAACAAAACACCGGGACCGGCCCGGCGGCGCAGGAGTTAAGTTCGCATGTTCCCCTTTTGTGGCCCAGGGTTCACAGGTTTGGATCCCAGGTGCGGACATGGCACGGCTTGGCAAGCCATGCTGTGGTAGGCATCCCACACATAAAGTAGAGGAGGATTGGCAGGGGATGTTAGCTCCGGGCTAATCTTCCTCAAAAAGAAACACAAAATACCACAGAACTCTATGCAAATCTCCGTCCTCCCCAGCCCTCTTGAAATGATCAGAGGCCTCTCTCGGAGTTCCTAACACACGGTCTGAGAAACAATGTCTAAGGCAAATTATGGTCCCTTAGTTTGAAATTTGTACAAAAGAATCAGAAAAATACTTAAAATCTTTGCCCATATGCCTGTATCCCTTGAAACCATCTGAAAACTAACACAAGGGACTTTCAAAATGTGAGTAACAAAACTACAAAGGAAATGGCTTACTTTCTTGTTTGTATCTAAAGTCTACTGCTTGGGTGATTCATATTAAAAAGTGTATTTCACTAGAAATCAGTTGGAAAAAATTATAATTAGAACGAAGTATTTATTGGCTTATTTTTGCCCAACTCAATTTCTCCAGATTAAAACAAAAACAATAACAAACAACCCAGGAGCTGGCCCTGTGGCTGAGTGGTTAAGTTCGTGCACTCTGCTTTGGCGGCCCAGGGTTTCACAGGTTCAGATCCTGGGCGTGGACGTGGCACTGCTTATCAGGTCATGCTGAGGCGGCGTCCCACATGCCACAACTAGAAGGACCCACAACTAAAAATATACAACTATGTACCTAGGGACTTTGGGGAGAAAAAGGAAAAATAAAATATTAAAAAAAAAAAAGTAACAACCCAGTCATACTCACCAAGATAGCAACAGAAATAATTGACAAGACAGGTCTCCTAAAACAAATCATGTCGAGGGTGATGGTGTCAGCCACATTTTGGATGGGAAGGGATCTCACAGGAACCCAGAGCTCGGATGCTGATAGCCATCCATGTCCCTCCTCTGGGCAACCCCCTGGCAATTTGCTGACAGCTTATGGTGTTACAGATAAAGACATAAGGACTACCACTCGAGCACAGGGTGGTCTGAGCTTTTACAAAATTACCTTCACAGACTCCCTTGCTGCTCCTTCTCCAGCCGTAGCAGCAGGCCAGTTTACTTCCATAGCGACAGACCCCAGGCTGGAACGCGGGTGCCGACAACCCGTGATCCCTTGGACTGCAGATAAAGAGCCACATGTTAGTACTGAGAAAACACAAAGGGCAACAGAGACTCTTTGCTGCCACTAAATGAACAGGAGAGATGACAATTACCTGGTTAATTTCAATGACCCTGCTGTGAGCGCTAAATTAGATTTTGAAAACCTGAATTTTGGGTGGCCAGCCTTTGGTACCATCCCATGCCAGCCCTCCCCAATAATTACTGTCATCCATTTCCTTCTTCCTCAGGGCTGAAAGAATTGGGTTACATAATCTATAAAACTAGGGTACATGAAAATGGCCAAAAGTTTATGTTTCCGAACCTCATAGAGCATCAATTTTCAAATCTGCTCTGTATAGAAACAGTGGCTATCCAGGTCTGTGTCTGTTTCAGTGCTGAGTGTGGTAATGTGACTCCCTGGCCTTATGGCTTTGTCCCAGACAAGAGTGCTGTGTTTATACTGCAGTGGCCACCTGGGAACCACCGAACAAACTGGAATCTCCACACACGATAGACGGTTAAGAGCTGGAAGGGTTCTAGAGAGCCTTCAGCGAAGCCCTCTCGTGTTACAGATGAGGAAACGCCAGCCCAGTAGAGTGGGGTCATCCCCAGCAGAGGCAGGTGTCAGGGATTCCAGCCCAGGGCACGTTCTTATTCCTCACCGCCTCCTGGAAACACAATTTGCCAAATTCTTTAACTATAGAGCAGGGATCGGCCAATGTTTTCCACAAAGATGTCCATCAGAGGGTAAATATTTTAGGCTTTGCAGTCCATTCTGTCTCTGCCCAAGGGAAAAGCAGCCATAGGCAATAGTAAACAGATGGGTGTGGCTGGGTTCGATAAAACTTATTTATAGACATTGAAATTTGAACTTAATATACTTTTCACCTGTCATGTAACAATATTCTTTTGATTTAGCTTTAACTACTTAAAAACGTTAAACTATTCTTAGCTCACGTAAAAACCGAGGGCCACCCAGCCGTGGCTTGCTCTGGAGGCCTGAAAGTGTGAGCCCTGCCACCAAGTGCCCCTAAGTATGCGGAGCCATGGATGAAGCTTACAGCATATCGACCTACTTCCTGGCCTAGTATGGGACAGGGGTGCTACCAGATTCTGGAAGAAAAGACTTGAGCTGTACATTTTGCGGCGGGCTGGGGTTGTTTCCTTATGCATATTAAAGACACTGTAAAATGTTTCCTGGGCTCTTTAACGGACAAGGAATGCACATTTCACCATGCGCTTTCTCTGGCAGGACTGACTTTTACGCTCGTTAATAATATCTTAGTCAAGGTCAGGAAGTTAACTAATCTTGTAGTTTTCCCTCGTGGTCTGCCTCTCCCACCAACTTGGTTATTCAGTTAAGAGCCACAAAGATCCGGTCTGGGACATTTCATTAACTGAGAACACCAAATGCAAGGACGATTTTATTATTTACTTTTCCGTGAGGGGGACTTTTTTTTTTCATGCTCTAATGAAATTAATTTGGAGGATTTATTAAGTCATTCACCCAATCATGCAGAATGGGGTTTTTCAACCTTTACATGAGTGATACTTTGGGCCAGATAAATCTTTGTTCTTAGGGGCTGTCCTGTGCATTGCAGGACATTTAGCAGCATCCCTGGTCTCTGCCTAGAGATGTCGGTAGAACTCACCACTCCAACTGTGTCAGCCAAAAATGTCTCTAGACATCGCCAAATGTACCCTGGGGAGCAAAATTGTCCCCTGTTAAGGACCACTGTATTAAAGTGAAACATTTATTGAGCACTTGCGGTATTCCACGCACTTTTTTTTCTTTCCCTGCTTTTTTCTCCCCAAATCCCCCCAGCATACAGTTGTGTATTTTTAGTTGTAGGTCCTTCTAGTTGTGGCACATGGGATGCCGCCTTAATGTGGCCTGATGAGTGGTACCATGTCCGCACCCAGGATTCGAACCAGCGAAACCCTGGGCCGCGGGAAGTGGAGCGCATGAACTTAACCACTCGGCCATGGGGCCGGCCCCCCAAGCACTGTCTTAGTCACAATGTGTGATGAAAAAGACCTGATCTTTGCTCTCTAAGTTCAGTCTGTTGAAAACAGATACATTACAGTATAGGACGGCATGGTAAGTATCGTTACAATGTCTTCACGGAGAAATAAGACAGCCATCTGTCATAATCTAATCTGTTCCTAACGATTCTGCAAAGGATACCATAATCTTGACCCAGACTGCATGTAACAAACAATTCTCAAACAAGAAACCATGGCCTACTGAACATAAAGTGTGTTGAGTAAATGCTGGTCCAAATACAGTGATATACTTGAGAATCTTTTTTTAGCATTTAAAAAATTGAGATATAATTCACATAACATTATTTTGAAGTGTATACTTCAATGGTTTTTAGTATATTCCCTGTGTTATACAACCATCACCACTATCTAATTCCAGAACACTTCCATCACTCCAAAAAGAAACCCCATATCTAATAGCAGTTACTCCCAACTCTCCCCTCCCTCCATCCCCTGGCAACCACAAATCTACTTTTCGTCTCTGGCTTTGCCTGTTCTGGACATTTCGCATAAAGGTAATCACATGCTATGTGATCCTTTTGTATCTGGCCTCTTTCACTTAGCATGTTTTCAAGGTTCATCCATGCTGTGGCACATAACAGTACTTCATTCCTTTCTATTGCTGAAGAATATATCCATTGTATGGATAGACCACATTTTGTTATCCATTGGTGGACATTTAGGTTCTTTCCACTTTTTGGCTGTTATGAATAATGCTGCTATGAACAATTGTGTACAAGTTTTTGTATGGACACATGTTTTCATTTCTCTTGGGTATACACCTAGGAGTGGAATAGCTGGGTCATATGGTAACTCTACGTTTAACTTTTTGAGGAAATGCCAGACTGTTTTCCAAGATGGCTGCATCATTTTACATTCCCAGGAGCAATGTATGAGGGTTCCAGTTTCTCCACATTCTCATCAGCACTTGTTATTGTCCATTTTTTAATTACAGCCAGTCTAGTGGGTGAGAAGTGGTATCTCATTGTGGTTCTGATTTGCATTTCCTTGATAGCTAATGATGCTGAATATCCTTCACGTGTTATTGGCCATTTGTGTATCTTCTTTGGGGAAAGGTCTATTCAGGTCCTTTGCCCATTTTTTAAATGTGTTATCTGTCTTGTTGTCTTAAGATTTGAACATAAACATTGAAATTTATTGGTAAAAACAGCTATCCCCATACCTTGGTGAATAAGGTAACATTGCCTCACCCTACAAAAAACTCTCCCACCTAGATCCTCGGCGGGTCAGTTTCTTGACCACGCGTGCCTGTAATAAACCTTGAGTGTCCACATCTGTTTTCTCTTCCTTTAACAACATGGAGCTGATGTTTGGGAGGCAGCGTGGAGGGAGGAACTAACTTTGCCTGGGAAAGAGAGAAGGGTGTCACAGGAGAGGTGACATTTGAGTTGGCTTTAAAAAGAAAACATGATAAACAGGAAAGCTTCATGGGGGAAAATTCTTCCCATGGTATTTTAATTCCATATTTTTATAAGGAATGTGGAATTCATTTAATTAGATTCCAATCTATCCACAAAACCAGAGATGACCTGCTAACTTCTTGATTACAAGTTTGCAAGCAATATGCTCCCCAGCTCCAATAGGAGGGGTCTTACCTATTTCCTGATGCCAAAAAAGCCAGCTTAATTCTCAATAGGGCAGTAATATGTACTGAGTCTTGTGCTAGGTAGTGGGGATAAAGAAATGAATACGGCAGACGGGGCCCCTGATAATGAACTTTTATACAAGAGGGTGAGGGTAATAGAGGCACTAAATGTATTCAGTCAGCTATAGAAGCTTAAAGCAAATAAACATAATCTGGTCAAAAGGATCCAAGATGTTCCCTCTGAGGGTACAACCTTTAAGTGAGACTGAAGATGAACAGGGGTCAACCACATGGAGTGAGGAAAAGAATATTACAGGCTGAGGTAACAGAATGAGTGCAGGCTCAGAGGTAAGAGACACCACACCTGTGCTTGAGGAACCAATAGAAGACCAGAGGATTGGAGCAAAGGGAAGAAGAACATGGCTGGTGGGAAATGAGCCTTAAGAGTCGGGCAGGGGCTACAACATGCAGCGTCTTGTGAGTCAAGTTAGGGCTACAGGGTCTTATAGTCTAATGGCAATGGGACAACACTGAAGTGTTCTAAATAGGGAGGTTATTTGATAAGATTTTCTTTTAGAAAAATATAATCACGGCAGCAGACTGGAAAATGGACAGAATAGAAGCAGGGATACCGGTTGGCTTTGAAGAAAGAGTCTGGTTACTTGGACTGGAACAGTAGCAGTGGAGGTGGGGAGAAATGGAATCAAGGTGGAACCAAAAGACTTGGTAATAGATTAGTCATTCATTCAGCAAGTATTTATTGGGCACATACAATGTATCAGGTACTGGGTCAGTATCCAGAGGTTCAGCAGCAACCAAGAGGGACGTAAGATCTCTGTCCTCACGGAGATCATATTCTGATCAATCGGATGTGGAGTGTGGGAGGGATGCATTATCAGGCAGACAGCAGTGTTGTATTTCTGGAATGGGGAATATGGGTGGAGGAACATGTTAGGGAATAGGGTAAATGATGAGTCCTCTTTGGGATGTGCTGATTTTGAGGGCTTACTAGACAGACAAGCAAGGGAAGGTGTTGAGTAGAAGCTGGATATTTGGGCCATAAATCCAGGAAGCAGGACTGGATTTGGAAGTTATCTGCAGGTAGTTGGTTTACTGGATCTATGGGAATGGATGTAGTGTCAGAAGACAAGGACACTTAGGGTAGAGCTCCAAGGAAACCAGCATGTGAGAGGTGGGCCACGGAGAAGGAAGACCCAGAAAGAGACTCAGACAATGCTCAGAAAGGTATAAGGGCATCAGGTTAGTATGGTGTCAGGAAAGCCAACTGAGGAGAATGTTACTAGAAAGAGAGCAGGATCAGCTCTGCTGTTGAGAGGGTACATAATATGGTGGTTAGGACTATGGTGTCCTTCCTGAGTTTGAATCCTGGCTCTACTATATATTAACCTGTGACTTTCAGCAAGTTACTCCACCTTTCTATGCCTCAGCTATCTCACGTCTAAAATGCAGATAACAAAAGTATTTACCTTAAGGGTTTCTGTGATAATGAAATGATTTAATATATGTTAAGGGGTTGAAACAGTGACTAACACAGTAAATGCTCCCTGATTGATTTCTCTTACTAGTACTAGTAGGATTAATATTATTATTAGATGTGTTGAATAAGGTATAAAGTTTAAAACTGCCATTGACTCAATCACTTAAATATATCTGAGTTTGAACTAGGTTTCTGCTTTAGTCTGAGTCCTCAAAGAAGCAGAAGCCAGGATGGAATTAAATGTGCAAGGATCGTATTAGGAGAAACACCTGTGAGAGAAAATGGTAACGGAGCTGAGGAAGGCTGGGAGAGCCATCGGACCACCACGGAAGTCTGACCCTGGGTGAAGGAGAGAGGGAAAGAAGGTTGGGTGGAAGCACCCAAGGCTGCTGGGCAGTTTAAGGAAGGTTTAGCAAAGCTGAGGGGGAGTCCTGAAGCCAAAGTTGACCTTCAGAGGAGAGTTGTGTTTCCCATAAAAGGTCCTGCCTTAGTATCCCTCAGCCTGGAAGGAGGCATGGCAGGGGCAGCCTGTGGGAGGCGTGGCCTTGCTCAAATGTTGGGATGGATTTCCAAGAGTAGAGTACTTGGGGCCCTCGGTCAATTATGCCCCCAGCAGTTGGAGATCTGCAAAGCACATTCTCATTGCTGCCACAGTTTTCACATGACTTTACTTTTTAATGTATGTAGGAATCAATTTCACTGTAAGCAGAGACTATTGTAGAATTTCACCTTAAGGAAAGTGACCTTGATACTGGTCAACACAAGGTTGACATAAGGGAAGCCATATTGTAGAAAAGAAACTATATTGTAACTTTGAATGACCTCTGATTAACTAACCCAGACATGCTCTGTAGATTTCATGGACCCTCCCAGCTACTATAAATTGATAACTTATGGAGGCCTCACTGGGATTAGGTCTATTTTTCAGGGACTGTTAAAATTTGGGTAGTCTATACTTCTTAACCTTCTGGCCAGACACTTGATTATAAAATGTGCTTTTAGAAGTTCGAAAACTGTTGAGCAAGATACAAAATTCTAATAATGCAAAAATGTCAACATGAAGCCAAGAACAAGTGAATATTTCCAAATGAATGTTAAACAGTTTCATTCCTCTAACCCAGATCTAGGCCCCAATTCAGCAGGAAGTAGCTAGACTGGTCATCTCCCTGAATCCCTCAAGAATGAGGAATGACCAAAGAATAGGAAGGATTGAAACCAGCAAAGAGTTAGCCATCGATGATTAAGTAGTTCAGAACTAAAGGTTTTTTTTCCTGTTTGCAATTACTGATTATAGCTTTTAGCTATTTAACTCACCCATTGTTAACTGTGCTGTTTAGGCAATATGCTACCTGACTCCCACTAGGTTCCTATAGATAACATCTCCCTGGAGCCTAGGTCACCATAGTAATGGGTGTTTGGGCTGTTTTTCAGGAATTAGAACCCCTTTGTCCACTCCCAGCCACCAACTCATCAACTGGGCCCACGCAGATGTCCAATAAGCAACATTTTGACCTCAGGAAGCTAAAAACTCCACCCTCAGATCATGCTAATGCCACCATTTTGTGAACATGGGTCCTATGAAGAGGCATGGAGCCTGACTACGCTTGCACAGATCATCAGTTACCTCATCTCTCTCACCTCCAATCACCTCTCTCCACATTTCAGACCACCTTGCCACCTATTCCATAAATATCCCTGAGTCCCTATTTTCAGGGAAGCAGATTTGAGACTCATGCTCTCACTTCCTGGCATGGCTGCCTTGTGAGTAAACTCTCTCTCTGCTGCAATCTCATTGTCTTGGTGTTTGGCTTTCCAGGCGACGGGCAAAAACGAACCTGGCATGGTAAGAACCTTAGATATCATCCAGTTCTAAGGTACCATTTTACACATAAAGAAACTAGGACCAAGAAAGACTGGGTGACTTTTCCTTGCTATTAGAAGTCAGAGGGGAACACAATTCACCAAACTATTGAAGGGGAGAAGAATTTGCCACCCCAAAATGTGCCTCTTTGGCATAGGATTATTTTGGGCTGATAATTTTTAAGAAAACAGCAGACACAGAAGAAGCTCTGAAAACTGAGTAGAAGTTCCCCTTTTGTAAGAGACATTTACATGTATAAGGGAAATCTCCATTTATAAGGATGTCTCTGTCTCTGTACCAGGAAGAGGAGGATGAAGAAATCTCTAGAATCTCTTGAAGGCAGGACTTAAATCTGCATAACAACCTTACCCTTGTTTACTGTGCTTTGTCTGGTCACCTCCCATAATGCCCCCCAACTGACATCTTTCTTTAGTCTTCAGCTAAAGACGGTATTTAAGCTGGTAGCTTGGGCCATTTTGGGGAATGAGTTTCCCTGGGTCTCTCCCATATATAAAGGAGGGATACATGTTAATAAACTTCTGTTTGTTTTTCTCCTGTTAATTGGTCTTTTATTACAGGGAGGTCTCAGCCAAGAACCTAGAGAGGTAGAGAGAAAATGATTCTTCCTCCTCTACGTTATTCATGCATTCATCCATCCATTTGTTCCCTCAAAATTTATTAGGAAACTACACATGTCAGGCACTGTACTAGGCATTGAAACTCTAGAAGTATATGAGGACAACCCTTGGCCACAAAGAACTTCTAGTCTATGGATGAAGATGGGCAAGTAAACAGATAATTAGACTCCAACATGATGGAACCTACCAAAGGAGGAAGTTCTCAAGAGCTAGGGGAAGATATAGGAGTCATGAGGTTGAGGTGGGTGGATGAGGGGTTTTCTGGAGGAAATAGGGCCTGAAATAAATTCTGGTGACTGGAAGAACTTTCCTGGGTGAAGTGGGAAGAGTCTGTTGGGTGGAAAAAGTGTTCCAGGCAGAGAAAATAGCCTTGCCAAGGATGGGGCTACTAAGAATATGTGGAGTTGGTGACCTACAAACTGAAGAGTAGAAAGTGGTATAGCTACCCCTGGTGGTCTAAGGGTTAAGATTTGGCACTCGCACCACTGTGGCCCAAGTGGACAGGTTTCAGTGGAGATTTCAGACTAGACAGACAAGGAAGAAGGACCTGGCCACCCACTTCCTAAAACACTGGCCATGAAAACCCTGTGAATAGCAGCGGAGCATTGTCTGATAGAGTGCTGCCAGAAGGTGAGAGGATGGCGCAGCAAGATCAGCCAGGGTTCCGCTCTGCTGTCCACAGGATCACTAGGAGTCAGAATCGACCTGACGGCACTAACAACAACAAAGAAAGTAGCGTGTGTTTGGAGCAGGGGAGTGAGAAGGGAAGCAGAAAGAACAGTGGCATGGAGAAGCAGGGAGATAAGCAGGGGCCAGAAAGAAAAGGCCTGTGTCCATGTCAAACATTTTGTCCATCCTAAAAGTTCTGGAGAATTATAGAAGGATTTCAAGCAATTGGAAATATCAAGGATTTTGCAAAACACAAAACAGCCTCCATAGAAGTAGAGTGAACTTAATAAGCTCCAACAAGATTACTGAAATTGTTAGATGTGAAATCACATAAAAACAAATTGAAATTTGTTGAAATATGATATTTCTCAAAAAAAGCCTAATTAGAAACTTTGGTGAAAGAGCCCAGAGTCCCTTGTACAGGTGGCCAAACCCATTTCATATGTATTGGTCAAAGTCAATTAGTTTTGATTGTAAAGAATACTGCCTGGGGTTAACTAACAGGAGAAAGTTACCAGAAGATGAAATTCATATACTGTTTGCACATTACCACAACTCTCCAGAGAAATCCTCTTTCTCGAGCTTTATTGCTTTCACATGCTTGCCTTTAGGTGAAAAGGTGAACCTGAGAAATCTGAGGTATATTAATTTCTCCCAAGTCATCATTTTTGATGTTGTACAAAGTATCACTTGTAAAACTTGCCAAAATGTTAATGACTAACACGTGGGCTATCAAAAACTTGATAACAAAGTAAGATTTCTCATCCACTTTAAAGAAATCCTTCCCAGTCACGAATGCATCTTAGTATTATAGCTCTGTTGGAAGAGGTCAGAAATATGTCATTAAATCTAGCCTTACACTCATTTGTTTAAAAATGGAAACAGTTAAGAATCAACTCATGACTGAGAACTATAAAATGGATTCTGCCGTTCAGGCAACTCCACAAATCAGAAAACACCAGTTCAGCCTCCAGCTGCTCTGTGGATGCAGCGACATGTTCTGTGCATATTTCCTAAAGGAAACCAAGCAGCTTGAAACAACATTGTAGGAAAAACCATCAGAGAACCATGCGAGTCCATAAATGAGCAACATGCCTTTTAATAAATGGGTGTGCTGTCCATGTAGTCACCCAGTTTTGAGAGATACCTTCAAAGGGACAGCCACAAATGGGATTTCACTGGTTTAATCATCAAATTCTACATCTGGTCACGAAAATGAAAACATAGGTTTAAAGGGGAGAAATCACTAGTGGATAGAATTGCTAATAATTACTTGCTGATTTGTAGATGCTGGAGGAAAGTCATTTATTACATCAAGAATCCAGCTCTGCAGTTTATGCTTGCCAGTTTTTCTTAATGCACATGTGCAGCTATTTAAAATTATGGATAAAAAATTATTAAAATATTTCTGTTTAACTTGAAGCAATATTACTGAGGGGAAGAAAGGAATCCAGCACAGGCAAGAATGATAGTGATAATAATAGCAAGGCACACTATCTTATCAAATCTTTAAAAACTGCTGAAAAAGCCTTAACTTTTAGTTTCTAAGTAGTTCTCACATGACATTGCAAGTTAAAGTTAGCAAATGATTCTGATTATTTTCCCAGCATCCTCTCCTTCCACTTGTCCTTTGCTCTAATTTCATGCCCACTTACTAGCTTTCTCATCACTAATTCAATAATTCTTTTACTTTAATATCTGGTTGTGAGTATTTGGGATAAGGAACACAAACTATTAGGTTAAACTAATTTTACTAGTTTCAGAAACTAGTATGAAACTGTCCTTTTTATAAGTTAAAAATGGCCAAATATCTAGGGCCAGCCCTGGTGGCCCAGTGGTTAAGTTTGGCATGCTCTGCTTTGGTAGCCCGGGTTCGGCTCCTGGGCACAGACCTACACCACTCATCTGTCAGTGGCCATGCTGTCACAGTGCCTCATACAAAAAGAAAGATTGACAACAGATGTTAGCTCAGGGTGAATCTTCCTCAGCAAAAAAAAAAAAAAGGCCAAATATCTATAATTTCATATGTTGCAAATGAATGATCATGGCAGAGAAGGTTAAGTGCTCATCAAATCCCTTTCTGCGTCTCCTGGGCACAAACCTACACTATACTTCCCAGCCAGCCTGCCAGTTAGGTGGAGCCACATGACTGGTTTTGGCCAATGGAATGTGGGTAGACCACCTCTGGGCCTGGCTCACAACCCTCCCACGGGATCCTTGATGCACTCCTTTTCTATCAGCCCACTGAATAAGAAGGAGTCTGAGGACCTGGAGGAAGATGGCTCCCCAAGATGGATGGACCCTGGACCCATGTGAAAGTATGTAGCAGAGTCTCTCAAACATGCCTTGGACTTTGAGGCAGGCAAAGAAAAAACTTTCTTGTGTTCTGCTACTGAGATTGTGATGGTTTGATGCAGAAGTTAGCCTATGCTGATCACACAGTAGTATTTTGAGAACCATTTCTTTTCCTAAAGTCTAGCACACATGACTTTTTCCTTATATGTGAATCCATTCATTAAAAAAATCTTACAAAGCTATCAATATGAATTGCATTTAGTTCCATATTTAGTGAAGCATGTTTTTAAACATATAAAATTGGACCAGTGCATTCTAAGATATCAAGGATGCATGGTTAAAGCACACCATCAAACCAGTGGAATTTAGTATGTGTTGAATATAACCAGCTTTTATGCATTTGGCTGGATTGACCCAGCCCCAAGGGACCTGATAAACCTAGGGTAATCAATAACAAGAAACTTATGAACCTAGCAAGAGAATTCCTGATCTTGGACTGAAATGATCCCACCAACATCCTCTGCCACCATGGGAGGTCTGGCTGGGCGGGCCTGCTGCTGGCTCGCACATGCACACGCACACGTTCTCTTTCTCTCTCAGATCTCTCTTCCTAAACAATGCTTGGCATATAGTAGGCCCAGGGAAACTGGTCCTGAGGCAGGGAAGTGTCAATGTAGGTGAGCAAGTCTTTGTGGAGAGGAGGCCCTGAGCTGTGGGAGTCTGAGCAAAATGCTGAATTGCCCAGAGTGCCTTTAATACATTATTATAGCTCGCCGTCTACATTGATCAAATTAATCAGAAAATGGCCGTCTCCACAGCTGAAGTTAATTTAAAAACATTCCAGGGATTGTGTAAGTAGTGTAGTATTTCTTCATGGGCTTCCTTATTTTTCTGCAAAAATATACTGTGCCAGAATTTTTAGTATGCTTGTTTATGGTGAGGTTCCAGGAAACTTCACAATATTCTCCAACACAAATTGAGAAGTTAAAAGTTCTTTTGCTGATGTTTAAATATTGCCAAACAAATGAAATAAAATTTTTTCTAAATAGGGATAACAAAGTCCATGAGGGTTTTTTGGTTTTGATTTTCGTTTTGTTTTCATCATAGCTCCCAGTATGGCAAGTCCTTTGTACCTAACCAGTTAAGATTAATTCTGGGTTCCCATCCATCTTCAAGATACAGAGTCCAAGTCCAACAGGCCCAGACATACCCCAAAGCATCTCACCTTCCTGCAAGTGTAGGTGTTTAACAGCCCAGTCAAAAACACCCAGGCTATCAAGCTCTCTAGTACCAGTGTGTGTTAATGCATCTTCAAATTTCCCATGCCAGGAGTGGTAAGGCAAAATTTGAAACTTTCCACTGGTTAGGAAAAACTTGGAATTTTCCACTGCTTCCTCTATTTCTCTCAGTTATCTTCCAAGCTCAAGAGTTAGGTGGAAATTGGGGATGGGGAGTGTCTTAGTTTGGGCTCGCCCAGAAGCTGACCATGAGACAAGGATTTGCGTGCAAGTGGTTTATTTATGAGGTGAAGGGAACGTCGACAGGGGAGTGGGGAAGTGAGACGAGGAAGGGAAGGCAGTTAGAAAAGCAAGTGTTATCAAGATAGCTTCACTCATTCATTCGTTCATAGTGAGCATGAGGGAGAATGATGTAAATTGGTTCAGAAACAGCCAAAGGCTAGATCGAGCAGGGCCTTTTATGCCATTTTAAATAGAATGGATTTTATTCTTAATCCAATGGAAAAAAGTCACTGAAAGGTTTTAAGGAGAGGACTGACATGATGTGATTTAAATTTTAAGAGGAACACTTTGCGATGTGGACTGGAAGGGGCAAAAGAAGCAAGGAGAGGCTATTATGGGGGATCAGGCGAGAGATGATCTTGCTGTGGCTGGGTGGTGGCAGGGAGGAAGGCGAGAGGGAGATGGGCTTGAGACAGGGTCTGTAATAGGATTTAGTGCCAGACTGACCACAAGTCAGGGAGGAAGAGTGAGTTGCCAGGAATGATGCCCAGGCTCCTGGCTTGAACCAGTTTGGATACTGTTTGTTCTAGAGTAGGGAGAATGGGTGAGGTGGGTGGGGTGAAGTGAGTTCTAGGGAACTGATCAAGAGTTCAGTTTGGATGTCCTAAGTTCAGTGAGACATCCCAATGGATAGGTCAAGAATGCAGCAGAGAGAGCCTGGGACTTGAGATGCACATTTGAAGTCATCTATACATAGATGGCATTGAAGGTGCTAGGACTGGAAAGATGACCTGGAGAGAGGATATATAAGAAAGAAAATAGGGTGAGACTGATCTCTGTGGAAATGGAGGCTAGTAGAAAAGGCTGAGAAGGAGTAACAGTGTGGGAGAAGGAAAACCAGAATGTGTGGTGTGTTGGTTTTAAAATATGTCCACAGATTCTTTGATATTCTTACTTTCAAAAGGTGAGGCTTAGTCCCCATCCCCTTATGTGGGGCTGTACTTAGTGACTGGCTTCTGATGAAGAGAATACAGTGGGAGCCATGGAGGGTAACTTCTGAGATTAGGACATACAAGGCATGCAACTTCATCCTTGTTCTCTCTCTCTTGGATTTCGTGCTATGTGGGAAGTCAGCTGAAATGCAGTGAGGACACTCAAACAGCCCTATGGAGAGGTCCACACGGCGAGGAGCTGAGGCCTCTTGCTAACAGCCAGTGAGCAGCCAACGTCTCCTGCCCATAGCCATGTGAGTGTGCCATCTTGGAAGCGGATCCTCTAGCCGGAGGTCAGAGTTCAGATGACTATAGCATTCTGTGCAACTGGGTGATAATTCTGAGCATGACTAGGTCACAACTGGGTTATCTTTAAAGAACGCAGAGCCTGCAATACCCTGCTTTGCTCTCTATTGCTCTCAGAACAAAGTCCAAACTCCTTGGTTTGACATACAAGGCTTCCTGCAGCCTGGCCCTGCCTATTATATCCCAGGCACTGGGCTAGGGACAAGAGTTATAACCCTCCCCTGGCGCCCCCTTTGCCCCAAAATGAAGACATTTTGCTTGCCCTATAAAGTTGTCTAGTAGGGGGCAGATAGATATGTATCTTGGCATTTGGGAGAATGTTTGGGCATGTCAGTTGTTCAATTAATGTCGTTAAATTGAATTGAATTAATTTTAATTACTGTTAGAATATTGGTGTTTTTTTTTTTTTTTCCCATAAACAAGACCTTTAGATTTAATACAGGTTAGTTATTGAAACCAATACACTGGGACCCAGCAAGTTAGCTGACGAAACTGGAAGTACTACTGATTCCTCTGGACAAAATACTTGATGGAAAGTGATCTAATTATCTTTGGGAGACACCATGGCTTTTAAATCTGCCTCTTGTTCACCGTGAGACTTGGAGCAAATCACTTATTCTTTTGAAACTCAGTTTATTTATCTGTAAACTTTGACATTTGATCTGCAATTTATGCATAGCCAATATTGCAAGTGGTACCCCAATATCTATTCTCCCCTTCTTTCTTAGAAATAAGACCACTATTTCATAGCCACTAAGAATAAAGATTACATTTCCAGGCCTTCACTTCAGTAGGACATGGCCATGTAATGGAGTTATGGCAGTTGGGATGTAAGGAGAAGTGCCATGTGCAACTTCTAGGACATGGCTGTAAAGGAAGAAGGGATGTTCTTCTTCACATTTATTGTCTCGTATGGCTGGAATTTAGACACGTTTGCTAGAGCTCAAGAAGCCATCTTTGGCCACGAGGGGAGAGCCTTCTGGTGGAGACGTTAGATGGCAGAGCCTGGGTCCCTGACTCCAGAGAGCCCATACTGGTCCAACTACCTACTCCTATGTGAGAGAGAAACATATCTATGTGTTTAAGCCAAGATTATTTGGGTTTTCTATCACTTGCAGCCAATATTGAAGGATCAAAAGGCAACGCTGCTATGCTCACTAGTTGCTACAAGCCAGTTACCCCATTCTGACATTTCCTGCTTAAAACCCCCAAAGTCAAATTGCTTGTGAGGCCCAGTTTTCAGTCTGCTTTCAACTGAAAATCAAGATCAGGTGAACTTTTGTTCTTTGGTTCCATGAGGTTTCTACCTTTTCTGAGCTTATCTCATGTACTAGATTGCTAGGACTGCCATAACAAAGTACCACAGGCTGGGGGGCGTCAACAACAGATAGTTATTTTCTCGTGATTCTGGAGGCTGGAAGTCTGAGATCAAGGCAGGATTGTCTTCTTCTGAGGCCTCTCTCTTTAGCCTACTGATGGCCATCTTCTCCCTTTGTATTCACATGGTCTTTCTGGTCTTTTCTCTGTGGCTGTGTGTGTGTCCTAATCTCCACTTCTTATGAGTGAGGACGTCAGTCGTACTGGATGAGGGCCACCCTAATGAACTCATTTTAACTTAATTACTTCTCGGAGACCCTATTCTCCAAATACAGTCACATTCTGAGGTACTAGAGATTAAGACTTCAAATATGAATTTTGAGGGGACACAATTCAGCCCATAATGCCTTAGGACACCTACATGTCCTGCCCTTACTGTTCCCAGAGGAGTTTGTCCTGAAACTTGTCACCAGGAGCACAAGTTCCTCAGTAGTATTTCTTCGTCTCACCAGGTCAGTAACAAATGGTGGTGCATTGTGGTGAATGGCCAGCCTCATTTCTTGATGCCAGAGAGCTTTCTCTGTTGGCAGGAGCTGGCTTTGCCTGTGTGCATGAGCTGAAAGTGCAGAAACCCCTCTCCCCAGAAGCCCTCAACCAATGACTGATGGGAGTATAAATACCCCAGCTCCCTTGCCTTCAGTGGGGGATAACTCTGAGCTCGTGTCCTACTGTCTCCTAGAATTCCCTAGCAGGATTAAATCACAGCGGTAACTTATTTTTATAAACTTGTTTCCCTTCTCTGTCCCACTTCCCAGCTTCCCTATTAGAACTTCCTGGGGTCATCTCCCAAATAAACCATGCACACTGGAATCCTGGTGTCAGAGTCTGCTTCTGAGAGAATGTACATTTAGAGAGGAAGGTAGTGGTATTGGGAGGGTGGAGCCTCAGGAATTCCCCACTTCTTCTACATATGTCCCTTGACGGTGCTGGGCAAGAGTCAAGTTAAACAGGATCACCGCTGATAATGTGTGAGAAGGCACTTTGTAAAAATGTGCGCTTTGATGTATTCAATTTTGGGGGGAGAATTGATTTGGAATATCGGAATGTCATTGCTCTTAGAGCAGAAGACCTAACCAAATGCAGTTCTTTGGAAATCATTTGATTTCTTCAAGTTCCTCCATCCCATTGTCTGTCAAATAGACACAATACCTATTTCTCATTGTTGATGAGAGAATTGAGTGAAATCACAATGAAAAGTGTTGACACTTAGTAGGGTATCAACAGTATTTGTTGAATGCCAATCTGCTTTCTGAAGACTAGATAATAGACTGATTCTTATTTTAATGTCTACTTAACTTTGGTTTATGCACATAAAATTACATATAAATAGAACTTTAATTCCTTCCAGGTCAATGAAACTATTGAAATAAGGTTGTTCAGAAATGATTTCTATATTGTAATTGGACATTTCATGATCACTATTTCCTAGAAACATTCAGCTCTTTAGTTTTGGGTATATTTCCAAAAATCTGATTTTAAGAATAAAGAAATGAATGATATGCCAACCATTCACAAATCACTAAAATCATGTTTAAAAATAAGATCCCATAAATCCAAGAACAAGAGACTCATAGCTCAGGCTTCCTGTGGAAGGTTGAACAATGGCCCCACAAAGATGTCCATGTCCTGACCCCTGGAACCTGTGAATCTGACCTTCTATGGCAAAAGGGACTGTGCAGATGTGATCAAATTAAGGATCTTGAGATGGGAAGATCATCCTGGATTACCTGGGTGGGCCTGGTGTAACAACAAGGGTTCTTCTTAGAAGGAGGGGGACGACTAAGAGTCAAAGAGCAGGTCAGGTGACAAAGCAAGAAGAGATTAAAGTGATGTGGCCACAAACCAAGGATTGTTGGAAGCCTCTAGAAGCTTCTTCCAAGAGACAAGAAACAGATTTGTCCCCAGAACCTCCAGAAGGAATGAGCCCTGCCCACACCTTGATTTTAGCACCAGACGACTCACTTTGGACTTCTGACCTCCAGAACTGTAAGAGAATAAATCTATTACTTTAAACCACTAAGTTTGTGGTAAATTGTTACAATGGCACTTCCTTAACAGGGCTCTGAGAAGAACCAATTCTCGAAGTAGGGTGTGGTTGGCAGAACGCAGGCCTCTTTCCATGAGTGTGGACCCTCAGCACGAACCCAGTTATTCCTTCATCTCTCACATTATTTTTACTTGAATTCAATAGATAAAAAATTTATAAAAGAAATATAAGTAGGGAGTTGCTCCAAATTTGAATCTCAAGCATAGCAAAGTTAATAACATATTTATCTTAGGTGCCCAAGTCAAAAAGATGCCAGAGTTAGAACCTGGAACACTGGAGATGGAGTTCAGATCAATAAATGTTTTAGACTGGCACTGTCCAATAGAAATATAATAGCTGGCGGCTGGCCCTGTGGCCGAGTGGTTAAGTTCGCACGCTCTGCTGCAGGCGGCCCAGTGTTTCGTCAGTTCGAATCCTGGGCGCGGACATGGCACTGCTCATCAAACCACGCTGAGGCAGCGTCCCACGTGTCACAACTAGAAGGACCCACAACTAAGAATATACAACTATGTATTGGGGGGCTTTGGGGAGAAAAAGGGGAAAAAAAAAAAGAAATATAATAGCCACATGTGGCATTTAAAATTTCCTAGTAGCTGGGGCTGGCCCAGTGGCGCAGCAGTTAAGTGCGCACCTTCTGCTTCGGCGGCCTGGGGTTAGCCAGTTTGGACCCCGGGTGCGGACATGGCACTGCTTGGCGCACCATGCTGTGGTAGGCGTCCCACATATAAAGTAGAGGAAGATGGGTACAGATGTTAGCTCAGGGCCAGTCTTCCTCAGCAAAAAGAGGAGGATTGGCAGCAGTTAGCTCAGGGCTAATCTTCCTCAAAAAAAAAAAAAATTCCTAGTAGCCACATTTTTAAAAATATGAGGGGCCAGCCCCATGGCCGAGTGGTTAAGTTCACGTGCTCTGCTTCAGTGACCCAGGGTTTCCCCAGTTCGAATCCTGGGCGTGGACATGGCACTGCCCATCAAGCCATGCTGAGGCGGCATCCCACATGCCACAACTGGAAGGACCCACAACTAAAAATGCACACCTATGTACCGGGGGGCTTTGGGGAGAAAAAGGAAAAATAAAATCTTTATAATAAAAAAAATATATGAAACAGGCCAGCCCTGGTGGCCTAGTGGTTAAGTTCAGCATGCTCCCCTTTGGTGGCCCAGGTTCAGTTCCCGGGTGTGGACATACAGCACTCTGTTAGTGGCCATGCTGTGGTGGCATCCCACATACTAAATAGAGGAAGGTTGGCACAGATGTGAGCTCAGGGCGAATCTTCCTCAGCAAAAAAGAAATAGGTGAAATTAATTTTAGTAATATATTTTATCTAATATCCACAACATCATCATTTCAACATGTAATCAATGTAAAATGATTAGCGCAATCTTTTATGTTCTTTTTTCCATACAAAGTCTTCCAAATCCAATGTCTATTTTACACTTACAGCCCATCTCAACTTGGACTGGCCACGTTTCAGGTCCTCCATAGCCAAGTGGGGCTAGTGACTACCATATTTACTGTATTGGACAAAGCAGGTCTAGAGCATCTAAATGGTCCCAATGCCCAAAGGGCATAAACACATCTAGGGTTCAAGGCAAATTCTGCTGCTTTAGATCAGGGAAACACACGCTGCTAATGATTTACTCATTTGATGAATGTTAATTGTCTATTATGCACTAAGCACCATTTAAGAGGCATATAATTTTCCGAGTCACTAAATTTATGGTGTAGTGTTTCAAATAAAAAAACCTGGTGCTTCTATTAGAAATCTCTATATAGCAGTCACCAATTTTCCTCTAAGTTGTAAAACCTCAGGAAATAACCAGTAGACACACACGTGTGTCGTCGGTACTTGGAGCCTGGAGTGCACGACCATAGTTCCTGGCAGTTCCTGAAGTGCTGACCACTTGCTATTTCCGAGAACGTCGAGCAGATAATACACACACTAGCTCGTGAACCCGACACTATGCAAAGAAACCGCGGTTCACATCTTGAGACCTGCAGAATTGCAGAAACTTGACATGGATTCTCCACTTTAATATCCTTTGGTTTATTTTGAGGCTTTTTGGCTTTTAATTTAATTTGGTGGCACTTTGAAAGTGAAGCTCCTGGAGGTCAGTTTGCTGGCGGCTAAAGAGCTCTTAATCTCATCTCCAAATAGTGCTTGCTCTTTCTTAAGCGGGCTTTCTAACAACACAGGAATCGCTAACACTCAGGGAAAATGTGATTATGAGCAAATTGCATCTGCTTACATTTTTATCACGAAAAGGAAATTGAAACTTGCGATCATACATTCTAAGAACCTGGTTTGAGGTTTGTTCTGTTTGAACTTCAAAATCCCTTAATTCTGTGGCTGACTGTGATGAAAGATTTTTTTTCCTTTAAGTCAAACAAAGATAGGCTCACCTTTAAGAAGTCTGGACCAAACCAAGGCTCCTAGCCTGCCCTCCCCAAGAATTCTTGACCAAAAAGTCCCAATAGCGCAGTCTCACTCAGCTGGAGGTGATTCTGCCCACCCCCCACGCTCAGGGGACTTTGGGCAATGTCCAGAGACATTTTTTGGTTGTCACAACTTGGGGAAGTTGCTACCGGCATCTAGTGGGCAGAGGCCACAGATGCCACTAAAAATCCTACAATGCACAGGTCAACTCTCTCCACCTTGGAATGAATACTTGTCCAGCCCAGCCCCAATGGTCAATAGCTCCACAGTGGAGAAACCCTGCTCTAGTGGACACCTCAGAAAGCAAAACCGCACAGCCAGAGAAGCAGGAAAACTTCCCAGTGAGTTGCTCCCAAAAGGCTGCCCTGGCGCACTGGTGAAGACGAGGGACCCAGGGCCAGACTGCCTGGGTTTGAATGCCAGCTCCATCACTTACTGGCTGTGCCTCCTTTGGCAAGTTACTCGCCCTCTCTGTGCCTCATTTTTTTCCTCTACAACATGGGGATGATAATAATAGTACCTTCCACACAGAGCGGTTATGAGCTTTAAATGGGTGAACAGTCCTAAAGTATTTAGAAGAGTGCCAGGCCTACAGTAAGCACTAAGTATGTATTTCCTAAGCGGCTTTGCTGATCTCTGGAAAAATAAGTTTCAGGGCTTAGAAAAGGTATGGGCAGTAAAGAAACAGCTTCAGATTCTGAAATGCCAGAGCGAGGAGGAGTCCATTTCACCTGACAACCACGTCCTTTCTTTCCAGTTCATCAACCCCAGTCAGAAAGGCACTGGTAGAGGAGCTCCCTGCACGGCGGGCTCTCCGCAAGCACGCTAACTCTGTCGGGCTCACTTTCTTTCCCTCCTTCCCCCGCAAAGATAGCGGCTGACAACCAGTTGGCGCCCTTCGGATAGAGCGGAAAACACAAAACTGCACAGGCACAGAAGCCACCCACCTATATTCAGACACTCACACGCGCGCCCCCACAGTGGATGTCTGCAGGCCACCAATCCAGGACGCACCCACGGGTCGGGTCGGCGCGCAGGGCCTCCCTCCTCCCGGAACCCGCCGGACGCTGCCAGGTGGGGCGCAGCTGATGCCAAGGGAACTGGTGCAAAGCCCCGCCAAAGGGGCGCGGGGAGCAAAGCCCGTGGGCACTCGGGCCTGACATCCTTGTTAAATCTCGTCTCAGTGCGCACAGAGACACATGCACACACACACCTACTGACACCCACGCGGGGATGCCTAGAGCGACGGGGGACAAAGAGAAGGGGCCTCACGCGGGAGCTCAGGCCGGGATCCGATCGCCAGCCAGCCACTCACCTGGCTGCGTTCCCTAATCCACCTGCCACCCAGGGGAGCAGCAGCGGGAGCGCAAAGGCCCAGGACGGCGGCATCTTCGAGCGGGGCCTCCCTTCACCAACGCCTCCCGCCCCCTCCTGCGCACTCCTCGGCCGCTCCGGGCTCCTGCTCCTCCGGGAGCGGTCCCCGCGGGCGGGGAGGGGAGGCCGGCCCTGCGGCGGGGGCGCTCGCGGCCCCGGGAGAGGAGGGGGAGCGCCCTGCGGCTCCTCCGCGGGCGGAGCGGGGCCGGTGCGCGAGGAGGGCGGGGCGGGCCCTGCACATCTGGCTGGGACCCGCCTCCAGCACGACCCGCGCATCCTCCGCGCTCTCAGTTCACCAAAAAACTTCCCCCAGACTCAGTTCACTTCGCTCGTGGTGCAGTCCCCACGTATCGCCATCTGTTTCAGGCATGGGACAGGTTTTGGTGATACCTGCGCCCGAGGATTTAAGAATTTAGTTGAAAAGTCAAAGCGGGAACCAAGGATGCTGGTTCAGAATGACACTTCTATCTTACTTCTGTTTAGGTTTCATACTCTGCCGGACTTTCTTCCACAAACTGCAAATCGTGGGCTGCTAGAGCTGGAAGGTCAGCGAGTGCTATGCGACGCCTTCCTTTGACAAATGATCGCTCGTGTTCATTTGCCAACAGCTTACTTCCATGGGACCACTAGATAACATTGTAATGTACTAACCAGCGCAGAAATTAAGGCGAAACACGAACGCTATATGATTTCAGAGAATGCATTTGGGTACTTACATGTTCTTTGTTCTGACGACTTGTTACGGAATGAGTGATTGGTCCCTCCTTCACCCCTGCCTGCATCCATACCCTTTGCCTTCATGGTGGGCGGAGCCTATGGCCTCACACTTTGGCTTTGGACTTGGCTGTGTGACTTGCATTGACCAACGGCATAACGGTTCTAAGCCTAGGCCGTCGGTGACACACCAAACCTCTATCATGGACATGAGAAGACTGTGCCCACAAGCTAGCCTCGTGGCCCAAGGAGAATGAGAACAGGTGGAACAGAGGTACCTGGTCAATTTGCAGACCTATAGCTTGAAGCAGAACTACTCAGTCAAGCCTGTTGTTTATCAGCCAACTCACAGATACACGAATGAGCTCAGCCAAGGGCAGCAGGGCCAGCCAGGCTACGGAGGCTTATGGTGACAATTTATTACACAGCAATGGCTCTCTGACACACTTGTGCCCTGGTGTTGGAAATAAAATGCAGACTATGGAGAAAGAGGTGTCTTGATTATAAACCTAATTCATGGTTAGATAATGAATATATGCCTTAATTCTAGCCGATGAAATGTGAGAAGTGGGAATGGGGAATATTCTTGATTTACACCGTAGATGTCCTTATTGGTGTAAGCCATGTTTAGTTGAATCTTGTTTTATGGTTGAAGGCATCCTAATGAATTCAGTATCCCTCGTTGGTAACCAGTCAGGCCTTTGAACTGTCCATAGCTCATAATGACGGCGTGGTCCTCAACACTTTACATGCATCATCTTAGTGAACACCCACACCTCTATAAGTAAGGATCATTAGTTGCCCCATGTTTGAAGTGACAAGAAACAGAGTCAGAGAGGTTAAGCAGCTTGCCCAAGATCTTACAGCTATCAAGTATAGAACCAGGATTGGAAACCAGGGCTCTGCTACTGTGATATAAATCCCTTTTCTCATCTTCTTACTCTTTTATGGCTTCAGGTGTCAAATGAGTCTCATGAATAGGGTAATAAGATGATCTCTTCAAGGTTATTACCAAGACCCTTTCAACTCTTCATACTGTAACTGGTTGTATTTACCGAAAATATTAAAATTGAAAGGAAAGAATATAAGGTATGAACTATATACCTGCAAATACCTTAAAGCAGGTGGAATATGAAATTTGGCTGGGTGTGGGTTTCCCCACAAGCAGAACTAAGGCAAGGATTCGCGTGGAAGTAGTTTATCCTGGAGGTAGAGAGCACTGGCAGGGGAGTGAGGGAGTCAATCTGGGAGGAAAACTGTAGTAGGTGTGTATCAAGTCATCGTTGGGGGCAACTGGCGCTCCTGGCTGCTGGGCGTCTCCGGGAGCCAGCCTAGAACAGGCATCTCCATGTGATCGCGCCTAAAGGCGAGGGGGCTGGGGTATTTAGACACCGTCTCCATCAGTCATCACCTGAAGACTTCTACCAGGGTGCTGATCTTAGGATTTCCACCTGCTGTGCTGAGGGCAGAGAAAATCTCGTGGACGCTGACTGTTGAAGTGTGCTCCTATTTCCTGGGACAGGGCAGGGCGGGGCCGGCCAGGCTGCAAAGGCGCCTGTCAGGTAGTAAGAACAGAGAAGGAACAGAGAAAGAATCCGGAAATGATGCGTTGCCCGTTGCCAGGTGAGAAGGTGGATACAAATTGCCACAGAGGCAGGTGTTTTTAATAACCCCACTGGCAGTCCTGACTTTGAAGAGAACTGCTCTTTAGAGGAACCTACTCCACTCTACAAAGGAGAAACAATCTTTGAGCAGAATCTCATAAAATCGTCTGCACCTTTTACAGGCTACATTTTTTTCCTATCTATTTCCGCTTAGCCCCCTGCATGGAACAGGTGTGATAGGATATTTTTGTGCCTTCTCAATATATACACGTAACACACATATAAAACTTTTAACAGACGATGATTCTGGCACTGAGATCCAAAAATTATATTGAAATATCAGTACCAGAAGCAAAGCATTGTCTGATGCAAGAGCTCAGTGGAAGAGCGTCTAGGCCAGAGTTTTCAAACCTTAATGCCAATACAGATTACCTGGGGGTCTTGTTCAAATGCAGATTCCGATTGTGTAGCTCTGTAGTGAGGCCCGAGTCCTGATTACTAAAAAGATCCCAAGTGATGTCCATGCTACTTGTCTGAGAACCACTTAGGGTCGCGAGGGTCTGGAGATCACCTGGACCAGTAGTTCCTAAGTTCAGCTGCACACTGGCATCATCTGGGAAGCTTTGAAACTATGGATGCCTGGGTCCCACCTCAAGAGATTCTAAAGTCTGGGCCATGGCTTGGTCATGGGGACATTTAGAAACTCCCCAGGTGGTTCTAATGGAGAACCAAGATTGACAACCATTGATCTGGACCAACTCTGACATTTTATAGATGGAAAAACTCAGCTTCGGCACACCCAGCACCTTGCCTGAGGTCACACACAGGATGAGTTCATATCTGTGTTTCCATCACATGGTCCTCCACTTCAAACTTCACGATAACCATTCCTACCAAAGAAGAAAATGGCACCTCTTCTTAATCTCCTATGTTAATTGTAGCCCAGTGACATGTTCTAGAAATTGATGTGTTTTCCCAGTCTGTTTCTTTCCATTTCTTTTTGTTCCAGGAAAGAAGTCAATGAAGAAGTGTAAGACTCAGTGCAGATACTGCTAAATTCTGTACGGGAAGGTATGTCTTGAGATATAAACTGGTTTTCTTCATTCTGTGCCTGGCAAGGACCCTGTTCTTGGAGCTCTCTGGGAGAAAAACCCCAACCACTTCCAATCTGCCTTCCCTTCCTTTTTTCCCCCCCTTTCTCCGTCCTTCCCCCCTTTCCTTGCTCAAACATTTATCTGGACCCTACAAAGTGCTAGGCCCTGTGCTATGCCGTGGGGACTGCTTGGTGGAAATGTGTCCACCAGACAGGTCCTGGGTTTCCCTCCCTGGTGACCTGGGCGGGACAACACGTGCTTCTCAGCATATCCGGTCGTCTTCCACGCGAGTCTCACCTCTTGGGGGAGGGTCACTAGGGTGAGATTAAAAGAAAAAAATGACACCTTGATTTATTTTCCCCTCAAATTTTGCCAGCTCTTAGAATTCTCCACCTGAAAATTCAGAAAGAGAAAGAAATTGATATTTGTGGAGTGATTATTACATGCTAAACATTTTGTAGAGTAATTCTGTACTCCTGACAACACCTGTAAGGTAGGTATTACTACACCATTTTACAGATGAGGAATGGGAGGTGTGAGCAGTTAAATGACGTGTCTAAGGTCACCTATCAACGTAGTGGAAAGAATGTGGATTTTGAAGTCAGATCTCACTGGAGATTAATTTTGCCTCCCGATTTCATGCTTCATGGCAGGGATTCATAACCTGGAACAGGGCCAGTTCACCACCAGAAACAGTGAGTAATATTTACATGTAGAGGAATATGTTCCAGTGACAAGCGACATGGCTTTCATCTGATTTTTAAGGGAGTCTATGACCCTTTATTTTTTATTTTATATTTTTTGAGGATGATTAGCCCTGAGCTAACATCTGCCAATCCTCTTTTTGCTGAGGAAGACTGGCCCTGAGCTAACATCCATGCCCATCTTCCTCTACTTTATATGTGGGATGCCTACCACAGCATTGCTTGCCAAGCGGTGCCATGTAACCACTGTGCCACTAGGCCTGCCCCTATGACCCTTTAAATGTCACTACTAGATAGAAAAATCCCCTTGCCCGTGAATGAAATCTCATTATCGGAATGCTAGTTTCCTTGACTTTTACCAAATTCATGAGTTTTCAACATAAGGCACTCAATTGTCAGGGGCTTTTCTTTTTGTCTTTACTGGGGGGAGGTACAGCTTGGGTCCATCCTGTATACTTCCTTCCTGTTCCGTGTGTAAATATCCTTTGCTATTTTCCTGTTCACAATTGAATGTAGTAATAACTTGGCATACCCCTGCAAGGCTTGTCTATTTATTTTTTCCTACATAAATTCTTTATGATTTGTGAGAACTAAACCCAGACAAGTCAGTTTAGATAGGCCTTAAAAGGAAAGACTCTTACTCGAAGTCACTCCAACTTGATTTGGGGAAGTTCGGTTGAGAAATGTTCTGTAGACTGTAAAATTGAAACTACATTTGTGATCCCTTTAAGAAAAAAATAAAATTTGTTCAAAGTGGTTTTTTTACATATAAACCTATTTTCAAAAAGTCCTCCTATATGGTTTACAGGCTTAGTCATTCCTTTAACAAAAATTTATTGTCCCCTTGCTGATCATGTGCTGGACACTGTGTTTGGTTGGGATATAAAGATGAATGAAGACGTAACGCCTTGCCCTGAGTGACAGAAATGTAAACAGTGTTAGAATGAATGGCCTAAGTGTTAGTAGAAGTACTTCAGGGTGCTGTAGAAACAAGGAAGGAAGAAGAGAAATTCTTTGTGTTCTGTTTATATAAATGTTTGTCCCTGTTTTATCCCCTACTTTCATGGTTTTATGAAACGATTTTTAGATGGCAAGATTTTTAGAAAATAGAAAATCTTGAAAATTATATTGTCTCAGTAACTTGCCCCAGACCATTGTCCTAACCCCCGGGAGTTCTGCTCCCCTTAATGAGGCAGCACTGTCTGGGAAAAAGAGCCCAGGACTGGAAGTTAGGAGAATCCGGATTTAGTTCAGGGTTCTACAGCTAATTTCCTCAACTTGGGCAAGGCACGTCACTTCTTTGGGCCTCACTTTCTACATCTATATCGTGCTTGCAAAGGATTCTGGATCCTTAAGGGTCTTTCTCCAAAGTTCCATGGTTCTAACATTTTCTTTGGCAGGAAGGTGGGAAAAAATCAACTATAACCCAAAAGACTGTATTTGAAATTGCCAAGTTGGGTTAATTTCAGCATGGGAGGAATCTTGATCCAAAGGATGGTATTGTCCTTTGGATAACCGCTGGCTCAGCAATAGCGAGGAGCTGCACATGCATGGCCAAAGGGTTTGGACTTCATCCCAGGCACTGATGGGGAACTTGAAGCAGGGCAGTGATGTGTGTGTTTGAGAGCATTGAGACGTCTGAGTAGAAAATGGATTCAAGACCAGAATCAGGGGCAGAGTTAGGAGGCTACTGGCACGGTCCAGGCAATAGACAACAGGGATCTGTACTAAGGTAGATACAGCAATGATGGTGAGGAAGAGAATGGAGATAGTAAGGGGGGAGTTGAGGGAATAATTAGGAGCATGGACGTTAGAGCCAGACAGCTTTGTGATCTTGGACTGTGTGACTGTGTAGCCTCTGAGCCTCAGTTTTCTCATCTTTAAAATAGGGAGTAGTAATATCTACTTCATAGACATATTTTAACTATTTAAATAAAAGCTCCAAGAAAGCTGGGACTGTGTCTCTTTGCTCGCCCTTGTATCCCTAATGCCTGGCACAGTGGCTGCTGTATATAGTAAGTGCTCGATAAACGAATGAATGGATGGATGAGTAAATGAGTATACATTGAATGAATGAGGCAAAAGTGTCTCAAAATTACATTACAAAAATGTAAACCATGTAGCAAAATGTGGCCATTATTATATATAGCATTTATTACTGATGAGATTTGTGTGTGTGTGTGTGTGTGTGCGCACACGTGTGTGTGTGTGAGGAGGTGGGATGGGGAGGGGCATGAAGATGAGGAAGAATTCTACAAGGAAATCGTTTCTCTGTCTCCTGTGACCCTCACATGGATCAATGCAATTTGCCAAGCAAATGCTAAGGTCTCGCAATAATAGTAGTTCTCATCTCCTACTCAAATTTCTGTATTTCCCAAGACTTGCGCCTTCCTAAGTGTCTCGTAACCCCAGGCTACCAATCTTTAGGGTGCCCAGTCCTTGCACTTTAGTTCTCCAGGCTTCTGTCTCTCAGGTGGCATTTCTGTCCCTATCTGCTCTACTGGTCAGGACCCAGCTTGCAAACAAGACGTGGCGGAGACTGGCTAGATGTACACCAAAGAGTTTTTTCTTCCTAGTGTAGAGCTAGACTCTATCTTCCAGGCTCCTGGCATCTAGGT
This sequence comes from Equus caballus, assembly GCF_041296265.1. NCBI lineage: Eukaryota > Metazoa > Chordata > Mammalia > Perissodactyla > Equidae > Equus > Equus caballus. The sequence goes on along the minus strand of NC_091715.1, from coordinate 9,925,007 downwards.
GGGGTTTGGAGCAAGGGAATGAGGCAGAACTGAAGAACACTATTTCCAGGCCTGGTCCCCCAACACCCCATGTGACCCTCTGCTCAGGCTCTTTTTTCATAGGTCACCTAGATGAAGATGATCCTGGAGAGGACTCTGAGAACTTCAGGGATAGCAGAGCCACAAACAGATGGAAGGAGCCGGGATCCCCACGTCAGTGCTTGAAGGAAAGCCACATGAATTCCTTGGACGGCTGTGTGAGTGAAGCAGCAGCTTTTATTCTGTTAAGCCACTGTAATTGTAGGGTTGTTTGTTATTCAGTGAGCCACACTGTTACACACGAGAATCTGCCTCTGGTTATCTTAAGCAGAAAAGAAATTTATAGGAAGGATATTGGGTTGCTAACAGAAATTACAGGAAGGCTGAAGTGCCAGCTTGGAAAATGGACAGAAACTAAAGGAGTGTAGGAAGCAAGAAGCACCTCAAGGCACGCCATGGGAGACTCATCGATTGTTGCCGCGGCCCCTGATGGATCCTACATTTCTCCACTGGAGCCACTGACTCAACACTGGCTCCTGGGAGGGACGAAAATTCTAACCTTCCAATTTCAAGTCCTGCCTGGAGGATGCCTCCGACTGGCCAAGCTTGGAAGGTAGGAGTCCAAGCTCTGGCTGCCAGGTAACAGGGAGAGCAAGTTTCTGGCCATTGGGTTTCCTAGACCAGCTTTCTCAGCCTCAGCACTATTGATATTTAGGGCTATATGATTCTTTGCTGAGGGGGCTGTCCTTTGCAGTGTGAGATGTTTAGCAGCAGCCCTGGCCACTACTCACTAGACGCCAGTAGCAACCACCTCCAGGTGTGACACCAAGAATGTCTCCACATTGCCCAATTTCCCCCGCGAGGGGTGTCAAAAATGCCCCCAGTTGAGAACTACTGCCATAGAGGAAAGCTTCACACGTGCTGCACACATCAAGCTGCACACGTGGTAGATTCCTAAGAGGAGGCAGCTGGGCATCTCCCTGGAGGCACCATGAGTTTCGGAATTGGCCTTGTAGCAGGCGCCGCCAGTGGCCATCCCTACTCCCTCGGCATTTCCACGTCCGTGCATGCCAGCCCAACTTCCACCTTGGACACGATGGCCTCTTTGGCGGCTTGAGCCTGTGATGGCCCATGTAGAGCAGACCAGAAGTGCCCAGGAATTAACTCCGCCTGGAGCAGCCAATGACTGACGAGACCCGGAAAATGAACAGGCCAGCCTCCTCCTGCCTGGGGTGGGATAACACCAGCTGCTGGGCTCCCCGGGGATTAAATTCTAGCCATCCACCACAGTGAGAACTCACTGAATACGCTCTTTTCGTGGCTGCCTTCCCTTCTTTGTCTCACCTACCCTCCTGTTTACCACTGTTTCCTAGAATCACCTGCAAGTAAATTCTTTTCACTCACATTCACGTCTCAGGGACTACTTCTTGAAGGCAGCTACCTTCTTAGGGCAGGAGGGGGTATATGGCATCCTGAGCCCTATCCTAGAAATTCTCTGGACCTCAGAGCCTCTTGTCCAGTATGGGTTGGCTCTTTCTCCTGTGCTTTTATTAGGGGTATATACGCCTTTTGGTATTACTTTTCTGTTGCTTTTAAATACAAGCATCCCCGTCCTCTTTAAGTATATAACTCTGCCTCTACCACTCCTTAGGAGTAATACGTAGACATATTTTTGGGTGCCTGGCCATCTTATGATTCCTCCTCTTTTAAAAACTAGTTCCTACAATCCTACTAAAGTGGTGAGCTTAGGTGGTGAGGTTTGTTCCCTGTGACTCACCTGTCCTTGGCCATAGCTGATAGGATCAGGGTGGATATACAAGCCATGTTCCTCTCCAGGAATGTGGAATTGGGACACTAATGTCTAGAGTCAGTCAGCGGTCGGGGCCAGAGAGTTGTGGTGGGAACTGTCAAAGGCACGTCCAGCTGAAGGTAGGGCAGGGGACTGGTGGGGTAGCAGGAGCAAGGCCAATGAGTCAGAAGGGAACAAGTGCTCAGGTGTGGCCCCGGACATATATCTATATCTATACCTACATCCATCTCAACATCTGTATGTATCTTTCCATATCTATACACACAGATATCTATATATCTAGGTACACTTATAGAACCCTGTCTCTGTCACTGTATTTCTATCTCTGTGACTATATGGGCGTATCTGCCTATGCCTCCACATATGTAACTATATATCTGTCACTGTCAATTTATCTATATCTGTATATGTACAATTCTAATTATCTGTAGATCCATAACTATCTCTATCACAATACCTGTATCTATCTACATGTCTATAATGCTATATCTATCACTATATCTCTATCACTATATGTATAATTATCTCTATCCCTATATCTGTATATCTCTATTTCTATAACTACATCTATATACCTATATCTGTTTCTCTATTACTACATCTGTGTCTATCACTATTGTTATCTCTGTCTCAAGTTAAGTTTATGATTCTTCTGTTCCTTTAAGGCCTGGATCCACGTGCTGCCCTTGATCTCTGTGAGGATCCCTGGATCCTTCCTTTGAACTTGAACTCGTTCGGATGAGTTTTCTTAATTTGGCATTATAATCACAGAAAAACAAAATTGGTGATTTTAGTGGCCAGTGGTCCATGTTTGGCTTTACACATCATTTATTTAAACCACAGCTGGTTTCTAAAACATATCTTTTAAAGCAACATTAAAAAAAACTTTTTATAATAGCAAAACATTCATTTGCTCTCTTTCGGATAAATGAAGGAGTATTAATGACAGCATGTGTGCCTTTCAAATGTGACATCGGAGCTCATTCAAAACAGCTGTCCAAAGCTTAATATGACTAAGTCCTGAATGATCAAGGGATCATTCAACATCAGGAAACGCAGAAAAATAATACAAGTATAAACTTCAGCAATAAAGCAGCATGAGATCTCCTCCTCCTCCTCAAAGGAAGCAAAATGCCTTTACAGTAGTTGAGGTGTGTTGTTCCAGTTTAGCTTCCAGTTCGGGGAGCTCAGTTAAGAATCTCCTATTCTCTATTGTTCTTAAAGAACCGAGCCAGAGACCTGACCCAAACCTGCCGGTGGGTGTCACCAGCATGTCAACAATACTGTTGAAATACAGGCTAGTTCCAACCTCATCACCCTGAATTTTGCGTCATCTATTTTCCTGTAAGGAGAGTCCCAGGCCTGTATTTGAGACCAAATATAGCTGGACTTCTAAGACTCAGAAATCAAGTGATCTAAAACTGCTGCTGGGGCCGGCCAGGTGGCGCAGCGGGTAAGTTCGCACATTCCGCTTCTCGGCGGCCGGGGGTTCACCAGTTCAGATCCTGGGTGCGGACATGGCACCGCTTGGCAAGCCATGCTGTGGTAGGCGTCCCACATATAAAGTAGAGGAAGATGGGCACGGATGTTAGCTCAGGGCCAGTCTTCCTCAGCAAAAAGAGGAGGACTGGCAGTAGTTAGCTCAGGGCTAATCTTCCTCAAAATAAATAAATAAATAAAATAAAACTGCTACTAATTCTTGGAAAAGGTGAATCATTCGATGATGTATTTCTTTACTAGTCTTAAAGGGTCCGTGAGAATACTTGTAGGATATGAGACATTTGTAAAGTTTGTATTCTGATTTAAGTGTAAGTACAAATAGATATGAGACATCACCTTTGAAGGGGGTGGGTCAAACCGTGCCACCCATGGTTTATTCTCTTCTGGTACCTTTCCCTTTCTGTCCAACTCAAATTGATTTGTGGCCAACTGAGAACTCTGGTTTCCATTCTTATTCATAAAGGTATGGGCATGGGAAATGGCAACTTTTAAGACAAGTTTTGGAAAACAAACTTCTAAAGAAATAGATCCCATTTTATCTGGTATCTCACATCTTTATTCTGTTTGACTGATTTGTAACAGAACATTTCAGAGCTAGGTGGGACCTTGTGAATGACTTGGGTCATTTTCAAAAATACGGAATGTGGGTTAAAGCCCCACCGCTTACGAGCTGTGTCACATGGGATGAGTTAAATTTCTGTTTATTAGTTTCCTCAGCTGTCAAATAGGAAGAAGCTACCTCCCAGGGTCATTGTGAAGTCAAATGAATTAACATAGACCCTGCCCTTAGAATGGTGCCTGGTACAAGGTAAGCACCCACTAAGTGTTAGATGTCATTGGGATTGGAATTGTTTTTTGTGAGATGTGTCCAAGGCTCACGACTAGAGAGTGGCAACCAGGGCTTTGGGCCCGCAGCCCAATGCTCTTCCCATAACACCACACTATGACCCACCTTCAAAACTAACATTAATTTTGGAGTTTGGGGTTCAAATAGAAGTTAATCTCTCAGTTGTATTTTTGATTAGCATACCAAAGAGGTACGCATTTTGGTACGTCTAATTTTCTGCATAATGACAAATAGGAAGCCAGTATTTATTGCAAGAATTCTGCTAACGCTTTCTAACATAAAAAGCTTATTATAGGGGGGCTCCATGGCTGAGTGGTTGAAGTTCCACACGCTCTGCTTCGGCAGCCTGGGTTTGGATCCCGGGCACGGACCTACTCCACTCATCAGCCATGATGTGGAAGCATCTCACATCCAAAATAGAGGAAGATTGGCATATTAGCTCAGGGCTAATCTTCCTCAAGCAAAAAAAAAAAAGAGGAAGATTGTCAAGGGATGTTAGCTCAGGGCGAATCTTCCTCACACACCCAGACAAAAAGCTTGTTATAAAGATGGCCTATTTAATCTCCTGTTTTCTATAACAAACTCACTAAGATTTTATTCTTCAGCTGTGTAAGATCCCCAACAGTCACAACCATGCCAATAGGAAATTGCCGTCAAAAAATGTTTTATCGAATGGTGGCGTGGAGAAACAATTGTGCTTCAGTGAAAAGCAATGCACTGTTGAGATTGCACCCTTCCTGGTTTTCTGATCCTAGCCTTTCATTGTCTCTGAGCTATTTTACTGCAAGTTGTAGATGACTGGTAACAATGCAAAATCATTTATATCTAGACATGTACATCCTGTCCCCAGGAGGTTCAAGTGACCTCCCCCCCCTCACAGTAGAAGAGGCCAGATTTGCCTCCATTTGTGCATTCATTTGAATATTCCTGATCTACAAATGTGCCTGTTCTTAGGTTTCTCCTTTGAACTAGTAGTTGTAATATCTTACTAGTTCCCACAGTAATAGGTTAAATAAAATCTCTAACATGTGTTCTTCTTATTTCTTTACGAGTCATGATTTTGCGTTTTTTGAAAATTATCTAACAGTGAAAAAAATCAGAGCTGATAGTTTAAATTTTTGAAATATATCACAAATATATATGGCACAAAATATGTGATATATATATATTTTGCTTGAGGAAGATTAGCCCTGAGCTAACATTCGTGCCAGCCTTCCTCTACTTTGTATGTGAGATGCCTCCCCAGCATGTTCTGATGAGTGGAGTAGGTCCGTGCCCAGGATCCGAACCTGCGAACCTGAGCCACCAAAGCAGAGCACATGGAACTTTAACCATTCAGCCACAGGGCCGGCCTCAAAAATATATTTTTAACATATTGTTTTTCTTTCTCTGTGGGGCACTGGTTTAATAATTAGTTGCTGTTGCCTTGGTCTTTATTACTTCCATCAACTTGGATTTCTGAACCAGCTTTTTTGGTCACGACTTCTTTCCACTTATTTCCAATAGAGGTTCTTAAATTTGAACAAAACGTCTCTCCCATCCAAGTTTATCCAAATAGAAATCATGAAATTTAATTTCAAAATGAATATATCAGGATCACCTATGGTGACAGGGAAGCATTATTAAAAAATTAAATGGCAATGATGGGAGTAGACTGACTTCTCATCAGAGAAGCTAAAAATGACGGACATAACACAGCTAGCAGTTATTCTTACTGCCTCCAATGTGTGTTTTTCTTCCCAACACCACCAAGCAATTAACTCAGTTCTGGGTGGACACTGACTGAGTGTGCCACAAATTGAACTCACTTCTGACACCACCTGGAGGCAGTGTCAGATCCCACAGGTTAAGGGCTCAGTCCACAAGACTGCCCCCGCGCCCACCCACTTCAGATGCTGATCACGCCCAGGTTGTTAAACGTGCTTCTGAGCAACTGGCTATGCAACTGCCTCCTTGGGTTCAATTAATTTGCTGAAGCAGCTCACAGAACTTAGGAAAACAGTTTACTTACCAGATTACTGATTTATTATAAAACGCTACAACTCAGGAACAGCCAGATGGAAGAGATGCACAGGGCAAGGTACGTGGGAAGGGGCACGGAGCTTCCATGCGCTCTCCAGGCACACCACCCTCCCCAAATCTCTGCGTATTCACCAACGTGGAAGCTCTCAGAACCCTGTCCTTCTGGGTTTTTATGGAGACTTCAGTACACAGGCATGATGGATCAACTGATTGACCAGTGGTGATTAAATTCAATCTCCAGCCCCTTCCCCCTCCCAGAGGCGGGGAGGAATGGAAGTGAAAATTCCAACCTTCTGATCACAGAGTTGGTTCCCCTGGCAACCAGTCCCCATCCTCAGGTGCTTTCCAAGTCTCTTCATTAACATAACAAAAGACACGTTTCTGCCCTCCTCGCTTAGGAAATTCCAAGGATTTTAGGAGCTCTGTGCCAGGAGGGGGATGAAGACCAAATATATAGTTCTTATTATACATCACAATGTCACACTTCCATTTTATCGTTGTGGACAAAGTCAAGGCAATTTTGTAGGTCATTTGACCGGGATCACTGTCTTTAGAGGTGGGTGGGGAGGCTTGGGTTCGATCACACCGGGTGGCCAACTCATCTGAGTTTGCCTGGGACTTTTTGGTTTTCAGTTCAGGGCAAACTAGTATGCTTAGTCATCTTAGGTCTGAACTGCTGAAAAAGGCTAACTATATTAATCATATTAAGTTTTCAATTATCTTCGTATTATAGTAGAAAAAGCATGGGCTTTGGAATCCAACTCAGGCTCAAATTCTGGCCCTGGGACTTACCAGCTGTGTAGCCTTGGGCAAATTACTTAATTACTTAACCTCTCCCAGTGCCCAGGTTAATGAGGATAACACTACATGACTCCTAAAATGGTCGTGAGAATTAACACGCGGACTCCAAAGAGGTTCATGCCTCAGCAAGCTTGCTGTCGCCATGGCTCACAATGCTGGTGGGGCTGGGGTGGGAAATGCAGGGCGCTGTGAGATGGCTAACAACAACAATGAAGATAACAGTGACAACACAACCGCCAAAAACAGCAGCAGCTCCCGTTTGTGGGGTACGGTGGGCCGGGTACTAGTCTAAAGCCTTTACCTGAATTAACTAATTTAATTCTCATTCCTCACAGAAACCCTAAGAAATAGATACTGTTGTTAACCCCATTTTACAGATGAGGAATCTGAGGCACAGAGAGGTTAAGTGACTTGCCCAAGGTCTCACCGACAATAAATGGCAGAGCCAGAGTTCTTATCATGAGCCGGGGGCCAGGTTAAATTGGAGGGGCCTCTGGGGTGTCAAACAGACAGCTAAGGCAAGTTACAGGCTCACAAGAGAGCTGAGAGCTAGGGCTCATGATGTGAGTTTCCCATCATCCCTGATCTCATGGAATTTGTTGACATGGTTGACTACTTTCTTGAAAGTTTCCCTGTCATTTTTCTGTTCTTTCCTTCCCTGATCTGTCCTACCAAGGCTCCTTCGCTACTCCTCTTCCTCTCCTGCCTCCTAGGCATGGCTGTTCTGTGAAAATCACTCTCACACAGAAACAGGCCACTGGGCGTGGGCTTTCTAGCACAGTTCTTGGGGAGTGGAATCCAGCTTATGGGCAGGTTACAGGAGGTCTCCATCCTGCCCATTCCTTAGAGCCATCTGGAAAACTTTACTGCAACTATGAGTTAAACACTAGGACGTAGCTCCAGAGATTCTGATGAAATTGGTTGGGGGTGGATCCCTGGCTTCCTCGTGTCAGTGTTTTCCTAAAAGCCTCCGAGGTGATGCTAATGTACTAATGTACCACTGCGTGAAATAAGGGCAGGGGGTTGGGAAGAAGTGACGGTAAAGTTGCAAGTAACTCTGTGAATAAGTTTAAAGCAAAGAGAAAGACAACTTGAGAGATGGCAAGAGCCACCCCTTGTAACCGCGGGCCCTCCAGGACCAGTTCAACTGACTCCATCTCTTATCAACAGAGTGATTAAGAATCGCCTTTCAGAAAATCTCCAAAGTCACGTAGGTAGAGCATGCACAAAAGGAGAAATCTTGGCCTGAAATGACCATGGAACCAAAGATCCTCTTTCCCACGGAACCCAAGGACCGGAACACAACTGGAACTTAAAAGTCGGACTCTTACCAGAAGCAAGAGGTCCCTTATTCAGGAAGATCTGGTGTTAAAATTTCTTCACCATCTCATGAAAAATGTTTAGAACCCCATCATAAAAGTTTAGAACCTCATATAAGTGTTTAAAATCTTACCATAAATGTTTGAGCCCGCCAATCAACACCTGTCCCACCAGCGTTTCTGCGTGCCAGCCTGTTCTCCCTAACCTCTTACATGTCACCCCAAATCCTGAACTAGGGAGACAGATGTGAAGGCACATGCCCCCGTCCTTCCTGCAATTGATTTCGCAGAATGCTGATTTCTCCCTCAAAGGCTGATGCTGTAATTGTCTTGTTTATGTGCATCAGAGAACCCCAATTTTGTTCGGTAGCACACTCACCATGCGCTAAACTCTAAGCCCTTAGCATACACTTTCGCATTTGACCTTCAGAACAGCCTATGACATAAGGACTATTATCAACCCCATTTTCTCCATCAGAAAACTGAGATCTAGTGAGATCCAGAAACTTGCCCAGGTCACCTCGTGGATAAGCAGAGTAATCAGGATCAAACCCTGGTAAATACAAATTAAGTTTTTTTATCAGAGAGAAGAGCATGATTATGGATGGCCAGGAGGGAGACTTTCCCACCACCAATTTGTCATCCAGTGTGACCTGTGTTGTTAATTTCCTCTTTACAGATTTATTTTTTTTATCCAAGTGGATTAAGTTTCCGTGTCTTACTTCCGTATTTTCCTCTGTACCTTCTTCCTCCCATCTACCAAAGAATAGACAGCATCTGCAAACAAGTGTGATGGTCCTCAAATGGAAAAGCACTCTTCTGGAAACTCAATGCTAGTGCTGGCAGAACTGGAACCCGCTGAAGCAGTGTGAAGGGATTTCCAGGATTCCCTGCCAGTGTCGGGATGCACCTTGGAGATGTGAACATTTTGCAAAAAGATATCTTTGGAGATCTGAAATAGCTCCTCCCTCCACTCATTTCATTTCATCTCATCTCATCTGTCCTGAGGGCAACTGTACTTTTGAAGGGTACAACTAAGATTGGGTCCCCACAAGCAGCCCCTAAGACAGAGGATTTACTGGGAAGTGTTACCACGGAGTCAGTAGGGAGGTGGGAAGAAGAACCAGGAAAGGAAGGCGCCCAGGCAAGGATGCAATATTGGGCAAATTTCCACAGGAGAGTTCCGGAGACAGTAAGGGTCACTTCTCAGAGTTGTCCCAGTCAGAGTGGAAGGGAGCTGGGGTATTTTTACCTTCTCATTCCTCAGTCCTGGGTACAGGGCTATCCTTGAGGAATACATAAATTCCCACATGCAGCTACAGTGGGTTCAGGCAGCTGGAGGCTGATCTGCATACATAGAAATGCAGGTGCTGGCTTTTGAGAGGAAACCACTCTGGAGGCACTGTGCCCCCAAATGTAAAGGGTACCAATGACATGTGAGTGGAGCACTGTCAGTGTCTGCTACCAAGTGGGAAGGGGACAATGACTTGTCCATGACACGGACAGAAAGGTATGAGAAGGGCAGTAGTTTCCTGCAGGATCTGAAAGTCAGAAGGCAAGAGGTGACAGATGAGTAGGAAGCCAGAAGCTGTGCTCCTCAAGGGAAAGAGACAAGCAGTGACCAGGACAGACTGAGGGAACGCACAGACCTCTTTACAACGCCAAACTCTAATGCACTGGGAAGGGGATCTGGTAAGACTGGACTGCACCATTCAAAGGGGCTGAGGGAATTGGTCATTTGGAAAGGGAAGAGTTATCTCTGAAAGCTGAAGAATCTGGAGACATCTGGACTACAGAAACCCGTGTCTGTATCCTCCAACAGACCAACCGCAGTACCCTCTAGTCTCACCATGCCCGCCCCATACTCCACAACAAATATCCCCCACCGCCACAACGCTGGAGAAGGCTGTGGCACAGCCTGCTGCCCACACGGGCTTTCCACGGGGGGTGGTGAGACCCCGCCCTGATGATGTAGATTCTTCCAGAGAGGTTCTGTTTATCACGCATGGGCTCAGCTAGGCTGCTGTTGTGCCTAAACAAAGATGAGCAAGATCACAAATCGCCAAAGCTCTATCTTCCATGACTGCCCCACTCCCACCCCAACCCCTCACCCTGGCAAGTCTCCTGAGAGAAATGGGGTGCTCAAAGCATCTGAGGCAAGTATCCATGCTCTTTCTCTCCACTACTGGCTAGGGCTCTGGTCTAGGATCTACATAATCCTCAAGAGCTCATTTTCCTTAAGACCTAGGCTAATGCAGACCTACAGAATTTAACCTCCAAGAGGAACATATTTGTATCTTCTGAGACGGAGACAACCCAGGGCTCTGGCCACAGGGGTTCAAAGACAGAAAGGAAAGCGACAGAAAAGAAGATCCTATGGAGTCGGGGTTGGCAAACTTGTTCTGTAAAGGGCAAGATAGTAAATAATTTAGGCTTTGGAGGCTGTATGGTCTCTGTCACAACTACTCAACTCTGCTGTTGTAGTGCAAAACCAGTTATAGATACCTGCACGAATGAGTGTGGCTGTGTTCCAATAAAACTTTATTTATGGACTTTGAAATTTCACTTTCGTATAACTTTTATGTGTCAAGAAATGTTCTTCTTTTGATGTTTTTCAACCATTTAAAAATGGAAAACCCATTCTCAGCTCCTAGAATGTACAAAAACAGGCTGTGGGCAGGCTGTGGCCCACGGACTGTAGTATGCTGATTGCTGCTGTAGAAAGAAAAGCAACTACCCCATCCAGTTCTAGCTGTACGTTCTCTGTTTCTGCCATCGCACATTTCCACATCTTAGCAGACCAGCCTTGAGGTGTGATGTGAAAAGACCATTTGTCCTCGGCTATGGTCAGTTTCTCTTTTTGGATTAAGAGCTGGTAGACACCTAACTCCTCTTGGAAGTTAAATTGTGGGACCAAATCGGTCACTGTTTGGTGGAATTTTAAATTTAAAAACATTAAATTGCAAACTGAAGGAAGGTATTTCCAAAAACTTAATGAAGCCATTCCAAATATATTCTTTTTTTTAACTTGAACCAGAACACAAAAATATCCTGGAAACTGAACCTTAACTGAATAAGCATGTCAGTTGGTCTGAGTCTTTGGAGAAAGAAGATACAGAAAACAACAAAACCATTAACACTTATCTGCGGAAGCTCCTCAAAGACAGAACAGTAGTTGATCTAAAGTGAAAGTGTCAAACATTTAACTGGGCGTTAAACATTTTGAGTGTGAGGGCCTCATCAGGGATCAGAGGCAATGTTTGATTTCCCATCAAAATGCCTTTCCCACTGTACACCCAGAAGAGATGACTGTCATTTCAGTAAATGCTCTGTCCTTAGTGTCTGAGAAAAAGGAAAGTCAGATTAAAATGACTCTTAAAAGTTACAGTGAGTTGTATATGACACAAAAAATATAAAGTTTTTGCAAATGTCAGCATCAGGGTATTATAAATGTTGACATTCAAAATCAATCACCTAAGCAGCTGAAAGCAGCTCATAGGATGCCGTGGGGTTTAAATTGCCAGAAAGAACATATACTTGGTGAGAAACCTAGTAGCAGGCAGGTTATAGTTCCAGACTTTAGGGAGTTTAAAGGATTTTTTTGGGGGGAGTTTGGAGTTTGCTGAGACAGGACTGGTGTTTTAAATAAAATATGCATTTTGACAGCAGCCCACACTATATGTTACAAAGATGCTGTTTTGAGTTTAGAGCTGTAGAGTTGAGGGTCTTTTTTTGCATTTAATTCCGGAGAAGCACAGGACAGAGCATTCACCCTAAAGTCTAAGCCGCAATAGTGGTTCTAAAGAAGACCACACCAAGGTGTCCTGTTCACTCCTAGAATTGGAGTCCAGGGACTGTAATCCGTAGGTATGGAGAGCCTGGACTTTGTCGCAAAAATGAAGGCTTTCAGGTTCTGGCAGTAGGAATTGAGAGGAAAGGGTCAAAGGAGTAAAAGAACAACATTTAATAACAAAATGGATATAAATGATAAAAGAGCAAGAACAAAAGTCGAAGATGATCCTACAGTTTTCATTTGGGAACCTCCCGCTGATAGAACGCAAGTAGTTAGAAAAGGCATCACATTTGTAGGAGAAAGATGGAGTCTAGTCTTAAATAGGTTCAGCTAGAAATAAGAGAAACTTAAGAGTGACGTCCTGTGTATATCTGGAAGCATGCAACTAGGCTTCAGATAAGAAGTTGGGACTGATCTGCATTAAAAATAGTTATCCACAATCTTAGAGCATTCTTTGAAAGGTAAAGTGAATCAAAATTGATTTTCTTTTTAGGAGTTTGAGAAGAGACTGAACCATGATTTAAAAACAAAAAAAGATTGGGATTTATTGACTAGCAGCAGTATATCCCCTAAAGTTGTTAGTAATGGTGTTGAAAATATTAAACAGAATAACTTCTGGCAGTATGTAATTTCACTGGCAGCAAATCCCTTTGAAGAACAGTGGCATTTATTTCCAAGAGCGAGATGTAGCCCGGGCCCTTGATACAGACATGATATAGACACAGTCCCTCTGAGAACAGATGTAGTGAGTCTTGGTGAATCCGTGCAGACCCTGTGGAACACTGAGGTATAGGGAGTCCCCTGACTGTGTCTTAGGAACTTGCCTTCATGCATTTGGGCCTTAGCAAAGACTGTGAAGCTCATGTGCAGTGCTGGCGGGGAGCCAAGTGAAAGTCTCCAGGCACAGCTGGAGAGTGGTGAAGAGCAAAGTTGAGAAAAACAAATTCTCCCAGTTGCCAGGTCAAATAACTCTTCTATTCAAAAACCCTTCTAGGGCTTCACATTTCACTTAGAAGAAAATGCCAACTCCTCCGGCCTAAGAGGCAGTGCAATCCAGCCCCCACATCCAGTCCTACCCTTCTGCCCCTCACTCACACGTCTGTGCTCCTCACACTGGTCTTCCTCTGTTCATTCCAATCGCAGCTTACTTTGCTCTTCCCATCATCTGGACAACTCCTTGTCCTGACCTTTACGTGCTGCGTCTTTCTCATCATACAGGTCTCAGCTAAAATGTCACCTCCTTAGAGAGGTCTTTCCTGACGATCACATCTGAGGTTGGATCCTGAGCTCTCGATCTGTACTGTGCACAGCGATCTCCTGTCACAATGCAGGCTTAGACTCAGTGGTTTTAGGGGGTAGAGCCAAAATTCTGCATTTCTAACAAGCTCCCGGGCAGCACCACCACTCAATCTCTATTACACTACCTTGTTTCATTTTATGTTTCTTACACTTTGAAATTATCTGTATATGTATTGGATTGTTCATTGGTAGGTTGATCTATTCGTTTACTAGAGGGTAAATTCCATAAGAGTAAGGACTTGTTTTTTGCACTATTCTTCTTCTTTATTCTTTTTGTCTTTGTATCCTCAGTGTTAGAGTTCTCTGGTGATCTGATCAAATAAGTCAAAAACAATTACAGTTTGCCTATCTGAGTCATATCTCCCTGTGATAATCCGCTCCTGGTTGAACATACTGATCTAGCTACAACACTGCCTAGATTCTGGCCTACAGCAGGGCCAGGCTCAATATGATTTCAGATTCGCTCGGCTAAAATAGGACTCTGGTGGAGAGAGTTACACTTCAGTAAAGTGAAGAGAGAAAATCTGCCAGGTCCTCTTATCAGGAGATTCAGCTTCAATATTCTGCATTGAAGGGATAATCCTCCAAATGAGACATATGGTCCACAGCGCAGGTCCTCCAGTTTCTGTTGAAGCTGAGGATGGTCACGGTCTCCTCATCATTCAATTTAAAGTCAAAGGCCTGAAATTTCTCAATAATGCATGTCAGTGTCACAGACTTGGGGATTATAACCACATTCCTCTGGATATGGAACTGGATCAGAACTTGGGCTATGAATTTTTTGCTCTGCAGCAATCTCCTTAATCGCGGAATCTTCCAGTAGGGAAAGGTCCTCTAGCTTGGCCCAAGGTCTCTCCAGAGTCCCCAGGGGGTTTCAAGCTCTAACAATGACGCCCTTGAGTGGCAGCACTGGATCTGTTTTTCCTGTGTGAGGCATGGGTGACACTCAATCTGATTAGCCACCAGTTTGCATTTCAGTCTAGGTTTGGTCAAGAGCCTTTCCGATCTGGAAGTGGTTGAAGTTGGAGATTCCAGTGGCTTTCATCAGCTCCTCATCCACCAGCTCCTCCGTGGTCTTCCAGGCATCCAAGAATGTTACTTTACTGCTGAGGACATTGCCTTTATTGTCTTTGGGGAAACAGTCCTTCCCAGGCTGTAATCCCTGTGACCAATAAGACAGATGTCTAGATAGTCCAGTTTGAGATCCTTGAGTGTCTTCTGACAAGCTTTGCTCATTAGGCTTCTCTCAAAGAAGGTGGGCCATAACTTGCTGCTGCTGAAGAGGTCTCCCTGCTTCACAGCCTTCTCTTGGATGCCTCCCTCCTCCTCATTCTTATTTTGATAGATACAGGCACAGCTGATGTGGTGATTTCCTGGATCAATGGCCACCTTCACAGGCTCCTTGACTTTGCCTGGGGGAGACTGCCAGGTGCCCAGGTTCACAGTGGACATCTTGGCTTTGGTACTGAGCTCCACAAAGGTGGCTGTGGTTGGTGCAGAAACAGTTCTGAGCAAGCAGATGTCTTGTGCCCTGGTTAAGGGGATGGGCCCTCAAGTAGGGACTTTGTCCAGCAGGTTCACTTTTGTATTCTCAGCAGTAAACACAGGACCTGGCAGGGCACAGATGCTCCTTAAGTACTGCTGAATGAATGATGTTTTTCAAGATTCATTAATTGCTTTATCCCTTCAGTACCTGCTTACTGACTGTGTTGGCAACTGCTCCTTTGTACAGCGGGATCTAGACTGTAAGTGATAGGGCAGTGCCGCTCAAGAGCCAATACAGGAACAGCTAGTTACTGGTCCAGGCTGAGATAAGAAGCTTGTACTAGAATGTAAATCTGATATGTCACTCAGCACAGTGTTTAGTTAGGATGACTTTTTTTTTCATAGCAAGACTTTCTTGATGAAGGAAATTGCTTTCACTTCTGGCACAGTTCCTTATCTCATCATAGAACAGTATGAACTTGCACCTGTGGGCAGGCTGCATTATGACTAGCACTGATATAGAGAATAGATAGCTTAATAAGATATACTTTCCAACTTCATAAAACACATTGGTAAGGGAAATATACGCTTTAAGACATAACTACAAAATATTGTGTCAAGTGCTATAATGGAGAATTGTGGGAGAGAATTGAAAATTGTGAGAGAAACAAGAGTTGTGGGAGAAAACAGAATGGTGAAAGAGAATGGAGAACTATCAGACACACAAGAGAATTGTAAGAGTGAATGTAGAATTTTGAGAGAAAATGGAGAAGTGTAAGAGAAAATGGAGAAGTGTGTGGGAGAATGGGGAATTCTAAGAGAATTGGAGGATGGTGGGAGGTACAGGGAATTTGGAAGAGACTGGGAATTGTGAGAGAGAATGGGGAATTGTGAGAGCTGCATAGAACTGTGGAAAGGATAGGGAATCATGAGAAACACAGAATTCTGGGAGAGCTGGGAATTGTGGGAAAGAATGGAAATTGTGGGAGAGAACAGAGAATTGGGAAAGAGAATGGAGAACTATCAGAGAAAAGAGAATTGTGAGAGAAAATGTAGAATTGTGAGGGAGAGTGGGGGAGTTGAAAAATAAATCAGAGAACTGCAAAAGAATGGGAATTGTAGGAAAGAATGGAGAGTTGTTAGAGAGGAGAGAATTATGAAAAAGAATAGAGAATTGTCAGCGAGAAAAGAGAATTGTCCGAAAATATCTAGAATTGTGAGGAAGAATGGGGAACTGTAAAAGAATACAGTAGTCCCCCTTTATCCACTGTTTCACTTTCTGCAGTTTCAGTTACCTGTGGTCAAGAATGGCCCAAAAATATTAAATGGAAAATTCAAGAAATAAACAATTCATAAGTTTTAAATTGCATGCCGTTCTGAGTAGCATGATGAAATCTCATGCCATCTCTCTTGGGATGTAAATCATGCTTTTGTCCAGCGTATCCACACTGTATATGCTACCAGCACATTAGTCATCTAGTAGCTGTCTGGATTATCAGATTGATTGTCATGATATTGCAGTTCTTATGCTCAAGTCACCCTTATTTTTCTTAATAATGGTCCCTAAGTACAAGAGCAGTGGTGCTGGCAATTCAGGTATGCCAAAGAGAAGCCACAAAGTGCTTCCTTTAAGTGAAAAGGTGAAAGTTCTCAACTTAATAAGGAAGGAAAAAAGGTCATATGCTGAGGTTGCTAAAATCTATGGTAACTTTTATTAAACTATATTGTTATAATTGTTCTATTTTATTATTAGTTATGTTGTTAACCTCCTACTGTGCCTAATTTGTAAATTAAACTTCATCTTAGGTATGTATAGGAATAAACAGTGTATATGGGCTTTGATGTGATCTGCAGTTTCAGGCATCCACTGGGGGTGTTGAAATGTATCGTATCCCCTGCAGATAAGGGGATACTACTGTACAGAGAATTGTGAAGAGAGAAAATTATGAGAGAGACTAGGAATTATGGGAGGCAAAGAATTGTGGGAGCCACATGTAATTGTGGGAAGAATAGGGAATTGTGGGAAAGAATAAGAATTATGAGAGAGAATGGAGAATTGTGAGAGAATAGAGTTCTGGAAGAAAACAAGAGAATTGTGAAAGAGAATTGAGACCTACCGGAGAGAAAACAAATTGCAAGAGAGAATGTAGAATTGTGAGGGAGAATGGGAATTGTAAAAGAATACAAGGAGTTGTTGGAAAGACTGTGAATTGTGGGAAAGGCAAGGAATAGTGAGGGAGATGGAGAATTGTGGGAGGGATAGGGAATTGTGGGAGACAATGGAATTGTGGGAGAAGCAGAGGATTGTGAGAAGAATTGTGGGAGAAATGAGCTATTGTGGGAGATGCGGAGAATTGTGGGATGTATAGAAATTGCAGGAGAGAATGGGGAATTATGGAGACAATAGAACTGTAGGAGAGCCAAGAATTGTAAAAGAGAATGAAAGAGATATACAATATGGAAGAGATTGGGGATTTTGAGAATTGCGAAAAAGCAAGGAATTGTGGGAGAGAATGGCATTCTGGGAGAAATGGGGAATTGTGGGAGAAAAAGAGAATTGTGGGACACCAGAGCATTACGGGAAGTATAGGAATTGTGGGAGAGAATGGGGAATTGTAGGAGAAGCAGAGAATTCTGGGAGAGAAAGGGGAATTGTGGGAAAAACAGAACTGTGGGAGAAGCAGGGAATTGTGGGAGAAGCAGGGAATCATGGGAGCAATAGAGAAGTGCAGTAAAAATAGGGAATTGTGGGAGAGATCAGGAATTGTGGGAGAGAATAGAATTGTTAAGGAGACAGGAATTGTAAAGAATATGAATAATTATGGAAAAAATGGACCGTATAGGAGAGACGGATTTATGGAAAATCAAGGAATTGTGGGAGAAATAGAGAATTGTGGGACAACGGAATTGTGGGAGAGAAAGGAATTGTGGGAGAGAAAGGAATTGTGGGATAGAGGGAATTATGGGAGAAATGTGGAATTGTGGAAGAAACAGAGAATTGTGGGAAAACAGAGAATTGCAGGAGAACCAGAGAATGTGGAGATCCAGAGTAGTATGGGAAGTATAGGAATTGTGGGAATGTACGGGAAATTGCAGAGAGAATCGAATTTGAGGGGGACAGGAATTGTAAAAGAATATAAAGAATGTGGAAGAGGTAGACAATATGGGAGACTGGGCATTGTGGTAAAGCAAGGCACTGTGGGAGAAATAGAGAATTGTGGGAAAATAGAATTGTCGGAGAGAATGGAATTTTGGGAGAAGCAGAGGATTTTGGGAGAAGCAGACGATTGTGAGAATTGTGGGAGAAAAGGGGAATTGTGGGAGATGCAAAGAATTGTGGGAAGCATAGGAACTATGGGATGTATAGGAATTGCAGGAGAGAATGGGGAATTATAGAGAGAATAGAACTGTGAGAGAGCTGGAATTGTAGAAGAATATGAAGAATTATGGAAGAGATAATACAGAAGAGATTAGGGATTATGGAAAAGCAAGGAATTGTGGGAGATAGAGAACTGTGGGAGAGAATGACATTCTGGGAGAAATGGGTAGTTGCGGGACAAAAAGAATTGTGGGAGAAACAGGGAATTGTGGGAGAAACAGGGAATTGTGGGACACCAGAGCATTATGGGAAGTATAGGAATTATGGGACAGAATGGGGAATTGTGGGAGAAACGGAATTGTGGGTAAAGCAGGGAACTGTGGGAAAGGCCAGGAATTGCGGGAGAAATAGAGAACCACAGGAAAAATGGAATTGTGGGAGAGATAGGGAATTGTGGGAGAGAATAGAATAGTGAGGGAGACATGAATTGTAAAAGAATATGAAGAATTGTAGAAGAGGTAGACAATATGGGAGAGACTGGGCATTGTGGAAAAGTAAGGAATTGTGAGAGAAATAAGAATTGTGGGAGGGTGCTGGCCCCATGGCCGAATGGTTAAGTTCGTGCGCTCCGCTGCAGGCAGCATAGTGTTTCGTTGGTTTGAATCCTGGATGCTGACATGGCACTGCTCATCAAACCATGCTGAGGCAGCGTCCCACATGCCACAACTAGAAGGACCCACAGAGAAGAATATACAACTATGTACCGGGGGGCTTTGGGGAGAAAAAGGAAAAAAATAAAATCTTTAAAAAAGAAAAAAAGAATTGTGGGAGAAAATGGAATTGTGGGAGAAAGGGAATTGTGGGAAAGCCAAGGAATTGTGGGAGAAATAGAGAACCGTGGGGAAAAATGGAACTGTGGGAGAGACAGGGAATTGTGAGAGAGAATGGTGTGGGGGAGGAAGACACTTCCTCTACCCACTCTAGGTCTTTCTGGCTGGTCTATGAATTAAACTGACATGAGACAGAATAACAGGAGAAAACCAAACAAAGCTTCATAACACGTAGACATGGGAGAAACCCAGGAAAGCTGAGCAACTCACCAGAATGGCCAAAGCTGCCACCTTAAATACTATCTTCAGCTAAAGACAAAGGAGGATGAGGGGGTGGTAGTTTGGGGCTTCAAAGGGGAGAATGGCAATTCACATGGAAATAGAAAAGCAAATGTTTGGTAGACAGAACTGTGGTGAGAATGGTCTCAGCAAGGACCTTCACGGTCTACCAATACCCAGAGTTATCTGGTGATGGCCTGTCCTGGGGACAGGACTTTTATCTTCAATTCTTTCAGGCAGTTGGGGGGAAGGTTAAAGTTTCTTTCAGAATCTTTTGTTCTTAAAAATAATCAAGGCAAAGAGACACATTTTTGGGGTGGCCAATTCTGATCCCCTAAAATGGGGAATTGTGAGGGAGACAGGAATTGTAAAAGAATATGAAGAATTGTGGAAGAGGTAGACAATATGGGGGAGACTGGGAATTGTGTAAAAGCAAGGAGTTGTGGAAGAAATAGAGAATTGTGGGGAAAATTGAATTGTGGGAGAGAATTGAGTTGTGAGAGAGAATGGAATGGTGGAAGAAATGGGGGATTGTGGGAAGTATCAGAATTGTGAAAGAGAATGGGGAATTGTGGGAAAGACAGGAATTTTAAAATAATGTGAAGAATTGTGGGAGAGAGAGAATACGGGAGAGATTGGGAATTGTGGGAAAGGCAAGGAATTGAGGGAGAGAGAGGGAATTGTGGGAGAGAATGAAGAACTGTGAGAGAGACAAGGAATTGTGGCAGTTGGGAGAAATACAAAAGCAGCATTGATAAAGATGAGGAACTTATTTTACCATGACCAATCGTGAATTCAGTTTGCAACTCTGAGAGAGCTGCTGATTTTAACTCTGCTAAACTCTCGGGTCTGACAGCAGCAGTTCCTATTACATTACCATGGATTGGCAACCTCCTAGGCACTGCCTCGTCCATTCCAAGGTCTAGGATTATTATTCCAGACCCTCTCCAACCTCCTCTCCTCCCAGGGCTTGCGCTGCCTCAGTCAGAAAGCCAGACACAGTGGGTTAGTGCTCTCAGCTTTGCTAGACCTGAGACTTACCCTTCAGAGCCCGAAATGAGGTCTGACTTAGACCCCTGCAAGACACTCATTTTTCAAGTCATTTTCTGTTGTCAGTCCAGAAAGAAAAGGAACAGAGAGTGACATTTTCCCTCTTTCGTATGTAGTTTCCATTAAATGCTAGAAAGTCTGCTCATTCATCAGGAAATGACCCATTTATCACTTTCACGAATAAATGTAAGGAGAATGATCGTTTCAGTATAGAAGTGTTATAAATATAAATCATTGGCTTTGGAATGAAAAAAAAATCTTTGCTTGCCTCTGGCCAAGGGCTTCGTCTTGCTGCTTTTAGACATCGGTGGTTTCCTAAGTGTTTATAATTCTAACCAGGGAGAGCTCCTGGATGTAACTCAGGACTTTTCCACTTCTTGGGCTATAATACTTTCCATATGTTGGTGTAGAAATGTTGTACTTCTGTCAGCAGCCTTTTTTCCCTTAAAAAGCCATCACCTTTAAAAAATATTAGGGATATTTTACTTTTTTAAGTTCGAAGAACACTGTAATGTTACAGATGGTTACTCTCTCTTTGAGGTACTTTTGTGTCTACACACACACACACACACACACATATATGGACTTTTTAAAGACTTTGTTATCTTTAACTGAATGCTGACCATCATCGGAAACAAGAGTGGTTAAATTAATTCCTCTTCCCAGGGGCAAATGAGTAAAGGCAAAGTGAGAATTCGATTCCACATTATCGTAAAAAGCCGGGCGCTGGAGGAGAGAAATGGTTGTCAGTCAAGTTAGAGGTGAGTGAGTCACCGTCCAGCTTTGATGGCAACAAGCCAAGCACAGGACTCAATCAACACTGTAAAGCTCAATGTCCAAATCAACCAAGGAGAATCACATTTTCATTGTTTGGCTGCTTATTATGAGTCAATCCACTTTTCGATGTTGTTTAAAAACTTTTAGGGAAAATGGTAATACTTCCTCAGTACAAAGGAATTCAAAAGATGCAAAAGCATGTAAGGAAAAAGTTGGCCTCCCCCTTGCCAGTCCTCTAGTCATTCAGTATCCTCTCCTGGAGATAAGATTGTCACCACTTCCTACATAGAGATGATTCGTTTTCAAAATAAACATGAGTCTTGAGCTCAAACTGTTTTTCACTGATATTATTCAGTATTTGATGTAGTAAAATTCGATTCCAACCAAATCATTTGCAATGAACTGAACTGAGACATGACCTGGATTTGTGTCGCCCCACAATGAGCACAAAGTAGTAAGTCAGTGGGCACCTTTCAATGTGAGACCACCGAGTTGGCGACTTCTACGCCAGGGAAAACTTTTTGGGTCAGTTTCAATCTATAAGTTGCTCTCCTGCAACTTTAACCTTTTGCAACAACTTCAGTGCAACTTAGGCAAAGCCCAGATGTCCTGAAATTCTACAGTACAGAGAGAGACAAAAGATGTGCTGAGCCAACAGAGACGGACCAGCATTTTCCAGGCTATATTAAAGGAGAGATGTCATTTCCTGGAACTTCTTAACTGTGCTCTAACAACTAGGGACTAAATCTTAAAAACACAGTCAACAAACGCTATACACTCCATGAACAGAAATCACAGAAGAAGAGACTAAGACTTATTGTAATTGGGGCAGACAGAGCACCTGGATATAAGAAAGTAACCATCCTGATGAGGCTGGCATGAAATGTCCAACACTGTGGGGGCATGAGACAGGAGGGAAGGCCCAAGGTCCACAATCAGGCCCACAAACAGAGGCAAGAATCTTGATAGGGTCATGGGTTAGTACTGGTCCTTGTGAACATTCTCCATGATGTTAAATGTTCCAGGATTTTACTAGGGGAAATCCCCTGGGAGAAAATGTGGAGGACACTGGGGAGGGCTGGAGTGTCATCAGACCCCACCGCAAGTCTGACCCTGAGCGAAGGAGAGCGGGAAGGCAGGTTGGTGGAAGCATCCTAGACTGCGGCGCAGACTAAGGAGGGTTCGAAAGCTGCTGGGAAGTCTTGGAGCCTAAGTCCACTATTAAAGACAAATCGTGGCTCCCAGCAACAGGCTGCCTCAGTGTCCGACTGCACCCTGTCATTGGCAGGGAGCGCGGCATGGGCTGGGGGGCCTCAGCACAAACACTGTGATGGATTTCCCAGCACAACTGCTGGGGCCCTCGGTCACCTACGCTCCTACAGTTAAAGGTCTGCAAGGAGATATACTCTTATGGCCGTCATAGATATTTCTCTCAGGCCTTCCTGTTTATGAATCAACCATTTCCATCTGAGGCTGACTTGGCAGCTGATGTCCTCAGCAGTCCATCTCCAGCCTCGTCCTGATCAATCTCTACTGACTAAAGCTAACAATTTAGAAAGCTGTATATAGTTCGCTTCTGTGGGTTTAATTATTTTGACTAACTTTTCTGTTGTCATTAAGACATCTTCAGTAAAACAACCCTTTCAATTATTGTTAAAGAGAATTGGACTGGTGAACTTTGGCAGTTGGAATCAAGTTTCTGGTATTCAGAAGAGGCAGATGAAGTTAACAAATGCTCTGTACAACCTGGGTCCTGAGAAGGCCTGAATTTTGGGGTGTGTAAGCATTGCCTAAGCCCCTGCAGGGCAGAAGGCCATGGCCGGAATATGACGGAGCAGTAGCACGCTGATGAGGGGGTAGTAAAAGCAGACTCCTGGCTGGGGCTGAAAACGTGTATTAGGAAAAGGAGCAGACCCCAGTGGCGAGAGAAAATTCCCCAACTGTGCCAACTTGTTCTCCGTCTGCCCTTAACAAGGGCTGGTGTGATCGAACCACAGGGCTTCAGTAAAACCCCTTTGAGCAGAGGATTAGGAATCTGTCTGCACATACCGGGGCTTGAGTTTCTCTCCTGTTTCATGATTTGTTATAGTTTATATGAGAAGCTGAGATTGGGAAACTCAGCACATCCGTGGGAATGGAACACAATGCCTGCCCGTGAAATTCAACCCAGAGAGATATGGGCGGTTTCTGCAGCGTGGTGTGCCGGCTTAACCCACTCGGCTCCCCTCGTATCTGTGGGGGTGAAACTCAGAACCCAGTTAGCGAAGCCCCTGGGAACACTTCTAATCTCTCAGTGCTTCCATCCAAGTGTCAATAAACACTGCCCAAGATGTCTTTCTACACCCAGAGCCATTTTGGAAGAATTCTAAACTGTAGCAAGAGAAGAAGTTTCTGGAATTTGTGGTCTACTTATCCATTTAAAATTTATCTAAATTTTTGTATTTGTTTACATTTTTAACTTATTTTGGGATAGATAAAATTCAAAACTATAAAAGGACATGCCATGAAAAATATGCCATTCCTTGTCTCTCCAATGACAATACTGAACTCTACCTGAGCCATGTGCTCCTGGAGAACAGCAGAAGTTGAGAAATGCCCCTATGCTTACCTCCAAGAACCAGCTGTCCCCATGGGACTTTGATTAAACTTGTGACTAACCCTCTTGTTTACCTAACACAAGGCTAGACACAAACTGTCCAAATCCCCATTTTTCTTTGCCTTAAAAATGATTCGTTGAAACTGTTTTGTCCCCACTGATCAGTCGGAGCAGAATGCTTGTTAACCAAAGTTGGTTGAAGCTCCTCTCCTTCCCCTCGATGTTGGAACTTTGGCCCCCCCAGCCCAAGCCAGCAGACAGTCCTCCTAAGGACAGGCTGGCCTCAGGGGACACCATTCTCTGAGCGACTGTCCCATGGTGCCACTGCGTTCATCCCACTTCCTCACCCCAGTTCTTTCTCTCCTTGCTTACTCCTCCCTATGAAAGAAAACCTGTTTTGCCTAACGGTGGAGAGCTTGCAGATGGAAGCTGGGCGAGTTCTCCCTATCCCAATGGTCTCTCGCACCCCCATGCAATAATCCTTTCAAATAAAGTCTAATTACTAGGTCTGGATTTGCTTTTCATTCGACACTAGTCTCCCAATTCTCCTCCCTGGAGGCAGCCACTGTTCCCAGTTTCTTACACATCTTTACTAGACAGTCTGTATTTATAAAAACATGTTTGTAAATATTTTCATCATGTCTACCTTCTTTATTTCCATGGAGCAGTGTAGTTTCCAGATTATTCCCTGTTAGCATACATGGATGACCTTACTGTGTTTAAAGTCTGTGGAGTCTTCGATGGCATTTTACGGATGCACCATCATTTACTCAAACAGTCCCCTAATGGTGGCACTTAGGTTGTTGCACAAACTTAATGCAATGAATTTTGCATCTTTTGTCATTTTGCACTTGTGTGAGTACGTTCACAAGAGAAACACCTAGCTGGGGAATTCTGGCTCAGGCACATGGGTATTTTGAAGTTTGGTAGATAGTGCTGGGTTGTTGACCTAAGAAGCCAGGCCACACCACAGACCAATGAAATCACAATCTCTGGGGCAGGGGGGAAACCAAGTCATTTCAGGATTTTTCAAAGCTGCCCAGGTGATTACAATGTGCAGACAAGGCAATTACCTTAGAAATTGGCAGTTATACATGATCTGTTCTATTATTATCTACCTCTTTTTAAAAGTGAAAATATAGGGGGAAAATGATTATTTAAGAGTTCCAACTGACAAATAAAAATGGCAAGCAATAGGATATATTGGAGTATACGAGGAAGCCATTTGGTATAAACCTAATTCGGCCTGACTTTGTTTTTTCCAAAAGGGCCTGACTGTGGCTGTTGTGCACGCACTGCATATCTGCTTAGACATTTCCTATGGCTAGAACAAAGGCCCTTGAGATAAAGGTGCAACTTCCCCCAACATTGGCATTTCCTTAGGGATAAGCATCTTTCCTTAGGCTAGGAACTGATTGCTGCACTCACCTTTGACCACCCAGCTCACCTGTGACCACTCAGCTGGAGACAACAGACTGCCACCCTGCTGTGTTCACCGAGACAGCAGACCTGCCTGCTGTTTCCATCAATCGCTGTGCCGACAGAGCAGTCTTGCGACTATTGTAAAAGGGACATTTCAATCCTATGTGAAACATCCTCTCTGGGGGTACATAACCACTCTGTGCACCCCACTTCTTCGGTGCCCTTTCTTCCTTAGGGAAGAAAGGCCCCGGGTTATAATCCTCAGATTTAAGCTCAGAATAAACTCACCCAAATTTTCATTTATAGATTGGTTATGGATTATTTTCGTCGACACAATGAACCTTCTGCCTTTTAAAATTTCTCTAAGTTGGGGTAAATAGAGTAGACTTGTTTGGTACCATTTAATGTTGGGGGGACAAACGGGGTCGCTTTGGCCCACCCACCCTTTGGCAGTCTGTATGAAAACTTGCGTTTAACCCTACCTACGTTTGTCTTATTCATCCCATTTCTTAACCATCCAAAGATTTCCCCCTGCGGGGACGAGTCCTGTGCTTCTCCACTTTGTTTCCTTTGTCTCACTCCGATCAATAGTCTTTTATTCATTTTATTTCTTAATAACCTTTAAAAATTTTCCACCTTGGGAAGAGTCCCTGACTCTCCCCTGGGCCCCTTCCCATTCTCTTGTTAATTCACCTAATGTTTTTATTAGCATCTGTAGGACCCCCGAGGGGAAGCTGAGACAGCAAATTCAAGAAAGCTTCCTGAACTGTTTTTCGGTTTTGCAGCAATAAGGTTATATGACGTGCTCCTGTGAAAGGGGCCCCCTTAACCACAGCATTTCCCATGACCTGGGTAACAGGCATGCTCAGTGGGCGAATATCCTGGTCAGCATAAAGCCAGTCCCACGTGGCTTGCATAGGAAGCAGATTAGCTGCTTTATCTGCGGTGTTTCACCCGGCATTCATAGGGGAAGACAGTCTCCCTTCTCAGGGTAAACAGGCCTTACAGAGGCTTTTATCCAGTCCACCAGGCTGGCTTGTCCCTCAGGACTAACCTCCCGTGTGTCTGGATCACATATAGCCATCTGTGATTGTTCCACAGTGAGCTGTGTGTCCGGTATCAACCCAAACATGCTCTTCCACTCTGCAGCATTCAGAACCAGACACTCCTCCTAAACCAGTCACTGCCACAATCCATCTTAGCACAGCTTCAAGATGCTGGTGATACCGACGCACAAAAGCAAGCATTCCTTCACACTATACCCAGGCTCTCAATAGTTTCTTGGTTTTGCCTTCCCCCTACATTCACTACCTTCTTGGTGACTAGAGGTCTTAGAGGTATTTTCTGTAGTCCCTGCATAATTTTTCCCTTGGGGGGTGGCTTTTGAGGCTAGTGGCCAAAGCTCAATCTCACTGAAATTTGAGCTTGGTCTGGCATCAAGATCTGAACCAGCATGCTCTTTTAATTTCATGTTAGCTATTACAGATAGCAATAACCAAGGGATTGAAAATTTTACCTTTGTCTTATCACTGTAGTTTGTATTTCCTTATGCATCCAGTGAACCAACTCCTCAGGAGTGAGATCCGTCTCTGAATTCCACTGCTAACTTTCACCTTTATAATTCAGGAACAGCCAGGTGGACAAGATGCACAGGGCAAGGTATGTGGGAAGGGTTTGGAGCTTCCCTGCCTTCTCCAGGTGCCACCGTTCCCGACTCTCCACGTGTTCACCAACCCGGAAGCTCTCCAACCAGTCCTGTTGGATCTTTATGGAGCCTTCATTGCATAGGCATGATTCATTAAATCATCGGCCATTGGCCAGAGGTCAGGGGGGTGGGATTAAAAGTTCCAACCCTCCAATCACATGATTGGTTCCCCTGGCAACCACCCCCATTCTTAGGTGCTTTCCAAAAGTCACCTCATTAACATAACAAAGACACCTTTGTTATTGCTCTCAGCCCTTAAGAAACTCCAAGAGTTTTAGGAGCTGTATGCCAGGAATGGCACCAAAGACTATTAAATATATATTTCTTATTATAAATTACAATATCACACTCAGGCAGAAGCTTTTTTAAAAGACAGCCTAAATCCTATTGCTACTATCCTAGAAACTTTAAATGGTTCCCCATCCTCTTCTGCAAGGTTGAGTTCTTTATAAATCGTCAGATTCCTGGACCCAATGCCTTGGGCTACAGAAGAACCTCTGGGGTGAAGTCATGAGCGGCCAGCAGAGTGCCTGACATATTCTAAGGCCTCTACATATATTTGTTGAATGAATGAATGGATGGATCACACATTTATATGATTTAGCTGGGCTGCTATTGGAATCACCTTGTGGTGATTTTTTAAACAATACTGGCGCTCAAGGTTCCCACTGGACCAATTAAATCAGAATACCTGGGGGTGGGGGCTGGCCATCTCTGGTGATCAATTCTTTAACAGAGCTGAGTACCATTTTATCCTACCTTATCCGCCAGCGCAAACTCACCTGTGAGCTGCGTTTCCACACCCTTCTTTGGTATGAACTGATTTGTCTTTCACTTTCATTTAATTTTGCTACTCTTGTAGATTTGTTCACCTCCCTTTCTCCCTCTAGATCTGTGCTGTCCAATATGGTAGCTACTGGCCACACACGGCAATTAAAATTTAAAATAAAACAAAAAATTTAGTTCATCAGTTGCACCAGCTATGCTTCAAATGCTCAAACGCAAATGGCTATTTACATTAAAATGAAGTTAACTGTTGCGCCGGCCAGGTTGCGCAGTGGTTAAGTTCACACATTCTGCTTTGGTAGCCTGGGGGTCGCCGGTTCGGATTCTGGGTGTGCATATGGCACCACTTGACAAGCCATGCTGTGGTAGGCATCCCACATATAAAGTGGGCACGGATGTTAGCTCAGGTTCAGTCTCCCTCAGCAAAAAGAGGAGGATTGGCAGCAGTTAGCTCAGGGCTAATCTTCCTCAGAAAAAAATAAATGCAGGTCTTTCCAAGCTTAGGTTTCTTTACTTGAAAAATCAGTGGTCCATCCTGCAATAAAGAACCTTCAAAAAAAATGAAATTAATTAAAATAAAATAAAATTCCATTCCTTAGTCTCACACTTTTAGTGTTTAATAATCACATGTAGATAGCAATTACCATATTAGACAAAACGGACCAAATGAGGGCTAATGGTGATGAGGATCCAGGCTGCCCCAGGGAGAGAAGCCCAGGGTGTCCTGCGATACACGCCGATCTTTATCACCCTCTGGGAAACACAGGAGGTCCTGACCTGATCCGATCTGATTCTTATCTAAAGTTATAGGACCACCCAATAACCAGACCCCACCTACACTGATACCATTTTAACGACTTTTTTACGTAACCTTCCCTTTGTCTTGTAAAGAGATAACTCACATACCTATGCCTTAACTTTAGCCCTACCCTTAACCCATGTTTGCAGCTCTTTACTGCCCATGGGTCCTGTCCCCATGCTACTCCATGCTGTTCTCTGAATAAAAGAGCACTACTTCCAGGCCTTGAGAGTCCAAGAAACCTTTCTTTCGATGCCTCGGGTCACCAAGCCCACGTCAATGGGCTGGAGGGAGCGTGTATAGCATGTAATGACTGTATAGTCTGACAAGGTAGAGTACAACTATTTTTTACAATGGAGGAGAATGGGGAGAGCATTTATCATTTTTTTAATGTTTCAACAATCATATTGGTGGTAGTATTAGGACTGTTATTGTGAGACCATTTGATGTGGGATATGAGATAAAACAAATGATTAAGTTTGAGATAGCCTAATTATCTCCTATGTCTTTCAGAACCAGGGCGTTTGGTGTGGAAGAAAGGAGTTATAAATGTAACAGAGAAGTACTTAAGCAAATGCTCTGTATTCTTACATGTGAATTGGAAGTGTAGGGAGCCAGAATTGGCCACCTCAAAACGTGTCTCTTTGGCTTGATTATTTTTAAGAACACAAGACTCTGAAAGAGACTTTGACCTTCCCCCTAACTGCCTAAAAGAATTTAAGATAGAAGGCCTGTTGCAGGAAGGAGCTAATACCATAAGATAACATTGTCGATAGCCAGCCCAGCTAACACTTTAACATTTCCATCCCCATGTAAATTCCCTGCCTCCTCTTCAAAGCCCCCAACCACTACCCCAACATCCTCCTTTGTCTTTAGCTGAAGATGGTATTTAAGGTGGCAGTTATGGCCATGCTGGTGAGTTACTCAGCTTTCCTGAGTTTCTCCCTGTATACATGTTATTAAACTTTGTTTGATTTTCTCCTGTGATTCTGTCTCATGTCAATTTAATTCTTAAGCCAGCCAGAAGGACCCAGAGGGTAGAGGAATTGTCTTCCTCCCCTACAGCAGTGTCATTACGAGCTCCTGAGATTTCATGTGTGTGTGCATGTGTGTGTACTCCCCTTCTGACCCCCAGCCTTGGACCACTGAAATGGTCTAGAAACAATGACTGACTCAGTAGTGGTAAGCATGCCCAGTGGCCAGACTGGTCTTGAAATGTAATTTCTCACTAAAAGAAACCCCAGGGCTTCTTGGAGAAATGACTGATTCCAAGTCCAGGCCAGGAAACCTACTAGATGAGCCTGTGGTGTAAGTGCCTGGCACTAAGCTTTTGATTGCTGAGGCATCCATTTTGAAGACATCCATCTTGAATAAGCATATTGCCAGCCGTATGGCACAGCTACTAGCAAACCAAGCAGATAGGGAACCAGGCCACCCCCACCCATGAAGTTCCCCTTTTAGAAAGCCTTGGGTAACCTAGATAACTGACCACTTGAGTGACCCCATCTCTCCCTTCCACTCCCTCATTCCCTCTCTTGTGCTTTAAATTCACCAATAAGGAGTAAACCCTGGATCCCCCTCCCTTGGCCCCTAATAGAGGCAGAACACCAGGTCCGCTCTTCCTCCCTCTCTTCCTACCTGCAAGCTTGCTGTGTGGCCATCAGGTGTGCTGTGTACCCTCCAGGACCTGTGAGTAATAAATCTTGTTACTCAAAGTGCCCTGGAGGTTTTTGCTAAGGTGCATTCTGAGGTCATAATAAGGACTGCAAGGGCCAGTCCAGCCACAACACTGACTCCCATCAGGGAAATGTCTGTGGGGGCTGCCACAAGTAGTCCGGGCCCAGTGAGTGCCTCAGGAATTCTTAGCAAATAGCATCACGGTTAATAGGCTGAGACCAACAACAGAGCCCGAAACATTTTATAATACGAGATAGCAAGGACACTCTCAGAGGCAACTAAGATCATGTCAAAAGACTCAAGAACCAACGTGATGAAGCTCCACTGATCAAATATGGTACAATTTGAGCTTTAATAATGCTAATAATTGCAATGGATTGAAATCCATCAAATATGTTGAAATCTATGAGTTCATAATAATATTTAGAACACAGCTGCTGCTGCTGATAATTGGTCACCTTTACAGGAACTGATTTGTTATCTTTAAAATTGATAAATAAAAGAAATGAATCAAAGATTTATCCTGCCTTTTCTCTATGAACTATACCACCTGGTAACAAATAGTAAATGAGTGGAACTCTCTTTCTATAAAGGAGATTTTAAAAGTAATAAATGAAAAAGAAAGGATAAAGTTAGAAAATCACCATTTTGCAACCCCCAGTGAATCCATTTATAGAGGTATTAAGTGTCAATGACTGGTAACATCATCAAACAAGAGACAACCAGACATTATGAGCCTCCAGATAGGAAAACACATCACCACCCTGTGGTCTTACCAAAGGGATCTGACCTGAGTCTGACAAGTCTCAGGATCCAGATGCTGAATTGCAGGAAACACAGAGGACAGAGGAACACATTGAACTGCACCAAGAGTATTGTGTTAGTTATCTACTGCTGCATAACAAATGACTCCAAAACTTTGTGGCTTAAAACAGCAATTCACACTTACATCCTCACAGTTTCTGTGGGTCAGGAATTCAGGAGTGGCTTAGTAGGGTGGTTCTGGATCAGAGTCTCACATGAGGTCACAGTCAAGATGTTAGCTGGGGCTGGAGTCATCTGAAGGCTGGACTGGGGCTGGAGCAGCTGTTTCCAAGGTGGTTCACTCTTGTAGCTGGCAAGTTCATGCTGGCTGTTGGTGCGAGGCCTGAGCTCCTCCTCACACAGGCCTCTCCTGGGCTGCTGGAGTGTCCTCATGATGTGGTGGCTGACTTTTCCTGCTGAGCAATCCAAGAGAGAAAAACAGAAACAACACAATGTCTTTGATGATAAAGCCTCAGAAGCCACACTATCATTTTGGCTGTTTTCTGTTGGTCACATGGACTAACCCTGATACCATGTTGGAGGGGATTACACCAGTGTATGAACAGCAGGAGGTGAGGATCATTGGCAGCCATCTTGAAAGCTGAAAACCACAAGTATGCTGTCAGCAGACTCCACACTGTGAGAACACCGCTGTTCAAATAGTCTAGCTTCTTCATCAGATAAATTGTAAGCAAAAGAAAGGAATGGGCAGGGAAACTATAGATAGAAAGAGACTTAAAAAAGATATCAAATTTAAAAGTATGGGCAAGACTATATACCGTATCTAGGTACTTGTATCTGGGTAATAAAACTAATAAAAATGGCAAAGAAGTGGTTACTAGAAAAGCCAAAATGATAGTTACTTATGGGGAGAGCAAGGGAAGGGACTGGGTTTGAGACTGGAGACATGAAACGGGCTTTTGGGGTGGCTAGATTTTTAGGCATCTTGACCTGGTGATGGTCACAAGGGTGCTTGACTTAGAATATTTCACTAAGGCATGTATTTACTTTATGTGATTCCTTGTATCTATGTTTTATTTTATAATGAAAATACTTTTTATGTTCATCAGTGATATCGGAAAAATACTTTTTAAAAAGCTAGAAATCCTGACCCTGAGGTACAGTGTTAAATGCTCCTAAGAATATTTATTGGATTTTGTGTAGAAATTCCAGTCCTTTGAAGACTATAAATTAGGAGGCCAGAATGTAGATCTTTTTTATGATATTTTTCAAAAGTACGAAATGAAATGAAATATAAGCATGCCAAAATATTTACAACACTTCTACTGTCTTTTCTCCCACTACTCTTCAAGGTAGTAAAAATAAGGAATTTCAAATGACTTCTTATGAACCATATAATCAAAATACTCTCTCTTTCCTCAAAACCAGGTTATTGTCTTTGAAATGGGAATAGGAAATTGAATGTGATGGAATGTCCTTCCACTCACCTTTCATGAAAGGAATTTTTACTGCACGTAGCACCAGCATCCCAGGCCTGCCTTTTGAATGAAAGAATGAAATCTGTCTTTTCCTCCTCTGTCAGTAAGCTTTAACTATCCCAAATCTTAACGGAGAATCTCCCAGTAAAAGATGTAGGCGCTCATATTTCCTTATAAAGGCCTAGAGTAAGAAAAAAGAAAACACACCATCCTAATCCCAAGTGATTTCTCAGCTGTGCAGCTAAAACAGAACATCAAATCAAATCAAATAAACACTCATCGATTTTCTTCAGTGAAAACTGTTTTACAATGGAAATCAGGGTTATTTTTACTGGTGAGTGGCTGAGTGAATTGTCCCCATGGGGCTTTGAGTTTCCCACAAGCTGTTATAAGTTGGCTGTCACTCATTTTTGGTGGAGAGA
Organism: Equus caballus; assembly: GCF_041296265.1. Classification (NCBI taxonomy): domain Eukaryota; kingdom Metazoa; phylum Chordata; class Mammalia; order Perissodactyla; family Equidae; genus Equus; species Equus caballus. Next base: position 9,892,208 of record NC_091715.1, on the reverse strand, counting down.
AACCAGTGCCTGGTCATCTTGCCTTCAACCAATCCCCCAGCTGGCTGAATCCCCTGGTGCGCTTATCTCCTGGTTACGCGCCACTCTTGTTTCCAGGAACAACGGTTTAAAACCTAGGGAGCAAGCAGGGAAAAAGAGCCCTAATGAAAGTATCTCTGGGACACTTAGGGGCTGGGCCAGAGTTTAAGGTAGAAGAAATTTCTGGAGCTTTTTCACGTATCTGTTAGGAGAGATCCAAGCTTGTATTGCCTCCATGACAACCTGAGGGCTTTGCTCTCTTTTTTCTTTCCTTTTCTTCTTCTCCTCCTCATCATCCTCCTTCTATATTTTAGAAATAAAATTTTGTTATTTTGATCAGTTCAGGAATCTCGGGGCCTGTCAAATTACCCAGACCAGGTGGGTAGTTTCTCTATCTGTATTGTCTGATAAGAGTGAATGTCATTCATATTATCATTATTATTGTGTATGAATTCAATTCAAATCAATTCAGAAAACAGAATATTTTATGTGTCAGATTTTTAGGCTTCAAATATACAACATCAATATATCTTTCCATCCATCAGTGGCATTTTGAGCAGGGCTTAGATGTATAGAAGCAGATTCTCAAGTCACAAGGCACCTGAAAGGTCAAGGATCTGAAGAAACAGATGGAATCTGGATTCTGACCAATAGAATATTCTACCTGTGTCCAGAGCTACATGGGGAGGCAGAGGAGAGGGCAGCCTGTTAGGAATGCCTCTTTGTTGGTTTCTTCTACTGTAATCAGTGGCCACCTCTGCCATGTTGGGCTGAGCTAAGTGTTAAATCCATCATGGGACTGGAATGACCAAGGAGTGGCACTCCAGATGTATTCACTGGGAATAATATTTGAAATTCACTATTTTCGAAAAATTTCCTTGAAACAAGTATTTAGGGAAGCTCACGCCAACAGTACATGGTCCATCCATTGCTCTAGATTAGCACTCCTCAAAGGAGTGTTGCATTGGAAGCGTCTGGTAAGGGAGTTAAGAATACACACAAATGGGGGCTGGCCCCGTGGCCGAGTGGTTAAGTTCGCGCGCTCCGCTGCAGGCGTCTCAGTGTTTCGTTGGTTCGAATCCTGGGCGCGGACATGGCACTGCTCATCAGACCACGCTGAGGCAGCGTCCCACATACCACAACTAGAAGAACCCACAACGAAGAATATACAACTGTGTACCGGGGGGCTTTGGGGAGAAAAAGGAAATAATAAAATCTTTAAAAAAAAAAGAATACACACAAATGGCTCCATCTGAGAGACACTGATTCTCAGGTCTAGGGTCAGGTCTCGGCAGTTCATAGAGTGAGCACCCTAGGAGGTTCTCATGCCCACGTCTGGTTACCCTCTCACCACGGCCTCCATTCTCTATGATGTTCCTTCCTTAACGCATGGGAGGGATTTACTGCAGGCTCATTGTTAATAAACTGGGGACAAACATCCTAGAGTCCTATCAAATCTTGAGGGAGGAGGACAAAGTTCCTCAGTTGATCCCAACAGGCTTCCTCATTTCCCTACTTATGCCAAGAATCACAGCTCTACAATTTATCCTTGGATTAAACAATCCATCAGAAAGCTATTTAACCACACAAAAATATTTTGATCCCCAAGCCCTTTGTCTATGAATTGACTTTTGAAACTCGGAGTTGCTTTCCATTGGCCTTACTAGAACAAATATATAAAACTCATCTATTTGTTACGGGGTCACTGATGAGGTCCTTGGTCACTTTTGTGCAGTCTTCTTTGCTAGGACTGGGGGAGAACAGAACTTCTCCCTAAGAATTAGTTTATACTTTATTGACGCTGGATCATGTAGTGGCCTATGTTTCTCTCTTTGTCTTGGCTGCTTGAAAGCTCACAACCAAATATGTGGCCACAGCATGGATGTTGAGCAGCTCACTTTATTTTCTTTTGCCCAATTTCTTCGCTTACTTCCTTTTTTAAATTATTTTTATTTTTTAAAGATTTTTTTTCCTTTTTTCCCCTAAAGTACCCCGGTACATAGTTGTGTATTTTCAGTTGTGGGTCCTGTTAGTTGTGGCATGTGGGACGCTGCCCCAGCATGGCCCGATGAGCGGTGCCATGTCCGTGCCCAGGACTCGAACCGGCGAAACCCTGGACCGCCGAAGCAGAGCGGGCGAACTCAACCACTCAGCCATGTGGCCGGCCCCTTCGCTTACTTTTTAATTTAACCTTATCTGTTATGTTTAAACATTGTTCCAATTGATACATTTAAAGTACACTTGTAACAATCCATACATTTGACACAATATATAGGAAGTATACATATAAGAATCGATATATTTACAATGATTGATAAATTGGTAGCAATTGATAAGTTTAAAAAGTATGTAATGCTTTATATTTGTCTTAAATCTGTTCTTGAAAGATAACCTGGTATAAAAAAACAAACAAAAACCAGATAGATCCTATTGCTTTCCAGCTGTACTGATGAAATACTCTGTAATTTACAAACAATATGGCTGACTGTTGGGGGAAGTGAAGTCCAATATGTGTTCACTTTAGTCAGTGGCTTTTCCAAATGGCTTTTCCAAGTCTAGGGCTTCCCAAAAGGGGATCATGTGGGGAAACTGAGGCATCTTAATACCTTTTAAGTACAGAGTAACTCAGGTCTGTCTGCTCAGCCACATCCAAACTGATGATCCTTTCTAGATTTCCAGGGTTCTCACCAATGTCTGATTCATCATTGTCTCTAGTGGTCTTCTTGGTATTAATGAGGAGCCCAGAAACAAACAAAGAACTTTCAATTTTTGTTTACACACACAAACACGCATACATGCATATAAATGCACATATATATGTTATATAAACTGTATTTTAAGAAAGATAACATTTTCAAGGGAGCCATCCCTCTTTATCAATCCTCTATTCCTTCTTCTTACACCTATTTCCTGACTATGATGATATATATTTTACATCGGACATGCATTTTCTTTAAAACTAAGAGAATGGGGGCCAGCCCGGTGGCGCAGCGGTTAAGTGCACACGTTCTGCTTCAGTGGCCTGGGGTTCGCTGGTTCGGATCCCGGGTGCGGACATGGCACCGCTTGGCATGCTATGCTGTGGTAGACATCCCACATATAAAGCAGAGGAAGATGGGCACGGATGTCAGCTCAGGGCCAGTCTTCCTCAGCAAAAAGAGGAGGATTGGTGGCAGTTAGCTCAGGGCTAATCTTCCTCAAAAAACAAGCAAACAAACCAACCAAAGCAAAACAAAATAATAAGAGAATGGCCATTCTATGAATATCTGCTTTGAATCTGGACTTATTTTCTTCTCCATCCTGGTGAGATCCTTTAAATATACTATAAAATGGGGCCCCAATTTCCTCAGCCTATAAAATATCCCGAGGTGTTCAAAGCTGCCTTCAAAATGCCGCAAACCACACCATCTGAGACCAGTCCCAGAGGAACGGTCCAGGCCTCACATATGGGGAAGCCATTAAAACCTCATCCCAGAGATGTTCGGTTTTCCTTCACTCGGGCAATCCTGCTCTCATTTGTGTGAAATGTGTCCTGGTGGGAAAAGCACGTGCAAGGCTGGTGGGGGGTTGCTGAGACCCTGGGAGCAGGCAGCAAGGGCGGCGGGGGTGGGAGTGGGGCCGGCTGGAAATAACGGAACTTGAAAGTGATGAGCTTGCACTTGACAGGGTCGTCTGCTTCATTGTTCCTAGTCCTCTTCCATTTCATTCAGAGAACTGGCCGTGATAGGCAAGGTGCCCTCAGAGGGTTTGGAAAATGACCAGGAAGAAGGCTCTTGGGGCATATGGAGTTAAAAGAGCACAAATAGCACTTTCCTGCAGTCTTAGATGCACGCTGTAAGGAGATGCAATGATGGAAATGTTCCTTATCGGTGCTGTCTAATACGGTGGCCACTGGCCACGAGTGGCTGTTGAACACTTGAAAGGTGGCTAGTGTAACACAGGAACTGAATATTTAATTTTATTTCATTTAAATTAATTTAAATGTAAATCACCACATGTGGGTAGTGGCTACTGTATTGGACAGCGCGGCCGTAGACAATTTCATGAGGATAACGGAGGTTGATTTGGCTCGCAGACATGCAAAATGCTAGGCCTGCTCCGTCAGTATTTCTTAGCTACTCTCTGTTTCTAAGGCTGTGGTCCCTGAGGATTTGTATCACTCAAAATAAGTATGTCTGCACTCCAGCTTGTCCATCTCCGTCATTCTTGCTATAGGTTCCTCCATTGCAAATCAACTTGTTTTCTCTCTTCCTAGCCGACTTCTCGCACAGAGAGCCAGAGAACAGGGCAGCCGCCCAGAGCATTGCTCCATGGCTTAACTCAGGAGGATGAGAGCTAGTCCCTCGGGGTGGATTTGCTGAGACAGATCTCAGCAGCAGAGGGCTGGGCCGTCTGCCTTGATGAGACTCCGTTACCTTCTCCAAACAAAACGCCAGGTGAATTTAAATTACTTACCGATGAGGAATGTAGGGCACTGGCAAGGTGAGAGCTTGAACCAATTGTGAGCTTAACAGCAGCTACTTCTGGTTTAACTTGAACCAGGGCTATGTGACGATTGAAAATCAACACAGGACCCTAAATTTGGGTTTGTTCACAAAGTCACTTCAATGTCCCACACATGGTAACTCCAGTGGTCTTAAGCGCAATGAGGAACTTGGCCCAGAACACAAGCTGTGGTAAACCACTGCGACCACATTTTACGGTCCTGAACTGGATCACAGAATGGCCCCCGGTCACCAAATCTGATGGTAGCAACTAAAAACTAGACCCAAAGTGCGTGAAAAACAATAGCGTGTGTATCTATCAATACAACGATGAATTTAAAGAACATAGCTGAGTGGTTACTATATGCCAGGACCTAAGCTGGGAGCTGAAAATAAAAAACCAAATCTTTGTCTTCAAGTTGTTCACCGTCCAGTGGAAGAAATAGCAGAAAAGACCCAAATATTGGAGTAGACTGTGGTAAGGACTCTCATAAAAGAGTGGATGGATGACCATGACAGCCCATGAAGAGCCCGGATTCAGCCTGGGACTTCACCAAGGGGGCTTCCTGGAGGAGGAAGCATGGGAGCTGGACCTGAAAGCAGAGTAGGAATTTGCCAAGTGGGTGAGGACGTTCTGGACAGAGGCGTTTGTCCAAAGGCATGGAAGCAGGAGAAGTTTGGTGCTTTGGAGCAGTCCAGATGGTGTGTTCTGACCCTCAGTGTGTAAAGTATGCTTATGGTAATGACTCAGACCACCCAGAACTGTCTACAGCAGAAAGTCAAACGAACCCTTTTGCTCCAAATTCCACTACCCAAAGACAACCACTGGTCACTGTTCGAGGTATCCTTATAGACTGCGTGTATAGCTTTGAAAAACAGTGCTTTACACATAATACCTGCTCAATAAAGTTAGTTCAATAAATGCTGACTCTCTGCGCATGTGTGAGCACATTTGTATGGATCAGCCACAAGGTCCAGATGCAGGCTCCCCCATTCTCCTCCAAACGCCTATGTCTCCATGTTCTCCTGGATGTCACCTTCCATTCCCACGCCTGGAAATCATCAGAGCAAGCTTTGACACCTGGTTTGAGGCCTTTGTTGTTGGTGCACAGTCTTGGGCATAGAGCTTTGGGGCCCCCGGGTGTCACGTTTTTGTCGGGAGGTTGGTTTTAGAACATCTCGCCCAAGAATCTCATCCCACTGAAGGCTGTACCCCATTTGAACCCTGGAGGCACTCTAAGAGGGCTGCCTCGGGAGCCTTAAACTGCCATTTTAGGTCTAGGGTGTTCCTACTGGCCTAGTCTTCCACACTCAAAGGGTGGTCCCTGGACCAGCAGCATTGGCGCCACCTGAAAGCTTGTTAGAAATGCAGGATCTCAGGCTCCACCAAATCAGAATCCGCACCAAAGATGCCCAGGTGATTCAGGTGCACATTACAATTTGAGAAGCTCTGGCCCAGGCAACACAATCGCTGTCCCTGAGGGAAACCCAAGTGCTGGTCCTTGACCTCAATTCAGCCTGCCATTCCCCCTCTGCCTCACTAGCCCTGGCTTTTGAAATCTCCCTAAAGAGAGAGCAGTCAATTTCCGGAGGGTTCTTTGTGGCATTTTCTTCTTGCTTTAGCTAGGAGCCCTTCATTCTCTTCCTGACCCTCCCTGCACCCGCAGTTCTCCTTGGAATCACCATTCTGAACCTTGATCCTCTGCTCGTCCATCTTGGTGGCTTCTGTCCCTCTGGCCTCTGCCTCAGTCCTTTAGCTAACACAGAGACGGGACAGTACAGTCTTCGAGGTATGACCTACGGTGCTTGCCTGCCGTGGGTTTGAATCCCAGTCAGTTGTGTGACCTTAGGCAAGTTACATTACCTCTCTGTGCCTCTTGTTGGCTCCTGAATTCGTTTGCACAGACACACGTCCACACTGGTGTCTAAATCACATTTCATGTCATTGTTCCAAGCTGGCTGTCTCTACCATCTCTAAGGCTGACCCAGGCCACTATGACATATGGAGAACCATTCCAGAGATAGTAAATGGATTTAATGTTTTCCTGATTGAGATTTACATGGACTGGCTGGCTGTTGGCCCTACCCACAGGCTAACACAAGGATAACTAATTATTTGTCACGGTACTACTTAGCCCTCAGCTGACTATTGTCGGTTCTTTGGTAGCTTCCCTCTCAGAGAATCAAGGGCTTCAATGAGGCCAGGATCATGCACACTTTCGCAGTGTGCTGTTTATCCAAGTAGTAAGAGGATGCAAAAAATGGATCTGGATATGCTAAGAATTACCCATATCTGCCACTTTGCTGGTTTATAAAATGTATAGATGTACAAGATGGATTTCAATTTTAAAAGGAACTTTCTTTAAAAAGGTAAAATAAAATGTATATTTTAATAACCAGTTAGCCTATCCTAAGTAAGACACTGGGAAATGTAGCTCCCAGCTTAACCAAATTGACAAATGAAGAATGCAGTGTGGGGATGGGGGCGTGTGGGGTTGGTGAGGTGGAAGTGGGATGGCTGCATCTACAGAAGAGAAAAGTGAGACAATCACAGGGGCAAGGGGTATGTGTGTGTATGTTGTGTGTGTAAGAGGAAAGTATTATTATGTCCATGTAAATGATTCTGAAATCCAGTAGGATTGGCACTACTATTTATCCTGAAGAAAGAATTCAATCACCCAACTGAAAAGAAATCAGAGGATAGTGGTACCTCGGAAATATCAATCGAAAACCATTCTCACTGCACTCTCCTCTGGGATGAATGCATTATTGTACCAGGAATAGAGACACCATCAGCTTTGACATACCCTCATTGGCCCTCTATGTGATGGCACCAAGTCTGTAGTATAATCCTTGAACTTCAGGGCACAATGATGTCTCCAGGACTTTTGAGCTGTTGTGGCATGTGATTCTGATAAACATAAATCCAAAGGTTAGGGAACTAACCCAAACTCTGCTTCTTATCAGCTGTGTGGCCTGTGGTTTGTTGGTTTTGTTAAAAACCCTATGGATTGGATACAAAATTCCTTGTGGTAAAATGTGACATTGCCACAATAAACCTTAAAATCATTACGCTCAGTGAAAGAAGACAGACAGAAAGACCACAAATTGTATCATCCCTTTATGTGAAATGTCCAGAAAAGGCAAATCTATAGAGACGGAAAGTAGATCAGTGGTTGCCTGGGGCTGGGGTGGGAATGCGGGGGAGGTGACTGCAAATGGGTAGTAGGGATCTTTTGGGGGTGACGGAAACGTTCTTAAACTGGATTGTTGGGATGGTGGCACAGCTCAGTACATTTACTAAAAATCATTGCGCTGTTCATTTCAAATGGGAGAATTTTATGGTATGAAATTACACCTCAATAAAGCTGTTAAAAATTCACATTGCCACACTCCACCATCCGTAGCATTACGGTGACTTTCTTTTGGGGCTCAGCGACATTACTGCGGCTCACTCCAGCCCTTTTAGCTACATGCCTTTTGCCTTTGGATCAGCACCTTGAATTTGTAACGTGGACACAGTGAATGCAGGGTGATTTGGGATATTTTCGGGAGGAGTGGAGATTGGAGGCACGCCTGTTCTGCCAGTTAAGGTAGTGTATTGTGGATTTCCAGTCCCCATGTACTACCATTATTGTCGTTATCAGCTTATTGGACCCCTAAAATGAGGACTGAAAAATAAAATTTGTTCTGGCCGTTGCAAGCTGATTTGGGTTCTCTGAGTCTTCAATTCAGAGTTGGCCAGATAACTGTCCAATTACTCTAGCCCTTCTCCACGTGGGGCTGGATTTTTTTTAAAGACAATATTTTTAGAGAAGTTTTAGGTTCCCAACAAAATTGAGAGGAACATACTGAGATTTCCCGTATAAACCCTGCCCCCACGTGTGCACAGCCTCCCCCTTCTGAACATCTCTCACCAGAGCGAGACATTTGTTACAATCAATGAACCTGCATTAACACATCATTATCACCCAGAGGCCGTAGTTTACATTAGGGTTCACTCTTCGTGTTGTACCTTCTATGGGTTTGAACAAATGTATAGTGACATGTGTCCATCATTATTGGGGATGGACTTTGAGTTTAAAACTACTGGAAAATGCCGGACATTCCTGGAAAGACAGCACAATATCTACAGACAGTCCTAACAAGTCTGAGATGCACAGTTGTCTTAATCCTGCTGTTCCCTTTGGAGGCTTGCCGAGGAGATACAGCTGGACCTATTATGAATTTGGAAAGACTTGGGGGAAATTCTGAGGGCCAAATCCTGCTATATTGTCCTACTGTTGTTAAAAACTGTGTGTTGCTTGAAGACTAAATACTATCTGTAGAAGCTATTTTGTTCTCCCTTACCTTGATGTGATTTGTCAAGGGGCTTGGCTGCCAAACGGTTTCCTATTCTTGTGCATAATTGTACAGCACATAAAAATAAGAGACTTCTTACAACGTTAGAACGGCTCACTAATACTCCAGAGTATATGCCAGAACCCTGTAGCGAATAGCAAGTGAAAGTGCTAGATAAGATAAGCAGATTTAAGCCTTTTGTGGAACCTCTAGGCATGTCCTTAATTTAATCCAGCAGATGTTTAGATGATGCTTCTTGTCTTTTCTTAGTGATCTGAAATGTTTAGCAATAGCTGGAAGAATTTTTCTCTTGCTTAGTTGTCCTTGTTTCAAATGATATTAATCTCGTCAAGATGGCAGTCTTGAGCACTCGCTGAAATAGTGGTTTTGTAGGCACTCGTGATAACCAAAGGCCTCCATCAGTGTCTTTGAGCCCACGCCAACTGTCAAAACTGAACGGTATGAGATATTCCCACTTACAAGCCACACTTTGGCTGCCACAGTTTCCTAGAGGTGGTGGGAAACGCAGAGACTCCTGGGTCGGAGGCAGGCACAGAAGGCCGCAGGAGCTACTGGTTTGCATTGTTTCTCTTATCCTTGAAGTCCCACAGGGTGATATGGAAGTGAGCCATGTGAGGCTCTGTGTCAATGCTGAGGAAGCCCAAGCTTAGGAAACCCCTAATCACACAAGTGGGATGCAAGCAAACCTGCCCAAACTTTGCCCTAGAGGGACACAATCTCTTTATTATCCCGGTCGGGAAATAAATCTGCCCTGTGCCTCCGAGGGAGACACTATTGCTGCATTTGAAGGCTGATTGCTATACGCACACCCTTGGAGAGATAATCCAGAACAAAGCTGTCAATATCTTTGCTCAAAAGATGGGCAGAAATGCGAGAGACCTACAGAGAATTGCCTCCCAACACCACCATCTCAATTCAGGTGTCTGCTCAGATGTCACCTCTCTAAAATAGCTACTTCCCTCCCTATGTCACTTGCTGCCCCTGCCTGTGCTTTGTTTCAGCATAGCACCCGTCCTGTCCTGATAGTATATTACATAGGTAGTTTTTTTAATGTATGTCTCCTCCACTAGTGTGCAAACCCCATGAAGGCAGGATATCATCTGTTTCATCACTGATGTATCACCAGCATTTAAAATAGTGCTTGGCACAGAATAGACACCCAATAAATATTGACTAAATTAGAAAATGAATGAATGAAAAGTCTGTCATTGAGTATCTCTTTTGTCCCAGGCAGTCTATGTTGATTGAGAGTATCACATGTATCTGTACTTGTTAATTTTTCCCAAAAGAATTTCCCCAGACACTCTGCTCAAAACTGAGGAGCCCCCCAAAGTGCCCAGGATTCCTTAAAAACCCCACATTCTGAAAGATCCTGCCAAGTTTGGGATCCAAGGTCATGGTTTAGAGCAGAAGCCTCATTTCAGCCTCTTGGGCGCAATGACACGGAAAGGGAAGGGGCAGATCCTAGGACTTGTCTCTCTGGAGAAAGCTCCAGGCCACAATAACCACATGTCCACTGCTCCTAAGCCATCAGAAATCTGAGGCTGGACACAAAAGGCCATGGGAACTAATTCATGATGGTATGGAAAACAGACCACAGGCTCAAGAATTTAAAACAAGACACTGGCATTTCTAAGAACTTTATTGCAAAGGAAGATGAGAATTCTCACTAGCCAGGAACTGGGAAATGCCATGCCAGCCTCGTTCCTTAACACGTCCAAATTAGGGGCTGCCTTTCAGAGCTGAGCATATCCAGACATCCATCACAGCCCCTACTTTTCATGGAAAACAAGGGACACCAGAGATATCTGCTCAGAAGAACAAGGGGAAGTGTGCCAATTATTAAGCTATTGTCTCTCAGCCCCAAACTCACTCTTCTCCATTTCTGCTGTGCCAGCTGCTCCCTGTTAGGCTCTGCCATGAGGGAACACTAGAAGGACACAGCAAGCCTGGAGGAGGGAGCAAGCTGAGCTCCCTCTTGGTTATTGTGGCTCCTGTTAGCGTCTCGCCAGCAATGGCTCTTCCCTCTGGCCCTAGCAGTTGGTTCCAGTTCCTGCTCTTGTCCTACATCAGACCAGCCTTATTGCACTTGCTCAGCCATGTCAGAAGCATCACATCAGATCAGAATCCCAGTCACAGATCTGGGTTGCAGCCCCACAGGGACCTTCCTTCCATCTTCTAGGTTCAGATAACCCCAACCTCTTCCCACCAAGCCCTAGGGGTAGTGGCTGCTTCCAGCAGTTGCTGTCTCTGAGATACCTCCGTGTTGTCTTTACCTGTTTTTCATCCTCCAACACCAGTTTAACCAATTCCTTGTATTAAATTCACTCTGTTAAAGCAACTGTTATGAGTTCTGTTTTCCTGATGGGACCATGACTGAAACAAGGGGTATGACATTGAAGATCAGTGAATGGGTCAGAGTATTTGTTCACTTGAGCACAATGTTAATGAACTCTTTGTTAGTTGGCCTCTTTAACGTTTAGAATAAGTGACATGAAGATCTGTTGATTATAGAGGGATTGACACCATCATCTGTGGTGGCAGCGTCCCCTCATTACCCTGAGCTGTATTTTCTCTACTTATTCCATTGAATCTGTGAAGAAGTGACAATTGAGTACTTTCGGCATTGTGGGCTGAAAGCACAGAATCCTATGTTAGAGATATAATAGTTCCAATGCATAAGTCTTACATTATAATAGACCATGAATTTTTCATCAAATCACAAAGAAGTGTGATCTGTGCCAGATGTCACCACGCTCTATTTTTTAAGTTTTTCTGAATGACAGGCAATTCCACATTACATATGAAACTAGTGGGAAAAGGAAATTCTTCACAGAAATGTAGGGAGAGGAGACTTTTAGCAGAATCCCAGGCTCTGTGCTGAGCCTTTGGGCTCCAGAAGCCCTCCTCAGCAGCGTGTCCGGGTTTCCTCTGGGCAGGGTTACCCAAGCACAGCCGGCCTCCTTGGGGCTTGGAGATATGCTGTTTAAGTCAGTGTTTCACACCTGAAAACAGACAGCATACATTTTTCTTATAAAATGAACTTAAGGGACAATGAGACAGAATACGCCTCCTGAGGAAAGAACACGACACCACCTACCGACTTGCCAAAGACATTGAAATTGAGTCCATTCAGGCCTCTGGATCCAGATGGCAGTGGAAGGGAATAAAGAGGACAGAGGTCAGGGTTGAACCGTCCGAGAATAGGACACAGCAAAATCCAGACATTGAAAAATTTTATGGGTCAAATGGCCTTAATTTTTCGACAGACAAATTATAACAAAAGAAAGGGAGAGGAAACCTACGGATTCAGAGAGACTCAAAAGACAAATCAAGTTTTGAAAAATGAGCAAGACCAAACTACAATGTCTAGGGAGAGACACTGTGACAAAATGATAAAGAAACACAGGGAAGTGATTACTGTGAAAGCATAGTGGTTCCTTTCGGGGCTGTCACTGAGATGGGGTGTGACTGCAGGGCTTCTGGGATGGCTGGCAAAGCTTGACTTCCTGACGTGCGTGCTGGTTACAAGGATGTCTATCTTATAAAAATTCACTAAGTTCTGCTTTTCTTGTGTGTAGGGATTTGTATCTGTATTTTATTTCATGGTGAAGATTGAAAAAGAGAAAGGAAGCCCCTGACAGCCTGGCACTATCAGCGAGGTTTTGATGTTCTTAGAAGCTGGCAAGGTACCCACAGCTGGGTCTTGGTGTTCTCCTGTTGCACGTAAATATTTTACAGAGCGCCAATGTCAGACGAGGCCACTCTGTGACCAGGATGGATCAAGATGAAAAGACCACCCTGTAATCATGCGTGAATACAGAAGACAAAATGTGAGCATTGTAAGGTCACAAAAACGACCACACAAGTCCCTCTCCTGGCAAATATGAGTGACTGCTGCTTCTCCTAGCTTTGGTCTCGATTTAGTCCTTCTGCCTTAGAAACAAAATTTAAGATACCCAATCATAGAATTATCCCCAGTTCTTTACAGCATCCACTCTAAGGCAAAACCCCACCTCCTTAAACTCCCCTCCAATTCACCTAACACACGCCCAAATCCTAAAATAAGTCCTTTCTGAAAACCTCTTCCTGAGATGCCCAGTGGCTCCCCATGGTGTACAGTTCTCCTTCTGGCAAAGAACAATAAACCCAACACGTTCAACAACAGGTATTGAACTAACAGTTCACGTTAGCTGTAGGTGTTCCTCGTGGTCCTTGGCGAGAGGTCTTTGGACAAGATAAAAAAAATAAAGGGAAGAAAATGCTCAGAGGCTAACAGTCGCTGTCTGTCTGGGAAAGAATGTTCCAAGTATCCAAGAGTCTCTTCAAGTCATGGTTCGTGTTTGCTGTGCTGAGAGTGTACAGTGCTGAATGTGGAAACGTTTCTACTTCCTAATTCTTTTGGGAAATGGAGAAATACCATTGCAGTTGAGCGTACATTGGAAAGCATGATGAAAACATCTGGATGTAAGTTCCAGAACTAACTGGCTTCTCTGCTGGTTTAATCCAGAGGGAGGAAGGCAGACTGCTTTGGACTAATCAGCAAGTCACTCTGAGACTACTTGGCAATGATCAAAGTTAGGAATCTGAATTAGTCCGAGACCCAGCATAGAAATCTCCTGAAACGCTCGCATTCATTTCAGGTTGGAAAAGCTACCTGCACATGTCATAACCACAACCGCTTTTTTTTTTTTGGTGAAGCTTTATAAATCTTAAAAGAGCTTTCAGGGGTCAGCCTTGTGGCCGAGTGGTTAAATTTGTGCGCACTCTGCCTCAGCAGCCTGGGTTCGCAGGTTTGGATCTTGAGTGTGGACCTACTTCACTCAGCAGCTCTGCTGTGGAGGCATCCCACATATAAAGTAGAGGAAGATTGGCACAGATGTTAGCTCAGGGCTAATCTTCCTCAAGGAAAAAAAAACAAAGAAAGAGCTTTCATATACCTTGTGTTATTTTACCTTCAAAACAACCCTGAGAAAAACTGAAAATACATTTTCATCCCTCTTTTACAGATGGAGAAAACAGAAAAGTGAGGTGACAATCTTGAGCACACATAACTAGCCAGGGCCAAAGCCAGGCCTCTGAATCCCTTAACTTCTCAGTTTTGAAAATGCTCAGTTGTGGCAAAACTTGATCTTTTTAGGGTTGATTTGATTGTTCAAGAGTCGCGGTTCATTTCAGCAAAGTTTGGCAAATGAGGTGAGTAATACATACTTTTTATGTTTAAAGAAATGTAAAAGGTGTTATCCTTAAGAATAAGGCTGGTGTTTTTGGTATTATGCTTTCTGCCTCCTTGGCCAATTCTCTTTCCAAAACATCACACGGTCTCCAGGGGGACAATTTACACTTTGTGCTATGGGGTTGTGTAAATGTAGTTCAAGGGAACGGAGGTCTCACGGGGAAATGTTTAACATAGTATCACTCTATGGCTCTTAAGAGACTGGTGAGGACGAGCCAACACAGTCAATTCTATGGAAACAATACAATGGTACAACATTTGCTTCTGGAACTTTCTGTTCACCCACTCAAGGAGTGTATTATGACCCTGCTAGAAGGCCCTTTGTGTTCTGTGATGACTGTGAGGGCCCTTGGGCAAGGCATGTTACCTTGCTGAATCTCAGTTTCCTTGTCTGTAAAGTGGGAGGTGGGGCTACAGGAATCCAAGGCGGCTTCCAGCTCTGCTCTGCAATAGCGCGACCTCAGCCAATGTCCTCTCCTTTCCTCTGGCCTCATCTCTGACAGAGGGGGTAGCCTAGGCCACCACTCTCCCTTTATGCTGAGGTACACTGCTCAACAGTGCTGCTCCACTTGATTGGGCCCATTCCCTCTTTTATGACACAGAGTTTACAGTGCCCACTTTCCTATCCTTACATGAAATTCACAGACAATATAAGCTACCTTCACATATCCTTTCCCCCCCCAAATTGGTATCCTGCTCTAATAATAGTATAAAAAGGAATAAAATGAAAATAATTCACAATAAAATATATCTCAAACAGTAAACAGTCAAGTGTGACAACACTAGAAGCAAACCTGCCTTCTACCCATTAGAATTTTTCTTGAGGGCTGGCCTGGTGGTGCAGCGGTTAAGTGCGCACGTTCTGCTTCTCAGCAGCCCAGGGTTCACCGGTTCGGATCCTGGGTGCAAATATGGCACCACTTGGCAAAAGCCATGCTGTGGTAGGCGTCCCACGTATAAAGTAGAGGAAGATGGGCATGGATGTTAGCTCAGGGCCAGTCTTCCTCAGCAAAAAGAGAAGGATTGGCAGCAGTTAGCTCAGGGCTAATCTTCCTAAAAAAAAAAAGAATTTTTTTTGAAAGCCTCTATGATCAAATAAATTTGGAAGATTTTGGATTAAACAGAGTTCAGCATTTTGCAGGACTTCTCAGAGACTTATGTGTACTATCCTTTGCCAAGTTCCAAGGGAGAATTTGGTATCTAGCATTTTCCCAAGTCATAAGACCTCACAAGCCATTCTTTAGGGATGTTTCACACAGCTAGTGTTCTAGAGGACATGCTCTGAGAAACGTTTTCCTACATCAGTCACGGATTACTTCCAATCATGAGTGACATCACAGCCCTGTGAACTGTTTGTTCTCAAGGCTGAGTCTTATTGGGTCTGGGGACGCAGAGTCAGAACAGAAGCTCATTTCGCAGCATCCCTGGCCTCTACCCACTAGATGCCAGTAGCACCCCCACTCCCAAGTTCTGACAACAAAAAATGTTTCCAGGCATTGCCAAATGTCCTCTGGGGAGAAAAACTGCCCCCAGTTGAGAACCACTAAACATATTTAAGTACATGGTGTAAAGTAAAACATTACTTTAGCATTTTGCCGTGTTCACATTTCATGAAAGATATTTTATTCAGTTTCTCCACATGCATCTTCCAACAATGATGTCTTCATCATTCCGGGAGGCATTTCTTGAGTCACCTAAAGGCATCTTCCTGATTCCCACTATCTTCCCTTCTATCTAAGTTGTTTTGAGACACAGCCACTCGTATCTTGGGGTCACTGAATATTTTATCCTGAGCCATGGCTTTTTTCATTCATTGTGTAGGTATTTGTGATCTTCAAACTTAATGATGTATCCTATTGCTTTTAAAGAGCTTTGGAAAAGTCTTGTTCACACTGACGTGCAATGATAGCAATTGTGAGAGGCAGCCATGGGCCAGAGTGTGGCCTTCAGAGCTAGCCTGCCTCTGGCCCTACTTGGCTCTTTCACTCCTAGTCTATGAGCCAGGGCAAGGTACTTAGCCTCTTTGTGCCTCAGATTCTTCCTCTGCAAAATGGGGGATATTAGTTCCTACCTCATAGGGGTTTTTGTGGGAATTAATAAGCTGATATGAGTAAAAGGCTTAGCCAGTGTTTGGCCCCAGTAAGCAGTCAAAACTTCTGACTCATGGTTCATCCCCTCCACCCCCCAATCCTATCTGCTCATCGTTCTAGGCACGTAGGAATTCATAGAGAATCCTGTAGCAGGATGACTAGCTGGAGATGTAACCTAGTTTAATAGGTTAACGGGTGTTTTAGTTTAGCTGGGGATGTGCCAGAGAGTGTCCCTGCTCCTCCCTGGGAGGTGAGCCATTGGTGAAGAAGAAAAGGTCCCTTCCCAGGATCCCCCCCACCCAACATCTGGAGCATCCTCTGATCGAACATCAAGTTCTATTCTTGGAGACAGTGAGTGGAATCAACACTTTGTGTTATAAGGGCTGATAAGAGTGAGGAGTAACTGAGTCGTACTCAATCAGCCCATCTCCCCACACACACTCTTGACTGGAAAAGGGGACACTGGTTGCATGTCCCAAGGATGGCATCACCTGAACCAGGCCAGGACAGTGGCTGCTCTTGACAGCTCAGAGAAACAATGATCAGAGCACATATCAAGTTAACTTCATAAAACTAAGAAAAAATGAATGCAAATATCCTCTGAATAATTATAATCCCACATCTGAAAAGCTGGACCCCAGCAGTCCTCACATGCTTGGTGGCCTCCACTAGAGCAGTTAACAATCAAAGCTTTGTTTCCTTAACACATGTGAGATTATTTTGAACCATGAGGGATTTGAACTCTCTGCACTTCCCACAGGAAGCAGCATGCTGGTAAGAGCTGAGAGCACACAAGGGCCCCCGACTCAGATCTGAGGCTCGTTATTACCATTAGTCAAACACTGCTATTAATATATATCTCTAAGGACAAAGAGAAAATTTGTCTGAAGTTCGCTTTTATTTTAATTATCTAATTTCCTGAGATAGATGCAAAATTATTCTAATTCATACTGATCTGGATTTGACCTTCATGTGGCCAACAGATGTGTCAGTGGGGTACAACATACATTTTCTAAAATAAAGCAGTGGAATGATAAAAAGAAATCAAGAACTACACCCTACTGCAGTATTCCAACTCCCACCCCCAGCAAGGCGTTCTCCAAGCAATTCTCTCCAGGCCTAAACTAAACATCAAGCAAGCCCTGCATGAAACAAATTTAGACATTGGCAAGAATTTAAACATTCTTCTGGTAACTTAAGGAAACCGTTCTCATAAGACGTATGCCGGCCCTCCACTGGGGGCACTGCTTTTAGAACTTGGAAAAATCAGGATTGTGTATCTTCAGACTCTCAGAACTGGGGTTTTGATAAGTGGACATTCTTGATGTTGATTGGCCCTTACGTGTGCTAAGTAATAGACCACCTGTGGTATGGAAAGAACACATCCAGCTTCTCCCTCTTGTCAGGACCCACCCAGGCAATTTGTGGTAGGTAGCATGTGCTCCAAATGCTAGAAGCTCAGCCAGTCTCAGGGAGATTGCTTTGTTTCAGAACAAACTCAGTTACTGAGGACTGCAGTAGGAAGTCTGTTTCTCTGTTTTGATGCATAGCCAAACTCCTTAATGAAAGTAACTTTTATCTTTTTTTGGTCCTTTTTTGGTCCTTTTTGTTGCCATCTCCATCTTTCTCACTGGCTTGTTTTCAGGTTATTTTGTTTCTTTGCTTTCAACCTAGGTAACCTCACTGGAAAAAATAAGTGGGATCATTTCTTTCTTTCACTTAAAATCCATCAATATTTTCTCATTGCACATATAGTAAAATCTGAAGTCCATGAAATTAATAAATTCGTGTGAAATTGGTAAATTTTAAGTTATGTATTATAGAATATTAGAATATATAGAATATTTAATACATATTTAGAATAGCAAAATATTTAAAACAATCTAATTTTTTTTTTTAAAGATTGGCACCTGAGCTAACATCTGTTGTCAATCTTCTTTTTTTTTTTAAAGTGTTCAAACACCAACTCTTTTTTTTTTAATTTTATTTTTTCCTTTTTCTCCCCAAAGCCCCCCAGTACATAGTCGTATATTCTTCGTTGTGAGTCCTTCTAGTTGTAGCATGTGGGACGCTGCCTCAGCGTGGTTTGATGAGCAGTCCCATGTCCGCGCCCAGGATTCGAACCAACGAAACACTGGGCCGCCTGCAGCGGAGCGCACAGACTTAACCACTCAGCCACGGGGCCAGCCCCACAATCTTCTTTTTTTAAAAACTTTTTATTCTTCTCCCCAAAGCCCCCCAGTACATAGTTGTATATTCTAGTTGCAGATCCTTCTGGTTGTGCTATGTGGGATGCCGCCTCAGCATGACTTGATGAGTGGCACCATGTCCGCACCCAGGATCCGAACTGGTGAAACCCTGAGCCACCAAAGTGGGGCACACGAACTTAACTACTCGGCCATGGGGCCAGCCCCTAAAACAATCTAAATGTTGATTGATAAGTTAATAAACTAATGTACATTGATACAATGGGATGCTACGCATCTGTGAAAAAGAACGAGGAAGCTCTTTATATTTTGATACATAAGAACTCTAAGCCAGAACCTCCGCTTTACCCCCAAAACTGAAGCACTCATCCCCTCAGCTGCTGGAAATGTTGGCAGCTGACACTTTATAGCTGAGGTCCACTCTGGTGATTGTCCAGATTGTCTCCACTTCCTTGCCCCTCCTTTAGTTTCTCAGCCCACAACAGTCAGTCACATCCCCTTGCTCTTTTAAAATTCCTCTCTGTCATGTCACTAGATTAGGGTAACTAACACTAGCTGCAGCAACAAACAATCTCCAATTCTCAAGGGCTTAACATAATAAACAGGTTCTATGGTAGGAGTGTGAGGAACAGCAAGAAGTTTGGTGTGGCTGGAGAAGACTGAGCTAGGAGCATTGTAGGTGAGGAGCTCAGAGAGGAAACATAGGGCTTTGTAGGCTGTTGTGAAGACTTTGAAAGTGAAGGGATGAAATAAGATATTCCATGCAAATTAAAACCAAAAGAAAGTTGGGGTAGCTATAGTTACATCAGACAAAATAGACTTTAAGACAAAGATTGTGATAAGAGACAAAGAAGGTCATTATATAATGATAAAGGGGTCAATTCAACAAGAGGATATAACATTTGCAAATATTTATGCACCCAACATAGAAGCACCTAAATATATAAAGCAAATATTAACAGAACTAAAGGGAGAAATAGACAGCAATACAAAGATAGTAGGGGACTTTAGTACCCCACTTTCATAAATGGATAAATCATCCATATGGATAATCAATAAGGAAACATTGTCCTTAAATGATGCATTAGACCAGATGGACTTATTAGATATATACAGAACATTCCAGCCAAAAGCAACAGAATACACATTCTTCTCAAGGGCACATGGAACATTCTCCAGGATAGGTCATATGTTAGGCCACAAAACAAGTCTTAATAAATTTAAGAAGATGGAAATCATATTGAGCATCTTCTCTGACCACAATGGTATGAAACTAGAAATCAATACAAGAAGAAAACTGGAAAATTCACAAATATGTGGAGATTAAACAACATGCTCCTGAACAGCTGATGAGTCAAAGAAGAAATCAAGAGAGAAATAAAAAAAATACCTTGAAACAGGGGCCAGCCCAGTGGCGTAGTGGTTAAGTTTGTGCACTCCGCTTTGGCAGCCTGGGTTTTGCGGGGTCAAATCCTCGGCGCAGACCTACACACTGCTCATCAAGCCATGCAGGGGTGGCATCCCACCTACAAAAAATAGAGGAAGATTGGCACAGATGTTAGCTCAGTGACAGTCTTCTTCAAGCAAAAAGAAGAAGATTGGCAACAGATGTTACCTCAGGGCCAATCTTCCTCACCAAAAAACCCCCCCAAAAACAAAAAAACACCTTGAGACAAATGAAAATGGAACTACAGTATACCAAAACTTATGGCATGCAGCAAAGCAGTTCTAAGAGGGAAATTCATAGCAATGAATGCCTACATCAAGAAACCAAGAAAGATCTCAAACAACTTACAGATTTACATCTCAACTTACAACCTTACATCTCAAGAAACTGGGATAGGAAGAACAAACGAAGTCCAAAGTTAGTAGGGGGGAATAACAAAGATGGAGTGGAAATAAATAAAATGAAGACTAAAGGGGCCAGCCCAGTGGCACAGCAGTTAAGTTTACACATTTGGCTTCAGTGGCCTCGGGTTTGACAGTTTGGATCCCGGGTGCAGACACAGCACCGCTTGGCACGCCATGCTGTGGTAGGCATCCCACATATAAAGTAAGGAAGATGGGCATGGATGTTAGCTCAGGGCCAGTCTTCCTCAGCAAAAAGAGGAGGATTGGCAGCAGTTAGCTCAGGGCTAATCTCCCTCAAAAAAAAAAAAAAGGAAGACTAAGAAGACAATAGAAAAGATCAATGAAATTAACAGCTGGTTTTTTTGAAAAGATAAACAAAACCTGCAAACCTTTAGCTGGACTCACCAAGAAAAAAAGAGAGGACTCGAATAAATAAAATCAGAAATGAAAGAGGAGATGTTACAACTGATACCACAGAAATATAAAGAATCATAAGAGACTACTATTAACAATTATATGCCGACAAATTGGAAAACTTAGAAGAAATGGATAACTTCCTAGAAACACATAACTTAACAAGACTGAATTATGAAGAAATAGGAAATCTGAACAGACTGATTATTAGTAAGGAGATTGAATCAGTCATCAAAAACCTCCCAATAAACAAAAGTCCAGGACCAGATGGCTTCTCTGGTGAATTCTACCAAACGTTTAAAGAAGAATACATACCAATCCTTCTCACATTCATCCAAAAAGTAGAAGAGAAGGGAGTACTTTCAAACTCATTTTTCAAGGCCAGCATCACCCTGACACCAAAACCAGATAATGACACCACAAGGAAAGAAAATTACAGGCCAATATCCCTGATGAACAAAAATGCAAAAAATCCTCAACAAAATATTAGCAAACCAAATTCAACAATACATTAAAGGGATCATAAACCATGATCAAGTAGGATTTATCCTGGGGATGCAAGGATGGTTTAAAACCTGCAAATCAATCAACTTGATGCACCACATTAACAAGATGAAGGATAAAAATCATATGGTTATCTCAATAGATGCAGAAAAAACATTTGACAAAATTCAACATCCATTTGTGATAATCTCAACAACATGGGTATACAAGGAATATACTTCAACGTAATAAAGGTCATATTTGACAAGCCCACAGCTAATATCATACTTAATGGTGAAAAGCTGAAAGCTTTTCCTCTAAGACCAGAAACAAGACAAGGATGCCCACTATCACCATTTTTATTCAACATAGGTTTGGAAGTCCTAGCCAGAGTAATTAGGCAAGAAAAAGACATAAAAGGCATTCAAATTGGAAAAAAAGAAGTAAAACTGTCACTATTTGCAGATGACATGATATTATATATAGAAAACTCTAAATACTCCCCCCAAAAACTTATAAACAAATTCAGCAAAGTTGCAGAATACAAAATCAATATACAGAAATCTCTTGTGTTTATATACATTAATAATGAGTTATCAGAAAGAGAAATTAAGAAAACAATTTCATTTAAAATTGCATCAAAAAGGATAAAATACCTAGGAATGGATTTAACCAAGGAAATGAAAGACCTGTACACTGAAAACTCTAAGACATTGATGAAAGAAATTGAAGACGACACAAATAAATGGAAAGCTATTCTGTGCTTTTGGATTGGAATAATTAATATTGTTAAAATGTCCATACTACCCAAAGCAATCTACAAATTCAATGCAATCCCTATCAAAATTCCAATGGCATTTTTTCACAGAAATTAGACAAACAATTCTAAAATTTGTATGGAACCACAAAAGACCTTGAATAGCCAAAGCAATCTTGAGAAAGAAGAACAAAGCTGGAGGCATTACACTTCTTGATTTCAAACTATATTACACAGCTACAGTAATCAAAACAGTATGGCATTGGCATAAAGACAGACACATAGATCAATGGAACAGAATAGAGAGCCCAGAAATAGATCCACACATTTGTGGTTAATTAGTTTACGACAAAGGAGCAAAGAATATACAATGGGGAAAGTCTCTTCAATAACTGATGTTGGGAAACTGTACAGCCACATGCAAAAGAATGAAACTGGACCACTATCCTATGTCATACACAAAAATTAACTCAAAATGAATTAAAAACTTGAACATAAGACCTGAAACCATAAAACTCCTAGAAGAAAACCTAGGTGGTAAGCTCCTTGCCATGGGTCTTGGTGATGATTTTTTGAATCTGACTCCAAAAGCAAAGGCAACAAAATAAAAAATAAACAAATTGGACTACATCACACGAAAAAGCTGCACAGCAAAGGAAACCATCAACAAAATGAAAAGGCAATCTATGGAATGGCAGAAAATATTAGCAAACAATATATCTGATGGGGGTTAATATCCAAAATATATAAAGAACTCATAACAACTCAACAGCAAAAAACCCAAAGAACCCAATTAAAAAATGGGCACAGGATCTGAATAGACATTTTTCTAAGAAGATATCCAGATGGCCAACAGGGACATGAAAAGGTGCTCAATATCACTAATCATCAGGGAAATGCAAATCAAAACCACAATGAGATATCACCGCATATCTGTTAGAATGACCATCATCAAAAAGAGAAAAAATAACAAGTGTTGGTGAGGCTGTGGAGAAAAGGGTACCCTTGTGCACTGTTGGTGGGAATGTAAATTGGTGCAGCCACTATAGACAATAGTATAGAGGTTCCTAAAAAATTAAAAATAGAACTACCATAGGATCCAGTAATTCCACTTCCAGGTATTTATCCAAAGGAAACAGAAACATTAACTGGAAAACATATCTGCACCCCCCTGTTTGTTGCAGCATTATTTACAATAGCCAAGACGTGGAAACAACCTAAGTGTCCATCAGTGGATGAATGAATAAAGAAAATGAAATGTGAGATATATATATGTAATAAATATATAAATATAATAAATAATAAAAATAAAAATAAATAAATATATAAATAAAATAGGTGATATTATTCTGCAATCAAAAAGAAGAAAATCCTGCCCTTTATGACAACATGGATGAAGCTTGAGGGCATTATGCTAAGTGAAATAAGTCAGGCAGAGAAAGAAAATACCATATGATCTTACTTACATGTGGAATCTAAAAAAAACCCAGAACTCAGAGATACAGAGAACAGATCGGTGGTTACCAGAGGTTGAGGGTGGGGGGGTGGGAGGTGAAATGGGCGAAGGGGATTAGAATGCACAAACTTTCAGTTATGAAATAAATAAATCATGGGGCTGTAATGTAGAACATGGTGACTATAGTTAATAAAACTGTATTGTATATTTGAAAGTTGCTAAGAGAGTAGATCTTAAAAGTTCTCATCACAAGACAAAAAACTATAACTATGCGTGGTGATGGATGTCAGACGTTGTGGTGATCATTTCCCAATAGATACAAATATTGAATCATTATGTTGTACACCTGAAACTAATATAATTTTATATGTCAATTATACCTCAATAAAAATTTACATATAAAAGACTGACTTTTATACTGTGAGTGAAATCAGGAGCCACTGGAGGGTTTTGAGCAGAGGAATGACATGGGCTGACATGTGTTAAAGTCTCACTCTTGCTGCTGTGCTGTGATGTGTCACAATCAGCATTTTTGAAGATTAATGTGACCCTGATCTTTAGGAAGTGCTCAAACTCCAGTAAGGAAATCCATTAGGATCTAGTACAAGAATCCATAATCCAACAATCCTCTGTCCTCACGTTAATGAGGACCTGCCCCAGGCAGAGGCAGTAAAAATGGAAAGGAAAATGTGACTTAGAAAGGTGCTAGGAAGGACAAACCTCTGATTAGTGATTGATTTGATATGTGAAGTGATATAGTGACCAAAAAGATAAAAAACACTAAAAGTCTCCGAGGCTTTGAGACCTGGAAGACGCTACGTTGAAGAGAAATGTGAGGTCAGTAGAGCGTGCTCTCCTTAAAAGTCAGCAACCTAAGTAGTCTGAAGGGAGATGAGACGGAACAGCTGGGACAGGCCCAATAGAAAATTCCAGGTTAAATTTAGGGGATTATGGAAGTATTAATGCAGGAGAGCACAGTTAGTGTGAATAAGAAAAGAGCTGTTAAATCCATCTTCCATCTCACTTTCACAGTTTAATTTGACCCAAATTCAAAGCAAGTGACAAAGAAAAAGAAACGATATTTATCTCCATAATCTCTACCATCCACGTGAAAACAATTTACCTTAAATTGACAGCAGCCCTATTCTCCCTCTGACCTCGCGTATGTTCAAGTCTCCGTGTGGCTTTTCTTTCCTTGTACACATATGGAGGTAATGATGCCTGACTGTGGAACAGAGTAAATAGGGCAAGGTTTACTGGGTTACTGGGTCTTTTTATGAGTTGCTCCGTTACTAAGTATGCAATTCTCAGACATGTTTGGTTATATTTTGCTAAGAACAGCAGAAAGAATCTCTTTCAAAATTAATAAGAGGTGGAAAGGTTTCTGGTGGAGCCTGAGGCATGCAGTGATGGGCCTGGGAGCAGCCGGAGGAGAGGCAGGGTCTGGGACAAAGAGTGGCGCTGGGGCTCTGGGGGACGGGAGGGAGAGAGAGACGGTCTGCTCACTTCTGTGTGATACATATACGTATGTGTAATATTATTCAGCCATAAAAAAGGTCTTGGTGATCTCTGTGTGGACCGAACACAGTGAAAGTGCATTTGAGCATGCCCCACTCCTCTTCCTGGCCCCTGGCATAGATGGCAGTGCTTGTGCCCAACACTTCATCACAGAGAGAGGGACTTTCCACGCAATTTCCCGGTGGCCAGGCCATATGTGATCTGGAGAAATGTTCGAGAGCCGTCTCTCTGTCCTTGGGCATTCTGATAGAAAATGTAGGCTTCTTGGGCTTACCCACTCAAAATGGCGAGTAAGAGTCCAGGAGACACTGGTCTATGGGTAAGAAATCGAATGTGCACATGAAATAGAATGAGTGACATGTTGTTTTCAATCTAATGCGAAATGATGGATCTGATTTTCCTGTCGGAGTAACCCCTTTAAGATGCCTTTCCTGTTGTCACAGTCTGGGGTTTCCATACGCAGTCCTTTAGGCAAAGATGCTAATGCAAGTAGTTTGCCTGGGAGGTGATCTCAGGATGCTTGGCAGTAGAGGAGCAGGACTTGAGCCACTGGGAAGGGAAGGTAGACAATAAACGGTGCTTTTGTTCTCAGCAACCGCCATGGGCAACTGGGGCTCAGTCCTGCTGGGGACCTCTGGGAGCCAGGGAAGGGCACGCTGTGAATTAGCCTAAGCAAGGAGGCAAGGGAACTGCGGTCCCCATCCACCCCATTTGCCATTTGACTGAACGCTGCTCCCAGAATGTTACCTTTCCAACGGGCAGCGATCAAACATCCTCACACAACCAGGAAAATAGCCTTCAAGCTGAGAACCCAAGTATTCACAGCAAACCGCCTTCAGCACGTAGAGAGAGGGCCTGAGAGGATGCGTAGCAATGACCTCTGCTACAGCTGAGTAATAAAAAACAAACAAGAGCTCCTTAGCACACCTGATACCCACAAACTCCTCTGCTGCGTGCTCTGCGATAGCAGCTCACTAATGTGCTCTCTTCGTGGCTCTGGATAAGGATGGTCTGGAGCCCGTGGCCTCCATCTCCCCGCGTGCAAACACGCAGGATCTACAAACACTCCCTCTGGAGTCAAATAGATCCAGGCCTACGTCTTAGCTCTGCTCTTCATAAGCTGAATGACTCCAGGAAGTTAGTTAACTTCTCGGAATCATCTGTAAAAATGGAGATAATAGTGCCCAATTTAAAATCCTTTCTTGAGAGAGGAACCTGGCTGTTCTAGAAGCCTCCAGCAGATCTCCCTTCAGATCTCATTGTACCAAATGAGGTTTGAAATTCATCGAGGCCGGCTGGCAGGGCTAGCACAGGCAACAAGATTAGAGAATGATTGCTTAAACTCTTTGACTTCGCTGAGTTTCCTATGGAACCAGCAGACAAGCAGGATGAGGCTTATTCATGGGACCAAGGAGACATGGCGGGCACGTAGGACCAGCTTCTCAGTGTTTTCCTCACAGAAGTGCACCTGGAGTTGGCAGTCCCAGCAAATCCTGTGCAGCAAGAGACCACCCAGGCAGAGGAGCCGTCCTCCTTCTCATATCACATTAGGCTGGAGGTCAGGGCAACAATCCTATTACTGTGAAAAGACATTTTTGCTGCTTGACATTAATATAATTTAGTTACTTATACATTCTATTCATGTTTTTGGCATAGGGCCCAGGCTCTGGCCTGCCACCATGTCCATCCTAGAAATAATCTCTTCAGCTATGGGACATCCATGCTCTACTTGGCTTAGGCTGAGTCCCAAGAGAGGTTATCCTGATGGAGTTAAAACAATTAGGCTCATCTCAGTATTATTCACAATAGCCAAGATGTGGAAGAAACCCAAGTGTCCATCAATTAATGAATGGTTAGATATGTGGTATATATATACAGTGGACTACTAAGCCCTAAAAAAGACAAAAACGTGTCATTTGTGACAACATGGATGGATCTTAATAGTATTATGCTAAGCAAAATAAGTCAGACAGAGAAAGACAAATACCATGTGATTTTACTCATATGTGGAAGATAAACAAACACATGGGTAAGGAGAACAGATTAGTGGTTACCAGAGAAGGGGGTGGGAGGAGGGTGAAAGGGGTAAAGGGGCACATATGTGTGGTGACAGATGAAAACTGGACTGTTGGTGGTGAACACAATGCAGTCTATACAGAAACTGAAATTTCGGGTGATGCACGCCTGAAATTTACACAGTGTTGTAAGCCAATATGACCTCAATAAAATAATTTTTTTAAAAAAGGAAAAAACCCAATTAGAGCTGGGAGGAATGAAGAACGACTGCTTAATGTGTACGGGGTTTCCTCTGGGGTGATGAAAATGTCTTGGAACTAAATAGAGGTGATTGTTGCACAACGTTGTGAATGTACTAAATGCCACTGAATTGTACACTTTCATATGGTTGATTCATGTTTTGTGAATTTCACCTCAATACAAATGAATGAATGAATGAATAAATAAATAAATGAATAGCAATTAGAGCCATGCTTGGAATTGGGAGAGGAGTCAACCCCCCAAACCACATGGCTGTTAAAGACTGGAGGGGGGAAGGATTGGGTGTTGGGTGGGTAACCCAGTGTCCACTATGAAACTCCTATCAGAGAACACCCAGTGGCAGAGGGGAAGAGGACAGGTTCTGAGGTCACAACAGTCTTGGGATCTAATATTGGCTTAGCCTTTATCACCTCTTTGCTGTGTGACTTTGAGAAAATTACTCAACCACTTTGAGCCTTGCCTCTTCAATGGGTATAATAATACCTACGGTGTTTGAGTGTCCTGGCGATTAGATGGGGCAGTCCATAAAAACCACCAGTGCACATAATACATATTAAGTAGTCAATATGAGCTTACTTATTATAGCCAGGAAATAAAGTCTGCAGGATGTGTTGCCTGACAATGAGAAGAAAGTGAGGGACGACTCTCAAAATTCCAGCTTAACGGTTGTGGATGATGCAATGACTGAGGCCAGGAAGAGGAGTTCTTGGGGGAAGCTGATGAGTTCAATTTTGGACATGTTAAGCTTGAGCTGGCCAAAGGAAATTCACATGGAACTTTCTAAGCAGGCAGTGGGATATATTAATCTGAAAGAGTAGTTAAGGCTGGAGATGCGGAGTTGAGACTCATCATTTAGAGGCTACAGTGAAAGTCGTTAAGAGTAGATGAAAATATGCAGTCAGTTTATGTAGAGAGCAGAGCAGGGGGCCATGGATGACACTGATGAACACCGAGATTTAGAGTGGACATACAAGAGCATAAAAAAGACATACAAAGAGAGTCAGATAGAAGGGAAAGTAGGTGAGAGTAATATCATGGGGATGAAGTGAGTCTAGAACGTTAAGAAGGAACAAGTGGCCAATAATGTTAAATATGGCAGAGAGGTCCAATAAGATATGGACTAAAAAGTGTTCACTGGATTTCACAGTATGGTGGTGACTGGTGATTTGTCGCCAATCCCAGATCAGCTTTGGTAGAGTGATTGGGGCAGAATTCAGTCTGCTTGTCGGGTGGAGGGGAGATGAGGAGGTAGTGACAGAAATTGTACATCCCCCTTCTAAGTGAGCTGAGAAGGGCAGGTGGGGGATAGGCTGTAGTTTTGCATAGTGAAAGATCAAGGAAAGGCTTTTAGAGTGGGATACTTGAAGAGATTCATAGGCCTAAAGAAAAAACCAGTGCAGGAGGAGAGGATGAAGACAGAGGAAACTGAATGGGAGATTGATGGAGAAGGTTCTGGAGCAGAAAGTGGTTAGAATTAGAATCAGAGATTGAGGGATTGGCCTTGAGAAGAGACACCTCAGCCTTGGGGACTGATGGAAACGGCTCTTCACCCTTAGTTAGTTCATTGGTTGGAAGGGAGCAGACAGGAAGAAATACCTGATGGCCCTATTGTTCTGGAACCAGAGTCAGTAAACTTCTTCAACAGAGGGCAGATAGTAAACATTTTAGGCTTTGCAGGCCACACCATCTCTCTCACAATGACTCAACCTAACCATTGAAGCAGAAAAGCTGCCAGGCAATATGTAAACAAACGGGTGTGGCTGCGTTTCAATAAAACTTTATTAAAATGTGGTGGGCTGGAAGTTTGGAGTCGTTTGCTAACCCCTGTTTCTGGAGATGTAGAAGTGAGCCATCTGTTAAAAGGGGCAGGGTGTGGGAATTGAGAAGAGTATTACACATCTCAGACAGTCACAAGGAAGGTTTTCATCAGTCCTGAGCACCAAGCTGTGGCTGGAGCTCAGGATTTTGTGATTGCACCAATTTGCCCCACTGCGGGTAGTGGAATTACCATCAGAAGGGGTAAAATGCAAAGGCAGATTGAAGATCTTGGTTTGGAATTTCGCCCATTGCGTGTGATGGTAGGACAGTGGTACAAGGAAGTTGAGTGTATTGATGAGAGCATGTTCAGTGCCAGCCATGTAATCTACACTGGGTAGAGAAATCAGGCCAAGAGCGGGCTGCTAGACTGGGAGAAAACAAAAAGATGTCCATAAGCATGAAGGGAAGGTATGTTGGAGATGAGGCAAGGATAGGAGACTGTGGTTGGATGTATATTGAGATTTAAGGGGCTGGGTGGAGCAGTGCTGGGTTAGACAGATCCAGAGTGGCACTGTGGAAGGGCGCTGCTGACAGAGTAGAAGCAAAGGTCATTGATGGGCGTTCTTTGGAGATGCTCAGCTCCACCAGTGCACTCTGTGATTGTACAGATTGATACCTGCAGTCCATTTTAGTAAGGCCATTCCTACTTTCATGAGCCTTCCGTCTTTTATTGATGTAACATAGTTGCCTACTGAGCATCCTCTTGTTAGCTTTGGCTTTGCCAAAGCAACATATGACAAATTACATGTCCATTGCACATACCTCTTGGATAACTGGTCCAGGCCCAGAAACTGGAAGGCTAGGTTCCCAGGCTGCTGGCTTAGGGATTGTTGGATCATGACGGACTAACCAAGACCATTTTCTTTAATGAAACCCAGGCACTATTATCATTTTGCTTTTGCATTACTGTTTGCAGGTGGATTTGCTTTGTGTACTGCAACTTTGCTGATCTTGCGGTGTTGCACACACTAATGAATCCCAGTGAAAGTTGAAAAAGTCCGTTCTAATCTTTCACCACATAAAATGGCTGATTTGAGAGACTGTGAGGGCTTTTGAATGTCTTTCTACGATGAATTGTTATCCTAGTGCTAGTTACATTTTAATATAGGGTAGACTGATTTCATTACCTAAGAATGGAGCTCCATCCTAGTAACTGATAGTTTTCTAGCGACTGAATCATCTCATTCCGTCACCGTCTATTTACATAGCGATGGTATAGCTCCAACAGGGGATCTGTGTTCAGCTGGGACCTTCCAGCAAATTAGGAAACACATCCAAGGGAAACTTTGGATTCATTCTGCCATTTTCACTGAGATCTAGAATGAAAGGCATCAATTCTCTGCTGGACTTAAAACTTTGACACTTTATTTGGCAACAAATGCAACCTTTCAGGACAACAGGGAACACATTGGGAAAATGTCTTTACTCTTTTGATGTTCTGGGACCCAATTTCAACGAGTGTGTGGGGTTCCCCTCCACAAGCAATTCTTCGGACATCAGCCGAATGCCCTGCCATTCAACTCAATTCTGACACTGTCTATCTAGAGATAGCGTCAATCCCACAGGTTAAGGACTCAGTCCTACAAGACTGTCATCATCCTCCCCCTCCACCCTGCAACGCACTTGAGACGCGAGTCACAAGCCCAGGTCATCACCTCTACTTTTGACTGACTAGCTATAGATCAGAGGTTGCTATGACCTCCCTCTTGGGTTCCATTAATTTGCTAGAGTGCCTCACAGAACTCAGAGAAATGTTTTACTTGCTAGATTCCTGGTTTATTATAAAAGAGTACAACTGAGGATCAGCCAGATGGAGGAGATGCACAGGACAAGGTATGGGGAAAGGGCGCAGAGCTTCCATGCCCTCTCCAAGAGCGCCACGCTCCCCAAATCTCCACATGTCCACCAACCCAGAAGCTCTCTGAACCTTGTCCTTTTGAGTTTTCATGGAGGTTTCATTACACAGGCACGATTGATTAACCCATTGGCCATTGGTGATTGATTCAACCTCCAGCCCCTCTCTCTCCCGGGAGGTCGGGGAGGGGGGACTGAAAGTTCCAACCCTCTAACGACTTGGTTGGTCCCACTGGCAACCAGCCCCCATCCTTTCCAAAAGTCAGCTCATTAACATAACAAAAGTCACCTTTTTGGCTCTTATCCCTTAGGAAATTCCAAGGGTTTTAGGAGCTCTATGCCAGAAAGGGGGAGGAAGACGAAATATCTATTTCTTGTTATAAATCACAATATGACATATGCCCTGTGTTAACCATCAGTTTGAAGGACAAGATACTGTTAGAATAATATGCAAACCACTCTGAAGACATTACATTTAGCTGCATTATTCATTTTGTGTTTAGCTGGGTTACTTCCTTGTTACAATTATTATCTACAGTTCTTCCACTTTGATTTGGTGGATGGTGAATTTCCTGTCTTTGTGGTGGTGTCCTCATCAGAAGAAAGCGAAGTGTTATATATATAAAAAAACATTCTTGGATCAAGCTCCTTTGAGGCCTTGCCTCCTTAAAGGCTCAAAAATCTTGAATTAACGTGTTGGCCTGTTGAAAATCTCCTCTCCTGACATATGGCAAGAGCGACATCTGCTGGCCAATATTAGACATCTTGATTTTGGAAAGTGCCAGAAAAGATGTTTCCTTTCTTAAAAGTTAAGTCGTCTTTCACATTCCACTTTGGTGGCCTGGGGTTCGCCGGTTTGGATCCCGGGTGCAGACATGGCACCGCTTGTCAAGCTATGCTCTGGCAGGCATCCCACATATAAAATAGAGGAAGATGGGCATGGATGTTAGCTCAGGGCCAGTCTTCCTCAGCAAAAAAAGAGAAGGACTGGCAACAGATATTAGCTTAAGGGTAGTCTTCCTCAAAAAAGAAAAAATTGTCGTCTTTGTTGTTGTTGCTGTTTTTATTTATTTTAAAAATAGGCTCTCACATTTACACAGAGTCCTTAATAGATAGTAAGGCTTCGGCAGGGGGCTTAGGTTAGAATCAGGCTTCTACAAAGGATAAAAGCAGAATTGGCTACAGAATTTCGAGGGCTTGCTATAAGATGAAAATATGGAGCCCTTTGTTCGCAAATTAAGAATTTCAAGAGGATGACCGCAGAGCATTAAGCCAAGTGCGGGGCCCTTCTGAGCGCGGGGCCCTTCTGAGCGTGGGGCCCTGTGCAACTGCACAGGTCACTGGCCCTTGAAGTGGGTCCTAGGTGAAGGTGGCTGTGAGTATGAGCCCTACTCTCAGCTGTAGAAGGTAGAGCATCCTGGTGACAACCCAATGACCTTGGAGCCTACAAATGACTCCCTGGCTGTGTCTCAACCCCTCTGCAGAGGGACTGAGAGGAAAGCGGCTTAAATTAAATGGGGAGGAGGCTAAGTTACCTGTTACGGACTGCCGTACAGACCACACATCTTCATTCTCCTGCCTGGCAAAGGTTTGGAGACAGGGAGGAGTTGGGCGGCCGTGCAGGAGAGGGAGGGAAGGAAGGCTACCTGCTTCCTCTAGATTTAGCTCCCAAGAGGAAGGGGCTGGACAGACAACACATTTCTGCTATCTCTTCAATTCCTAAGACTCCTTGGACCTTCAGATCTTCCCTGATCATCATATGATGAAAGAGAAAGCAGGGGTCTGAGGAGAAGCCATCCATCCTATGAAAATGTCCTCAGTGTCTTAATGTAGCTTAAATACTCATAGCAGCTAACATTTCTGGCATAGCTATTCTGCAGTTAGAGCTAGAAGCGCATAGCCAATGCAGATTGCAGGCTTGCTATGCACCAGGCTCTAGTTTAAGTGCTTAGTTCTAAAGTGCTCAGTGTGCATACCAACTCATTGAATTCTGCTAACAATCCTATGAGGTAGGGCCCATTGTTATACCCATTCTACAGACAGGGAAACCGAAGGCCAGAGATCTTGGGTAACTCACCCAAGGTCATAAAGCTAGTGAAAGACAGAGTCAAAATGAAGACCCAGGCTTTTGGACTTCAAGAGTTAACACTTGGAACCCCATAAGTAAACTGTATATCACCTGCTATGTCAACGAACGTGTGTGTGTTGAGGGGGTCAGAAGAGGAGGAGTTTGAAAACTAAGAAATAATACATTTCAAGATTTCTTTCCATAATGATAAAAAACCTTGTAGTTTATTTTCCCCAATACTCTAGATAAGAGGTCAGCCAACTTTTTCTGTAAAGGGCTACATAGTAAATATTTTAAGCTTTGAGGGCTGGATAGTCTCTGCCTTAACTCCTCAGCTCTGCTGTTGTAGCGTGAAAGCAGCCGCAGACAATATGTAAATGAGTGGGTGTGACTGTGTGCCAGTAAGACTTGAGAGACAGAAACGATCTCGGGCCTGTAGTTCTCAAACTTTCATGTGCATCAGCATCACCTGGAGGGCTTGTTAAAACGCGGATGGCTGGGCCTCATTCCCAGAGTTTCTGATGATGCTACAGGTCTGGAATGGGGCCCGAGAATTTGCATTTCTGACAGCTCCTAGGTGATGCTGATTCTACTGGCCCGCACATCACGCTGTGGATCAAAATGGTTCAAGTGGTTGTGTTCTCCTAATGGGAGGAGTTTTCATGCCTTTTTTGTGGCTCAGATCACAAATCAGGCTTCCACAATTCAACAACTCAAAGTCAAGGCTGTTTATGTTGCTCCATCGCTGGGCATTTGTACATTTATAAGAATGCTTGATTATTAAAATGTCAAGGGCCATTAATCAGGCAGCAGGACTTTAGGGAAACTTTAGGGCTGTATTATGTTCTCTTATTTCTTAGGCAGGAACAAAGTTGGGAAAGAAGGTGGGGGGTCTTAATCAAAGCATAAGCATGAATGAAGGAGCCCAAGTGGTCTGGAAATTGCAGAAATCTGCTGCCATTCAAGGCCTCAGCCTACTGGGAAACAGCAGAAAATGTGCACTCGAAGAGACGATTGCTCTCCTCATCCTGCTTGTCATGCTTCTTCTCTTTGTGGAGGTGGTTGGTTTGGACCAGAGTTTCTCAACGTTGGCATTAGTGACATTTGGGGCTGAATGACTGTTTGTTGCGGGCACTGTCCTGTAGGATGTTTAACAGCATCTCTGGCCTCAATCCACTAGATGCCAGTAGCACTGCCTGCCATATGACAACTCAAAATGTATCCGGACATTACCAGATGTTTTTGAGGGGCAAAATCTCCACCCCCCTACCCCTGGTTGAGAACCATTGGTTTACGTAATCAGCAGGTATTTTTGAGACTCAATATCACTGAGTCTCACTCTGTCTTGAGTGTGTGGCACACAGCAGACCGCAGTCAGGGCCCTCTGCCAAGGCAACTTCAGCTTGAGCGTGGGCTTCTGGGTGGGCCTGAGGACTGGGCACTGCCCAGCCCACCCCAGCTCCCAGTTCTTTTCTTTTCTGGAATACTCACTAAAAGGATGATATTTGTATAGATCTAAAAGCAAACAGAAAAGATAACATAGAGAAAATGCCCCCTGAACAATCACACTGCAGCAAGAGGGGACCCTCAAGTACACCTTTATTTATATGAAAAAGATGTAATGTTTTTGAACTTCCTATTGATTTAGGTTCATTTGTTGGTGAGCCATGTTTATTCCCACTATTTCACCCATTATTATGACCCTAGAAGGGGGCAGGGAAAATATCAGCTCAGGAAGGTGGAGGATGTGACAAAGTGGAAGTCCTAGTGAGAGGAAGAGGGGAACTAGACTGTCCTTCTCTCCCACGAAGTTGATTCTGGAACAGAGATGAGACACTGAGGGATGGCCGAGAGGCAGGTTGCATGGGTCATTGGGGTGAACCTTGGGAGGGGTAGGGCGGCTCATGGAAGCATGCTGATGGATATGGGGGACCCAAGGACACTGGGAAGGACTAATGGAATCCCTTGCTGGGTAGGCTGAGGGAAATCTGAGTATCAGGAGACGATCCGTGTGTAGCCATGTCTCATAGGCTTGGGAGGCTGGTATGCCAGGACCCTGGAAGCACCCAGATGGGTGAGCCTAAGGCCACGCTCCATGTCCTTGGCCTGCAGGTGGCCTGCATGGGATCCAAATGTGCCTGAGTTTTTCAGTCAGGGTCAAGGAGGAGCTGAGAGCTTGGTGGACCAGCTGTGATCTGAAGCTGCTACAGAAGAGCCATGACTCCAGCCGTGAACTTTCTCTGTTCCAGACTAGACCCTTGGGGAGACCAGCCACTCCAGAGCGAGACCAACAAGAATCCAGAGGACACCCAGTGGATCTGAGGTCTCATTTCCCTCACTGCCACAAGTCATGCAAACGGCCACCATGTACCCAGGCATTGTTTTAGAAAGAGGCAGAAGAAATTCGAAAGACTGAGCACTTACCAGGAAGACAGTGAGTCATATAAGAGCCTAAAACTGAAGAGACTGAGACACTGTCAATTGGCAAGTTCAAAGGATGTTTCATTCTCTCCCTGTCCCAACCCTGCCAGGGTTGATATCAAAATATGTAACAACTGCTAGAGCCAGGGTACCAACCAATCAGAATAGATGAAAGCCACAGCGATGGATTAGGGTCCTGGAGGTCCCCTGGGGGCCAAGTGTTAACTCTTTAGTTCAGGGGTCAGCTATGGCCAGCGAGCCAAATCCAGCCTGCTGCCTGTTTTTGTAAATAAAGTTTCATTGGCTCACAGCCACATCCATTCATTTATATAGTGTCTATGGTTGCTTTCATGCTACAATGGCAGAGCTGAGTATTGTAGTTGCGACAGAGATTGTAAGGTCTGCAAAGTCTAGATGCAGGTGTCTGATGATAGGACCCAGTCACCAAGTGGTAAACTTCTTTGCTAGAAACGGAGTTCCTAGAGAAGGTGTTGAGGTGGGCGTGTGTATCAGAAGTTTCTATAGCCTTTCACCCTGGATGTTAAATCTTTAAGCTTCTAAGTTCTAAACAAAGCTGAGCTATTTTTTTTTTGACAGCCTAGTGAGAAAAACAAAACTCCAGAACAATACAGTAATTACATAATCGGGCATATTTTCAGAACACGTTACAAGGAAATACAGTCTCGAAGCCCTTTAGGCAGCCTGTGCCTCTGAAGATGTCAGGATCCTCTGTGGCCTCTGCGTGGAATAGTCAAGAAAGGACAATTCTATAATTGTCAATGTATGTTTAATGAAACTTAGCTGTAGGCACTATTTCTTTCACCTGCCGGAAGTCGAGCTCAGATTAAACAGAGTTCTACAGCTGTGTGAACCTCAGCGGCTGTCCCATTCAAACCTGCATGAGATGAGATGAGATGAGATGAGATGAGAAAACCGAGGCTTATGCGAGGTGACCTCACGCCACTCAGACAGCAGCAAAGACCAGAACACAGGTCTCCTGACTCAGCATTCTATTCATATTAGGAATCCATTCCAAAGCAGATTTGAAAGCAGATTTGCTCCCTTTTTATTTTAAAATCCCTCTTATAATGTTGTTAAGCAGATTTTGTTTTGATTTCTTCTAGTTTGATGTGAGGCGGAATAGAAGTCTTGGTCATATCAAATCACTTAGAGAAAACAAATGAAATAAAAGCAGCCTTTAATGCTAGCATTCACTTTATTTTCTCTCTTTCTTCCCATTTATTTACTCTAAACTGAGAGCCATCCACTAAGGGCTTTGGTTTGGGGCCAAGTACTTTCTCCTTTTACGTGTAGGCGACCTGCCAGATATCATCTCCTGCCCATTTGTAAGCCACAGTTATTGAAGATGCCTTCTGGAGTCTTGGAGAAGCATTATGGAAGAAAACAATGATCTCAACCCCGCTGGGAGCCATTGGACACCCCTGAGTCACATCAGTTGCCATTGGCTTGGCTGTCCAAAGAAAAGCTGGGACGAAGTCAGTGGTTTTCCACAGAACACATCAGGCCCCAAATGCCAGTAGCACCAGAGTGAGAAACCCTGGGCTAGGTCACAGCAAAGGCCCTCTCCTGCTTCGGCTCTGTCATCCCCAAGTGCTACCCCAACAAGCCACCTTCCTTCTCTTCCCGGCCCCGAGTTGCTTATTCACTGCTTCAAATCTCTAGTAAAATTGCTGGTGCTCTCCTCAACGGGAAACAAGGCAATGCTGGATTGGTTTATTCTGGGGTGGTGGGAAGAGTCAGAAGAACTGGATGCCAGCTCTGAATTTATGACCTCTGTGACCTTGGGCAAATGGTAACAGTTGTACCTGCCTTCATTGCTCTACTGTTTCGGGAAGTAGTTAGAGAATGCAGTGCCGGTGCAAGCGTGGTCACGGTGCGGGGTTCAGTGCAGCACAGATTCCCAGCAACCGGAGCTTCCTCTTCATTTGTAGCCATTGTATTTGGATATGATCATTGCTAACAATAATAATAGCTATTGTTTATTGAGCATCTAAAATATACCAGAGACTGTATGAGACACTTTACTTCTATTACTTTATTTGAATTTTACCATCCTATAAAAATTATCATCCTTCTTTTATAGCTGAGGATACTGAAGCTCAGAGAGTGTAATAATTTGCCAGAGGTTTCTGAGTCAGAAGGAGATGAAGCAGGATTTAAACTCAGCCCTTCTTACTCTCAAGCCTGGGATTTTTCCGCTGCCTCCTGCTTTGGCCAGCCACAGCGTCCACGGACGGCTGGGTGCTGACGTGGCAGCGGTACATGGAGTCAGAGGGGAAGCTTTCTGTTCATAAGGAGGAGCTTATGCCAATATCAAAAAGCAGTCTGGCAGCCGGGGATAGGCGAGGATGCCCCAGGACGGGGAAAGCGTGCCGCCCAGGGCTGTGAGGACCTCAGTCGTGCCCAAGCTGGCTCCATCTGTAAAGAGCAAGCCAAAGAAAGAACTTAAATCAAGATTGAATTTGCCTCCTTCCCTCGCTGTCCCTGCCTTTGTTTCTTTTCTTTTCTTTTCTTTTTTTGAGGAAGATTAGCACTGAGCTAACATCTGCTGCCAATCCTCCTCTTTTTGCTGAGGAAGACTGGCCCTGAGCTAACATCCGTGCCCATCTTCCTCTACTTTATATGTGGGACACCTGCCACAGCATGGCTTGCCAAGCGGTGCCATGTCCACACCCAGGATCCAAACCAGCAAACCCCGGCCCACTGAAGTGGAACGCGCGAACTTACCCGCCACTGGGCCGGCCCCTGCCTTTGTTTCTTTACGTAAACTGCTCCCTCTCTGTTTTTAAGCTTCTTAAGGATTGTAGAAAAGAGTGAATAAGGATTGGGTGTTTATGTATATTTAAAAAAACTTTTGAAAATCAGAAGATTCACTATTATTTCCTGAGAACACATAAACCCTTGAAGGAGAAAGTGTGGTGACATTTTGTGATCTGTGATAGGACAATAAAAGTGATCACTTCAGGGGCCGGCTAGTGGCTCAGCGGTTAAGTGCGCACGTTCCACTTCGGCAGCCCAGGATTCGCTGGTTTGGATCCTGGGCGCGGACATGGCACCTCTTGGCAGCCCTTGCTGTCTGTGGTAGGTGTCCCACATACAGAGTAGAGGAAGATGGGCACGGATGTTAGCTCAGGGCCAGTCTTCCTGAGCAAAAAGAGGATTGGCAGCAGATGTTAGCTCAGGGCTAATCTTCCTCAAAAAAAAAGTCATAATTTCAAGGCCAAGGATGTGACTTCCTTAAAAATCACCAGTTTTTACTTAGAAAGAAGACATAAATAGGAACAGTATCTCATTTGGCCACAAACTAGACTCATTCTTCAGCAGTGAAACACTCTAAGTGTTGTAAAAATTAACATGTCCTGACCCTTCACTGGGTTAGTTCATTGTTTCATTCATTCAAACTAAATTGGAAAGACCCAGTTCTTCCCTATACATGTTTCTTTCCTGTGAGTCGCCTTTACTTTTACCCAGAACACTACTACCACACTCACCACACCTCTCTTCTGACACTTCTGGTCACCAAATGCGTGGGGGTTTTCCCACACCAAGCAATTCTGCAACAACAGCTGGGTGCCCTAAAATTCAGCTCAATTCTGACATGATCCACCTGGAGACAGCATCAGACTGCACGGGTTACGGGCTCAGTCCCACAAGACTGCTCCTACCCCCACTTCAGATGCCAATTGTAAGTTGTAGAGCCCAAAGTTATCTACAACTTCTGTCTGTTTGGCTACAAATCAGAGGCTCCCTCGACCCCCTCATCAGGTTTGATTAATTTGCTAGAGCGGCTCACAGAATTCAGGGAAACACTTACTTATGTTTGCCAGTTTATTAAAGGATGCGATGAAGGATACAGAAGAACAACCAGATGGAAGAGATGCGTGGGGCAAGGTCTGTGAGAAGGACCACGGAGCTTCCATGCCTTCTCTGGGCGTGCCACTCTCCCTGAACCTCCACCTGTTCACCAACCTGGAAGCTCTCTGAAGCCCCTACCATTGGGATTTTGTGGAGGCTCCCTCATGTAGGCATGAGCAATTGTTCACTCCATTTCCACCCTCTCCCCTCTCTGGAGGATGGGTGGTGGGGCTGAAAATTCCAAGCTTCTAACCATGGCTTGGTCTTTCTGGTGACCAGCCCCGACTCAGGAACCCACCCAGAGTCACTTCGTTAGAACCAAAGACACTCCTATCACCCAGGAAATTACAAGGGTTTCGGGAGACCTGGGTCAGCAACAGAGGTCAAAGGCCAATATTAGAACGGAGAATACTCCTAGTGCTCACACCACTTAGGAGATTACAAGAGTTTTAGGAGCCCTGTGCCGGGAACCAGGGGCAGACACCCATATATATATTTTCTATTATCTCACACAAACACATGTTTATTGGCTGCTGACCCTGCGGCCAGCACAAAGTATGCAGGACTGCTATCCTCCAGGAGCTTAAAGTGTAGCAGGGAAGAGAAACAAGTAAAGTATCCGTGATGACAACGTGTGCAAAGCGCACTGATGGC
Source organism: Equus caballus (assembly GCF_041296265.1). Taxonomy (NCBI): domain Eukaryota; kingdom Metazoa; phylum Chordata; class Mammalia; order Perissodactyla; family Equidae; genus Equus; species Equus caballus. Next base: position 9,852,364 of record NC_091715.1, on the reverse strand, counting down.
GGAGGTGGAGAGTGCTCCAAGAACTCGCGGGAGGGGCACGGGAGGAAGCCAGAACTGGGTGAGCGAGCGCTTCTCAGGGGACCTGAAGCCTAAAGTTGGACCTGAGGGATGAGCAGAACTTGGCCAGCAGGGAGTTATCACTGAAGGCTTCAGTTTTCTCTGAGGAGTAAGAGGAGAGCCATCTGCCGAGAGCCATCATGGCGGCAGGTTTGAGAAGAGTGGAGAAAGTTCTACTTATTTGCTAGTTTAATTTTTTTAAAATGGTATTTTATTGAGTATTTAATACAGTCACCTGGCTCAGTAATTTACACACACACACACACTGACAAGTCTCACTTCTACCCCAGCCCTGTTCATCTCTTCTCTCCTGCCACATAGAAGTAATCATGTTCATAACTTTGCTATCCAAAGCTTTTTAAATGCAAATACAAGCAAATTTAAATAAACATTCTCTTCTGTCCCCATTTCCTACTTAAATGTAACTGTGACAGAGACAATGTTATGTGGTCACCACATTCCCCTTTTCTTCCCTCTCTGAAGAACACAGGAAGACTGCATTTCCCAGTCTCCTTTGCTGTTAGGTTGAGGCCATGTGACCAGGTTCTGGCCAACAGGAGGTGGGCAGAAGTGACTACACCACCTCTAGGCCTGCCCGTACAACTTCCTGAGCCTTGTTTATGCTCTCACTCTCTCTTTGGTTATGGCTTCAAAGGCCACATGTTTAAGATGGTAGCATCTATATCTCTGAGTCACCTAACCCACATTAAGTTGTGCCATGAGCAAGAAATATGTATTATGTTAAGCTGCTGAGATGCCATAGTTTGTTACTGCACATAATGTGCCCATTGGGACAAAGGAAATGACAAATACTACTCTGAACCTTCACTTTATTTTACTTAAAACAATATATAGTGAAGATCTTTCCATTTTATTCATAGGTACACAGTATTCTATTTTGCAGATGTATCATAGTTTATTTAATTGGTCTCTTTACAATGACATGGCTTATTTCCAATCTCTTGTCGTTAAGCACATATGAAATTATGTAACTATGCCGATTAGGGAATGTCTGAAGTGGTTGAGGTGGAAAATGGGAGAAAGATTTGACAAGGGAAACACGCTAGGGTTGCAGCAACATTGAAGACCCAATTGATTCTGGATCCCACAAAAGTGTTGTGGAGCAAATCTGAGAAATTCTATGCTTTTCCTCTAATGCTACTCAGCAGTTCAGGTGTAGCCGGGAAAAAGGCAGACAGCTGGACCCATTGAGGATGGGGTTTTGACAGGCTGAACTGAGCGCTGGTCAACAGGCAGGGAGAACGAAGATCTTGGCAGGAGAGTAATTGAAATATTGATCCAAGTTATCAGAGCCGGATAAGGAAGGGAGTGAATAAAGGAATGGGGTGATTGGTAAGGGGAACATTTAGGGGTCAATGGGCTGGAGTTTTGATGAGGCAGAAGAACCAATGTGTTAAGAGTAAGTGAGAGAATTGGAAAGAAGGAGTTTATAGTCAGAATGCCAGATATTTGAGTTTGTGATTTCAGAGGTGACAACAGGTGTTCTTCTAGACAAGGATGAACTCTAGTCACCATATGGCCAATATGGAATAGAAGAGAAGGTCATTGTTGGTGAAGAGAACGAGGAAATTAGAGACAGGATTTTCTATTTAACATTCACTTGAATGTTAGATACTTCTGGGAATGTGACAAGACTTAGCATGAAGAGTAAGATTATGAGCCAGAAACCAAAATATTTAACAGCCTTCTGGGGTTTCTTGGATGAATAGGTTTCAGGAAGCCATAAAATACCTGAGGTTATGTACAAAATAGCACTTGTATATGTGTTGGCACATTTTATTAGGAAAGGGTCCGTGACTTTTATTAGTTTCTCAAAGGATTCATGACCCTCTTCCCTCAGCCTTCAAATTTAATAGTCACAACTCTCAGACAATGCTAAAAGAATTTTCTGCAATCATGACAAATGTTCTATGTCTGCTGTCAATATGACACTATGTCAATATGCCAATAAGGTAGCCACTAGCCACATGTGGCTATTGAACATTGGCATGGGGCTAGTGTGACTGAGGAATTGTGCTTTAAATTTAATCAATTTAAACTTAAATTCAAATAGCCTCAGCTATTGAACAGTGCAAATCTACATAAATTGTGTACAGAAAAGTGCATAATTTGTGTGTTTCAGCAACAAAGGTCAATTTTATCCATAGTGTCTTTACAAATGACATTTCTGCTTTGATACTCTTCTGTTTTGATGCACTTTCTTCAATTACATACGACTTAGCTTCTGTGTTTTATGGCCTCCCACGTTGCTGGTTAATTTTCCCTACTAATGTGCCATTTGTTTGCCCATTTGATGATACCCACTTATATATGATACATTTTTTTTCTGTCTCTTGCTTTCCCTACCAGTTCCTTAGAGGGAAATAGTGCTTCGAATTATTTTGTAAACCTCCTGAAACCTAGATTGGTCATAGGTCCTCAGGAATTAGGAGTTAGCAAATCTGTCGTGGCCCAATTCTCTGAATTTCCTGGATATTCTCTCCACATAGCTGTGTGTCTACTCTGAGCATCTTTTTCCGCTGACATTATCAGAAGCCATCAAGGGACTGGATAAAAAGAGCCCTGCAGGAGATATAAAACCACAGTCCTTGCTCTTCAAAAGTCTCCAGCGCAGCATCTTCCCAAGTCATGTCAAATGGCTCAGCCTGACCCTCAGGCTCCTTCACAATGTTGATGCAAATAATCCATAAAGAATATATAAATCAAAATTGGGGTGAGTTTATTATGAGCCTACCCTGAGGACCAAATAGCCTGGGAGAGTCCTTTCACAAAGGAAGGGGCACTCCAAAGAAGTGGGAGTGTACAGAGTGGTTATACACTGTTAAAAAGCGTGTATCACACGTGATTGGAATGTCTCTTTTACGATAGTCACAAAATTGCTTTGCTGCCACAGCAATTTGGTGAACACAGTGGGTTGGTGGTCTCAAGGTGGGTGGTCACAAGGTGAGCACAGCAGGTCAGCAATCAATCCTTAGTTTAGGGAGAGATGCTTATTCTTAAGGAAATGCCGATATGGAGGAAGTTACATCCTTATCTTTAAGGGCATTGTTCTTGTCTTTGGGACATAGTAAATATTTAAAGTAGATGTACAATGCATACTCAACGGCCACATCAAGCCCTTTTGGAAAAACAAGTTCAGGCTGATTTAGTTTTACACCAAATGGCTTCCTCATTTACTCCAATATATCCTATTGCTTGTCATTTATTTATCAACAAGGAGGCAGTTTTTGTTTTCTCTCTTGTAACTTAGCATCAGGCCATATTGGAGTACACTTCATTCCTCAAGTACGGTCCACATTTTCTTACTTCTCGCTGTTTCTCATAATGAACCTCCTTGCCTCCCTTCTACCTTTCTGGATCTTATCAATCTAGTGTTGAAAAAATGGTTAAAGAAAATTTAGGTGATACAAACTTGAACACTTCATGAAGTGGACCGTGTCCATTCAGAGAACTGCAAAATGAGGCAGAAGGCAGGAAGCTTTTATAGGATAAAGAATAAAGAACAAGGAAGAGACAAACAGAAAATATCTGATTGGCTGGGGCCACATAGTCAACCTTGTTTGGGGTGAGAAGGCCCAGAGTTAGCTTGGTGCGTGGGCATTGGCTGACTGGATATACTGCGTGTCTGTCAAGAGGAACATTTACAGGGACACAAAAGTTATCTAAGTCTCCATTTGCTGACATGGCTCCCTGGGCAGGAGTGCTTCCATCTTGGCCCTAGAAATATATTTCAACACTGGTAAGACTTCGTCTCAAACACCATCTCCTCCAAGAACTGTTTTCTGATTTCTTTCCAAATATGAGCCCTCTTCCCTTTGGCTCTAGTGTGTTACACCTCTTTCATGAGGCTTGGATATTTTTGAATATTATAATCCTCTTAGCTAGGTTAACAGCTCCCTGACGGTAGGTATTCTATCTTATCCATTTTTTGTATTATGCCTCATTTGGAAAAGAATTCAGGGTGGCTTTCAAAGAAATATAGTAGTATAGTTGATAGAAACATTAACCATGAAAAATAAATAATAAGCTAACTCTTTGTCTCTAGGACCTAAATTCATGTGAAAAGAGCCACTCTCCGGATCTATCAATGCCCCGTCAGTTACAATGTCCACGTTGGGATGAAAAGTCTGATGTAACTGAATGCATTCAGTTTGATTATTAAAATGGAGGCCATCCAGTCCCCTAAAATAGATGGAAAACAAGCCACTTTCAGACCCTTGTATAGACATAGACCCTGACTTGTCAGTGGCTGGAAGAAGAGCCCCCTTGGAAATCAGCCATCCAAAGGAGAAGACAGGAGCGAAGCCTGTTCTCTTGACAGATGTACACTTCTGCTTGCCATCCTCAGCTACACACTTATGCACGTGTTTGCTTGGCAGTCCCATCAGCAAGTGCGGATAGGAAGCATATGCGTGTTTTGCACCTGATGGCAATGTTTATTTTGAATGAAGATATCCTGCTGCCTTTTTTCTTGACAATGTAAAGTGTGTATGTTTTTGTTTTGCTTTGCTTACAGTCAGGCATTGAGCAAATAGATATGTCTGCTTTTTTCTTTAATAGAGATCTTTTACTGTTGGTTTTAAATATGTTAGTTTTTTCTCATGACATTTGGTGGCATCAAGGATTTCAGAAGATAGAAATGATTTGTTGTATTGGAAACGTAGTTATGTGGCATTTTATTCGGTTGGCATCAGATGCCGCTACTTCGCTGCTCAGATGAGGCTTTTAAAATACCTGCTGCCAGTCTTCCCGCCTGCCCAGTGCTTCTTCCTTCCCCACGTCCCCACCCATCTCAGCTTTAGAAAGATTGATGATCTCCCCTGACTTAAATGACACAGACTCTGCTTTTCCTGGATGCTAGGAAAATCAACTTCAGGGAGAAGAGGCAAGGACTTGGAGCTGACAGCTGGGGAGTTTGTACAGGTCTGAAGTTTTCAGCCTGGGCAGGACTGTCAGAGTAATGAGCCTTAGGACATTCACTGCCATGTTTCATGAACAAAAAGAAGAAAGTGCATATCTTTGTAAGTAGAGCACACTTGGCTGAAATAAAGCAAAATTATTGGTTACTAATTGTAAAAACAAATTCACCCTTTACTAGTGCGTGAAGAGGCAAATTTAGCATTTACTATTTGAGAACCTATAGAAAGAAAAAGTCACTCAACACGTAGGACACAGCAACATAAAGCCTTTGTTAACAACAGTTGGAGACAGTTCCCCATGGGTCTCCCTGGTTTCTGTACATCTTGTTCTGGACTTTTGTTTCAAGGATGTTTGTATAGCATCCTTTGAAAGGTAGCAATAGCATCTCCTTCCAGAGCAGAAGTCAGGTTTATTTACCATCTAGTATAATAAAGGTAATATCCTCCTCAGAGGCAGAAGTCAGGCAGGTTTGCTTACTGCCCCTTATAAAACATTTGAGTTCCCTAAGTTTGGGATTCCTCAGTCATGATTCAAAACCACTGCATACGCAGCATCTACCTGGGCCACTCTGTGTAGCCCCCAAGAGACTTGGGAAGCAAGAAGGATCTGATGTGAATATGAAGCTCATGCTGCTTGTGGTTCTGAGAATAATAAAGCCCTTTGTCTCTGACCCAGGAGTCTCATGTCTTCTGCCAGCATGCATGAAACTGGCAGGCTAACTCATGAGCTTACTGGTAGGGTCAAATCTCAGATGCTTCACTGTTCTTGACTCTGACAATCTTTCATCTACCTCCCTGAGTTCCAGTTTGGTATATTGATTTGGAGTTGAGATGTGGTCTCTGTTGGAGGAGTTATGTCCCAGCATGCTGAAATTAATGTGAAAGACACTCATGCCTGTTTTTGAGGCCCAATCATCATCAATGGTTGAAAGCAAGGTGTTATGATAGAAGTAGAAATTAAGACTGAGAATTCAGATTTAACTCAAATATCTTTTGAAGAGTCATTATAGAGAGATTGCTAAGCTCACATGCTTTGAATTGAGATAGACTTGGGTTTAAGATCTGACTCCATAAGAGCAGTGTAATTGAGTAAGTCCTTAACATCTTTATATGTCAGTTTTATCGCCTGTGAAACAGGAAGAAAATAGAATCCACGTTTTCGGTTTTGGGGGAAGCACTTAACACAGGGATTGGAAAAATTTTTCTGTAGGCTATTTGGGTCATACAATCTGTTGCAACTGCTGAACTCTGTGAGCACAGCATGAAAGCAGCCATAGACAATGCATGAGTGAATGGGTTTGGCTGTGTTTCAATAAAACTTAATTTACAAAAACAGGCAGTGTGCCAGATTTGGCCCTTGAACCATCAGCTGCCTGTGCTGGGCACTGTTGTCTGTATTTGTTACTTCGCTTAATCTTCTGTGAGGTAGCTAACATCCCCATTTTACAGATAAGCAAACTGAAGCTTATTGAAGATAAGCGATTTGCTAAGCTCCCACGGTTGGTTAGCCAAGGTCAATTCAAACTCTGGCCGTCTGACTTAAATTCAATTGTTCTTACCAACACCTTGTGTTACCTTTGAACAAATATCTCCATTCCTAACAGTTTTAGAGGCAAACCTCAGTTTTGCTTGGGAAAAATTCTTTCCTTTTTCCCAAAGATTGGCCCTGACCCAACACCTGTTGCCAATCTTTTTGTTTTTTCTTCTTCTCCCCAAAGTCCCCCAGTACTTAGTTATATATTCTAGTTGTAGGTCCTTCTGGTTGTGCTACATGGGACACCACCTCAGCATGGCTTGATGAGTGGTGCTAGGTCCATGCCCGGAATCTGAACTAGTGAAACCCTGGGCCACCAGAGCAGAGTGCGTGAACTTAACCACTCAGCCACAGGGCTGGCTCCAGAAAAATTCTTGTTTGTAGGTGTATTTGCATGTACAAAGTAAGGTTTAGATTATGGAAAACAATGATCACCAAAATCCCTAATGAGATTCTAGCTCAAGATTCATATGTATTTTCAACTTTTTAATTTATGCCACCAAACTTAATAGACTACAGAACATTTCCATGAAGAAAAGGGAGAAAAAGCATTACCTACAAAAGTAGTGATGGACAGGAAAAGGCAGGCTTCCCTAGTTACTACTTCTTGGGCAGGTGGTTTATCACCTGGAGGAGTCCAAAGTGACAGATAAATCCAGAGTCCCTCTGAAGAAAAAGTTCACATTTTCTTATGGACTCAAACGTGACAAGGACTTGGCCATGGAAAAATTCTGGAATGATGCTATTTGCCTGGACTATTACTATATGTCAAGCAAGTTATAAGGTGAATATCAGTTAATGACCATTGATTGAAATAAAACGTGCCATTAAAACAAAAAAGGACCAGAAAAAAACACCAACACCTTGAGAGTGATTATCATTGGGATATGAAATTACAAATTATTTAAATGTTTTTATATTTTTCTCTATTTTCCAAGTTTTCTACAGCAAGCATGGGGTTGACTCTATAATCAGACAAAACCAAGAAATGTGACAAAAATTATTCATGTAGAGTTTGCAATGGCAAGGGAATTGATTTTGTCACGATGTCAAGGATATAAAGTTACAGAGAAAAAAATACTTCCTCTCTGTGTAAAACAAAATAGAATCTTCACAAACAAAAAGAGACAAGAATAATATTAATAGAGGCATTAATAGAGAATATTAACAGAGGCGTTATGAGAATGCAGGTAATTTTTTCTCTTCTTTTTATCCTTTTGTAAATTCCAGATTTTCTATAAGGAATGTATGCTATGTTTAAAATTTTTTTTAAAAAACCTAATTTTAAAATAAAGCCAACGCTATCTAAAAAAACAAAAACACAAACAAAGAATTCATGACACATTTGGTCTCAACTGTTTTCCTTCTGCTCCCATCACTGAGCACCTTTTGCTTCAACATGTCCTCAGCTCCCCAGACCAGTCCTACGTGCAGGCAAGAATTACCTCAGCCGGTCCCCACTGTGGTGTTAGAGGTGGGGGCCGGGCTGCGTGTGAGCATGTGTATGCGCATGTGCGTGAGTGCCTGGTGTTGGGGGTAGGGAGAGCTGCCCAAGGTGCGGTGTCCTGATGGCTTATTGCTGGGCTCAGCAGGGTGTTCCATGTCACTACCTCCCTCCCCCATCGTATTTCCACTCTGCTAATGAAGAGCCATCACTCTTTTTATAAACTGAACATAAGCCTCCCACCTGCCCTGCTTCTTAGTTGTACATTAGTCCCTTTCTCAAATCTTCCTTCAGTTGGCTTGCCAAGTATCCAAGTTCCCTCCTCTCTCTGGGGTCCTGAATCACTCTGGTGAGGTGCCCTGCTCCAGGATCTAGCCCTGCCCTCAAACCCCAGCTTGCTGGCTTGGACTGCCTTACCTATTGCCTGACTTTACGGAAACAGCCTGATTTTACAGTAAAAGTCTCTACTGCCCCAGATTCCCAGCCACTCTGTCCCTGGGCCTGGCAGGACAAAGTGTCTTTTGTGGAGCCATTTGTGCTGAATGTCGACTTGAATTGTGACTGTGGCTTGCCTCCTCTAACCCTGGCTGAACCTTTGATGTTAACTGGCCAGCTCCCCAGTGTCGATCTGTTCCAGGGCCTGGGCTTTGTGCCAAGCCTCTCTTCTTCTTAGCCATCTTATTGCTATGCCAAAGTTGTATCAGGTCTAGACATCCCAAACTGGATTGGCAATACAAGGGCGGATGCGAAGTGTGGGAGTGAAACCAGAAAACCAAAAGGAGGTGGAAAAACCAGGGGCCCAATGACCACAGCAGAGATGACCCTCGGGCAGGCTTTCTCCACCTTGGCTCTACTGGCATTTGGGGCTGGATCACTGTTTTTTGTGGTGGGCTCTCTGGTGCATTGTAGGATCTTTAGCATCCTCCTTGGCCGCCATCCATTAGATGTCAGTAGCAACCTACCTCCTCAGTTGTGACAAAGAAAAATGTCTCCAGATTGCCAAATGTCCCTGCAGGGCAAAGTCACCCCTAGTTGAGAACCACTGATCTATATTATTAAAGGTCCCCGAAAATGGTTCTTCCTTTGGATTTTGTGAATATGGTTGCTTTTGATCAAGGTTTCTCAACCTCAGTGCTATTGATGTTTTGGTCCCAATAATTATTGTGGCGCTGTCCTGAGCATCGTAGGATGTTTCGCCGTATCCCTGGTCTCACCCACTAGATGCCAGTTGTGCCTCACCCCTCCCCAGTACTGACAAACAAAGATGTCTCCAAACGGTGCCAAACAGGCCCTGGGGAGAAAAATTGCCCTTCTGGGCAATCACTGTCCTAGAGCATTGTTCTGGGATCACTGTCCCAGAGCAGTGCTCATTTTTACTGCTGGTGTACATGGGCCTGACGGGAACATAAAGGACTAGAGGAAGAAGACAGTTGAAGAATTTTAGAAGGAAGCCCTTCTCAACTGATTATTTTGAAACCGAGAAATTTCAAAACAACAAGACTATTTGTCTTTTTAATTGACAACCTAAGAATGAATCTATCTAAGTGGTTCTCAACCAGGAGTGATTTTGACATGAAGGGGATATTTGACAATTTCTGGAGGCATTTTTGATTGTCCCCAGGGGGTGATGATGCTCCTGGCATCTAGTGGGTGGAGGCCAAGGATGCTGCTGAACATCCCACAGCGCACAGAACAGCCCCGACTATGAAGAATGACCCAGTCCCAAATGTCAATAGTGCTGGGGTGGAGAAACCCTGGTCTATATGAATGTTGTTCAATTGGATTTGATAGAAAGTCTTGGCGTAATCCACCACATCTGGACTCCAGTTGCAAAACAGCCTTCACCAACAATGGTGGAATACTCATCGCAACTCTGGGTGACCGTCCGTTCTGCTTATATTTGCGAAGAACCAGCTAACTTTGCGCTGACAGGGCCAGGTAGGTCCCCAGATTGCCTGCTTGATTAGATACTGAAGTCATTCAAATTGGTGATAAACTCAATCCCAACTTCCTACAAAGTTGTTCAAGGGCATAACTGAGGAAACAGGATAATTTAGGAACATCTCGGCCTTCAGGGCTGCCTGTGAGAAGAAATCAGATGAAGTTCAGCGCAGGAACTGTGATCACTGTTTTTGGCTGCCCAGAGGTCGTTTTTAGCACAGGTCACAATTTTAACTTTGCCCTGAGTAGGCGTGTTTTTCTTCATATATTTCAAATGAATGGACTTTCAATTTCATCTGAGTCAATTTCATCAGAGATGGTCAATTACCTAAAACTGGTCAACCGAAAAGTGACGCACAGAGAAAATCAGTGGTTCTCAGCTCTGCTGTACACAAGAATCACCAGGGGAGCTTTGGAATAATTCCAAAGCCTAAGACCCCAGCCCCGGACCAATTAAATCAGGATCTCTACTAAGACTTCCCAGCAGGGTCCAGAACCTGCTGAGAAAATGAATGCAGTCTGAAACAGACCATAGTGGAAGATCAAAGAGAGAAAGCGGCCAATGGCGAAATCATGTGACCCCCATGCTGCATTCTGTCACTCCCACCCCCAGCTCCAGGGCCTGCTACTTCTGAAGTCCTCTGATTTTTTCTTTTCTTCTTTTTTTTTAACATTTGTGTTTTCTAGTCTTAGCTTCCTTTCTTCTTATTTTGCTCACTTTTGAGCCACCATACAAGTTAAATATACAAATTCCACTATGGAGGGAAAAGGGTGAAAAAAAAATAACAAAAGCTGAAATCTGGGGCTTTATGGAAAAGCGTTATAAAATGGGGACAGCTGGTGTGCAGTTGTTATCAGCTGGCACTTGAGAACTGCTTCAGCAACACTTAATTTTATTCCTTACAGAGGCACCAGCCTTCCTTCTTGAGTCTCCCACTTGGCACCACTGGGAATATTTCTGAGAAATGGCTTGATAGGACTTGAGTGCAATGTTACTTGAGGTTTGGCGTCGAGTGTTTACTTAATGGGTTTTCTATGCTATCCGGAGTTGCATGTAGGTCATCCATTTAATAAATTAAAAAGAAATAAGTCATTATAATTTGAAAAGTATATTTTAATATTTAATAATAATAGATTCATATTAGTGAATTAATATGTAAAAAGGAAGATATTATTTGTAATCTGTCACCAAGGTGGCAGAGACTGGCTAGTTGTTCACCAAACCGTTTTCTTTCTCTTGGACACATGGCTAGGCCACATTTCCCAGGCTCCTTTGTGGTTATGTTTGGCCATGTGACTGAGTGCTGACCAATGGAAGGTGAGGGGAAGGGTGGGCTCTATCATTGCGCTACCTCCTCTTTGAAGTTCTCTGCTCCATCTTGTGAGCTTCCGGCTCTACAGATAGCACCAAGAAACAAATGAGGGGGGTCTAGCATGGGCCTTAAACAAATAATTTATTAAGATATCGTGATACTTGCAAGGGGTGCTAGCTACACCATGTTGAAAGTCTTAACATTTGGGTGACGTAGATATTATGTGCCTATCCTCAGATCTTTTTTCCCCACAAACCTGAGGTGTCTGCGGAGAAGGTCTCTGAGCCAGATGTTGATGCAAAAGAGGAACTCCTCCACATTTTTCTTACAGTTTATCAAGAAGGGGCTATTTAACCTTGAGGAGCAAAAGATTTTGGTCTGAAAATTGGAAGCTTGGAGTTGCCTTTTACTGAGATGGGTGAAGACTGCAGAAGAAATAAGTTTTCTTTCATACGTGAATACAAACAAGATGGCCTTCCCCAAGCCCTCCAGGAACTGTGTTGGGATCCACGGGGAAGGGAGGGTCTTGTACTCATAGCTACGCAAATCTGAAAATGTTATGCATTTTTGGCCAGAATGTTATACAGGTGATGTTGTGTCCTTCTCAGAGTAGCACATCTGGAGGCATATGATGTCCATCTGTCCTCCACTGGTGATTTTAATTTATCTGTATAGTATTCCATTGTGTGGATGCACCATAATTTATTCAACCAGTCTCCTATGCTTGCACAAAGAATGCTGCAATGAATAACCTTTTGCATATGTATTCTCATATTGTTAGAGGTGTGTTTCAGGGTAAAATCCTACAAGTGGCATTGGTAGGTTGAAGGGTAAGTGTGTATGTAGTTGTGATATTGTGATTTATAGTAAGAAATATATATTTGGTCTTTATTCCGGTTTCAGGCACAGAGCTCCTAAAACTCTTGGAATTTCCTAAGTGATGAGAGCAGTATAAAGGTGTCTTCTGTTAATGAGGTATCATTTGGACCTGCACCTAAGGATGGGGGCTGGTTGCCAGTGGGGTCAACCATGTCATTAGAGGGTTGGAACTTACAGCCCCTCCCCCAACCTTCGGGGAGGGGCTGGAGGTTGGATCAATCACCAATGGCCAATGATTTGGTCAATCACGTCTAAGTAATGAAGCCTACATGAAAAACCAAAAGGACAGGGTTCAGAGAACTTCTGGGTTGGTGAGCACGTGGAGATTTAGGGAGAGTGGTGAGCTCAGAGAAGGCATGGAAGCTTCCCGCCCTTGCCCCATGTCTTGCCCTGTGCAGCTCTTCCATCTGACTGTTCCTGAGTTATATCCTTTTATAATAAACCAGTGATCTAGTAGGTAAAATGTTTGTCTGAGTTCCGTGAGCCGCTCTAGCAAACTAATCAAACCCAAGGAAGGGATTGTTCGAACTTCCAATCTATAGCTGGTTGGTCAGAAGCCCAGGTGACAACTTGGACTTGTGACTGGCCTCTGAAGTGTATGTTGAGGGAGGAGTCTTGTAGGACTGAGCCTCTGACCTGTGGGATCTGATGCTATCTCTGGGTAGGTAATATCAGAATTGAGTTAAATCGGAGGACACCCAGCTGGCGTCCAGAGAATTGTTTGGTGGTGTGGAAACCAAATGTGGTGGTGGAATTGGGTGTAGAAAACTTTTGGGTAGTTTTGTTAGATATTGCCAAACTTCCTTCCATAGAGGTGGTACAATTTTGCCTTCCCTCCAACAATGAGAGTGCCCCACAATTTACCAACAGAAAGTGTTGTCAAGCTTTTTGAGTTGTTGCCACTCTGATGGGTGAGAATCGTGTCTCAGCGTAGTTTTAGTTTGCATTTCTTTTACCATGAGTGAAGCTGAACATATTTTCATAAGTTTAAGAGCCATTTTTACATCCCTTTTTGTGAATTGTCTGTTGATGTCTTTTGCACATTTTTTATAGGATTGTTGGCCTTTCTAAACTCAATTACAAAAAGTTCTTTGTATATTAGGAATGTTAGCTCCTTATCGGGGACATACGTTGCAAATACTTTCTTCCAGCTTGCCGTTTGTCCTTTGGCTTTGCCTACATTGTTTTTTGCTGTGCAAAAAGTATTTTTATGTCATCAAATTTATCAATATTTTCTCTCATTGCATATGCATTTTGAGTTGTAGTTAGAAAAGCTTTCACTAAACCCTATAAATCATTTTTACTTGGCACCTACTACGTCCAAGGTATTAGATGAGATATTAAAAAAAAAACTGAACAAAATTCAGTCCTTATACAGAAGAAAGTATGGTTCATAGCATAGCTTATTTGTCCTTGATTCAGAAAGAGAATTTTTCTATTTCTGATTCGAGTACAAATAGATTGCAGGTAACTTTGACCAGAATTCCAGGGACTAATTTTTCTGAAGCAGAAACCAACACACATCATCAGATGAATGGGAGGAAATATAGGATAGTAGTTACTATGTCGGGCTCTAGAATCAAAATGCTCTAGGCTTAGTTCTCCAACTTACTAGCTGTACAAACTTGGACAAGTCACTAAACTTCTCTGAATCTCTATCTCGGAATCTAATAATAACACTTGCTTCGTTGAGTTGTCATAGCAATTAAAGGAAATGATGTGTGAAGAAAAGAAAAATGCTAGGGCCCAGCCCATGGCTTGGTGGTTAAAGTTCCACACCCCCTGCTTTGGTGGCCTGGGTTTGCAGGTTTGGATCCTGGGTGCAGACCTACTCCCCTCATCAGCCATGCTGGGGAGGCATCCCACATACAAAGCAGAGGAAAGATTGGCACAGATGTTAGCTCAGGGCTAATCTTCCTCACCAAAAGAAAAAAAAGAAATGAAAAGAAAAGAAAAATGTTTAGCACAGTGCCTGACACACAAGAAAAGGCAATTAAAGAAAGCACTGCCCCTGCCTCCTCCTTCGGTGGTCTCACAATGGAGTGGAATGTTGTACTAAACAGTGATTATTTTGTCTACCCAGCCTCACTCCCTTCATACTGTCTGACTTAATACCCCACCCACCCTGGCCACAGAGTGACTCATGATCCAGGCAAGGGCAATCAGAAACTTTCCTTGGGATTTTCCAAATAGGGTTTAAGAGAAAGTATCCCCTTACCCTTGGAAGATGGAGCTGGGGAAATGTGAACCGACGAGTGGCTAGCAACCATGATTTTTATTTCATGGAAAAAGTCCATCTAAATAAAAAAAGAGAATGAAATCAATATCGGCAAAAGGTGGAGAAAACGTTGATGAAATTCAGGTTCTTGTCCTCTCTGAGATCTAGCCGCACCTCTGACCTTAATGTTGATTAACACGAGCCAATAAATTCTCCTTTTGACAAGTTGGATTCCATTTCTTGGGTCCAAAAGCATTCAAGTGATACCTATGTTTGAAATCAGAAATATATAGAAAAATCTAAGCATATAGACAGTCCAACCATGACCCTTTGATAGGGGGATGAATTCAGTTAGAAAGAGGCTGTGTAGCAAGGCACCTTATCAAGTGCAAGGTGTGACATTTGTGGAAGATGATAAGGGAGATGGTGGCAAGACTGGTCTCACCCTCTCTCCCTCCTATGCAAATAATTGCATTTTCTCCAACAAATGAGAGAAACTTGTGCAGTGATATACAATTTCTTGAGGCCTTCTAAAATACAGGGAAAAAAAACTTTGAAAGTAAAAACTAGGGAGAGGAAATATTGAAACATTAACATCGATGTTGTTGGGGCCAGCCCCACGGCTGAGTGGTTAAGTTTGCATGATCTGTTACAGCAGCCTGGGGTTCGTCGGTTTGGATCCTGGGCACAGACCTAGCACTGCTCATCAAGCCACGCTGGGGTGGCGTCCCACATAGAAGAACTAGAAGGACCTACAACTAGAATATACAACTATCTACTGGGGTGCTTAGGGGAGAAAGAAAAAAAACGAAGATTGGCAACAGACGCTAGCTCAGGGTCAATGTTTAAAAAAAAAAATCGATGGGGGCTGGCCCCGTGGCCGAGTGGTTAAGTTCGCGCGCTCCGCTGTAGGCGGCCCAGTGTTTCGTTAGTTCGAATCCTGGGCGCGGACATGGCACTGCTCATCAGACCACGCTGAGGCAGCGTCCCACATGCCACAACTAGAAGAACCCACAACGAAGAATACACAACTATGTACCGGGGGGCTTTGGGGAGAAAAAGGAAAAAATAAAATCTTTAAAAAAAAAAAAAAAAAAATCGATGTTGTTTATGGCCTTCAATTTGCAGTCATTTCCGTCTGTAAAATATTCCTTAGAACCATGATGAAGTTTCCCTTGTAGATTGCATTTGGGTTAGCTCTAAGGTTAATCTGGGTCGATTCTTTTACATCTCAGTTAATATTCCTAGGAAAGCACATTGAGTCATATAACTGATCTTTGCTCAGAGTTGAGCACTTGTATTTATTTTAAATTCCTATTTTCATGCTCTATTTATGACCAAAGTCACTGAGTTTCATCTCCCTATGTGAGAACTGTATTTTCTTTTTCTTTCCTAGGGAAACAAACTGAGGAATCTAATAACAAGCCCAAACTGGTTTATTGGGAAAGGACATGAAAATAAATGGAGATGCTGGCCAAAGTTCGTTGTCACCTAGGAAAAGCGCTGCTCCCAAGAAATGGTTTTGTTCCGGGTAAACTGTCTTGGATCTATCGAGCCCACAGGCCCCTCCCATGCCGTGACTCTCAGCAGCCAGGTGAGATGGCATCTTCATGGCTGCCTGTGCCACCCTCACATCTTGCTCACCCGACACAGAACACAGCCTGGTTGAAACAGGTGAAATCCCAAGTTGGCTTCCCTATTTAACATGGAGACTGTTTCTTAGATCTGTTTTCCACGGAGCTTGACAATTTCCTTTGAAATTAAAACCAAAAAATCACAGTGACAGCAGAGGGCGCCCTTCCCTCTTCTATGCCGTTGATGCCCTCACCACCCTGAGAAGGAATTCTGGAGTTGTGTTTGTTTTTCTCACTTACTCAGGGTTGACAATGGTCACACATTCCAGTTTGAACTGACACACCCATTGGTGTTTCACCGTCTCCCTCCTTTTCCCCACTGTCGTTTTTTCACTCAGAGGGGTGATCTCATATGTGGAGAAACACCGAAGAAAAGGGAGTGGTCGCTGGCAGCAGCCTTGCTGGAGGAGCACCTGAGCAGAGGAATGCGTGTTGTCTGTAAGCTGCCAGTGCTTCAGAATGAGCCAGAAGTCCTGCTTCTCTGTGGAGGCCTGAATGTGCGGTTAAGATCTGTGCCTCCGTTGATATCCCCCTAAGAGAAAGCAGACAGGAAGCCATAACTTCCAGAGCATTCGTGCCCTTAGCCTCCACTCCTCATTGTGCACTCTCCTTGTTTGGGGCTGCCACTGTTGCTGCTGTCTGCACACCACAGTGAATGTCACACAGCACATGTTGGGGTCAGAATGAGGGACACTTGAGAAGCTCTGTTTAGAGCATTGTGGGTAAATGCAACTCACACAGTCTCCCTCAATTGAATAGCTGTTGCTGCAGCAGCTGGGAAGCGCAGATAGTGAGCATTATGGCTGGAAGGCAAATGGGAGAAATCCTTACAGAAAATGGAAGATTCTAAGGCTTTTCCTAGGAAATCTTTACAAAGAAATGGGTGTGGAAATATTTATTCCTGGGACTAGGCAATTTTCTAGACTTATTCTAGATAAAATGCTCACGTCCTTTATCTGATTCTCTTTATTTTTGTGAGTTATTGTTGTCTTAATCTGGACTTTTCAGTCTACCCCACTCTTCCTACAAAGGGCTACAGGATTCCCAAATAAGGCAGCAGGTTCCTGCCTGTCACCGCGTGTGATCATGGCCGGGCTATGTGTCAGGGAACCAAGGAAACGGGGAAAACCACAACCTTTTTTGGAAAGTCTCCTGCCTTTCTGCGTGGAGAAATGTGAGAATTGCTTTGGTGACTCAACCCTCAGGGTGGAGGGGAGGGTGAGTTTGGGCTTACATGCCTTTCACCTTACAGGTTTAGCAGAGAATGTTGCCAATCAGAGCAGGGCGTGTAATTACCGCCGTTAGTCTAGAATGCTTTCTTTCATTTGGAGAGGCAACGTGTGAGAAATATTTCCTGTCAGCATTCTCTCCCGTTGGACTGCCTAATCTTCTGTTTCTTATACTGACGTCATCTGCTAACCAAAGATGAAAGCCCCAGGGCAGTGATGATGTCCTAAGCGAGGATCATCATCTATTCAACCTCCTACTTCAAAATGTTTTCCTAAAAATGCTAGCCCTTCCGAAAAATACTAGGCCTTCCTAGAAACTCCTGCCCTAAACTTGTCCAGATGCTGGATGATGGTTGACAAGTAGATCCAGGTCTTGGTGGGAATTGTGGGGCAGCACAATCTATTTAGGATGCTTGTGTGTACTGGAGACCTTATGAGGTACAAGCTGACTGAAGCAATATGTAAAGGAAAGTCCCATAACATTTTAGGTGGGTTTTGGAAATCGTAGCTAAGATGAATTCTGGTCTCTGAATGGATTGTTAACATATGCTAGGTTTGTCCAAAACTTCAACTCTTTCCTTTTTTTTTTTTTTTTTTTGGTGAGGAAGATTGTTGCTGAGCTAATGTCTGTGCCAATCTTCCTCTGTTTTGTATGTGAGATGCCACCACAGCATGGCTTGATGAGTGGTGTGTAGGTTCCTGCCTGGGATCCAAACCCGTGAACCCCGGGCTGCTAAAACAGAGTGCACAAACTTAACCACTACACCACTGGGCCAGCTGCCTTCAATTCTTTCTAAAACCATACTTTTAACTTTGCTACCAAGAACCAATTACTCATAGCGCACCGCTTCTTTTCTCCCTCTGGCCCTCTCCAGCAGTTCTTTTTCTGACTAGATTATAATCTATTTACAGAAAAGACCAGCTTTATATTTCTTTGACTCCAATTCAGTGTCCATGCCTCCAGATTATAGGTGCTCAGTTAATGTGTTGAAAGAATATACTTTGAAGAGCCACCCCTCACCCTTTGCTTTGGGCAAAGGGAAAATAAATATCTACACTTTTTCCTTTCCTTTACAGAAATTAGGAGGGAGTGGAAGCCCTGTCTAAGAATTTATTCTGGTCCAAGGTACAGAAAAACATCCAACTCAAGTCCTGAGCCGAGCCTTTGCATAGCTAAAAGTAAAAAGTAAGGGTAACCGGCTCTGCTGTTTGAAGTGATACTCTTACAGGCTTTGTTTCCTAGGTACTAAGATGCCCCTAGCAGTGGTCTAGAATCAGGAGGGTGAGAAAAGAGAACTGACCTTCTGTACAAAATAATATAAGTTGTCATTCCACTGGAGATGGGAGAACCAGGGCAGATTCAACTGTCTAGTGGATTAAGACTGCCCAGTCCCCGGGAATCACTGTTTGTCCTTTGGAAGGGGGTGTGTGTGTGTGTGTGTACGTGCGTGCTCACACGTGCACCCGCATGCATGCGCATGCATGTCTACCAAGCAGAAGTTACTCATAGGAAACTGGAAGGCTGCAGAAAGAATGGGGGAGTCTCTTTACTTCCATTGGCAGAGACCTCAAAGACTTTTCAGAATAGTTCAGACTGTGGCTTCTCCATCCTGAATTTTTCTGTGGATTATTGTGTCCTGAGGGTTGCCATGGTAGAGAAAGGACTTAGGGTGAGCATAGCTATTGTCAGGAGGGGAGAGAGCTTTCCCTAAAGAGAATGGAAATGTTGAGAATGGGCTCTGTGTTGAAGAGAGAGAAGCCAGGTCAAGAACTTAATAACGACATCTCCTAGCATTTATTAAGGGATTACCACATGCTGAGCTCTGTGCTAAGCACTCTATGCTCACTGACATCTTGCAACCACCCTATGAGGAAGGTACTATTTGTACTCTTGATTTACAGATGGGGAAGTCAAGGCACAGAGAGTTTAACTAACATGCCCAAGGTCACTCAGGAATGATTTGGATCCAGGCATGCCAGGACACACACATGTAACTGCTCTGCTGCCTGCCTCTCACACACTCAGGGGTACTTGGGGTTAAATGTGACTTTATTCCTTGTAGCTTTAGTAAACTCTGGGAACAGTCTGCTGAAGAATCTCAGTTTAAGCCATTTCTATGTTGTCAGTTTTCTGCCTTTCAGGGAAGGCTGCCAGCACACGCACAGCCTTGTGTTAACGTTGGGAGACATCAGGGATGGGGTGGGGTAGGAGAGCTCGGCTTTCCCTGACGCCCTTGTAGTGAGGGCAAACGCAGTCTCCGACTCTCGGTGGTAAAGAGCTGGCAGTGGTGTGAGAACATGGCTGCGATGTGGACGGGTGCAGGGGTAGGGGGTGTCTATGCCGGGGGAGGGGGACCTGGGAAGGCGGTGCATGTGAATAATTATCACAGCTAACAAATCCCAAACACCTGGGCAAGGGCCGTGGGAGGAAACAGACTTCTGCCGCAGCAAGGATAGCATAGTTTCTTTGTCTGAAAGACAGACAGACAGACAGACAGACAAAAAGAGAGCAAGATAAAAGTCAAAAGTGGTATTAAAACTCCCTAAGAGTTTTAAAACCAAGTAAGAGTGACTTGGCAGCTCCAATAACTTCCTGCACTCGGTTCGTAATTTCGGTGTGCTGTGCAATTGCCAAAGGGCAGCAGACATGGGCCCTACTTTGTCCCCCTGCCTCATTCACAACATCCAGGCAAGCACATTTTTTAAATGTCTTCCTGCTTTAGGTACTGCAATTTAGTGCTCTGCAAAGTGGCTGTCTTAGTCTGCTCAGGCTGCTATAACAAAAAATCCCACCGACTGGGTGGCTCAAACACAAATATTTGCTTCTCACAGTTCTAGGGGCTGGAAGTTCAGACCAAGGCACTGGCAGATTTGATGTCTGGTGAGGGTGTGCTTCCTGGTTCACAGATGGCTGTCTTCTCACTGTGTCCTCACGTGGTGGAAGGAATGAGAGTTCTCTGGGGTCTCTTCTTCTAGGGGTACTGAGCCCATTCAAAAGGGCTCCACCCTCATGACCTAATCCCCTCCCAAAGGCCCCATCTCCTGATACCATCCCATTGGGGGTTAGGATTTCAACACATGAATTTTTGGGGGACACAAACATTCAGTCAATAGCAGGGGCACTGAAGGACTGGAGGACGCTGGCTGAGGTAGGTTGGGATGTGGGTTCGTGTGCGAAGACTAGAGACCAGTGGATGACGGAGGAGTTGGGGATCTGCCCACACCCCTCAGGACTTGCACGTTCATAGTCCCCACACCTTGGTTTGGGTTTCCTCAGAAGCAGACTCTGAGACGTGGATTCGAGTGCAAGTCGTTTATTTGGAGGGTGACCCCAGGGAGCACTGGGTTAGGAGTGGGGAAGCGAGACAGGTCAGGGAAGGAAGCCAATAAAGAGTTTCATCGAGTAGGGTTCACAGGGGGCAACAGGAGTTCAGTCTCACCGGGGATCCGGGTGCCAGTGTAGACTACATGCCTCAGACTTCTTCCTCCTAGAGGCTCAGAGAGGTTGGTCATTGCTGAGGGCCACTTCCGGAGTGGGCGTCATTCTCTGGCACTTCCAGCCTGCTGTGAGCAGGGCAGGCGTGGGCTACCAAAGAAAGCTGTGGGGCAAAGAGCTGAGACTCTGGCAGTTGGAAGTCAGGCCAGAGTGCACTAGGGGTGTGGGTTGGGTTCCAGCTTTGCCTTCTATATCCCCCTTAGCTCTGTGACCCGGAACCTCATCTCCTCGCCTTCCTCCTCTCCATCTTCTCAGCCCTGGACTGAGGCTGTGGCTGGAAAGAGGAAGAAGCTCGCTGCTCCCTCTGCTCATATCTTGCCGCCCGCTGATGGCCCACTGAAACAAGGGCACACAGAGTCATTTGCTTCCCAGGCTAGCCAAGAAAGGCTGTTTCCTGAAGTTTCTGAGACGTTGGGAAAAATAATGATTTTATTTTAGCTTAAGTCTTTTAGCTTGGGAGTAGAATGAATAGCCTTTAGGGACTTAGGCTGAGAGCCTACGGCCTATTAAATCATTGTTCCAATGTAGCGAGCTTTTGGAGTTCTTAAAACATTAACCCAAAGTTTTGGAACAGAATCTGTTTGTGAGTTGGGTGTGGTCTTGTTTCTGCCTGTGCTCTGGGCTATGTGTGTCCAGGAGGTCCTCTTTATTATTGTGGTGGCCTTTTGGTTGTCTGTATTTGGATAAATGGGATGGAACACAGGATAAATGCTTCAGAATTTGAAGCGTCTGTTCTAAGATTTTCTGGTGGAGGAGAGCACCTGTTTTCTGCCATCTATTCAGGGGAGCAGTCTTGCCATCCCAATGTGTTCAATGTTCTTGGAGTGTTCTGGACAGAGGGCCAAGCTCCTCATTAATCTGGGTCATGCTCTTGTTGGGCAGTGGTGATTTACTGTGGGCATGTGTGTCCTTGCCTAGACAAAAGGACAGGTGCAATTGAGCTGTTGGGTCGATTTATTTGGCTCTTTCTTGGTCTTGTCAAGAGGGCAGACTCCTGAGAGAACCTACATATAACCTCAAGTAGCAGACTGAAGGTGAAAGTGCAAAAAGCACAAAAAGATTATGCAACAGATGCTGTAAAGTCAAAGGAATAGGAAAAATATAAGAAATGAAGCCAAAGCAAACTTGTGAAATCTCAGCCCCCCGTCTTATTTTCCATGTCCTGGAAGTTTGAATGGCTAATCAGGGAAAGAATGAAGCAGGCCATAGTCAGATCTGACTGCAGAACTGCAGCCCCGGCCGAGGAGTACAACTGCCCAGAGATCTGTTTCCCTCTTCACTCCTGTTCATTTAAATGTAATTCTTAGTCACTCTTGGGAGGTAATTTTAAAAATAGAAGCTCTGCAATGCATTGGCAGGCGACTTGTTGACAAGCTAAAACTGTTAGACGCTTGATTGTTCCAACGAGGATGAGAAAACCAACAGAGGCTTCTAGCCCGCGTAGCAAATGCAATCATCCTTCATATTCCTCTTTCTATAATTATTCTTGCTCACCAATTCCAAGATTTGATGGGTAAAATTCATTTTTAGGGCATGAGGGAGGCTTCTGGTATGCTCCAGAATGTTCTATAACAGGGGTCGGCAAACTTTTTCTGTAAAGGACCAGATAGTAAATATTTGAGTCTTTGCCGGCATGCATCTCTGTGTCACCTGCTCAGCTCTGCTATTGTAGTGCAAACGCAGACCCGGGCAATACAAAACCAAATCGGCATGTCTGGGTTCCACTCAAACTTTACAAAAACAGGTGGTGGGCCAGCTTTGGCCTGCCTGTAGTTTGCCCACCGTTCTTTACATCTTGAACTGAGTAATAGTTTCAGAAGTATATACATATGGAAATTTTCATCAAGCTCTGGTACACAAGATTTTGCACATTTAAAAAAATGAGATAAGCTTTCCTTTTTAATAGGCATAATGCCACAGATTCTCTGGTGAATCCTTTTCAAACTGTATCTACAATAGATAGGATATCAGTTCAGCAACTTATAACAGGAACCCGTAACAACAGTGGCAGGGAAAACTCAGAGAGGTTGGTATGTGGTGTGGGTTCCGGAAAGATTGGGACCTGAGTGTGGGGCCTCATCTGCTCAGTGACCTGTGTGACAGACTGAAGGAAGAGAGAGGGACCATTTCTGCTGGTGGGCTTTGGGCAAATTACTTGACCTCCTTGAGCCTCGGTGTCTTCACATATTAAATGTAAGTAATTATACCTATGTCAGAGTCTGTGAGAATTAAAGCACAATGTTGAGAAGGATGGAGAGGGAACACAGTGTAGTAGTTAAAGCACAGACTTGGAAGCCAGATGTGGTTCAAATCGCAGCCTGGCCGCTTACAAGCCATGTGACGTTTCAGCGCCCCTCCTCAATCTGGGAAGCTGCATTAGGGTGTTCTCTGCTCATAGCTGAGCCCAGGAATCAGTCAACCCACAGGCCGGCCAGAGCCCTAGTGTGGACCTGCTGGGAATCGAATCATTGGGCCAGTTAGTTTTCACCTTCCAGGAGTTTGAACCAGTAATATAGAAAGAATCTGCCAGTTTCAGATGCAGAAAGACCGCTAAGTTGATCCCTGGAGACAAGTTGGGTCGTATTTTGTGTGTGTGTGTGAGAGGAAGATTGGCCCTGAGCTAACATCTGTTGCCAATCTTCCTCTTCTTTTTTTCTTTTCTCCCCAAAGCCCCAGCACAAAGTTGTATATCCTAGTTGTAAGTCATTCTAGTGCCTCCACATGGGACGCCACCTCAGCATGGCTTGATGAGCGGTGTTAGGTCCACGCCGAGGATGCGAACCGGCGAACCCCAGGCCACCGAAGCAGAGTGCGTGAACTTAACTGCTTGGCCATGGGGCCGGCCCCAGCTGGGTTGTATTAACGGTTGAGAACTTGAATGAAGATCCCCGGGGCTGCGAGAGCAGCCTGGGTTCTAGAATCCTCTTCCACCTGCAGGCTCCAAGACAGTCACGGAAGTATGTCAGCATCCAGGGCTTCTATCTCCCCTACCTGCTCCAGGTGCGTTCCAATAGTAAACCTCTCTTATTTTCATAGGCTGGGAGAGCATCTGTTTCTTGCATTCAAAAGACCCCAAGGAAAAGAATCGAGGGGTCTAAGACAAACCTGCTAAGACGTGATCTGAGGGGATTTCGCTCTGGGGGAAGAGATGGA
Organism: Equus caballus; assembly: GCF_041296265.1. Lineage (NCBI taxonomy): Eukaryota > Metazoa > Chordata > Mammalia > Perissodactyla > Equidae > Equus > Equus caballus. The sequence goes on along the minus strand of NC_091715.1, from coordinate 9,828,526 downwards.
AGCTCTATGTAGTACTCTGATTTCTCCTAGGCGACCTTTAAGATACCACATTATTAAGTCAGATTTCCCGAAAAAGATAATCAGCAATCTCCCAGCCTATGACATAGGGCAGGTAACCGTGGGGAAGAATTTCTGCAGACGGCTCCTGCTGTATCTGCACACGGACACTGCTAATGAGTGACAGCCACAATGAAGACACTGTCTGACCTGGAGTCCGTCCTTTATGCGAGGTTGTGAGGATCAGTGATCTCTTTCCCAGGGCGGAGAAGTGCCTTTAATTTGTGGTCCTCGTCCGCAGAAGAGCGGTGAGTAGACTCCCCTTCCATTCAAACGGGAGCTTTATGGCCATGGGAGCTTTGGGATCCAACTGGGTCTGGATCTCAGCTTTGCCGCTCACTCACTGGGCATGTTACTTATCTTTGGTAAACCTTCATATACTCATCTGTTAACTGGTCCTAAAAAGATCTTCTGCTCATGTTTGTTGTGAAAAGTAAATAAGAATTAATTAATTAATTAATTGATTGATTTTTTTTTTTAGGAAGATTAGCCCTGAGCTAACATGTGCTGCCAATCCTCCTCTTTTTGCTGAGGAAGACTGGCCCTGAGCTAACATCCGTGCCCATCTTCCTCTACTTTCTGTGTGGGACGCCTACCACAGCATGGCTTGCCGCTATGTTCTCACCCAGGATCCGAACTGGTGGATCCCGGGCCTCCGAGAAGCGCAACGTGCAAACTTAACCGCTGCACCACCGGGCCGGCCCCATGAGAATTATTTAAAAAGTAAAGTGCTTGATAAATCACGGGTAATTTAGTAAGGTTGTTCAAGGTCCAGTAGGCCGTGTAAGGGAGAATGCAGTTTCAGAGTTAAGTAACTAAACAGCCTTGGGTTCGACCAGTACAGATCTTGCAGTCTTCATAAGTAGTGTGAAAATAAGATTTGTTTGTGGGGTTAACCTGTCATTGCTCCTTTGGGATAAATAGGTGGCATGATTGTACAGTTGGTGAAGAAATAAAAGCACAGAACTGTTAATTGTTTTATTAGCAAGATCTGGCCAGATCTGGCGTTAGACTTTTAAGAACTGGGTGTGTTCCCTGACTCTGTCCCACAGCACCCTTGCTGACATGGCAGTGACACGTCTTCCATTTTTGCTTCTTCAGAACTGACATCCTCTCTGAATGTTCTGGGCGTGCAGGTATCAAAGCGGAACCTCTTAGAGCGGGACCTCTTAGAGGCCTGACCCTAGTCTTCAGGACCGTCCTACTGGGGACAGAGTGGAGGTCACATGCACACCCATTCAGTCTTTGACTGTCTTCCTGCCTCCAGCCAAGAAGAAACTGAGAAGGCTGCCTGGGAGATCTGAGCAGTTGTCCATAACAAATTGGGTAGAGATCACCTCCAATGGGGTTGCTGACAACTGGGAATAAATCCAGGCTGCCGACTCAGACGGGAAGGCTGCTGGGTGTGTGTGTCAGTCATCATCTCGTCTTGCTGTACAGCTTCAAGAAGATTAATCACTCCAAGCTGTCTGGCACTCCTGTGAGGTGTCTGCCCATCAGGTGATTCCCCAGCGCCTCATTCTGATCTCTGCTCTCTATTCTCGAACTTCCCTAAATCGACTCTGCAACAAATGCAAAGTGTTTGTTGCAGAGTACAAATGCAACAAATACAAGGTTTTTCTTTGGGATCGATTTCATTATAAGTGGGAAGAAGAGAGGAAGAAGAAGAAGAAAACCCTGCATTCTGGTATAGTTGATGTTCTTTTAAGGGCCAGCCCTGGTGGCCTACTGGTTAAGTTTGGTGCACTCTGCTTTGGTGGCCTGGGTTCGGTTCCTGAGCGTGGACCTACACCACTTGTCTATTAGTGGCCGTGCTGTGGTGGCAGCTCACATAAAAAGAAAAAAAGAGGAAGATTGGCAATGAATGTTAGCTCAGGGCAAATCTTCCTTAGCAAAAAAAAAAGAAGAAGAAGAAGAAGAAGAAGAGAGCATGTGTGTATTTTTGGTTTCAGATGTATCTTATCAATTACCAGGGGAATTTAACATAACGAAATTCCTTGATTCTTTTCCAAGCTTGCTCAGATTGTTGCTAGCTAGTTGCTCTGAGGAGCTCAAGGGTGGGTTTGGAAGCATTTAACTGTTGTTGCAAATCGTTCTTTTTTCTTTTGTTATGTTAAGGAGATACAATCACCAACCACCCTGAACCAGGCCAAGCCTCACCATGAGAGCTCCGCCTATGACCTTTGCCTTATTTGTAACGCTAAGATCTCTCCAGAAGGAGCTTAGGCCTTATTATGGTAACCTGCAGTATATATGGACGCATGTTTTCCAAATGAGCCTGTGCAAGCGAATACCCACCTCTCCCTTTTGAATAGTCATTCCCTGTCCGAAATAAATGTCCCTGCTTCCCTTTGTTTGGAGATGCCATGACTCTGGAAACGATTCTGCATGGTCTCCTATTTGCTGCAAATATACCTTACTTTGTGAGAAACTACTTCTGGTGGAGAGTCTGATTTAACTTCCCAGGAGGGAACCCACTTTGGTTTTGGTAACAAAGTGACGTTGGCAGGATTCACTTCCTCATAGGTTGTTGGACTGAGGGCCTCAGTTCCTCACTGCCTCTTCGAGGGTCCTCCTTCAGTTCCTTGCCATATGGGCCTCTCCATAGGGTAGCTCACAACATGGCAGCTGGCTTCTATCAGAATGAGCCAGTGAAAGAGGAAGAGAGGGAAGCAAAATGGAAGCCACAGTCTTTATAACCTAATCTCAGAAGTGACAGCTCCTCATTTCTGCTGTATCCTCTCAGTTAGAAGCCACTTAGTTAGAAGTCAGAAGGTCCAGCTCGCTCCTAAGGGGAGGAGATTACACAAGGCTGTGAACACCAGAAGGCTGTTCTAGAGGCTGTGTACCACTGATGGGAGGTCTCTTTTTTTTTAGATTTTTTAGATTTTATTTTTTTAGAGCATTTCAGATTCACAGTGGACAGGGGATATTATAATGTTGTTGTTTAAAGAAACTGAATATGAGAGAGGTTAGATAGAGGGCGAGAGCCCTATTTTGTAATCCCCAAACTTGTGGTCTTTCTGTTAAGTTGTTATTTCATACCGAATTTCCTGTCAATTTAGGCCTGAAGTCCTACGGATGGTTGCTAAGTGGCAGCTTCCTACTCTGACCCCTTTGAGGCTGAGCTTGTCCGCCTGAAGGACCTTGAGTTGGAGGTTACCTGGCATCTGGGTAATATTGCTGCCTGAATCCAGCCTGTCAAGGCTTATTTCAGCCCCTCCCCCAACCCACACTCAGCTTGGCACCATCTGCAAATTTTGAAAACAAATATAACACAGTGATCCTGGTTACGACTGGACCTTATTTAAAGCTTTGGAGGAATCTTGAGGAGCAGGTACCGGGAAAATTGGTGGCTCAACATTGGGGATTGTATTTTGCTTCCTAAGAGGTAGAGATTTGAGGCGAACTATCCCTTTGTTTGGAGAAAACTCTTGCTACGGGCCTTTTAGTTATGCAGATATGAAGCAAGTGGTATCTGTTGGCATTGGGAAAGGCTGGAAGGTGATCCAGAAGCTAGACTTTGCTGAGTCTCCCGGTGGTCCTCTTTGATTGTATGAATTGCATGCATTTTGATTATGTAAATGCGAGCATCCTTCGACTGGGCTAGTTCTCTGTAGACTTCACCGTCTTCTGGGGAGTGAGCTTTACTTTTCTCAGTAAATTTAACTGTAAGCTATTGCTTGTTTGGAAGGAGGCATGTGCCTTCTTGCCATGTTTTTAGGGAGTGGCTGGTCCCACTGTATTTCATCATGGATGGAGTTTAATTTTGGAACAGAAAATAAGGATTTGGAAAGGAGGCCATGAACTTAGTGATAGAAAATGCCCCCCTCTGTCTCAGCCCCTAACTGAGTAAATAGTTCTCTATATTCCTCTGTGTGTCCCCTACTCCCTCTGGCAGAGACTATGTCTTTGCTTATCACTGTATCCCCACACCTATCATGATGCCTAACATACCGCAAGCAATAAATATATATTTGTTGAATGAATGAATGAATGATAGAATGAATAAATGCTAAAGATGTTGACCAGAGTACGTCTTAAAGATATAGTGCTCTCAAAGTAATTATACGTTAAATTACAAGACTTCTTCCTTACTCTCATTATGTTGAAGACACAAGGTTTTATAGGAAAAACAAAAAGAAATGGACCAACTTGTTACTCAGCTTTTAATGAACTGCCATTTGCGTCCTATTTATAGTGTGTTCTCTGTCGCTGGGTGGAAATGGGTTGGTTTTACTTTCCAGTGCGTGAGGACAAGCTTTGAAAGGTTGGATATTATGATTTATTAAAACAAAGGTGAAAGCAATTCCAGTCTTCCAACCATCTTCTATACTTCATCGTAACAAAGAGTTTGCATTTAATGCTGGATCCTGAAACAAATGTTTGCACAGGGGTCATTGTCCCTCCACCCGAGTGTGTTTCCTTCCAGAAGTGGGCAGATTGTCAGACTCCCAGAGGGAGGCTGGATCCCTGCAGAAGTGCCTTTGAGGGCTTTTTTTATTTTTCTGGAAAGTACACCATGTCTGTTTCTGGTTTGGCTTTTCAGTTTCCTGGAGTCATTCTTTTGAACAGAGGGAGCAAAGCCTTGCTAAATACTGCAGCTCAGTCAAAGGCCAGTGTTGAATCCCCGTTTCAAGTACTTTTTCATGCCTTGAACTCTCCTAGCTCTCGTGAACTCCCCAGTTAGGGGGTGGGTCTTCGAGTCCCAGAAGACTTCTCACATTCTGTGGTTAAACAGCTGTTTCCAGAGGCCTGTTATCCTCGCACCCACACAAGACTGAAAATAGCGGCATGTCCCTCCCCGTACAGTCTGTGCTTTCAAAGGCACACTTTGCTCAGTCCTGCCTTCCCGTCTCTTTCATTTTCCTTTTGGTAAACAAGGAATGAGGCTCTTGTGTTAAGTTGGTTACAAGTTATTTGCAAAACACTTCGACCACAGTAAGCAACAGAATATATAAAGGCAATGGATGTAAGTCAGGGAAACAAGCAACTTTGGATGCTTGCTTTTTTGGAAAGCATTGGCTCCTTTGGCATAAAGGAGACGGTTGTGTTGACTTCGAGCCTGTACTGGAGGTCCCCAGGGCTTATTTATGAAGACTTGTGGCAGAATAGCTCCCTGTTGCAGAGGCAGGGTCTGCCTTGGAAATTTGTTTTTCAAAGCTTTTTCTTTCACCGATCCTTTCTAATTTTTAAGGTTTTTTTGAGATGAAATTCACATGACATAAAATTAACCATTTTAAAGCGAACAATTCAGTGGCATCACAATGTTGTGCAATCACCACCTCTATCTAGTTCCAAAATATTTTCATCACCCCAAAAGGAACCCCTGTAGCCATTAAGCAACTCCCTGTTCCTTCCTCTCCCCCCAGTCCTTGGCAACTATCATTCTGCTTTTTTCCTTTATGGATATGCTTTTATCCTATTCTGGATAGTTTTGTTTGTTTGTTTGTTTGTTTTTTGAGGAAGATTAGCCCTGAGCTAACTGCTGCCAATTCTCCTCATTTTGCTGAGGAAGACTGGCCCTGAGCTAACATCCGTGCCCGTCTTCCTCTACTTTCTATGTGGGACTCCTACCACAGCATGGCTTGCCAAGCGGTGCCACATCTGCACCCGGGATCTGAACCGGCGAACCCCTGGGCCGCCATAGTGGAACGTGCGCACTTAACTGCTGGGCCACTGGGCTGGCCCCAATTCTGGATAGTTTGTATAAATAGAATCATATGTTATGTAATCTTTTGTGTCTGACTTCTTTCACTTAGCATAATGTTTTCAAGCTTTATCCGTGTCGTAGCACATATCAGCACTTCATTCCTTTTTATGGCTGAATAATATTTATCACATGTGTATATGACTTTTTGTTTGTCCATTCATCCACTGATAGATAGACATCTGGATTGTTTCTATCTTTTGGATATTGTGAGTAATGCTTGGGAATAAATGTCATTATTTGTTTCCTCCAACACATACACACAAACACTCGGTGTAATATCTGTTCCACTCTCTGTTTTCCATTCTCCTGGGTATATATCAAGGAGTGGAATTGCTGGGCCTTACGGTAATTCTATGTTTAACTTTTTGCAGAACCGCCAAACTGTTCACCACAGTGGTTGCACCATCTTACATTCCTACCAGTAGTGCACAATGGTTCCAATTTCTCCACATCCTTACCAGCATTTGCTATATTCCACTCTTTTGTGTGTGCATGTGCGTGTGTGTGTGAGGAAGGTTGGCCCTGAGCTAACATCTGTTACCAATTTTTTTTTCTTCTTCTTCTTCTCCCCAAACCACCCCCCCCCCCCCCTGCCCAGTACATAGTTGTATATTCTAGTTGTAGGTCCTTCTGGTTCTGCTATGTGGGACGCTGCCTCAGCATGGCCTAATGTGCTAGGTCCATGCCTAGGATCTGAACTGGCGAAACCCTGGGCCACCGAAGCAGAGCGCGCGAGCTTAACCACTTGCACACAGGGCTGGCCCTGCCAATCCTCTTTCTGCTTGAGGAAGATGTTGTTGAGTTAACATCTGTGCCAACCTTCCTCAATTTTATGTGGGATGCCTCCACAGCGTGGCTTGATGAGTGGGGCTAGGCCTGTACCTGGAATTCAAACCTGCGAGTCCCGGGCTGCTGAAGTGGAGGATGCAAACTTAACCACTACACCGCTGAGCTGGCCTGTATTTTCCACTCTTTTCATTACAGTCACCCTAGTGTGTCTGAAGTGGTATCTCATTGTGGTTTTGATTAGCATTTCCCTAATGGCTAATGACATTGAGCATCTTTTCAGGTACTTGTTGGCCATTCATATATCTTCTTAGGAAAAATGTCTATTCAAGTCCTTTGCCCATTTTTTAAATTGGGTTGTTTGTCTTTTTTTGTTGAATGATAAGAGTTCTTTATATATTCTGGACACTAGCCTCTTATCCGATGTGTGTTGCAAATATTTATTCCATTCTGTAGGTTGTCTTTTCACTTTCTTGATAATGTCCTTTGCACACAAGTTTTTAATTTTGATGAAGTCTAATTTCCTGGATCCTTTCTTACACAAAGGCATGGAGATAAGATGGAGGAGTGCTAGTTATTCCGGAGTACAGCTGACTAGCTGTCTAATTTGACCATCAGAATATTGTTGGAGTGTGCTTCTCCTGGCTGCAAAATTGCACCCACAGATTTCATTTGAAGACCAATTTTATTTAAAATCATCATGGTTTTATATTTTACTCTTTTGTAAATTGTCTTATGTTAGAAAAATCTACTGTCATAAACGTGCAGCTTCTTGGCTGGAATACGTCATTTACCACTGGGGCTTAGAATACACGGCTGTTTAGAAAGCATGGAGTTGACACCATCCCAATATTGTGTCTCTGGCTCAAGACCTCCTTTCTGGACTCTTGACTCCAACTGCGTACATGGCATCTCCCCATGGTGTCTAATAGGCATCTCAAATTTAGAACATTCCAGGCCAAACCCGTGTTTTCTGGCCCACCCTTCACATGCTCAGCCCACTCAGTTTTCTATTTGTCAGCAAATGGCAGCCTCATTCTTCTAGTAGCTCACACCAAGAGCATTGGATTCATCCTTGATTCTTTTCTGTCTCTCTCACATCCCATATCCAGATCATTAGCAAATTCTGTTCACTTGACCTTCAAAATATGGATATATGTTGAGTCAGACACTTCCCCTCTGCGGGTAACAACTAGCTAGGCCACATCTTATTAGCCTGGCTTCCTGTCTCCTCACTAGTCTCCTGGTTTCCCTTTTCCCTACAGTGTATTCTCCACGTAGAGCCAGAAGGATCCTTTCAAAACGAGCTCATGGCAGCTCACGTCACTCCCGTGCTCATGCTCTTTCTCCTGGCTCACTCTGCTCTAGCCCCCAAACCTTGCTGTTTCTCGGGCACTCCACTGGCTGTGCACTGCCGTCCCTTCTGCCTGGAACGCTATCCCTTGGTCTAGCTGTGGAGCTCACCCCTCACTGCCTTCAGGGCTCTGCTCAAAGTTCCCTGCATCTGAGAGGCTGCGTGACATCCCTACAAAAGAGAGAATCTCCTTCCCACGTTGCCCCCATGCCTGCCCAGTCCCCGCCCACTCCCCAGGTCTGCCCCAGCACAACCTACCCCTTACCCTGCTTTCTTTGTCTTCGTCCCACTTCACACATTGCTGTTTTTACATAGCATGTAATAGATATTTATTGTTTGTCATTTTTTTCTCCAGCACAGACAAACACACACACATGTACACACAGAGTTGAGATCCAACTGAATGGCTGAATAAAGAAAAATTCTGTATTCCATGCACATTGTATGACTTTCCTTCATCACGAGGAAGACTAAAGGGACTGGATGCATAGCTGTTTCTGTTTCATGAGGACCTTTAAGGTCAGCACCGCAGTGCTCTTTCTGAATCACCAAGCTTATTAATTTTTAAACAGGAGCATCTCCATTCATGTGATGTGGTCCATTGTGCCCCTAATCCACTCGTTAGAGATTCCCAAGTATGCATTCATACACTGGACCGTACCACTTTGAAGAAACCATTATGGATTTCCACGTGGAGTCGCAGAGGATTAAAGTAAGGCCTTGGAGCTTACGGGGAGTGCCCCAGCCTTGTGATCTGTGAGGCCCTCGAGTCAGCTTGGCGATTAATGATCCCGATTCACAAGATTCCAGGAACTGTGATGATATCAAGTGACAGAGAGTGTCTAACATGAGAGCAGTGACTCTTTTGCTCCCTCTTTCTGTGACACAAAGGAAGCTCAAACAAATGTTTGCGGGTGTTGCTGCTTTTCTCGGACCCTTTTCTGCTGAGAGAAAGAGACTGGCACTCACGTTCTGGTTCGTCAACATGTTCCAGGTAGAACGCTCAGAGACGGCCAGGTGGAAGTGCTGGAGAGATCACTGAGCACACCATACCCATTAACATAAGGAAACTCAGACCTGTCACCCGAGGAGCTTGCTCGGTGTTCCTAAGGTAAAGACTGGTGTAAATGGCAGAAGAGCTCAGGGCTGGAAGTGACCTTTAAGGTCTCTAGATTGTATCTGTGGGAACAGAAGTGTAGCAGGTTGCAGCTCCTTGCCCATGATCCCACAGACATTCGGGGGGCAGGTATGGAGCCCAGGCTTCCTAACTCCCAATCCAGCCTTCTTTCCACCCAATCACTTAACCGCTGAGGCTTTATCTCTGGGTAGAATGATATCATCCTTCGAGTCTTTGCTGAAATTCTCTCGTGGAAGTTGGGATTGGTGATGCATGAGAGAAGGCAATTTTTAGCTGAGTCAATGGCCTGATAAAATCAGTCTGTCTACATTTTTGATGAGCCAACCCTCACTTTATTTAACCTTTGTAAATATGTTGATGTGCAAATGCCCAGAGAGTGAAGATATCCATGACCTAGCTTTCCAAAGGTGATTGATTGTGTTTTCAAAATGTCAGCTTTGCGCAGTGGTTCTCAAAGCATGGTCCCTGGACTAGCAGAGCAGCACCTGGGAAATGCAAATTCTCGGGCCCCATGCCAGACCTACTGAATCAAAAACTCTGGGGGGTGAGGTCCAGCAATCTGTGTTTAACAAGCGCTCCAGAGGATTCTGGTGCACGCTCAAGTTTGAGAAGCACTGGTTTAGCAGCTGCTGTTGGAGTCTTGCCTCATACCCTGGGATCCCTTTCACTAAGTGGCTACAAGTGCTGTGGCTGAGAGCTCACACCTGACACCTTCTCCCGGGGATGCTCTGGGACGACTGGAGCTGCCTCACCTGGAGATGCTTGGGAGTCACTCCCACATGTACAGGCCGGATGGCTGGGAGCCAATGACTGATTAGGGAGGTTATCAAAGCCCCCTTGCCTCAAGATGGGGCAGACTCTACTGTGCCCTTTATGCTCCAGAGCACCCTATGGGATTAGGCAGAGAGAGACTAGGCTTCTCTTGAAACCGCATCCTTGCTTTCCTCCCAGTCCTCTTTCCTCCCTCCCTTACAGATTTCTCCTGCGAACAGCCCCCAATAAATTACATGCCCAAGGACCCCTATCTTAGGCTCTGCTTCCGGGGAACCCGACCCAAGACAATTACTAAGTTCACCTTAAAGATATTCCTCCTATGGATGGCGGGGGCATATAAGGAGAGTGTTTTTAGCAAGTTACTCTACCCAGATTTTGGCAACACATCTGCATTACTTTAAGACTCATATCCACAATTGTTATATCCTGCCTATAATTTTGAAGGTTTCCTTGACAAGATGGTAATTCAGTCTCATACAGATTGATTCTCGGTGAGAGAAGCTGGGTGACAGATGATCTTTTAGCCAGCCAGAATCGCTAGTGTAAGTGTAATATGCAGTTTGGTTTTGTTGAGGTCAGAAATAATTGGTGAATTCAATGTGGTCATTAGAGAGATCTACTGAATTTACTTTGGTCATCTTGTCTCAGGAGGCACATGTGGAATGTCCGAAGGTCTTGTTCCAAGAGTCAACTCTTCTGTGGGAAAAGGCCACGATGCGTCCAAGTTTGAGCTCTGAAGGTGCCTATGAAGCTCCTCCCCCAGGCCTAAAATAATGAGGACAGGCAGCCCTAGGGAGCTGTCCATCTTGGAATGGAAACAAGAGTCAATGAAGGGTCTATTCCTGGGATGCTCTCCCATCTCCCTGGGCTCTGGAAGTCTTGGTTCCCACAAAACCTCAAACAGATGGTTGCAAGATTGATTCTGGGCTTGTGGAACTTGAGCCACACCCCAAATGAAGTTTACCTCCAGGGTGGCCCGGAGCCACCTTTTCTAATGTTTCCTTTACTTCCTCTCCTACTTGACCCAGCGCAGGAGTCAAGGATCAGCATGAAACAGTCTTATGTTCCCAGCACACAGAAATGAATTGTCATAATCTCCATCTCATGGGGTTGAGAATGCCTTGTGCAGATTTTTCCATCCTTTAAGATGAACAAAACAAAGCTATATTTCAAAGAATCTATTCTCATAGGAATCCACTGTAAAAGCTAGTTCTCACTCTCAGGACATTCTTTTCAACAAATCTGAAAGTCTCACGTTGCAAATGAAGCTAATTTCCTTTTATGTAGCATTTGCAGAACTGTCTACTGATATCCGCTGCTCAAAAGCATTACGAGGAAAAGTCAAAACTCTGTTGAAAACAATATTAGCGGAAGCTTATTTTAAGGATGAACTGGTTATTCATCTCCGGACACTCCTCATTTTATTCTTGGTGGACCACTGGAGAGCAGAACATTTAGATCATACTGTAGAAGACGTCTGTGAAAAATTGCTTTTGCCAGAAAGCGCATTGATGTTCAACCTTCTTAACTTCATACTGAGGGGTCTTTAATAAACACCCCTTGCCCACCAGCAATCACATTTATTATAGAGGTGATATGCCCATGTGAAAATCTGCATGGAAATGTTCTTTTAGTTCTAGGTGCTAGGAGAAGCTTTACTTCCTCAGAATTACTGGCAGGCTTTATTTCTTAGACAATATGAATCACACACTTGACTATATTTTCCCTTTTTGAGTGGGCTATCAGAAAGCTTAGAGTCAAATTTTTGGCTCATCTTTGGAGTGGAGCCTGCCTAATTTCTTTTCTACTTTTCCTCTGGTTTTGTCCTTGTGTATTTTTGCAGGCCTTGAGTTTTAAGTTTTTTTTTTTTTTAAAGATTAGCACCTGAGCTGACATCCGTTGCCAATCTTCTTTTTTTCCTTCTTCTCCCAAAGCCCCCCAGTACATAGTTGTATATTCTAGTTGTAGGTCCTTCTGGTTCTGTTATGTAGGATGCTGCCTCAGCATGGTCTGACGAGTGGTGCCATGTCTGCGTCCAGGATCCAGACTGGCGAAACCCTGAGCCGCCAAAGCGGAGTGCGTGAACTTAACCACTTGGCCACGAGGCCAGCCCCCGAGTTTTAAGTTTTATATCTATTTCATCTTAGGAAATCTGGGGAGCCATCTAGAATCCTTTCAGTATCAAGGCAGGAAGTGAATATAGCGTAAGTACAATCTTCCCTAATCTTGAAAACTTTATCAAACCGATCCTTGCTCATTTTTAAGAAATGTGCTAAATATACAACTCAATAGCAAAAAAACAAACAGTCTGATTAAAAAACAGGCAGAAGATCTGAATAGACGTTTTTCCAAAGAAGACATATGAGTGGCCAACAGGTACATGAAAAGATGCCCACCATCACTAATCATCAGGGAAATGCAAATCAAAACCACAATGAGATATCACTTCACACCTGTTAGAGTGGCCATAATAAAAAAGACAAGAAATAACAAGTATTGGTGAGGATGTGGAGAAAAGGGAACCCTTGTGTACTGTGGTGGGAATGTAAATTGGTGCAGCCGCTACGGAAAACAGTATGGAAATTCCTCAAAAAATTAAAAATAGAACTACCATATGATCCAGCAACCCCACTTCTGGGTATTTATCCAAAGGAGATGAAAACACTAATTCAAAAAGATATATGCACTCTCATGTTCACTGCAGCATTATTTATAATAGCCAAGATGTGGAAACAATCTAAGTGTCCATCAACTGATGAATAGATAAAGAAAATGTGGTGTGTGTGTATATATATATATATATATATAATGGAATATTATTCAACCACAAAAAAGAATGAAATCTTGCCATTTCCAACAACATGAATGGACCTTAACAGCATTATGTTAAGTGAAATAAGCCAGACAGAGAAAGACAAATACTGTATGATATCACCTGTAGGTGGAATCTAAAAAAAACCCCAAAACCAAGCTCATAGATACAGAGAACAGATTGGTGGTTGTGAGAGGCAGGGATTGGGGCAGTGGGTGAAATGGGTGAAAGGGGTCAAAACTTCCAAACTTCCAGTTATAAACTAAATAAGCCATGGGGATGTAATGTACAGTATGATGACTGTAGTTAACAATACTGTACTGCATATTTGAAAGTTGCTAAGAGAGTAGATCTTAAAAGTTCTCATCACAAAAAAATTCTGTAACTAGATATGGTGCCAAATGTTAACTAGACATTGTGGTGATCATTTTGCAATATATACAAATATCGAATCGTTGTGTTGTACACCTGAAACTAATATAATATTGTACATCACTTATACCTCAATTTAAAAAAATTACTCAATAATTCACGCAGTAGCCTACATCTTGAAATGGAGTTAGAATTTACAAGGACAATTAAAATGTCAGCTCTGGTTACAAGCTGGAGGAGGACTCCACACAGGATCACCGAGGAAGGCAGGCTAGAACTTCCAAACGTGCAAGAGCAAGATGAGCAGGAAAACAGCATTTCTACCTATTTAAGAAAACACTGCAAACAAACACTATCATGAGTTCAGAGGATGGCAGAGAGAGGGAGTGGTTGGGGAAAAAGACCCATGAGACCTTGCAGCACGGATCTCCGGCAGCAGCCCCTGGACGCCTAGATGAAAACCTATAGAACCTAAGAGTGCGTCTACTGTAATGACACTGTGTCATTGATCCCAAACAATTTGTCTCTCCCGTGACAAATATTTGCAATGGGTGGTCTGATCATCTTAGTGTAGAATATATTTTCCTCTTCAAGTAACATTTACTTTAAAACGATTAGTTGAGGGACCAGATCCAGTGGGAAAAGAAGTCTGGCCGAATAATAATGAGAGAAAGAGAGTTAGGGAATTGTTTATACTTTGCAGTGACCATGAACATTTTTCCCTTTGTTTTTTGTTTCTTTGGTTGTTTTTTGAGACAGCATCCAGGAAACAGCTTTGAAGAAAAACTCAGAAAAGCACAAACAAGAATACTACTTAATAAAAATACTAAGTATGTTGTAGTTCCAACGTGGAATCTAACCGTGACCAATGATATGAAAACTCAACTTTTGGAAAAACTCGGGCCCAAAATACACATTGATAGTTTTAGGGCGTAAATGAACTTTAGCCCATTGGGATAGAGCTGGGAAGATATGAACCATAAATGGTTGAGAGGTTTCATCAAAGCAGGTCCTTGTTTACAGGTTCCAGTTCAGCATTTTTTTCCTGCTAGTCACTGAAAATGCTGCTGACACTAAATTTAAAGACTCTGAATATCTCTTCCATGGCTATTTTCCCTTGTACTGCTTTAATCAATCCTCTTTTGCCCTGTGGGTCATTCTTGGCCATGACCTTGAGAAACCCGGGGCCCAGACTCTCCCCTCCCCTGCCTCATGTAGATGCCTAGAACTTTCCAGGAAGGAAGCTTAATAGTTTGCAAGCTGAAAACCAACTCAAGTCAGAACAACACCCCCTGCCCTGCCCCAACCCCGCAAATGCTCAGGAATTGGTGGAACCATGGACCTCTGGAAATGGGAGGCAGGTGCAGCTGAAAGTAGGTGGATTTGCTAAACATCTCTATAACATGCAGTTAGACCCCTGGCAGAGGGTAGAAGGTTTTATTCTAGACATGTTGAATCAATGGGATTGAACTCTGGAAGAAAGACACTAAACCCAGTCAAGGGTGGTGGTACTGTGCCGGAAACAGGACAGTAGTCTGGAAGTCTGCACACTGGTGAGTAGTTCCCAAGGGCCTGGCTCTTACTGGATCTCAGACAGTCAGTGAGGCTTATATCCCCAGGCGGGATGTGGAAAGCTCTCTCTCTGAAACCTCTCACGGCCTGGCTCCTGCCTGGGGTCTAAGGATGCCACACAATGCAAAAAACCAGCCTATGTGCATCAATGATCTCTTGTCACAAATAATGCGGCATTACGCATCACCCCAAAACTCTGGGCTTAAAACCAACCGTTTATTATTGCTCATGAGCCTACAGGGTGACCGCATGGTTCTGTATTTTTGCTGTGCTTGTGCATGTGTTTGTGGTCCGATGCAGGTCAAGTTGGTGGCTCCGATGATCTTGGCTGGGCTTTCTTCTGTGTCTGGGGGCTGGCCGGCTGTCAGCTGATCATTGGCTAGCCTGAGCATGTTCACATGGTGGACGCAAGGTTTCAAAAGAGGGAACAGAAGGTCCAAGACCTCTTGAGGCCAAGGCCACACAGTCACTTCTGCCAAATTCTATTGGCCAAAGCAAGTCACAAGGCCATCCTAGACTCAAGTGATGGGCAATAGACACAGCCATTTTAGGGAGAGGTACTGCAAAGTCACAGGCCAAAGACTGAGCATACACAAAGGGGTGAAGAACTGGGCGATCATTGCCGTAAATCTAGCACGCTAGGTCTATATCTCTTTCTGTAATTTCTGGGTGTGTCATACCACATTTTAACCTTAAAAGGAAGAATCCAGCAAAATTAAGTGGGGATAGATAGTCTACCTACAATTCCCATTGACATTTCTGGATTTTTCTACCAGAAGCAAAGGTAGAAATTAATACTTATATTGAAACAAAATAGCCAGCCTCTGAATGTTCCCATATGATGACTTACATGACTAATGTCTCCATCTGTACTTAAAACGCGTAAGCATATGGCTTATGGTGATATGAGAGGCAGCCGGGGGCTTCAGACAGGAAACGCATCCTGTATGTAGACTGCAGCTGGTGAGAGAAGACACTCAGCATCAGAGCAGGGAATGGAATCGTTCATCCAGTAACTAATCCGGGATGACAGCTGCAGCTTTGCTGCCTGACGCAGCTTCACAGGCCAGAGCCAACGCCGCGATAAAACCAGGGAGAGAATGGACGGTTTCTTAAGAACAGGTTCTTCAACACCGGGGAAAGGAAAGGGGCTAAATGCTTTTTCCTTTTCCCTGACTTAACAACAGCAGTCTAGAAAGTCAGGAAAAAACAAAAATCATCTCCTGAAAAACAAACTCGCAAAAGAAGGCTATTTTGGGAAATTTAGCAAGTGGGCAGACTCCCTCCAGAACATCTGTGCCGAACTTTCCTTTTCACAGCTGAATTATTGGCCAGATTTTCCAGGGGCTTCTAGTTTCTTTGTGAGAAAACAGAAGATTCTGGAAAACGGCACCCAAGACCATAAAAAATTCCACATACGCAGAATGAGATGGGCTGGCTTTTGGAGCCATAGGATGGAGAAGTTCTGGAGCATATCCTCATGTCTCTAAGACTCAGTCTCCTCATCTGTGAAATGAGGGGATGTATTAGTTATGTATTGTTGTGTAACAAAATACTGTCAGAATTTAGTGGCTTAAAACAACAAACATTTATTATCTCGCAGCTTCTGTGGACTGGGAACTGGGGAGCCCCTTAGCTGAGTGATTCTGATTCCCGGGCTCTCATTAGGCTGCAGTCAAGATGTCAGCCAAGGCTGTCATCATCTGAAGGCTTGACCGGGGCTGGAGGATCTACTTCCGAGATGGTGCATTCACAGGGGCATTGGCAGGAGGCCTCAGTGCCCCACCACGTGGACCCTCCGTAGGGTGGCTTGAGTGTCCTCATGACATGGCCACTCGGCTTCCCCCAGAGCTAGTGATGAGGGAGGGAAGGAGAGAGGGAGAGAGAGAGAGATGGAAGCCATTGTGTCTTTCATAACCTAATCTCTGAAATGGTGTACCATGATTTTTCCCATATTCTGTCAGTCCCAGGGACCAACACTGGTACAGTGTTGGAGGGGACTATACTAGAGTGTTAATACCAGGAGGTAGTGACCTTCAGGGGCATCTTGGAAGCTGCTATCACAGGGAATTAGACTAGATGAATTTGAACGTTCCTTCTTGCTGAGTGGCTCTATGTTCTCGTGCTGAGGGAACACAGCCACACACGCCACTAGCACCAGAAGGTATAAATATGAGACAGGCTTTAATGAGGGGTAAACTTCAGAAAGATAACAAGCTGATTCCATACAGTCCATGCAACTCGAGCTCTCATAATCTCACAGAGGGCAGCACATAGCTGACCTGCACACACTGGGGAAGGGGCCCGATAGCATGGAAGCCCAATGTGCTACATATTTAGAAGAAAAGGGAGAACTTCCTGGAGCCAGTGACTGGGATCCATCCGAATTCTATTTCGAAATGGTAAAGAAGTAGGTGATGTTTAGGTCTACAATTCCTTATGCACAATTCCATGATCTAAATACTTTGAAAATGCAAAGTTTTTTTCATCAGAGATTTATTAGCAAAATTTGACTTCAATTATCTGGGGCCTGCTTTTAGTCTTTTCTCCATTTAGGGTGACTAGTCATACATTTCACTGCAGAAATATTAATGTGTTTAATTATAGGGTGCTACCTCCCACTCTGTGAGGGACTTCATAATAAACACTATATACCCTATATGTATTGGCCTTCTAAAAACATTTTCAGGTCTATGTGGGTGAGGACTGCCTTTATGCGGTTACCCCCAACTAGGCAAGTTCTGCAAAACACCAATTATCTGACCCCATGGCAGAAAATGGCCCCTATGACCTCCTGGCTTGATTTTCCACCTGACTAAAATCTAATTCCTGAAATCCTAGAAATGTAATTGGGAATTTCAATGAAATACAGGCCCATAATCCCTTACCCAAAATTCCTGGGGCCAGATATGTTGTGAAATTCATATTTACCTGTTTAAGACAGAAATACACACATACTGAGTCACATATGATAGAACAGTTTGGAGCCTGCCCTTTTATTAGTTGTGGGACCTTGGGTAAATTACTTACGCTTTCTGAGACAGAGCTCCTCATCTGTAAAATGGGAATGAGGGTGTTTCCCTCAGGGGGTTACGGCAGGAATTCAGTGAGATGATGTGGCTTTGAGTTAAGTGTTAGATAAATGATAACTATTTTATTGTCCTCTGCCACCTTCTCTGTTTCAAGTTCTACAAACTGGGCTTTGACTCCAAGCAAATTGCTGTGTATCTGGTCCCTCTTTATTTGGCTAAGTTGATAAAATCATTCTTTCTTGCCTCAAGTATATCATGTGACCACAGAAGCCTAGACAAGATGTAACTGATTATACAGAAACGATGATTAGTTGAATCAACAAATTCCCAGTTGGTCTAGCTAATTGCTTTTACCTTATCAAGAGACCAAATTTTTCTGGATTTCGCTACATTTCTTGACCCACAAAATAGCTCATATCAAAGAAAGCATGATGAAAGGAAAAATGAGTATGTTTTTAACCAGGTAGGTCTGTAGTTTTGCATTGAATTTAGAATGCAAGGCAACCAGCACCCAAGCCTTGCTTTCTTAAATGACTAGAAGAAGTGTTTTTTGATTGTTACCACCAAGTTAGAGATTAGGATTTCAAAGAGCTGCCTGGGAAGCAAAGTTTAAACTTGTGAGCTGTAATTATTTTTGTATATATCCCATCTGGTTAAACCGATTTCCTCTTTTCTTGGAGGTGGTCTATGCTAAGCATCAAATTTGGCTCCAACCTATATATTTTTTTTGCATTTCTGGTGGTGCAAAAAAAGGGGGTAGGCGGCATTATCTGTAAGAAGTGGTTGAAACAGTTTTATAATTAAAAGAAAAATTTTCTTCAACCCATAGGTGGTCTGTCTCCAGAATTTGCATGATTTCCATCACATATATGAAAACCAAACAAATCACCTCCTTTCCATTTTCTTCATTTCATTTTGCCCTTTTCAGTTTTGAATCCCTTCAGAGGGTTGATTAAGTGCAGTGTCGAATGTGTTTTCCTAAGGAAAGAAGTTTCATTGAAGTAGAATGCAAAGGATCTAACAGTCTGCAGCTCACGGAGCAGCTCCGCAAGTGTGGTCCACTGTTGCCTAGTGCTTACCATCTGACAGCTGTTGAGCTCATTGCTCCTGTGAACTTTCAAACTCCTATAGTTTGATGATCAGAAAAGGCGTACCCCAGAACGCGTGGAGCGCTCACTCGGTGGTAAGCACTGTGGTGCGGGGCAAGCGCGCTGGATCTGGACCAAGAATAGGCGTTGGTTTGCCTCTCAGTGACATACTTCTCACTGACCCTCACCAACGCCAGGGTGAATATCTAAGAGGCACAGTTTAATCTTGTTCTAGTCACTTTCCAAGAGAGTATAGGCGAAGTGGGTTGGCTCCAGGATCAGAGGGCCTGGCTTTGAATTCTGTCCCTTAGTTCCCATCACTAGGTCTACTCACTGTGTGACCTTGGGCAGGTCTCTTAACCACTCTGTACCTCAGTATTCTTTATCTGTAAAATGGGCTAATACAATCTTTTATTGAACCTAAGACATCATATATAGCTATTGTAAAACACAGCATGATTTTATGTACCACTAAGAAAAGAAAAATGATGCTTCTAATTGTAAGATGTGTTTGACTGTAAGACGCATTCTCATTTCAGAGAAGTTAAATGCGAAAGAAGATGCATCTTAGAATTGATGAAATTTAGTCAGAGAACTGACATGGCACTACTCAATCAATGTCACTTATGCATTTTTATTTTAATTTAATTAATTTTTTTGAGGAAGATTAGCTCTGAGCTAACATCTGCCACCCAACCTCTTCTTTTTGCCGAGGAAGCCTGGTCCCTCGCAGGGTGCCCATTCTCATTCAGGGGAAAGCCAAGGTCCCACCAAGTCCTGATGATGCTCCCCTCCCTCCCTAACCTCCTCTCCTACCATGCTGCCTTTTGCTCTCCCCACTCCAGCCACAGGGGCCCTCTTGCAGATCCCTGGACGCCAAGGACAGTCGCTGTCCCTGCTCATCCTGCTACTGGAGTCCTCTGCCCCTGGATGTCCCTGTGCCTTCCGCCCTCACCTCTCTCAGGCTGCTCAGGCGCCACTGTCTCAGCGAAGCCTTTCAGGACCATCCTCTTACCATTGCCACCCCCTAGGCTCTCCCTGTCACCCCCTCCGTGGCACTCCCCATCTTCCCTGCTATAAGTCTGTTACTGCTTATTTTGTTCATGACTAGAGTGTGAATCCTAGATGGAGGGAAGTCTGTCTGCTTTGATCGCTGCTGTATCCTAGGGCCTAGAGCAGCTCTTGACACATAGCAGACACAAAAATTTGTTTTGATTGACTGAATGAGTAGTAACGTTATTAACATGGGCCATGGAGACATTTGAAGACAGTCTATATCTGCACTGTCCAATATGGTAGCTGTCTTAGATCAGGCTGCTGTAACAAAACACTATCGATGGAGAGGCTTAACCAACAAACGTGTATTTCTCATGGTTTTGGAGGCTGAGACGTCTAAGATCAAGGTGTTCACAGATTCAGTGGTCTGGTGAGGGTTCACTTCCTGGTTCGCAGACGGCCATCTTCTTGTATCCTTACATGGCAGAGAGCAGAGAGCAGTAAGCTCTATTGTGATTCTTACAAGGGCACTAATCCCATTCATGAGGGCTCTGACCTCACCTCATCTTAATTACCTCCCAAAGCCTCCCCCTCCTAATACCGTCACACTAGGGGGTAGAATTTCAACATATGAATTTTGGGGAGACACAAACATTTAGTCCCTAACAGTAGCCATTAGCCCCTGTGGCCACTGAGCACTTGAAATGTGTCCAAATCGAGATGCGCTCTAAGTGTCAAATACACACTGGATTTTGAAGACTTGGTACCGAAAAAGAATGTCAAATATCTCATTAATCTTTTTAATATTGATTACTTGTCAAAATAATATTTTGTATATACTGAGTTAAAGAAAATATACTCTTAAAATTACACGATTTTCACCTGTTTCCTTTTACCTCTTTGATCGAGCTACTAGAAAATTTAAAATGTAGCTCACGTTACACTTCTCCTAGACAGTGCTGGATTATATGCTTATCCTCAACACTCACGCACATAGTCACACACAGAAATAGGAGATCTGCTGTTAGTGAGTTCTGCTGGCAGGAAGAAAGAGAAAGAAAAATTAAGAGATTAACGGATACTTGGCCCTCCCTCCAGGAGGTTAGCAAAATATTGCCCACAGCTCAGAGAGGACGGATTGATTGGTGGTAAAACTTGAGTTTGCAAATATAAAAGTTTATTTAGACATATCTGTAGTTAGTTGCACATGTTTAATACATCTGGCTGCACTTTTATGCATGTGGCATGTATTAACCGATTATTGAAAATGTTTCGTGATAAGCAACTTAATCAAAGAACCCTAACTAGGTATTTTTCATTTGAAATTGGATGTAAAGAAATCTGAATGGATCCGAATCTGCTTAGCATTCCTCCTGATTGGGTCTACCTGCGCTCCTTTCCATGGGGAAGAAAAGCAGAAGCATTTGTTGAAGAAGTGTGGTTTTAATTTTTTAGTCGTTAAACAAATATATGTACCAGGCACAGTTCTGGGCATTGGTTATACACCCATGCATAAGACAGACAAAAATTCTTGCCCTCATGGAACTTTAATTCAAGTGGGGCAGACAGATAATAACCAATGAGCAAATAAATAAAGCACATCTGGTGAGTTGTAAGTGATGTGGGGAACCAGTTTTAGGGAAAGGAGCATAGGGAATGCTATGGCAGTGGGGAGAGGCTGCTTGGGCAAGCTGGTTGGCTAAGGCCTCTTTGATGAAGTGATGCTGGAGCTGAGACCGTGAGCCCTGACCATCTAGGGAAGGAAGGCCTTCCAAGTAGAGGGAATGGCATGTGCAAAGGCCCAGAGAAGGGAGTAGCCAAAGATGGGACGTTGTCTCTGAGTGAAATGGGGAGCCATTGGAGGTGCTTGAGCAGAGGCATAACGTGGTCTTTCTTCCTTCTTAAGATAATTGCTCTGCCTGCTCCCTGAAGGAGAGGCTGCAGGGTGCCAGGGCAGATACGGGGAGACCAATGAGAAGACTATGGCATTAATCTATTAGAGAAGACTGTGCCTGGGACTGTGGTGACCCAGTGGGAGTGGTGGAAAGTGGTGGGATTTTGGATATATTTGTTTTCCCTTTGATTTCCTTAGAAGCCGAACAGAGAAAGCAAAGAGCTGGGAGAAAGGTGTCATGAGTGATATTATCTTGGGGTAAAATTTGGATGTCTTTGTTCCAGGAAAATGCAGCTACATCCTAGCGCAAGCTAATGGGGGAGGAGGGAATCTGGAATCAGAGCTGGTTTACCCGACTCCGTATTGCGTCTCTTCAACTATACACCTGCTTTCAATGATGAAGACTTAAGTTACACTCAGGAGAAAGAATATTTAGATTTCACGTGGAGTGACAAATCGTGCCATTTGACAAAGGTCACAGGGAGGATTTTCATGTTTACTTGCCTGGAACAAATGTGCACTGTGTTTGGCAAAATGCTAGGCCCTCATTAAGTGCTTAATAAATATCTATTGGTGACAAAGTACTAATTGATAATTTAATATACTTTGAAACAAAAGTATATTGTGAAACATGTTATTTCTATAACAAGACTTTCAAAATACCCGTGAACGACCTTAAACTTGATTCTTCTCCATCTTGCTCCCTAATACTCTCCATCCTATAGAATGGTACGTACTGAAACTTTCTCATTTTGCATATTTGTTCTTTTCCATAAGTAGTTTCCTAAGAAGTTTAAAGTTTTCTAAGATATTATTCTCTGGAAGGAAGGGAGGAAGAAGGAAGGAGGGGTGTGCCGGCAGTAGCAACAGAGGGAGGGAGGAAAGAAAAAAACCATCATAGACATAAAACCCCCTCAGCATTTTCTTACCTACCCATAAGACCCTCTGCGGTTGAGTATTTCAGACCAGTTCAGACCTACAGTTCTGCCATGAGAATTCCTAGCCCAGAACATTCTAACTTCCAGCTGGGTCTCTAATTCCTTTCCTCTGATCGGGATCTGCCTAGACAACTCACCTCTGTCAACTGGAGATGACCCTGCAGAGCTGGTGACGGTGGCACGTGTTGGCGGGATTACGGTTTGGCCAACACTCCCTTACGGAGTCACTCCCAGAAGGCGCTCGCTAAGTCCTCAGGGCTTGTGTGACGCGAACTGTAGGCACTGAGCTTCCCACGTGGGCAGGAGTCATTCAGGCCTTGTCAATTCTCCCCATTTCCTCTGGTGTCCATGGGGAGCAGGCATTACTTCTTGCTCAGGGGACAAACTCGCCGGTCTGGTCTCTGCGCTGCAGCCATCTTGTTGGCATTGGCAGAGCGGCCCTTGTTCATACTCACAAACAGGGGCTGAAAGAGTCTTCTCCCTTCCAAGACAGAGCTGGGCTAGAATTTCTGCCCTAGGATGCAGTTCTCAGAATGCGCCCTATGCAGTCTGGAGCCTCAGGGAAAACCCCCCCACTGCCTTCAAACTTTCTGCTTTCCCCAGCTCCTGACATTTTTATTCAAGTGACTATAAGATCAAAATATCACAAAGGGAAAAAACGCGCTCAACTCATCATGTCCCCTGGAGGTGTGGGAGGCGGGTGCAAATGGGATTGCTAGCTTTTTCCAGCCATCAAGGAGGCAAGGTTGTCACTGTGAGGTGATTGTGCCTCAGATCCTGTCTAGTCCCAGCCAGCAGCCCCCCATCTCCAGTTGTACCCAAGCTGTGACTCTCCGGTTATGGCCTGGGGACACTCATCCAAGCCGCTGTGGGCCCCCAAACCCGAGGTGGGTTGTCTTGATTCTCCCCAGCCTAGGAAAATCTGGCTGAATCCCCAAGGCCACCTTCTCTGCCTAAATGACTGAGTGGAACTGGGAGTCAATATATTCCAATGTCTGCTCTAAGAATGATCAAAGACTTTTACAAAGAAAAAGAAAACAATTCTAGATCATTCATGGTAGATTCCCTGTATGAACTTCTAAGAAACAATGGTGCTTTAATTCTCAGAATTGTTACCTCTAAAACCGTCATTCCTATTTAAAGTTTTCCTATGTGAAGAAAATCTGTATATTAGGGGTTCTCAACTGTGGCACTCGACATTTTGGGCAGGACACTTCTTTGTGTGTGGGGGGGGGGCTGTCTCGTGCATTGTGTATGTTTAGCAGCCTCCCCAGGCTCTACCCACTGGAAGCCCATAACCCCCTCCCCCACCCTGTTGTGACAACCGAAAATGTCTCCAGACATTCTCCAGTGATCCCTGGGGGGCAAAATCACTTCTGGTTGAGAACCACTGCTACGGTTATAGATATAATTATAGATATAGATATATTCACGGAAAACAGACTGAAAGCTCTTTTCACAAGCTACCCCAGAAGATAAGATAAGGGATGAACTCAGCAAGCGGAAGGCTTGCATTTTATAATTTCTAAACCACTGTTCTGAATATTTTTTATAAGCCTCTAGTACCTCTGTAATTAAAAAAACACAAACTTTAAGGAACTCTAAATCAGCCCTAATTCTTTCCCCTAAGCTAAGATTTCCAAGTGAAAGTACCCTGTTTAAACAGCTGAGAAAGTTGATAAGAAACTCATCGGAGACTCAGAATTTGGAATTGCTCATTCTTTAAAAATAATTAAATTTGTCTGCAGAATCATCTCTTTTGCCTTGGTAATTCTCCAGGCTGCTGAAATACCACATTTGCAAAAGTACACCCACGGCATAACCTATCCCGTTTTCCCTCCATTTAGGCTCACCCACGCAGGCATCTTGTGGAACCAGACAGCAAAGCCAAAGGCACTAATAGGGATACAATAGGACCTTGGCTGAGAGCTACTGGCAGATATGCAACTGTGTCCCTTACAGTATATATCTCAAAATCGCACAGTGAGACCCACCATTGAA
Organism: Equus caballus; assembly: GCF_041296265.1. Lineage (NCBI taxonomy): Eukaryota > Metazoa > Chordata > Mammalia > Perissodactyla > Equidae > Equus > Equus caballus. The sequence continues at coordinate 9,803,999 of NC_091715.1, read as the reverse complement.
TGATGATAAAAGAAACAAACTCAATGGTGATTTGATTGGCACTTGTCCCTCCCCTCCCAGGACACACTTCACTGGTTTTGATCCCCTACTAATGAAAATCGTAAACTTTTCTTAGTTTTAGTAAAATTCTCCATGTCGTCCTTGTCACTCTGTCAGCGTAATTCTTCACAATTCACGGAGTACAGTTTGCAAATGACTTTACCGTGATGTATTATCGCTCTGGTTCTAATCATAGTATTTTTTTAACTCATATGTATAAAATAAGTTGTCTAATTGTAGTTTTGATAAAATAAAATATATCCTGTTTCTCTGCTTTTCTCTTTACGATTGAAAGGGACAAGGAAGCAACACTGGGCAACCAGGATTGGAACTTGTCATGAAATGCTTGGGAAAGTTTTTAAGATGAGCAAGTGGGCAGACTTTTGGTCAAGATGGTGTTATAAGTTTATAGCTTGAGGACTCTCTGGTTTCAAACATTTCACATTAAGTTAAATATAAAAATAAAACATCGAGGCCTGCGCGGGTGCCAGCCTGTCTGTGGTTTGGGGTTGCTCTCTGCCTCAGAAAGCAAAGCAGAGGATTTGTCTTCTGGGAAGACAAAGTCATCTTCTCTGAAAAACCCTCCTGCATAGTTGGCTTTGGCATCTTCCAGGAATAAGAGGGCAGGGGCCGAAGCCTCATAGGGCTGGGTTTTCAGTTGAGGTAGAGAGAGGACAGTGGTTATAACCAGAAAGTCCAGAGTAGGGTGTAGTGACCTCCAGAACTCTTCACTGTGACCCAGCCTGGGCTTCACGACAGAGAAGTGGGTTCCTTAATAAGAAAATAATACAGTTTCCAAAAAAGAAAAAATGAATATAATAAACAAAATAACAAAAGATAAAACCATACTCAAAATAAGGTCAACATCTCTGCAGGGCAGAAACGGGACAGAAGCACAAACTGGCGATCCAGGTCGAGCCTAGGTCAAGCAGCAGGAAGAGGGGACAGGAGGTTGGAGAGGTAAGGCAGTAAAGTTGCCCACGGCTGAGGAGCAGAACCTGGTTGAGTGGCGGCTCTCCCAGCCGAGGCAGGAGGATGTGCACCTGCGGAACGGCCCCTCCAGCCCAGGGGAGGGAATGCGTGCGGTCGAAGCCTGTCTCTAACATGTCCACCAGCCTCCTAGACTTACAAGATTGTCTACCAAGCACTTTTCCCTCCATCGGCTTCATAGCCCTTTCTCATAGCACCCTCCTTCTGACCTGTTTCAATAGTCCCTTAAATTGTTTCCCTGCTTTTTAAGCTTCCTTCGAAACCCAATTCAACTGATTCCTTCATTACACCATTGTGTGGTTGTCTTCCAGGGACCACCCCTTTGCCATTCCCAGTCCAAGGGGTTTGGGTAAGGTTGCCACTATCCCAAACAACCAGGGACAATCCCAGGGTGGTCCATCCAAGGGAGTGAATGACTTGGGGACAGACACTGACCAAAGTCAATCCCACCAGAGCCAATCCCTGGACTTGAGTTTCAACTACTGGGAAAGAGCAGCTCTCTTTTGGCTGAGGTTGCTGAGCTGTGAAGACACAAGCCTGGGAAAGCTTGGGGCCACCAAGAGCATCCTGAGAATGCAGGGAACACAAAGGAAAGCCAAGCTGAGAGATAGACAGCTCGTTAACAACACGTTGAACAATGCCGTAGAGCATCAGGTGCCAAGGAGCGGGAGCTATTAAGAAAATAGGAAACACATGAGTTCACCAAGGACGCAGCTGCTGGCCTCATCCGCTGCCAATCTCTATTTATGTGAACTTTTCTTTTCCACTTTCAGAATGTCTTTGATTTCTCATCGCCACTGAGCTGTAGACCTCTCATGAGTTTAAGTTAGTGTTGAATTAACTCAAAGAGCAAAGGCGTACTAGGTTTTCATCTCATAATGGTGAGTTAAATGAAGAGCACGTACTTTGTAATCTGAGTGCCATGCTAGCGGTTCTCAAACTTGAGCGTGTATCAAAATCACCTTGTTCAAACAGGTTGCTGGGCTCCATTCCCAGAGTTCCTGAAACAGTCTTAGGTGGGGCCTGAAAATTTGCATTTCCAACAAGTTCTATGCGATGGTGATGCCGTGGGGCAGGGACTACATTTTGAGAATCACTGGGCTACACAAATGTAAGAAAGTATCGTCATGAGTTTCTTTAAAGAGAGAGAGGGTAGGACTGTAGCTTGAGAAACTGTAAAATGCCCTCATCATCCCTCTCCTTGGATCCCTTTCCCTCTTCATTCTGTTTCCCCATGGCCACCAATACTTCTTGTAACCCATCTCTCTATAGAGTAGACATTAAGGCAGATAATGTAGTTTCCTTGTTGAATACCCTTTGTACCTAGAGCAGAGGTTGGCAAACTTTTTCTGTAAAAGGCCATATAGTAAATGTTTTAGGACTTACTGGCCAAATGGGTTCTGTTGCAAGGACTCAACTCTGCTGCAGGCATTATATAAACAAACGGGTGAGGCTGTTTCCAATAAAACTTTATTTACAAAAACAGGTGGCAGGCAGGATTTGGCCCCAGGGCCATAACTGGGGCCTCTGATCTAGAACAACGGTCTTTAAGTGTGGTCCAAGACCAGCAGCAGCACCTAGTTACTTATAAGAAATGCAAATTCTCAGGCTCACCCCAAACCTATTGAATCAGGAACTCCGGGGGTAGGATCCAGGAATCTGTTTTAATAAGACTTCTGGGTGTTTGGGATGCTCACTCAATTTTGAGACTCACTGGTCTAGAACAGCGTTTCTCAGTCTTGGTTACACATTAGACCCACCTGGGCCCACTGACGTCAGACTCTGGGGGTTGGACTCAGGTCTAAGTGTTTTTAAAGTTCCAGTGATTCTGACATGCACCCAAGCTTGTGACACAGAGATCTAAAAGAACCGTTGGAGTCTCCTTTCTCCTCAAAGCGTATTGAGTTGGGGCTACACTGATTATGTCTGTGACCTAGTTATCAGTTTTTTCCCATTTTCGGGAATTGGCTTCAAAACTGTACAACCCATTGATTTCATAGGGCATTTTTTTCCACCACTTAATATGGACTCTAAAAGATCAAAGCTCAAAGCCATTTCTAGACCCATCTGTGGTCATTTGTGTTCTTGGCAGAAGGTAAAAAAACAGGCCCCTAGGAAACACAATCTCAAGATCAGAGCTGGGGGATAAGGTACATATTCCTTTCTGAGCATGAATAGAAGATCATAATGTAATTTCTCCCTATCCCCCTCCTCGCCACCCAAACCCAATTTTTACAACCAGATGCATGAGGTGAATCCTCTTTGGCTTGAAGACAGCTTTTGCTTTTAAAAGGCTGACTTAGATGAGGCCAACACCCTATCTTAGGGGCCATCACCCATAGGACACCTCTGTTTAGGCAACCCCATGACAGGTGGTGCTCACAGAGCAGCCAGGATGGACTTTCAGCGTTGGGAGATGACTTCGGAGTTGAGAGTAGTGTGGAATCTCTTGAGAGGCTCATCTGAGTTTGATTTTGTAACTGGTTTTGGCATCTGTCTTTTAAATCCTTTCTACTCAAAGAGTGGTCCTTTGACCTGCAGCATGGGCATCACCTGGGAGCTTGTCAGAAAGGCAAAATTGGGGCCCACACCAAACCCACTGAATCAGAATCTGAACTTCAATTCGATTGCCAGGGGATTGTGTGCACATTAAAGCTTGAGAAACACTGCTTTAAACTAATCTCTGCAGAAATGCAATAGGTGAGGGATTTTGTAAAGCAAAGACAAAAATATAGCTGAGAATGTAGTCTGAGAGCCACCGGATCGAGCAGTGAAGTGCTATGTCAGGAGTTATATATATCCCCAAACTGAGTAACAATCAGCAGATTTCGTAGCTCTCTTTAGGCCCTAAGGGTTACTATGACTGAATGTTTTAAAATTCTGGAGCCATTATCATGGCTCTGGCTTTAAATTCTAAAGAAGACAGAAAATGAAGGATAACAATGAGGTTGGAATTTGTGGTCAGATGCGGAAAGGGTGAGTACCACCGGGGATGGGGGTGATTTTACACTACAGGGCAGGCCTGCTGAAGAGGCTGCCTACACTCTCAATGACAGATGAGGGATTGTGGGTCCTACTTTTTCTTCTTGAAGAGGGGGAACATAAATTGGCTGAACCACATCCACTAAGTGCTGTTGCAATGAGTTACAGTAATTTTAGATCAATATAGTTTTTTTTTTTTTTAAAGATTGGCACCTGAGCTAACAACTGTGGCCAATCTCTCTTTTTTTTTTTTTCCTGCTTTATCTCCCCAAATCCCCCCCTGGTACATAGTTGTATATCCTAGTTGCAGGTCCTTCTAGTTGTGGCATATGGGACACCGCCTCAACGTGGCCTGACGAGCGGTGCCATGTCCGCGCCCAGGATCCGAACCCTGGGCGGCCACAACGGAGCCCGCGAACTTAACCACCCGGCCACGGGACCAGCCCCCAATATAGAGTTTTATGATGCAGTGAGTCAGTTTTTTTTTTGATAAGAGAAAATATTTGAGATAGTCAAGCACTGCATTACTAAGGGCATCACAATGGCATTGTCAAATATGGAAACATGATGACATTTGCGAGTGGTCCTAGAATAATTGGTTGGTGAAAGAGGTGGTCTAAATGTATACATAACAAACACCCAATCAATACTTGATCAAAGAATAGTAGTGGTGATAATAATAATACTTACCATTTATGAAGTGTTTACTATGTCTATGTGCTGTTTAAGCACTTTCTATGTTGCAACTTGTTTCGTTCCATCAACTCTTTGTTTTTTGGGTTTTTTTGGTTCTTTTTGGTGAGGAAGATTGGCCCTGAGCTAACACCTGTTGCCAACTTCCTCGTTTTGCTTGAGGAAGAGCAGCCCTGAGCTAACATCTCTGTCGGTCCATGCCAGGGATCCGAACCCGTGAACCCTGGGTTGGCAAAACAGAAAACATGAACTTAACCACTATGCCACTGGGCCAGCCCCCACCGACTCTTTGAAGTGGGTGTTATTACGATCCTATTTTACAATCAGTGAGCATTCACAGAGAGTGTGAATAGTTTACCCAACTGATAAGGAGTGGAACCGGGGATCAGAATCAAGCAGTGGGCAGCAGAGTCCGTGTAACTCCCATGCAACATCACCTCATGGATGCGCAATACCATCAGAGCTTGGAAGTCAGACAAAATCTGGGCAAGGAGAATGAATTGGATCTAAGAGTCAATAAGGTCAGAGATGGTACAGGATGCTTATATTTCCAGAGCAGAGATGAGTCTGGGGATCTCTCTCCTCCTTGTTTTCTCATTCATTTTCCAACCAATTCTAGACTCTTCCCGCAGCTTCTGTCCTTCCCTCATTTTTGTATTGCCAAGGCCTTTCTTTTCCAGTGCTCTTATTTTTCAAATAAAAAGAATTCAGATACGCAGTTATTATTATTTAAGTTGGCATAGTGTTAACTGTTGCCCTGTGAATAGGTTGTGTCTTGATCCATATAAGAAAACAGTCTTTGCTTCTGCCTTTTTGTATTCTGCACATATAACCAGCAACTAATCTGTGCTTCTTGACTGATAAATTATTACAGCTAGGATGTTAATAGCCAGAAATAACTTAAGATTTTGCTTCTCAAACTTTTCTACTTGCGGCAGACAGATTCTAGGGTGGCCCTCGTGACCCCCACCTCCTGGTGTTCACACCCTTACACAATCCCCTCCCCTTGAGTGTGGGTGGGATGTGTGGCTTGTTTCTAAGCGATAGAGTGTGGCAAGGGTGACGGGATGTATGTGATTACACATATGTGATTGTGCTACAGAAGATTTTCATGTGTCTTGCTAGGAGACTCTCTCTCCCTTGCTGACTTCGAAGAAGCAAGCTGCCATGTTGAGTGCCGTCACAGGGAGAGGACCACACAGCGAGGAGCTGAGGGCAGCCTCCAGCCAACAGCCCAGAAGAAACTGTGACCCTCAGTCCAGCAACACACACAAGACTGAATGCTGCCAACAACTATGGGAGCTTGGAAAGAAATCCTTCTCCTTTGAACATTTAGATGAGAACTCCCCTCTCCTTCCATCCTCAGAGAGCCCTCCTTTAATTATCTATTGTATGAATCTCAAACACCTCGACTTCCAAGGCAATCCCTTCCCTAACCCATAGGATTTGGTTTAATCTGGTGATCCGTTGCCATTTCCCACCTAAGTAACCCCAGATGAAATACGCTAATTCACAATAATTTCCTCAAGACTGACTTTCTCAGTTTAAATAACACCACGGGAAAGTGCAGGGCCTTAGTGGAACGGTCTGGACTGGATGGACTTTGGCATTCGTTTGACACCCTCCACTAGGATGAGCTAAAAATAGCTCTTGAACAAAACATGTCTCCCAAGGATGAGCAAAGTTTCTTGTGGACAATGTACTTCAGACACATTTTAAAGAAGAAAAACATCTTCCTAAAGGCAATACAATCCACAAGGATTTTCCCTATCCTCGACGGTGACAGACTTTTACTTTATTAATCAGAACAGCTTTGCTCCCTACATGCAAGCTCTAGTGGCATGCTTTGCATAGCTGGACATTGCCATAAATAAAATAGCCTCCAATGCCAAACGTTAACCCCAGCAGCACGAAGAGTCAGCAGAAGCTATGAAATTAAAATGTTCTTTAACATGATCAAACTTTTCAGCCAAGATTTCTTCCCTGACAAGTCTTTATAAGTGGAAGGGTTGAATGACACAGCTTGATCATCCCCCGCCCAGAGCAGGTCACCAGAGAATGTGGGCTAGTTCGTTTTCCAGTTATACTTTTCACTAAACCGTACCATAGTCATGCTACATATATAAAACACTCATGTCTCATCTTGTTATAATTCCCTTCCCATCAGGAAAACCTGATGATGAAACTATCTTAGCAAAGATGTTAATAACGCGTTCATTTTATTTCCTTCTCATCCTTGATCAATAAGCAATTAGCATGGAGTCTCTGTTTGGTGGGCCTGCTCCCTTTTCCATCCAAGTAGTGCTCCCAACTCAAGGCTCTGTTTGTAATAGACTTTACTGAGTGCTTTGGGCAATGGCAGTGTATGTGTGTGTGTGTGTTGATTACATCACAGGCCAGTATAGCAAGCAACATAAAATGGGATATTAGACCACCTTATGCTTAAAACTCCCGCCCCCTTCTTGCCACCACTTGTATTCTACTTCCAGCCACAATAGTCACTTTTACATTTCTGACTCCTATCTTCTACTCATGAACTTCTTAAGGACTGGGACCAGTGTGGTTCTCATTGTTTAATAGAGATCACTTATCTAGTGCTTTCTAAATGATGACACTGTTCCAAGTACTTTATATCTTTGGATCCCAAGGCCCCTGTTAGAAACTCTCAGGGCTCAGACTGCAGGATTTGGGGGATTTTTGAAAGGTAATGTGATGCCTGTATATTACCAACCACGACCAGCAGATGCGGAGGTAACACCATTGAGTCAAATGCATTCATATTTCCGCAGCTGTATGCACGCATGTTCACACGAAGAGGGAAAAATAAAGACAATAAACAGCCTCCTGTTGGTTCACGTCAAGTGTCGCTACCAAAGGAGTTCTGAGAAAGCTTTCGTCTTGCAGGATCTTTGATTTCAGAAGGGCAGAATGGGCGGTGGACCATGGCCGGGTTAGAGTGACCTGTTGGGAACAAATATATACGAATATAGACGGTCTTGGGAATCCAAAAAGCCACATGATGTGACTTCTTCCTTTACCTCTTACCAGTTTAGGGTGATAAATGAGTTTTGGTCCTATCACCGGGTGGCAAGCTCAAATGTCTCCAGGGCGAGCAAGGAACAGAAATGAGGGAATCTCTACCTACTCTTGCTTTGAGGGCATGCCTGGCCATTGTGACAGCCCAGACTCTTAAGAAATTCCCTAAATCTGTATTTTTATTGAAAGCTTCCTAATTTTTCAATGTTAGCTTTTTTTTTTTTAATAAAGGCATTGTAATAAAACACAACATTTGGCCATCCTTTTAGGGACTGATGGCATACAGTTTGAGATGTCTGGTTCTTGGTTCATTTTTTCAGCACCCACTGATTTCCAGGCTCTCTAATACGTGAACTTGAGAATTACCATGGTTCGCAGTTAGAACCATCTGGTAAGCATTTTGCTTAGTTCATTGATGTGTGGGGAGGGAAGGGAGGAGTGAAAAGAAAATGACTCCCCAAAGGCACTCATTTAGAAGTTTCTCTTAGAGCAGCTCTTTTCAAGTGAGTGCCAATGGCAAACTTTAGTTAGCAAGCACAAGCTAAAACTCATATGTGATTATCTAATCTGGCTCTCTTGTTGGGAAATGATGAAGTAATTGAGAAAAACTGAGCTTGATTTGATATGAGACAACCGCAGATGATTGAACTGGCTTCATTTTAGGTATATATAGAGTTTTACGTCCAGTATCTCCTTTCTCTTCCACTTTCAGAGATTTCCCCCTCACTAGTGAATTTGATGCTTGATTGTTTTCCCGTTGAAGAAAACGAAGCATTTCATCCCAGCTTTCTTTGGATGAAGGTGTTGCACTGGTGTTATTTGGTTTCTTGAATTTCTGGCTCTAGCCCATAGTAACCTATGTAGTAAAAATGGTGTGTGTATATGTATATGTGTATGTATGATAGAGACTGAAAGGTAGCAGAGTACGCCACCTCAAAATGGAATTGGAGGGGTTCAGGATAAGCCACCCCAAAATATGCCTCTTTGGTATATTGATTACTTTGAGCTACAGGCGCTTGAAAAACAGCAAACACGGGGGGCGACGTTCTCTGACCTCCTCTCACCTGCCTAAAAACAGATCCTCCGAAAGGAACTCAACTGTCATCAATCGCCGTCCCGGGAGTTTTACTGACCAGGAAAGATGGACTCTTGTCACAGGAGAGGAGACTAGACGTTGATACCATACCCAGACAAATATTGTCACAAACTGTCACACCTCCCATCTATTTATTCTTTGAAGGGCCCCTTCATCTTTCCTAAAAATCATTTCCTCTCCCCTAAGAGGCCTACATCCCTCCTCCCCTCTCCTTATTAAGATGATATTTAATCCTGAATTCTAAGCCATCTCAGGGAGTTACTCAGTTTTCTCTGAGCGTCTCCCACGTATGAGGTGTATGTGTAAGAAACTTGTTTTACTCGTTAATCTGTTTTTTATTAAAGATGTCTCAGCTAAGAACTCAGAAAATTATTTTTCTTGCCCTCCAAGACACACACACAAAGGCAGAAAAAGATAGACAGAGAGAGGGGTAGAAAGGGAGAAGGAGAGAGAAACGACAGACAGACAGAAGCGCACAATTGTGTTGGACCTGGCGGGGGCTGATTCCCACCTTTTCTGAAGGAGTGCTGGCTCAGGTTTAAATGATTTAGGCCTTGCCTTATCTGGGTTAAGAAGTAGCATCATCATTTTCTTACAACGTCCAAACCGAAGGTAGCATGACCCTTTTCACTTTAAAAGAATCTTATAAGTTCAGTTCTTGAACCCAGACAATTTGTGTATCTGCTCCTGTTTTCTAAAACATGTCTTCTAATCCTGAAGTTCTCTCATTCCTAGAGGTGTACTTAGTGGTGTGCTATTAACTGTTTAATAACTGGCTCTCCAGAAAAAGACAAAACAAACAACAAAATAAACAAACCCTGGGCCAGCCCGGTGGTGCAGCGGTTAAGTGTGCACATTCCGCTTCAGCGGCCGGGGGTTTGCTGGCCCGGATCCCGGGTGCGGACATGGCACTGCTTGGTGGGCCATACTGTGGTGGGCGTCCCACATATAAGGTGGAGGAGGATGGGCACGGATGTCAGGGCTAATCTTCCTCAAAAAAAAAAAATAAACAAAAAAAATAAACAAACCTGACTTGTAGCATTTGCCAGTCCCAATACTCACTCCATGGCTAAATTCAATCTACCAACGTGATATGAATAGTGAGTTGTGAAGAGATGTGCCTGACTAGCTCGCAGGAGTAGGTAGGATCCGGCCCCATCACACCACTGGGTGTAGCCAAAAGAGCGCTAAACAGGATTAAGAAGATTTAGGACAGCTTCTCACCCATAAAATGTGCACAAAGCAACAGCTCAGATTGCCTCGTGGGGATACACAGTCACATTCAAATGGAAATAACAAAAGAAAAACTGTACAGAACTTTGAAAATATAAAAATTTGTACAAATAAAAAGCATTATCATCGTTACCAGCTTTGGAGGGCCAAAAATTGCTCAATACCCAAAAGTTTAAAAAAAAAGACTTGGATTGCATTAGTTACTGTTTTTAAAAATGTGTTTTGTATCTCCTGGTCATAAAACATTCAAACTATAGGAAAAGAGCCAGCAGCCCCTTTGGCCATAAGTTCAGAACAATGAAGTCATAGGCGCGGTAACTTGGCGTGCAGTCGCTGGTCACAAGAAACCATGAGCATGTTCTGGGCAGCATTAGGGCCTTAAACAGCTTCAAGGCAACACCCACGAGGCAATGAAGTTCCCATTGCAAACCTCCTCTGACGCCTTTGCATGATTTGCATAATTTGAACTAATTAATATTTAGCTTGGTTTTGCAAACAATAGCAAATAGACAAAGAGAATCTCTCTAAATAGAGACATTCTCCCCAGAATTATCTTGTTAGAAGAGCATTGTCCAACAGGAAAATAATGGGAGCCATGCCTGTAGTTAAAAATTTTTAATAGCCACATTAAAAGAAGGAAAAAGAAATAGGTGAAATTAATTTTGATAATATATTTTATTTAGCCCAATATACCCAGAATATTATCATTTCAATATGTAATCAATATAAAGCATATTAACGAGAGACTTTACATTCTATTTTTTTTTTTTTTTTTGTAGTAAGTCTTTGTATCAAGTGGTTGTTTACCACTTTATTTTTTTCCAGCGTATCTCAGTTTGGCCTTGAACATTTCAAATGCTCAGTGCGCATGCATAGCTAGTAGCTACATTTTGGACAGCTCAGTGCAATAACATCAGCGAGCTGAGAATCTCCCGGTTCCAAGAAACCCAAGTTTATTAACCCTTTTATTCTGACTTCAGTGGGTTTTGTTATGGGAACTTATTATTCAGAGAGGAGCAAATTCCCTCTCTCAAATCTAACTTCTCCTTCTCCATTATCCATCACTTGGGTTGTTAGGGCAACCTAGAGTGGGTGTGTCTATCATTTGTAGGATGACCAACCTTTCGGCTTTGCCCAGGACTGAGAGGTTTCCTAGCGTGTGGAACTTCCAGTGTCGAAACAGGGAGAAATCCAGGCAAGCTGGGAAGAACTGGTCGCTCTAAATTTGGAGGAAAAGGTTAAATGCTGCTGGGAGAGTCAAGATGGTGATTCCATTCTGAACCCATCTGCAGCTATAGATCTAAAGGCTGAGGCCGCTCAGCATCTCTGGAAGCCATTTTGGATTCTGGTCCTCACGCTGAGCACCGTCTCAGATTGTTTTCCCATGACTGCCTTTGCAAAGCTCTGGGTTCTGGCTTTTCCAAATTTCAGCATAGCCAGAAAAGAAGGACTCAAGGTGGGATGTAAGTGATATGGCATCATGATTAGTTGCTTCTCCTGCCAGTCTTGGTTCACTTTTTTTCCCCAGCCAGACTTGCCTTCCATGATGGAGACAGAAAATTGCCAGAGACTTACTTTCCCAGCTTCCCCTGCATCTAGATCATGTGACCCAATCCTGGCCAGTGGAACCACAGGGGATGTCTTCTGGGAGATTCTGGGGCAAATTTCCTCCCTCCCGTTCTGGTAATACTTGCTACTTGGAATTGAGGTAACCTTCAAAAGACCATGATGGAGAACCAAGAGAACCACAAAGAAGATGGGATTGGGTGGAAAATAAGGAATGAACATGTGGGTCACTGCTGCTTCGGTGTCATTTAACTTCTGAATTAAATGCATTTGGAACCTCCTGCCCCCTGTTGTTTAAGTCATTTTTCCTTGGGTATTTAGTTTCTGCCCGTGCAAATATCCTAGCTGACACCAATGAGTTCTTTGATGGCCCTAGGAAGAATTAGTCCTTAATTAGGCATAATCCCATGTTCTCTTTTCAAGACCCCTGCTGCCAAAAGCCAACAGTAATCTGTCACTTCTAGAGTTTCTCGGGCACTTCCCCAGAGGCAGCGTAGTTTGATGCTTATGAACACAAATCCTGGGCAAGTGTGACCTTTGACAAGTTACATAAACTCTCGCGTCTTATTTTCTTCATCTGCGAACAGGAGGTGATGATAATAATGCACCTGCTTTACTGGGTTTTGTGTTAAATGAATCAACACACAAAAAGCACCTGAAACAATGCCTGGCACATAGTAAGCTCTGTAGGTGAAAACTTTTGTTTATTTGCCAGTCATTTTACATAGCCTTGTGCCGTCTCTGAGATTAGATAGGTAGATAGATAGATAGATAGATAGATAGATAGATTTTTCTTCTTCTTTTTCCTCTTGTGCTGTTCTTCCATGTCTCAATGATTGTTTTTACCTGTCATGAAGGCAAACTCGATGTTCTAAAAGCCGCATTTCTAGAAGCCAGAGGATGTAGCTTCATCACTCACCGGCTGTGCCATGAGCTCTTATTTTCTCAGCACCTTGGTTTCTTCATTTGGAAAAGGCTACTGTCTTTGTTTCAGTTCCTCTTTGAAAAGATCCTGAGAAAGTTGTGTATTTGGGAGGTGATTCAAGGAAGCTCCACTGAGGCAGTGGGGAAGTGAGGGAGAGGGGAAGGGAAGGAGAGGCTGGGAAGCCCATAAAGTGTGTGTGATCAAGCCACTTCCCACTGTGGGCAACAGGAGCTTCATCCCACGAGGATCTCTCAGTGTAGACCACCACGTGCCTCAGAGGTATGCCCCCAAGGGATGAGCTTGCTGGGCTATTTCAACACCATCTCTCTTCAGGCACTGGGTGAGGGCCACCGGGTGGTGATTGGTATGTTCATTCTCAAGGAATTCTGGCCCACCCCTGTGGGTGGGCCAAGCAGGCCCAGCTTCCAGAGAATATTGGTAAGAATATGAAAGTAAAGCAGCACATACCACAATGGAAAGGCCTGAGGGTGGGGCCTCGCTCGACTGAAGTGGTGAATAATTTAACTCAGTAAATGTGTTTTTTGGAGGAGTAGGGAGGTGGAGGAAGGCATTCTGTACAAAGAACTTTGCTAGCTAAGCAACAGGACACAAAGATGAATAAGAAATGGTCCCAGACTTCAAGGGTGTCACAATCTAGAGGCAGGGCCAGACATGTTAACAAATATCATGTTACCAATATTTAAAGTGTGAGAAATGCAAGGTTCGATGTTTGTTTTCTTTTACCCACCAGATTCGTAAAGGGCGAGGCTGTGGGGAAACAGGCTCTCTCATGTGTGGTTGCTCAGAGGAGCAATTTGGCCATGTTTTTCAAAAATACAGATGTGTTTCCCCTTTGACCCATGACCCAGCAATCCAGTTTCTGGGAGTTTATCCTACAGACCTGCCTGCACATGAACAAAATGATGTCCAAGGTTAGTCATTGCAGCATTATTGTAATGGCAAAAGACGGGAAAGAATCTAAGTGCCCTTCAGCAGGGAGTGGTTAAACGCACTTCGGCACATCTACACAATGGAGTACTATGGAACTGTAGAAAAGAACGAGGGTGTTTTGCCCAGAATATATTAAGTTAAAGAAAAAAGAAGCAAGAGGAAAAGGCAGAGTATGTGGGGTGAGGTTGAGGATACCGGGGCTGATCAGGGAAAGGACATGACCGTGAAATGGCAGTAAATTGCACATAACAAGCTTTGTTTGGGCAGCATGCGGACAGGTTGCATGAGAGGGGAAGTCCCTGAGAGCAGGAGAGCTGCCAGAGGTAGCAGCATGGGGCCACCACCCAGAAGGGAAGGAGGGAAAGGGAGCTCTGGGAGAGAGGCGGATTGGAGAGAGGGCTCGTGGTGTCATAGAGCAGCGAGGTGGGGAGTCTCTGGGTCACAAACTTCTAACGGGCAGCAGCAGATTGGGGTCTTTGTGTCCCTAAGGTTTGTCTTGCCTGTGGCTAGCAAATGTTGGGCGCAGCTTCACCAGGTATGCAAAGCAGGAAGTTTCTAAGTGGCTAAAAATATGCTGATTTGGGCTATACTTAAAGCATTGGTTGTGTAAGAATTTGAGTTTGGCATTGGTGGGCTTTCCTAGCCTGCTACAAAGAAGTAAACAACACGGGGGCCAATAAGCAAGAGCTACCTTTCACCCATTTATATAACAGTATGTAACATGTCAACTCTATGTAAGAGTGAGGGAGAAATAAGGCCGTTCATTTATATTTGTGCCTATTTCCATAAAGAAACGTTGGACGGATACACAAGAAACTAATAAAAGGGGTGAGACAGTGGGATGGGCGATGGGGCAGACCAACCCCTGGATGCGAGTAAGACTTCTCAATGTATACTTTTTTATACCATTTTGATTTTTGAACCATGTGAAGGTATTGCTTATTTTTTTTTAAGATTTTATTTTTTTTCCTTTTTCTCCCCAAAGCCCCCCAGTACATAGTTGTATATTCTTAGTTGTGGGTCCTTCCAGTTGTGGCATGTGGGACGCCGCCTCAGCGTGGCTCAATGAGCAGCACCATGTCCGCGCCCAGGATTCGAACCGACGAAACACTGGGCCGCCTGCAGCAGAACACGCGAACTTAACCACTCGGCCACGGGGCCAGCTCAGGGATTGCTTATTTTTTGAAAACAAGTAAAATTAAAGCAAACAAAGAAGGTTGTCCAAAGTTCACAAGTATCACAGAGGCAGGTGGTTAATGCTGTTGGTGGGACGGGGAGATTATGGTTTTAGTGCAATTCCACTGTTCACATATTTATTATTTACTGTCCATCGTGTTCCAAAACTTTTGCTCCAACACATAGTAGGTACATGATATTTGTTGAATTAATGATTAAGCAATGCAGGATTTGAGAAACTAGCTTTCAAGTTCAAATACAATTTCTGAGGGCATGTTATGAATCATGAGTTGCCATTCAAAGAAAAGCGTTTTTTTGTTTTTTTTTAATATCCCGGACTGAGTTTAACAAAAGTACCCTACACTTAGCTGGCCCTCTGTTATTTATTGAACAAACAAACGAGTAATTTAATTGAAAAATAATTTCAAGTATGTGTCTGCTCTGATGGCACTTTCCACTTAGGGGGCTTAAAGTAAATTTCATCTTAAAAAATTACCTTTCTTCCCAATTATTAGTTTTTTCCACAAATAGATGTTCAACACTTATTAGGTACCTGACTGAATAGCCGCGAAGCACATGACTAAAACTCAATATCTTATCACACATCAGACTTTCGTTTCATGTATGGCCTACACAGGCGCGTTGGGGCAGTCAGATAGTGAAGCAAGATCTGTAGAATTTATTCTATCCTTACGAACAATGCCTGCCCAAAGGCAACCCCGACCTTTCCTTCCCAAGTACCAAAGAAGATTCATTTCAGGGAGAAGAGATTTGCAATACATATATCCAACAAAGGATTTATTACCAGGATACATAAAGAATTTCTCCAGATCGATACAAGAGGACAAAAACCCAATTTAAAATGGACGAAAGATATGAACAGATACTTTACAAAACAGGATCTCCAAGTGGCTGATGAGCACATGAAAAGTTGCTCAACATATAATACTATATAACTAACATATATATACCTCTAATATATAATATTATCTATAATTATAGATATAATAATATATATTATAGATACAATAATATATAGATATAATAGATCTATAATTATATATATCATATAATAACATATGACTAATAACTAGTTATTAGGAAGATGTAAGTTAAAACCATGATGAGATACCACTGCACACAAGGAGAATGGGTAAAATTTTAAACTCTGACAATATCAAGTGTTGTTGCGTTTGTAGAGCAGATGGAACTCATATACTGCTGGTGGGAATGCAACATGGTATAGCCTCATGGAAAATAGTTCGGCAGTTTCTAATAAAATTACTCCTTGACCTAGCTATTTCACTCCTAGGTATTACCCAAAAGAAATGAAAACAAAAATCCACAAAAAGATTCATGTATGAAGACTACAAAAGCCCAGGCTCAGTGTCCCTCCCTCCTCAGGGTTCCTTGTGGGCACTTCTTTCAAACCACCATCACCAACACTCTTACTTGCTTGGGCGTCTATTTCCCAGCTGGGTTATGAATTTGCATAAAGCACAAAATGTGAGCTGTGTTACAATGCTGCAGCTACGAGGGGTTCCTTTTTAAAAATCCCCAGAGCTTAGCTCATGGCCTGTTGCATAGTAGGCATTCAATAAATGTTGAATTAATGAATCACCTCGATTTCAAACCAATCATTAAGAAAGAGAACCGGGGCCGGCTGGTGGCCCAGTGGTTAAGTTCGCGCACTCCGCTTCAGCAGCCCAGGGTTTCACTGGTTCAGATCCTGGGCGCGGACACGGCACCGCTCATCAAGCCATGCTGAGGCGGTGTCCCACAGCTGCAACTAGAAGGACCCGCAAGTGAAAATATACAACTATGTACCCGGGGGCTTTGGGGAGAAAAAGGAAAAATAAAATCTTAGAAAAAAAATAAAAAAGAAAGAGAGCCAGCATCATGTTGCTATATTCTGGTAACACTGCATGTAGTGCCCCCTTAGGCTGATCTGCATAGGAAGGGAGCATCTGAATTGAGCTATATAAGCCTAAATCCCCATGTGCAAGGGACGGAAATCAGAACTTGAAAGCGAGTAACGTTCTCTGATTCAATACAGAGCAGCTAAAGTGGAAACAAGACGCGGTGCATTACGCCCTATCATGTGTGGGGTGTAAACGAAGCAGAATCAGTAGTTCTTACGGGCAACTATTCTTAGCAGGCTGCAAAAAATTCAACGGAAACCCCTGAATGGTCAGATTTGTGGTGCCTGGATATCAACCCCAAGTAAATTAACTGGTGAGCATACAATATTCTTATTCCCCAGCATTGTCTTCCCTGAGGGTCTTTGGGCCCCATCTTCTGATCATGTTCCATCTTTCCCAGTGAATACCGAATTTCTGAAATGATGCTGGAGTACACTTGGTGCAGCTCAGTCCAGCTTGAACTGAGAATAACTCTTTGTTCTTTTTTTAAAGATTTTATTTTTTCCTTTTTCTCCCCAAAGCCCCCCAGTACATAGTTGTATATTCTTCGTCGTGGGTCCTTCTAGGTGTGGCATGTGGGACGCTGCCTCAGCGTGGTTTGATGAGCAGTGCCATGTCCACACCCAGGATTCGAACCAACGAAACACTGGGCCGCCTGCAGTGGAGCGAGCGAACTTAACCACTCTGCCACGGGGCCAGCCCCAATAACTCTTTATTCTTAAAAGACTCTATAGTGTACCAGGGACAAGGGAACATTTTGGAAGTAACTATTCTGCGATGCCTCCCAGGAATGGATGACCATCCTAAAAAATATTTCCATTTCTAATTTCAAGGGTACTTTAACAAGGGAAGGGATGTAAGTAGCTAACCTCGGAGCATTTAAAACTCAATTACAATGTCTATGACATATTCATATTTTAACAATCATTTTAAATACCAAAGAGTCTTTCTACCAAGGTCAATTTTTCTTTTTCCACAATAAGTAGCACTGGATTGCCACATCATGCTTCATTTATTTCACATTTAAACCCACATTTCAAATTAAACCTAGAATGATTTTCTACTATTTACTGCTTAGATATACAATTTTTACGTTTCATACTGAGTGTAGGGGAAAAAACCCTGATGCCAATTTCTTTAAGAAACATCACGCAGTCTTGCTGAAATATTCACTATATTGATTTGCTGGAGCTTTGGATTGGCATCCTAAATAGTTTACTGTTTTGAAATTTTAAATAAAAACACAGACCATTCCCCTTTGAGTATTTCCAAGTGATAGCTCTGAATTAATTAGAGTCATTTCAATAAACACAAATGTTCTTTAATTTGTAAGCCAAAGAAAAGTTACTTTTGTTGTTGTTGTTGTTGCAAGTTCCCATGGACCCCATGACCTCATGCAGTTTTGGAAATTTGGAGCTTGGAATTGGATTCTCAATTTCTGGTTCCGGGGAATGTGACAGCTCCTTCCTGGTGGTGCCCAGAGATGCTCAGAAGAGGCACAGGGCCACGGGGAGCTCAGGAGCAACCCCGACTGTGTGTTCCGTCTCCACCTCCCCTTGGAGCACCAGAATCCACGGGAATGTGAGTGGTGAGATTATTGGCTCTTCCGAACCTTTGAACATCTTGCCTCAATTTCAGAGTCCTCTTCTGCGTGATGTGAAAACAACCACATTCATCTCACTTTTCATAAAATCACAGAATGATAGTATTGTATAGTTGCAATTTGCTGAGAGTAGATCTTAAGTGTTCCTGCCACCGCCTAGTTACCCGGAGAAACTCAAGGGTGGGTTTGGAGATTTTAACTGTTGTTCCAAATTGTTCTTTTTCCTTTTGCTGTGTTAAGGCGATGCAATCACCAAGCACCCGGAACCAGACCAGGCCTCACCACAAGAGCTCTGCCTATGACCTTTGCCGTATTTTTAATGCTAGGATCTCTCCAGGAGGAGCTTAGGCCTTATTACTATAACCTACAGCACATGTGGAAGCGTGTTTCTAACTGAGCCTGCGCAAGCAAAAGCCCACCTCTCCCTTTTGAATATTCATTCCCAGTCCAAAATAAATGTCCTTACTTCTCTTTGTTCGGGGAGGCCATGACTTCGGAAATGATTCCTCATGGTCTCCTGTTTGCTGCAAATATACTTTACTTTATGAGACAACGACTTCTGGTGGAGAGTCTGACTGAACTCCCCAGGAGGGAACCCACTTTAGTTTCTGTAACATTCCCACCACAAAACACACAAAAAAGTAACTATGTAGGGTGATAGACGTGTTAATTAGTTCGATTGTGATCATTTCACAATGTGTATATCTATTAACTCATCACATGGTACACCTTTGGAAAAAAATCACATTGTACAACCTACACATATACAATTTTTATTTGTCAATCATATCTCAAAAAAGCTGGAAAAAATTACAGAATTATGATTCCAAGCACAACTGGCATAAAGAGGTTTGGGAACAAATACAACTGATGTGAGCTAAGCATGCAGTCCAACTGGTGAGGGAAAATGCTCGAAGGTGACAGAGCGTGGCCTCTTCGTTGTAAGGATTCCATATTCCCACCCGTGTGTGGAAGGGGAGATGGAGGCTGGATGGTCTCTGGAGTTGGTTAGGCAAAGTGTCTTCCTAGAGCTTCAACGGCACTCAAAGCAGGGCTGGCTTGGGGGCAAGTTATGAAGAAATTTGCTCAGATGATTTTGATGTCCCCATTCTTGCAAGGTAAACCTCAGTAATTCTAGAAATTTCCAACTAGTCAGAGGCTGGTTGGCAGCAAAGAGCAGTTCGAAATGGCCATTTTCCTCTTGCTTGCTTCCTGATTTGTTGTTCCTCCTGAAGGTGAATTAGATAGCACACATGCATTTCGAATTTGCTTAGGATGTAAGCTGCCAAAGGCAAGAATAGTTTCCTTTTCTCTTGCTGTAGCTGTTCGTCGTGGAAGGACTTGGCTCTCTATTTACTGAATAATCAATAGCGATTGATTAAAAGCCAGTACATTTCAAGGAAGTCCATTCTGGATGCTCATACTTCTTCACTTACATTATTTCATTATTTTTTAAAATTCTGAACGCTGGGTCTTAAAATGCTGTCCACTGGAATGGAGTCTAGAAGCATTGGGGCGGTGAGTACAGTCCTGGGTGCGGCAACTTGGTGGAGGCCTGGGAAGCTGAGCCCTGAGACTATCTGTGAACAGGGAGAAAATGCTGCAAGAATTGGGGCCGCAAAATCATCTGAGCAAATTTCTTCACAACTTGCCCCAAAGCCGGCCCTGCTTTGAGAGCTACTGAAGCTGTGGTAAGACACTTTGTCTAACCAACTCCAGAGACCATCCAGCCTCCAGTCCCTCTTCCACACATGGGCCAGGAAGGGCACACGGACTCCTTACAACGAAGAGGCCACTCTCTATCACCTTCCAGCGTTTTCCCTTACTAGCTGCGTGTATCCTGTTACACCTTCAGGGTAGAGGAGAACCAAAAGTGTCCCAGTTTCTTCTTCAAGAAGTGGATCTTTGTATGTTGAGTCCCAAGGACCTTGCCAACAGCAAATGATCACGAACTTATTTATGTGTATGGTTACTGTGTGTGCTTACTTCTTTTAATCTTGCCTCCTCGGCTAGAATATTACTTTTGGCTCATCGTATCTTTTCTTTTTCTATTCAGAGCACACACGGCTTCAGATCCATGTCCCTACTGAGTGTGTATTAAATTTTAATTTCCTTATGTTATGTAATGTTATGACAAACTGGGCAAGTACGGTCCTTACAGGCAAATGCTTGGTGGTGGCTTTTGTTTCCTATATGCTCAGTACATTTACTCCAATGCATGTGAAGTTTCCAGTCATCCTGTGATGGCCTTCAAGCACCAAAGAAAGATCTCCAACTGGTGAACTTAGTCCTAAATGACCCCTGACCCCTGGCACCTGTCAAAATGGAGGCGATCCCCTGCTCTTTCTTTCTCTTTCTT
Source organism: Equus caballus (assembly GCF_041296265.1). Lineage (NCBI taxonomy): Eukaryota > Metazoa > Chordata > Mammalia > Perissodactyla > Equidae > Equus > Equus caballus. The sequence continues at coordinate 9,783,428 of NC_091715.1, read as the reverse complement.
AACCCTTCCGGACAATGTTTGTGCTGTGTCTCCTGGAATTCTGTGTGCTTCTACCACTCTGTCTTAAGAATGCAGTCCTGCCTTTTAAGGGGCTGATTGGAAGGAAATAGGAAATTGGGCAGTTGAAGAAGATTCCTAATCATGTTCTAAAAATGATGCATTGTTGAGGCTGCCTTTGAAGTCTGGCCTCCTTCAAATGCACACACAGCAGCCCTTGTCTGATCGCTGCCTGTTGTGATGAGTAAGGTGCTTTATGCACAAGGACACAGAGCAGGGTGCCGATCCACGGCCACCACGTTCCGTCAGAATGGACTCGGGGGTCCATCCTGCAGATAAGGGCAGCGGCGCTCCGGGGGGTTCACTTTAGAGCCTGTCTCAGCGGAACTGATCTCCCCAGTTGCCTCCTCCACAGTCTTGTCCCTCTCATTTTCTACCCGCCCTGCTTGCTGTCAGACAGCCGCTCTCCAGGAGTGGGTGGGGCTGGGGCTGGGGCTGGCGCTGGGGGCTGACGCAGGCCGGCCCCTTCTCCCTGGAGCGCCTCCAGTCCACCAGGCTTTTCAAATTCACCATCAGTTTTCCTTTCCCCTCCTTTTATCATACAAAGGTGGCAAGTTTAGGTCCAGTCAAGGCAGAATCTTTTACAGATGAGAGATGTTTATTTCTGCTCTCTGCAGGTGGAAGGGGAATAAAAGGGAGAAAACAGATTCCAACCCAAGCAGGTGGTTTTGTGCTCAGGGAAGGAGTTGGAAACTTGGAGGTGGTACTCAGATTAAAATTACGAAACACAGATATGCCTGGCTTCCTGGGACAGAGAGGGTCAAGAATTGCTTTCCCGGCACAGTACATTCCAGCGTGCACTGTGATGGATCAGAACTGGCCACCTCAAAGTGAGTCTCTTTGACTTGATTATTTTTAAAAACAAAAGACTCAGAAAAAAACCTTTGACCTTCCCGCTAATTGCCTAAAAGAATTTAAGATAAAAGGCCTCTTTCAGAAAGGGGCGATCACCATAGAGAACTATAATGGGAGACAGGGAGGGAGGAACCTAACAAGGCTCATTTAATTGAAGTCTTCCCCGTGTCCCACTGTCCTTGCAAGGTATGGCAAACATTTGTTTACCAAACATTTGCTTTTCCATCTCCAGTGAATCTCCTTCCTCTCCTTTGAAGTCCCAAACCACTGCCTCCAACATCCTCTTTTGTCTTTAACTGAAGATGGTATTTAAGGTGGTGGCTTCAGCCATTTTAGTGAGTTAGTCAGTTTTCCTGGGTTTCTCCCATGCATACATGTTATTAAATGTTGTTTGATTTTCTCCTGTTATTCTGTCTCGAGTCAATTTAATTTTTAGATCAGCCAGAAGAACCCAGAGAGTAGAGGAATTGTCTTCCTCCCCTGCTGCACTAGGATTGATTTGTGTGGTTACTGACCTAAGGTCTATGGAAAGGCAAACAACCTAACCAAAATAATCTGTCTACCTATGGACCCTAGGAGTAATAGAAGGACAGCCTCCAGCGCTGGCCTTTGGAATGTGAGTCTGGTTGGGACCACAGACCTACTTGTGGATGTTGGCCAGCCCTGTCCTCAGCTCCTGTGTGGAGGGGGCCACCCCCTCCAGGGCCTAGGATCATTCAAGCAGAGAAGAATCCCACCTCCAGGGAGAGGCAGGAGCAGCCTTGGTAATCCCTTTGTACTAGCTGCTCTTCCTGTGATGGGGTATAAACTGTCTCCAGGTGTCTGGTATTTTCCATCTCATTGCAATAAAAGGAAGGTGCCATCTTGGCAAATGAGGAGTAGTCCTAGTTTTGGCAAACCCTAAAGCTGTGGTATAGGGGATGAAGAGAACATGTGGAATAGAAAGTTATTGCCAAGGTGAGTGATGGTGTGGGACCACGAGCCCACCGTGCACACGTGGCTCTGTAATACAGTCTCCCTACAAGTTGATGAGCATCACCTATCCCCAGAGTGGGTGTGGCTGTCATGAAGAGACAGCCCGTGGGAGCAGAGACAGTTGATTGATGTAACAACTTTCATGGCCCAATGAAAGTTCCATTCTCTAGACAAAAATCACCTCCTTCTCAAGAGCAGCTCTACAGAGCAGAGCTCCACTTCTCTGCTTAGCACGATATTATTTATTTTTAACTTTTGCCTTTTCAGATTTGTCTTGGACCCTCAACTTATCCAAATAGCACAGAAACATGGAATCTCTAAGGCAGCCAGGAGAAAAAATGTTTAGTAGAAGGAAAAATAAAAGCAAACTTGAAAGAGAGAAATTATGAATTATTTTCTGAAAAAAGTTATATTTGCTGCGCCAATTATTCTTCGATCCATTGGTAGCAACCTGATATTCATTTTTTAAAACACAGTTATCATCTTGGATATCTTCTTCGCTTTCTAGGACAGATTCATGAAACAAAAACCAAACATCCTAATGAAACATGGCCACAAACACAGGGACAATAAAAATACAAGATCAGCCGGAAGAATTTCTATAGCGTGAGTGGAGCGAGCACTTTCTAGATGGATGAGCCTTGTGCTTGTTTGTGTTGCTGGAAGGAAACAACTGTCTGACATCTTTGGAGTTTGAAGATGGCTCTGAGCAATTAAACTATTTCTGACAGAACTGCTTGAGGCAATTTCATACGGTTGAGGAGGAGCCTGTGAATTGTTGAGTTGCTCATTTCCCTGCACCCAGAATTCCTCACATGGACCCGTTTACTGTGTAGATACTGCATAATAATGGTGAATAAAGATAAAGCATCAAGCAGAGGCAGTGTTTAAGAAGGAGTATTCTAGGAACTTGTGTGCTGGGGTTTTGGGTTAATCAAGTCTATTAACTTCTCATCTTTGCTCTATGAGGGACTAGAAGCTGACATTCATGATCACATTACTGGAAATGATCCACAAACACAGGAATTTGATAAATGCTTGCTCGGCACCCACTCTAATGTATGTTTGGGGTAAGAGGAGAGAAAATTGAGGGACAATGGCAAAATGTACAGTGTTCGCAGTTCTGACTGGGAGGGGGAAGCAATCTTTCAGTGAGCTTGTCTGCTGTTCAAATCAAACTTGCTCATTCCATGTGAACAGAGCCACTTGGGGGCTCTGTTGTCCCTGTGGGCAGGGTTTGGGGGCAAGGGTGTGTGGCTGTGCTGATGGTGCCCACAGTTGTGGGCTCAGGTTCTTCTTGGCTCTGGAAGCGAGGCTCTGCTCTGGTTTGCTGCAGCAGCAGCCAGACGTGGAACAGGATGCCATTTGGGGCTCTGCCTGCTTGATAATAGCTTCTCTGGAGGTCGAATGGCTCCTGCTCTGCCCGCCCTGCAGGCTGCAGAGGGCTCCTGTCATTAATGACTCTTGGGCAGAGCAGCCAAGGCGGATCTCAATCCTCATTGAAAAGGGAGTCAATTCAGTTGAATCCCCCACCTATTCACCCTAGACTTCCCCTCTGATTCTTTTTTCCAGAGGGCCTCCCTTTCCCCCTTCATCTCAGTCAGGCAGTTCTCATTAAATAGTTGAGGCAGGGTTATACAACCTGAGCTACTGACATTTAGGGCCAAATCATTCTTTGTTGTAAGCAACTTTCTGTGCACTGTGGGATGTTTAGCAACAAACCTGGCCTCTACTCCCTATCACTCCATCCCCGCCCCCGGCTCTCTCTGAGTTGTGACAACCAAAAACGTCTCTAGACATTGTTAAATGCCTTCTTGGGTTAAAGTTGCCAGATTTAGCAAATAAAAATACAGATGCACAGTTCAATTTGAATGTCAGATAAACAACTAATAATTTTTTAGTATACACATGTCCCAAGCAATATCTGGGGCATATGCATACTGAAAAATTATTTGCCATTTATTTGAAATTCAAATTTAAGTGGGCATCTGTATTTTGTCTGGCAACCCTTCTTGGGGAGCAAAATTGCCTGGCTTGAGAACCATTAGGTTTATTTTGAGAGAGCAGGTTGGTTTTGCCCAATTACTGAGATGACAAATTTGCAGCAGAGAAAAGGTTTATTCACAAGGCAGCCAAGAGAGGAGGTGAGAGAACAAACCTCAAATCTGCCTCCCTGAAAAATAAGGACTAGGGATATTTGTGAGATAAAGGGGTGGGGTGGTCTGAAGTGTGGGAATGGATGATTGGAGGAGAGGAAAAGTCAGGTAATTGCTGATCTGTGCAAGTGTAGTCAAGCTTCACGACTCTTCATAGGATGCATGTTCACAAAATGGTGCTATTACCATGATCCGAGGGTGGAGCTTTTGGCTCTTTGACGTCAAAGGGTCACCTATTGGTCATCCACGCAGGCCCAGCTGAGGAATTGGTGGTCTTAGCCAGCCTGAACTGGACAAGGAGTTGACTCTCAGTTCCTGCAAAGCGTAAGCACTCTACCCATTATCGTGGTGACCCAAGCATCAGAGATGTTATCCACAGGGTGGGCTTTAGTAATGCATTACCCAACTACTTTTGCAAACAGACAACTGAGTATAGTTAAAGCAAGTTGGCCTCTGGTTTCAGAATCCGTCTCTAATTGTAAAACTGCCACTGCAGCAGGAGGGAGGGCAAAGATATAAAATGGCCAGTAAGCACATGGATTGATGCTCAGCATCCCTATCATTAGAAAAGTACAAATCAAAACGACAATGAGATGCCACTTCACGCCCATTCAGAGGGCTAGTATCAAAGAGACAGACAACACCAAGTGTTGGCAAGGAGGTAGAACTGTTTGGAGAGCTGTTTCCAAACAAATTCTGCTCTTTGCCCTGAAACAGATCCTTCTCTGGGCGAATGAAGTGATGAGAGTTTACCTTCCTGATGTGGAGGAAAAAATGCCATGAGAACAAAACACAAGCCAACATTTTCATAAAATCTCCATAAATATGACAGATTCTCATTGTTGTCTCTGTGTCAAGCTTTCCTTGCTTCCATCCATCATGTATGCCGCTAAAATAGTGGTTTTTCTAAAACAAAAATCTGATTGACTCTACTCCTTGAAAATATTGATGGTGCCCATGGACGACAGTAGAGTCCAATACCCTACCATGGCGTGCAAGGCCTTCCTCATCTAACTCCACCACTCACTCCCAGTCCATTTACTTGTTAATGACAGCTTTATTGGGGTATAATACTTACACCAAACTATTCACCCACTTAAAGTATCCAGTTTGTGGGGCCGACCCAGTGGTGCAGTGGTTAAGTGCACACGTTCTACTTTGGCAGCCCGGAATTCGCCAGTTTGGATCCCTGGTGCGAACATGGCACTGCTTGGCAAGCCATGCTGTGGTAGGCATCCCACATATAAAGCAGAGGAAGATGGGCACGGATGTTAGCTCAGGGCCAGTCTTCCTCAGCAAAAAGAGGAGGATTGGCAGCAGATGTTGGCTCAAGGCTAATCTTCCTAAAAAAGAAAAAAAAAGTATACAGTTTGATGTATTTTAGAAAATTCACAGGTTTATGCAACGATTACCACAAGCAATGTTAGAACATTTTCATCACCCCCAAAGAAACCCTGTACCCATTAGCAGTCACAGCCTATTCCCCCCAACTCCTTCCCTTCTACCCCCTGACAACCAATATGTGACCTTTTGTGTCTGGCTTCTTTCACTTAGCATAATGTTCTCAAGTTCATTCATATTATAGTTCACATCAGCACTTCTTTCCTTTTTATTGCTAAATAATACTCCATTATATGGGTATACCACATTTTGTTTAGTTATTCATCAGTTGATGAACACCTTGGCTATTATGCAAATTAAAAAATATAGAGAATGATGTAACAAATAACCGTATATGAGCCTCTGTTTTTGCAGTGGTTTCTGTGAAGAGTAAATGGTAGATACTGAATGAAAAGCACCTAGCACAGAGCCTGGCTCCAAGAAGTCAGGTCAGTAGGAGTCAAGAACTTTTGTCCCCTTGGATGGGAATTCTCCGTGGTTGTCATAGATGGGCTCAACCTTCTATGAAAGAGAATCCCAAACTAGCAAGGTCTAATCTATCCCATTTTTCATATATTTTTAAATTAAGGTGGATTGAAATAGATTTTAACACTTTTTGAGGGTTTTTCTGTCCCCAGCTCAGCCCAGGGGCTCCCCTGTGAAGTGTAAGGGTAGGTTGAGAGGCACTACAATAAACAGTCTAATGTTGATATTGTTAAAGGTCAGACCTGGGTCTGCCACAAGTCTGAAACAGTTTCCTCCTTTATTTACCTCAGTCTCAAATATATGTCCTTAAAGTGTTTCCCACAGTTCTTATCAGTCGTGTACTAACTAGTTACTCCTTATAGGATTAATTACAGATCTTCCTCGATTTACGATGGGGTTACGTCCCAATAAACTCATCATAAGTTGAAAATACCGTAAGTTGAAAATGCATTTAATACGCCTGACCTGCTGAACATCATAGTCTAGCCTAGCCTACCTTTTTTTAAAAAATTTTTAATGAGTTACTGATAAGTTACAATCTTGTGAAATTTCAATTGTACATTATTGTTTGTCAGTCGTGTTGTAGGTGCACCACTTCACCCTTTGTGCCCACCCCCCCATCCCACCTTTCCCCTGGTAGCCACTAATCTGTTCTCTTTGTCTACATTTTTTTTTTTTTTAAAGATTTTATTTTTCCTTTTTCTCCCCAAAGCCCCCCAGTACATAGTTGTATATTCTTCGTTGTGGGTCCTTCTGGTTGTGGCATGTGGGACGCTGCCTCAGCGTGGTTTGATGAGCAGTGCCATGTCCGCACCCAGGATTCGAACCAATGAAACACTGGGCCGCCTGCAGCGGAGCGCGCGAACTTAACCACTCGGCCATGGGGCCAGCCCCTCTTTGTCTACATTTTTAAATTCCTCATACGAGTGGAGTCATACAGAGATTGTCCTTCTCTATCTGGCTTATTTCACTTAACATAATTCCCTCAAAGTCCATCCATGTTGTTGCAAATGGGATGATTTTGTTCTTTTTTACGGCTGAGTAGTATTCCATTGTATATATATACCACATCTTCTTTATCCAATCATCTGTTGACGGGCACTTAGGTTGCTTCCATGTCTTGGCTATTGTAAATAATGGTGCAATAAACAGTGGAGTGCATAGGACTTTTGGAATTGCTGACTTAAAGCTCTTTGGAGAGATACCCATTAGTGGGATAGCTGGGTCGTGTGGTAGTTCTATTTTTAATTTTTTGAGAAATCTCCGTACTGTTTTCCATAGCGGCTGCACCAGTTTGCATTCCCACCAGCAGTGTATGAGGCTTCCTTTTTCTCCACAACCTCTCCAACATTTGTTACTATTAGTTTTAGATATTTTTGTCATTCTAATGGGTGTAAGGTGATATCTTAGTGTAGTTTTGATTTGCATTTCCCTGATGATCAGCGATGATGAACATCTTTTCATGTGTCTATTGCTAGCCTACCTTACCTTAAACGTGCTCAGAACACTTACATTAGCCTACGGTTGAACCAAATCATCTAACACAAAGCCTATTTTATAATAAAGTGTTGAATATCTCATGTTATTGATTGAATACTGTACTGAAAGTGACAAACAGAATGGTTGGACGGGTGCAGAATGGTTGTCAGTGTATCGGTTGTTCGCCGTCGTGATTGCAGGGCCGACTGGGAGCTGCGGTTCACTGCCACTGCCCAGCATCACCGGAGAGGATTGTACTGCATGTTGTTTGCCCCAGGAAAAGAGCGCAATTCAAAATTCCACGTACGGTTTCTACTGAACGTATATCCCTTTCACACCATCGTAAAGTTGAAAAATTTTTAAGTCAAACCATCTAAGTTGAGGACCATCTGTATCTTCTCTCAAAAGGCATTAGCTGAAGTAGAATGCACATGATCAAAGCTCCCACTTTAGAGCCAACGTATAAAAAATGCCAACTCTAAGGCTAGAGTGAATTTATGCCATTTAAAAAGCTTTAATTCACTTTCTAGTTGTAAAATAATATGAGCAAGTCTTGTGAAAAGCAACAGCAATATACAAATAAGAAAAATCACTGAACTCAAGGTTTTATTTCCATGTGGTTTTCTCAACCTAGTACAGTCTTGTGTCACTTAACGAGGGGGACACGTTCTGAAAAATGTGTCATTAGACGATGTCTTCGTTGTGCTAACATCATAGAGTGCACTTACATAAACGTAGATGGCATAGCCTGCTACACACCTAGGTTATATGGTACTAATCTTATGGGACCACTGTCATATATGCGGTCTGTCATTGAAACATTGTGATGTGGCACACGACTGTACAATGACCAACTGAAGAAGTTCTTGCTGGAGGCTTCCATATCCATCTCTGTCTAGACCGTTGGCGGGAGACCAAGGCCTGTAGACCCATTTTAAATGACAAAACTGTTCTAGTGATTCTGGCTTAAGTGGCTTCAATAGCTGAAGACAGGAGGAAACAAAGAGACAAAAGAGTAATGACACTAATTGTCAGTCCACATGATCTAAAACTATTTATTCAGTATGAAATAATTACTTCATTAAAAGCAACCCTTCAAACTTAACATTATTAAGTTCCTACAATGTTCAAGGCCCTAGGTGCTCCAGGGTAAGTAGATAAGCGTGTGGATTAAACGCATTCTTCTCCTAATTGGTTGTGTTGGCATTGTATAGCTACAGGATTAAGAGAACAGAAGGTAAAGGAGGAGGTGGGTAAGTTTCCATCTATACAAATTCTAATAACTTCAAAACTAGCTTTTCAAAAATTAAGACGTGAAAGATCTTCCCCAAACCGAAATTATATAAGGAGCAGCAATATTGGCGGTGCTATCATCAGTGGTCAGCAATTTAAGTTTAATTTTAGTTAGTAACTGGTCATGTCTACCACTGACAGGAGAAAGGCATGAAGAGACCATGTCACTCTGCCTTGAGGCCAATGAAGGTCTGAATTGTCCAGAACCGTTGTCCTTTCTCCCCTAAAAGGCCTCAGGGAGGAAAACACAGCTTAAATAAAAGGTTTCCAACAGGAATTTAACTCAATCTTTACCCATCCTTCACTTTTGCCTGATTCCCAAAATGACCCCGATTTTATCACATTACCCACCCAGCAAAGAGAGAGAAAACAAGAACATGGAGAGTCAAAGTTCAAGCTTTCTTTTGTTAAAAATGAAATTCCAAAATGACGCAATGTTACATGTAGAATTTATTTTAAAAGAAACAATAAAAAAAATAAATTCTGTTTTATTTAGGATAGTTTTGCATCAGGCTCTCCACTGCCAATTTTTGTTACTATGTTTCTCTTAAATGATGTGATAACGGTAATATTGATGAGGATTTTTAGGCTGGTTAATTTTAAAACAACAGATGAGAAGCAGGCTCCGAGTAGTGGAATTTGCTCGCCCCTTTGTTGGGAAACATTTGCATTTCTAAGGGAAACCTCTATCTGTGAAGCTGCCTCCCTCTCTGTGCCAGGAAGAAGGGGGATGGCCTTATCTCTAGAAACTCTTAATGCCAGAGGCAAGAACTTAAGTTGTTTACTATCTGGCAACCTCATGTAACTGACCCCCCACCCCCCCAAATCCTCCTTTGTCTTTAGCTGAGGATAATATTTAAGCGGTGACTTCTGCCGTTTACTCAATCCGGTTTGATTCTTATCTAAAAGTTGTGGGACCGCCAAATGGCCGGACCCTACCAGCACTGGTACCATTTTAACTTTTTTACATATTCTTTCCTGTGTCTTGTAAAGAGATAACTCACATACCTATGCCTTAAATTTAGCCTTACTCTCCACCCATTTTGCAGCAGAAGCGGCAGCAGCAACACATGCCGTCAGCAGCTCTGCCTGCCCATGGGTCCTGTCTCCATGCCAGTGGCGGCAGCAGCAGCTCCCCATGCCAGGAGCAGCTCTGACTGCCCACGGGCCCTGTCCCCACGCAGAAGCTCTGACTGCCCATGGGTCCTGTCCCCATGCTATTCTATCCTATTCTCTAAATAAAAGAGCACTACTGCCAGATCTTAAGAGTCTAAGAAATCTTTCTTTCGACTCCTTGGCTCACCGGCCCCGCATCAATATGGCTGATCATTTGTATAATATCCAATGTATAACTATAACAAGAAATATATTATTTAATAATATTTAAATGTATTAATTTTTAATTTTTAAAGTGCTTTCCAGTATATACAGAAGCTCTCCATATTTTATTCATTTAACCCTCAGTCACCTTCTAAGGTGTATCTGATGTAAGGGAGGAAGACATTTCCTCTTCCCAAATGGGGGTTCGTCTGGCTGGAGAACGAATTAAATTCACATGAGACAGAATAGCAAGAGAAAATTAAACAAAGCTTTATGAGGAACCATGGCCCGGGGCCTTTCTTCCCGAAGGAAGAAAGGGCACCGAAGAAGTGGGGTGCACATAGTAGTTATATACCCCAAACAGGGTGTTTCACATGTGATTGAAATGTCCCTCCCACAATAGTCACAAGTTTGCCCTGTCGGCACAGTGCTTGATGGACACAGCAGGTAATGGTCTGCTGCCTCAGAGGGCGTAGCCAGAGGCAAGTCGATTGTCTGGAGCTGGGCAGTCACAGGTGAGTGCAGCAATCAGTTCCTAGCCTAAGGAAAGATGCTTAATCCTTAAAGAAATGCCAACGTTGGGAGGGGGAGGGAAGTCAGTTACAGGAGGTTACCAGACTAGCACAATAAAATGCAGATTTAAGTCCTTGCCTTTGGTATTGATGAAGAGTTTCTAGAGAGAAGGTCATCTCCTTTCTTCTTCCTGGTACAGAGAGGGAGGCCCCTTTACAGATAGAGATTTACCTTACAAATGTAAACGTGTCCTAACAAAGGGCAAGTTCCGTTCCTCAGAGCCTCCTTCCCTGTCCCACTTTATCAAAAGCAATCAGCCTCAAATAATCCTGATGCCAAAGAGACATATCTTGGGGTGGCCAATTCCAGGTCCCCACACTGACAACTCAAATCGCATACATAAAGAGACTAAGTCTCAGGAGAGTTACATGACTTCGTGAAACTCCCTCAGCTAGAAAATATCAGTACCATAATCCGGGGATCAGTAAACTACCCACTTTGGGCCAAATCCGGGCCATCACTTGTCTATGTCTGACTCTTGAGCTAAGAATGGTTTTAACATGATTAAATGGTTAAAAAAAAATAGAATAATATTCCATGACACATGAAAATTGTGTGAAATTCCATTTTCGTGTCCATAAATAAAGTTTTAGTGGAACACAGTAGGCCCCTTTGTTTATGTATTATCTATATCTGCTTTTGTGCTACAATGGCAGAGTTGAGCAGTGTGACAGAGACCATATGGGCCTCAAAGCCTAAAATATTTACTATCTGACCTGTAACAAAAAAAGTTGGCCAACCCCTGCTATAATCCAACCTTAAACTGTGCCTTTGGATGCCTTTACTGAATGGGAATATGGAAAACAATTATAAAAAGAAGAACATTTGTTGAAACTTGGCATTGACCTTGACACTTTGTCAAATATGCAATCAAACCCATGAGACGGTTTTACTAATACGGTCAAGATGTTTTGCAAACAAGAGAGCATGGGCTAAACAATTATTGTTGTCACTCTGTGTTCCCTAATAGTATAGAAACACTTTAATTATTTGGAGCCTTGAAAAAAGAGAGATATCAATACAAAATCATCAATATTTCAGGAAGCATTATGGAATTTTTAGTATGCAAATCTGTCTGTTGCAACTGTTGAGGCTTCTTTGAGAGTGCTATTTTATGGGTATAATTATGCATATTTCAGTAATTTAGTTTTGGAACTTTGACCCAAGCTTAACACTCACCCTGCCTTTTGCAGTATTCAACTGGCTGCTTCTGAGCTGCCCACAGGTCTTTCACTTTGTTCTCACAAATGCTTTATTCACCCCATTTGCCATAGCAATAACACACATAGCATCTTGAGAAAAGGTGCCATGAAAATGGTTTTGTAAAACTGAAAATACTCGTTTTTCATTACAATGTGAAGGAACTCCATCCCCCCAATCCCTGCTTCCCCAGCCTAATTGTCCTTCCTTTCATCAACATCTCAAAGGGAAAACTTCTGGGTCATTAGCATCATTCATCGCTGGGTTTGCCCTTTGGAGAAATCTTTGTAGTGATACTGGTATCTGCGCTGCTAAAGGGAGACTTGTATTGAGATGTAACTTTCCTGAGATGTAAGCAGTGTCCTTGGAAAAGCAGAAGTCTTTCATTTTGAGGAAGTCCAATTTATCAACGTTTCCCCTTATAGTTAAGGCTTTTTATGCCCTCTCTAAGAGGTCTTTACCCATCTCAAAATTACAAAGATATTCTTCTGTGTTTGGTTTAGAAGCTTTCTAATTTTAGCACTTACATTTAGGTCTATGATTCATCTTGAATTAATTTTTTGCACGTGATATAAGAGTCAAAGTTCTTATTTTTTAGAATATGTGCATCTAGTTGTTTTAGTGCCATTGACTGAAGAAGTATTAGTATTTTTATTCCTATTATTTAGATTGAAAAATCAAGACTTGAAAAAACCAAGCATTTTGCCGCAGTCATATGACTGCCCGGGTGACTCCAAAATCTGTGTCCTTTCTCTCCCATCAAAGCGTTTTCTATAACAATGGTAAATATGACAGAACATCACCAGCTCCTCTCATGCTGTCCCCCTCCTGCTAAGCAGACAAGAATAACATAGCCCTCCACTGTCTCATTGGTTCTTTTCTCTCTCCCATATGGCATTCCCAACTCCCATTACCAATTTTCTAAATCTGGCCATGAGGATCTTTCAAAATTTATAGCGTATTAAATACAGTACAGTGAAAGAAAGAAAGGAAAAAAAAAAACACTGAAGACACAGCGTCAGTCAAGAAAATGAGCATCTTTGTGTGAGTGATGAAGTTGACAGGCATTAATTAGACATTAAAAATTTTCCATGGAGATTGTGTTAATTCAAATAGCTGCCTAGGACAAAACACTCAAGAGCTGAGAGGGTGAACGAGGGAGGGCGGAATTTTGAGGATTTTCAGATCCCAGGATCACGTCTACAGATGTCTGTGCTAACCCTAGTCTGAGAAACCCTGCATTAAAAATCAAGCATGTCACATAAGCAGTTCACGTGGCATCAATGCAATCATTGAGAAGTGCAAATAGGGACCTTGAAATTGTATGGCAGCATGTTGTTGTAAGTTGGTTGACCAGATAACCCAGAATATGCTTGTGTTATTATATTTTCCAGACAAACTTAAAAATGAACAAAATTTAATGATTCCCATAGAGAACTTAGGGACCCCTGAACATGTGTGCTTGGATTCATCCACATGAAACTTCCCAATTAAGGAGGAGCAGAGGACAGAGGAATCCAGCGGAAATGAAAGACAAGAAGGCCTGGGGAGTCATGGTGAAACAATGTTCCGGTCTGTTCACTCCTTCAAAATGAGGTATTCAGCGCCCAAGGGAAGTAGGGGCAAGGCAGAGAGGCCCTCCCTGACCTTAAACTAGTAGAGTCATGTCTTGGTTCCAGCAGTGTCTTATTAGTCACTCTTGTCTGGATGAGGTCACACAGACCAGGGAGGCCAAGGGCCATACCCTTTGCCAGTTCAATAGAGTTCTCCTGGCCGGGATTGCTTGGCCGTAAATTTCTTCCCACAGGCAGCTCTTGTATCCTGTCGTACACCTGGATGAGTATGGTTAATTTGTGAGGCACAATATATATTATGTGGTCCAGTGGTTAAGATTTGGTGCTCTTACCACTGTGGCTCGGGTTCGTGTCCTGGTCAGGGAACAACACCACTTGTCTGTAGGTTGTCATACTGCGGTGGCTGTGTGTTGCTGTGATGCTGAAAGCTATGCCACTGGCATTTCAAATACCAGCAAGGTCACCCACAGTGGACAGGTTTTAGCAGAGCTCCCAGAGTGAATAGACTAAGAAGAAGGACCAGGCTACTCACTTTCAAAAAAACTGGCCATGAAAACCCTATGAATGTAGCAGAGCATTGTCTGATGAGTGCCAGAAGGTGCAAGGATGGCGCAAAAAGATCGGGCAGGGTTCCCTCTGCTGTACACAGGGTCGCTAGGAGTCAGAATCCACTCGGTGGCACTAACAACAAATATGTGTTATATATAATATTAACTTTGTTTGGTGGTCATTATCTGTAAATTCTCATGCTCTTCGCTCTAAAGACTATTCGATCTTGTTGTGACCAAGTGATTCATTCGATAATGCATGCTCTGAGTCTTCAGCAGGCTTTTACGTTTCTAGCTGTGCTCAATAACGGACTTCTCATTTTTCATGCAGTGAGAGCCACCCTGGTCAAGAATCCTAGGGCTCCGGCAGAAACGCTACAGGGCTGGAGACAGAGATATTTAGGTCTCATCTCAGGAAGGCAAAAGCCGTTTCATTGTTTAAGAGCTTTCCATTTTCCCTTTCATTTCCCTGGTTACACTCAATATTTTGGGTTAATGGATGAGAAGTCTTGAGGCTCCTGCTAATATGCTGACCTTTTCAATCAATATATTTAGCTCCAGGCATTCGTGTAGTCGATTCCCTATGCCTACTCTTCAGCATCCTCGCTCTATAAAATGTCTGGCTGTATTATGTTAAAACCTTCCTTCCCTCATTCGTTATGTCAACCTTACACGCCAACCTACAAGGCATGGTTATATGAAACAATTACTTTAACCTTGGTGCCTTGAAATTTCACCAATAGTTCTCAAATCTTCTAACATTTCAAATGTCTCTCTATTCTTATAAAGCTACTTATAGAAAAATAAGTTTTTAGGAAAACGTAGTCTGGGCAATATACCTATTCTTAGACAAGTAAGATTTTTCATCATAGTCAAGATTGATTGGCCTGTCTATGTATCAAAGAGACTAGTGTAAGGTAAAGCCTTATAAATTAATAACTCACATGGATTTCTTCCTCAGCCCCACCCCTTTATTTCAGTGTTTGAAATAATGAGTGCTGGTAGTATAGTTTATCTTGATAGAAGCAGATGTTATATCCTTAAGTTTTAAACCTTGAGTTTTCTCAATGCATCATAAAATAGAGCAGTGTGATTCACATTGACTTTAACAGGAATTGGGCATTTTTTGTTCTGGTAAAAAGCGCAAGGGCTTGGAAACAGACAGTGGATATGTCTTAGCCCTACTGCTTATAGCCCAGAAGGTCTTGGACGAGCTACTTAAATTAAAAAACCGTTCACTTAATCCCTTGAACGAAAATTTTAATGTCTGTAAAATATTAACTTATTCTTAACACTGCATAGAATGCCTGAGGAGCGTACTTCATAGAACATTAAAGAATTTAAATGAGAAATGTCTTTAAAACTTTTCAGATTGATCTTTCTTAGAACACCAGCTGAAAAGAATGGTGTGCACAAAGCACACTGGTTGTCATTAACACATTTCTGGGTGGGAGCAATGGAATGGTCCCTACTTAAAAATCTACATTGCATTGACACGCTTACTGTGCTCTTGTGTCTAGTTTCCTAGGCAATTCACCAAGCCGTGAGTAAGATGAGAAAGTAGTCCTATGGAGACTTGAGGTGTTTGAAAAACCACTGAAAGGATTTGCATCACATGTGAGAGATCATCAGGTTTTAAAGAAAGCTCCCAGTGTAGTGGGAAGAGCATGGCTGGGCCCAGTCATGGAGGAACCAGAGAACTGGGAAGACAGAATGAAGACAGAGAGATATTGCCTAAAATTATTCCATAAGAAAGGAGTGAAATCACAGGAAAAGAGCAGATGTCAGTTACCAGAACTAGAATGAGGCAGGAAAGCAAAGCAGAGTCTCTGCTCTCTCTCTGACTAGGGGCTTGATTCCTCCAGGAACTGGAGTAATGCTGGACGTACACTCGGATGGCAGTGATTCTAAGCTAGGTTTTGGAAGGCTATTAACAGCTAATATTTGTATGCTGTTTGTCACCTCACCAACCATGTGAAGTAGCATTGTCTACCCATCTTATAAACGAGGCCAGTGACTCAGAGAAGTTAGTAGCTTTAAATGTCACTCTAACTGAGACTTCTTATTGCCTACCTAATGTCCATCCTTCCCTGCTTCTTTAGTTAAAGAGTCCTGATATTTTTCAGGGTGGCAACTCAACTAAAAGAGTGTATTTCCCAGCTAGATGTGGCCATATGACTGAGTTCTGGCCAATCTGAAAACTGTAGCGTGGCATTTTCAGAAAGGCTCCATAAAAAGGAATGAGATGTGCCTCTTTTTGCCTTCCTCCTTTTACCTTCTTGTCCCCTGGGATGTGGACATGACGGCTGCAGCTGAAGCAGCGTTCTGGTAACAGTGAGGGTGACAGTCATGTGTGTATGAGAATGGTGAAGCAGAGAGGACTCTGATTGCCCAGAGACTTTGTTCAGCCACCGCACCAACCTGGACTGACCCCCTCTGGACTTTTCAATCTGAGGTGATAAACCCTGGGTGCTATCTTATAGCAACTGACTTAATCATAACCGACACAGTCACATAGTTTGGACTTCTAGAGCTGGAACTGTGAAGTATTCAAGATATCTGACTTTTGCTGTTTCTACTCTAGACAAGTACCCAGGCAGGTCTTTTAAAGACAGTACTTAAATGGGGAGATAATCAAGATTTAACACTACTCAAATAGTCTCTTAAATACCTTTGGGGGAACAAAGAAGACACTGGTCTTATAAAAGTCCTGTGGTAGAAAAATTGTATTTTTCAGTTCTCGGTTTGGAGGTTTAGAAAGGTTCAACCTTCTCTTCTCTGGTTGAACATTTAAATAATTTCCTCTTCTTGTCTACTTGTGAGTGTTGTTGGAATTTTGGTCAGGTGGCTGCCGTGTCTGGATCGTGTGAAACATAAGAGTTCACAAGGCCAGTGTGGCCTCCTCACCCAGACGACTAACACATGACTCAGTATTCCTGTGAAAGTGGAGCCGGCCTGGCCACCGACACTTGAATCCTGAGTCCCTTGCAGCAATTGTGAGAACGCAACACAGCTGCATACATTTGCATAAGCTTTCTTCGGGAGCCGCATGCTAATCCTTTCTAGACTTAGATATTGTCATCCATGCCTATAGTACTTGCGGTCTCTGAACTCTGCTTTTGGAAGGGGGTTGGCGCTATCAAGTTTGCAGGCTTGAGACACTGCCACGATGGGAGTTTGCTTCTTCTCATGGCCTTGTTTAATCCATTATTACATTTTTTGTATCACAAGGTGTTCATTTACACGCTCTTGGATGCTAAAAATGTTCTTGGGCAATTAACCTGAGTCACAAGGCAGAAATCAATGCTTACCTCTTCCCTTCACAATAGGAAATTCTTGACTTGATCCTTTTAGATTATCTCTAACATGAATGAAGGAGGTTGATAAGAATAGTCTTAACGTGATACGCTATCTGCTTTTCTCTTTTTATTAGGCTGTTTACTCCCTCTGTCATGTCCTTACAAGACACATCGATATCTGTGTCATTAACCCCTTAACTTATTTCAACACACTTCTAGGAATATTCAGTGAGTGTTTCCATCTACAATTTTGCAAGATTTTATATCCCATATATCCATAAACATAACTAACCATTCTTTCATATCAATCTGTGCTAATAATACATTTGTACCTCATGGGATCTAGGAAGGATTATGCAAGTTTCTGCCCAGTTATTTATTTTTTTTGTCTCCAAATGCTAGATAAAAGGAAAGGATTTTATTTTCTGATGTTCCCTTTAGAAATTCAGCCTCCTTTTTCTGCAACTTAAACTCCATATCTATTATGATCTTTGTTTCATATAATAGTTGTTCTCACAGATAATTATAAAATTTTTCAGAAGGTAAAATAAGAATTTCTTGCAAGGCATAAAGGTGAGAGATTGTATAAGCAGGCATTTCTGGTGTGGGGGATCAGAATTGGCCACCCCACAATATGTCTCTTTGGTTTGGTTATTTTTAAGAACAAAAGACTCAGGAAGAATCTTTGACCTTCCCCTAACTGCCTAAAAGAACTTAAGAAAGAAGGCCTGTGCCAGGAAGGAGTGAATATGATAAGATATTCCATAAGTAGTAAGAATGCCATAAGTATACCATAAGAATATCATAAGTAGTATAATGTAAACTAGAGTGTGATAAACAGGGAGGAGCCTAGCAAGGGCCATTTAATCAAAGTGCTCTCCATCTCTCATTGTCTTTGCAAGGCATGGGCAACATTTGTTTACCAAACATTTGCTTTTCTTTCTCCAGGTGAATTGCCTTCCTCCCCTCTGAAGTCCCAAACCACTACCCCCAACATCCTCCTTTGTCTTTAGCTGAAGATGGTATTTAAGGTGGTGGCTTCCACCGTTTTGGCGAGTTACTCAGATTTCCTGGCTTTCTCCCATGTATACATGTTATTAAACTTTGTTTGACTTTCTCCTGTTATTCTGTCTTATGTCAATTTAATTCTTAGATCAGCCAGAAGGACCCAGAGTGAAGAGGAATATTCTCCATCCCCTTCACCGGTTATTAATAAGTTACTTGCTTCCTTGAAAATTCCAACTATCTTTGTGTACATGTTTTGAATTGCAGGTATTGAGTTGGATAGAGATACCAGAATTACTGGAGAATTCCTTCTCAGCCAAGGGCTGAATTTAGTCTAGCCAAGATTTCTACCACAGGCTCCTAAATTTGAGTACTTCCTCTCACCAGGTAGAGAGGCTAATTTAGTTTCATAAACGATGATTTTCACCTCACAGATGTGATGTACAATGGATTTCACTATTTTGATAGGCTAGTTAGGATGCATCTTGTTTTGTACAAGTTTAGAGAAGAGAAACCATTAACCATCTTACTTTTATTAATCAAAATAATTGGTTTGAAAGTAAAATGAAACTTTCAGAGCAAACCAGTTATAACAATTGCTCTGTGACTTATGAAATATGAGTGGGCTGTTGAGAAATACACTCTCTGGTTGATGGACCGTGTATTGTGCTCACTGTTTCTTAAGGCTGCTGTTCTGAAAGCAAATCGATTGCTGAGAGAAGTACACTAAGATGGGGAACAAATTGTGCATTAGAAGGCACTAGAATTATGAACGTCAGTCTGCAATGAAAACGTGTAATTCAGAAACATCTTATTGGAAGGATAGACAAAGCATGAAGTCATAGGAAGGAAGGGCAGAGATGGGGAGAATAATTAACAAAGAGCTTCTGAACACTATGTTCAACAACACCGAGTCCTTTCACAAACCCATTTTACATTGTCTTAACCTTCCAATGGGGGAGGGGTGGCCCATGGACATTTTGAGAAAATTGCAAAATTTGCATTCATTTTTTCAAAATTACTATTTGCTCTTGTCCTTCATGATCTCTTCCTGGCCATTCTCCTCCATATCCTCATCAAAAACAAAATGAAACTTCTTTCCAGCTCATGCCATTTCATCCCTGTACCACCTTCTGTCTCTCCTACGGACCACCTGGTGGGTCTCCATCATTCATGGAACACTTTGCCCCTTGCTCACAGGCTTCATCTCCACCTCAAACGTGTTGTCATCCTGGGCGTCTCTAACATGGTAACGGATATACTGTTTTGGAGACCACCATGTGATATCCAGCCTTCTTCTAACTTTCTTTGGAGAAACTACCTCTTCCCCGACTCTCAGTCCTTCTGGTTACTGTGACTTGCAGCGTTTATTGTTGCAGTCTTACATTTATTTGTATGTTACCTGATTTTCTGGCTTCCTCACTAGAGCAGAAAGTAAGCTTCTTGGAGGAGGGGACCGTATTTGTATTTGTCTTTTCATCATTTTATCCCGAGTGCCCATCACAGTGCATGGCACATGATGTGTGCTCGGTAAGTAGTTGTTGATTGGATGAGCGAATGCTTCATCATGAAGCATGATGCTAATATGGAGAAGTCTTGACAATTCAGACCAATGAGAAGAAAGGCTGTATAATGATATATAGGAATTTCAATTTTAAAATAATCAATTTATTATGATGTTCAAGTATATTCAGTGGATGATGAGTCAAACCCTGGGCAAAATGGTGAAGCAGAAATCAATCTCCCTTTTTGATTGTCTTCAGACTTTCCTCCCCTTCAAGGACATGGGCCTTGTCACCTCTAGTTTATCAAAACTTGTTTTGAGGGCAGAGTGTGACATCATTTGCTGAAACCTCAGTGTGTACTTCACTCAAGGTCTTCCATCTTGCTTAGCTGTGTCCATTTAAGTCTCTCTTCTTAGGAAAAGGTAGATTTTCAAAAAAAATTTTTTTATTGAGGTCATAATAGTTTACAACATTGTGAATTTTCAGTTGTACATTATTATTTGTCAGTCGCCGTATAAATGTACCCCTTCACCCCTAAACCCCCTTCCCCTCTGGTAATCACTAAACTATTCTCTTTGTCTGTGTGTTAGTTTATCTTCCACATATGAGTGAAATCATATGATGTTTGTCTTTCTATGTCTGGCTTCTTTTGCTTAGCATAACACCCTCAGGGTCCATCCATCTTGTTGTGGGTGGGGTGATTTTTGTCTTTTTTCTGGCTGAGTAGTATTCCATTGTATATATATCCCACATCTTCTTTATCCAATCATCAGTCAATGGGCACTTGGGTTGCTTCCATGTCTTGTCTATTGTGAATAATGCTGCAATGAACATAAGGGTGCATAAGTCTCTTTGAATCGTTGATTTCAAGTTCTTTGGATAAATACCCAGTAGTGGGATAGCTTGATCATATGGTATTTCTGTTTTTAATTTTTTTGGAAATCTCCATATTGTTTTCCATAGTGGCTGCACCAGTTTGCACTCCTACCTGTAGTGTATGAGGGTTCCCTTTTCTCTACATCCTCTCCAACATTTGTTATTTTTTGTCTTGGTGATTATAGCCATTGTAACAGGTGTAAGGTGATATCTTACTGTAGTTTTCATTTGCATTTTCCTGGTGATTAGTGATTTTGAACACGGAAAAGGTAGATTTTTAAGACCTATGGAGGAGTCCACATGGAGAGGAACTGAGGCCTCAGGCAACCAGCCATGTGAGTGAGCCATCTTGGAAGACCAAACAGGTAGCTACCTACTCTGAGTGTGTGTATTAATCATGTTTTTCTGTTTTTCTAAGATAGGCATGTGAGCTAACATCTGTTGCCAGTCTTTTTTGTTTTTTCCCTTCTTCTACCCCAAACCTCCCAGTATATAGTAGTATATTCTAGTTGTAGGTCCTTCTGGTTGTGCTATGGTGGGATGCTGTCTCAGCATTGCTTCATGAGCAGTGCTGTGTCCTCAGCCAGGATCCGAACTGGTGAAACCCTGGGCCACTGAAGTGGAGCACACGAACTTAACCACTTGGTCACAGGGCCAGCCCCTTAACCATGTTTTTCTGATGCTTTGACATCTTGGGGCCTTGATGACTCTGGAGGGGCTGCCCCTCCCAGAACTAGTCAATTCCTAGAGATAGTGAATGACTTGCCTGCAAATATACCTTTCATATGCAAGCCAACCTATTCAGAGCTGACCCTCCCAATCATCTCCTTTATCAAGCTCCTACACTCTGAACCACTATTCCTCTGCCCTAAACACCCCAGGGCCAGATGCTAGACAACTAGAGGCAGCTCTACACCCAGAGCCCCTTGAAATGATTCACATTAGCCAATCCTAGACCTGCCTCCCCTGCCTCGTCTTTCCTTCCCATGGAAACCATGGTAAAGGCTCTTGCTCTTGATTTCCCCTTGCTCTCTCTGCCTCCTGACCAACCTCAGTGCTTCCCCATGTGGCCCTGAGTGGGGTGACATACCTCCTCCTCTTGGGAAGTGTGAGTAACAAACCATCTTTTCAGTGGCGATTTTCTCCTGATCTGTTGGCCTCACCATATGTGAATAATAGTAAATCCTACATTTTATTCTTCTTTTGCAGAATTGCTTTGGCTATTTGGGGCCCTTCCGCAGTTTCATGCAAATTTTAGGACTGTTCTTCCTATTTCTGTAAAACATGCCATTGGGATCTTGATAAGAATTGCATTGAATCTGTAGATGGCTTTGGGCCGTATGGACATTTTAACAATATTACTTCTTCCAGTGCATGAACAAGGGATAACTTTCCATTTATTTGTGTCTTCTTCAATTTATTGCATTAATGTCATAGTTTTCAATGTATATATCTTAAACCTCCTTGGTTAAATTTATTCTTAGGTATTTTGTTGGTTTTGATGCTGTTGTAAATGGGATTGTTTGCTTTATTTTTTTTTTCAGCTAATTCGCTGTTAATGTATAGAAATGCTCCTGATTTTTGTATGTTGATTTTGTGTCCTGCAACTTTACTGAATTTGTTGATTATATCTAACAGTTTTTTGGCAGAGTCTTTAGGATTTTCTCTATATATTATCATATCTTCTGCAAATAGTGTAAGTTTGTGTTTTTTCAAGATAAAATACATTATTTGTGGTTTTTTAAAAAAATAATACCAATTGCGCATATTGAAGGGTGTTATATAACTGGGTGGCTTGGGAGGTGCTCTTAGAAATTGAAGTAGGAGGAGAATCTGAGGAACTTTCTATCACAAAGCCATTCTTGGCCCTATCCCGGATGGTTCTCTGGGGCATCCCTGAGTTCTTCACTTCTTCCTCGTCCTTTATGTCCAACAGTTTGAAACAATACGTGCAGTTCTTAAGGCCCCATGGCCCTCCTCTCCTCAGAGGCTCCTCAACATGACTTGAGTCTGCCCAGTCCTGCTGCCCGAACATCCTTCTCTCCACTTCAGAGTGAGCCTTTCATGCGAGGTACTGGTCAGTGTGTTCAGGGGACCGAGGGCAGTCCCTGCGCTTCTAAACAGGATATGTGGTGGCTTTGCATGCCTGTTTGCTAATAATCACCTGTGGATTTGACAGAGGTTGGTCAGCCATCATAATAAGCCTCTGGGTAGTGAGACGGGAGGGAGAAGGCTGATAGCTCAACCGCCAGGTGTAAGTCTAATGACACCACTAGGAAATATGCAGATAAATCCATCATATAGAACAAGCCAGTTGAAATGGATGATTTAGACAGTCAATATCATGAAAGAAAAAGAAAAGTGGAGAGAACTGTTATAGATTTAAAAAGATGAAAACGACATCGTGTCGAAATGTTTCTGTGAACCATGATTGGACTCTGGATTGAAAAGAAGTAGCTGTACAATCCAAATAAATTAAAAAAATGTTTAAACTTTTCCGTTTGGCATAAATTCAGACTTACTGAAAAGTTGCAATAATAATACAAAGAGTTACCATATATACTTGACTTACAATCCCCAAGTGTTAACATTTTACCACATTAATTTGTTTTCCTTCACACACACACATACTTGCATGTATATAAACACATACATATGTTTGTTTACATACATAATTTCTTCCTGAACCATTTCAAAGTCCATTGCAGGCATGATGCTCCTTTCTTTAAATAGATCAGTAAAAATTTCTAAAATCAAGGACATTCTCGTATATAACCACACTATAATCATTAAACTCAAGCAGTTTACATGGATGCTGTACCATTACCTAATCCATAGACCTTATTCAATTGTCCCAATAATGTCCTTTATAGCAAAAGAAAATTTCAGATCATACAGCTTTCAGTTGTCCCGTGTCTATAATCTCAGTTGAGCCTCAACAGCTCCTCAGGTGTTTTCAGTCTTTCACAACA
Source organism: Equus caballus (assembly GCF_041296265.1). NCBI lineage: Eukaryota > Metazoa > Chordata > Mammalia > Perissodactyla > Equidae > Equus > Equus caballus. The sequence continues at coordinate 9,759,875 of NC_091715.1, read as the reverse complement.
TTGACGTCTGTGAAGAATACAGGCCCCCTATTTTGCAGTGTTCTTCAGTCGGAGTTTGTCTATTTTTTCACGATTTGACTCAGGTTGCGCATCTTTGGCAGGAAGGGCATAGAAGTGATGTTGAGCTCTCCTCTGTGCAGCATAACGTGGGTCACGGGATGTCAGTTTGCCCCGTGACTAGTGATACATTTGATCATTTGATTAAGGTGCTGTCAGGCAGATTTCTCTGCCATAAAGCTACTATTTTTCCCTTCACAATTAATAAATATCTTGTGGGGAGAAACGTTGAGACTATGTCAATATCCTGTTACTCCCTGTAGTAGGCAGAATGGCCTCCAAAACATGTCCATGCTAATCCTGGAAGCTGTGAACATGTTAGGTTACATGGCACAGGTGGGGGTTAAAGGAATGGATGAAATTAAGATTGCCAGTCAGCTGACCTTAAAATAGGGAGACTGTCGTGAATTATCCTGGTGGGCCCAATATAACCACAGAGTCCTTGAAAGTGGAAGCAAGGGGCAGAACGATCAGAGGCAGAGAAGGGGATGCAACAACAGAAGCAGGGTTAGAGTGATGCAGTGTGGGAAGGACTTGACCTACCACTGCTGGCTTTGAAGATGGAAGAAGGGGACCATGAGCCAAGGAAAGCAAGTTTTATCATGATTCAGGTATGATGAGGCCAATAGATCAGGAGATGACTGCCATTGAAAAGACGTTTTGTTATCTTCACAGACGCTAAACCATGGAGTCTCTACAGGGAAGGACCAGGGTTGTTCAGGAGGCAGAGGGAGTGAGGGGAAAACGTGGGCAAGAGCCTGTATCATGGTTTCTGTGGGAAGGAACTGGAGAGGCAGAGTAAGCAGGCTTAGGATGAATGGCTCCTCTGAATCATTTTGGCAGGCTCTAGGGGGAGGGCTGTCTCTAGCTGTCTGGTACCTGACCCTGGGTGATTCGGGCAGGGGAATAGTGGCTGAGAGTGTAAGAATCTGATGGAGGAGATGATGGCGGGTGTGGGCTCTGGGTTGGTGGGTTTGCTTATGAAAGGCCCTTTGCAGGCAAGTGGTTTCCTATGTCTAGGAATTGGCTAGTCCTGGGAGGGGCAGTTCCTCCAGGGTCAGCAAGGCCTGAACGTATCAAAGCACCAAAAATACAGAAAATAAAAAGGCCTGATTAAGACTCTTCCAGAAGCTGGAAACAGCAAGGAAAGGACTTCTCTATGGCCTCCAGAAAGGAACACAGCTCTGCTGGCACCTTGATGTGAGATCCAGTTGGACTTCTGATTTGCAAAACTATAGAATAATAAATTTGTGTAGTTTGAAGCCACAAAATTTGTGGTAATCTGCTACAGCAGCAACAGAAAACGAACACACTCCTCAAGCTTTCACCCACTAATGTTAGTATTCATGGATGGTTCTCACCTAAGTCAATTATAATTTTGATGATTTTTCTTATTCCATTGTTGTTTCTACTGAATAGTTGATTTCCTATTATAAGGACAACTTTTTCTCCCCTCCCCCTCTATTTATTTATATCAATAGGGACCCACTTTTCTTATTTTGTTCAATGGGTTATAATCCTTTATTTTCTTTGTTTATTTATTTTTGTGCAAGGAAGATTGGCCTAGAGCTAACATCTGTGCCAGCCTTCCTCCATTTTTTTGTATGTGGGACACCACCACAGCATGGCTTGACGAGTGGTGCTGGGTCTGTGCCCGGGATCTGAGCTTTGAACCCCAGGCCACTGAAGCGGAGCATGTGAACTTAACCACTACACCACTGGGCTGGCCCCTTCATTATTTATTTTGATGTTCAAATTTTTCCTGATTTTTGTCACTAGGAGCACTTTGAAGTTGGCTTCTGTGTCTTTTTGACACGCTCACTGGGGAAAATTTGCATCTGAGGATCATAGAGTGAAATTATTGATTTCTTCAGGTATGATAGTGTTATTACAGTTATATAGGAGAATGTCCTCTTTTCTTGGGAGACGTATTTAGGGGTGAAGTGTTTGCAACCTACTTTCAGATGAGTCGGCAAAAAAAAAGGCAATATTTTTGCATGGTTCTTGTGTGTGTATATATATATATAGAGAGAGAGACAAGTAAATATGGCAAAATGTCAAAATGATCATATCTAGGTGGAGGATATATAAATATTTATTGTGCTATTCTTTCAAGTTTTCTGCATGCTTAAAAATTTTCACAGTAGAATTTTAGGGAAAAATAACATAAACAAAGAGAAATAACTTAAAAAAAATTGCAGATCTGCTTTCCTCAATCTATGGTTGTATATATGGCATACACTTAGGGCTCCATTGCCTTTCCCCTGGGTCCAGGGTACAAGAAGATTAGTTTTTTTAATGAACATTGCTATGTGTCAGCTTAAATCTGGCCTCTGCAATTCAATTAAAAGGAAAGTTTGCCTGCAGAGTGCCTGAAAGCAATGTCCTCATTAAAGTATGTAAACGCTGCTTCTCAGATTTCATTTACACATTTTATTTGTTCTTATGGACAAAATTATTTTATAATCCAACCCTTGTCTGAATCACCATAACTTTTAGATTAGCAATGGCCCATAAAATGAGTTTTAATATGTAGAGTTTGTGGGAACGTGCATTCCAATGAAAACTTAACCAAAGTAGAATGAAAAAGCAATGCAAAGCTTAGTATACTATTTGAAGGTTTTTTCCTATCCAATTTTTTGGAGCCTTTTACCTATGAGCAGGCTTATGCATTTATAATCATTGAGGTTTGGCAGGTAGGGATCTGGTATGGGGTGTGCAAGAAAGCTGAGTGGTAAGCCACCCAGGCAGGAGCCCTGTGGTAGTTTTAAAGTATATCCACAAATTCTTTGAAATTCCTTCCCTTGGAAAGATGGAGCCTAATTCTTTCCTCCTTGAGTATGAGCTAGACTTAACAACACTTCTAAATAAAGAATACAACAGAAGTGATATGTGACTTCTGAGACTAGATGGTCTCAGCATGGTGGCTTCCTCCTTGCTCGCTGTCTTATGGCTTAGCTGCTGTGTCATCAGGACACTCAAGTGGAGGGTCCAGTGGTGAGGAATGGAGGACTCCTGCCAACAGCCATGTGAGTGCACATCATGGAAGTGGGTCTACCAGCCCGAGTCGAGCCTTCAGATGACTGCAGTCCCAGCCAACATCTTGACTGCAACGTCATGAGACACTCTGAGCCAGAACCACCCAGATTCCTGACCTCCAGAAACTGAGCTAATAGATGTTTATTATTTTGAGCCACAATGTTTTTGGGTCATTTATTACAAGGCAATAGACAGCTAATACAAGACCGCATGGTGCTATTATTTGGGTCCAGTCGTCATGCTTCAGGGTCTGGGACTTTTCCTCCTCTTATCCACCTATTCAACAGCAATATAAGACTTCATACAAGAAAAAGGCACTAAAGAGACTTCCCTGGACTCTTGGTATTAGTGGATGTAACATGTGACTCTGTTTTTTTGAGGATGATTAGCCCTGAGCTAACATCCCCTGCCAACCCTCCTCTTTTTGCTGAGGAAGACTGACCCTGAGCTGACATCTGTGCCCATCTTCCTCTACTTTATCTGTGGAACGCCTGCCACACTTGGCTGGATAAGCAGTGCCTAGGTTTGCACCCAGGATCCCAACCAGTGAACCCCAGGCCGCCGAAGCAGAGCGCACGAACTTAATCGCTAAGCCACTGGCTGGCCCCATAACGTTTGACTCTTTACTTCTTCTCTGCTGAGTCTAAAGAGTTTTTGCTGAAGTAATTTTCCATTTGAGGGAGGAGCACTGCTTGGCTAATATGTTTTCTAGTGGCAGAAAGTCCCTTAGGAAATTCATAAACCTAGAGTCTCCAACCCACTTAAAGGACTGCGTTTAATCTGGCAGCAATCCTGTGATGTCAATACTAGTTGCCCGAGCTCAAAGCTGATAGAATTAAAATATCATGCCCTAGAGTTATACACAAATTTGGGGGAATATTAAAGTCTTGGGGATGTTTCTCATAAATATCCAATGACTCCTGCATTGTCGAAGAGACAAAGGAAGCCAGGCATGAAGCAGGGAACAGATAGCAGGCCCTGAGCGCAGGGAGAAAGGTACTGTCCTTGCTCCCGAGTGAGACCTTCTCAAGGATTACTTCATGACAGGCTGTTTGAAGGCCTAATCAAGTGGACATGGTCCTCAACCCCCAATTCCCTTGAGGCCTTGGAAACCCAGTCAGCTTGAGCCTAAACAATGGGCCTCCACATTGCTGCTTTCCTTTGAACTTCTGCCTCCTTTGAAGGAAGCAGCTGAGGGTCTTGAAGGGCAAAAGGGGCTGATCTCTATGTTTTCAAAGACACTGGGAGCTGGTGAAGGGACAGGGCTGTTTGTAGCTTTATGTCGCATCGGCAATTTGACAGTCACCATCTGGGGAAGTTACATGATGTGGTTGAACCTGATAGGGGCTGTAACAGACACCTCAGACATCACGGTCTGTTCTCAGTACCTCAGCCAAACGGCACTCGCTGTTCTGGCCAGGCTTCTAGAAGAAAAGCACCAGCAATCTGAAGCCAAACAGATCCTTGTTCCCCCTTACTCCTGGTTCTGCTACTAACTGGCTGTGTTCCTTCACTCTGAATCTTGGTCTCTTTATCTGCAAATGCAGATAAAATGTCTTCCCAGGTCTTTTCCAGCTCTGACACTTTATGATTCCACGGTTCCTCTAGTAAGTTCTGCGAAGCTCCAATTCCATGAAGTGAATGACTCCAACTGGTTCAATTTGGGCACTTCCACAAGTTAAGTGTTCTCCTTGGTCGGCGTCTACAGTTTTTCTTGATTAGCACTGGGTTTGTGAATACAAACTCTTCGGCTGTGAAAGATCGAATACACCTTGTTTTCCTTTGCTCCTCCTGGAAATAACGAGAGAAATGATGTATGGCTGTTTATGAATCATTCCCTTCTGGTTAATGTTGCGGAAGATCTTGTGCTCACTGAGCTAGGCTTCCGTGGTTATTTAAAATGCACGGTGCTGTCCATTAGGGCTTTCTGCAATGATGGAAGTGTTCCATATGTGTGCTGTCCAATCCAGTAGTCCCTAGCCACGTGTGGCTATTGAGGACTTGAAATGTGGCTAGTGTGCCCAAAGAACTGACTCTTTATTTTATTTAACTTTAATTAATATACGTTTCCATTTAGATAGCCACACGTGGCTCGGGACTGCTGTACTGCACAGTGCTGATCCAAAGCGTTGCTATGTCATCGCTGCTTTGACGTGTTTCTCACTCATATTTTTTGAAGCATGTACTCTGGTCAGACTGATGAGGTCCAGATCCTTGCTTCCTCCCCTTGCTAGCTGTGTGACTTTGGCCGAGAGACTTAACCTTTCTGAGCCTCATAACAGTAACCACTGCACGTGGAGATGGGGTGGAATGGGATGGGTGAGCCTAGCTCATTCCTGTTCCCACAGTCTTTACTGGGTGAAAGGGCACAGGATGTCACAGCCGGGCACCTAGTAGCTAAGGTTAGCACCCCAGAAGCTCCGTGATTGCTTCTTAATCTTTGTTCCCTGGGGCTATGGTTGAAAGGAAGGTACCAGGCAGGGCTTCTTGACCCAAGGGGCTGGAGTAGCAGCTGTCCTCCCAGGGCGGGGCTGGCAGCTGATGAGCCTGCAGCCCATCACCAGGAACAGTTCAAAGCGTTCGTCCCTTTGAAGCCAGGCTGGCTCCTCAGTCCGGGCTCCAGGGTCTCTGGCTTTGTACCTCTGTGTGTCCCTGGCTTGGGTGAGGATAACAAGGCATTCCAAAGACAAGTAAGGCCGCACTATCGTGGGCACTCGCAAACACAGTATCTCATTTAATCCTCGCAACAACCCTGAGAGGTGGCGTGGCTTTCATTCTGTTTGCCCCCGAGGAGTCCGAAGTTCACTGAGGTTCACTTGCCAAAGTCGCCTGGTACTAACAGGTTGCACTGGGAACGAGCCAGGATCTCCGTGGCTCTGTTTCTGCGCACTTTCCCACCCCGTGATGCGCACGTTAAAATGCAGTGCTCTGTCCCCATCCCAGATTCTGATTTGCACTTTTTGTCAGCATCCTGGTGGATCCTACTTTTTTGATTCAATTTGCAGATTATGTTTTCAGAAACAAGACCCAAATACCCCTCACTCTGAAAAGAACTCCAGAGTGGAGCTGCCTAAAACCGGAAGTTCTCAGCTAGGGGTGACTTTGCCCTCTAGGGGACATTTGGCAATGTCTGGGGACATTTCTGGCTGTCATAACTTAGGGGGAGGTTGCTCCTGGCATCTGGTGGGTAGAGGCCAGGGGCGCTGCTAAACATCCTACGATGCCCAGGACAGTACCCCCTCCCCCCACCAAGGAATTATTCGGCCCCAAGTGTCGCTAGTTCTGAGGTTGGGAAACCTTGCCTTAAAAAGGCAAAGCCGGGGCCTCCATTGCCCCTGGGAAGGGAGCCCACAGCCCGAATGCAAAATGAAAAGAATCACAAATTTCATTCCTGACTTTGTTTCAAGCAGCCCCGGTTCCGGTGATTTACAGAAATTTAAGGCAATGATTCTCAACTTTGTCAGACCCAGTGTGTCTTTTTTATAACAAATATTTTGTAACAGCTCCTTTTCCATCCTGAAATGAAGTTCAAAGATAGTAAACCCTATCTATACAAATAATTTTAAAATATCAATACAATGTTATGATTGTAATATAGCAGGGAAAAATAAAAAGATAACCTATAATAAAATCATACGCATTTTCATTTGTATAAAGCTGCACTAGAAGATAAAGGCATCAGACGCCTGTGCCTATTTGTAGGATCACCAAGGATGCAACAGCTCCACGTGCCAATAGATACAGGCGTGCTCTACTGAAGGCTGGTGGGGTGTGGTTTTCTGGAACAGTAAAGTGCTAAAGTTCCATGGAAAGCAAAACATAATCTTCTGAATTACACAGCAATTTATTTCCAGAAAAATTCCATGTTTATTAAAACTGTGCTAAAAATACTTTTTGTTTATTTGTGAAATGATGTGACGTCTAGCCTCAGACAATCTTGAGCAGTTTTCGCACACGTGGCTATCTAGCAGGACATTCAGAGGTCCCACGGCCCTCAGGAGCATCCTTCGTTGTCTAGGCATTATGAGCGATGAAGGATGCCTAAAATCCCACCTGTGGTTCATTCATGTCTAAGGCAACTCCCCCTCCCTATTGGGGTGATAACCAAAAGCACACAACAAGATATCCTAAATCCCCCCTTAGGGTGTACCATCTCTGCAAAACCACTGACTCAAGGGATTTTAGAGAGCCATTTTGTTTATGAACATTTTTGCCTTATATGCTGATTTTAGTACTTAACCCCATCTCTGATCCCTCCTTTTCCTCCTTCAAGGATAAAACCCCATGTATATGGAAAGTTGAATAGAGTTTGTGCCTTAGAAATTACCAAAATGTACCCTCAGTGCTGATCATTTCTGCCATGAAAGATCTGGATGGTGGACCTTTTCAAGATCCTACTCTGGACACGATCTGCTCACTGAAAGACAAAAGCCAATCCCTCAAGAGGCAAGATGATGGCAGAGAAAGGGCGTTTTATTAAGCAATGAGCTAGCTGATCGGAAGGTGGTGGACAAGTGTCCTAAAGAACCATCTTAAATGGGGCACAGAATCTTGAAGCAGTTACATAGGCCATGGGTTACAGGGGAGGGGGTTAGGAATGTTGACCCTCTGATGTCACAGACTAGGAGTCACCACACCAGATCTTTCAGTTGTCATTGATGATGGCTATCAGCATAGAATCTCTGTCCAAGGGTCATCACATTCCTAAGGAACTCAAAAGAACAAAATTATCACCTTATTGCAGCTGGGAGGTACATACACAAGCAGGGGCCACAAAATCTACAAAGCCTGTATTTCTCCTAGAGGGTACATATCCAGCAAGGTTAATTAATCAGAGGTCATTCAAAGTAACAATATGGCTTCTTTTCTATAATATGACTTCCCTTATGTCAACTTTGTATTGAGCTGGTATCAGGATGTGTGGTCCCTGGAAGTGCTCCTTTTCTCTCCATACACTAGATCTTTCTAATGATTTTGGCACAGAAGAATATTTTTTAACAGACATTTAATGGATGTTTAACAGGCAGAAAACCATGCTGGAAAATGTTACATTGGGAGATGCTACGTAGAACCGATGAGCCCTGCCCCGATGCCAAATTTTAAGTATTTTGAGTGTTTCTCAATTTACTCACAAGGCTAAAATTATGGGGATCTTCCTGTTTGGCTTACTGTGTCCACTCCCATCCCCATTGCTCAATTCTTCAGAGTCTCAAATGGTGGGTTCTACACCCTACCTTCCCAGGTGCCTGGAGTGCGCAGGGATCTCAGCCATAGGCCTGTGACCTGGTTCTCCAGCAACTCTGAAACCCCCATAAGCAGGAGGCTGACAGCTCTTGCAGACAAAGGGGGAGCTGGCTTTCACAGTTGCCATTTTCTCTTCTCTCTTGTACTTTCAGCAACCCATATTTATCAATATTTTTCCATTTTCAGGCACAGAGAATAACATCTGGCTGCTTTGGTACGCCAATAAATGTTTATAACATTTACAGTTGCCAGGATGTAGATACCCCACGTTGTCTGCTATCAAACCATCAACTAGATATCTCTGAATGTGGAGTTAGGGAGAGATGCATAGTAGCACACCGTTACATGGTATTGCCACTATTCAAATATAATAGACATAAATAACATCAAGAAGATAGGTAATAGCAACATTTTGAAATGAGCTTAGATTTACAGAAGAGTTGCAAAGATAGTGCAGAGTTCCCACATACCTTTCACCCAGCCTCCCCTAATGTTAACATCTTCTGTAACCATGGTACATTGATCACAACTAAGAAATTAACATTGGGACCAACACATATCCTTTTTTTTAAAGATTGGCAACTGAGTTAACAACAGTTGCCAATCTTCTTTTTTTTTTTTCTGCTTTTCCTCCCCAAATCCCCCCAGTACATAGTTGCACATCCTAGTTGTGGGTCCTTCTAGCTGTGGCATGTGGGACGCCGCCTCAGTGTGGCCTGACGAGCAGTGCCATGTCCACGCCCAGGATCTGAACCATCAAAACCCTGGGCCTCCAAATCGGAGCATGTGAACCCAACCACTCAGCCACCGGGGCCAGCCCCCAACACATATCCTTTTGTGAGAGGGAAGTGATGTGTTTTACCTAGCACAAAGGCAACTGTGCACATTGCCTCGTCTGTGTAATCTACACCATACTTTGTAATGAAGCATGATGACCCATTGTGCTGAGCTTTATTTCTCTGTGGAAAAAAAGGGTTTGGTTAAAAACCGACTATGCCTGTAGGATTCTGTTACTCTGATGAATTTCATCTGTATTGTGTCTGTCAGGACAAAAAAAAGGTTTAAAAACCTTTGAGAATGGGCAGCCATAGAAGAGTTGTAAGCAGGACAACAATATGAACAGGTTTGAGTTTTTAAAAGATTTTTCTAGCAACGATGGAAAGAATGCATTGGAGTAAAGAGACCAGCTAGAAGAAACAAATATAACAGTCCAGGCAGGACTTAACAAAGGCCGGAATTAAGGTTGATTGTAATGGGGATGGAGAAGTCAAGATAGCTTCCAGAGATGCTAAGGAGATAGATTCTGCAAGACCCGATAATTGATTGTCGGTATAGCTGGACACTGAGAGTTTGTTTTCGGGCTTGAAGGGACTGCTGGAGAGGGGATAGATGTCAAGTTCAGCTTGTGATATGTTGTTTTAAGTGCTGTGGGAGTGGATCAAGTTCGTCCTCAGAAACTTTTTTTTCCACATCTTGGACTATGGGATCACTTTGTTGGGTTGAATTTCATACATTAAACTTCCTTATCTTTCCCTCTCTAATGTAACAGAGAGAAAACAGAACAAAAACAGAGGTCAACAAGCTTCTTTAAAAGCTCGATTTCTCTCCCTCTCTACTCCCATTTACACCGAGAATAAAGAAGAAGAAAGGAGAGGTTGGGAGGGCTTATACCGCTTCCCCCTGCTCTTTCCATAGAGGACAACAAGGCAGAGTTGAGCCGTGTTTTCATCCCTCAGGGAATTCCAAGGTGAACAGCGTCTGGGAAGCGCCTCCATGTTGGCCTGAACGGGCTTGGAACGTTTAGCTGCTCACTTGGTGTGATCTGACACATGACGTAAGAGTCAGCGTCTGGCTTAATCGGCCCCAGCTGTTGGACCCTCTGCTCTGTGTGGGGCTTCAAGCCTCCCCATCTGTTCCTGGGGCCTCCCCACTTATCTCTTCTCTGCTTGAGCCTCCAGCCATGACAGATGGCTTTCTCAGTATTACAGATCATTTTTCTCTGATCAGTGTCTCAGCCCCAATTTGTGTTTAACGCTTTAAACTATCCCTCTCGCTTTCATCACCTTGGCGTTTGTAGAGATAAATTTATACCACATATGCATACATATGTATGTGCATGTATATAGTGACCAGTACACACATACATACATAACTTCATTCTTTTTGACTTTCACGTACAACAACCCACACTCATAAAGAGTATTTCTACAATATTCTTGAACTCAGGTTGGATTTTCTACAATGGCTGTGGGTGAAAAAGTGATAGAGCCTCTGACAAACTGAGGGTCATCTCCAAAACCCTTCCCTATTGATGAGGATTATTTTGGGCTGGTTACTTTTGAAAGCTGCAGACAGGAAGGAAACTCTGAAGGGTGGAATTTGCTTGCCCTTTGATGAGAGATATTTGCATTTGTGAAGGAAGACTCCATCTGTGGGGGTGTCTCCCTCTCTGCACTGGGAGGAAGGGGGGATGACCTCATCTCTAGAAACTCTCAATGGGGAAGGCAAGGACTTAAGTCTGCATAATAATCTTGCTCTTGTTTACTGTACTTGTCTGGTAACCTCATGTAACTGACTCCTCCCACCTGCACTGATATCATTTTAACGACTTTTTTTTCACATATTCTTCCCTTTGTCTTATAAAGAGATAACTCACATACCTATGCCTTAAATTTTGCCCTACCCTCGACCCATGCTTGCAGCTCTTCACTGCCTGCGGGTCCTGTCCCCATGCCTGCAGCTTTTACTGCTCATGGGTCCTGTCCCCATGCCTGCAGCTCTTTACTGCCCATGGGTCCTGTCCCCATGCTATTCCATACTATTCTCTGAATAAAAGAGCACTACTGCCAGACCTTGAGAACCCAAGAAATCTTTCTTTCAACTCCTCGGCTCACCGAGCCTGCATCACCCACCACACTTATAAGTACTTTGAAACCACAAAAGTTAAAATTCACCAGTCCCAACAGTCTATTCTATATCATACTGCTCTGGTCAAGTAGCTTCAGTTTTGGCTCTCAGAACCTGTGTCTCTAATTACGATGCTCAAGTTCAAACCACGTGGGGATTTTCAGGAGTGGTTGAGAAAGACCGTCAGCAGAGAGACTGCATGGCAGCTGTGGCTCTAAGCCAGGGACTGTTCTCACCAGCCAACCAGGGACAGGCTTCTGAACAATGTCTTTTCCCACACCTGCTATCACAGTCATCTTTAAGGGTGAAAGGGCAGAATTTACATAAATACTTCACTCGCTTGAGGGAATATTTCAAAACAATAGCTTTCATTTATTATTTTATGCCTAATTATTGGCATTTTTTTCAATGATGATGGTAGTGTTTAAGACTTGACATCTAAAATAGTCTATTTTATATCCCTTAGCAAGCTTTATGTTTCAAGTAGTTGATAAAATGTTACTTTCACTGCAGTGGTTCTTAACAGGGGTTGATTTTGCTCCCCAGGGGACATCTAGAAGTGTCTGGAGACATTTTGGCTGTCACAACTTGAGGGAGGCAGGGCTACCCGCGTCTAGTAGGTGGAGGCTGGGGGTGCTGCTAAACATCCTACATCACAGACAGGGCCCCTGCCCCCTAAACAGCAAAGAATTGGCGGGCCCCAAATGTCAGTACTGCCAAGGGTGAGAAGCCCTGCTCTACCTGCTCCCACGTGAATTATCCCTCCGCCATGCCTGGAGTGGACCTGACGAGCCCCTGCTCCTTGAAAAGGAGGGCCTAGGAGTGTGAATTCCAGGTGTCAGGCCATCCTTCTTTCCGAGTGTTTTGACCTGGGTGAAGGCTCACCCTAGAAACCAAAAAATTTTACATTTATCTTGGCTACATTCTGGGGGCCAACCAGAATTTAGGGGCTGGCCTCAGGCCACAGGATTGTCTATTCTGCCCAAAGATTTCTATCTAATTTGGGTGGGTGTCTTGGGGCCTGAGGTCTTCCCCTTGTCCTCAGTGCTTTTTTCAAGACTGAGGATTTTCTTATCCTATAGTCTTCTGGTGCAGCTTAATCATATGCTTTTAGTAGCAAACAGAATTGATATGCATAAAACAAATGCAAGATCTTTTAATGTTGATTTCCTTGGTTTAAAAAAAAAACTAGTGGTACCAGCTGGGCTTGGGAGGAATGCATGACCCTGTGAAGGTTTTCACGGGTCTGCCTGCCTTCATTCTCTCCTAAGTCATGAAACTTCTACAAAGCCAGTCTCACCCACAACATTCCATTTTCTTTAATCTGCAGAGCCTATGTTCAAGATTGGGTGGGGGGGGGCGGTTGTTGTAAGCCCTCATTAAAAAAATTATCAGTATATTCTTAAAAACCAAAGAACAATAACCTAAAAACCCATCTCTTGAGATCAGTGTTTCCAGACTGCCGCATTGTAGAGGGTGACATTTCAGTTTTCTTCTCTCATGCCCAAATGTCACGCAGCTCCTAGTGGTAGAATATAGAGAGCAGCTCGCTTTAGGTGGATACGCGATGCTTTGCAAGCAAATGTTCAAAGAAAAGAACCAGGTGATCTTTCTCTTGTTTCTGGTCCACTTTTAGTATAGTTTCTAGTTCTCAGTAAGAAATAGACTGTTAAAAATGCTAATATTTTTAGTGGGGTGATGGTATTATGGTTATGTTTTTTAAAATGATCTTTATTTTTTAGAGATAAAAGCATAACTATTTATGGATAAAACAATATAATGTCTGGTGAGTGCTTCAAAATAGTTCAGGGGAAAGACTATGGATGAAATAAGATTGGCCATGAGTTAATAATTGTTTTAAACTGGTGATGAATACAGGAAGGTGTCTGTATGCTCATGGGAATGGTCCAGTAGAGTTGGAGCAATTGATGACCAAGACTAGAGAAAAAATAGCCTAAGTGAACATTTCAAGGCCATAAGATGACAGGACATGGATTTCAGAGACTAGAGTCTCTCAGGTAATCACTATAAACTCAGTTTAAATCTTGAGCATATTGAAAACATCACCCTCCACCCCAGTCATTTTGCCAGATATGAAAACATTTAGAAAATGAAGAAAGATGTTTCTAAGCCACATTAATTTATATTTTGGCTAGATTTTGCTCTTGATGCATTTCTTAACATATTAGGAACCACATTGGATATATTTTACACCTTTAAATATCAAGGGTTTACTTAAATTTTGTGCCAATTAGCTTTTTCTAAATCTTGACCTTATAAGGCTGATATTTGGGCCAATATGATCAAAGATTTTATAAAATTTTGGTTGATGTCATTTTCTTACTCCCCCTCAAAATAATGAGTTCCATGGAACTTTAGTGGAGCTTAGGTCATGGGTGGGTGAAGCTTTCAAGCTGCTATCACTTTTTCCAAATAGTTTCACCCATTCTTACTCCTAATTAATCCACAGTATTATGTAGCAACCAAATAAATAGTTTCCTAAAGTAAGCATCCTCTCCTTGGCTGTTCCAGAAAACTCTGCTGACTCATTTGTCGTTGGACTTGAAGAATTTTTCAGGCATATGATGCCAAAGGAGCCACACTTTCTTTGAGCTACTCCCCTGCCTCCCTGCCCCTACTAAGCAGGGGAAGCTCACAGGAAGCTTTGCTTTGGGTTTTCAGTATCTGGGCAAGTGAGCCGGTTTAGCATGGCTTGGGAACCACTTGGAAAGAATATATTCTACAAGCTAAAGACTCCCTTGCTGCTTGTTTGTTCCCGGAATTCCTTTAAATGTGTGTCAAATAACCTTTTATGCTCAGATCCTGAGCTCGCAAGGACTGGATTGTGGCTACCTTGGTTGCCCCTTCCTCACTGGGTGTTTCTTTTGGGCAATCTATCTGGATGATCTGACTCACCAGCCAGCAGGGCATGGAGGCTACTCAGCTGGGTGAAAGGATGGTCGGAGATGAGTCCTAGCACCCAACAATAATCCATACAGCAGTGGTAGCAACAACACTAATATTCCAAACTACACGTGCGTACAAACCATCCAAATAATAATCATGAGCTGGAACTCAATTTGCAGGAGAACCCTTCTGATGAAATCTTGCTAAATTGAAATTGGAATGTAAGTGCTTCCAACTGAATTTAATGGAAGTGATATCTTCTTTCTACTTTCATCATTCTAGATATGATGGTTTTGATTGATATGAGGCCAGGTATTTGATATTGAACTTGGCTTAGCTTGTGCTTATATTTTCATACTTGATTACCTAATTTATTCAAATCTACCCTGTGTGGTGTGGCCTACATGTGTGTACAAGTGGTTAGTCATTGAAATCATGCCTACTAGAGTAAATCAAAGTCAGTCTTCAGCTTATTGCCAATGGCATTTCCCTGTTTCCTTGCTGGGAAATTCCACCCTTCAGAAGACATGCCTCTCAAGAGTTCAGTGGTAGAGTTTTACTTTGAGTTCCTGGAGATAGAGGTAGGAAGCCAGTCAATCAACTCTTCTCAACTAATAGGGGGCACATGGAGTAAGCAAAAAGAGCCCAGGCTATAGGGTAGCCCGAGGTCTGATTCGACATCTATTTTCATCTGGCTAAATCACTTCAATTCTCTGGGCCTCAGTTTCCTCATCTGTAAAATGAGGGTTTAGAATGCTTAGTCCTTAAGTTACTTTGAGTTCTTGCATTCTAACGGTGTATTTACTAGGAATTTAACGGAATATTTACTAGGTATAGTCCCTATAGGAAATGCAAGAATTTCTAAGACATAACACCCACCTTCATACTGTTTCAAATCTCATTGGAAAAAAAATATTTTAACTAAAGAAAATAGCTATTGTATGCCACATCATGTGCTGGTGACAGGTGGATTACAAGTGCTCTGTCCTCAAACCTGAAGGGGCCTCTATTTTGCCAGTGTTTGGTGGGAAATGTGTACAGAGGAATATGGTGAGGACTTACCTCAAGTGGTGATTCTAACTGAAATTGATTCCTTACCAGTGCTGGGGTTGGAAGACAAACACAAGAGTAAGGGGCTTCACAGTTTTCGAGCTCCCAAAGGAAGTATTACTATATATGGCTAGCAATGCAATGTGGTCCAAACCCCAAGGGGACTTATAGACTGGGAGGGATGTTGGTTAAGTTGAGTTTCATCGGTCAGGAAAGGCTTCCCAAAGAGGGAACAATTGAGATGGGCCTGGACTTTTGGAAGGAAGCCATTTCAATAAAAATCAATATGATACCAATTTAAATTAATGTTTCTCATACATGGCTGTGTGGAGCTTAGCAATTGACAGTTTTAAAAAAAATATGATTCTGGTGTTCAGCCAGATTTAAGAGCCAATGCATTATTAGTCATATCTCCATGGAAGCACTGTGTTCAAATTGGGAACTTTTAGTTCAAAGGAGCAATGTAGAACATGGAGAGAGTCCAGAGAAAAGCAATCAAAGCCATTAAAAATTAGGATGGTGGACTTCTAGAAAAAATGGTAAATGAAGTGAAGAAAAAGTTGAGGGAAAAATTAGACTTTAAAGATGAAAATTGCTATGATATGGGTGGTAGCTGACAGTTGTTCTCTGGGTGTATCCAGAATGATAAAGGTGGGAGCAAGCAAAAATGGGAGCAGCTGAGATTTAAAACAGATGTGCAGGTAAAGTCCTGACAAGATCGGTGAGATGCTGAGAAGTTAACAGTGGAGATTATGGTATTTGGTAGGTTTTTTAAAGGTGTAATTTACATTGATTTCAAAAAATGGGAGATAGACAAGGCAAAATATTATTGTTTCATATATATTCAGATTACTCAGGGCTGACCCTTTATCTACACCTCCCAAGGAACCACAAGCAAGGATAGACTGGCGGGATTTAGATTCACATGACTTGGGGCCCTAGCCTAAGCCTGGTGATTGTTGACACTTTGCAAGTACTTGGAGGATGGAGAATACAGAGAGGGAGGTCTTTTCTGCCCCTGTGAATGTTGGAGGAGAGAATAAATTACACCGAGTTGTAAAAAATTCTCAGACTCTCTAGCAGTTGGTATGATGGAGGTCCATTGCCGTGGCTCCACAAAGTGGAGATTGAGCCTGGAATTAGATCATAGACTGTTAGATCTGGAAGGGAGCTGGTCTAGTGCTTCCCCAAGTGTGTTTGAGAAAAAAATCAGAGTGGGGATGTTATGAGTTTTCCACTAAAAAACAAAGGAATTCTGTAGTTATATAGGTTCATAGAAATGCTGAGTTCAAAAGTTAAACAGATTTGCTTATTGTGGGGATTCCCAGAAGCTTGATTCTTCTAGAAGGACACACTAACAAGCAGATGCAGTGGTATATCTTGTCAGATCACTTCTCCAGGGAATACACTTTGAGACAAAAGGAATGATCAGACCAACTCCCACCTCTATCTGTTAGCAGTGGCATCCTGAAGTTCAGAGAAGTAAAGAGAGTTCATGACATCATATAGACAGTAAGAGGTTGGGGCCTAGAAACAACTCTGCCAACTTTTTGAAGAGTGCCCTTTTCAGGACCCCACTGTGTTTACATCTATACACTCATGTTAGCCAAATAGTTACCATGTCCATTACCATATCCAGTCCACAGTTGGGACAAACCAATTTACATGGTTGGTATACATCCAGTGGAGCAATGCTAATAACCAAAGGGATCAATTACTAAGCTCACACTGCCATGAGGACATAAGGCGATATGGCTCAATGAGAAAGTTGTGCGTGGAACTGATCGTATAACCGTTATACTTGTAGATAGTCTTAGGTCAACATTTTAACATGCTCTATATTATATTGCAACACAAAGTTCTGTATGAATGTCTTAATTTTTTATAGAGACTTCCTTTAGGAATGCTATTCTAGAATTATAACATATGGTTTGTATGTAGATACAAATTTGCCTCAAGCATGGGATAGAGAGTAGAAAAGATAATGCATAGCAGATGGGTGTTGGGCGTCAAGTAAAGTGCTTGATGATGCCACCAATTAGGTTGTTTCTGATAAAGTCATTATTTTATATATATATATCTGTGCCACTTACCCCTAAAGAATAGTACCAGCCATAGACCATTATTTAAGCATAACTTCCCTACCGTAATCTGCATTTTTGATCATTTTACACAAAATGGAATTAATTTAATTTTGGACAAGAGATACAAAGAGGAAAAAGAATGAGAACCAAATAATTGCTGTTTTTTAAAAAAAATATTCAAGAGTTTTTAGAGTCTTTGTTTTATAGTTTTTCCAAGCCTGTTATATTTGTGCCTGTTGGAAGAAGCTGACTCCTGCTATCTGTAGCTCGGGTTGCAGAGGCAGCATATTCTGCGGGCATATTTTAGCTGTCTTTATGCTGAGATGAATAGGCTATTTGAAGTGAAGGGAGAACTGGTAGTTCCTGTTGGAATAAAAGGATTATAAATCTGTTCACGCCAAACTGTGAACACAGTTAGACAATGCACTGAAGGCAATTTTTATTTGGTAATTACTGTCTTTGTTCAGAAGCTTTGCCAATGCTAACTGATTGAAAAGCTCCCAGAACAGAATGGTGAAAGGATACAGCTCCCTCATTAGCCTAAACTGCATTTGAATTATTGCTGCCTTTTGTGACATTTTGGTTTTCTTTTTAAACAAAGAGTTAATGTGCTTTTTAATTTGTGTATTTAAATTTAAGGGGGACAGAAAGGATCGTTATCTCCCATCTTCCTAACCTTGACTCAAGGGGGCCTTCAAAATGAGACCAATAGAATTTTCTATTTGAGAGCTTTGCATTTATGGCTGCTTCATGGAAGGGCAAGAGTCAGCAAGTAAGCCAAATGGCTAGAGAATCTCCTGCAGACTGGAGAAATGAACGAACACGTTAAAATATCTCCCCACTGAAAGCAAGTACATATAATGCCAAGATTAGCAAATACTCTTTCTTTGGGGAATCTTGAATCTCTATTATCATATTCTCATCAACATTGACATATTTGGCCCTTGCAAGCAACTACCTTGGTCCTTCAGGATGTTAATTCTAAAGTGAGAGAGAAAGAGAGAGAGAGAGAGAATAGGAATTAGTACTCTGGTCACTTGAAACTTCCATGCAAGGTTGGAGGTAAAATAAAGTCTTTTCTGTCTTGTTTGAAGTTCTATTCATTCAATTCAAAGAACATTTATGAAACATTTTGCATGTGCCCTGTGGGGGAACAGAATTGGCCACTCTAAAATGTGTCTCTTTGGCTTATTTTTAAAGGCAAAAGTCTCTGAAAGAAACTTGGACCTTCCCCCAACTGCCTAAAAAAGAATTTAAGATAGAAGGCATGTTCCAGGAAGGAACTGATACCATAAGATAACTGTAGTATAATATAAACTAGGTGTGATAGACAGGGAGGAACATAACATGGGCTTTTTAATCAAATTGCTCTCCATCTCTCACTGTCTTCGCAAGGTGGTCAGAATTTGTTTACCAAACATTTGCTTTTCCACCTCCATGTAAATTGTCTTACTCCCCTTTGAAGTCCTAAACCACTACCTCCAACCTCCTCCTTTGTCCTTAGCTGAAGATGGTATTTAAGGTAGTGGATTCAACTGTTTTGGTGAGTTACTCAGTTTTCCTGGGTTTCTCCCCTGTATGCATGTCATTAAACTTTGATTTTCTCCTGTTATTCTATCTCATGTCAATTTAATTCTTAGACCATCCAGAAGGTCCCAGAGGGTAGAAGAATAGTTTTTCCTTCCATACAGCCCAAAGTCACTTCTGGATTGCCTTTCTAATGTTGCTAATGAACTAATCATGCTACACGCTGCTTATTATGTGGTTCTTGATGGACTGGTAATATTGGAAGATGAAGATATTAAGTGAAAATACATTCAGTTCAACTACTGTTAATTGATATGTACTTTATGGCAGTTATTAGAGGTAGAAGATGAATAAGTCATAGCTCCTCTGTTAAGGAGATTGGTAATTAAATAATATCAGTGGTGCTTGGGGACCAAATATTTATTATCCAAATACTGACAGATTGGATAAGGAAGCAAAAGTCAACATAACATTAAAAAATTAAAATAAGGAATTGACCATTTAATAAAGTTTGTCCCAACCAAGCATCCCTCTTTATTTGACACTGAGTCATATCTCTGCTGATTGTGTCAGTGTCTTCGCTAGTCAGACGAAGATTAGGAGATGAAGATCTTAAATGAAAAGCACTAAATTCTGCTAACATTAATCAGTGCCTACTTTATGGCAATCATTGGTAGTGGAAGATAAATGAGTGACATCCTCTCCATTAAAGAGTTCTTAATCTAGTGAAGGAGCCTGGTAAGTAACTGTGTCATCAAACATGGATGTTGTAAAGTCTAATGATGCAATGCAAATAGTTTTTAAACTGAAATCACAAAGCTTGCTAACATGAAAGCATTCACAAAGCTGATGTTACCAAAGCAGGTTCCTTTGCCCCCTGCACAATTACGTCAATCAAAAAATGATGAGTGTGCTGCAGTGAAAAGGTTTATTCACAAGGCAGCCAAATGAGGAGACAGGAGATCAAATCTCAAATCCACTTCTCTGGAAATGGGGATTAGGGCTATTTATGGGACAAGGGGGCAGGGTAGTCTGAGGTTTGGGAATAGATGATTGGATGTAATGAGAAGTGAGGTAATTGATGATCTGCACAAGTGTGGTCAAGCTTCATGGCTCTTCATAGGAGTGTGTTCAAAAAATGGCAGCATTATCATGATCTGAGTGTGGAGTTTTCAGCTGCTTGATGTCAAAGGGTCACCTATTGGTCATCTGCACAGGCCCAGTTGATGAGTCAGTGGTCTTAACCAGGCTGAAGTGGACAAGGAGTCAACTCTCAGTTTCTGAAAAACTCAAGCATCTGTTACCATGGTGACCCAAGCACCAGAGATGTTATCTATAGGGTGAGTTTTAGTAATGCGTTATCTAACTACTTTTGCAAAGAGACAACTAACTGAGTATAGTTAAAGCAAGTTGGCCCCCCCCCCTTTTCATTGATGATGCAGGAGAATGGCTCAAACCATTGGCAAAGCCAAAATAAGAATCTGGCAGAGTTAATATTGGAAGAAGAGAAAATTAACAAGGATGCTATGGAATACTCTGGGTGTATGCAAATACACTGTCCAAGATGAGAGTCATTCAGAGTGGGTATTTTGTGTCTGCTTCTCACCCAACAGCAGCAATTCCATCTTAATCTCCAAATGAGGGGTAACAGAATATGCCACCCCAAATTATGCCTCTTTGGCATAAGAATTATTTAGAGCTGATTATTTTTGAGAAAAAGCAGGCATAGCAGAAGCTCTAAAAACAGTAGAATTTACTCTGCTCTAAGGGAAATTTACATTTATAAAGGAAATCTCCATTTGTAAGGGCCTAGCTCTTTGTATCAGGAAGAGAAACTCTTTATCAATGGAGAGGCAACCTTAACCTTGTTTACTGTTTTTTTCCTGGTAACCTCCCACAACTGGCTTCCCCTACTCCCAACATCTTTCTTTTGTCTTTAGCTGGGGATGGTATTTAAAATGGTGGATTGGGCCATTTTGGGGAGTCACTCAGTTTTACTGAGTATCCCCCATGTATACATGAGGTATACATGTTATTAAACTTCTGTTTTTCTCTTGTTAATCTGTCTTCTATTACAGGAGGGTCTCAGCCAAGAACCTCGAAGGGTAGAGGGAAAATTATTTTGCCCCCACTACAATGTCAGAACATGGGATTTGAAGAAAGATTTGATCATCAAGGGCTTTAAAGAGGTCTTTGGGAGGAAATTGATGAAACCTTCAAATGTTTTTGTAAAGATGATCTTTATGACTGTGCCTGAAAGTCAATTGTGAATAGAGGGCCACACAAAATTATCATGCAGTCTTTCCAGAACAATTATGCCAAAAGAGAAATTAATATGTGTTATTGTTCTTCATTTAAAAGATATATGGCAGGGGCTGGTCCAGTGGAGAAGCAGTTAAGTTTGCACGTTCTGCTTCTGCAGCCTGGGGTTCGCCAGTTGGGATCCTGGGTGTAGACCTACGCACAGCTTGTCAAGCCATGCTGTGGCGGGTGTCCCACATAAAATAGAGGAAGATGGGCATGGATGTTACCTCAGGGCCAGACTTCCTCAGCAAAAAGAGGAGGATTGGCAGGGGATTTTTGCTCAGGGTTAATCTTCCTCCAAAAAAAAAAAAAAATATGGCAATTATATCCTGAATCTTTAATATACGAAAGTGTATAAAATTATTTCCTACTTTTAAAAACAAATTCGTTTTCTTTTCAGAATAAAATCCTGTAAAATCTTTTCTTCAATGCTTACTATGACATATGGTTCCTATTTTAGGTGGGTTCATTCTAAATGGCCTTTTTCAGATACGAATTATCCTTCAATAATGAAGGCTTCCAGTATTATGAAACAATATGATAACATGTATAGAGAGATAAGTAAGCACAGACAGAAATGGGAAAATAGTTGAAAGTGAAGGATTCTACTTTTGAAATATGCATGCACATGTTTCCTGTTGATAGTTTACTGCAATAGACTTTTGAGTTGGATGCTCTCAGGGTTCAACCTGTAGGATTATGATAATCATGATGACTGGTGTCTGAACTGGAAACAAACATCCAGCTCATGTTGGCTGTCCTAGATGCTGGAAGCCCAGATTTGCTTCCCGCCTCTGACCTCTGATTTGATCCCTTGCTCAAACGCTCACAGTTCCATGATTCACCTTGGTCCTAGGTCACCTCCACATTCACCAAATCATTCAGGGTCTTGAGGAATGTAGGCTCCTAAGCCACTCCTCTCTTGTTGGAAGAATTGACAAACCAGGGGAAGAGGGGAGTGTTTGCTGATAATTCTAGAAAGCCTTCTCCAGGGGCAAGCATTTGTATTCATTCCAGTTCTGTCACCCAGAGAAGTCTCTAACACATGTTCCATATCTAACGCTTTGTTTATTTTTAAGTTGTGCTTGCTTATAGGAACCAAGGCAAAACATTGCCAAATGGCTAAACTGCTGAACTAGTCCAAACCAGAAAGGTCCAAGATGGCGATGGGCTGCCATGCCAAAACGAAACATGTGCAAAAGGTGCCATGTGCAAGAAGGGAAGATCTGTGCATGCCCCACATGCCCCTCACCCTGAGCAAATGACGTGGACACTCGTCCCCCTTCACATCCCGTGAGAACCCTGCTCACCTTCCCTTTGGGGGGAAGGTGTTTTAGAGCAGGAGCTCTGCCTCCTCCATTCATTGATCAATGAATAATGTTTCTGCTCTACTTTTCTGAACCTGGTCTTGTTCTATTGGTGAGAGTGGCTCTGGGCCAAAAGATCCACTTGTGGGTCACCGGTCCTTTAGGTCTGGGTAACAGTTCCTTTCCTCTACCTATTAAAAGCCTTGATTCTGGGTGATGGAAATCTGCGATCTGAAAGGGGATTATCCATTGCTGTTACTTTGGTGATAATGTTAGCTTGGACAAGCACTTAAAGTGCTGGTGTTCGATTCCTCACAATGAAGAGGAGATGTATGAATATTGTGGTCTTGGACTCCAGTGACCAGGAGCAGAGCAGATGCTCCTTTACACATGTCCTATTGGAGCTACTAGAGCTCAGAGTTGGGAAAACTGACCCAGTAACATCACATTGCTTTTCTGTAAGTTTTTAGATCCCCATCTTGTTCCTTTTTTACTTTCTTGCTGTTAACTGTTGTAGGGGACCAGAATTTCCCAATCCAAAATGGGTCTTTTTGGCTTATTTTTAAGAACAAAAGACTCAGGAAGAAACTTTGACCTTCTCCCTAACTGCCTAAAAGGATTAAAGATAGAAGGCCTGTTCCAGCAGGGAGCTATTGCCATAGATTACTATAGTATAATACGAACAAGGTGTGGTAGACAGGGAAGAACCTAGGAAGGCCCATTTGATCAAAGTCCTCTCCATGTCCCACTGTTTTCACAAGGCATAGCAAACATTTGCTCTTCCATCTCCATGTAAACTGCCATCCTCCCCTTTGAAACCCCAAATCACTACCCCCAACAGCCTCCTTTGTCCTTAGCTGAAGATGGTATTTAAGGTGGTGTCTTCAGCCATTTTGGCAAATTACTGTTTTCATGGGTTTCTCCCATGTATACATGTTATTAAACTTTGATTTTCTCCTGTTGTTCTGTCTCATGTCAATTTAATTCTTAGACCAGCCAGAAGAACCTAGAGGAATAGTTCTTCCTCCCCTACACTCTCTACATGTTCTATTCCAATGGCTATGATGCTGTTGAAGATTGGTGCTTTAAAGGCACATTCATCTTGGAGCCCAAATACTTCTGGCTTCCATTGAGTCTAATCATAGTACAAAGTGACATTGCAAAAAGACCAAATTAACATCTCAACAAGTCTGGAAAATGTATATAACTTTACAGAAGTCTCTTAAACTAAGGGGAATATGATTCATAGCACAAAGAAAAATTTCTAAAAATCACCAGAATCATCCACCTCTGCAGCATCACTTGTCACAGGGTGACAGCTCTCCAGCCCTACTCCCCTCCACCGCTCCTCCCTGCAGAAGCCTATAAACTCTCACCTGAAGCTCCCTGGCTCTTTTCTGCCCCATAGCCTTTTCGTTTCAGGATTGTTTCTTCCTAAGGACAGCTCCCCACTTTCTCCAACATCAATCCACCCAGCCTTTCCTTCCTCCTGAGTTCCGTCTCACTGCTCCAGGCGGGGGGAACAGGAAGGCTGTGAAGGCTCATTTACCTTCATAGTACCCAAGTATTTATGTAATCTGAATATTTTGTCCCTGTCAAAATCCTTTAAGGGAATTCTGCCAGTGCCTTGAGCAAAAGTCCTTCTAAAATTATTTTTCACATGACACTGAAAGTTTACCTTAAGTTTCTCTCCAAAGCAGCCTTCGAAATGTTTTATGTAAAGGCCCAGATAGTAAATATGTTTGCCATTGCAGGTTATAAGGTCTTAGTCATGCCTAATCAACTCTCATTGTAGCAGGAAAGCAGCCATCAGCAATATGTTAAGAAATGGTGGCTATGTTCCAATAAAACTTTATTTGCAAAAACAGACTGGTGTGCCCTGCTCTAAAACAGTGCTTCTCAACTGTGGCTGTGCATCAGTATCACCTGGGCAGCTTTTTAAATTCCTGGTGCCCAGGCCACATCCTAGGCCAATTAAATTAGGATCTCTAGGGGTGGGACCCTTGCATCAATATTTTAAAATTCCTCAGGTGAGTCCAGTGTGCGGCCAAGGTTGCAAATGCCCACTCTAAAACCTCTCAGGAGCAAGCCAGCTGGAAACTGATCAGTCCTGTATCCCAACCTGCAGCATCACAACTCATCTGGTCCTGAGTAGGTTGCAGGTGGGCATAGATATGGACCCGCCATCCCACCCCCTCACACATACACCTCAGGGTGATCAAGTGGGGTCTCCTGTGAGCAGCCCGATCACTTTACCCCAGTGTGTATTCATTCCAATTCCTTTCCTCCACCTTTTAAATGCCTTGATTCCAGGTGCCAAAAATCTGAGATCCTAAATATGTGGTCATTTTCGACGTGTGCTTGGACATGAAGGATTGGGAAGCAACGGCAGAAAATAAGCAGCCACAAATGCAAACACTATGTGAAAGTTATTGTAATTCCTTGAAGTTTTTTTTTTGATAAGGCTAAATTTAGTCACTCCCTTCTAAACTGAGAAATATCAATGCGTTCAACTGACACTTTCTCTTGGTCCTACATACTACATTTAAACTGTGATTTTAACAGGATTGTCTGTCTCTAGTGAGATTAAAAGGAAGTTTGTATTCTCTGCAGGTAAATCAGAAACTTATTCCTGAGTCCACAGCTGTGCTTCTTTTCGAGTCTTCCAGAGCACGTGTGAATTTGCCAGTATAGGACTGGATTAGACTAATACTTCCCTATTTTAATTAGAACCCAGGTTCAAGCAGATGAAAATGCTGTTTTAAGTCGTTCTAAAGTTCAATTGTCCATCATAATTTTACTTGCAGTACAACACTTTCTAGAGACAAACTCTCCCTGGTTGGGACTCCATTGTACCTAATTTACTGCTTTCCTGCTGTCATATACGAAAGCCTTGCAGCTGGCCGTCAGTCAGGAGACAAATGAGCTGCTTTTCCCTTCCTTGGCAAGCCTTGACCTGTCATGTACTTTCAAGAGTCTTCCAAACATTGACCTAACAAGAATGCACTTCACTCAGATTTCAGAGCTAGCAATAACACTTTGTCCCGTACTGAGCTAGGATTATGAGGATGTAGGAGACACTAAACCCCTGTGCATGTCCCTTTCTCCCTCCTCTTGGTTCGTGGAGCACATGTTGGCTCATGGACTTTGAGTTGAGTCCCTGAAAAGCCAGCTCATTGCCTCATGTAAGGCTAGTGAGTAGCTCAGCCTCCCTAGACCCTCTGGGTCAATTCCAGAAAGGTTCTATGAGTTTATTGACATAGGCTCAAGGGCAGCTGAGGATCCTTGGAGAAAAGAGAGCAAGTAGGAGGTCTTTCTGACATCTCAAAAGACTCTTCGGAGAATTTCTCATGAGGGCAGGTACTCAAGGTGGTCCTCTCCAAATTTTCAGTTCTTTCCATGGCAGCTTAGGAGAAAATAAGAACAGTGACCTATTTGGAGGGTTGTCAGGGCCTGAGAGCTGTGTTGGCAAAGAATTCATATTATCTTGAGAAAATATTATTGGTGCACATAAAAAATTGGGGAGGGGATCTGACGGAGACTGGGGAGGAAGATAAAGTCCCCTCACTTGTTAGCATCCCCCCGACGACTGCGCTTGGCATTGCTATTGAGTCCTGTAGATTCCCAACCTGAGTGATCTTGTGCAGGCCGAGAATCCGGCTGGGCATTTTAGTGGCTAGCTCTTACTGGAGTGAAGAATTGAATAGTAACCAGAGTAGGAAAAAAGTATGCTACAGAGGCTAACAGGGTCCACTAGTATCAGACTTTTCTGGAAGACCCGTTTTCTCTTCTTCACTTAGTCAAGGCCCATCTTTCCAAGTAACTTCTGTTTTCACTATAAAGCATTCCACAACTGCCCAGGCCTCAGTAATTGGCCCTCTTCAGACTTTCAAATTTATTCCTGAAATGAAAACAGCTATTCTACCTAGAGAAGAAGTGAAGACTCTGGCCCGTGTAGCCTCTCTTTTCTCCTGGGCTAATCCCTGAGACACTTTCATGATGTCCCCAAGGCTCCAAAAAAAAAAAAAGGCAAATTTGAAAATCATTAGCCTCTACCATTTTTCTGACATGTAACATAAGGTACCTTGTGTTGTATTTTATCCATTGATTTTCAATATTACAGAAGTAATATATATTCATCATAAAAATTTGGAAGATACAGGTAAACAAGAAGAAAAAAATAAAAATTACTGTAATGCCTAAACTCTGAGATGAACACTAGTAACATTTTGGACTTTGTCATTTTGATCATTAATTTATGAATTTGTATGGGTATCTAGGCTCATATTGTGCATATAACCTTTTTTTAACCTAAAAATTTAATGCGAGTAATCTTCATGTCATTAATTTATTTTTATCTCAGGTTATTTTTTCATCTTTAATAGCTTTATTGAGGTATAATGGACATACAATAAACCACATATATTTGAAGGGGACATTCTGGTAGGTTTTAACATTTGTATACACCCATGAAACCATCACTGCAATCAAGATAATGAACATACCCCTCACCCCCAGAAGTTTCCTTGTATCTCTTTGTAATCCCACTTTCCTCCCTTTCTGTACCCTCTCCCTGCCCCCAGGCAATCACTGGTCTGTTTTCTGTCACCATAGATTAGTTTGCATTTTCTATAAATAAGATCACACACTATGTACTCTTTTTGTCTGGGTTCTTTCACTCAGCAGACTTATTTTGAGGTACATGTTGTTGTGTGTATCAATAGTTCAATTCTTTTTATCGCTTTTATTGCTGAATAATATTCCATTGTATGGATATACCACAATTTGTTTATTCACTAGTATGGTAATGGACATATGAATTGTTTCCAGCTTGGGCTATAACAAACAGATCTGCTATAAGCATTCGTGTATAAGTCTTTGTATGGTCCTATGCTTGCTTCCTTGGGTCCAAGGTAATTTTAATGGCTGCATAATATTCCATTGTATGAATGTAGCATGTGTAATTTAATCTCTATTTTTGACGTTTAGATTGACTCTTGATTTGAGTTCTCTGAAAGCAGGGTCTGAGGCAAGGATTTGGGTGCAGGTAACTTATTTGAGAGGTGATCCAAGAAAGCAGAAGAGGAGGGGTGGGGAGAGTGAGTCAGGGAAAGGAGCAAAGCCAAATAGGTGTGTTAGTTAGCTGTTGGTCACCGTGGGCAGCTGGAGCTCAATCCCATGGGCTCGCTCTCAGAAATCATGTAGAATAGT
The DNA here is from genome assembly GCF_041296265.1 of Equus caballus. Classification (NCBI taxonomy): domain Eukaryota; kingdom Metazoa; phylum Chordata; class Mammalia; order Perissodactyla; family Equidae; genus Equus; species Equus caballus. The sequence goes on along the minus strand of NC_091715.1, from coordinate 9,732,238 downwards.
ACTTGAAGTGTTCTCACTGGGGGAAGGAGAAGTTGGGACATCATTCCCCATCTCTTTTTCCCATTGGTGGAGGGTAGTCCCCTGGGGGCATTAACTATCCCTCAGTTCTCTATGTCTGGAAGAATGGCATCCAAAAAAGTCCTGAAGCAGAAAAGCCTTGAGCCACCAAGGTGAGACTGGGGTGGGAGGTTGGGACTGTGCATGGAACTGTCCACCACAGGTGTGCTAAGAGCAGGGGGGCTGATGGGGGTGGCACGGAGCATCCACATGTCTGCTTCAGGGGTTTCCTGTCTTGCTGTTATATAGGATCAAACATCTTTGCACTTATTCTTGATCATTTCCTTGAACTAAGTTCATAGACACGGAGTTGCTAGATCAAAGGGGATGTGCATTTGAAGGGTTTTAATCCTGGTCACCACATTACTCCCTGGAGAGCCTCAGTTTACCCTCTCACAGGTTGTATATGAGGGTACCTCTTTCTCTGCTCCTTTGCCATTTTCATGAACATTTTCATTAAACAAACAAGCAGAAACTTGTTAAAATGTCAGAATGGTTTAGCACTTTATGTCCAACTTAATTACAAGCCCTATAAATCAAGAGACCACACCTTATTCATCAGACACAGGGTTCAGAAATGAGCACATTTAAAACACAGAGATTTGTCCCTGGTGATGGGACTTCACGTCTCCAAAAAGTAGCTTGAGGACATACTGTGTGACACTCTAGCTCCTGAGTCATTTTTCCCAGTCAAGCCCTTCCAATATGGCTTCCAGATTTGTCAGGTGACTGCCATTTTGCTGTTTACCAGCACTGGGTCTTGGGCAGTGTCTTCCTCAGCCTTTGCCATGCTGGCTTGATGCTGGGTCCATGCTTGTCCCTGCACCTGACCTCTGTCCTCTGTGTCTCTGACATAATTCCTGTGTCTTACCCGACAGCTCGTCTTGATTGAAGCCTACCATGTAGTCAGGACATATGGGACTTTTTGACCCTTGATAATCCCTGAACTCAGGCAAGCAGCCTGCCTATAGACCATTATGTCTGGTGTGGCTTGAGGCTGCCTCAAGACCCTAAATCTTAATTAATTAAGACATGTGGAAAGTTATTTTTTCAGTAGAAAGAGAGGAACATTTGCTGGCATTTCATTCTGGGCACAAAGCATGATTGCATATCCTAGGCTGTGACCCAATTGTGTCTCAGAGCTTCTGGGCTGTTCTCTGTCTTGGCTTTCACCTGTTGGCCTGGCACTCCCTGGGGCCGGGACACTTGTCTCTCCCCTTCCCTGACAGCTGTGCTCCAGCAGGCGGTGTCAGCTAGCCTCATCACCCAGCTGTCCACACTGACATTTGAGCACTTGGAGCCCTTCATTTGCTTCCATGTACACATTTTGCCCTCGGTCAGCTCGCCACCCAGCAGTTGTTCACAAATCTGTGAGCAGCTGTTCCTCTCACATACATGCTCACTTCCCAGAGCTGACCACAATCATCTGTGCTTCAACACCCCAGACGGCTGTGTATCAGGACTTCATTTGGCCTGCTATTTGGCATCAGAGAAAAAAGGTGAAGTGGCCAGTGGAGATAATTCATTGATAGAAGCTAGAAACAGGGCCAAATCTGGAAGCTTCTGAAGAGGCTGGACAGTATTGTTGTTTGAGAGAACCAACAGTACTGATATCAGAGATTGACTTCACAGGGATCCCAAACATTTCCTTTTCCAAATAATCTCTGCTTAATGAACAGCAATTTTATGTTTTCAAATTATGCTTTTTTTCGGACCATCATACAGAATATGATGGCAGATCAACAGCCTACAGACCAAGAGAAACTGAAATTGTCCATAAGGGCATGTCCAGTAAATATGGCACTGCTGTAACGAAAGAATATGAAAGAAGAGGTAAAGAGAAAGAGAAAGAAAATTGTCTTCTCTCAAAAACTGTTTTCCCCAATAAAAGAGTCCAGAGAAAAGACCATTTTACAAAACCCTACAGCCGTTCATTCAACCAGCACCACCCAGTGAGAAACCAGAATGGAGCCTACAGAGAAGGCAGGTTCCTTACAGTCTAAATACCTAGAATTATTAAATGAATTATAACAAAATACTTCTAAAATAATATAGGAACTAAAAAACATTAATGTGAAATCCCCAGATACCAGAAAGAAAGAAGACTCTCCAAACCAACAACAACAAAAAAAACACAAACAAAATAAGTAGCAAGAAGAAACCCAAATGACCAATGAAGATATGAACATCATTAGTAATCAGGGAAATTCACGTGGAAAAAACAATGAGAGTGTTTATAACCAAGAGATTAGTGGACATTTAAGTCTTTAACAAGATGAACTAAGGGCAAGGACTTAGAAAAGAAAATGGAAACTCCCATTGACTGCTCGTGGGAGCAGTGGTTCCCAAGCTATTCGTGGGGAAGAATCAGGTTCTTGTGTTCTTTGTCCTGATATTACTGATCGCACCCCACATCCAACCCTAAATACAGCACATACTGTTTCCCAATATAATATTTAAAAAATTGTAACTTGCTTTTACACTTATCCCTCACATGTCTCTTAAGAAACTTTTCCTAAAATATATTATTTTCACAGTGAAAAGCTTTGGATATCACTTAATCCATATTCTCCAAATGGACTCTTTCCATAATTCGTTTTAGCATTATTATTATTTAAAAATAATTAGTTTTTTTAGTCCAGTACTTTTATAAATATAAAATCACATGTTTGGATATCATGGAAATATCAAATTATGATAAACATTTCTAAACACTCTCAAGTTCTGTATTTATTGCGTCATGGACCAGTAAGAGTTCATGGACCAGACTCTAAATTCCTAGACAAAGGACTAGTTGAAAGCACCTCTTAAAATTAAGTGAAATTAAAAAATACATGCTTACCTTATACTTCAACAACCAATTTCTAGAAATCTATCCTAAATATATGTTGGTTCAAGTGGCAAGGAAACAAGCTGGACATATACATTAACAGGGGAAAGGATGATTATAGAATGGCTATATGTTGGAGTATTACATAGCTGTTGAAAAAATAAACAATATGTATATTTGGCTCACATTATTCAAACATGCTCATATGTTTGAAAAGCATAGAACACAAGCATAGAAATACATGTATTTATACGTATGTGCGTGCATAGACCACACTCCCCAAATGGGTAGTGGTGCTTACCTCTGGTGATAGGATCAATGTGAAACTTGGATCTCACATATTTTATTTTATAACAAGCCAATATTTCTGTTTAGAATCTTTCTCAGTCTGTTGTGTGGAACCCACCTGACACAACTGCTGCAATTTCCATTTATTCCTGAGTATGTCATCCACGAAGACAGTAGCATGTGAGGAAAACCCAGTGTCTGCTGAAGGCTGGAGTAGAAAGTCCAGGCTTCTGGGAGAGCAGAAGTGTCTAGACACAGGGCCACATCCAGAGAGAAGCAGCCCCAGTCTGTTAGGGCTCCCCGGAGTCCAGCATAAGACAGATCCTTTCTGGCCCTGACCAAGTTCCCTGCTCGGTGCCAGGGGGCTGTGGAGACCAGACCCGGAGTAACAGGCTTTTTTCCCAGGATGGACTGTCTTCACAAGGAACTTACCAGCTGCCCAGAGAATCCAGACAAAACACGAATGATGTCATTTAATCAGCACCACACATCACTGGACAAAAAGCCAAAATAGGAGGCAGGATCCCATTTAAGCCAGAAAGAAAACAAGGATTTCTACACCATTGTATTAGTTAATGCAATTCTAGAACAGATAGAGGAACACTGTTACTGCAAATGGGAAAGCAAAAAGTATCATTTGGAGATGATATAATTGCCTATCAAGAAACCCCAACATAATTAAAAAGTGGTTATCTTTATGGAAGTTTATTAAAATGTCTGGTTAAAGATAAGTGTCCAAAAGTAACTAGCTTTCCTGCCCTCTCCGAAGTAACTACCAAAAGGCAGATGAGGTGCTGCGGGAACAACCCTCCACCTTAAAATCTCCAGCTGTAACCTGAATTTCAAAATGAATCTATATGAGGAAAGTTATAAAATTTACTGGGAGAGTTCAAAGAAAGTATGAATAAATGAATACATAGGCCATGTAATGGGGTTAGAAGGCTGAATATTATAGCAGTATGTTTTCCCTAAATTAGCATATTGGTGTAACACAACTCCAAGAGTAATTAATTGAGCTGCTCTGCTAGATATTTAAGCATAATATAAATTTTAAAACATTATTTCAGTGGATCCTGGTTCAATACTTCCTTTAGAAAGAGATGCATTATTTCATTGTTCTACTTTTGGTGTATACATATATATATACACACATTCAAAAAACTACAGAAATGGGAGCATCATAAGACTAGCATGAAAATGGATATATTCATCAATGGAAACAAAGAGATTGGAGAGAAACAATCCTAACGTATATGAGAAGATTATATATAATAAAGGAAGCATCACAAACCAATGGTCACGAGATTATTCATCAAAGAGTTAAGAAGAATTGACTATCTGGGGGGGAAGTGTTACATTTAGATTTCACACCATGCAAGGAACAAAATGAAAATGCTAACGAGAATTGCAAAAAATAGTGTGGAAAATATTGATAGTTGAATATTTATTGGGGTGGGGAAGGACATTTTAAGAATAAGAGAGAGAAAAGGAATAAGATTATTATAGAATAAGGAAATAAGATTATTTCTTTAAGAAAAGGAATAAAATCATTATATTTGACTACATAAAAATAAAATTTACTTATGTCAAAAAGATTATAGATATATAATACAGCTCATGTATCTATATTCTCAAGTAGGGTTTCTCCCAGCACTGAATGAATATTTTAACTTTTAGAATTCTATTAAGGTTATATATCATGTTACAAGATTAGAGCATAAAATCCATATTTGGTAAAAGAATTCAACCAAAGTAATTGTGATAAAAGCTTCCAGCAGACCCAGAACAGAAGGGCACTTCCTTCAGCTGACAAGGTCTATCTGCTATGAACCTTTTTAGCAGGTATCGTACTTCACTGGAAACTTTGGAATCATTCCCATTTACATCAGGATTGAAAGAATAAACTCATCGGTCAGTTTTGTATTGGAGGTTCTAGATAAGTCAAAGAAATAAGAAGTCTAAAAATGTTTTTAAAGGACATGAAACAGTCCTTATTTGTAAACAATATGATTATCTCCATAGAAAATTCAAGAGAACCTAAAACAAACTTTTAGACTGATAAGGAAATTTGGCAATGTGCTGGATACAAAACCAACACGTTAACATTTTTAGCATTCCTACACACAGAAATAACCAATTATAAAATGTTTTCGAATAAAGTTCTCATTTATCATAACCACAAAAACTATACAATACCTAAGAATAAATTTACACAAGATGTGCAAAACCTGTCATGGAGAAAATTACAAAATATCACCGAAGGGTATAAAAGACGATCTGAATATATGCAGAGACAGAGCAGGTTCATGGAAGGAAAGACAAGATCAGGAAGAGGCTAAGAAGTCCTGTGATCTGTTGTCTGCAAGCTGGAGACTCAGGAAAGCCGGTAGGGTAATTGCACTCCTGAGAACCAGAGGAGCCGATGGCATGAATCCCAGTCCAAGGACAGGAGAAGACCCATGTCCCAGTTCAAACATGCAGGCAGGAAGCAACCAGATTCTCTCTTCCTCTGCTTTTTGTTCTATTCAGGCCCTCAGAGGATTAGATGATGCCCACTCACACTGGGAAGGGCGATCCACTTTAGTGAGTTCACCAATTCAAATGCTAATCTCATCCGGAAACACCCTCACAGGCACACCTGGAAACAGTGTTTAATCTGGGCACCCCATGGCCCCGTCAAGTTGACACATAAAGTTCACCACCACAATAGCTAAGATCCAGCCAGAGAGCTTGCTCTACCAGATATTAAGACTAATTAAAAAGATATAGTAATGTAGACAGCATGCGATTTGACTTGGACGAAACAGACATAGGCATATATAGAGACTTGATGCAGACCAAGAAGACCCTATAAATCAGTGCAGAAAGTATGAATTAACAAATGAATCTGGGAAAATTAGCTATCCTTCTGGAAAGAAAATTAAGTCACTATCTTCCACTTCACAAAGATAAATTTCAGACAGACTAAATGTCCAAATGTCCAAAGAAACCACAAAAACTTCTGGAAGAAAATAAAGAAAAATATCTTTATAATCTTCACTCTTTGGAGGATTCCATAGATGAGCACAAGAAAACAATACCCTTAATTAAGGAAAAGGTAGATAAATATAATCACACTAGAATTATAAACCCAAACACAACAAAAAACACCTTAAGCAAAATTTAAAAGACAAGTCATAGACAGGAAGAAGGTATTTGCAATGCATATAATCAACAAATGTTAGTATATAAAATGTGTAAAAGATTTTTACAATTCACCAAGAAAAAGACAAATACCCCCAAATGAGCAAAATATATCAAGAAGCAAATCCACAGAAGAGGAAACCTGAATGTCAAATAAATGAAAAATTGCTCTATTTCTCTAGTTATCAGGAAAATGCCATCTCATAGCCAACAGATTGGCAACATGAAGAAAAAAGAACTTTCAAACATTGCCAGTGTAGATGTTACTTGATAAATCATGATGGAATGGAATTTCTCACTCTACCTTTGTGGATCTGTTACCTAAAGAAGTTCTCTGACCTATGCACAAGGAACCACAGAAAACACAAAAAACCAGATTGGTTTTTGCACCTTTGTGATGGTGAAAAACTGAAATAGCTTAAATGTTCACCAACAGAAGCATAGATAAGTAGATTGTACTATATTCAGTAATGGGATCTTATAGAGCTATTCAAAGAGGGAACTGAAACAACGAGAATGAAACTCGTCAAAACAATGAATGATATTTGTCTTTCTTTGACTTATTTTGCTTAGCATAATACCCTCAAGGTCCATCCACGTTGTCACAAACGGCATGATTTTGTCCTTTTTATGGGTGAGTAGTATTCCATTGTATATATATACACCACATCTTCTTTATCCATTCATCTGTTGATGGGCGCTTGGGTTGCTTCCAAGTCTTGGCTATTGTGAATAATGCTGTGATGAACATAGGGGTGCATATATCTTTTGAATTAGTGATTTCATGTTCTTTGGATAAATACCCAGAAGTAGAATAGTTGGATCGTATGGTAGTTCTATTTTTAATTTTTTGAGAAATCGCCATACTGTTTTCCATAGTGGATGCAGCAGTTAGCATTTCCATCAATTTCACTCATATGTGGAAGATAAACACACACATAGATAAGAACAGGTTAGTGGTTACCAGAGGGGAAGGGGGTGGGAGGAGGGCGAAAGGGGTGAAGTGGCACATATATACGGTGATGGATAAAAACTAGACTATTGGTGTTGAACAGGATGCAGCCTATACAGAAGCTGAAATATCATAATGTACACCTGAAACTTACACAGTGTTACAAGCCAATATGGCCTCAATAAAATACTTTAAAAAAAGACTAACGAAAAGTTAAGCTGCTGAATGACAACTCATATGATGCCATTTTCAAAACCATGGCCTTATTATGGATCCATGTACATATGGTAATAGTGCAACCTATGTGAAAGGTTGATCTCAGATGGGGATCGTCTCTACAGCAAGAGGAAGGGGAAAAATCAGGAGGAGTAGGTAGGGAACGTCAAGTGTTAACATCTGATACATCTGAGTGCTGACCACGTGGAGTCTGTTACATCACTCTCTATACTAATATATGTTTGAAGTATTTTATAATAAAAATAGAGGAATTGTTGCCTGTACTTTATAAAGTTCTTTTAGTTGGTGGAAAGTTTATGGTAAAAATCTTATTTTCCCTAGAACATTTTCCATTACCTTTGCTATTCCTTGACTACTTATTCTATGATATGGACAATTGAAATTTTCTCAATCTTATATACAGTAAAGAGAAAAAAAATCTTTAGAAAACTTTACCATTCTTATTTACCATGATATAAATTCTAAACTAAAAAGTGTGTATTTGCTGTGCAAACACAATTTCAAATATGTGTGCCCTCCCCTTCCCAGTCCCCAGCTCTAAACAAATAGAGCTTCTAAGTCTGTCCTGGATAGAAATTCCGGGGCCACCAGTGCATGCAGCTTCCCACACGCCAAGGGAACATTAGTGATTAGGAAGCTCCGGAGTTGTTCTTCTCTATCAGTGGCCAGAATTATAACTGGAGAACTATGAGCACAACAGTGTGTGGAACAAAGCTATTTCTTCTATTCCGTGTTATGCTGTGAGCATAAAACATCTTGGACATGGTTAATGCGTAGCTTCCATCTGGCATTTTTCATATTATGTAAAATTGTTATGTCAGCAACAGATGGTAGAGCTAAGTGTTAGGAGATTTTACTTATGCCCCGTTATCAGGTTTGCAGATCTGAACATTAAACAGTTCACAGGTCTGCGGAAATGCATGAGGTGCTAGATTTTCTCGTCTTGCGCTGCCTCACAAAGTATTAGTTTCTTGTCTGTTTCTCCTTTCCTCCTTTCTAATGTGGGGACCTGGAATTGGCCATCCCAAGATATGTCTCTTTGGCATCAGGATTATTTGAGGCTGATTGCTTTTGATAAACTGGGACAGGGAAGGAGGCTCTGAGGAACGGAACTTGCCCTTTGTTAGGACACGTTTACATTTGTAAGGTAAATCTCTATCTGTAAAAGTTGCCTCCCTCTCTGTACCAGGAAGAAGAAAGGCAATGACCTTCTCTCTAGAAACTCTTCATCAATACCAAAGGCAAGGACTTAAATCTGCATTTTATTGTGCTAGTCTGGTAACCTCCTGTAACTGACTTCCCTCCCCCTCCCAATGTTGGCATTTCTTTAAGGATTAAGCATCTTTCCTTAGGCTAGGAACTGATTGCTGCGCTCACCTGTGACTGCCCAGCTCCAGACAATCGACTTGCCTCCTGCTATGCCCACCACCGAGATAGCAGACCACTACCTATCTGTCGTTTTCATCAAGCGCTGTGCTGACAGAGCAGCCTCGTGACTATTGTAAAAGGGACATTTCAATCACATATGAAACACCCTGTTTGGGGGGTATATAACCACTCTGTGCACCCCATTTCTTCGGTGCCCTTTCTTCCTTCGGGAAGAAAGGCCCCGGGCCATGGTTCCTCATAAAGCTTTGTTTAATTTTCTCTTGCTATTCTGTCTCATGTGAATTTAATTCGTTCTCCGGCCAGACGAACCGACATTTGGGAAGAGGAAATGTCTTCCTCCCGTACAGTAGTATGTTCAAGTCTTTGAGAAGTCCTACAAAATGCCAGACTTTGTTTAATCCAAAACCTTCCAAATCTATTTCATTGTGGAGCTTTTAATTTTTTTCATTCCTTTGTTTGCTTGTTTTGCCTAATACCTGTTAGTATCCCGCGGCGCTACTGTTCCCTGATTACACTTTGGGCTAGGTTGCTGCAGTGAACCTGGGCTTGGCATCAGATCTCCAGAGTTTTAGCTCCACCTCTTTCACCAGATAGCAGTGTAACCTTGGCACATCGTTCATAATTCTGTTTTAACTTCCACATTTGTTAAATGGAAATAATATTAGCCCATGAGCTTCCAGTGAGGTCATTAATGTGAAGACAGCTTGAACAATATAATGTTTTATTTATGCAAGGAACCAGCTTTGGACAAACATTTTGAGAATATCTATCTTTATCTGAGTCCTGACTCTTCTCTTCCCACTGCCCATGAGCCCACATCTTCGGGCCCGTGTCAGAATAGGGATAAACCAATAAATGTGCTTGATCTGAGCTGCAGCTCATCTCTACAGCTGGGCTCTAAGCATCAAGCCCTCCTCTCCCTGATGGTTCACAGATGTGAGCCATGTAGGTGATAATATGTGGCAAAGTGCTTTGGAAACTGTGAAGTGCCATACAGATTCATTAATTTATGAATGATACCTTCTTCCCATATATATTAGTTATTTTCAAGATTTTGTTAAACGGTAAGTTGCCTTTTAAACATTATATTTATTTCTGAATTCAATAAGGAGTTCTCTTTGGACATTTTGAGAATACACATGCATGCACACACGTGCATTTTCATTTATTCATTCTCATAGCAAACACATATGGAGGGTCGATTTAAATATATATATTTCTCTCTCTATATATACAAGGTTTTATCTCCCTTCAAATTTGATGTGGATTATAAATATCCATAAGGTGCAATATAAAAGATAAATAATTTGATGAAAGGGGGAGAAAACACTGAATTAGGGATGGAAGAAATGAAATGTGTTCATAAGGAATTCAGCTCCCCAACAGATTCCATAACGTCCCACTCTGCTTTCTTACCTGTGGGACATAAGCTTGACTTTTAGCTCTCAAGGCCAACACAAAGACCATTACAGGTTTCCTCCAAGAAAAGCTGGGAATGCAAATGATGATTTGCTAAATCCAAGTTTTAAATGTTGACAACTAATTTAAATTTGTGTAGAAACTGTGGGATAAACAAAATATTTATGAAAATGGAATCTAGCCCATGGGTCTCATGTTTACAATCTCAAATGCATGAGCAGGGGATGGCTTTCACACAAGGAAAGGCACAGAGGCTGGGGTCCGCTCTAAAAAATGGACGCAGCACAGAATCTGGAGGAGAAGGAGTGCTGTGGACTGGAGAGTGTCCCCCCAGATTCGTATGTTGAAGTCCTAACCCCCAATGTGACTATATTTGGACAGAGGGCTTTTAGGAGGTAATTAAAGTTGAATGAAGTCATGAGGGTGGGGTCCTAATCCAATAGGACTGGCGGCTTTATAGGAAGAGGAGGCTCTCTCTCCTGTGCATGCACTGAAGAAAGGCCGTGTGAGGAGAGAAGGAGACTGTCCACAAGCCAGGAGGAATGTTCTCACCAGAACTGGACCATGCTGGCACCCAGCTCCGGGACTTCTAGCTTCCACATCTGTGAGAAAAGCAGTTTCTATTGCTTCAGCCAGGCAGTCTATGGGATTTTGTTATGGCAGCCGGAGCAGACTAACACAGGGGACTTAGTCAAATTTCTGGGCCCTTGTGAGGGATGAGCTGCTAAGCTCAAGGTACCCACACTAACGACACGTTCACCTCTTCAGTATTCTGGAGATACATTTTGGCAGGGAGTGAAAAGGAGAGAAAAAGACTTATGAGGAGTCTTCTACTGGAAGGCTGGGATCCCAGATGCAGTGACACAAGGCCAGTCAAGATGAGCAGCAATGAACTCCTGGATTCAAGAAGACCCATGACATCAAGGCTCTTGCCCCTAACACATCTGCTGCTAAAGGTGTGTTTTGTGGTTGGTTTAAACTTTAAGAACCTTAGCAGCCTGCGTTTTTGGTTAACATCCTTTAATAGCCCAATTTCCAGTCATGTCCTTCTCAGGGTTCTAGGCAAGCAAAGGAGATTTTGTAAGTGCTCTGTGTTAAAGCCAGAGGGGAAAGCAATAGCAGCTCTGTCCGTGCTAAGAGGAGGCTTTGTGCTTCTGCATTTCTATTTGCCTCTCCCTAAGTGGGTATAAAGGAAAGCCTGTGAATGCTCGCTCTGAAAGGGAACATGTCTCTTTTTGCGAGAAATGTCACCTGAATCTTAAGCTACTTGGGGAGCATAATATACTATCTGATCAATTTGTGCATTTGAGACTAAGTCTTTTATAAGAGAAGTGGAAAAGGTGCTTTCCGATGAGTTCGATTGAGGATATAACCACTATTTGATAATGAATGAAAATTAGTCCATGCAAAAGAAAGATCATTCACTAGGCTTCCACTATTATCGTCACGCTATATGACTGGACTTAAATGAACTGACCCCAACCTATGCTTCCAAGGTCGTCGTCTTCTCTTCTCCCTTCACTTTTGGCTACAGTCATGTTGCTTTTCAAACATACCTGCAAATACTATCAAATAGGTTCCTAGATATGTGCAGGCAGCATGTCGTCATATTTAAAAGCATGAACTCAAGATTTAGGCTGGCGGATTCGAAGCCCAGCTATGACAATTACTCTGTTACTTTGAGCAAGTTATTTAATATCTGTGCCTTAATTTCCTTATTTGCAAAGTGCGGATGATATTAATAGTGCTTACCTCATAGGGATGCTGTGAGGATAAAATGAATTAATATTTGCAAAACTTCTGGAACATCACCTAGTAGATGGTAAGTCCCAAGTGCTTATTAAATAAATGCCTCTATGTCTTTGTATGTGCTTTTCCTTCTGCTCACTTACCCTCCACTTCGTCAGCCCCTACTCTACTCCTATGACTTTTTTAACAGCTTTATTGAGGTAAAATTGGCATGCACATATTTAAAGTTTTGACACATGTATACATTCATGAACACATCACCACAATCAAGATAATGAATCTATCTCCCCCAAAAGATATCTCATACCCCTTCTAATCCCTTCCTCCCCTCCCAGCCCTCACACCTCCCCAACTGCTAGTTTGCTTCCTGTCACTATAGATTTGTTTGCATTTTTATAAAACTCTAGATAATTCAATCATAATACATAGCCTTTGATGTCTGGCTCCTTTCAGTTAGCATAATGTTTTTGAGGTTCATCCATGTTGTACTATGTAGCAGTAGTTCTTTTTTATTGCTGAGCAGTATTCCATTTGTGGATATAACACAATATGTTTATTAACTACTTGTTGATAAACACTGGGACTTCGTCTACTTTGTAACAGTTGTTTTCCTAGTGCCCTGAACAGTGCCTGGCACATAGTGAGTACTCAATAAATAATTTTAAACAAATGAATCAAAGAATGTCCTGGTGTGCTTCAACTTGTTGTTGAAACTCAAGGTATTGCTGCAATGAATATTATGCAACCATTACAACCATATTTTCAAAGAATATTTGATTATATGTAAGACTGCAGATTGATGATGATAATAAGTTAGGCAAAAAAGGCAAAGCCCAGGAGTGTATAAAGGCATAGAATGCATGGAGAAGGACTCTAACATAAAAATATATCAACAGATGTAATCTCTTTGACTTTCCTTTTAATACTTTCCAAAGTTTTGACAATAAAAAGAGAGAAAACATTTTTTCCAAAAATGCAAGAACTATTTTACTATTTTTAAGAATACTCTGCTTAAATATTACTTCCTCTGTGAAGTCTTTGCCACGGCCCCCAGGCGGGATCAATTACTCCTCTGTAAAGGCAACATGGTACATATTGGTCAACTCTTGCCAAAGTAACGCTCATAACAAATCACCACAAATCCCAATGGCTTACACCTACAAGCCTGTATTTCTCACTCTTGGGTCTGCAGGTTAGCTGGGTGGGGAGGATGGTGCTTTCCTTAAGGCTGGGGGTTGACTGGGTTGCTCTCATTCTTGGCCCATGACCTTCCCCTGACATGGCCTTCTCCCAGAAGAAATGAATGCAAACACATGATGCCACTCAAAGCTGAGGCTCAGAACTAGCCCATGGTCCTTTCCACCAACATTCCACGGCCAAAGCAAGACACATGCCAAGTTCATGTCAATGGGGCAGAGGATAATCCCTCTTATGGAGATTGGTGGGGATGGGAGACTAACTACTTGCTGAATAATAATTTAATCTACCACATTACAAAAAACAAAACACTAGTTTTTGGGGTCTTTCAAACCTGGCATTGGAAGCTGGCTTAACCATTTAAGAGCCATGTGCTTTTTGGGCAATTTATTTAAGTCTGTTTCCCCATTTGTTAACTGGAGATAATAAAATGCTTGGAAGAGGGGTTATGATCTTTAAATGTGATAGGTGTGTGGTGACCACAAAAGTGTACCAGCCAGAGCCCCTTCTGGAGAACCTGCTGCCAGGAACTTAAGTGTTACACAGCACTGGCTGCTGCCTCTGGATCCTCCACTGGGTTTGCACTGAGGCCACGCTTCCCCTAGGCTGCAAGCAGCCAACCATGAAGCACAGCCGAGAAATTCATTCAGGCCCATTGCTGGGGGATGAGCGACTCCTCCAACAGGAGACGTGGGCTCGCAGACTTCCCATCGATCTGGCCAAAACATTCTTAGACCAGCCCTGCCTGCCGCCCGCCCCAGGCTCTCCATTCCCAGTCCTCTTCCCTCCCCTTCCTCCTCTCACTGGTGTCAGACTTGCACTGCAGCTGGAGACTCTTCCTGCCTGCTCCTGCTTCCTCCCCTTTATCCTGCAGAGGTGTTTCCCCAATACATCTAGCATATTTAATTCCTCATTTCATCTTGGCATCTGTTTCTTGGAGGACGCAGACTGAGACACTGATTATCAAATGCCTAGAAAAGTGTCTAAGAAAAAGTATGAATTCAATAAATTTTGTTTTTAAATGATTATTTCTTCTGTTTACCCACAAGATCTTTTCCATATATCTCACCTATAGCCATTGCTGCACTTCACAGATAATTGTTTTTATTGTAGCAAAGTATGTATAACATAAAATTTGCAATTTTAACCATGTTTAAGTGTAAAATTCAGAGGCATTAACCACATTCACAAAGCTGTGCAGCCATCACCATTATCTGTTTCCAAAACATTTTCATTACCCCAGACTCCGTACCCATGAAGCACTGTCTCCCCATTTCCCCCTCCCCCAGTCCCTGACCACCTCTCTTCTTTCTGTCTCAGAAAGCTGTTTCATGACCTATCTCTCTGCTGACCTTAACTCAAAGAGAAGAATTTTGTCCTGGTTGTCTTTGTATTTTAGGTAGTCTACTAAATCTTGACTGTAATGGGATGAGAAAATAATCAGGGATGGTTCCCAAGTCTTTTTTAACTTGAATGTAATTTTGGTTGAAGTTACCGTCACTCAATATTTTTGCTTCATAGTATAATTTGTAAATAACAAAGGGGAGGGTCTATGCTCATGCACTTTAAGTTATAAAATATCTCTTTTCTCTTTCCCCCGTGTCCTCTCTCTCCTCGACTGCATTTTCTATAGACTCCAGCACATGATGGTTTAAGCAGAATGCCAGAAGTAGGTCAACAGGTGATTCTGTGACAAAGGTGCAAAAAAAGAATACAAAGCTTCCCCTTTCTCAACATTAGTTAGCACGGAAAAGTTAACACAATGTGCTGTAGAGGCTTCATCAGAGGGCTCTTTCCTTGATCTAGCATTTGACTTTGTTTCTACTCAAATGAAATGAACTGGCCCATATATCTGAGTAGAAATGCACCTATGTCTTCCTAATTAAAAGGAGCCTGAACCACTTCAAAATAAAAGCACGGCCATTACCTTCTGAGAAAATCAACAGTGTAGCAGCAAGGAACATGTTAGAGTTTAGACTCTGCACAGATTGGGTTCCCAGACCTAATGGAGGTATCCTAGGGTGAGCAGTGGGAAAGATCACCATGTTGAACCTGCTGGGAGTTGAGGTCAACCATGGCAATATCACTAACTCCATCTGGATCTGGAGATTTGGAGATACCACTCCAACAAGGTAATGCTGTAGAGCAGGGGTCCTCCACCACGGCACTACTGATGTCTGGGGCTGGATCATTCTTTGTGATGAGTGGTCTTGTGCCTGATAGGATGTTTATAGCAGCTCCCTGACCTCCGTACACTAGGTGCCAGTATCACTCCACCTGCTTCGTGAGTCATGACAACCAGAAATGTCTCCAGACATTGTCAAAATGTCCCCTGGGGGAAAAAAATCACACCTGGTTGAGAAATCATTGATTTAGACGAAAATGGCCATGAATGAATTTCATCATCTCATTATGCCTGTGTTTCTGCATTTTGAATGTTGATACACTGCTTTTCCAGGTGTTTCTTCTAAAGTTTTCCAGTTTGGATTTCTGCGTCAGAATGAGGAAACAGAAAGAATGCTTTTAAGGATCTCCTATTCTCTCACATCCTTCCTTCTTCTGACTCAAACCTGCGAGGGTTCTTTTTCTCTCTTCCTATTGAGAAATAAGGATTTTCTTATTGAACTGATTTACATTTGTAGTTTATTTTCCTACAGCACTAACTCAATAGACATATACTTTTTCAAAACAATTAACAAAAAATACTTTCTGACAGGTGGTTCATAGCTGGATTCATTCAATAAAGCATTCCAATGGGTTTCATTTTATGAAGCATCACAAGACTTTACTTTTTGAGCATCGCAGAAGTTCTAAAGGTACATTAAACCCTCTTTCAAGAAAAGGACTGTCAGGCAGGAGCCCCGGGCCTTCTGTTTCCTTGTGGACTTTCTGTGGCTTGAAGGAAAAGCAGAAACTCTCTCCAGGAGCATTCCCTTGGCCTAAGCCCACCAGGGAGCTAGAAGCTTAATTAATGTTGTAAAACATTTTTGAGATGAAGAACACCATTAGCTCAAACCACTGCCATGAAAAGTGTTACTTTCAAAACCACACCAACACATTAGCATCTGTCTTAACTAGTCCTGAGAAAGTCAGAAAAGACTAGAAGTACCAAAGGGTGACTGAGGAGATGATGGAGGCACTAACGGGACTCCTGGTGCCAGGGAAGGGCACTGCTTGAGATAATGAGAGATTCGGTAGCTGGCATGCCATATGCAGTTCTGCTGTCCAGAGTGGCCTTGGGCAACTAGTTATTTATGTGAGTGAACAATGGAAATGCTTCTATTTGTCTTATGTTGCTCAAACAAGAAATCAACGTAGTTTCAAAACCAGTTTCAAAACCAGAGTGAGAACCAGGAAACAAAATTAGCTGGCTGGTCAGGGTATATCTATTAAGAGACTCAGACAGTAAGGGGACTGGTCAGAGGTCATAAGAGCCCCAAGAATGTCCAAAACATAGGGTCACTATGATGAGGATTATTTTGGGCTGGTTACTTTTGAAAACTGCAGACAGGAAAGAGACTCTGAAAGGCAGAGTTTGCTTGCCCTTTGATGAGAGACATTTGCATTTGTGAAGGAAGTCTCAATGTGTGAGGGTGTCTCCCTCTCTGCACCAGGAGGAAGGGGAGATGACTTTATCTCTAGAAACTCTTAATGGGGAAGGCAAGGACTTAAGTCTGCATAATAATCTTGCTCTTGTTTACTATCTAGCAACCTCATGTAACTGACCCTCCCCACCACCACCATCCTCCTTTGTCTTTAGCTGAAGATAACATTTAAGGTGGTGGCTTCAGCCATTTACTTAATCTGATCTGATTCTTATCTAAAGTTATAGGACCACCCAATAACCAGACCCCACCTGCACTGATACCATTTTAATGACTTTTTTTTTTTTACGTATTCTTTCCTTTGTCTTGTAAAGAGATAACTCACATACCTA